>NC_140461.1:30179652-31544652 GCF_051167445.1 Perissodus microlepis
AAAGGGGGGCCTAGCAAAAAAGGTTTGGGAACCACTGGCCTAACCTAATAAGGAACACAGTCTGGAAACAATGGGGAACTATATAAACAAGAAACTGTGAACCAGAAATAGAGATAATGAAACTCAGAGGCACTAGGAGAAAAGAACAAACAGAAGAGTATCCAGCTGCAACCCAAAACTCATCATAACCTAGAATGAACCATAAAACCTATCGAACAGGAGAACAGAACTATAATACAAAGACACCAAAACAAGACCCCAAAGCCTTCCACGTGACATGAAGATACAATTTAAAATGTGTTCCCTGCTAAATTGTCTGTTTTGTGTAGACACAACACTGAGTCATCCCTTGAGTTAGTTGACTTCTCTCTGCTTGAATGATTCATAGGTCAGTGTTAAGTGGTTTAACAAAAACTATTTCTCTGAAAATGGTCAAGTACAAGGACTCAAAATGAGTGACAAAGCAACCAAAGAAAAACTTTGAATAAACTGCAGAAAACCTAAAAAACTATTTATAAAGACCACTATAAATTTACAAGCTTGGCAACTCGGATACAAAACACAAAGAATGAGCGTTAGTTCAAGACTTTTGGAGATTATTTTATATAAGCTCAAGTTTTAAGCACTGAAATCACACTGTAGTTTTTAAGGCAGTAGGCATAAAAGAGTTTGAGCAGCGAGCATCTGTCAATCAACGAGAGCTGGAAAATAAGGTGTGACACTGTGGGAAAGTATGAGGAGTTGTTCTTTATGGAAAGTAAAAGTCCTGCCTGTGCCAGTTCACCATGTTCTGAGCAAGAAAGTATTACAGGAAAGTCTGACTCCTTGGAAGCAAAAGAAATGAGGGCTTACTCAAGACTTTTGGACTGTAATTATGTGTTTGTGTTTACCCAAAATCAAGTTTTATCACGTCTGACACATCTTTCTTTTTAGTAGTGTAGGTAGCATTGTGGTGCGTAGTTAGTGTTGCACAGTCTCAGTCAAATATAACCCGACTACAGTAAATTTATGTTGTGACAGATTTTCCTTCAAAGATACCCTTTAATAAAAGCCTTCCGGGGTTTTTATTGACTCAGAAAGAGGCTTAGGTGGTGCCTCTGCACGGCTGCTCCGGCTTTATCACCGCTGCCAGTTTAATACTCAAACCTCTTTGATTCCAGTTTTCAGCTTTTTTAGACACTAGATTTTGGCATTGCCATAACACTGACCTACTTGAGGCATTCTTTAGCTTTTTAAAATCCAATTTTCTTCATGTCTCCATGGTTATAAAAAGCAACCGTCACATGAATTTTTCAGTTTGAAGTCATGACTTCATTCATAGCAGCGATATTTATGCATAGTTTCGTTTTCTTATGTAATGAAATGAATGGCACAATTTGCAATGATTAGGGATGATGGGATTCTAGATTAAAAGCTGTAATAAATCAGGCACGTTTATCCTTCGACCTCTTTAAGTTGTAATAGTGGCAGAAAAAAAAATATTCGTTTGCATTACTTTAATGTGCAAAGCCTTTCCTCCACATCCTTATGTGCAAAAAGCAAATAAAAAATCAGTGAATGAAATTCTAGACGATGTTGCTTCTCTCTGTCTCTTGTGATTGAGCAGGCTTTATGGCTTTTCAATCTGTGATGTTTAAAGTTGTTTAAAAACTGTCAAGGCATCGAGGGAAGCCCAGAGTAAACAAAATAAAAAATCCAAACCAACGAGTAACCTGGATTCAGTTCAGTTAATGAACCCGACTAAAAGCTAAACTCTGTCTTCATGAAGGTGAGTTTCTCCTGCCTGCTTCCCTGCACACTCAAGCAATGCATTATCGTTTTGCAGATGCTTTTCAGTGGCTGAACAAAGTTGAAAAATGTATTGATAGAAAACATGAATTGTGCCCTTTGTAGGCTGCCAACTTTGCACAAATCATAATCCATACTCACTGTTCTTACCAAAATACATGGCCACTTCCTGCGGTTATAGAAATGCACTAAAATGTTGTTCTAAGATTCCTGTAATGATAAACTCACTTTGTCTCTGTGATCATTCCTCTTTATTGAAATATAAATGTATAATTCTGTGTTCTTCAGAGACATGTAAACATAAAAATACACAGCAACAGTTTGTGTGTTAGGTCGCATTTAGTATGCATGCTTTCAGACCTCTGAATTTCCATGCACGTCTTTTTGCAGGTTGTTTCTGGCAGTTAGAGAACGACTCTACCAATCAGAGTTAGTAAGTAGAATTAAGAATGACAGAAAAATGGCAACAACTGTGAATAAGAAAGATGTGAGTGTGCAAGTTGTTCTGAATTTATATGAAAGGAGAACTCCCACATCTTTCATCAGTGCAAAACTGGTTCTGACAAGATCTATGGCAGCTTCCAAATGGAAAACTTGGTTTGCAGCAGAGATAAGCAATGAACTTGGCTTGGCCCAAGGTAAACAAATAAATCTCTTCCTCAATAAATTAACTATGGCAAACTATTAGGCATGTTAATCACTGAAAGGTAAAAGTACTTCTAGTCAGATTCAAGGTCCAGCATGGCTGTGCATTGATCCTGTTTAGAGCCTACACAGATCTTTGCAGGTCATGGTCTACATGTTGGAGCTCTGTGCTGTCAATAGGGGGGCAGAGGGCAGTGATGAAAATATCTGGAACAGGCAGTCTGTGGGCTGCTCTTGCTTGTGTTGTTGTTGGTCCTTTAGCCCTTTAGCACCTGCTGCAGAGAAACCCAAAGTCATAGCAAAACAAAGAGT
Source organism: Perissodus microlepis (assembly GCF_051167445.1). NCBI lineage: Eukaryota > Metazoa > Chordata > Actinopteri > Cichliformes > Cichlidae > Perissodus > Perissodus microlepis. The sequence continues at coordinate 30,182,398 of NC_140461.1, forward strand.
TTCTCTGTAGTGAAGTGATTCCATCCTTTTTTGGGGGCTTATCCAGTTCAGGTTTGAAGGCAAAACCGAGTGTTAAAAATAAAAAACAGAAAAACTGCCTGTACTTTTGCTATTGCTTTGTTGATCTTTGATTATTTATTTTTCACATTTCTCATTCTTCGTGGTGAACGCCACTGCTGCTCCTTTTCCCCATTCAAGCTCACATTTCAACTGTGTGGCATTGAGTCTACACATAGCATCACCCCTGAGCTCAAGCACGTTTGTGTAGGTTGTATACCACAAAATCATTCACTCTGCATAGCCGAATACCTACGCAAACTGACACAAAAGCAGAAATATGGATTCAGCTTCAGGCTAGCTGTTTCCACTTAGCAGGAACCCCTGAGGGTGAAAAACAAAGCCAGAAGAGAAGGGCCAAAAAGTGCAGGTCCTCAGTGGCCACTCGAGGCTTTCTCCATAAATTTTTCTCCATATTTGTGCTGAAATGCACAGTTTTCCTTTTTTGTTCGGTCTCGGAAGGCAATTTCAGCTTTGTTAACAACTTTACAGGCGGAATGTTTTGTTTTATGACGCAGCTGAGTGGGAAATGATTTTCAACCAGGCTCCTAGCTTTCTGCTAGACTGTCACCTCCGGTATTTTGAGTCAGTGAATTGACCATTTGACTGTGTTTGTGGTGTTGGAACTTTTTGAAGTGATTTAAAGCAAATATCTAACATCTAATACGGCTTGTTGTGTGGTTAACTGTACAGCTCATCTGTGGTGAAATATTAATGTTTCATTTATATGGCACATTGCTTCGGAGTGATTAGCAAGTGTCTGTGCGATGTAGCCATGCAGTCGCTGAACGCACCTTGCTAAATAAGCTTCCTGCCATTAGATAATCGCTTAGTACTCCACCCTTTATGGTCACTTCCTATGAATATGTTTTTACTGAGTAATCCATTTAAATCGGAATTCAGTATCAGTGGCACTTAATTCATGAAGAAGAGCTCTCCTTTCCCTCCAGCACATCTCCAGATTAGCCCTGAGACTGAGTGGAAGTACTTACAGTGGGATGTGCTCAGTTTTCTGACAGTGAATATTTCATCCACTGCATCAGTCTGGCATGACTGCAGTGAAGCTGCTCATCACACCGATGACCTTCTGATGTCAATAAAGAACATCTCTTCAAACAGTTGGGTGGACATATTTGAAAAATTAAAGGCAATAACAATAATAATGATGTAATACTCCGTTTATAAACGAAACAGCCCATGCACTAGCCAGCAGGTTCGAAAATGTGTGCGTCTTGTAATCCCAGCGGTCGCTGCAACTGTGTCAAAATTAATATACACTTGAGCAATTACAGCTGACAGATCTGAGTCATGAAATTTTAAAATATTCATAAAGGACACTTGAAGTTGGGATGTGTCAAAGCGATGTGCAGCACAGGGTGAAAACAGCATGTATCTGCAGAGCTGTGAAAGGTTAGCCTTACACTGTTAAAGGTGGGTCATTTCTCTCTATATATATATATCTTTTTTTTTTTTTTTTTTTTTTTAGGTCAGCATTAAAGGATTAAGATGTCAAATGGCAGACTTGGAATTTAAGCCCACTGGGAAGTTGGAGAATACACTGATTTGAATAATCATCCGTTTAAATGAGATTTACTCAGAATCAAGTGCTCGTCCATCAGTATAATCCCACCGATTCGTGGTTTGTTTTACTCGCCTGTGTGTAGTCGCACGAGGCATAAGTGAAAGGTGGAGAAGTTCCGCTGCAAAGCAGGCGGGGAGATGGAGACTCCGTCATGTAAAACAAGGATGTACTGTATCTAGGACTGCACATATGGAGAGATTTTGTGTGTTAGTATACAGCAGCGGGCTGTTAACCTTCGCATGAGCGAGAGATCCCCGTTGGTCTGTCTCATTACAGATGGAGACCAGATGGAGGCAGTGAGCTCTAACACCCCACCGACTATGCTGACGTAGGGAGGAAAAAAAAAAGAAGAGAGGCAGCTCGATACACCTAATTGACAGTGCGGTGTCATGAAGGAGCTTTAGTTTAAGGTGCAGCAGAGTCCCAAGTGGAATGCATAAACAGCCAGGTGACACTAATCAGAGCTGAGCGGATCTTTCTGCTGCAGCTGAGGAGATGCTAAAAGGTGTCGAGCAGGAGCAAAACTTCTTGATACGTGACGCAAAAAAAGAAAACAAAGACGGCGTTAATTATCGATAGCTCTCGGGGTGTCCCGCAACACCTGGGGATCCTTTCGTGCTTGAAGAACAATACTAACACGTTCCTTTTGCTGTTTTTCCCCCTCCGATTATTTCTAAGGATGTGCTGTAGTCGCAGTGAGACACTTTCATGCAAAAAATCAAAAGAGATCAGGAGGGGATGGAAGGGGTGGGTATAAATCTACAGTTACAAGTCATTTATGCCAAAGAACAAGCAATGGTGGATAAGTAATGTCAATTTGAATAGAAGCAGATTTTCTGTCTGATATGTGGCTGTGATATTCCCACGCACTTGGTAGTCGCGCTCTCTCCCTGTGCAAAAGTGCCTTTCTTGTGATATTCTCCATGGTCTCTGTTACCTCTGAGGAGAAGCCAAGCTGTGCTCGCCATACTGTCAGGAAATATTTCTGGTTGTGAGGCTTTGTATGCGTAAGATAGGGCGAGCCAAGTCAAACCTTTATATACCACATTTCACGCATGAGGAAAACACAATGGGCTTCACATGGAAAAAAACTTTAAAAATTCATTAGAATTGACAGAGACAGGCTTAAGAGAATAAAAGAAGAAAATGATTTTCTTTTCTTTCAGTTTCCCAGAAAGTTGCTTCAAAAATCCAGAAATTCAATTTGCTGGTGCCACATTTACATACCACATCCGGCTGATCCTGTACTTTGTTGAAGTTGTACGAGTGAGTCCTGTGACGCTCTGCCAGTCCATTAAATGTAACAAATGTAATTATTCTTTATGCACTTTTTCCAACAAATAACACTAGTGTTTGGTGTATTACGAGATGATCTTGTCTGAGTCAGCCCAAAGCTTCGCTGCTTGAAATTAACTGACTTCTTTATTCTGTGATTGATTAACTATGTTATTCTCGAGAGTTCGAGGCGCTGGCACAACTTTTAATAGACTTGAATAGAGACGTCTCCTAACAAAGCAAGGAATCTGTTTGTCTTTGTGTAGTTCCAGCTTCAGAAGTAGCACAACATTTGACCTGCTCTGCTTTAAACTCGGTACCTGTATTGTTGTCGAGACAGGCTGCTGCCGGCCTCGTCGGCAGTATTGTACCAGCAGGAATGCATAACGCTGGGCATACCGCTGAGAGAGAGAAAGAAAACAACAACAACAGCAGAAGGACTAGCTCTGTTTAGCAACCGAGAAGTCCAGCGACCATCAGCAGGCGGTTAAAGCCCTAAAGAAGGAGCTGAGCCAGAGGGACAGTAAAGTCCTTGAACGAAGAGTTTCTCTGCAAAGTTCACAAAAAATAACTTTAGAAAGACGAGGCCTGGATCCCAAAATACAGCGCTGTGGAGGACAGCCGGAGAAAGGAGGTGGCAAAGAGAGAGAGAGAAAGTGGAGAAGGAGAAGTGGGTTTGGGAAAAAAATCTGCTGGGGAAAAAAAAGGAAGAGGAAAGAAAGAACTGATGGATAAGAATTACCTTTCTGTCATTCCTCTATTGCTCACAATCCCACCTGTAATGCCACCTGTCCCCATCCTCCCACCGCGCTTCAGTCATCTCTTTCATCCTCACCTCTCATCAGCCCTCTCACCCCCGTTTACCTCCTCCCTCTCTAACAGCTTATCTTTCGTCTTATAGGGGAAACCGCGTCTGGGATAACAGAATCCTCTAAATTAAAACCATTATTAATCATTAGAATCATTGTGCATAATTAAAAAATCAAATAAACAAATCAATTATACTTCTCTACACATCTGCCTCCCTGACTCAACAGAAAGGAAGTGCACCGCGTTGTTGTTAGTGTGGAAATATGGACAGTTTTGTTTCGAGAAGGAATAAAACTCTCAAGTGTATAATTATAATTTTCACAGGATTAATTATGTAATAAAAGTTGCTGTTCCAAATGTGTCAGTATGATATAACTTTAATGAAATTACACAGTTAACATCACTGTGATGGCTCAACCAAAGGAGCGGAGTCTTGGAGAGTTTCATTTGAAACCAAATATCTTTTTTTTATGATCATCCCACATCCAATATCTAAAGTCACATCTGTTTGTATAGCACATTTAAAAGCAACTGAAGTAGACCCAAAGTGCTTCTCAGTTGTAGCAGATGGATTAAAAACCCAAGTAGGCGGTCCAGAAATACATGTAATTAATAAAAATTATTATTTGAAAAGGGGTAAAATAAAAACGCGAATGTCTAAAACAAAAATAATGGATAAAAGTTGCAGGAAGAAAACAAACCGTGGGCCACTTCAGACAGGAGACAGTAGAATATGTGGGTCTGCAGCTTGTTTGCCTTTGGTTTTAAGAAGAGAATGGGGGACTGACAGGAGCTGCTCAGGAGATGACCCGGGTGACTTTGAGACAGATTACAGAAAGACAGATTTTGAAATCAATTCTGCATTTCATTGAGTCCAGCAGCTACATTTTGAAATATTTCTAGGAACGGCTGAATTGGAAAACCTATTCCCAGGAAATTGCTATGGCGTTTGGCTATGGTGATGATAAAAGCTGCCCTTCAAAACTCTGCTGATTTGCTTTTTAAAGATCAGAGAAGTATCCAACAAAACATCTTTAAAGGTTTGTGGTGGTGTGGACAGGGACTCAGGCCTTATTTAGACCCTCAGGTTACTGTGTAACCAGGGGCATCCTAGTACACAAAAATACAACTTTAATTTTTGTTATTTATTCTTTTTGTTAAAAGATGTTTTTAAATCCAAGATTTAATATCGTGTTAATTAATCAAAAATGTTTTTGTATAATAACCAAAGTCAAGTGTTGCAGGTATAAAGGTAAGTATTGTCTGCTTATGAATATTTTATCTGGTGTATTATTATTAGTCACACACGTGTAGAATTAAACAACAGCTTTTGTGGTTATATGTCATCCTTATTTTTATGATTTTTTTTAAAACTGATTTAGTGATTCTTGAATCATTGATTGTTTGGTTTGTAAAAAAAAAAAATATCCCCAAAACTTCCAAAGTGACACCTCGAAAGGGGAAAACATGGTTCTGTGGCGGTCGTACACATGCATAGCTTTGTATATGTTGTTACTGTCATCTGTTTACATCCACAAGGTGGCAGTGTGACAAACAACCAGTCTGAGGGCGACTCTTGCTTGTGCTGTTGTTGGTCGTTGGCGGCCATTGATAAGACCGAAATCATATCATGTGAAAGGTGTGAAAGTGAAACCCTAGTGTCTCATGCTGTTATTATTATTTGTGTTTCTTCCATTTCTGGTGAAGTCTTGTATCACTCGCTTCCTGTTATTGTCCACTTCTCAACCACTCAACATGCATCACAGCGTGACCCTCACGTCGTACGATGCAGGTTTTTGAAGGAGCACGCACAAGCACATTTGCTTAGGTTGGAAATGTCATGCTGTGTGAGTTTGGGTTATTGATATTATTGGGAAGAGTCTTTCAGTTTGCTCATATTTTAGCACTGCTTGTGTCTGTTCCCTCACTGTTTCCTGTCTCATTCTCCCCAGTGCTAAAGTCTTTGTGTGTCCTGGTTTAGTCATTGTTACTTACTTCCTGTTTTACTTTGCTGATTAGTTGTCTTTTGCATGTTGTGTTCAGTTTTAGCTCCTCCCCTATGATTGGGTGTTTTGTGTACGCCTGTGTCTGGTTTCCTCCCATCCGTGCCTCAGTCCCCTGATTGGTGTGTCATGTGTGCATAAAGAGCGCTGTCTTCCCTTTGTCATACTGCTACCCTTGTATGAGAGTTCTGCCTGGATTCTGTTTGTTGTTCCTTTCGGATTTTAACTGTGGCTTTGTTATGGGCTTTCCACCAGTAAAGGTGCAGTTTTGTTTACTCTTCCTCCCTCCCGAGTCTTCATTTGGCTCCTTATCCCACAATCCCCTGACAGCAAACCCTTCTGTGCACCCTCTGTGAAAGCAAAAAAAAAGATATTTTTTCTAAAACCTAGAGTGCTAAAATATAATTGTTGTTGTTATCCATGATTTTTCAAACCTGCTGTTTTATAAAAATCGAGAAAAAAATATTAAGACACATTATTATTTTTTATTAAGAAGACAAATTACAGTTATTTACTTGCTCCGCCGAACAGAAAAATCGGTTTCAGCGTGCTGCTTGGATGTTACACTTGATTAATTTACGACTTCTCTGAGACGTCCAATGTACCACCTCAAATTTAGAAATGAAAAAGTGAATTCTGTAGTTTTTTTTTAAAGACTTTTAGACAGATTTCTAAAATATTTGTGCTTTTTTTAATGACAGGTGGTCTAGTAAATTTACTGAGCACAGTAAGTTTAAGACAGGGAAAGTGAAGCACAGTGAAGGCGTCCTCATCACTTTGACAGTGCACTGCTCTCTGTGAGTACAGATGGTTAATCTTGACCTGTCTGTTAATCACAGTCCACACAGTCAAGGAGTCCATTTCATTGAATTAGCAGAGGTCAGGCCTCACAGATAGCCGTGGGTTACAGACGCCTGTATCGACACTGTCAGTCAAAGCAGCCACGCCCCTAACTTTCAGCCTGACCACGTTGACCTTATTTTTCAGGATGCAATTGTTTGCCTGCTGGCGAGTACTGCACTGGTCTGTGCAAAAACATCCGTGCCTTTGTTTCTTACACCAAACCACAGACTGCAGGGGGATGGTGTGAAAGTTTAAATTTGAAGTGCCCGTAGAGGAAGAGTCCTACACAAACCTCTGAATCCACTTACAGAGACCAAAGAAATCACCTTCACAGTAGAAAATAGCATAAGACATAGTGTCATAGGCACGAAGAGGCAGTGTGAAGAATGAGTCAGTGTAAAGTCGGCAAACCAACTCCTTCCTCGTAAGTTTGGCAGCAGTACAACATACACACCCACATCAACTTCACCACCACCAGTGAAAATCCCTATCAAATCAAAAACATGCTTTTTTCCTAAGTACACTCTCACACTTGCAACCTTACAATCACCTTTTGAAGGGAGTGCATGGCACAGCAATCTGTCATGCCATGGGTAGTCTCACACGTACATTTTTCGTGTCAGGAGAGCTTATGATGCAAGTTTTACCAACGTCAAAAGTGTGAATAAGTTTAATTAGATTAAGCTGACGAGGTTAAGGTTGTTATTGCTTTCAGCGTCGGCTTAAGAGCTGTCGTGCTCTTTCGAAACCACAGTCAGAATGCAGAGAAAAGGTGAGACGTTTCCATTTGCATTCACTTGACATGACCACATGTCAATGAGTAGCCTTTTTTAAATTTGTCGCAGTTCATTATAGTGAAATAATGCCCTTTCAAAATAAAACTAGTTCAAATGAGCTCTAGAGGGACTTAAAAAAATAGCTTGTCACAGTGCCTTAACTTAGGATTTTTCTTTTTTTTGCAGTCAAGTAGTTTTTCAGTATTTCAGCGACTTACTGCTTCTATTGTTTATTCTTCAATAGCAGTGCACTGAATATTCACTCGGCGTTCAACCTTTGCTCAGTCTTTACGTGTTTCAGCAAGCCGTTTATCATCGAGCTCAAACAGAAATTACTTGTTAGCCACATATTGTTAGATACATCTCGTAAAAAGCAACTCCAGTGACTCTATCCACAGCTGCTCTCCTTGTCTTGCCCTCTGAGAACTCCTTTCACATACAAACACTCTGTAATACTACACTCAAATGTTTTTTTTGTTTGTTTTTTTTGGTCGGACCCATTAACAGCAGTGAGAGAATGTGAAGATGAACTCTTGCTCATTCATGTGGCTATAGAAGCAGAGCCTTTTGAAAAATATTCCATCTTTTTATCGGCATCAGAAATAGAGAAGGGTGGGAGAGTTTTGCTGCAGTGCTGCATAAGGATGCCATTGGGCAGAGGGAATGCAAGGGACACGGAGAGAGTGAAAAGGTGATGTTTTGGTTATAGGGAGGGGTGAGGAATGGGTGTGAGCATCGGTATTAAAGCCAAACAGAAGTAAAATGGGTATGGACAATAAGGGGACCAGATGGTACTTGTGGAGTTGGGGGGGAATGGAGAGAAAGGAAAAGAAAGCTAACTGCCACAGAGAGTTGGAAATCTAGGGAAAGACAGATGGAGAAAATGGGGGTGAGGGTTTGTCTTTACTGCCCTTGTACGTGTAAGCGAGGTTCTGCAGTAGCAGTGTGGAAGATAAAAATAAATAAAGAAGGAAAGAAACACTGGAAGATGCAAGTACACCTTGGGACCTGTGCTGAATGCAGGTGGAGTGGTGCAGAGCCAGACGAGCTGGTGGGGGAGGAGGAGGAGGGTAAAAGAGGATGGGGGTGGGGCCAGTTTTGATTGGGGATATGTGAAGGATGAGGGAGGTAGCAGGGGAGACGTGGAGGTTGCAGGAACAGGTGGTAAAACAGCAGGTGGTGAGGGGATAAGAAAAAAAAAATCATCGTGGTAAGAGCCCAGACAGGCTGCTTCATAAAGCACCTTGATGATGCTTTAATGACCCGAATGTGGAAAATTAACTAAAAATTAACTAAAAATACATGAAATTAAAAACCCTGATAATTTACAGAGCATGATATTGCAGTTGATTCCCCTGGTGAGCGCGAAATTTATATCTAATTTTACACATGAAATTCTGTTTACTTGCTCAAAGTTGGGCTGCATATTTGAGTCTGATAAATGTGGCTTGTGTCAGTGTCAGGTGGAAGTGAAGCCAACAATCTCAGGCTTGTGGAGGCAGAAAGATGTATGTTGATCAGACCTATGTGCTCAGTTGTGGAGCCAGGCATATTTTTATTAGGGTGGCTAGACTAAGACCACTACTTACTGGCACAGAGCCTGAAGTTGTGTATTTTTTCTTTGTCACGTATCTCTAGGGGAAATAGTGTTTTTTTTCATCATTCACTCTAGTACATGGGACTGCCATGTGGAAGTACACTGGGAGGACAAGCATCCATTAGGCTTTGTTTTTTAAGGCACCACTCATCTAACTAAAAAAGAATCTGTGATTTTGTCTATAATTATTGTTTGCTAATAGTTCAGCAAATAAAGCAGAGATTCCCAGAACTTCCTCTCCCCAGACACCACCTCCAGCCGTTCTAGTGGAACTACAAGGTTTTCCCAAACTGGCTGAGAGATGTAATCTCCTCCCAGGGGACTCTCCGCATGGGATACGCCTGGAACACCTCACCTAGGAGGTGTACAGGAGGAATCCTGGTCAGATGCCCAAACCAAATTGACTGGCACCTTTTGATGTGGAGGAGTAGTGGATCTATGCCAAGCCCCTTCTAAAAGACTGAACTTGTCACCAGTTGATAAGCTAATGCTGTGAGATTACTGTAAGATAAGTTTAATTTTAATAGGCAGTTGGGTGGTTAAAATGCATGTGGGCATGTGAAAACAATACAGAAGCAGCCATAAAGAAAACAGGTTCTCCAAAATTGCTCTGCTAGTCATAGCAGTTAACCATTCATTTTTATCTGCTTATCCAGTGCAGGGTCGGAGCCTATCCATTATAATAGGGCAATGTGCTGCTGTGCTAACAGACAACCATTCACACCTAGGGCCAATTTAGAATCACCAGTTAATCTAACCTCACTCAACGTGTGTCTTTGAACTACCAGATGAAGTCGGAGTAACTGGAGAGAACCTGTCACGGTTCTGGGTCATTATGATCCAGCATTTTTAGTTCTTATGTTTTGGTTTAATTTTGGATTGTATTCTGATTCTTGTGCTTTGCTGATTATTATTATAATTCTACGTTTCTGTTTATTCTTGTTAAGGGACAAGGTTAGGTTTTGTGTCTCATGTTTAGTGTAGGTTTAGTTCTGTGTCTAGTCTGTCTTTGTGTAGTTGTTTCTTGTTTCCTTTTGTTTTATTGTGAAGGTCCGTGTCTCATGTGAGTGTATTCAGTTTTGCCTCCCTTGTCTCGTTACTTCCAGCTGTGTTCCCCACCTGTGTGTAATCTTCCTGTGTTCTTCTGTGTGTATTCTCATGTACTAGTCGCTGGTCCGTCTGTTAACCTCCCGTCTATCAACTGTGAATCTACTGTGTGTTTACCCTGCCGTCCACCTTCCTATGCCTCCATTCATCCTCCTTCATGTTCATGTTTGCTGTTCAGTAGTTTAGTTTCTCAGTATAGATTAGTTTTGTTCCGTTTTGCCATTTCCACCTTGTGCTCTGTTCTACAATAAACCACCTTTGCGTCTCAGCGAGTGCCTGCACTTGGATCCTCATTTAATCCCTCACATGGCTCATCCCACTCGCCGTGACAGAACCTACATAGACATGGGGAGAACCTGCCAACTCCACATAAGAGGCCTGTGGAACCCAGGACCTTCTTAGTGTGAAACAACAGTACTAACCCCTGGAACACCCTGTTGTCACCTGGTTATTGGATGTGAGTTTGTTTCTATACTTGCGTTTGTAGTCCCCTAATCAACTTGTTTAGCATGTAGTGGTGTTGTGGGCACCTGTGGCCACCCTTTGTTTCCACCCCTGGTACAGCCAAGCATAATCCTTCTAGGCTTACTGATGTTTGATTAAATGTAATATTTAAACACTCTGTTGTACAACAGTAAATTAATCAAGAGACAAAGAACATATGTATGGTTAGACATTCCCAGCTGTCACTAAGCGAGAGGCAGGGTACACCTGTTCTTCACGCCTGTGACCTATTCAGAATCACCGGTTAACATAACTTAATGCTTATCTTTGGACTAGGAGGCAAGCGAGAGTACTCAGAGAGAAGCCGCACAGATGAGGTGAACATACAAACTTCACACTGAAAGGCCCCAATGGGACTTCATGCTGTGAGGCAACAATGCTAACCGCTGCACAACTGTGTAATGATGCAAGCTGAAGTATAATAACAGAAATTTGGCAACAGTCTGTATTACACTTTTTCCAGCATTATTTTTTTTCATCTTATTATTTTTTCTCCCAAAGCCTTAGCTGCTTGATTGTAAAAATCACCTCTCACATGGTGATGTGTTTGTTTTCCTCTGGCTGTAATAAAACACAAGGCGCCAAATGGAAAAAGAGAAGACGTAGCCCTTTTCTGACCTCCTCTTTTCCCCATAATTTTTGCACGGTCTGGAATAAGTTTGATCACATTAAATACTGCTTAATATTGTTGACACATTTATCAGGTTTGTGCCATCTGTCTCTTCGCGCCATGATGGGAACACGCCAACGAGTTCGGCCAGGCGTTTCAGCACCTGACACATACTGATGCCTTAGTATTCAAGTGTCTTGCCGGAGTATTTGGCTTATCGTTACCTTCATCTTCACCACGCTCTAGTCTGTCCTGGTGAAAAGAGAAAAGACACAATAATATGCTCTGGTCAGACAGAGAAATTGCCTCTCTAAGGAGACGACGTCCAGTCAGTCTCACAAAGGAAGGTTCGTCTGAGTATTTTCAAGAGGCGCCTCTGTCCAGTCTTTTTTGTAGCGTAAATCCCCAGCGTCTTATACTGATCAAAGGCCGGTCCCTCTGTTTTTTTCTTTTTTTAAAATAAGAATAAAGTAAATCCATTCTCACTACATGCTCTGTCTGACTCTTTGAAGCAAACATCTTGTGGTCACACAATAGGATATTAAGTGATACCACAGCCTTTAAGGCAGTTTTGTTAAATAGTGGCAAGATAAACATGGAGTCCAAACCCTTATGAAATATGCATCTTTCCACAGGGATATGGGGCATGTCTATAAAAACATGATGCGTGTAGCAAGTGCCAGAACATGAGAATCCACCAGTGGGCTTATTTTCTCCATTTTTATAATATGAATATAAATGTTCTTTACAAAATGTTTCATCTGATACAGCTCTGCTCCCGCTTAAGGAAAAAAAAAAAAACTGCAGTCAGCACTACAACCCTACATCTTTTATTTATTTATTCATTAATTTTTGCATTAGTTAATAGAAGATGAAATTTTAAAACGACTTTTTGAATGAATTTCTAAACTCTGAAATGGAAGAACATTACAAAATTACATTACAGCCAGTGACATCCATTAATTGCTTGTTTTGTTCTTCCTACTGTTTAAAACTGAACTCACCTGTAACAGCACACAAATATTAATTTGAAAGCTTGCTGGTTGACTTTTTGATCAATTTTAGGAGAAGTTGTTATAAAGGGAGTGAGGGCTACAGTGAACGAGTAATTACTTTTATATAATGTGCTTGAATATGATTTATTTTCACATGCCTATTCCACCTGGTGTAGTGCAGCAAGAATAGTTTTTTCTCAGTGACTTGAATTAATTTTTGTTCTGTATGACTTCATCAGTCTTGCACAGTTATGTGGTGGAATTTGACCGACTCTTCCTTAAAATGTTGTTTCACTTCTTTGAGGTTTCCAGGCATTCGTTTCAGGTTCTGCTATAGCTTTTCAGTCGTGCTGATGTCTCCACTTTCTCATTGCAGCAATGGTTCTTTTCTTTTCCAGACATTCTGTTGTAGACTTGCTGGGATCACGGCCCTTTTATATTGGTGAGAAAGTAAGTGAGGTAAGGCTGAGATATGGACACGTGCAGAGGAGGGATAGTGGATACACTGGGATGTTGATTATGGAGCTACCAGGCAGGAGGTCCATGGATGTAGTGACGAAGAAGAACATGAAGAAGGTTCATGTGACAACGGGATAGGGTATGATGGAGGCTGCTGTGGCAACTGTAAAGGATGCAGCTGAGAGGAGAAGAAGAAGTAGAAGGTTGTCCTGTCACATAACCTTGTTTTAGCCAAACTTTAGCTGTCAGACAGCCTCACGTTTGACTTTGGAATACTTTCCTATACGGAAAATTTCATGGTCGAGTCAATGAGTGGAAGGTGCCCCGCTCCTGTGGCAGCAAAACAAGCTCAAATCATCATAATCATCATAATTCCACCACCGTGCTTCTGTGTTTGCTCATACGTTGTGTTTGGGTTTCTCCAAATGTGGTTCTGTGAATTATAGCCAGACTTATTGCAGAAGTCTTGCGGTTTTGATGCAAATTTGCAAACCCAAGCTGAATGATAGACACCAACAAACTGCTAGAACTACGGCTTTTATACAGCTGTTCACACTTTCTGATAATCAGTTAATCAAGTGTATTTGATTAGCAGTGACTGACCGATACTTATAAAACAAGCTAGAGTCTATCAGGGTATTTCTTAACGTTGTTTGTTATTCAACAAATATTCAACTTTTCACTGCAGGGCTGAACTGAGATATGTGCCAAAATTGTCCTGGTGGAAAATTGCAGAGCTCACACCCGGTCCACACACTACAATTACACACAGGCGAAAACACACACGTGAAAGCAGCTCACGAATCGTGAACCATGAAGAACAAAACAAAACATGCAACACATGTTCAGATCAGACATGTCATATGTTTCTGACAGCATATTATATCTGCATTCTGTCTAGTTTGTGACATATAGAAGGGCTCCCCAAGTATATATCCTTTAGCCCACCCCTCAAAAACAAAACGAAGCAGGACACTCTTTCAGCAGACCTCACATTTGATATGAAACAGTACAGCAGGAAATTCTCATTTTGATTTGTTATTAATCCAGTTTCTGTATTTCTAAATGAAACATACAAGTACATTAACTTTTTTTAAGAATAAAAAGCAACAACATTGCACTAGTATACCATCTGTCACGTTGCTTAGACTCCCATTTGGCTAACTGACAAAGCAGCAGCTGGAGATCACCGGTTTTAATTATAGATCTGTTTTTTTCCGTGCCCGGGAAACCAATTAAGGCATGTGGTGCGCACCCGCCACACTGAGGCTTCGTTACATGCCGGTGCATGCCGTTTCTCAGCAATCTTGCACTGACCAGTGTTTATCAGGAAGATGTCCTCATGACAAGATTTCTAATTGGAGACACCATTAACTGATGTTATGAGTTATCGGCACCTGTCAGGATTCTCTGTGAAGCTAATGTCTGCTCAGACTGTCTTTGCCAAAGTTTAATAAGAGATTGTTTTTAATTTGCTTTTAAATTCCATAACTTACAGTACAAATGATCAAATCATTCAGCGCACCCAATCACAGCCCAGGCAGAAATTATGTGAATATACATTTCTTCTTTAGGATCTCAATAACTTGAAATAAAGTAACAAGCACCACAAAAGTCACAGACTTAATTTGAATACTACAGCATGCAACAGAAGTGCAGATGTTCTAATATCGTTTCCTTAGATTGTAGAGGTCAAAGTAATTAGAGAGATTCACATGAAAACAATTATTTATTTAAACATTTATGAAAACCCAGCTGGCGATAATGACTGCCTGAAGTCTTTGATGCCCTCTCAGTCAGACATTCACTGTAGCTCCTTCTTGTCATGGGGTCTTTCTCCCTTTAGTCATGTCTGTAAGTTTGTGGGCTGAATCTCGGCTGGACTGAGATCAAGTGATCAACTTGACTAGTCAAGTCAATCGGAGGTGATGTTTCGGGTCATTAGCTGTTGCTTTGCTTCCTTTTACTTTACTCTCTCCTTCACTTCCAGGTTGAATTGTAGTTTATCATCCCACAGAGCTTCACTGCTGAACTCTATCCAGCTCTTTCTTCTTTTTTTCGGGGGGGGGATGTTTATGTGTACTGTAACCTGGCCTTTCATTTTCTGAGGCTTACCAGAGGTTTTCATCTTGTGTTGCATCCTCAGAGCTTCTGCTCATGAACTATTCTGTTGGTTGTTGACAAAGTAGCGTGTTCCCCTACATCCTGGAGAGCATCCCTGACTTGCTGAGCACTCACAAAGGGCTTTTTCTTTAGCACGCAAACACTTCTCTGCTCCTCGACGAGACTCACATTCAAACTTGTGTGCGTGAAAAAAAACAAATGCAGGAAAATTTTGCTGACAACTTTCCTGTTACTTTTGAAACTTAGCCAGCTTAGTCACTGTGTATTTTGAAAAACTGTATATCTCAGATGGCTTTTTTCCCTGTGACACTATGGCACTTTAATGTAGTATCCACTGTTTTAGTTCAAACTGAATGCGATCAGTGGATGAAGGTCAAAAGTGGACTGTATGTTTGTATTCACATGTCATACAGCTTATATAGAAATACATAATTCTTTAATTTCTAATTTTCTGTCTTCTTTAATTACCAAACATATAGAAATACTTCTTGAGAAACACTTTTTTTTTTTTTTGCATTTTTATCAACAAGATTGATACCGCTCTCCTATCTCAATGGTAAATCCGGAGCTGGAAACAGGCAGATGTTTAAAGCTCATTCATTAACATGTGTCTGTGTAGGTTCTCATGCTTTTCTTCTCCTTTCAAGCCAAATAAAAATGTCAAAAATTTGTTGTTTTTTAAGGATGCTGTAATGTTTCCTGGAGTCTCCAGGAAGTAACTGTGCAAAGCCAAGAAAAAGTGTGGCACATAACCCTGCAGTTAAAATAAATTGTTGTTCCGACACTTTGGTTTTTAAGCAGATTAAGCAAACATGATGTAACATGTTAATCACGGAGCTTTAGAGCCGTTTTTGCTGGTAGGCAGATTTAGTTTTCTTTCTGCTGTTTGTTTTCAGCTTTTATGCTAGGCTAACCTAACCGGCTGCTTGTGTAGCTTTCAAAGATGAGTTGTGTGGATTGCAATTTCAGTCATAGCAAATAAGTCAGCGCCTTCCTGTAGCCACTCTGGTGACAGATCAGACATAAGATTCATGATCGGACACGTACACATAATGTCATCCTGCTGGAAGGGGCCTCAGATCGGAAGTGTGCAGCATGTATTGTCCTGATGGGGCATTTATAAACATGATTATTTCATTTTAAGGAATTGATGCTTAAAAAAGGGAGCAGAAAATGTAAATACGAGAGAGAGAGTTTGCTTACAAGAAGAATACACACGGTATACACAGAATAACAGAAAAATAAAGCAGAAGATGTTTGATATGTGGCAGCTGTTAGCAGAGTGTGAGCAGCAGATCAGCAACATATTTCTTATTGAAATCACTGTTGTCTACAATCTTTAAATCCTGTATTTTTCCCCCTAGATTGCTCTGCTCTGCTTTTCTTCTCTGATTCTGCTATTGTCACTGAGGTTTTATCCCGCTGTATTACCTCTCTTCTTTTTCCTTTTTACAAAGTGAAAATGTGGGGGGTTTGCAAATTGAGGTGTTGGAAGCAAGAAGAAGTAATTTCTGAGTATTGATCAGTGACTCTGCAAAACCTCAACGGAGTGTTTATAAAAGGGCGAAAACCTAACTTATGTGCACTGCTGAATAACAGCAGTGAAAAATGAAATTGGCTGAAACATCAACACGGCAACATGTAGAGACTTAAGGGGTTTATTTGCACCTGTTAAGCTCACTTGAGACTGAAGCGGTTTCCTAATCTGAATAATTACAGAAGTAGACGGAATAATTGGGCAGTCAGGCGGAGCCTCTTCAATTAGCTGATTGGCCCCTTGACATTCATGGAGCTGCACTGATGACACTGAGGACAGTTCAGCTAAAGATGTCTTTAAGTCTGGATTTTTAATTGGTCACAGCTTTCCTCTTTCTCTGGTGTGATGTCTGTTATCATCAGTTATTTTATCAAATGATTTCACTTTAGTTCCACGAGCTGTGAGCGGCTCATAATTCATCACAGGGGATTTTTTTAGGAAAACCTGAGTCTGCTCCTGATCGCTGTGCTGGACCTTTCAGTAAAGAAGCTATTAAACCAAATCTAATATCTCTAAAGCCAGTTTTAGTTTTAATGCACCGACCTTTAATTGAAACGGCTAGCTGCTGCTCGATCACAGGGACTGATTGGAGCCATAATACAACACTATTAAAGCTGCACTCTTCTCTCTCTTTCCTTATTAGGAACAGGGCTGCATTTGATCCCTCCTTTTTCTTCCTGTGCACTGGTTTAACTTCCGCAAGCCCCCCCATTTTTTGGCCCGCCCTGCTCTACTTGATGCACAGGCCTTTTGAAGTATTCACTGCTAACCATTCCGTCTTATTACCTGCGTATCCAATGAGATATACAGTGCCAAGGGGCTCCCTGCTATGCAGCTGCAGTGGGAGTATGTATGTGAGATGAGAAAACTGAAAACCCTCCTTTTATTTGATTAATCTTTTTCATAATGCAGTCTTCTGTGTACGCTCATCTGGGCAGCATTGCGCCGGTTGATCCTTCTCTAAGTCTAAGCCCGTTTCACACAAGTTACATTAGCCATATTGAAGAGGCAGGTGAACATGGCAGTGATTCAAACACGGGACTGTAACGGGAAGATGTGGGATCAGAGGTGGTAGAAGAGGATGAGCTAGAAGGAGGAGGTTGATGTAAAAGAGAGGGCTAATGGGGCAAATGGTGAGATAGTAGTGATAGCAAGGGAAGCAAAGAAAATTGGATAGACAGGAGGGCGATGAAAAAAATGATAGATGCGTGTGGGGAAAAGAGACAGCTAATGATCGAAAGAGAGGAAGAGGGAGGTAGGAGGGGGATGCTGAGGTGTAACAGAGCTGGGGTAGGCTTAAGGGAATGAGGTGTTAATGATCGGAGTGGGTGAGGAGGAGACGAGAGGTAAATGTGTGAAAGACGGGAAAGAGCAGCACAATTAAGAAACAAGGAATCAAAATGTCAGTGAATTCGTCTGGGAGAAAGAGTGAGACAGCAAGACAGATTGAAGGAGTGCAGAGTGGTTTATGGGTGACCTCGGTGTGTGTCGATGCAGCTGGAGCGTGAACACACGTTAACACGAACACCTGCGAAGACTCGAGCTCGGAGGCTGAGACAACAATGTGAGCACATACATGACTGAGAGAACTGCATGTTTTCATTTAAAAAGTGGCAAGAAATAATTAATATTGCACCCAAAACTGTTTCCCAGTGCTCAAGCATTAAACAAAACTTGACATTTGAAAAACTGGAACAAGCAAAAACGTTCCTTTCTGATGTGACTGTGGTTATAAAGGCCTTAAGTCAGGGGTGTCCAACTCATTTAGTTCATTTGTCAGTTGCATACAACCCAGTTTGATCTCAAGTGTCTCAGCTGAATAAAATCCTCGTATAAAAACTTATATAAGACCTAAAACTTTTCTTCCATGGCAAAGAAATGTAAGTGCACTGGAAATACTCATGTTAACTGAACCATCTGTTTTCAAATGGATGATGTCATTAGGAAAATAAAAGCAGTTTCAAAAATCTGTCTCACTACATGTACGTTAGGATTTGCAGATACCAGTGGCTGTTTAAAGGTGCAAAGCATTCACATTGTTAGTATTCTGGAACTGAACAACAGTAGTATTTAACATTTTATATATTTTCTGAATTGCCATATGGTGCCGTTCTACGCTTATAGAGTAATTCACAGTAATAACCGTGAATTTTATTTGGCAACTTTACAAAGTAAGATCTTTTTGTGGGCAGATTCTGTTTCTAATAGCCCTGCCTTCAAGACTCTTAATTTAAAGGCTCATACATTATTCATATCAGCCAAGACAATATTGTACTCAACAAGGTTGTTTCAGAAATACGAGTGAGCACTAACAGAAAGTCCAACAGGCCAGGAAATGCAAGCTGCTGATGATAGCTGCATCTATTTTTATTGTCATTGCTAAATCACAGAAGGGAGAAAACGACAGAATTCCCTGTGTTCCTTAAGCCCGGCCCCCCTTTATAGTCTTCTACTACTACTCTTTACCAGGAAACGAGCATTCATGAAACTAATTAGCGGATCAATTCAATTCAGCTTTATTTATATAGTCCCAAATCTCAACAATGGTCACCTCAAGGTGCTTTATTATTGTAAAGGCCCTACAATAATACAGACGAAACCTTATAACTAAGCCCTTGGTGACAGTGGGAAGGAAAAACTCCCTTTCAACTGGAAGAAACCTCCAACAGAAACGTGCTCAGGGAGGGGCAGCCCTCTGGCGTGAGTGGTTGGGGGGTGTGGGGAGGGAGACAGCAGAAAAGACACGCTGCGGAAAGAAGCTGTGGAATCATTTGATATGATTGCAGCTATGCTGGCAGTGATTTTCAACACACGTCGGAGTAGATTTGTTTTGGGGGATTGTGGTATGTGGAGCATCCGTTACTGTAAATGTGTGGAACGCTGCTTAACAACGTTCTGATTGATCCAGCTAGCCGGTTTATTTGTCACCTCTCCTTCTCTCTCCTTTCTTTGTTGACAGACTCTTATTATTTCCATCTTGCTGCCCACCCTCCCTCCTCCCTGTGCCTCTCCGTGTTATATCTCCTGTCTCCTTGTTGTGTTTGTCGTAATGCTGCCTGCCACTGCATTTTGTCATGCGGTTCTCACGGGACAATCTTCGTTACTCTTTCTACCCGTTGCCCCTTTAACTCCCTCGGTGCTCTCTCTCCTCCCTGCTGCTTGCTTTCCATTAATAATTTGATATGCCTCTCCTGGTCTGTAGGCTTGTTCTCATTGGTCTCTAGTTCTCTCTCCTTCACTTCTGATTTGTTATGCCACTGCCATTCCTCCGTACACGTCTCATTGGTCACTGTCTGAGCTTTCTATTACCCTCTCTCACTCCTCTCTCACTCTTTACTCCTTCCCTATGTTGTTTGATCTCATACTTTCGCTGTTAGAGATTTGTTTCTCCCTGCAGCGTGCTGCTAAGGTGTTTTATTTTTTTTTTTATCTGGAAAGCCTTTATCAGCTGAGCACACAAAGGGTGAGCAGCATCGGATTGCTGCACGTGAGGCCAACAGCTTTGAGTCGGTCCATAGTTTGGTTCAGGGAGAATTATTTAGCCAGTGTTGCACACACACCGAAGGTATTGCCTTTTCAGTCTGTCATTAGTAACAGCTGAATGCACCAGAAGGCATTCAGAAGACTGAAGGGGAATATGGGCCCATTATTGGAAAACAGAGAAGGCATACACTTTGTGAAATACTGCACTCCTGTTTCCCGTTATTGCATAGCCCGTTTGTGTGTATTTGTGAGAGGCCAGTTCATGAAAATACGACAGAATAACAAAGGAATTCTTACTCTGAAGTCTGTAAATCACAGTAACTCACACACAGCTACTCAAGCAAATCAGTTCCATGTTAATTAGCAGGCGATGTCCTTACAAGAAGTGGAATGATTTTCTCTTTAGTATGCGAGTTTTCAAAGAGTTCTAAAGAGACTAATTAGTTTTTCAGAAACTGTAAAATCACTTCATATCTTAATCTCCTAGAAGATATTTAAGAGAACAGGTAACCTCTGCATGAAGGGAATGACACTGGTTTCTCTGAAGGGCGCTACATGACAGCACCAGTTATTTGATCAAACACTTCAAATGAGTTGTGTTTGTGCTTTAATGACTGTTCTTGTGAAAGTAATGACTGTCTCCGGTAACAAAGCCAGAATTAGCATGAGGTTGTTGTATTGTTCGCAAAGACTTTTTAGTGTGGGCACAAAAAAAAGTGACAGCAACATTAATTTGTGTGTGCTTGCAAAGCTGTTGGTACTAAGAGTGAAGGGCTCATTGGGAAACTACTTTAGGTGGCGAGATACTGTATTCACGCAGTATCAGCAGAATGGGAAAACACAGGCTAACAGGATGAGATAGTTACATCAAATGCAGTCACACCAGATAAATGTACTGTTTAACCACAGGTACAGTCTACTAACCACAGACTGCAGATAAACTGAAAGTGACAAGTGGATGCATCCCATCAAGAACAAGAGATTATACTTGTACATACAGTACTGTTCAAAAGCTTTGAGCTAGCCCTCATTTCTTTATGTTTTGCGGTGAAAATGGATGCAGTGGTTTATTGAAACATGTTCAAAAATACATGAAAATACAAACCATTTCCACGAGCTTTCCTGGTGGTACTGCATGGTGTATAAATATCTGAATTTTGACAAGCTCCCCACTGACTGAAACGCAGTCCCAGACCATGACAGTCAGATGTTTTTTGCAGATAGTGGCAGATTCTTGCTATTGGACCTCTTTCTTGACCTCCTCTGTACATACTGATGACAGTTCGAATCAAAAATTTCAAATTTCATCCCTCAATAAGACCTGTTGTCTCTGATTTTCAGTTTAGTTCTTGTGTAATTTGGCATACCTCAGCCTTTTGTCTCTGTTTCCCTTCCCTGAGAATAGCCTTTGACAGCTATCCTTTGTTTGAGACTGTAACGTTGGACCCAAGAAACATAAGCTGGAGCGAATTTGATGACAGCAGAACTTTTATTTAATACTGTGGTTTTGTACCGGGACACAGATACTCCCGCTCTCTCTCTCTGCTGTCACGTCCGCTCTCCTCCTCCGACTGTCACTGCCAACATATAAAGAGACACAATCACTGTCAGATCCCAGCACACCTGTTCACCCCGCCCCTGCGCCGCCCCGGGAGCTCACTGCATCACCCCTCCTCTGCAGCTGGCCAGAGACCACACCCATGCCACAGAGACCATTTCTAAGGAGTTTTCAGTGAAAAGTAAATGGATCAACCGAAGGACCAGATGTATCTCTCAGGTCCTGTGTCAGGTCTTTGCCCCATTTCTTTCCTATTTCCCAAGAACCTAACTTTCATATACTGTTAATCTTTTGTCCTCCCCTTGTCCAGTTTCCTCAAATGTTTTTAAAGACATACTGCACACTATGACGAGATACGCCAAGTTTTCAGCCAACAGCACTTTGAGAATCACTTTGCTGGTGCAAAAATACAGTTTTATGCCTATTAAACTGTTATCTTTGGCATTTTCACAGATTCAGCAAAAAGAAATTGGAACAAATGATGGTGTTTTTGCAACAGGCTGCTAGTAACAAATTACCTAAAAATTCCTGGTTTTATTTTTGTTAATTGTCTGTTATGTATAGATAGATCACTGGTTCATCCCTTAACCCTTTAAAACCGGTCAGAGCGGGCACGCTCCGTATTGCGTAACTATTTTTAAATCCCGGTAGCACTGCAACCACTTAAGCTAGCGCAATCATTTTTTTTTGCATATGAAACCGGAGGAGTTGTACTTACATCTTATGCCATCAGCTTGTCCTAAGTCACAGTTTCCTTCCACATATAGCTTTTCAAAAACTGCATAAAAAGCACTTGCAGCAACAAAAACATAATATTCCAGAAACACGCTTTGCCGATCCGATCAGCTGTTCATAACACTTCCTACGTCCATCAGCACGAACTATCGCATGTCCGCCATGTCCTGCCCGAAACCGGAAGTGACGTCATTTTCGCGGAAATGTAGTTTTTTACCATCAGGGCCTCATGAGCCTATACTGGTGTTTTTAAAAGTTATATTTGACTTCATGACTTTCTGTATCATTTCTGGGATGCTTAGGACTCATATTGCACTGCTGGAAATAGTTTATTTTGATGCATATGCTGCTTTTTTGCAAATTTGCACAATAATATTTATTTTCGTTTTTCCTGCAGTGTATAAAAATTGGTGTATTTCAAAAATAAAACTATGAAGACACTCAAAATAAATTTCCTGTGGTGGGAAACTATTTTGTGCAACTTTTTTGTATTTACAGTTTTGAGGGATAAGCCTCTTAAATTTCTTTAACTAGAAATATATGTTAAAAAAACAAAAACGATTTTCAATTTTTTTGTAGTTGATTGCACTTTTTTGCAATTTATGTAATTACTAAGCACTTAATGCATACATATTATTAAAATTTAGGCTGTAATGGTTGTATTGATGTATATCAACTTGAAATGCTCCCAAAAATGGCTCTACAACATGTAAAAATATAATATAAGCTCTGGCGGATTTGGTTCTATGGTAGGTCTTAAAGGGTTAAAATAGCTGACTTTTTTGTGCTTGAATGATTACAAGGTCAGTGTTAAGTAGCTTAACAAACAAATCTTTCCTGCAAAAATAATAATAATTCAAGTGAGAATTAGAGTCATACTCACAGGTTTCAGTGCAGACAGGCAAGTGCCTTTTTTGCAACCCAAACAGTTGCCCCAGCTAGCAATTGAAAACCATTGGAAAGCACTTGAACGCTGGCCCCAGTTTTCAGACCTGGAGGTTGTGTAGGTGCAATTTTAGCATTAAAAATGGCACAGAGTAACTGCTGTTCTCTCTCTTTTTGCCAACACTGAGGACTCAGCAGTTTTGTTTAAACAAAACAAAACTTTATTATAATACAGTACTACAGTTATGACCAGAGGCTTTTTTATGCTATTTTACTCTGTGAGCTGTTCATGGGTGTAGAGGGACAGAACTATACAGTTTAGACCAGAGCGGTCACAGATCTCGGCCTCATAGGAATTATAATTAAAACTCAAACTCAATAAGATATAATGCATTACCTAAACTATTAGGTAATGCATTATATTATACATGTTTGACTAATGCTTTTAAGGCTCTGTTACAGTTGGTAACCATAGAAATCTCACATCAAACCAAATGTGGTGAACGTTGCTGAACACTTCGGTATTAACACACATAGCTTTACCCGCCTACTGTTAAAGTGTGTGGACTGATGTATGACTGGACTGCCACTCAGACTTAATGAATCTGTCCAAGCTAATAGACAAAGCCTGAACACTGCAGTATAAAAATAGTGAGCATAGATGGATTTTTCCTGTAGTTGCATCCATTTTCTTAACTGTTTATCTAAATAGGTTGATGGTGCGGATGGAGCCTATCCTCGATTAATTTGCAAGGATCAGCTGGGTTGGGTTTACGTTTGCAGAAAACTTTGTTAATCCTGCCTGCCTTAAACGTGGTAGTGGATCATTGCAGATCTCAGTGCCCATCTCGTGGGAGTCATTAGCTGCAATGATTATTCTGCAAGCCCATATAAAGTCTAGGTATATGAGGACATTTTATAGCATCAGGTGCACCTTAAAGTGCGAATAAAACTCCCTACTGATGTTCTTGGATTCCACAGACATCAACTCCCACCAATTTAATTTTTAAACAATTAAATTAATGTGAGGCTTAATGGATACGCCGTGCCTTTCAAGGACTGCTTCTTAAAGTCTAAACATCAATGAATGCTTATTTTGTTGCAGTAGTGACAAATCAAATATGAAAGAATGTATGTTTCTATAATGGCTGTTTTTTGCTTCTGTTTAATTAAGTTTTTTTTTCTGTGGAGTAAATTTCCAGCAGCATTTATTTTAGGGCAAAATTCTGATGCCACAAATGGATCTAGCATATTTAAGGAACCCTGTGCGGCTAGAGAACTTTATTAAACTCAAAAGGAAAGACTCCTCCAAACAGCTTAAAGTAACAAACACAGCCTTAGCTATTTTTGTCTTGGATTACATTAGTTATTGTTTAACCCTTTAAAGCCGGTCAGAGTGGGCATGCTCCGTTTTGCGTAACTATTTTTTAAATCCCTGTAGAACCGGAACCCCGTAAGCTAGCGCAATATTTTTTTTTGCATATGAAACCGGAGGAGTTGTACTTACATCTTATGCCATCAGCTTGTGCTAGGTCACGGTTTCCTTCCACATATAGCTTTGCAAAAATTGCATAAAAAGCGCTTGCAGGAACAAAAACATAATATTCCAGAAACACGCTTTGCCGATCCGATCAGCTGTTTGTAACACTTCCCACATTGAAAAAGACGTCAGCGCGAACGATCGCATGTCCTCCATTTCCTGCCCGAAACCGGAAGTGACGTCATTTTCGCGGAAAATGTAGTTTTTTACTTGTAGGCCTTAAAAGCCTATACTGGTGTTTTTATAAGTCATGTTTGACTTTATGCTTTTCTGAATAGTTTCTGGGATGCTTAGAACTCGAATTGCACTGCTGGAAATAGTTTATTTTGATGCACATGCTGTTTTCTTTGCAAATTTGCATCATAGGATTGTTTTTCGTTTTTCCTGCAGTATATAAAAATTGCTGTATCTCAAAAATAAAACTAGTAAGACACTCAAAATAAATTTCCTGTTGTTGTAAACTATTTTTTGCAACTTTTTTGTATTTAAAGTTTTGTGGGATAAGCCTCTTAAATTTTTCTAAGTAGAAATATATGTTAAAAAAAACAAAAACGATTTTCAATTTTTTTGTAGTTTATTGCACTTTTTTGCAATTAATGTAGTTACTATGGACTTAATGCATACATATTATTAAAATATGGGCTATAACAGTTGTATTGATGTATAGCAACTTGAAATGCTCCCAAAAATTGCACTACAGCATGTAAAAATATAATATCAGCTCTGGCGGGCTTGGTTCTATGGTAGGTCTTAAAGGGTTAATCTCTCACAAGTTTGTTGTACACACAGTGCCTCTGGCAACTTCAACATGTAAACTGTGTCTTCCACACTCACATTTTTCTTTTTGCTGTGGTTTTTTTTTTTTTTTTTTGCTTGTTTTTAGCTTTGTTTTAACAGTTATTATCTCCACATTGGCCCTTGCACTCCAGTCACTGTGATGTTTTTGAGGATTTTTCCTTCCTTCCTGTATGTTTTCTCTATTGCCACTAACAGCCTCTTTAGTCTATAATCACTTAAATGAACTGTTTTGGTCGGTGTCAACACTTTATGGCTCAAAGTTGTGTCGTTTTTTCTTATTCCTTCATATTTGCCTAAGTTGCCTGAGTGCTTCTCTGTTGATTTATGTTTACACCTTATATACATATAATAATAATGACAATGATCATAATAATAGAGTTTTTAATAATAGAGTTTTGGGTCAACCCACAGAAGCAGTCTTTTCTCAGCCTTGAGCAATGGCTGCCATTTATGCAGCATGTGATATAAAAACATTTAAGAATAATAAGAAAATAACTTAGTAGTGAGTAGTAGTACTCCAATCTGTGTGGAAAACAACATTTGCAGTTTTATTGATGCTTTTATTGTCTACGCATAGTTTTTACCCACAGCTGTAATAGGCCCATGGGCTATTGGCGTGGACAACCAAGTTGATCAAATCTATAACTCAAGAATAAGGAGATGTAGGATTTTGAAATTGATACCACAGGCGCATCTACTAAAAATACTGGATGACTTCAAATCTGAGTAACCTCGAGCTCAATGTCATGGTGCGAGGTCAAGTTTTCCAAGTCTTGTGGATGTGATAACGCTGTGGGGCAACACTGGTGGCCACTGGTATTTTTAAATTTTGTCACATAATAGTCATTTTTTGCCTTCAAAATGTTCTGCTGCGTATAAATGCCATTTCTAAGAATAAAGGCTGCTCATCGTGATAAATACTCAAGGTAAATTAGAAACGATTTTCTATATTTCAAAATGTTTACTATTTTTCAAAGCTGCTTAAAATGTATGGTTTTTACATGGTTGGCATTTTATTGCACCTAAGTGTTTCTTGCAAATGATAACTATAGTAATGGAAGTGATAAAACATACAAAAAGTGGAGTGTTGGTGCTAACTGCAACCTAAGAGTTAAAGTGCTCCTAAAGGCAGAAAGCATATTTGCTGTTTTATTAGTCAGCCACTATAGTCTATACGGTTCCCTTCTTGAGTGTTTGTGTGGCTCTTACCTTTGTTATTGCCATTATCTGATGCCTCACTGTCCTCTGGGAGTTTTAAGTACTCGTGTGTATATATGCCAATGTGACCTGAGTACAAAGAACCTGGTCTCAAATGAGGCCACATTAAGATCAAACAACACTTGAGGGGGCTGGGGACTGATGGTAATTCACTTCACTATGGTTCCTCCATAATGAATTCTAAAATGACTGTTCAGAAATAGAGAAAATTTCAAAAATGAGGGCCTTGATGAGTTCTAAGGCTTTGATACTGAGTCATCAATTTGAGGGCATGAAAAAGCAATCTCTGCGGGTCAAACGAAACAACTTCTCTACCATGTTCAGAAAAGAGGCATGCACCAATTTAATCAAAAAGCATGCATTAAATAAACAAACAAAGAAAAAAAGGCAACGGCAAAAGCAATGTTTCTATGAGGCTGCTTGGCTTTTCTGGAAGCTGCCATCTGGATTTACTTTTACAGTGTCCACATATTCATGATTTATGGGCAGTTTTAGCACCTTGCATTAGGGAAATAAGCTGGAGCATATTAGTTGTGTGCGAGCCGGTCCTGCCACTCTGACTTTGCCCTGGGACTTGATGACTGCTGTCACCATTCTGACAAACTGGGGAGCCGCTGCAACAAATCAGTCTCCTCCCAATCGCAGTCAATATAATGAGGCCAGACCTGCAGGCGGCTTGAGGTGGGCATGTCTGTGCACTTCTTGTTTCACTATGGTAAGGGGAGGAGGTAGGTGGAGAGGATACGCTAGAGATTAGAGATTTATTGATTACCCCTTTCTCCTCCCCTAACTCCCTTCCTCTTCCTCTCTCCATCTTCCTCGAGTCTTCCATTCTCTTCCAGTATATTTATAGAGGGTGGGAGAGTGCTTTGTTTTTGGCTCTGCAGTGTGTTATAGACTTCTCGTGACTGCTTTTCTCTTAAAGCCTTAGGAAATTTGGCTTGAAATAGCAAAAGGTGCATATATGATATCAAAGTTTAGTCTCCCATTCAGCATGAACATGATGTTCTTTTAAAATATGTATTCGCAGCTATTACAGAGAGTCGTTCAAACCCCAGCTCATTTTGCTGTTCAGACTATATATCAAGATCGCGTGGGTGTGACAGATCATATTTTCTTTCACGTCTCTCTCAAATCTAGCTACAAATCAACTGATATAAATTTGGTAAAATTACCTTGGAATAACCTTGAACATAGTCTAAAGCAAGTTATGGATAAAGTATGGTTTATCTTCATGTGGAAGATTTTCACATCTGGCACGTGAGGGAAATGCAATGTCTAGATAAAGTAGAGGCTCAAGTCTAGGGGATGAGTGTACAGCTCCAGCTGCAAGACACAGCTGTTTTGCAAAAACCCACAACTTTCTGAGGGAATTCACTGACCTGGTCTTTGGGGAAATGGCAAATCATGCTGGAATTTTTGTGGATGACTCTGTGGTCCACTCTTCGTTCACAGCTGTTGTAAAATAAACGAATGACACGCTGTCATCTTAACTGGTGAATCTGCTCCAAACAAGCATGATGGACCAAAGAGATTTGGAGGGTTACTGCAATGTATAGAAGTAGTGCATAGTAGTGCATAGTAATTGAAAATCTATAGTAGAAGTTTTTTGTGGGTTTGAACTTCTGGATTTCTGAATTCTCTTTAAAGCAGGATTTAGAGGTTTTTCAGCACCAGTGTTATAGAAGGTGAACACGAAGGCAACACCTCTATCTACTTTCTTAGTGTTCAAGTGCTCCCTGTTATGTCATGCAGATGCACTTTGAACAGCAGTAACATTAAATGCAGCTTTACTGTGTTACACTTTGCTAGTAGCTGTGATGTGCATGAAAAACAGCAAACTAGACATGTAAATGATTGCGCTGCACTTCCGCTCGTGTTAGTTATATTGACGTCGTTTGGAATATAAATGAATAGGAATGCAGGGTGTGTGTGTGTGTGTGTGTGGGGGGGGGGGGCAGGGATTGGTTTAGACTTGGCAGTTTATATAGAGATTTGCTGCAGGCTTCTTACACCAGGATGCATCAGCTCTGGAGGTCTGCCATAAATGCAGACCTACAGTATAACATGGACTCAGGCTCTTGAATCTCATGCTCCAAACCAGTATGAGCTAAAAATATGAGATTTGCCTCTGATGAAAAATAACAGTATAAGTTGTTTGAGCAAATTCTCCAAAGTGGCATATGGTCAAATTCAAAGCCTGCAAGCCTCTGAATATTACTTTCTCCTATGGGAGCAAAAATTTCTGCCATTTTCGCTGTTTATCAGGGTCTGGGTCACTGGGGCACCTGTATAAACAGAGACCCTCAGATCTCCCTCTCCCCGTCCACCTCCTCCAACTATTCTGGAGGTGTAATCTGGCTGACTTCCATTTCCTGCCATTTACACTTCAGTGGAGTAAAATGTATAATGTTATGCACTGTGTACTGTACATACAGTGACTGCAGTGTTATCTCAAGGTAAACATAGTGAATTGTGCACGTAACAGAAATAAGAGAGGTAAACTTTGATTGACGCTTTTGTTGCCTTGATGAAAAGAGGCCGCTGCTAGCATTGCAGTTAGCGCTGACAATATGTCCTCCTACTTGCTAAAAACCATCTGATGGTCCCTCAGCTTGATAGCACTGTAACTTGTAAAACTCATTTATTTTTCAGCTATTTAATTGCTGTTTTATAAAGCATGAGAAAATAATTGTGTCCTGTCTTTAGTGGTGTTAAATATAAATAGACTTCTGTGTCCTGTTACAGTCTATGACTTATATTCATACATAGTGAACTTTGATAAAACCAAGAGAGGATAACCAATATATGAGCAGGATGATCAAATACTTCTTTGGCTATTATGTGCAAGCCCCCTACTTACCGCACAGCAAAGAAAATAACGCACAAAGAAGAAAGAACATCTGATCCATTGCACTGAATGGAGCTTGTCGAGCCATGTACCTGTCAAGAGAAATGGCAAGCTGTCCAAACACCCTGCAGGTTTAGAGATTGCCTATTCTACATCTTGGCAACCAGTGCCACAGTTAGACAATATCCCTAGCCCAAATTAGTATTTTAACGTGTCGCAGACTTGCAGAGTGGGGGTGGGAAGATGATAGGAAGAGGCTATACAGCATAGTGGAGGCTACATGGCAGTATTTCACATCTTTGACTGTGTGAGAGCTGCTGCGATATGATTTTATCACAGAACATCAAACCCCCGAGGGAGTGTCTATTTCTTTTATCCCACTACACCCTCATAATAGATTGGAAGATATTAAGTATCTGAGGACAGATGTCTTTCTGTAATTCAGAATAGATGACAGATAGATGATTTTGTGAAGATGCTTTAGGCTCAAGTAGAGCAGGGTTAAATATCTATGTGCTTCATTAAATAAAAGAGATATACAGATATATGCCCTCTACCCATAACAAATGCGTTAGTATGGATTTTTTTGGATGAGAAACATACACAGGCTTCTTACTTACAGAGCCTCCCCTCTGCATGTATTCAGTAATGGATATTTGGATGTAGCTGAAGAGCTGAGATTTCATTTAGATGATAAACAGAATGTGATGCTCTAATACATGCGCAGCATCGTAGAAATAAACTGCCGGCAGCACAGTTTGACCTGCCAGGTTAAATGCCTTTTGTGATTTATAGCTAGACACTAAAGTGGACCTGTTGGGGTTTTTTTGTTTTCTTGTTGTTGTTGTTTTAAATTAAAAAACAGACTGTTTGTGAATTCTGATGTAATTAAATTTAGATTTATTTCATTTTTAATATATTTTTTTAAACTTTTTTTTTTTTTTTTTTTTTACCATTTCTAAATTTAGAGGGGGCTGTCATCTAGGTGTTTGGAGTGGGAAATGTGCTAAATGGAAAGAGAAAGGGTGCTGGGAAGGAAACCTAAGGGATTAGAGTGACTTTAGATCTGATTACATTGAATCGAGATCACAAGATTGCTCACTACAAAACTCTTCTCACGGGCACTTCCTGCTCTTTTTCCAACATTCTTTAACTCCCTTGTTCTGCTGAACAGACTAGACTGCACAACTTATAAAACTCCTTCCTCCTTTAAGAGGAGAACAACTGATTTCCAGTCTGAGAAGAGGCTGTCAGACCTTTATGGTGGAAAGTAGGTCAGCATGAGAGTGCCAAGTGTGCCCTTTTTCTCCAGGTATGGAGTGGCTAACATGAGCACAGAGAGGTAAGGCTTTTGATTGTCTGCAACTCTCAGATATTTTGTCTCATTCTGTCCATTAAAATGAAAACTACCATTAAAAATTAGAGACTGCTTATTTCTTTTTAAGTGAGAAAACTTACAAATTCTGTAGGACATCAAATAATTATTTCTCCCACTGCATATTATTTCAGTGAATAGAAACAGTAATATAGAAAATCGTATTGTCTCATCGATTCCAACCAACATTTTAAATTATTTAGAAAACACGTACATTTACTTGCAAGAATTTCCTAAGTACCTGCCATAACTACAACTTATATTTTAATTAGATTTTTCAAGTACTGACATTGAATTATTGGGATTGATAGACTGAAGTCAATAGGGCACTGTTGAGAAGGTAATGATGGCAGTTGTCCTGCTCCTGCCCTCAAAGAGCCAATCAGCAGCTGAAACAGGAGACATATTGGCCAATCATGTACTGATGCATATGCTGTGTACAAGCTTGCATATGTCTCCACGGTTAATGGGAAGACACAACTGACTCACAATCACTCACTCTGCTACTCATTAGAAACAGGTTAATGAGGCTGCAACAGATGCAGGAAGTCCCCTTTCAGTCCCAAATGTCTGAGACTAATGAGTTTCTATTGACTATATGAGAAGAAATGCCATTACAAAATGACTGATACGCTTCATAATGGTAGGTTGTTACGGTTGTTCGTGGTTAACCTTGAGGCCTCACAGTAAGGCGAACTTGAGTTCGATTTCGTGCCTTCTGCTTTGTGTGAAGCAGATCAGGCAGCTTTTGTTAAGAGCGGTTTATTGTTCAGGTGGCAGTTAAAGTGGTGCCTGTCAGACTATAGCCTTGTTACATTTATAACTAGCCATCTCTGACAGTCGTGATGCAAAATATCAGCACTTCAGCCTGAAATGTGTCAAGAAAACGGGCAGCATAAAAGTTCTTTTTTTTTTTAAATGAAAAAGAGTCAAATCAACAGGATTTTTCTAGAATGCTGTTTTCGCCTCTTAAAGAACTCACATTAGGGAGAAACATCATCTTAGTAAAGTGATTACATTTTTCTATAAGGGATAAACAAGCACTCTGTCTGAATAAGGAGAAGTCAAGCATAAGGTAAGCAAGGACTGACCAAATATTGATGTCAGCTTTTCGGACTTGAAACACATTGATGCTGCTTGGCGTCGAACCAAAATTACCTACAAAGTCAAATATTCATGAAAAAAACAACAACATCCAAGTTGGACCCAAACTGCCTCGTGTTTGGCAAGAAACGGTCCTCATATAGGATCCTGTCACTGATATAGCTTGATTGAACTGCACAAACATCAAGAATGTAATCAGATGAAAATAAAGGGAAAAAAATAGCGAAGAAGATCTGTGATGTGAGGTACTGAGGACTGTTTACTTTTTGAAAGATCAAACTTTCAAACGAAAACTAAAGATTGCAAAGTTAGCTGACAGTTTTGAATAAGCTAGACTTCAATACTGTTTTTAATCAATTACAGAAGCACAGAAAAAAACAGAATTACTAAATGCCTATTAGTAGAAAATGGGCAAGGTTTCTGTTTTTGTGCTCTGCTTTGTAGATGTGGCCTTTTGTCCTCATCGTATCTATAATGTCTGCTATATCACTGAAATTCCATTTCACACACAATGGGGAACTACTATTTTTAATGTAACATCGTAAATGCAGCAGGGGTTTGGAAACAATATTACCCAGAGTCCCTCTGAAAAAGAAATGAGGATCAAACTGATCTTCTCTCCTGCTTGGATACTGAATTACACTTTTTTTTGTCTACAGGCTTGTAATTTATGACGTGTCATTCAAAGATCTATAGTGACTTTAGTGATTTTTCTTTATCATATTATGTTGCTCTCCAGCTTCACAGGAAATTTATTGTATCAGTATTATAGACAGTAGGGACTACTGTATTTGATTGTATAACACTATATCCTCTTGGCTTTTATTATATTTTATCTCCACAACTCCGTCAGGGGTGGAAATAGATTAGCTAAACTTGCACACCATCTGAGGAATATTCAGAATAAACCCACAGTCGTTGTGTGGCACTGTCACATTGGCAGGTTCTTCTGTAAAGCACACAAAAGCTCGCCACCCTTAAAAACAAGTAATCTGTGAAATCTGTAGTACCTTTGTGACCTGCCAGCAAACTCCTCCACATAAAAGCTCAGCTGCAAACTGGAACCTAGGTTTAATAGAGGACAAACAAGCAGAGGACAAACCTTTGGAGCGCGTCCCACAGCCCAATAATAGAAATCACTTACATTAACAAAATAATAATCGTGGGATCTGTGAGTATATCTTTACCCTTTGGAGTATAATAATTAAACTGCTATTAGAGGACACATAAAGGTGGAGGTATAGTACAGGTGAGGAAATCTTTTTCTGAATGTGGGTGGTTTATGTGTCACAATGACATACAAACCACCTACGAGAGATGCAAGATTTCCCGTGGGCTCTAATCTTTGCTATTTGCTGAAACAAGCTGCAGAAATCCGGCAACGCAAACACATTCAGTCCCTATTATAAGGATTTGGTAAGTTTTTCATACCACATGTGACATAACTGCCATAGATATTCACAATGAATGATCCACAGCAGGAAAAATATACTTTGTCCCCTCTTGTTAAAGCAAGCATTCAGGATGAGTGTTTACATGGCCACAAGCGTATGGATGAAATGCAGAGTGGAGTGCACAGTTTCTAAACTGGAGAGTTTAATTTGAAGTGTCCTTGGTGTCTGAAGTTTACAAAGCAGGTCGTCCATTATCTTTATCAGGATTCAGTGAGGTCATGACAGCCTCTTATGCAGTCCACACCATATGATAGTAGTCATAAAAGGCTGCCTTCTGCTGAAATCCAGATCAATGTGACTTGAATGAATGTCAGCACATTATTATTGACTCTTTGATATGTGGAACAATAATGTAGGACCATGCTCCTGTGAGTCATGAACAACATGCAATTTGCATTCTTGCAGAAAACTGCCTGTAAAAGATGTGTTTGGCAAAATGAAAAAAAGTGGGTGGAAGAGGGAGGAGGGGGGCGCATGCTTGAATCATTTCAAATGAAAAACTGACATGGGGGTAGTTTTGCTCTGATGAATTAATTTGTCCGATGGGCTGCTTGTAAAAAGAAAAAAAGGGCGTGAGTGGTGCCAATGAGCTCCAATTAATTTAAGGAGGAAGCAAAGAAATGTGCAGTTTTCAATTACCAGTTTTATTTGGGCAACATACGTTCAACCGCATTGGTTTAAAGACGATAGTATGTCATAATTTAATTAGCCGAGCTAATTAGCAGTATATTCCACCAGTGGCAGCAATCTAATGAGTTGCTAGCTTCATGGGTTCAAGTGTGTTGAAGCGTCTCTTTGCACCGGAGCTCTGAGAGAACCAGAGAGGGCGTTGCTGGAGGGGAGCTTGATGTTAGTGCTCTCCTGAGCAGCAAGGATGTTCAGCGTATTCAAATTCCCAGTTTGAAGGCAGCAAACAGCCTAAGCAGAGGCACGGTTTCCTGTTTACACAATGACTGGCTATGAAAAACAAAACACTTTTAGCAAAAATGTTGATTTGAAAGTAACTTAATAACAAAGCTAATCTGAAAGATGCTAATTATTGTATGTCAAGTGCTAAAGATTGATATATATGATGATATATTATTTTTATGTATATTACAATACAGTACTTTTTCTTCCTATTTGTTGTTGCATTTCTGAAGAATCTCTCACAAAGCAACACTTTGAGCTCCTTTAAACTTCTCTACATGGGGCAGACAACAACAATCAGCGCTGACATTTCCCTTGCTGGGCAAAACGCCTCACACAAACTGTTAGCCAGCTGAGACTAAGAGCCATGATAAATCTCTTCTGCCTGTTGCTGCATTTTACCACCAAGACTAAAAAAGTCTTTTTGCATTTTCCCCATAATTACCGAGTGCTTTCAAAAATCCCGTTTGGTCATTCATGCTGGTTTCAACAGTCTTTTAAATTGTCATTCAAAGGTCATTTTTATGTTAATGTTCCTTCCAGCTTAATTCAGCTTTGTCATACATGCAAAACCAAAAAAACAAACAAACAAACAAACAAGAAATTTCACCTCTCGCCATCTTTATCACTAAGATCACGATCTCTTTATGTGTTTGTGTGTGCTGCACAGGCAAATAAACAAATGTCTTAACATTACTGCAAATTAGAAACGGCTTTGTTGCGACTCACACACAATTTAGATTTACTCCATGATTAAAGTGATACATAAATATCACTTTCACAATGGCTGACGTAGTAAGAGTG
Source organism: Perissodus microlepis (assembly GCF_051167445.1). NCBI lineage: Eukaryota > Metazoa > Chordata > Actinopteri > Cichliformes > Cichlidae > Perissodus > Perissodus microlepis. The sequence goes on from NC_140461.1 coordinate 30,217,391, forward strand.
CAGTCGTGGCTAACCACGGTAACCAGGATGCTTCGTCATTCAGAAATTCACGAAAGAATGAGTCTACTGGATGTAGTGCTAGGCCACCAATAGACCTGAACTGAGACAGTCCACCTTCTGCACCCACAGAAGTTTACAAAGAGTTAAAAGCTGCTAAAACTAAAATAGGGCTGATAGAACTGTTTTCCTGGTGACTGGTACTGTTGTTTGTATGAAAACATGAAAGGAGACTGCATGGCCCTCAGGTGAACCAGTGGATGAAATCAGTAGCTAAGGATGGGGTTAGTCAGAAAATGCTCTATCCAGCCAGTCGGCTTCACGTTTCAGTTGAGATGAGTTAAACGCTCTCAACTATCACAGATGGATAAGTGAAGTTAAAGGCTGATGAAGGAATCTGAGCATGAGTCTTTAGATTATCCGCAGTGCTGATGTAAATGTAATGTAACCAAGCTATTATACAGTAGACCGTAATAGATTCATCACCCTCACTTGGTGTTGTCTTGGATACATTTCTATATACATGTTTTTTTCAGTGACTTCATGGCCAAATATGTGAAAAGGAAAGATACTCTTTGGTATTTGGCTGCAGACTGAGTAGCATCCAGGTCATTCACAGTGATCCTCTGCTCTTACTACAGAGTTTTCTGCTGAGATATTTTATTCTTAAAGGATATAGTGGAAGTAAAAAAAAGTTCACTGGCAATCTGGCAACAACTGTTTATATCAAAAACTCAGAAATAAACAACTGAAAGCTGCGTGACTGCAGACCACTAACAGGTCTTGAGAGCTTGAAAAGAAAGCAATTGGGCTTCGTTAGGTTTCTGAAGATGTTTCACTGCTCGTTCAAGAGGCCACTTCAGTACTTGAAAAGCTGGATGTGAGTCTCACGTAATAAACCTCTAATGGATGCTGTCCCCTTTGGGGGTGGTTCTGATGGTCATTATTAATCATGTGAACAAACGTGTGGGTCATTCCTGTCACTGGTGAAACCTCTGCGAGACATCGGCTCACCTTACGATCATGTAAACTTTTAAGGTCACCCGAGGCAAGCTGTGAGTGGGAGCTGAAGTGTCTGTGAAGAGATCTCAGGACTGCATTGAAGGTGGCTATGAGCTGGTGTCACACTGTAAGTCACCACGTCTGTTCAATGATGGTTGATCACGGTACACAGTTAACCTCCTTTCTTCCTCTTTCAAACCATCTGTCTTCTTGGTTCAAACTGGAATGCTTGAAAGAGTGACCTTTGTCCTTTAGGTGCAGGTTTACAGCTGATTCTTGTCCTGTTGAGGGGACTGTCTTATGCTGTGCCATGAGTTTGTGGAGTGGGTTTTCTTGCATGTAGGGGTCAGAGCACTCCTCACTGCACAGCATACTGTTTAGCTTGTGTCTGGGTGTTTTGTCCTTGGGATGAACCTGGTTTTGACTGAGGGTGATTAGGACGCTGCAACACCGGGCAGAGAGCGTTCCCTCTGAGGCAGAAGGGAAAGAAAAGGAGCACACACATAAAGAAAGCTCATACAATACATGTTTATTCTAACTGGACCTTCATTAAATCATCAAATGCAAAGGAAAGAATGTCAGACACAAACCAGAGATGTGCCAGAGAAACTTCGAAGAATTTTCTCCAAGTATAACATCCCGATGCATCTCAGACTTAGCAACAACCTCAGACAAAAGCTGAACTACCATGACCTGGATGACTGAGAAGATACACAGACACCATTAACAGGTGTTTTTTGTGATTTGGCACAGGTGACTCTAACACAATGTTAACTGCAATGTCAGATTCTATAAGGTTTGATTTGTGCTTACAGACAAGAATTTGTTGCTGACATTGGAATCATGACCCAGGACGGTCCAAATACCCTCAATAAATACATTTTTTAAAAATCGCTAATTTAGTGACAGAAAAATATTTAGTTCTTCTGTAATGCTTTCAAAAGCACAGGCTTAATAATAGGAATATTAGTCTGCTGGAAAAAAATGATGCTTTATTTATTTAGTTAAATTAAAGCAGGAAAAGGCTAACAGCGGAATCAGCCAACACAATGTCAGGGGGATGTTTATTTATTAATTATTTTTATTACATAATGTAATTCTAGAATGAAGAGGAACACACATTACCTTAAACTTTTTTACACTCTACAGGGATTTCCAATCTTTTTAACCTTAATGTGACCTCAGTAAGGGTTGCACATCACGAATATGTTACCATGAATTAATTGAACTTTGATCCTTTTTCGTGCTTTGCAAGCTGACTTCTTTTTAAGTGCGCATGGAAACTTGTTTTTAGCACAGATTGCACAAGACTTTGTTTTCACAGTTTGATGCCCCAATGGTTTTTATTTTTTCTTGTACAACAAAATATTATCAAGCAGTTTCCACAATCTGGAGCCACATGGCAGCAAGTTTTATGCTGGCATTCGTGTCTTGTTCACAAAAGTTGTTCAATACTGACACCAGAGAAGTGTGTGGGCTGGGTGTAGATAAAAATGTCACATGTAAATACGAACCAAATGAAACGTGTTGACCCTAAAAATAATGCAAAAATTCTTTTGGCCAGTTCAGATGGTGTGATTAACTAGCCAAGATTTTATTCCAATTAATCTTGCAAGTAGGTCATATGGCTTTAAAGTCTAAAATGTTAAAGTTTCATTTTGTTTCTCTCTGGGCTAATCAGTTCAAAGTTCCATTAAGTTACATAACAACTCGCTCTGTGTTAAGTAAAATAGCTTCTGCTATGGTGCAGAATGCTTTGAAAAAGCACCACCCAACCCAGCTCTATATAGACAAAAAAATGAACACATTTTCATGTTGATTTTGTACATAAATGATGTGGTTGGTTCTCCCTGGCTTGCATTAAAACATTTTTTAAAAAGCCACCACATGTGCAGGTGTTTTACGCAACAAAGCCTAAATGTACACCACCTGCACAACCCAACAGATAGAGGGTCAAAGCAAATTTGTAGTTTGTGGAGAAAGTCAGTGAGCAAGCTACTGTCCTCAGATCCAAGAGATTGTGGTTCACCTGAGAAAAATGGCAGGTTTCTCCCTCTATCACTCATAGCAAATGTGACCCTTATTCTCCAGGAGTGAAGGAGGAAGATGTGTGGTTGTATTCAGTCACAAAGAAGAGTCCAACATTATGTTCAGTTCTGACACTTACATTTCGTGTTGGCCACATATGCTCTTTATGTTTTCATCAGTGTATTTTCTGTTGCCTATTTCAAATGAGTTCACTGCAGCTTATAGGTGTGTGTGTGTGTGTGTGTGTATTTGAGCTGCTATGGCAAACAAAAGCAAAGTTGAGAAGAGCCTGAGTGGCACATCCCTCAGAGAAAACACACACCTAAAGTGAGAGGACAAATATAAGGCCCTAACCTTAGTCTTCCCCCTACAAATACAGACTGAACTGACATCCTCTGAGTGGGTGTTTGTCGTACTTGAGTTTGAGTTTCTTCATAACGCTACCAACAGTAAGGAAAGGCTATTCTGAGCCTTGAATGAAATTACAATATACTCTAAATATGCAATAAATAAATACAATAGTCTGTCGCATCACATCAAGTTTTCTGCATTTCTTCCACAGCAATAATGAAGACTTGTGTTTTTCAGTTTTAGGAATGCTAATCAATATTTTGGGGCAAGGTGATCAGAACAACAACAGGGCTTGAGGATCAATAAGCCTGACAACAAGTCTTCTTTCTAGTGTTTATCCCGCATGTCAGGGTCCGCTTTGCGGCAAATCCGTCTCCATTTGGCAGAAAACGCCTTTGATAGCCGTTTTCTGGGGTGGCATTGGCAATCTTCATGTCTTCCTTTATTCTATCCATCCACCGTTTCTTCAGACTGCCACGGGGTCGCTGGCCACCGGGCTCAAGCCTCATTGCCGTTTTCGCCACTGAGCTGTCCTCTGAGCGTAATACGTGTCCGTACCACCATAGCCATGCCTCGCGCATTTTCTCCGTGATTGGTGCGATGCCGAGCTGCTTTCTGACGTCTTCATTCATGACTTGGTCCCAACGCGTGAGGCCTAGACACCACCTGAGCATTCGCATTTCCATCGTGTGCAGGGCCTGTTCGTGCTTGGCGGTGGCTGGCCAACACTGCGATCCATACAGGGCAACTGGGCGGACTACAGTCTTGTAAATCTTCGCCTTGAGATGGTCTGGCGAGATGGTGCCACTTCATCCATGCGGCATTGACCCTTGCTTGCACGGGTCAATGCCGCATGGATATCCCCGTCGCCACTGATCATCAGTCCCAAGTACTTGAATTGATCGGCCTTCTTCAGGTCTTCCCCGTCGATGTTAATGGTGCCATCAGTTTGGGGGCCAGCTTCCATGTACTCGGTCTTCTTGATGTTGAGTCTCAAACCATGATCGGCCAGGCGCATCTTCCATAAACCTGACAACAATGTGAATCATATACTATATCCTTGACTATCACCAGAACACTAGTCATATGATCATGTAAATAGGCTCTTGTATTGACATTAGAACCATGATCATCAGCAATACACAAATGATGAAATGGATGAATGGTGTTTCATCCCTCTATTAGTGTACTGAGACCTTACTAAGGCACGTTATGTTGATATTTTACAGACTTACACATGTCTGAGTTAAACACTGGTTATATTGTTTGGAAAGAACAACCTAATCTGGTCAATTAGGGCACAATGATACTTGGAGCCTGGTCATTGTGACCTGGATACTATTTAGATTTTTTTAATTAAAATTGTTATTGAAGAACTACATTTTGTAGAGTAACAGCATTTTGCAGAAACACACCAATACTAAAACTTGTTCATTTGTGAAAATCGTAAAGTCTGCATGTTGGATGGTGGGTGTGGTGATGGAATAAGCCTCAAAATTTTTGTATCCCATTTTGGAGTTTGGTGCTTTTCTTTCACTTACTTTTTACTTTTTAATTTTACTTACTCTGTTGATTTTATTGAAAATTATTTGGTCAGATTTAAAATGACTAGAAAAAAAAGGTTTTAATTAAGATTTGCCTCTTCACAGCATTAATGCTACAGACTGAAAAAGGACACTGCTGCTTTAAATGTGACACCAAAGGGTCCAAAATAGGAAAACTTTAAAGTTGATGTCATCCAACTACTAAATGGCCTTAGTAATTTGTGGTTACTGATGTGCTGCTCTTGCTGCATAGTTTGACACCAAAGTGTGCCTCATCTTTGCCCTAAAACACGATGACATCCAGTTTAATTATTCATTGGCAGCTGATAATGGCTATTGATTTCTTTAAACCTGCATGACAGGGGTATTTTAAAATTATGACTAGGTGAAGCATTATGGTATTTTTCACTTTCTTTTCGCTTTCTTTTTCATTTATTCCTTTGTTTAGTGCCACTTTTTTGATAATACTTTTTATCTGTCTTTGATAGATAAAAAGCAGTGGTATATCACTGGAGCAAAATACAATGGCAATTTGTAAGCAACTGGTAAGAACCTGGGATGTTTTTTATTTAGTGTACTGTAGCTTTGTTTTAGCTAATTCATCTACAGATGTTCAAAGTCCAGGAAAAACAGGAACAAATGAATGCTGAAACAATGTTGTTGCAAATACACCAAATACAACTGATTTACACAAGTGCAGTGCGTGGTGCAATTAGACAATCAACATGCAGTCATGTTCACTGCTTTGATATACCAATAAATCACTGCATGTGGTTGCATGTAAGCTGTGTCAGAGTAAACAAGAAATCAATGCAGAAAACCAAAGTGGTTTTAGTAAAAACTGCCATACATTTTAGTATTTGTTATTAAAGGATTAAAAGATTCAAATTTGTCTTATATGTATACACAAGATCTGTTCCTTCAGTGGTGCTAGGTTCAGTCATTATGCAAATGTACTGTTTATAAGATTGGGGGAAACCTGCAGTCATCTGAGACTGAAGAAGTCTTTTGGGTGAGTGACAAAACATTTCTTTCACTGAAAACGCTATCAGATGATCAGAATGCACTTTTGAGTCATATCCTGTCACCTTCACTGTCACAATATCTCAAGCCAACTGAACATTTATGGGAGATTTTGGGTCAACAGCTTGATCACTTTTGAATTTTGCATTTGAAAAGAAATCATGGATCTAACACAAATACTGCACCAATGCACACGTGAAAAATACGACTTCTTTACAACAAAGTTTCCAGTGCCATGCATCTAATTTAGGAAACATTGACTAAACACTTAGAGTCCAAAGTCAATATCCAGGATCTGTGTTACTTTGGTTTGCTTTTGCAAAACCCCCCTCATCCTGGGTTGCACAGTCACATCGCAATCCTCTAAAACACAATTGCAACAATGCTACTGAGATTATCTCATTTTTCCACAAGCAAGAATATGCGTCATCAGAATTATCTAGGATTTGACTCTGAGGCTTTTTCTAATGTTTTTCCAATAATGAATATTGTTACGTCAAACAGTGGCCATTTTCTTTTGGTAAATCGAGAAAGTGTAGTGCAGAGATCAGTCCTAACTCCAGGTTTTCCACTCCCACTTTTATAAATCAAATAATGTGATAAAGTGACACAGACCAACAGTGTAAGACACATTTTGAACAGGCAACCTTTAAAGCTCACCGCTAGGCTTTGGCTATGAGAGCAGATTTAGCAAGAAGGATTCTCGGTCAAACCGCATACATGATTCACACATCAAAGTGTCTCAGAAGAAATAATACATGAAGCATGTGAATTCAAACTGACATCCTTTGGCACATTGGCCGTGAAATCTCTCTCCTGGCTAATCGTTGCCCTTGAGACTTTACATGTTATTCATATATGTAAGAGAATTTAGATAATGGCTTAAATCAAAGTGATATACTTAATTTAAAGTATATGAACTCGTGATCTATTCTGTGGATAGAGCGCTCAGAAGTGCAAGGAGATTGGATATTCATATGTGAGAAAAATCATTATAACATGCACTTGTATTTTGAATTCAAAACTCAGGAGTCAAGCACATCCACAGCACATGTATATTTTATTAGAAGAAATTTTCAGACACTCTTTCATCGTGAGCTCAAACAATCATTGTGGATCAGTGTGGATACATCTGTTCCACTGTACACAGGTTGTTTTTCATGTTTCAGATCTCGTTTAATTAATAAGTGTTTATTGAAGAAAACTGTATGTTCTCACATTCAGATCATTCACAGCCATGGACCTGATTCAGCTGCCAGATTCATAGGGTCTGCTACAAATACAGAGAGTAGCTGCTAGGGAGGGAGGCAGTCCAGATGGCTGCATCAATTCCAACATTGCAAATCGGTGTGACTGTAAAGATTTAAGCTGCTGTTTTGGGGGATGGGTGCTAATCAAGATGACTTCTGATCACAGCATACGCAAAACTGCCAGTAAAAGCTGCTAGATGGAGGGAAATTTTGTCGAAGTTGCTGCACAAATTAATTAAAGACTATACTAATTATTTTACTCAGTATTCAGCTATATATGCTATTATTATTAGGTTGAACTGACAGGTAAATAACATTGCTAATCAAGTGAAAATGCTTTTCTCGTCTTTCTCTCTATTAGCTAACTCTAAATGGAATATCTCATTTTAGACTGTATGTAAGATGTGAGCTTTGCTTCTCATAAATGATGGTGGTTTGATTATCAGTTTTTCTAAAACTATTCTGTATTCTATAACTGTAGCCATTTAATGAGTGTCATTCACCTTGTTGTGACAATTCAAGGTTAGTTTTACCCATTGATCTCATATCCAAGTCCCTGAGTTAGTTAAAAGGTCTCATTTAAATGGAAATGTTGTGGTTTAGAGCTGTTCACATTTCTGCACAAGTTAAAGCAAGATGCAAATCTGAATCTTATAAATTTATCGTATATATATTTATATACATATAAATGTATAAATAGGAGCACAAGGTCAAATATGCACAAGAGATATGAATAGAAAATGTCCTTTGGTATACTCAAAGTACAAAGCATGTGAAAGACCAGAAAACTTTTTCATCTTCATTTAAATTTAATTTAATTCAAATTTATTTGTTTAGTGTCAAACAACAGTCACCTGAAGGCACTTATGTTGTAAGGTGAAGATCTTAAAATATTAGAAAGACAGACCAGCAATCACTCGACACCCTATAAGCATGGGAAGGAAAAACTCCCTGCAACAGGAAGAAACTTCCAGCCACGCTCAACAAATTGCTCTGCCGCAAGAGAAAGAGAAAAAGGCACTCTATAGGGGAGAGAGTCAGAGTTTAGTAATTGCCAATGAATAGATACAGCAATGGGTTATGAAAACAGAGAATGAAAAGATATGAGTGAAGAAGAAGCAGTATATCATGGGAAACCTCAACAGCCTGATCCTAATGCTTCATAACTAAGGGGGGATTCTGGGTGATCTGATCCATAAGCTTTATCAAAATGTTTTGATTCTAATCTTAAAATTAAAGAGTGTCTGTCTCTCGAATCCAAAATAGGAGCTGATTTAGAAATAGGAAAGATTAAAGATTATCCAGGCATTTTTTTCTTAAGGACATGCCCATAGTTTAACTAGCTGATTTGTATCATCTGGCTTCATGCATTTTAAAAAAGCTGGGCGTCATCTACATAGGAAAAAATGTTTGCGGTGTTTTCTGTTAACGTTGTCTAAGGAAACATGTGTAATGTAAAAAATGATTGGTCCCAACATGGAACTCTGTGTAATTATATGTGAGGAAGGCTCCCCATTTATATGCACAAATCGCTATCTTTCAGACTCCAATTTGTGCATCGCAGTCCTTCATTATTAACAGTATTTTTAGTGTTAACAGTGTTAAAATTTTATCTGTGATGAAACCTGGGGCTGTTCATGTTTTCCTTGATCAATCCTTTATAGAGGACTTATTTTCTATATTTTCAAGACCAAACAAAAATCTTGTACACACAGTAAGTGCAATGGCCTTTCCTCTCTAATTTATGTGTTGTCTGCTTTAAGGTCCACATTTGACAGTTATACAAGGGAGTCATGAATCTGTGATTTCTCGTAGGATGTTACACTATTATCAAAATAATCAGGTTCTGTAGGAGTAAAGTTTTGGTAGCTGTTCTGCATTGTGTTGGCACACAGCACTGAAGAAAATAACAATGGAATCACTTCGTTAACCTTAGTTCTAGCACTTTCAGAAAGACATTTTCTGTAATGAAATGTATTCTTTATTGCAGTGTAATCCATTATTGTAACTTTATTGTTATTAAGAAATGATCAGACAAAAGAGGGTTTTTCAGGAATTACTGGTGAATAAAGTTCTATGCCACAGTTCAGGGCAAGATTCAAAGTGTGATTAAAGAGCTGACAGGCTTATTTACATTTTGAGAGAAGCCAACTGAGTCTGATACAAAATTAAATGATGTGTTGAGGCTGTTATTTACAACATCTACATTAATTACCTACAATAATTATTTTATCTGAACTGAGCACTAAATCAGTAAAAAAAATCTGAGAAATTAAATAGAATTTTTGAGTAAAGGCCGGCTGGATGATAACAAAAATAATATTTATTGAGTTTTTCAATTACAGTGTACAAGGCTAAGAGTTAAGCTTCTGATTTAATAAAAAAAATGTCCAGTTCTCTGGTTAATAAATATACTGGAGTGAAAAATTGCTGCCACTTCTTCTCTTTGGCCTGTGGTTCAAGGATTCTTACAATTAGTATGACTTGATTAATTTAACAAGCATATTCACCCCACTGTAACCAGGTAATTAAATAAGTAAGTACAATTTATTAATGTAGTGCTTTTAACACACATAAAATTTACAAAGCACAAACATGAGATTCTTTCTACCCTGTTCTTTCATGTTTGAGTACACTTACGCAAAAGATACCAGTAATTTGGCAAAGTATTCTTTTTTTTTCTGAACTGAAATAAAGTGCATTCACATCCTCTAGCAGGGTTTTGTATCTGCCCTTAAAATGTTCACCACCACCATCTATTATCAGCTTTCCCTTTTCTTCCTTTGCCCTTCTCCGTGCAGCCAATCATGATTAGAGAACAAACTCTGGGGTGTAATAAAGGTCTGCTGCAAGCAATAGTGACCCAACGCCCCTTCATCTGTGAGCTGCTCAAACCTCCCAGCCTTGGTAGATAGTTGAAGAGAAAGCTGCTTTCAGTGATTGGAGCTCCACTTGACTGTTTTTTTTTTTTAATTTTAACTTTGCCCTACTTCTGGCTGAAGAGCTCATTAAATAAGATCTTGTGCTATAGCTAGAAATAGAAAAAAAGGAGGGGGGAGAAACAATAATCATGTATTTAGCCATGTGAGTCTTATCGCCTTTGGGAGTTCTGTCATGAGGCCGTAGAGAGTGTATATTATTTCCCTTTCCCCAATTTTTAAAACACATCTAAAAACCTTTCTTTACCCAGTATCACTCTGTGTCTTTGAAGCAAACATGCTCTGGGTCTTAAGGACAAAAATTAAAAGGAGCCAAGTTGGCTTTGGACTGAAAATAGTGAAGATTTTGCAGCAGAGCAACTGAATTCTTCAAACGCTTGTCCCAACTGACTGCAGTCGGTCATGTGATGGAAATCGGCAGTGAGCTGCAGGTTCACTTTTGCTAGGAGACTTTGAGGCCCAGATGTACGGTGGCCCCTAGAGACAAAGCACATGCAAACTCCAAAACACTTGCAAACTCCAAAACACATGCAAACTCCAAAACACTTGCAAACTCCAAAACACAACGGAAGTGCTCCAGGACGCTAGGGGCAGTGTTGAGCTCGATTTGCAAAATAAACAGCAAGTTTGTCTGTATGGGACGGTCTAGTCTCCGTCGCGCTTCCCAGGTTGCCTAGCAACCATGATACTAACCGCTGGAAACGTGTCATACAACTTTGTTTGACAGAAATGAAGGAGAACATATTTTGTTAATTTGTTTGTTTGTTTCTACAAGAGCTTTGTGTGATTTGATAAGTATCTGAGGCTGAGACCACAGGACAGTAAAACATGATTTTTGGGCTTCATTTCTGTACTGAACAGTCATTTAAGATTAGTTAGTAAATAACAATTAGCTAATGTTGTTCATGAGACTAAAGTCATATCACTTTGGTAATGTAAACATAATATGGCCAATATTATAGTTATTATATTAATCATTATTAGCTATTACAGCAGTGAACATGAACTCTGTGTCAAATACTGAGCTTCAGTACAGATTCAAGTTGCAGTTATTTATATGTCTTATCACCTTAAATCTTCACTCAAAGACAAGTATCTTTGACAGTGCATATATAGGTGTATCATATATAAGAGACAAATGTTGTTCCTTCAGTATGTTGGCATTACTAAATTTGGCTCATTGCTTACATATATTTATAAAAAGAAAATGTACAAGCTGTGATAACTGTTTCTGATAAAATGAAGAGTAGACTGATATATTGAATATTCCTTTATTGGGTGAGAAAATCAGACCATGTCATAACTGCTTTAAGTCATACAGAATAGATATCAGAGCCTTAAACAGGCTGACTTCTGCTAAATGGGTCAAACTGGGCAGAAAGTATACAAACACATAACATCCTTATAGAATATGATGTAACACTATAGATCAACTTACCTCAGAATATATAAAGCATATAAACAATTACAGCAATATGATGCAACAAACACAGCAGTGCTACTAATGCAAAATACTCAAAGCTTCATAGAACTGAAACAAACATTTATTTTTAGGTCCATTCTGCTGCTGATACATACTTTAGGTTTCTGAATATTAAACTTGTTACTGCCTTTCATAGTGTGTAACTTGAAGGCCCTGAGTACTTTCTCCCACACTGAAAACACTGGGAGGATAAAATTATTTGAACATTACCTAATAAGACTGATTCAGGACAGATAATTAGTGATTCTAAACTTTTCTAGCAGTCCTTCACAAACAGGGAACAGTCTGTCTATTCTCTCCATCTGTCAGCTGCTCCTCACACACTGCTGAGTTTGTCCTGGTGGATCATCAGGGGTGCAAAGCCTCACAGATGATGTGCAGCAGTGGGTCCCTCAGTCTGTCCTCACTCTGGACACTTGCAGTTGTCACACATGGAAATCAAATGTGTGATAAGCTGCAGGATTCAAACACAAGTGTAACTTATAAATACATGTTCATACTTTTATTACACAATCAGAGAGAAAGAAAAAGAGAGAGAGTGCAGGACAGACAGACAGGTGACAGTCTCAGGTGTATACACTGCTACAAAACAGCACAAGAGAAGGAGGATTGTGTTATTACGAAACAAGAAGAGTTCCCAGATGGTACAGTGGACACATGTGTGACTCCTGTGATTAAAGCATCTTTCTTTCAGCTTAAGGAGTGAACTGTCAGCTCGTTCAAACACACGTTAAAGTCCGTTTGGCTCGACACCACCGAACAGAGGCATCAATATAACATAGCTAACATTAACAGTGCAGTGGATCCTGCTTGTGCTGTGATATTCAGGACTGCAAACCGAGCAGCATCACTGACTTTCAGCTTGTTGTGTTTGTGGATATATGACTGACTTTAATTATCCATAAAATCATCACATTCTCTGTAAGATTAAAGTCAACTATTGAACGGCGTATATTTTGAAGTAAAGGCTTTAAAACCAAGTTAGTGCAAACATCGCTAATGTCACATAACTTTCCCGACATGTGGCCAACAGTAATGTTTTAATGTTCTTCATTATAAAAACATTTGCGCATAAATAAGTGACATAATATTCAGTACTTACTTCTGAAAGTTTATTCTTCGGCGGCTCCGCTTCCGCCGTTTTTTTTCGGCAAAATTATCCACACCACCGCCCGCTATGAAATCTGGGATATGTTGGGCCATGAAGGCTACACCGACCCATCCTTAAAATTCAGGGAAATTACAGACGCATTTGAGGGCCGCATTTCCAGCAGCCTTTGAATTGGGACAGCCTTCGCTGTGACGTAATCGGCCTTAAAATGCGGCCTTTAAGGCTGCAGACCCTGACCCTGGGATACAGCCCAAAATCCGGTCATTGGTACTTCCTGGCTTGTGTAGTTACTAGGTAAAAAAAAGCTCAACACTGCCCCTAGCGTCCTGGAGCACTTCCGTTGTGTTTTGGAATTTGCATGTGTTTTGGAGTTTGTAGGTGCTTTGTCTCTAGGGGCCACCGTACAGATGTCTTACAAAACCAAAAAGGTTTTCAATAAATATATCAAAGATTAACAGAACATGTTGCAATCACAGTGTGTCTTGCTCTAATATTGACCACGCCACGTACACCTGGGTGCATTTCATCATATCTCTGCTAACAGAAGTTCTCTGACATTTCTCTCCCACAGAGAAAACAACAACGGAAAAAAAACAGGAACAGAGAGTCTCCTTGTATGTTTACTTTGGACATGTTACTAGGAGGGGAAGTATTTTCTGCCCCAAAGGTTTAAATCAGAACACCACTGTCTAGCCACAAATATCCATCACACGATGGTGAACTACTCTTTTATCAAATAGTATAGACACTATTGTGTTGTATGTACAATTATACCCTGGTGAACATAAATTTGTGCCTAAATGTGTAATTCATGAATTAACTTTTCAGCATGGGAATATAAATGATCTCAGTCGCTCACTCAGAGCAAGTCCTCATCACACTTAAGTTCCCTTTTGCCAGTTTTTTAGATTTAGCAACAACTTTTATATCCCTTAAATTACTAAAAAGGAATGCATAAGCTCAAATCTAGTTACTTTTTGGTTAAATGGCTGCCAGCACTGCCCCTTTGGTGTGAGGACTTGCTGTCACCCTGCAGGTGTCTCTCTCTCTCTGTCTTCCCTGCTCAGCGAGAAGCATCTGTGGATGAGCTGGATGTACATGTGCTGTGTGTTTGCGGACTTTTCCCTTGCAGAGGCTATGCACTGTATGAGAAAAAAAATGAAAAAGGTGTATTGTCACTCCTAATTTTCTCTGTGAGTAATCATTTTACATGTGAGCATAGCTGAAATCACAGCACAGCCTTTAACTTGTATGTTGTGATTTTGTCAGACATTCCTCAGACTTGTTCAGCTCCTCGCTGTCTGGTTTTCCCTCGTTAATCTGCACGCTCCAACCAGTTTTTAATTTATTCTTTTGAGAAAAAAAAAACTAAGTGGAAAATAACAACATATCTGTAAATACTTTAGACTTTATCATGTTTGCCTGTACTGCCAGCACACTGATAGCTTTACATCTATTTGTGTTTCCACTGCAGTTGGGAGGATGTGGCATCCTGGGCGTCGGGGTCTGGCTCTCAGTGACCCAAGGGAACTTCGCCACCCTGTCATCATCCCTTCCCTCCCTGTCTGCAGCCAACCTGCTCATCGCAGTGGGGACGATCATCATGGTGATTGGCTGCCTCGGCTGTGTGGGAGCTGTCAAAGAGAGCCGTCCTCTGCTGCTGACAGTAAGCAGAATGGTTTTGGATTCACCTGCTGACTTTAAACACAAAGTTGTGATGATGTCATATTTTCAGATTACAGTTTTTACAGAGCAGCACTGCTCACGTTGTTTTGAATTGTCTAGTGTGCGTGTGCGTGCGCGTGCGCGTGCATAACATAAGTACAGTTTTATGTGCTTCTGTTTGATCCGACTGCAAGAGGGCCTTTAGGGTTATTATTGTCATGACAACTATAATAAGGAAGTTTTCATAAAGCAGCAGGTCTAAAAAAATCATGCTGCATTTTTAGACAGCATGATTTTCAGTTTTGGGACACTTTGATATGATGTTGTGGTTATTTGACAGGTAACCATTTCATAAAAATGCTTTTAGTGCTGTGAACCACTGTTGCCTAGTTTTGCTTTGGTGAGCAAATTCACCACACATTCATTTTATATCTGAGGTAGGCAAAGAGCACTTGGAGCACAACAATCAGAGTATGCTTTGGGGTTTAAAGTCTTGTTTTTAAGGGGAATATCTCTGCAAATATCTAACAGCAACTGTTAACAATAGTGATGACAGTGATGCTGTTTTAATGCTAACGTTAGCTTGACAGACGGGAAGGCTTCATAGCTACAATAGACTGATTTACACAATAAAGGGTTTTTCTGGGTCTTTAGACCACAAAATAAAGCTTATGAAGCTCAATAAAGAAGATCTGCATTCACTCCTCTGCCTGAATTCCCGTCCAGGCTGTTAGTGTATTCCTTACTTCACTTCCGTTTTTCCAGCCTGTCAAACTTAATTTTGTCGTCATCGCTCTAGCCCAATCATTTTCTTGCCTGCCTTCTGCAAGCTAAACAGCTTCTGTTACATGTGCTTTAAATCTCAAATCTCTTCCGCTTTTCTGCATTTCAGACTCTGACTTCATGCAGTTGTGTCTTTGTCATTTTGTTTGTTCTTAGTTGTGTCCTGATTACTGTCTAATCACAGGAGCAGGAGCTGCATCACATCAGCTCTACAATCACTCCTGTTGTCTGCAAGTTCTTGCTGCTAGCAAAGTCAATCCAGTACCCAGTCATGTTACTGTACAGCTATAATAGTTAGCCTCTGTCTCATCGCTGGCCGTGCTAGCTTTCTCTTCTCTCTCCTGGCCTCTGATGGCCCTCAAGTCAAACGTAACTACATCAGTAACAACTAGTGAGGGGCCAGTCATCCTCTTGTCCCCAGACTCTGCCTTCTCTACAGAAGGTGTGTCAGAAGGATTGAGGAGATCCTTAGAGTATTCTTTCCACTGCTCAGCTATATCCTCAGTTGAAGTCAGTGGCAATCCTCCTACTTTTACTGTACACTGTGTGAGTATAGTATAGCTTTCCACTCCAGAATCAAGTGAATATTTACCAAAATCACTTTGTTTCATTGCCTCATCGAACTCCTCCAGACCTGTGTTTTTGCTTCAGCTACCGCCTGAGTCACACTTGGTCTGGCAGTATCTGTCCCACAAGTTAGCCTACACCGATAAGTCTGCTTCTTCAGCTTTATGGCTTCACCATTTGGTTCGGGGATTACCGCAACATGACAGGCACCTATTTGCAGCCAGATCTCTGTGCACCCTAAATATACATTTGACTATTCGATCTGTCCAACATCCCCAACATTCACTCTTGCCAACTGATTCAACTCACATCTAAGTAGTGATGAGTTGACAGCTCAGCTCTTCATCCAAGTGTCCAGGACATATGGCCAAAGACTTCAGGATACAATCACAAAATCAGACCTGTGACCAAGGTTGTCCTGGTGTAACATGCACTTATGAACACCCTTATGCTTAAACATAGTATTTGTTATGGACAAGCTGTGATTAGCACACAAGTCCAATACCAGAACAGCACTCAGTTTCAGATCAGGCAGGCTGCTCCTCCCTGTCACGCCTTTCCAGGTTTCACTTTTATTGCCCATGTGAGCATTAAATGATCTCATTAGGACAATGGAGTCATGAGGTGGGGCATCCTACAGCACCTCACCCAGCAACTCCAAGAAGGCTGGGTGCTCTGAACAGTTATTTGGTGAATAAGTGCAGATAAATGTCAGGAACCACCCCCTGAGCCAAAGGGCAGGTAAAAAAAACCTCTTGAAACCCTAACGTACAGGTTATGAGACAGGGAATAAAGGAATACCCATCCCTGTCTGCTGGCTCTCACTAAGGGCAGCTCCAGAGTGGGACAGAGTCTGGCCCATTTCCTGGACCCTAGTTGCAGAGCTCAAGCTGTGTGTTGAGGTGAGCCCGACTATCTTTAGTTGATATTTCTCAGCCTCACACACCAACTTAGGCTCATTCCTCAACAGAAAGATGGCGTTCCATGTCCCAACAGCCTCAGCAGCCGGGGATCTGACCACCAGGCAGAGACACACTTGGAGCAAACATTCAGTATCTGTGGTCACTGTGACATTGCTAACATGCTGCAGGTTGAATGTTCTGTCTATGGACACATTGATAGTTTACATACAGAAAAGTTTTTTTAAAACTCAGCAAAAATGAACAGAACCACGTAATATAACAGTAATAAACAATTTAATAACGTGAATGAAATTTATACTGTTAACAAGGAGCTCCTGGTTTTCCCTGAACTTGCAGGAAAAGAAAAATCTCAGCTTTAGCTTATGGGCCATATGGGGGCCTAGACTTATTGTCAGGGATCCTATTAACATACAGTAGTCGCTCCTTTTTCAGTTTAATGCCTAGAAATACTTTTAGTAGCCTTGCTAATCCCAATAAAACAAGCTCTGTGGATATTGTTGGGGCACTGTTGTAATCACAGAAAGAGTTACACATCATATATTAAAACAAGAAAACAATATCATTTATCACTTTGTCAGTGACAGGATACTATGCAAAGTGGAATGTTTTTTTCGGGAAGTTGAAATGATTTTTATTCCTTCAGTGGTTTCATGTGCTTCAAACTGTAATTGGCTTTTCATGTAGTAGTTATTTTAGAAAATTATATTAGTACTAGATGGCAGATTAGCCCACTCTCCTGCATTCAAATCGATAAAAACTAAAAACTCCCTGTGGCTATGTCAACAGTTTCAAAGCACACTTCAGATATCCAAATATTAACTACAATTAAGGAGTGTTTCCACCAAACTTTCAGCCTGATCAATATTATAATCTACCATCACTTATACAGATATAAAACATAATTCTTTTAAAAGCTGAGTGCCATGATGCATTTTAACCAAGTGTGAGTTTACAATTGGGGCTTCTGACACTTGATTTATGTGATTTTGCTTTAGAAGAGAGCTACATGCAAATGTGCTATCATGCCAATGAAATCATCAAATATCAACCACGTTTATGATATAAACAAACTTTAACTTAAACTACAATTCAGTGAACAGGTATCCCACTAAGGTGCGAAACCCAGATGCTTGAAGGACTGATAAATATTGACAAACAAAACAGACAAACACATCAGGCATTTCACAGAATTATCTGGAAGAATAATGTGGGTAAAAAATAGAATTAATCATTAGGAAAATTGCCCAGCAGGAGAAAGCAATTATGAGCTCTGTGGGAATGAGTCTTAGTGTCGATCATTAACGTGATCCATGACATTTTCCCGACAGTGACCAGACCGATCCCTGCTCCGTGTCAATAAAACGAGGCTAGGCAAATTATAAGCCTTCATCAATGAGTGACAGAACAGCACGTTCTTCACGGAGATTAGAAAAGATTCATCTCGCTTCAAATTTTAGAGCTAATTAGCATATTGATCGCTGATGAGAGACCTAGAGCACTGCAGTGTTGCTGTGAGATATTTGAGGAATTACTTTTGCACTCTGTGCTGGAATAAACATCATTGCTTTCTGCAAACATTTTTTAATTTGTATCACCAAACATCAGTTATAATTTCCAAAAAACACAAGGCTTTTATTGTTCCTTAGTTCAGGCAAGAGTGATATCTTTGTTTTTCATATAAATGTAAAACTACATCCTGATATTTTTTTAGTACATAACCATTTTTTTCCTAATGTGCCCTCCAGTGTTCATGTTTAACAATGCTTTGGATAAAGTTACTTCAATTAACTAGAGTAAATTTATTAAGGAAACTCAAAAAAACAGTCTGCAATGCTCCTAATTAAATCTTTTTTAATTCAGCTTTAAACTAATACTAATACGATTTTGTTAAAAAATATTTTTACCCACACAGAAAGCATGAGGTTACTGTTTGAGATTTAGAATGAATCTAAAAACTTGTGAAATATCAAGGTTTGCGCACTGAGGTAAAGCTTAGGTTTAAAGTTTGGGTAGTAAGCTGATGAAATATCTAACCCTAGTTTAGATGCAGATGATGTGCAAACTCTGACTAAACTCGCCACTTCAGTGTGATTAGTGTAATGGTTGCCTCTCAATACAAAGAAAAGGTTACTGGAGATCTGTCATCACAGATATGTTGCCAAGCAACCAGGAAAGACCTCAGAAAGTCACTACACCAAGTCAAGAAAAACTTTAGCTTCATGTCTAAAATCAGTTCTTATTCCCTAGATGGTGGACTCTGTTTGCTGTCCACCGCTATATCGGTATTCTGACAGTAAATATCGATCCATTTCTTTGCTACTGTGTGGAAAGATTTCTGGTAGCAATCCCACAATGCAATCATCCTCATTTTATTGATTACATGAGTTGCATTCATCCAAACTGAAGCAAGAATACTTTAATGTTGTGTCAGCATCATTATTTACATGTATTAGATAATTACACCAAACACAGTTAATAGGTACAGTGACCGAAATGCCCTAATATGAGGCCTAGGAGACTGTCAGCAGCCACTTGTGAGATAATGCATGAATTCAAGCTTTAGTACAAGTCAGGCAGACACTCTCTAAGGAAATAACCTCCTTGTGGCGGAGCATGGTCTGTGGCGTGGCTGCAGCGAGGCGGACACACCTGAGTGGCATCAGCGATCACGTCGCACCAGCATTAAAGCCAGTGCAGGGTCCTGACTGATTGTTGTTGTTGGTGTGTGTTCGGCTGCGAGCTGAAAAGCTGCAGTCAACCGTGTAAAGTACGACAACTGTGAATAAAGAAAGTGTATGCTGAAAAGCATGAACAAATGGTTGGGTCTGCTGTGGATTTATTATATTCCTGTACAGTTTTTGTGAGCCGCGCTTCGTTAGGTACTTCTGTGCAAATGCTTGCTAATGCAAATATATCACAAGCCAATCACATGGCAGTAAGTCGTGATCAAGACGATCTGCTGGAGTTCAAATTCAGCATAAGAATGGGGCACAAATGTGATTTAGGTGACTTTGAACATGGCATTGTTGGTGGTGCCACACTGCTTCCAGCAGATAGAAAGCCAGCTGTGACTTAGAAAACAACTCCCAGAAAAGCACTTTTAAACATGTTGAACCTTCAAATAGATGGTGCCATTCCCGTTAGCTAAGTACATAAACTGAAAGTACAGTTCACATGGACTCATCAAAACTGGACAGTACAAGACTGGAAACACATCACCTGGTCTGTTTAGTCTTAATTTCTGCTGTAACATTTGAATGGTGCAGTTCAGGCTGGTGCTGGTGGTGTACTAGTGTGACTGATATTGTCTTGGCACATTTTGTATGATTTTGTAACAATTGTGCATTGTGTATCCATCTTCTGATGGTCACTTCCAGCAGGATAATGTGCCATGTCACAAAGCTCAAATCATCTCAAACAGGTTTCTTTAACATGTCAATGAGTTCACTGTACTGAGATGGCCTCCACAGTCACCAGATCTCAGTCCAGCAGAACACCTTTGGGTTGTGGTGGAATAATAGATCTCTATCATGGACATGCAGCCCAAACATCTGGAGTAACTGTGTGATGTTATCAACTCAATATGGACCACTATCTCAGAGAAAGGTTTTCAGCACCTTGTTGAATTTGTAACAAAGAATTAAAAAGGTTCTGAGAGCCAAAGCGGGTCCAACCGGATACTAGCAAGATATCACTAGTAAAGTGGCTGGTCAGTGTAGCTATAAAGTCTATTTCTACCAGGCTATAAACATCTTCATTCACTATTGGAACCAGCTACAAGTGGCCATTCAAAAAATGGAGCTGTTGGATTGGAGGTTGTTGTGAAATAACAAGAAATCTCCCTGCATGACCCACCATTGTGTTAACTTACTGTCTGTGGTGTCTGTGCCACCATTTGCTGTTACATCAAATAAAAATACTTCAGAGAAGTAAATACAATCCATTCGCCCTATTGTAAGCTGTTTTGATTTGGTGAAGAGCTGCTAAGTAATATAGCAAAACAAGCTAATTAAACTTGTTTATCAAGTGAGATTGCTGCACAAGATTAGTACTTAGCATACATTAGCAGAGGGAAGCGTTGGACAAAGTTTGAACACTTACAAGTCAGATTGTTGTTCATGTTCCTCTGACTCTACTGACATAGTGCAAAAATGGAGCATTGCCCTCCAGCTTATGAGCAAATAAAATATGTTTTATAACACTGACCTTTATAAGTGATACCAGGAATAAACATGTCTTTTGTGGAAATAGGAATATCACATTTCCTTGCACCAATCACAAACAGGAATTAAGATGAGCAGTAATTTATGATTAATTTTTCTGTGTAATTGTTGCGTCTAAGTCACAAAAACATGTTACAGATAGACAAATGTACTTATTGATAAGAAAGGTGTTTTTAGCTGGAGTTCCATGTGAACTCTGGTCATTAAAACAGATTTGCACACAAATCCAATACCCTGTCCATTTAATTTGAAAATATGAGCCATTTGGGGACGCTTCCATTTTCAACAAGGAAATGGGTAATTAAAGCCATATTTCAAACCAGTCAGTTTCTAAAGTCAATATATTTTGAGTCAAAGGGCACTAAAGAAATGTGGCGGTTCTTCCGACAGATAATCAAGAAAGGTGAGATCACTGCATGAAAGTGGAAGCAGGCTGTTTGCACTGAACAGCCTCACATGGGTCTGAGGGATAGAAACTGTAAAAATTTTAGACCCACCGCATGAAAACAACAAGGCTATCACCTCAAACGCTTCCCTCCATGTACACTAAAGGCCTAAAGGGCTCAGATATTGATTTTGGAGGCTCTCATGGACTGTGTGGCTGACGTGACTGCTTCACCAGTCTTGCTGGTCTGTCAAGACACAAAGAGCTACTGACGCTTTCATACTGCAAGGAAATCACAGCATGCATTGATCGCCATGCCTAGACTTTGAGAACAGCTCATCCTAAGGCGCCACTCAGTGCTGCAGAGCCATATCAGCAGTGCTACCCAAACAAGTCATGATGTAAATAACACGAGCATATACAGGGAGTGCAGAATTATTAGGCAAATGAGTATTTTGTCCACATCATCCTCTTCATGCATGTTGTCTTACTCCAAGCTGTATAGGCTCGAAAGCCTACTACCAATTAAGCATATTAGGTGATGTGCATCTCTGTAATGAGAAGGGGTGTGGTCTAATGACATCAACACCCTATATCAGGTGTGCATAATTATTAGGCAAATTCCTTTCCTTTGGCAAAATGGGTCAAAAGAAGGACTTGACAGGCTCAGAAAAGTCAAAAATAGTGAGATATCTTGCAGAGGGATGCAGCAGTCTCAAAATTGCAAAGCTTCTGAAGCGTGATCATCGAACAATCAAGCGTTTCATTCAAAATAGTCAACAGGGTCGCAAGAAGCGTGTGGAAAAACCAAGGCGCAAAATAACTGCCCATGAACTGAGAAAAGTCAAGCGTGCAGCTGCCAAGATGCCACTTGCCACCAGTTTGGCCATATTTCAGAGCTGCAACATCACTGGAGTGCCCAAAAACACAAGGTGTGCAATACTCAGAGACATGGCCAAGGTAAGAAAGGCTGAAAGACGACCACCACTGAACAAGACACACAAGCTGAAAGGTCAAAACTGGGCCAAGAAATATCTCAAGACTGATTTTTCTAAGGTTTTATGGACTGATGAAATGAGAGTGAGTCTTGATGGGCCAGATGGATGGGCCCGTGGCTGGATTGGTAAAGGGCAGAGAGCTCCAGTCCGACTCAGAGGCCAGCAAGGTGGAGGTGGAGTACTGGTTTGGGCTGGTATCATCAAAGATGAGCTTGTGGGGCCTTTTCGGGTTGAGGATGGAGTCAAGCTCAACTCCCAGTCCTACTGCCAGTTTCTGGAAGACACCTTCTTCAAGCAGTGGTACAGGAAGAAGTCTGCATCCTTCAAGAAAAACATGATTTTCATGCAGGACAATGCTCCATCACACGCGTCCAAGTACTCCACAGCGTGGCTGGCAAGAAAGGGTATAAAAGAAGAAAAACTAATGACATGGCCTCCTTGTTCACCTGATCTGAACCCCATTGAGAACCTGTGGTCCATCATCAAATGTGAGATTTACAAGGAGGGAAAACAGTACACCTCTCTGAACAGTGTCTGGGAGGCTGTGGTTGCTGCTGCACGCAATGTTGATGGTGAACAGATCAAAACACTGACAGAATCCATGGATGGCAGGCTTTTGAGTGTCCTTGCAAAGAAAGGTGGCTATATTGGTCGCTGATTTGTTTTTGTTTTGTTTTTGAATGTCAGAAATGTATATTTGTGAATGTGGAGATGTTATATTGGTTTCACTGGTAAAAATAAATAATTGACATGGGTATATATTTGTTTTTTGTTAAGTTGCCTAATAATTATGCACAGTAATAGTCACCTGCACACACAGATGTCCCCCTAAAATAGCTAAAACTAAAAACAAACTAAAAACTACTTCCAAAAACATTCAGCTTTGATATTAATGAGTTTTTTGGGTTCATTGAGAACATGGTTGTTGTTCAATAATAAAATTATTCCTCAAAAATACAACTTGCCTAATAATTCTGCACTCCCTGTATGCAAGGAACACTCTGGAGTCCATTACATAAATTTTCATAATGTGTTCGATTCACTTTTAGTCTTTATAGACCAATAAAAGCTACTGTTCTTCAGCTATATTAGAGCTTACCTAAATGAAGAGAAAAATAAATCCCAGATCTCAAGTGAGTAATTACAACACGTGCTTTTAAATACTCTACTTAAATACAACACTTTTTTCTTAAAAAAAAAAAAGACATCTATTCTTGTTACCCAGAGTTGGTGTCCTGCAGTTTTTTGCTGCTCCCTGAAGGCATCAGCTAGATACAAGCCAGCTGTGGCTCATTAGCTCGCATGGAACGAAAAACTGTAATGGAAGCAAAACCTGCAGGACACCAGCCTGCCACAACTGGAATAAAGCCATTTGACTTTTATCTTGCTTATAGAGGTACTTGTGCTTATCGATTATAAATGTCTTACTCCTCCTCCATTTAAGCTCCATTGTTGTAACTCCTATGGGTAAATTTTATATGACATCCCACTTTGTGACCCCTTACAAAAGCAGCGAATGCACAGGGCTGCTTATAAGATTTCATGTCTCTGTGTGTGTTAACAGTAGATCCTCTTCAACTGGCTACAGTGCTACTCATGCACTGACTTATTTACTTAAGCAAAGAATCAGAGTAACTATTTAAAAATCAGCCTCGTTTGACGACAAATTTGTAAGCTGTAATGTTTTCACTCCATAAAAGCCTCATTTTGCTTTCTTTTACTTTGATCTTCTATAAATCTTTTTTTTCTGTACTTATGTGGCTGGAAGCCACTGCTGTAAACAGAATAACCTATTTCAGTTTGAATAATGACATTTCAGGGGAAACATATTGAGTCTGCTTCGGTAATGGGATCCAAGTCTTTGTTTCTAATAATTTATTACTGCGAGGCTGCGAGTGCACAGACAGAACAAAACAACCCCACTTCAGTTTTAAGGTTTGGTGGTGATGTGTTGCTTCCACGTCATTTGCACATACATCATTACACGTCTGAGCTCAAGCTACTACGGCACAATTATAAAACATGAGGATCTAAAAATGTATCTCCACTGCCTGCTGCATGTAACATTTGAGTGTTCTTAGACAACATCCTTGCAGAGCAAATTGGAAAAAAAAAAAGTTCCTATTTTACGTCTGAATTAAAACAACACTTTTACACAGAAAAAGACATTTTGCTATGAAAGTTAAGTACTGGGAAGTTGCCTCTGTCCTATTAAATGAATTGTATGTCATCAAGATAGCAACTGCTTGATACTTCTGCACTCGATGTAACTGGCACGCTGTTATTGCTTTTGTTATTATTAGTATTTCTATGCAGTTCACGAATGGATTTTCATCACTTACAGTTAATTTCTTCAGCCCTTTGATAATAGTAGCCCACTGAAAGCAGCTTGAAATTCCTCAAGCTTATTTAATAGCTTTCTTGTATTATATTAGAAAAGCAGAAAGCAGTATTCTGCGGTGGAACGATTCCACTGAGTGTGGTTTTTGCCTGTGGTCTAAAGGAGAAGAGTTAAAAACTTCCTATTAAGAGCAGAGTGATGGAGAAATATGCAGAGAGCCACAGGGGATGAGTCTGTTTGTTTTGCGAGCGCTGGCGAGTGCCGGTTTCACGATCACAGACTGCGAGACACACCCAAGAACACGGAGAGACACTGAAAGACTCAAGAAAGGATATAAATAGCATTTTTGCGTTTTTCTTCACTAAAACATGCAGTGTTCCCAAATCAGGGTTGCGATGCAGGACTTTCAAAAAATAAATGTTAAAAAACTTGTAAAAACTGAAAAGCGGCTCCAGCAGCAGCAGCAGGAGCTGTAAACAAGTTGTGACCTCCAGGAATAAATAATCAAGCTGGAGCAGAAGTGCAGAAAACTGCAGTTCTTCCAGTGGCCCCCTTGGGATTGGCAAGTCAGTTTCTACACCTCCTCCATTTAATATTCAGTAATACAGCAGAAATGGACATGTTTAAAACTGCTATAATTATTTTTTACAACTCCCTCAATTGAATTGCATTGTGGGTTTATAATTTGGGGGTGTTGCCACTAGGAGCACTAATACAATTATTTGACAAATAAGATACCTTGCTGTGTGTGTGTACATTACAGACCAAGTAACCTGGTGAATGAAGAATTTCCCTCATATGCTACTTAGCATTCCAGCTTGCACTGGAACGGTTCGCAGCTGAGTGTGAAGCGGTGGGAATGAGAATCAGCACCTCCAAATCTGAGGCCATGGTCCTCAGCTGGATAAGGGTGGAGTGCCCACTCCGGGTCGGGGATGAGTTCCTGCCCCAAGTGGAGGAGTTTAAGTAACTCAGGGTCTTGTTCACGAGTGATGGGAGAAGGGAGCGGGAGATCGACAGACGGATTGGTGCTGCAGCTGCAGTGATGTGGACGCTGTACAGGTCCATCATAGTGAAGAGGGAGCTGAGTGTAAAAGGGAAGCTCTCAATTTACCCTCACCTATGGTCACGAGCTGTGGGTAGTGACTGAAAGAACGAGACTGCGGATACATGCTGCAAAATTGAGCTTCCTCCGAAGGGTGGCTGGCCTCTCCCCTACAGATAGGGTGAGAAGTTTAGCCATGCGGGAGAGGCTCAGATTAGAGCTGCTGCTCCTCTAGATCGAAAGGAGCCAGTCAAGGATGGTTTGGGCATCTGACAAGGATGCCCAAACCATCCTTGACTTAATGTTTACTTAATGTTTTCTTTATTTTAACCATTGTGTACAGCGCTTTGTGACTGCCTGTCTACGTAAAGTGCTTAATAAATAAACCTTACCTTAACTTACCCTTACGAGGATGCCTTATGGGCATGTCCCACCAGGGCAGACCCAGGACACGCTGGAGAGATTATATCTCTCAGCTGGCCTGGGAACGCCTTGGTGTTTCCCCGGACAAGCTGGAGGAGGTGGCTGGGAAGACGGAGGTCTGGGCTTCTCTGCTTAGGCTGTTGCCCCCGCGACTTGGCCCCGGATAAGCGAAAGAAGATGGATGGATGCTACTTAACACCAGTTAGCATGTATATGTGTCTCTGTACAAGTCTAAAAATGACTGAATTCTGTTGCTATTGGGATAAACAAATGTTTTCTGTTCATATTTGGACTCCGTCTGGCTTCTTGTGGCAAAGAATTGGTAAATGCAGTTATAACAGTGGGAAGAATGCCTGCGGCAAAATCAGTCTGCGCTGAAAGTTTGACCATTGCACCGAATGTAAATTTGAAGTTCTAGCCTACAGTTATTCAGTCTCTACTCACTTAACGCTCGATAGGGGAAAATATTTTCCTTCAAGGATCAAAACAGACCAAGAACTATTGCAAAAGTCAAAATAGCAGAAAATCAGACTTGTTCCTTGCTATTTTTATAGTCTTGCTGGAGTGTGTTTGTTTTATTTATTAGTGTATGTTAATTATACACGTAAACTGTCTGTTGATATTTTTTATTGCAAAACTGTAGTTCATGAGAGAAAAAAAATCATATTATCCCAAAATATTGAATTTCTTGAATCCACATCGAAGAATGTTATTTTACTTCTTTAGCTACTAAAAAACATTAGTGTTTACTGGAATTTCACACAAGGCAGGGCATTATCGCTCAGACAATGAAGGCTGACAGAACAATAGAAATTGATTTCAGATGGTTATTTGAGAGCGCCTCTTGAAAAAGAGCACAAGTGAGTCAAACGCACTGTGGGTTGTATGCTGCCATCAGTTTGATACCTAGTCGGTCTATCACCTTCCAGGGTTGCCACTGAGACTTTCATCCCTTCCACGCTTAGTGATTCATTCATGCAGGTGCTGCCAAAAGACCTTAGGGGCCCACTTGATGCCAGTCCTGTGAACTAGCAACACTCACATCCACTGTCAAGAAAACACCTGGAATACACAGAGGACACAGGAGCCATGAAAACTTTACTTGTACTGTGTTTTAACCCTTTGTGATGCTCTTTCAGTGTTTCTGTCTGAGTTGAAAAAAACCCAGCCAAGAGTGTAAAGTAATGCTGCGCTGCAGTGCTTTGAGCTACATGCTAAGGTTCGTATGCTCAGTTCAGTGCATAATGATATTGTTAAAATGCTTACCTAAGGGTTGGTACGAAGCAGCACTAACACTCCAAATGCCGGCTCTTAACTTGTTTCCCGAACCTCTCAAGTGTCCTATTTAAGAAAAGAAAAAGAACAAATTCTGCTTGCTGCTTGTCACAATTTACTTAAAAGCTCGTTTCTGTCCCTCATGGCTCAGTCAGCTCTCTTACATGAATCAAATAAAGCAAACAGATATCCATAAAAGAATCTCTTTAACTCCAAACCCTGCATGAAAATTATTTTTACACTTTCTTCAATATCAAAACAAGATATAGTTGACGGCACATCTGAGAGCATCACCAACATGAAAGCTGACAGCTCATTCAGCTCGTTTAAGGGTGTCAACAAATATACGCAGACAAATATGATTTCAGGTCGCAAAGTAAAAAGAAAGTGACTTTATGTAAACAAAGTTCCAAGAAAATGTGAATTTGATTTAAGAATGAGGGAAAAAATCCATTAACATTAAATTGTCCCATAAATAAGGCTCTAAAATTGTTGCAGTTGAGGTCACCACAGCAGTCACACGCTCAGCCTCTCCTTAAAACGAGTTCCTTTAGAGGTGGTTGTGATACACTCTATTTCCAAAAGTATTAACTCGTCTGTCATCGCACGCATATGAGCTTGACGTGCATCCCATTCTCAATCCATAGGGTTTAAGATGATGTCAGCCCACTCTTTGCAGCTATAATAGCTTCAACTTGTCTGGGAAGGCTTTCCACAAGGTTCAGGAGTCTATGGGAATTTTCTTACAGATGCGCATTTGTTAGGTCAGATACTGAGAAGGCCTGGTGCTCAATCTCTGCTCTAATTCATCCCAAAGGATTGAGGTCAGGACTCTGTGCAGGCCAGTGAAGTTCTTCTACACCAAACTCACTCATCCGTGTCTTTATAGACCTTGCTTTGTGCACTGATGAGGCCATCCCAAAACTGTTCCCACAAAGTTTTGAGCATGAAATTGTCTAAAATGTCTTAATATGCTGAAGCTTTAAGAGCTCTTTTCACTGGAACTAAGGAGCCGAGCTCAACTCCTGAAAAACAGCCCAACACCATAATCCCCCCTTCCACCAAACTCCACTTGGCACGATGCACTCAGACAAGTACGGTTCTTCTGGCAACTGCCAAACCCAGACTCATCTTTCGGATTGTCAGACAGAGTAGCATGATTCATCACTCACGGTGCCACGCTAGAATTCACTGAGCTCCCGAGAGCAACCCATTCTTTCATAAATGCAGAAGCAGTCTGCATGCCTAGGTGCTCGATTTTTATACATCTATGGCCACAGCTGTGATCGCAACACCTGAATTCAGTGATTTGAATGGGTGAGTGGATACTTTTCGCGATATAGTGTATGTCAGCTTTTTAAAACGGTGGGCAGGGAAGCTGACTGCCTGCAACCTTTAAGCCAGCCTGCCAGCTAGAATAGCTCGACCAGTCTCAATCTTCAATTGCTGCATAACGCTGATGTGTGTACACGTATTTGTCCCCAGAGATCAGCCGATAATCGTGGTGCCGTTTCATTGAGATAGTTTTATGACCTTCAGGATCATTGTACAGTTGCCTCTCAAAATGTTTCACTCCTCGGTGTTTCAAACACTCACTCCCATGTGTGAGAGACAGAGCCATGTCCTAGCAGAGTAGGTGATGGATGAGCTCGTAACTGTTTTAAGCACTCAAATGGACCCGCAGGAAGAAGATGTATCGCCCATCAAGCAGCTACGCCTGGCCTCTATAGAGAGGAGAGGATGGCAGGGACTGGTGAGGAATAAAATGGGGCTCCTCTAACAAATTTAAAAGTAGAAGAAAACTGTATATCACCTCTCCCAAGCTGTGCCACTGATAGCCCATCTCCTTCTCGTTCTGCCTCTCTCTGTACTCTTGACCTGTCAGTTAGAAACATAAAGGCTTCAATCGCTCCTATTTGGCTGACTCTTCTTTCCTCGACAGTCTCTGCTCATTTCTTTCTTTCCTTACTTTTCTCTCAAACACGCTGGTTTTCTCTTCTTTTTATTGTCCAATTCATTTAGTCTCCACATAAAGACTCCTATTATCCTCCTTTGTTTTCCTTCTGTACTGTACTGATAAATGATGAGTTCAATGACTCATTTGTCTTCACTCTCCACTTTGTGTCTCCACAGTTCTTTATCCTGCTCCTGCTCATCTTCTTCCTGGAAATTCTGTCTATCATGCTTTTCTTCATCTACCAGGATGAGGTAAGTTGCCACTATTACTCTCCTCATGTTATATTTTATGGGTTTTCCTCACCTGTGCAAGATATTAATGACTGTAGAAGAAACTCTGCAATGCATTGCATGCCCTTCATATGTCAGAGAGATTGTCGATGTTTCAAAGTGGGGCTGGCATCCAAAATGATGCAGCTCAGTAGCAAGGTTGTTTTGAAGTACATACAAGCAGTGCTGCGTATGTCAGCTGACATTTTGCATAAACAATGGCTCAATGGATCTGCCTTGGTTGGTTTTTAAACGCCACTCGGGCTGGTGCACACGCGCCTTTGGAGAGATGTCTGTGTCACAGTTTCCTTTCCTTGTTAATAAATCATATTTCATCGCTGCTCATCTATTTTGGAGGAATTTCGTTGTAAATAAACAAGTCAGACAAGAGTAAATAAGGTGATGAGCCATCCCTCTGCTAATATGAATTTGTAATCCCTTCACATTTTCAGCTGAGGTTTTACTAATGCATTGAACGGATATGTTAAATTCCTCACATACTAGTCTTAATTATGGGCTTGAGGGCTGGCTTTTGAAATAGGTATGAAATTTTAACAATCAGTAAAACAGCTTGATTTATGCCTTGTTTAATGGTAAAGACACAGATGAAAGCACCGACACTCTCTGCGTTCTGTCCACAAACATCCATCAAACTGAGAATAACAGACGTCATGTTGACAGTGGGTTTTAATCAGACCTGATGAGATTAGTGAGATTACTCAGCGAATTACACTGCAGAGTAAGTCTGGGTCAATGCAATCAATGGATAAATATTTTAAAATATAGCGCTTTTTATCGCAGTTCCTTTATGTTGGTCATCACAACTAAAATTACAATTAGAAATTGAACAAAAATGAGTGGGCAAATTAAACTGCAGTGAACAATAAAAACAATTTGCTTTTTTATAATTTAATGGTTCCCCCTTTAAATATTTTGTGTAACATGCAACAAAGTATTTTTATTTCATTACTGGTGATAAAAATCTTGATTTCATTCAGCTTTTTTTAAATCAATAAATTATCATTACTCGTAGCAATAATTGAAAGCCACAGAGACTGTTCGTCTTATGAGCAGTTCCTAAACAAAAGAAATAAAAGCATTTTTTCATTGTAATGTAAAATTAAGAAAAAGCCTCAAGCAAGCTGAAGTTGGACCATTTTCATGAGAAAATTATGCTCGTATTTTTCTTTTATGCCTTTGATTTCATCGATTGAAATCATTAATCATTTAATCATCAAGAGGTATTTAACAGAGAAACAGGCAAGTGAAGTGGACGCAAACTGTAGAGCCTTGTAATTAATTACTGGAAACTTCACAACTGCTTCCATTACATTATTCATGTGCTGGGACAGAGACCGCTACCACCAAAGACTTAGGCCAAGGACAACCCTGGTAGTAATTTCTTTGTAGATTTTGGTAAACAACAACCTACTTTGATATTTCCTTGTGTTTTTATTCGGATGATGTTTCCAGCCGTAGACCTTGGACCTGCGTGTACTTTGTTCTGGCTTTTATCTCTTCGCTGCTATAATTCTGGCACGATTATAGAATTGCTTAATGTGTCATATTTCCATCACAGTTTGTCTCTGGTACTCTAATTCTCTGAATACTTGTGGACTTGCAGGTTCCTCTGGGCTTTCATCCAATCAGCGGTACTCTGTTTAGCCTTTAATGAATGTTGTCTTGTGTCACGCCTCACCTTAGTATCTGTGTTCCCTAATGTTGAGTGTACCCCATTATTCAACCTCTAAATAATTCAGTTTTGTCTACCCAGGAGGCGATTAACGACAGAACAAAGTTTTAAAAAAAATGTTAGGGATTCTGCAGAGCTTGGGCACTGTGGGAAATCATTCACAGTAAAGAATGGGTGGCCATTAACAGGGTGAACTCTCTCGCTTTTTAAACAGCCGGACGCAGGACACCTAAGAGTATTATTGTACCTTTATATAGTAGAAACTGTACCCTAATGGAAAAATGATTACAAAAAAATTTGAATATTACAAAGTCCCCCTCAGGAAACGACCGCATAAGTCATTTTTGTGTAAGCTGTTTTTATGATCTAGTTATTCTTTCATCCGTGTGATGTCACTTTAATGCTGGATGGAACTCAGCTCTGTGGTAATCTAGAAAATCGAGCTTTTAGACATTTTATAAAAGGGCCTGTTTTGACACAAACCATTACTTTAACTCTTAATCAAGCATAGATGGTCAAAACAAACCTGAAATGGCTCCAGGTGGAAGTTCAGCTCCAGTTTCCAGATTGAAAAATGTCTTCTAACTTGGAAACAAACCTGTTAGTTAATGCAGAATTTGCTTCACTGCTGCTGTTGGTAAAAAACCTGCATAAAGCAAATGATAGATTTATGTTTGGTGCTCAGAGCATAATGCACTTTCCTACAGGGTAGCATGCTAACTGCTTTTACTTTTGCTTTTAGCTTTAGTCTCATTGTTGACTGAACATTAAATCATAAAAAACACTCTTGTTACGTGCTGCGTCTAGAAAGACCACATACAGAATCCAGATTAGGCACAGCTGATAAAATGAGCTGCTATTGGCCATCAAATGAAGAATCAAAGTCCAATAAGAAAAGGAAAAAAATAAAATACAAGGACAACACACAGAGCACAAGCAGATGGTAATTAGATATGTACAGGTGCAAAGGCGTTACAGACGGCTGCAGATGAAAGTCACGGTCACAGTGGAGGGAAAGGAACAAAAATGGGAAGTAAAACCAAAATTTATCAAAAAAAACCATGATGTGACCAGAAGAAAAATAAGTAACAGAAACATGAAGACACTGAAATGTGAAGACAAACATTAATCATGACGACAGAGACAAGCGAGCAAGGAAATGGGAATAAGATAACACTAGAAACAACAACAAAGGATGGGAAATCCATGGGGAACATGACAGCTTTAAGCAGTTTCAAGATATTTGACATCCATCCATCCACTTATCCAATTAAGGGCTGCCGAGCCGTTGTCACAGTGCAAGAGGGTGATTACTCGTTTTAGTTAGCTGTACCTAAACAAGTAGTAGGTTTTTTAGTTGTAGGAGAACATAGTGTAAAAGTCTGAAATGTCTTGTTATAATATAGATTTTTTCCCACCCAAAAGAAACACTGTGGGGTGTTTATTATTTGGGGAGAATTTACTGTGTTATGATGTCAAACAGAAATGTTATTGAGTACAGACATACAAACACCTCCTCCATCACTATAATAACATCCTGGAAGCTGCTGGGAGTACAAGACAATGTCATTCCTCCCGTATGCAAAGCCCTCCAGTTACCATAACTTAAACCGAGTGCAGCAGTAGGTGCATTTTGATGAACTCCTCAGGGATGGTCATGCTTAGTGGTCTGCTTTATTACACCTGCTTTAGCACTGATAAAAAGCTCTGTGATGTAGCTGCAAGCTACTTGCAACAGCCCACACATCTTGCATGCACCTGAAATGGTCATCGTTTGTTTCACTTTGTTGGCTCCTAAGGATGATGAAAAGGTCCTGTGAGGTTAACTTCAGTGGACCCAGCGTTGCTCAGAATGTCAAAGGGAATAAAAATAAGTCTGACTCGGGATGGGGTGGTGGTACTGAAAATTGATGTATGGTGCTTTATACTATCTCCATGTGGGTTTACTGCCTTGTCCTCTTGGCATTTTTATCACCTCGCGGGAAAATTACCCCATCGGACAAGCACCAACAAAGCAACAGAAACAGCAGATCACTTGCACTATTTTGTTTAGGGATCAGGAGACTGCCAGCACTATAAGAAGTACAATGTGATGCATACTGCTACCAATAATATCATACGTCACAGTAGCTGTATTATTAGTTGAGCCGCAGAGAAAATCTAATCTCATAACAACAAAGGTCTCTGCATTAAATTAAGTATAAAGGCTAATAAGCCTCTCACACCTCTTAAGTGTAGTCAGTTAATCCAGTGCTTGTTAGCACAATAATATGCCAAGAAAATAAGCGCTTAGTGTAAATCACATATTTAAATGACGTCTGGTGTGTGGACAGTGTATTGTTTCTCCAAAGTATCCTAAAGAAGGAAATATCAGGAGAAAGCCAGTTCAACCAATAACATTCATGCATGGAGAGCTGAAGGGAAGTGGAAATTCCAGGATCAGTTTGGCAAGTTGAAAGAATTTCATTTCAAACCTTTTATCATTTATAGCAGCAGCTTTCTCTATTTGTCATTCACAAGCCTAGTATCAAAACAAGGGGCTCTTATCAAACACAATTTCCAATACGTCCCAGCGGTGAGTTCAGCACACATAATTTAAACCATACCTGCAAGCTGCCGATCAGGAAGAACCTTCAAGTTGGAGGCATCGAGAATAATGTGAGGTGTTTGTAAGCAACAGTTTGTAGACTTTAATCTCCAGACATGCGAAACGGGTGTTAAAAGGTCTCAACCAAAGTGCAAGTAATAGAGTAAATACTTGGAAACCAACCACTGGAAAGTGGTAACACTGAAAAGGTCAATACAAGTGATTCAAATTATTGGCCATTCCTCCTCCGGATTCTTGATAAGTTACCCCCGGGGTCCATATAAAGCTGTTGCACAACTATATTGATAGGACCTCTCGTCCTAACCAATCAATAATGAAAAAGCTGTTTGTGTACACTGATTTAGAAAGCTTATTACATTAGCTTCCTGTACACTGCAGTAGATTGTACAGTTGTATTGGTTTTACAGCCGTCCACTGCAGAATGAAACCAC
This sequence comes from Perissodus microlepis, assembly GCF_051167445.1. Lineage (NCBI taxonomy): Eukaryota > Metazoa > Chordata > Actinopteri > Cichliformes > Cichlidae > Perissodus > Perissodus microlepis. Next base: position 30,251,705 of record NC_140461.1, read on the forward strand.
CAGATATCAATATTTGGTTGTGAGTGCTGAGACACACACAGACTCCTTTACTGTGTGAGCGGCTGAAATGAAATCAATCAAATAGACATATCTATGAAGTAAGAATGCTCTTTGATTTAAGATTCAAAACCAATATCTGCTTGACACCAACACTGATACCCAGTAGACTTCTGCATCTGCTGGGATTTTTGAGTTCAAACACAGTCTGCAACAAAGGCCCTGTAGCAAAAATGTTTCATTTTGACATATATGAGTTAAAATGAAAAGAAGAACTCTGCTCTCAGATACTCTTAAACTGCTCTGTGTCATCAGCCTGTGATGTTCTTTTTTTAGGAACACTTATCATATTCACTTTTTAGCTGGAATGATTTCACCTCGGCGTGCTCCGTCTGCTTCTGCTAAGAAAATGCGACAATAGTGACATTAGGAGTTTAGATTCAAATTGAGGGGTTGAGAGAAAGAAAAATTAACATAATAGTGAGAACTTTAAGTCAAGAGTATATCTCTTAAGACCATTAAAGGCAACTTGTCTTGTGAAGCCATACTCTTAGAGGGATTAACAATGAAAGTTCAGACAAAAAGAAAACAACAATGACAACAACAAACTTCACAGCTCTCAGTAAGGTGAGGAATAAACAGGCAGTTTGGTGAACTGCTAATCATATATATATAATATATAATACACAGCTCTACAAGTGCTACTATTGTTTATTCAGTTATGTTCTATTAAAATCTTCTGAACTTAAATAACTAAAGCCTTTATGTTGTCACTAAAAATAAAAATGATGCAAATCTGATCTGCATTTAGATGATTGCATAATTCAGCAATGAAAAAGTTGCACTACTAAAAATTTTCTTTTTAAGTTGTTTACGGTATAAACAGATTGTTTTTTTAGACTTCATTAATATGAACTGCTTTCCTCATTCATAATTCTCCATTTAGTTGTTTTTCTGTTATCTGTGTAAATAAATTGAATTCAAGCAATGTTCTTGTGTAATTATGCCCGATTACAAAACTGCAACACCAGTGGATTTGAGAAACTTATTTCTGCTGTCAGAATCACAAAGCTTTCATTCATTGTCATTTACTGTAATGTTTGGTGACTGCATGAAGCCTCTTCTTAGGAGTTTTGTTCAGCCTTCTCGTAAAATCAAAAAAGCCGATAAGCGGCATAAAAAGCAAGCAATTTGGCCTTTGTTCTGCTGTGGCTTCATCATAACATGAGCATCATTCTAGAGTGTAGCTCATCCTGTCAGGATCATTTGTGTCCTCAGCTCTACACATTGGTACTTATGAGGTAAGAGCAAGATGAGATATTTCCTCAGTAGGTGTCTGTCATGGGTAGCAGTAATTACATATTCGCTTGTGCACTTTGGGACCCGTCAAGGTGAGGTAATGCAATCGTAAAAAGGAAGTCACAAAGAGCTATGGCCAGGCTTACCCACTACACCAAAAGGGTATTGGCCATTAAAATATAACATTAAAATATAATTGTGTCCCTGTTTCTTGTTGTATTGTAACACCGAAAAGCTTAATATGAAATACTGGCTACATGTTTTTGCGACTGTTAATCTCAGACAAACAATTAGTGCAAACAATTAGTTAATGGTCTAGACACAAGCAGCTAAATCATGAGCCACTGATGTAGAAAAAAAGAAGTCTTGATGTACAAAACATGTAATATTAAATATCCTTTATAAATAAAGAACCTATTCATGCCTTTTCCTTATGCAAATGAACAGATCCAATCAGACCTAATAAAAAAATGAGGTACTATGAGATATAACTAAAATCATTGGAATAGATTCAATCAGTTGATCTTGACTGACTGATTTCCAGTCAAACTTTGATGTCCGTTGTACATATTTACATTTATAAATGTACATAACCACTTAGCTTACATTTCATTTTATTTTGACAGTAAAATAAACTGGCATATAAAAACAGTAATGAGATGGATTGTCTTAAACATTTTCCATGGTTTGGTAATGATGGTAGAATTTTCCTATATTTAATTCAATTCAATTCAATTCAATTTCAATTCAATTCAATTCAATTCAATTTTATTTATATAGCGCCAAATCACAACAAAAGTCGCCTCAAGGCGCTTCATAGATACAGAGAAAAACCCAACAATCATATGACCCCCTATGAGCAAGCACTTTGGCGACAGTGGGAAGGAAAAACTCCCTTTTAACAGGAAGAAACCTCTGGCAGAACCAGGCTCAGGGAGGGGCGGCCATCTGCTGCGACCGGTTGGGGTGAGAGAAGGAAGACAGGATAAAAGACATGCTGTGGAAGAGAGACAGAGGTTAATAACAGATATGATTCAATGCAGAGAGGTCTATTAATACATAGTGAGTGAGAAAGGTGACTGGAAAGGAAAAACTCAATGCATCATGGGAATCCCCCGGCAGCCTACGTCTATTGCAGCATAACTAAGGGAGGATTCAGGGTCACCTGGTCCAGCCCTAACTATATGCTTTAGCAAAAAGGAAAGTTTTAAGCCTAATCTTAAAAGTAGAGATAGTGTCTGTCTCCCGAATCCAAACTGGAAGCTGGTTCCACAGAAGAGGGGCCTGAAAACTGAAGGCTCTGCCTCCCATTCTACTTTTAAATACTCTAGGAACAACAAGTAGGCCTGCAGAGCGAGAGCGAAGTGCTCTAATAGGGTGATATGGTACTACAAGGTCATTAAGATAAGATGGGGCCTGATTATTTAAGACCTTGTATGTGAGGAGCAGGATTTTGAATTCAATTCTGGACTTAACAGGAAGCCAATGAAGGGAAGCCAAAACAGGAGAAATATGCTCTCTCTTTCTAGTCCCTGTCAGTACTCTTGCTGCAGCATTTTGGATCAGCTGAAGGCTTTTCAGTGAGTTTTTTGGACATCCTGATAATAATGAATTACAGTAGTCCAGCCTGGAAGTAATAAATGCATGAACTAGTTTTTCAGCGTCACTCTGAGACAGGATATTTCTAATTTTAGAGATGTTGCGCAAATGGAAGAAAGCAGTCTTACATATTTGTTTAATATGTGCGTTGAAGGACATGTCCTGGTCAAAAATGACTCCAAGGTTCCTCACAGCGTTACTGGAGGCCAAGGTAATGCCATCCAGAGTATGAATCTGGTTAGATACCATATTTCTAAGATTTTCAGGGCCGAGTACAATAACCTCAGTTTTATCTGAATTAAGAAGCAGAAAGTTAGCGGCCATCCAGGTCTTTATGTCTTTAAGACATTCCTGCAGTTTAACTAATTGGTGTGTGTTATCTGGCTTCATGGACAGATAGAGCTGGGTGTCATCGGCATAGCAGTGAAAATGTATGCTATGTCTTCTAATGATGCTGCCTAAGGGAAGCATGTATAATGTAAACAGAATTGGTCCTAGCACTGAACCCTGTGGAACTCCATAATTAACCTCAGTGTGTGAAGAGGACTCTCCATTTACATGCACAAATTGGAGTCTATTAGATAGATATGATACAAACCACTGCAGTGCAGTACCTGTAATACCTACAGCATGTTCTAATCGCTCTAATAGGATATTATGGTCAACAGTATCGAACGCTGCACTGAGGTCTAGCAGGACAAGCACAGAGATGAGTCCACTGTCAGAGGCCATAAGAAGATCATTTGTAACCTTCACTAAAGCTGTTTCTGTGCTGTGATGAGCTCTGAAACCTGACTGAAACTCTTCAAATAAACCATTCCTCTGCAGATGATCTGTTAGCTGTTTGACAACTACTCTTTCAAGGATTTTTGATATGAAAGGAAGGTTGGAGATTGGCCTATAATTAGCTAAGACTGCTGGGTCTAGAGATGGCTTTTTGAGTAAAGGTTTAACTACAGCCAGCTTGAAGGCCTGTGGTACATAGCCGATTATTAGAGATAGGTTGATCATATTTAAGATCGAAGAATTAATTAATGGCAGGACTTCTTTGAGCAGTTTTGTAGGAATGGGGTCTAAAAGACACGTTGATGGTTTGGAGGAAGTAATTATTGAAGTTAACTCAGAAAGATCAATTGGAGAAAAAGAGTCTAACTTAACATCAATGGTACTAAGAGTAGCTGTAGATAATATTACATCTGTGGGATGATTACTGGTAATTTTTTCTCTAATGATAAAAATTTTATTTGTGAAGAAGTTCATGAAGTCATTACTAGTTAACGTTAAAGGGATGGTTGGCTCAACAGAGCTCTGACTGTTTGTCAGCCTGGCTACAGTGCTGAAGAGAAACCTGGGGTTGTTCTTATTTTCTTCAATCAGTGATGAATAGTAAGATGTTCTGGCTTTGCGGAGGGCTTTCTTATAAAGCAGCAAACTATTTCTCCAGGCTAAATGATGATCCTCTAAATTTGTGACACGCCATTTCCTCTCCAGATTACGAGTCATCTGCTTTAGGGTACGTGTTTGAGAATTATATCACAGAGTCAGGTACTTCTGATTAGAGACCTTAGTTTTCACTGGAGCTACAGTATCCAGAGTCGTACGTAGTGAGGAGGTGAAATTATTAACAAGATAATCGACCTCTGTTGGGGTAGCGTTCAGATAGCTGCTCTGCTCTGTGTTGGTACAGGGCATTGAAGATGATAACAGTGGGTGGATTATATTCTTAAACTTAGTTACAGCGCTTTCAGAAAGACATCTACTTTGATAAAATCTACTCTCCACCGCTGTGTAATCAATTATTGTAAATGTAAATGTTATCAGGAAATGATCAGACAGGAGAGGGTTTTCAGGAAACACTGTTAAATGTTCAGTTTCTATGCCATATGTTAAAACAAGATCTAGAGTGTGATTAAAGTGGTGGGTGGGTTCTTTTACATTTTGAGAGAAGCCAATTGAGTCTAATAACAGACTAAATGCCATGTTGAGGCTGTCCTTTTTAGCATCTACATGGATGTTAAAATCACCCACAATAATTATTTTATTTGAGCTCAGAACTAAATTAGATATAAAGTCTGAGAAATCAGACAGAAACTCTGTATAAGGCCCAGGTGGACGATAGATGATAACAAGTAAGACTGGTTTCTGAGTTTCACAGCTGGGGTGGACAATGTTAAGCATCAGGCTTTCAAATGAATTAAAAGTCTGTCTTGGTCTTTCATTAATTAATAGGCTGGTGTGAAAAATTGCTGCCACACTGCCCCCTCGGCCTGTGCTTCGAGGTTTCTGGTAGTTAGAATGACTCGGGGGTGTTGATTCATTTAAACTAACATAATCATCCTGCTGCAACCAGGTTTCTGTAAGGCAGAGTAAATCAATTTGTTGATCAATTATTAAGTCATGTACTAACAGAGACTTGGAGGAGAGAGACCTAATATTTAATAATCCACATTTCACTGTTTTACTCTTTGGTTCAGATGTGGATACTGTACTATTCTTTCTTTGTAATTGTTTATGTTTAAGTTGTTTGTTGCTGGTTTTTAGTTTGTTTTTTGTCTTTTTGGAAGCTGACACAGTCTCTATGGAGATGGGTTTTTGGGGGGGTAGCAGGAGGAGAGAAGCTGCAGAGAGGCGTGTAAGACTGCAACTCTGCTTCCTGGTCCCAACTCTGGATAGTCATATTTTGGGGGGTTTAATAAATTTGTCCATATTTCTAGAAATGAGAGCTGCTCCATCCAAAGTGGGATGGATGCCGTCTCTCCTAACAAGACCAGGTTTCCTCCAGAAGGTTTGCCAATTATCTATGAAGCCCACATTGTTTCTGGGACACCACTCAGACAGCCAGCAATTTAAGGAGAACATGCGGCTAAACATGTCACTCCTGGTCTGATTGGGGAGGGGACCAGAGAAAACTACAGAGTCCGACATTGTTTTAGCAAAGTTGCACATCGATTCAATATTGATTTTAGTGACCTCCGATTGGCGTAACCGGGTGTCATTACTGCCGACGTGAATTATGATTTTACTGAATTTACGTTTACCCTTAGCCAGCAGTTTTAAATTTCCTTCAATGTCGCCTGCTCTGGCCCCTGGAAGACAATTGACTATGGTTGCCGGTGTCTCTAGCTTCACATGTCTGAGAACAGAATCACCAATTACCAGAGTTTGACCCCCGGCGGGTGTGTCACCGAGTGGGGAAAAACGGTTAGACACATGAACGGGTTGGTGGTGTACCTGGGGCTTCTGTTTAGGACTATGCTTCCTCCTCACCGTGACCCAGCCGCCCTCTTTCCCCAGCTGCTTGGGGTCTGCCGGGGAACAGCTAGCGGGGCCTACGCTATCTTCGGCTGCACCAGCTACAGGGGCCTGGCTAGCTACGGGTGAATGAAGGGTGCGAAGCCGAGTCTCCAATTCAGTAATCCTGGCCTCCAGAGCTGCAAATATGCTACATTTGTTACAGATATCATTACTGCTAAAGGAGGCCGAGGAGTAACTAAACATCTGACACAATGAGCAAGAAAGTGCAGGAGAGACAGGTGAAGTAGCCATGGTGCTAACGAGTCGGCTACGAGCTAAGCTAAGCTAGCGAAACAGTACAGAGACAGTGAGTGAATACTTTGGCTATAAACAGTGTTGGGAAGGTTACTTTTAAAATGTATTCCATTACAGAATACAGAATACATGCCCCAAAATGTATTCTGTAACGTATTCCGTTACGTTACTCGATGAGAGTAACGTATTCTGAATACTTTGGATTACTTAATATATTATCATGCTGTTTACAACTACGTAAATGTACTATTTCTGTGATTTATTACTGTTACTGAAGGTCAGCGGCTCCGAAACGTAGTAAAGGGACCTCTGGCTAATACGTCGGGTTCGTGTTGGGCTCGTAGCCGAAAAATAGGTTTACTTTGCTGTCTGGGTCAACTTTGCTTGCGAGAGACAGAGAGAGGCGTTGAAAGGCTGCTCCAACGGAACTTATTGTTTCGGAGGAAAACACGAACACAGTGTACAGTCGAGTTTTAATAGCTTACTTACAGCTGGGCTCGTCAGGCTCTCTTCTTGGCTGCAGTGGTTATTATTATATTTACATGCTTCCAGCTCCCATTTTTGCTCGATGACAGCTCGTACTTTTCCTTTTTCTCCCTCCCTCGCTCACAGACACATAACGGGTATGGCAGTCCATTCTCCCTGCAGCACGGACTACACTGCCCATGATGGTACATTCTTTAGAGCTATACCTGTAGCATTCTGCCTATTAGCTTAGCACAACAACAACAACAATAAAAAGGTGCTCTCTCACCCAGGAAACACGCAGAGAGAGAGCGTCACCCTGTAACCATGGCAACCGTAACGCTGCCACCTGGAACAACAGAACATAGCTGTCAAATAAAACCCAAACAGTCCTGACCCGCGACAATATGAAACAGGAAAATACCGCCGTGTAATCCATTTATTTCAACAAAGTAACTGTATTCTAAATACCACCTTTTTAAACGGTAACTGTAACGGAATACAGTTACTCATATTTTGTATTTTAAATACGTAACGGCGGTACATGTATTCCGTTACTCCCCAACACTGGCTATAAATTAGGTAGTGAGTACACAGAAAGTGTGCTTCGGATGAAGCACGTGAAGATTATACTATGAAAAAAGAATGTATTTAAAAGTTGTTAATTAAATTGCTAAGCAAATAAGCTACTCAGAAACACCACTGTGTTTGAGCAGGAACAGGAAGTGATACTCTACCGCAGAGCGAGCGAACACCAAGTGAAGTACAATCAAATAGCTTAAAAACCAGTGTTATTCCCATCGATCCCAGGACTAACCACCAAATGAAGTCATGCCAAACTTAAATCCTGAAGTTAATCAGACAACAGATGACAGAGGAAGTCAGATATTCTCAAAGCTTTCATGAACGAGTGTCACTTTAGGGAACCAGGCTATAGTTGTGATGTGTGCACTATTCCTCTGCAGGAATAGTGCACACATCAAAAAATTAAAAAAAATACAAAATCTGGAAACCAATCATTTATTTATTAACCATTAAGCTGCCAGAAAGATTCCCTGACAGTGTGTGAATGGGGTGCAGTTTGTCACAGTAGCCAAGCAAAGTAGTAAACGTAGACCAGGGGTGTCAAACTCAAATACACAGTGGGCCAAAATTCAAAACTGGAACAAAGTCGCAGGCTAACGTTAATATTTATTGAAATATATTTATTCCTCCAGATATAAGAATGAATCTTTTCTTATGGACTCAAACACGTTTTGCTGAAAAACTGAATATGGAACAAGCAAAGCTTAATACTAAACAATATATATATTAGCTGTATAATACCAGTAGGCCAGCTCTGATAGTAATTTGGTATGGCTTCGCGGGCCAAATGTAAGTAGGCTGCGGGCCAAATTTGGCCCGCGGGCCAGAGTTTGACACCTATGACGTAGACATTGGCAACTGCCCTAATTTCATATCATGCCTGTGATGGACTAAATAGGCCGTTACTGTCAGTCTGTAATGTGTTAAATTTGCTTTTTTTTTACGCTTCAAAATGTAAGTTGTACTTTTGGTTTATGTTTTTATGTTTCAGTTCATAGGATGGTTTAGTCTTTTGGCCTTTTTCAGTTGATTTAACTATTTTTGAGGAACAAGTCAGGCTCCAATTAAAAGTACAAAATGTTTTTTCTTGTCGCTGTACATGCCAGAGAGGGGTTGTCATGGAAATTCCTTTGTTTTTGGTTTTTGTTAAGAATGCAAAGCTGTGACACCAGGAGTGTAGTGGGTTGCTGGGTTGAGCTTCATGTTAGCACAGATACAGGAGAGAATCATCAGTGTAATCAAACAGTAGCAATGCCATGTTATTCATACATATCCAAAGCAAAGGAATTATAGTGCTACCCAGCCCTACCTTTCTCTTATCAAAAAATAAAGAGGGGGTGTTTTTGTGCTTACTGAAGTTAATCGAATGTTATTGGAGAGGTTTATAGCAACTCAGAAAAAATAAGCGACTTAAAAAATACTTCTTTTAATGAATGAATGCATAGGTGAACAAATCAGCATCACAATGTGTCATTAAGAGGGAGGCCTACGGTTAAGGGTTGTTTTACAAGCCTCTAAAGACTACAGAGAACAGATGGTCCATACAAATTTGCTGAACACATATCCTATGTACCCATAGCTGCAATATATTGTGTTGTAAATCATTCATGTGCTAAATAGATGGGTTAAAGCAAAGCATTATTAAATAATCCTAAGTGAACTTTCATGCCTCTGTGAACAATGAAGTGAAACACCTTTCATCTTGTTGGTTGGGTTTGAAATTAATATCTAGTTTTTCCAGCGAGAGAATGGATCGTGGTAAATTCTGCTGACACGCATCATTTCTCATGAGATCCAGCACCTGTTTCTGCTGTCAGGCGCTCTCACATCAGTGTCTCGTCTTCTTGGCCATGTTCCAGTTTTGTTCGCCTTAACGTGAAAAATTGGGAAATAACTTGATACGGGGAGGGAGAGAGAAAATGTATCCGCTTGTAAACAATCTACTTCATATACAGCTAAAGAGCAACCATTCATGCAGTAAAGGAATCTACGGTACATGAAACCCACTGAAACCCTGTTTAAAGTGTGATAGCTCCACTTTTTCCACATCATTACTTTTCTGGCATCAGCCATCAAAACATTTTAGCTTGTCAAGATATCAAAATGCCACACCGCTGTCAGAATACATTTCAAGCGTGAGAAATTTTCATTTCATGCCGACTGCAGTAATGCAATTAAGTAAACACCCCTGGCTAATCAAGTTACTAAAATACACCCACGTCAGGGCGATGTTTATATGAGAGACAAATTGAGATGATCGGCAAACCGACAAGACATTTGTTTGTGGAGTGCTGGAATAAGTGCAGCGGGGGAATATGCAGTTTGATTACTGCAGATGATGTTGAGGAATTGCAAACATGGTTATTATAGGTAATTTGAATTGCAATCAGGCAAAAGGCAAAAATATACTTAAATCTCGTCAACTTGTAATTGAAACCCGATATGATGAAGAATTTTGCATTTATATCACGGTGCTTTATAATTGTGGATTCTAATAAGGACAACATTAACATAATGAAGAGTTTTATTCCTAAAAACAAGCAAAAAAGTGTTTTTTCATTTGTAAATAGGGTCTCCATGTATTACATTCATAAACCACTACCAACATTATCAACATCCACAAGTAAAGTATGGCAGGATGGGGATTTTAACAAAAGGTCTAGGGTTAAGTCTAGGGGCTCTGCACTATAGCAATACCTTTTTAGGGCGCCTGTCTGTATTGGTGACCTTGAACCCTTTCTCTGGCACCTGCCTAGAGTGTGTTTACTTGTTTTTGCAGTCAGATGAAAGTCAGAAAGCTGAGCCATAGGAAAAAGATTAGGAAGTATCCTATGAGAGGATGAACAGAATATTTGTCTGAACTATGTTCAAATGCTCCCAGTGGAAGGATAGTCTCAGAATATGAGGTGGAAAACCGTGTGATTGCCCCAGTTCTGCTTAGTACCGAGTTAACGCAGTAAATTATTCTACAACTTACATCTTAGTCTCCTCAAGAATTCTTTTTACACTGAAGAAACCTGGTTTCATCAGAGTTTACATAACAGGACAGCGTGTTTCTACTCTGAGGTAAAAGACAGGGCAAAAGAATCTGAAAGTCAAGGTGACTGATTGCGTATGTGTTTTTACGACTTTAAACCTAGTTTTTTTCTGCTCTATCGGTGCATCATTTTTATGCTTCAAGTCATGCCTGCACGTCAGAGGGATTCTAATTTCAGTTTCACCTCTCAGTTGAACTACATTTTCAAGTTCAAGCCTACTTGAAGTTGGACTCCTAGGTATCTTTTATTGCCTCAGATTATTTATTTATTTTCTTAAGATGCAGCACAGTAAGAGCTAGCCTAATGTCTTAGGTACATGCAATGCCTACATCAGTGGTTCTGGTGTTATGGATTGAAAAATAGAAACTAAGTGTGGTTACTTATCTGTAGAGAGTATTTCACCTTGTGCCTGATAAAACAGTGTCAGTTGAGGGGTTTTATCATAAAATCCAAAAAGGCTTCTTGCAAAGGTTTACAATCCCTCTGAGCACTGTTAGCCTCAGGTGAACATCTGTGATATTACAAAGGCTTCACTGGCTCTTTAGGACAACATATAGAGCTGGGTGCGAGCTCTGATAGTGTGAGAGTTTCTTTTGTTGGAAAAATCACAGTGGCACAAAGTGTGACATTACTAGGCTTGTTTAGAAAAACTCATTTGGGTTGTGCTGAAAAAACATGAAAATTGCCCAATCCTGGCTGGTTGTCAGATTAAAAATATTTTTAAGATGCAAATTAGTTTGGGCAAATTTGTGCAGCTTACCTCCCCCAATCAATTCCAAAAGTCACACTAAACAACTCTTTTTCAAGACATGATTATAATGGAAATGGAAATCCATCAGTAGGAATAAAAAGCACACAATGTAAAGGAGTTTTGTTCTGAAGACTCACAGTTTAGAGCCCATACTCAGTTCCACTGTTGTATTCAATGACCCAATGAAATTAAAAAATGTATCATTTAAAATACCTTTCAACCCCAGGTAGGCCAAGTATGGAGACAAGTAAGATAACATACATATATGTACAGTGTTATCTTCATTTTACATGCAAAAAAAGTATGTGTGGCTCCCAGTGTTTTCTTTTCCATGGAAACTGGGTCTAAATGGCTTTTTGGGTGTTAAAGGTTGCCAACCCTTGCCCTAGAGTATGGAGGAATCTGTCCCTAAAAGATGTCACCTTTTTTAATGAATAAAGATTGTTAATGTCAATATCTATTCAGCCAATCACATGACAGCAGCAATGTTTATTTGGGTAATCATGTCGACATGATGAAGACAGCCTGCTGGATTTCAACACGAGCATCAGAATGAGGTATAATGTGATTAAAGTGACTTTGGATGCGGCATGCTTGTTGGTGCTAGAAAGACTGGTGTGAATATGTCACAAATTGCTGATTTACTGCTGATCTGCTGGGCCGCAGCACCCACCCGGTCACTCCTGTCAGATCAGAACAGGAAATTGTGGCCACAATTCACACAGGCTCAACAAACCTTGACAACAGAAGATTAGAAAAACATTCAGCAATTGGATGAGTCTCGATTTCTGCTGTAACTTTCGAATGGTAAGGTCAGAAATTGTTGTAAACAACATGAAATCATAAAATTCAACCTGCCTGTATTGACGGATTAGGTTTGTGATGGTGATATTTTTTTAGCACTTTAGTACCAACTGAGCATCGTTTAAATGCCACAGCCTACCTGAGTACCATGTCCTTACTGACCACAGGGCTGCTTCCACCACAATAACACAGCACGTCACAAAGCTCAAATCATCTCAAACTGGTTTCTTGAACATCACAATGAGTTCACTGTACTCGGATGGCCTCCACTGTCACCAGTTCTCAATGGGATGGATTCAAGTCGCATCAGGTTGGTATCATGGAGGTGAAGCCAGCAAATATGCAGCAGCTCTGTGATGCGTTTCCAGCACCTTTTTAAATCAGTGTGGTCACAGATATAAGGCAGTTTGAAGCAAAAAGTATTAGATAGATAGATGGATGGATGGTGTGTTCAGATTTTAAAATTCTCAGCACAATTTCTACCAGGGGTTTATATCAATCATTGCCTCAGCATTTTTTTTTAAAATTTGAAATTCTTGCTGCAGTCTGTCACTGGCTGTTTCTGTCTGGAACACATAAAATGAGCTATCCTACGGCTGAATCTTAGAATAAACAATCCAGCGTACCAGAGTAACTGGGATGCCAAAGCTTAGTATTATACAGATGTGGCTAAATTAGCTGTGTTTTTTGCAACTTTTCTCATTTAAATAATTAATGACTTTTTTAATAAACAAAAGAGTCAAAGCCTCAGCAAACAAGACCAACTTATAATAGCCGCAGCAGTCAGCCTGCACATGCACCTCTCACTGAAGCACATATAAAAGGCATTTTGTGCTGCTCTCTTTTGCTGCCACAATGCTGACCTGAAAGCTTTTCCTTGTTGATGCTGCTGGTGCTGTGCATGCAGCATTTCAATAACCCAACCTCGACTCCAGTATCCACCTGTGAGGCTCAGAGTCAGTGCTCCTGAGAAGTTATTATTTTTTCATCATTATCTGTTTGATTGTGACGAGTCACAATGGCAAAGGCGTGACGTCAGTGCAAACACTGTGTGCACTCTCTGTTTAGACACAGCAGGCTTTCTGAACTATAGTGAAGGAAATGCAGCAGCTAAAAGGTGATAAGACCTCAGGAAAAAGGATCAGAATAAATCTGTGATGTAAAACTGTTACGGACAGATTGAAGGCACTGGATGACAGCTTCAGAACAATGCTTCTGTTTGCTGTCAATAGCTGCAGGCAAAAGGCTTTAAGAGATATTCAGCTGCACATCAGAATAGTTTCACATGGTTTTTTAGAACATCAACACTGAAACCAGGCAACAGAGGAATGCCTATATATCAGCTGAATTTCATTGTGCAGCATCTTGTATTAACTCCTAATGCCATGATTGAAGCTGTTAAAGTATCATCCTTCAAAGCCTTGATTCCACTGCTCCGCTGCTTTCTGAGAGTGGCATTGATTGTCTACTCGTTTGCCAAGTTTGCCAAGTGTTAATCAGGAACTGATTAGAAGCAGTGGATGGAAAAGAGCTGGGGCTGTATTTGATTTGCCTCAGCTAAGGACAGAGATTAGTCACTTAAAGGGGCTTGCCACCCGCTTTAATAATTAACATATGTCATCACTGCTTCCCTGGACACAAGAAAAACTCCGTCAGCAGCTTTAAATGTGAGGCCTGCGTGTCCTGGTTGCTGGCTTTCGTGCTTGAGAAGAAGGTTGCCTAAAATATTGAGCAATCTGTCCCGAGGCACAGACAAAACGTAAGCCGATTCTTCAGAAGGACAGCATCTCCCTATAAACCCTTTTCGAAATGCAGTGTAACGCTTTGATTTAAGCTCATATTCCAGGGGAAGCAAGTTCTTCTGGAGTCAAAAGAAATGCCCTGGAAAACCTGACTTTGGCTCATTTGGACTCCCTTTTCAGAAGGATAAAATGGAAGTATTTGGAGTAAACAAGCCTTTGCCAGTGAGTTTAGGGGGAGTCGATAGGTGAGGAAGGAAGAAATACTGTGGGACATTTAGGCACATGCCAACAATGCAGAGACCAACAGGTTACTAAATCACACCGAGATGAAACAATTGAAACATAACTAATAGAACCTGCATTTGGGATGGTCCTGAGGTATGAAGCTACTAGAGTCAGTATGACTTCCAGATTTCAAGTCCACAGCTTATACTTTGATCAGTGAAGCTGAAATTCTTCTTTTTTTGAATAAGTAATGTCATTGTGGAAGATAAAGTAGGGCATTTTTTATGCAGTTTGGCATCTTAGAGTGAAATAACGTGGCCATAGGAAATCCCTGGGGACTTTTATCATTGATCTTTCCTCCTTTTTTATTAGTGCCTTTATCATTTTTTTTTTTTTTTGCATTCTGACTCTGTCTTCCCCCTCATGGCACAGGTAATGGATATCCACTGTTTGGATGGAGCAAGTGAATTGAGGCATTTCTCTTGTCATTATTTCCCCTCCTCTGAAATCCCTGACTTGTATTTCTTTCTCCTGGGCTGTTACTGATGGAAAGCTTCTTTTCTTTGCTTGCTGTATTGCCTGCATCATCCAGAGTCCAGCAGTCATATAACCACTTCATCTTCCCCACAGTGTATTTGCGTTGCACACATTCTAACCTGCGCTGTGCCCTTTTGGCTCATTCTCTCTCCCTCTTTTCCCATGTTTACTTTTTCCTGTACCCACTATCTTGCTTGCCTTCATCTCGCTTCTCTTTTTCAAATCCACATCTTTCTGTCTCATCTTGTGTCTGCTCTCCTCCCAATATACATCTCTTATCTCTCCTTGTATTGCTGCCATATAAATTATTGATGGCCCATCCTTGACTCGACTGGTGTAGTCAAAGGGCGACCCAAGTACCGAGGACAACATCAATACTAGCTAAAAGTGCAGCTGTGGCTTGTGCACTCTCTGCTTGACTAACTTTAACCAGAGTCTCTCTTTACTAATGACCTACTTAGAAAAAAAAAATGCTAATTTGAATAAAAAGTTTCCTCTTTTTCTTTCCCCTCTCTTTTTATTTTAATTTGCAGCTCTTCAGATGACTCACAGCTCACTTCAGTCCACTCAAATGGGACATAAAGGCCCCGTGCGCTGGATTCTTACATCACTTTAGACATTGTTGTTGTGATGTCATGTTGTAGCTCGTGGCACCAGTTTATTTAGAAATCAGCGCTTCTTTATTGTTGCAAGAAATTACATCTGTTGTCATTTTTCTTTTCATTCAGAATTCTCTTTCATCTTCATATCTTTGAGGCATCCGAATTACGATTTTTTTTTTTTACGTGTTTACGGATCCTAATGTGGCGTCTAATTGTGACAGAGCAATGTCATTTGCAGAGAAGGATGCCACCAATTATTAAGGAAACACCCAAATGAACAATATTAGGAAACTGCCTGTTCAAAAAAAATAAATCAGAAATAAGAGAATCAGTCATTTTAAGTGGCACATCTCACTGAACTCCTTTGTTGACATTCTTAATGTTTTCTTACTTCATCGCTTCTGGTTATCAGAGCATTTATTGTCAGCAACTTGGTACAGTTAGAGTTGCTGTTTTTGTCATTTTGATTATTTTTTATTTAAAAATGCAGTAACAATACTGTAAGGTGTGTATATACACACAGTATATATGGCAGGTATTCTCTTAGAGAGTACACGAAATGAAAAACAGAATAGACAACAATATTGTAAGCTTGTCAGAGGTAGTGCTGTGCTTCTGGTGAATAGGCTTCTTATTTTTATTGCTGATCAAACAGAGCGGGTAAGACAGGCCTAGTTGCTGGCAGACCTTTCTCAGATTCAGACTGGGACTTTAAGCGAATCCTGATGTTTTTAGACACAAATTATTTTGTTATCCTGATAAATAAACGCTGTCTGTTACAGATTAGCAGGACTGATAACGTTTGCTGCCTAGCTGCATCATACATACCCATAGATGGTATCAAAGGTCAATGTTGCTATCGTGATATCACCCAGGTTTGAAGACATGCGCCTACATCAATGGTTTCTACCATGCTTTTTTAAGATAAAATGCAGGTTTAAGATTTTTCTGCAATGGATCCACGTGTTTTTTACTGTCTGACGTCTGCAGTGGTGCTGTGTAAAGTTGTGCGTCAACTGGAGGAGGTGAAGACAACACTGTTGGTACTTATATATATATATATATATTACAAATTTTGCTCTAATTCTTGTATTTTGGTAGTATTTCTTAGTATGTGAATATCAGTATTTAAAAAAAAACTACTATGTACTTCCTGGGTGACGCGCTTAAAGGCTAGAGAAACGGACCATTGGCCCTGGAAACTAAAGAAAATGATTGATGTAAATATTATTGCACACCTGTGGTGAGCGAAGCTATAATTGGTCTGTTGGTATATTTGTATCGCTACACCTCGAAGAAGGCGCGACTGATATCCATTGTGTATTTTTATGTCTTTATCCCTGTGAAATATAAGCCTTTTATTCCTTTTTTTAAATAATGTTATTTTATGTCTTTTTCTTTTGCTTATAACTGTTCCCACTTTTCTTTTTTGTTGCCGTGTGAATCATTCTGTTATTTTCTTATCATCAACTGAAAGCTGTGGTCTTCAAGAAATGCTGCAAAAATCCAAAAGAACAGTGTGGTATCTGCTACCAGGAAGTCAAACATCGTAGCCTCAAAAACGCTCATGTTACATAGAGGTTTGGAGGAGACCAAAGCAGAGCAAAAAATAAAGGGAGAAATTTGATTCATTTCAACTATGTGAAACAGCCGTTTCTCTGTCCTCTCCAAATAAATGATAAAGTAGAATAAATCAGGAGGCCTAGAAACAGAATTATTAATTCTTGGCAACAATAATTCAGGCCTTTAGGTTTGTCAGATTGTTGTCAGATTTTCTCCTTTCTAGTGTCCCTGTTTTGCTTTTAACACTTCTGTACTTTCAGAGCAATTCTTAGGTTATTGAGTTAGAAGGAGCAGTTCCTTTCTGGTAGTGTCTTTTTGAGGTCTTCTGTTACTACTTCTCAGAACTAGGGCATCCTGTGTGCTCTGCAGGGGTAAAATGTTAAATGTAAAGGTTTACTCTGTTTTTCTCTGTTGGTTTGCTGTTCTCTTTTTCTGAGATTTCCACTTGTATGAGAGGTCAGCAGTAAAGTTCACTTGTCTGATGAGGACACATCGAATGCTGGCTGAATGAGAGAGGCCAGATGGAAAATGCATGTTGTGAAACCAAACGTTTCCAGTTAAGTTCTGCCACACAACATAATGCAGACTCCAAAAAACAAAAAAAGATGCAGTTTACTGCATGACAGGAGCAAGTAACTAAGCATGGGCTGCTTTCCCCATTTAATTTGTGAAGATGCCACAATTATAAGTATTATAAAAATGCACTTCACTTCTGTGATTGTCATTGTTGTCCCCATGGTAACAGATAATGGTTATGTGTTAAGGGGTCCAAAAGATCATACCAAGAAACAGCTGGGACTATTTGTGAGTGCAGCACTCACTTGAAAATAATATTAAAAAATAAATTAATTAAAAAAAAAAAAAGAAAGTAATTATTTTTGGTAAAGTATCTTGTTGGCACTCGGGGATTTGGTATATACTCACCACCCCCACACAAAGCTGCGTGTGACAGATTTACTGAGCAAAATTTCGCTGTGAATATATTAAGCTGTCACCATTAACCGTGTTTTACTGTTTATGCACAGTGTCCTTTCACTTTGAGCTGATTTATTTATTTTTTGGCCACAACATTAGCCTCTTTGTGTTTTACTACATTCTGAAAATAGCATCTGTGTCGATGTTAGGAGTGACTGTAAATGACAATGACAAGATTATAAGCAAAACACATGGTTCATTGCTCCGGAGGTAGTGGCACATTTTTCCCCCCCACAGCCACTAGCCTGATAAAACAGCTTCACACAGTCATCAGCCAAGCAGGCATTAATGACCTTTAATGAATCCTCGAATATAGGATCTGTATTTGATTATGATGACATTCAGCTTTATTAAATTAGTTTCAGACAGTATTTAAGGAGAAAACCAGCCACTAAATGCAGCTGTATGAAGGCACAGCGTTAAATGACTGACGTATGGCCCTTATCTATTTTGCCATCAATTTAAAATAACTTTCTTCTCGTGGAAATGTCAAACTGGAGAGAGCAAAATATTCTCATATTTGATATAATAACACGCAGAAAGCCAGAAGAGCTATGGAGCAAAGCACATTGAGCATTTAAATGTCGTTTGGTCAAATGAAGGCCGTGTTCACTGAGTATCTGAGTGCTTTGAGTCAGGCTTGATGTAAGGGTTATGTGTCTGGAGCAAAGCAGATGCTAAAAGGCTACTGTGTAGGAAAGCACGAGGTCAGTGGAGATCAATGTGATTGATGTTTGATGGGGTCCACCATCTAAATGTGTAAATAAGGCTGAGCGGCTTAGGAGTTTTTGTTTGCCCGCTGTGTGTATAGCACACATGCTCTCTTTTTTTCTTTAGATTTTATGAACTTCAAAGGCTTGAGGGTATTTAATCATGTTTACCTCTGTGACTGTGTTCACGCCCCCAGTTTGTTTTCTCTTGATTCAAAGCTCACTGCAAAAGCTGATTTTGTTCAGGGTTTTTATCTTGTTTGTTTAGGTTCACTCTGCTAAGCCAGACCTTCTAAACTAAACCCGCATGGAGCCTGTTTACCGAACATCGGCTCAGTGGTCTGCCATCCAAATCCAATCTAGTCCTCTCACTGCTGACCACAGTTTATCACTTTTAATATCGTGTGAAATATAGCCTGAGAGTGAGGATCTGACTGCAGCAGCTCAGTGCTCAAAGTTCATGTATCCAAACGATGTTTAGTGGTGATATTCCTTCAAAGCATGCAACTACCAACACCAGTCTTCCATAAACTATAATTTCCTATCATGTTTTCCCTTTAACCATGCAGCAGTTTAACCACTTTAACCAGTCCAATCAATATAGTGAACAAACAAGACTAGAAAACAAGTGGGATCATTCCAGCGGTCTCAGAAACTACAGCCACTGGTGTCTCAGAGATGTGCACCAGCTGTCCTCTCATATCAAAAATAATGAAGTTACAGCATTAGTTTGGTGGTTCTTACTTGCAGTAGTATGCCAATGTTTTTCTCTGCTGCAAAACAGTGGAGTTCTCCATCTGGGTTGGGACAGAGAGACATGCAGACTAAAAATGGAGCTAAGCTAAGAGACAAAGTTCTTGATTTATCAGTCAACAACGGTCTGATGCTCACCAAAAAAAGCAAATTATTCTCTAGTGTGACTCGGCTTAGCCTTAGAGATAGGCTGATAAGCACATCCGGAGAGACCTCAGAGTTGAGGTGCTGCTCATCTATGTCGAAAGGAGCCAGTTCAGGTGAAGTGCTCCCTTTGGATGTGCCTCCCTCCAGGCCAGATGATTATATGCCTCATCTGGGAATGCCTCAGAAAGTATTGCTGTGGAGGACGACTTCTGGAATACCCTGCTTAGCCTGCTGGCACCATCGTTTAAGATGACGGATGGATGGTTGTCGTGACAAATTTGAAGCTAAATCACAATGATTTCTTAAAATTAAACAAGTACTTTTTAGTGCCTAAATCTAACTTTTTTGACAGTCTAGGGGCTCATGAAAAAACAAAGAAACAAGCATACCAAAATACAGCAGGGGTGATCCATGTAGAAAATTAACCAAATTAACCTCCTACTTTCTACTTCGAACTGTCATACAGAAAGCAAAAGGCACGAGTTACGCAGGTGTGGCAGGTTGGGACAAGGAAAATATGACTGAATCCTTCGCAGATGGTAGCCATCTTGGCTCATAACGTAACCTGTGGTCATCAGTGAAGAGTCGGTCATTCATAAGCTGCGGCGTACTGTTGACCACTTTTGTAGGCTACGTCGTAGGCAGATGTTTAAGTTTAACTTGTGAGCACAGCACTCTTTTTGCCTTCAAATGAAACTCTTTAAAACAGTACAGCTTTTTCTTGACATTCAACATTCAACCCCCCAGTCAGTACCAGTCAGTTTTAGACAATGTGTTTTCATCCTATTAAATATTACCTTTTTTTTTTCCTCACTCCAAGGTGTTCGTTGGCACTGATGCCAGAAGGTACAACCATGGAAATATTGGTTGATAAGATAATAACCCCATTTTGTAGACCTTTTTAAGTCCACATTACACTGTTCCAAAAAATAGTAATGTCAAAGTATTTTACTGTATATTTTACAGTTTTGTACTGTCTTTCTAGAATATCATTAAAGTTACGTAAATAGACTGAGTTCACATTTCAAATGTAAATTAACGTTAAATCACTGTAATGCAATAAAACATCATTTTCATGATTATTAAATGTGTCTGTCTGTACATATGCATATTTAGATTGTTAAAATACATTCACAAATGTATCATGATTTCACAAATATCTGTCCGTTATTTGAAAGATTGAACTGTTGAATTCAAATGTAATTCTATGGAAAGGTATATAACATGATTCCTATAAGCTTGTGTTACATCACATAAGTACTGTTACGTTCTTAGTCTAGGCGTGTCTTGAACGCAACAAGAAGTTGGCCCACTCACACTCCACCCAAGCAAGAACCCAAACAACAATATCTTTTAAAGTGCTAAGCAGCCATTTATTTGCTTCAGCAGTGAGCAGTGCCAAAAATAACAAACAAAACTCCCTAATGGTCCCTACGCTTTCCTACACAAAATTAAAACCAAACAAAAGACAATTCACTTACCTAACTTTCTACATGAAAAACAGGAGAAAACGTAATCAACAAAAATGGCTTCTCACGCCTACTAGGCTGCTGCAGTGAACAATATATACACAAGGTGAACAAAATACTCAATCTAAAATGCTACTTTACAAATCTATTTACAGCTATTTACAAAACTAAGATACCAACACCAGACACATACACACACACGGTTATACTTGCAACTCACTCTGCACAGACACTCTATCAAAAAAACCGAATCAAAAGCTCATGCTATTTGGTGGATGGTGGAGGCTAGTAGAGAGGGGGAGATCACAACAATGACAAACTGAAACACAGGGCTTAAATACATAGAGGGAGCAATCAGGGAATGGACAACAGGAGGGAAACACAGCTGGGGCAAATCAGAACTGACGAGACAAGGAAGCGTAAACTGAACACACTGAGATAAGACAGACCTTCAAAGTAAAACAGGAAACACATAACAGTCACGCCTAAAACAAAACACTGACAACATTGGATCGTAACAGTACTATTTAGGGCGATCGTGGCTCAAGAGTTGGCAGTTCGCCTTGTGATCAGAAGGTTGCCGGTTCGAGCCCCGGCTCGGACACTCTCTGTATTGTGTCCGTGGTCAAGACTCTTCACCTACTGGTGATGGCCAGAGGGGCCGATGGTGCGATATGGCAGCCTCGCCTCTGTCCCGGGGCATGCAATCCATTATTATTTAAACCAACTGTATATGTATGTACATTTACGTATTATGATTCATATTGCCACATTCATTGACCTTGTTTATAGGTAATTGTCATTGTTTGATCACGTTAAAATGTTCCTAATTTACTGTCTAAAAGCACTTGGAAAAGGCAGAATCCCATGTAAAATTAGGGCAACAAACTGTATTGTCATTACTGGAAATAACCGTATTTTTATGAGGAAGTTATTTTCTGTTATTTTACGGTAGTATTTTGGTGCCCCAGCTGCCGGAATATTACCGTTTTTTTTAACAGTGTAGGTTGTAGGAGTGATAGGCGTTGCAGGTTTATCACCTACTAAACAATGATTCTTATCTTGTTTGAGAATCTAAACCTAAATCTAAGTAGCTTTAATCAGCTGATTAAGTTTAGGTCTGGTGTTTGGTTTGGAAAAACATTGCGGTTTAGGTTAAAATGCATCACTTCACACCAGTAATCCTTCCCATTTATTAAGGGTTTTACTTTACAATACCAAAGGACGCCTTATGTGTAATTTTACCACACCACTCACATACGCAGTAGCTGAGAATTCACTGAGTATTTCCGTGCTGTAAGGTTTCAGTATGTATGTATGTATGTAGGTGGACTGCTAATTATAGCTGTGTTATTTTACTATACTTGTTGCCTTTATAACTGGGACAAAGACACATTCGTGCATTGATGAAAGAACGGAGCTTCTCTTCTCTATTTTAAGTATGTTTAATTATAGAAAACCTGCGATAAACAATAGAACAATATATATTCATAAAAAAAACTTTCAGTACTGTCTTTCGTCAAGTCAAAATCAAAATATATGGTATCAAAAACACTCTGTTCTGGTTCACTCCTGACAGATTGTGCTTTTCCCAAATGAGAACTGAGAGTCTGTGGTTATGTTGCCACTTGAGTTTAAATCACATTTGTCCTCTGCTGATGAAAATGGAAACGAGCTGCTCTGAAATGTATAGAGAAGATGTCCTTTATAACATCTCACCCACACAGTAGCAAAAAGTAGTTTTGTTAAAGTAAATTGTCCTATTGTCCTGCCTTAAATAACCGCGTTTCCTGTCCTGTGTTCTCAGATTGACCACTACGCCCAAAGAGATCTGAAGAAGGGCCTGCAGCTCTTTGGCACAGAGGGCAACGTGGGTTTGACCAACGCCTGGATGATTGTACAAACTGATGTAAGTTGTGAGATCACCGGAGGGAGTAGGCGATGCTTTGGGATGCATCTATTTCAGATTTAACTGCTTTAAAAGAAATAATATAACTGTGCCGATAATAGTAAATACAACAACACAAGCTTGAATCTGTGACATTTTGACTGCATTATTCATTGTTATAGTACTTATCTTTGCTATTGGAAGAGTTTCACTGTTTCTTTTTCTTGTTTTGTTTTGGGGGATTTTGTGCCACTGGGATCACGTTAAATTATAAGTGAATAGTGAAATGCGGAAACACCATTTCGTTTTACATTTCCCCTTTCAGGGTAATATACGAATAAAATACTGCAATCCTTTTAGCATTAATAGGATCTGGACATTTATAAGTCGGCTAATAAAAGAAACACCACCAATCTGAGAAATGGCACCAGAAGACGTGTCTTGAAATGACTCTACTGACAGTAATAAACACTTAAAGCGTTCCTGGTTTAAATGCTCTGGTAAAATGTTTTCAGAGAGATTAATGCAAGCATCATAGACTCTCGGAGGTAATCTTTGTCTCCAGCTCTCACTTTGATGTGCATTTTCCTGTTGCAGTATTTATATATATATGGTTTTTTCCATCTATATTTCTCTGCAAAGAAAACACAATGTGAAAAACACAGATTTGGAATTAAGGATTGCAGAGGACGGATGCTGCTGTTAGAAAATGCGTTTGGGAGACATCAAATGATAGATCGGAGACTTCGGGGCTCTTTGGACCTTCTTTTTTTTACATCACAGATCCTGTGTTATGGCTTGTAGTTTTGTTCCATTAGTAAATGTGCGGTGCATGCTGGTTGTTTGGCTCTGCTCTGTGTTGGTGTGTATACGTGTGTCTAGTGCGTGTTTACCTGTGTATGTGTGTGTGTATGGTGACTGATAAGACATAAATGATGACAAAGAAATCTATTGCTATGCAAATACTGTATGCAAATCTAGGTGTGTATATACGTGTAGGTGTAAATGCGCACATTTGATTTTCTTCCTGCACGCTGGATCATGCCATAAGAAGAATCTGCCTGAATGAACCGCTGCCTGAAAATGCTAGAGCACGAGCGTGAACGTGCATTTCCCCCCACACACACACCTTTGTCAGATCAGTGCCGCTGTGTGTATGTATGGGTCTCCACAGAGTCTGGCTGAGATGAAGATCATTATACGGCAGCTCTCATTCTGTCACTCCCTCCCAAGCCTCTTACATATATGCTGACTCACTGAATGGATAATGCAGCAGATGTCCCTGGAGCAAAGTTCACCCTGAATATTATTAATGGCCACCTATGGAGCTATGTATGCATGCATGTAGACGCAGATCTACCTTAGACGGAGCAGGAAAGAGCTCCAAAAGGCACTAAATGAATCCTCGGTACAATAAATCTGTACTGGCTGCGCACATTTGGTCGTTAACTTTCCAAGGTGATAACATCTGAATATTCTGACTGTGTGTTCTGACCGAAGTTTACATCTTTATTTCCCAGCTCTCTCTGGTGATTTGAATTCTGTAGTTCCTCATGTTAGTGCTTCCATTGTTTAAGGAAGTGAGTAAGTTTTAAATTAACACAAAATCCCCAACTGTGCCCACGCAGACAGCATTATTCCCCTGTGGAATTTAAGTCCACCAGATGAAAAAAAAATCTCTTTCAGAGGCATTTAATCTTTTCAACTACACTGATGAAATGAATTGTGGTGAAAGCCACGATGCCTTATATAAAAAAATCTATACCAATCTCAAAGCGGGGAAATATTTATTTAAAAGAAAAGTGGGGCGAGTTAGAAAGTTATTTTAAGGCTTTGAGATGGCTGCAGCTCAATATCAGGAGGATGAGGTGTTTTATATGCTCAGCACATATCGGTTATTTTACCCAAGGAATCTTAATTCGTGCGAGGTAAACAGCTTTCGTGCCCATCACTGGAGGATGTATATTTCTTTTGCCGTGAATTAGGATTTCAGTGTGATGATAACGAAAGGTCAGACTCTGAAGGCTCATTGTTTTTCTCCCGGCGCAGTTTCGTTGCTGTGGAGTGACCAACCACACAGACTGGTTTGAGGTTTACAATGCCAGCCGCGTGCCAGACTCCTGCTGCCTGGAGTACAGCGACAACTGTGGCCTGGACAACCCGGGAACATGGTGGACAGCGGTGAGTTCAGACATATAAACCCAAGTATACAACAACTTCAAATTGTGCTAGTGATATTCCTTCTTTTGTGGTGTTTTTTTTCCACAATTTTATTTTTGCAGAGGATATATTTAGTTTGCTAAACCCATCCTCAAACATATTTGGTGTGTAAAGAGTCAGCGCAGCCACGTATCATTTTAATCAGAAAAATTTTAAAAATTTAAGACGAATTAAATGTAGTGTTGTAAACTTGAAAATTGGAAAACTTGAGAGCATTGCAGCCTACTGTTAGATAATGATGGAGATGGTATTAATGATAGAGGTTTTGCTTAACTCAGAGGAGCAATTACGTGTCACAGTTCTCTGATTCAGGTAAATATCTAGTCAATATCCTACTTTGGCAATAGTCTTAACATCAAAACGTTATTAAGCATATGTAATGTGTAATTTTCTTAGTTATAATAAGAGTACCTCCAGTATTTTCCTCTGTTTGGACCGAGCAGTCTACTGATACTTTTGTTTTTGTGGCACAACTTATCATATTCGTTCAATCCAACATGGACGCTGACTGAAAACGACTTTTCCTTCATCTATGTGACTGTGAATTTCACATTAAAAAGGGTTCTACATGCTTTCTTTTACAGCATTTTGTAATACACCATGCCGAATTTGCAGGGGGGGGTTTATAGTGTGTGCTCAAAATTGAGTCTTTGCAGGACTGTGCAGGCCTTTTTCTTCACATTTTACCTAGCCAGTACTTTTTTTTTTTTTTCATGCATCTCTCCCAAATTACAGATTCTGATTCATTTTGATGGTAAGAAAGACCAATGAAAATGTCAGGCTTTTGTCTCTAATAGTTTTTGATACATTCATTTTCAAAAAAAAAAGAAAAAAAATTGGGTCGACGGACATTTTTCAAACCAAATATATCTTGAAAATATTTGATATATGAAACTAAAACTTCACAGCTACCATCATAAATGTTCAAATGTTCTGCTGTAAAATTGTTATCCAAATCGGCGATTGTCGAGCAGAAGGCTTGGTTGATTTGAGACAAAATGACTCTACTAGATTATATTTACATGATTCATCGTTCTAAATAATCATTAATGACCTTATACTAAGGCTCGGTTCATTTGCTCTCTGAGACAAACTACTTTAGCTTCTCTCACTCAACCTTAAAAGTGGCTGTTTTCTAATTGGCTGCCCCTCACAAACAGAAGGTTTGAACAACAGGCTTCTGTGCTCACCGACATACAGAGTCAAGACTAGACAGAACTGTCTGGAACCGAGAGTGTAGAGCAGCCTGAGCGTCCCCATGTATGTATATATAGTATATGTGACAGAAAATAAGGACAAGCATAATAAGCCTCTTTCATGATGCCTCTGAGCTCACATTTACTAAAATGTCTAAAAGTTCAATCCATATAAAGCTGGTTTTGCATCCAATCAGAAATCTTGCCTACGCTTGATTATCCAAGCATACCAAGTACTTGGTAAGTAATTGTAATTTATGATGTTAACGGGCAATTCTTTGCTTGATCTCGAATCTGAAATCAATTCAGGACCACAATCAACATCTAATTCATCTGCTTCAAAACAGTCTGACTCACAAATTGTCAACAGTCATTTTGCAGTTAAAAAAAGAGAAGCCTTTAAACCTCAGCAGCCCAGCACTTCACCAAGTAAACAAGAGGCCTGGGAGAGTTTTGTAGTCATTATAGTGGTTATTGAATTAATCACCTCTCTCCAGAAGGACTTGACTGCTGGTGCTACTAATGTTTTTCTAATGTATTATTAGTGTCATATTTTTAATTCTTAGCAGCTGGACCGTACAGAGAGTTTTTGTTTTCCTTGTGGATTTCAGCACATTAGAAGAAAAGAAGCATGAAACAGAATAACTGCATTTCAGATGCATTTCTTTTATCGGGATCTTACATTCTGGCCAGGTTAAAGCCAGCAGTGCAATTTAGCTTAAAAATCAAAGCACCTCAAAGTACTCTCATCTTTAAATAACATTCAAAGTACTTTTACTCTCACGGCTTGGCCATGTTTAATTCAGATTGAAAAAGCTCCTCTCCATTTCAGCATACAGGCATTCATTAGGGAACAGATTTCATGGAAACAGTTCCTTTTTTGGGGGGATTTCACCAATGACAAACTTAAAAACCTAAGCCAGGTGTTGAAGCTCAGAAGAATACGAATGCAAATGACTAGTATAATTGTATTATACTGCTATAATACCATGAGTGTAACTTGAATCTTAGTCAGTCTAATTATTTAAAATTGAATAAGATTCAAATAAGATTGAATAAAACAGTAAAATCTAAGTCGTCATTTAACCCAGGCCTGTAATTTATAAAATCAGAAAGCTTCCTTTTGGTTAAGTCTCCTTTATGTGTCACATCTTTGTATGGAAAGAATGATGTAATCACTTCCAAAGGCCTACAGTATAGATGGGTTACTAATATGGAGGTCCAGGTAGTGTCTAGCCATGGGCTAATTAATATTGCCCGTGCATGTGGAGTGTTTGTGCTCTGCTCTCCTGTAAATGTCTCATTTTTTTCCCGTGTAAACAACTTTGCAGCTGGGACATTCTAGCCTACAGATGATCGATGAGGTTTTGCAGTAACTGAAATGATTAATAGTAAACTCCTTTTGAGAAAACAACAGATCTCCATCTGTGCCAGATGGAGATCTGTCTGTGCAACGACTTCATTGATTGCACTTGTAGGACCCCTCCCCTAGGTGTTAGACCCAATCATGATAGCTGTGTAGCTGTTCATCTTGTAGAGTCAAAGACCTGCTAAAACTGGTGGGTCAGGTAAGATCCGGATCAATACATCATCTCTCGCAATCATACTTCCACTTTGTGCCAATTTCTAACATTCTTTCTGTTGGTTCGGGAACATTTCTTTGTAGGTTAGTTTCTGTTATTTCTGTACCCACGTTGCAAATTTTCCATGGAACTGACCGTAAGAGGCATTTTCCTCCAGCCACTTTGGATGAAAACTCTAAATACAGATGTGTACAAAGATGGTAAGATGTAAGTGCTGTATTCTCTCCTTGCTGTTATCTAAAGATAGCATAAGATTAGGTCTATTGTTGCTTTGAAAAATAATGTGCTTACCTCAGATGAACATCCATCACTCCTAATTGTCATGGGATTATGGCGACCACCAAAAAAGTAGCCAAGTGCTGCTGGGCCCTGCACATGATCTATAATTGTGTACAATTACTTAATGTGCATGGTTTTGAAATTGTCTGTATGTGTGTGAGTGTTTTCCAGTTGTTTGAGCTTGTTAAGCACGCCGGTAGCGTCCTGAACAAAAGCAGGTAATAAAGATAAGAAAGGTTTAATGAAAAAGTCAATGTATTTTACTGCTGGCTTCATAAGGCTGTCTTTGCCTGATATCAAAGGGGAATTTTCAGTAGGTTCATGTATCTCTGGAAGCATTCAAAAAGCAGGGTTTTCTTTCATCTTCAGAGATCCAGCTTTTTTTTGCTTGCGACTGTGAGGATTTCTCCTAATTCTGTTTTCAGAGACGCAGCTGCATTGTGTGGCAAAAGTTGGTATAAGTCAGTGTTATTTTGCACTTCGGTTGCTGCAAAATTGCACACAAAAAGGATTTTAAAAAGCCAAAAGGTTCAAAAGGCCAGAACTGTGATAAACAGATGCTTGTCCGTGCACCGGTGAGAAAGGTGAGGAAACTGTGGGATTGCAGTGGTAAATAGTAGTAGTAGTAGTATATATAGTATACATCATTTTTGCAGGTTTGTCTGAATAAAAATGGAACACGTGTTATTGTCTGGACAGTTTGCAAAGCTTCACATGATTTAGCAAGACTGGATGTTGTTTCTGGAGAGGTAATTGAGTATGCTGTGATAATATGGAGGGACAGCCGGTATTAATAGCACATTCATTCAAACCCACCTACTTGTGGCCTGTTCATCACCCTGTAAAACTGTGCTCCACTGAATGTTTTACTACAGTATCATTACATTACTGCAGTGTCATTGCAACATAATTATTCTGAACTGAAGCAGCTACCTCTTCTCTTGATATTCTTCCGTTAGATTTGCCATGAACACAGTTCTTGAACGCAGTTAGTCTCAGCACTTCAATCGTTAAATCGATCTGGAGGTTTAATGAATTGGCGAGAGCAGCTGGCCTCTTTTCTTTTACATACATACATATATAACAGTCATGCACCTATATTAAAGAAATTTCATCCCTGAACAACCGCGCACTCATTTTCAGAATTGTCTCTCATTCCAAACTGTTTTTTATTGAATTACTGCCGTTACTCATTCAGGACCCCATTTTCAAAATTGTAGTCTTTCAGCGGGCTACGTCTTGATGACTAATGAGTTCCTATTGGCGGATGATGCATCAAATTGTCCCCTACAGCTAGCCTTTATTATTAGCCTCTCACACATGCTCTAATGTTTTAGTAACCTTTGGCAACCCAAATTGATCTTTGGATTGCACAGTTATGGCTAGACTTTAGTAAACAGCATGAATTTCTATATATGTACGCCCATCGACCTCAGTGTTAAAACCATCTGCCCAGTAATATGTAGCTCATTAGCAGCAGATCTCCTGGATCCTGCAGTTTTCAGCATATACTTCTGTGGATCAGACGTGTTCCAGAGGATCTTGTTCGACTGGAAGGATCAGTGCACCGGCTTCTCAATTGCAATCTTCGAGATGTTTTTGTGGTGTGCCGGGGTGCACTGGCCTGCTGAATGGTGGGGTCTGCAATATTTATGAAGTGGTGTACGTCAAAGTAAAATCCACATTCATGCCACCACCCAAGCAGAACATTACATTGTTGATCAGCCTGTCAGCGGTTTAAATTGGTTTGAATGTTTGATCACTGTATAGCACCCCACACTTGAAACACACTGGTTTATATGATTGCATAATTTTTCTAAACTGTGCATTTAATTATTGATGGTGAGTGATAAATAGACCAGCCTTAACACATGCCCAAAGCTAGTTACTTAACGTCACCTGCCTACCGCTGTGCCTGTTCTGTAGAACATCTCTGATCTCTGCCCCTCTCCTGCAGCCTGGCTGCCTTGAATCTCCCTGCTGTTAGTACAGCAGGTGCTGCCACTGAATCTTTCTGCATTAACAGGCATCGCTTTCTAGTGCTTTCAAGTTTTTCCTACCCACCATTTTCTTTGCGTTTCATCTCCATGTTTAGAAAATCCTAACTTTGGTCTGACCGTTCCTCGGTGGACACGATGTTCTCTGGAATATCCATCAAATGTGATTGTTGCACCCGCTCTTTGCAAAAGAAAGGGTTCAGTAGCTTTTAATGGGAATAAAATGTCAAATAATATAAATGGAATAATTGGCACTGGCAAAGTGTCTCGGTGGCTGTATAAGATGTGAGCCTTTAAGCGTAATGAAGCTATTATGTTTTATGAAAAAGAAGAAAAGAGAGACGCAGCTCCCAGCAGACAACAGGTGCCAACTGCAGCATCTGATTATTATCATCCTATATGGAGGAGATAAAAATAAGATATGAAGTTGATCGTCATCATTAAGGACAGAGAGCGTTACGGTCACCTCACACACCGAGACTCCTGCAGTCCAGCAGCACTAAGCCAGTCATTCAACATCATTAGGAGTGAAGGCGATGAACAGTAATGGCAACGATTTCTGTTCCGTTCGGCGTCTGATGTTATTAAGTTATTGCAACAAAATAGCAAATGGGCCGTTTCAGAAATCATATCATGGGTGCCAGATGCTGCCTGCAGAAACAGCCACAGATTGCATGGTTCGAGATCAGAGGTGGGCAATTAATTTTCCCAAGGGGCCACACGAGAAACTGGGACTATTGTGGAGGGCTGAGCTCAGTTCTGCTCAGTATTAATTTTGTCTCCTTTAAGCTTCTTTGTGTGACCCTCCGCAACAGTCCCAGTTTCTCATGTGGCCCCTTGAGGAAATGAATTACCCACTCTTGCTGTAGAACAAGTGCTGTGAATCTATGGGCTCAAAATGTGGTCATAAATATTTTGTACTTGTAAAAAAGATTTGTGTGTGCGTAAAAAAGATTTGTGTGTGCGTAAAAAAGATTTGTATGTGTAAAAAAGATTTGTGTGTGCGTAAAAAAGATTTGTGTGTGCGTAAAAAAGATTTGTGTGTGCGTAAAAAAGATGCGTAAAAAAGTTCAAAAAAGCGCCCCTCCGACAGCCAAACCCATCTGTTCTCTGATTGGATTGTTACATTTGTGATTGACATGACATTGACCAATCAGATGAAAGGAAGAAAAATAGGGTCAAAATTCGTACTTGTAACTTGCAGGGGTTTTTTTGGGCTAAGTCCGCACACAAATCTTTTTTACGCACACACAAATCTTTTTTACACATACAAATCTTTTTTACGCACACACAAATCTTTTTTACGCACGCACAAATCTTTTTTACGCACACACAAATCTTTTTTACACATACAAATCTTTTTTACGCACACACAAATCTTTTTTACGCACCCACAAATCTTTTTTACGCACACACAAATCTTTTTTACACATACAAATCTTTTTTACAAGTACAAAATATTTATGACCACATTTTGAGCCCATATGAATCTCTTGAACATTTCAAAGCTCGTGAGGTGACTTTATTTTGTATCTAAAGCTAGTGTTGCAAGTTCAGGAGTATAATTTTGATATTCTGATCTGAACCTTTTATTCCTTGAAAGTACTTATAAGAGCTCCTCAAAATGATTGCTTTTCAAACCAGCATTTTCTGAACTTTTTCATTTTTAGATGAATGTGCTGATGGATATTAGCCAGCCAGAATGCACAGAATGCTCCTGATTTCCCACTAAATGGTCAGATAAATGTTTTGTTATCATTCTACAGAATATAGTCATTATATTAAGAAAGATTACATTTATATTTATTGGTTTATGATTTATCAAATGTTGGAGGTTAGCACTGTTGTCTTACAGTAAGAAGGTTCTGGGATCGACTCCACCACCTGCTGCTGGGACCTTTCTCTGTGGAGTTTGTGTGTTCTCGCTGTGTCTGCGTGGGTTCTCTCTGGCTTCCTCCTACAGTCCAAAGACATGCAGATTGCAAATTGCCCATAGGTGTGAACATGAGTGTGAACGGTTGTCTGTCTCTCTGCCAGGCCTCTGACACACTGGCAGCCTGTCTAGGGTGTAACCTATGGCAGCTGGGTTGGGCTCCAGCCTCCCTTGCAACCCTGAATTGGATAAGTGGAAGAGGATTTACAGATGGAGTTGTCAAATGTGAACTATGAAACAAAGACTCTTACAGAAGACGACAGGTACTGAACTGAAGACATGAGCTTCAGCAGTCACCAATAAATCTTGGTTTCCTCTCGTAAACTGCAGAATTTGAATTCGGTGCCATTATGCACAAAGGGCCAAGCTGACAAACGACAATGGTTTTCGCGTTTCAAAATGAAAACGTGTAACCTTTGAAAGCTTTTCCTATTTCTCTTTGTGAGATCAGCTTCTGCATAAACCACTGAAAGCTTTTTTAAAATAAGGCATATTTACGCCCTTCAGGTGACAGCTTGTTGGCCTTCTGAATTTCACTAGCACCTGCGGCTTGAAAGGCATTTTGACAATAAATTAATGTGGCTTGTTTTATATTTTGATTCATGTTTGTCTGCAGATCAAGGATTCTGTCCCTGCAGTTCTCAGTGAAGCACAGCAGCTCTCTCTTCCAATAATACCTGCATTCACTTCTGCACTGAATGTGGATATCTGTTGCATACCTCGCTTCAATTGAACGCGTACTCAGATGTTGCCCTCAGTGTGTTAGTATTGTCCAACTGAATTCAGTTTCAACAGCTTCCCAGTATGAAGTCACACATTTTATACTCGAGTGATTTTTCTGTCAGGTTCTAAGCGACAAGTAGAAATCAGATGCTGTTCAAGGCCACCGGCAGGTTTGCGTTGCTCAAGTGTCTCGGAGCAGATGGGAGTGTTTCTTTTCCCACATTCAAGTTTTATAAATGCCTCATAGTACCGTTCAGTAAATATTTCAATAATGCATGTAATACTGGAGGAAGGTCTGCTGCTTTGTCTTGGTTTGTATTTTTGTGGCTCTTGTCATTGGCGGTTAAGTGTTCACGGTGTCAAACAATGTCAAAAAAATCCCGTTAAGCATTCACTGACAGGCGAACAGAAACGAGGCTGGAATGACAGGTTCAAACAAAGGCTCGACAGCATTCACACACAAAGATGCAGTCACCATTTTAAAAGCCCTGAAAATTTTTAAGAGCTATGAAAACCTTTGTAGACAACTACATCACAGCTGCAACTGTTTATGCGAGAGGGCGAAGAGTTGAATAAACTCTGCTTTTGTTAGAATTACAAAGGCACAGGGTCATCTTTTAGATATCTCAGCCACATAGGCAGAAGCTTGATCCGAAGCCAGTGGATGAATGGGTTCAGAGATTCTTTAATATCACTGTTAGACTCAAACCTACGTGACAAAAAAAGGAGACTGCACAGTGTTTTAATGATGCAGAGTAAATAATGCGTACAGTAGTGTGTGAATGTCAGCAAATCGGTGTGTGCGCAGTGTCTGAGTGAGTGAGTAGCTCTGCCAGCCAGTCTTTTGAGCCCAACTTGCTTAGGTGTGCTGTATCTCTAACCAGGTCAGCTCCACCCACCAATTTCCTGTAAGAAATTGAAAGACACAGCAAATAAGGACAGGACAACAAGAGGCCAGCCCAGAGGCCGTCGCCAGTAAATGAATCGCTGGCATAGACAGGTTCTGTTTGCACCACCACCAGGTTATTAGACATGGCAATGGAAACAGGGTGCCCCAGGGTGACTGTGGCTACAATGTAGCTTGCCGTCACCAGTGTGTGAATGTGTGTGTGAATGGGTGGATGACAGGTTGTGTAAAGCGCTTTGGGGTCCTTAGGGACTAGAAAAGCGCTACACAAATACAGGCCATTTACCATTTACCATTGTAGAAACCCAGAAAAGGAATTACGTTTTATGTGATGATCTGAGGTCTAAAATCACAAACGGAATAAAAATACTGAATGGAAACAAGTAGCAGAGGCTTTAACTAAGTTCAAAGCCAACGGAACCAAATGAAGGTAGAAGCCATATTTGAGTAAACGCTAACACCTGTTATTGGCACATCTATGATTCTACACTAGCAATGGATTTATATATATATATATGCATATGTATATTCTTTTGCTAGTACAAAGGGAAGGAAAAATTACAGCAAGCAAACTTTTTCACCACTTGTTTGTGCAACTGCCAAACTTTCTCTGTTTGGCTGTAAAGAGTATTTCTAAAAATTACGGTGAGAATTCAATGGGAACGGTGTTAGACCATAAAATGCAAAATGGTATATCTCCATTGCAGAAACATTTAATAGCCATAAATCAATCAAAAATACATAAATTCAACTTTTTTTACTGTGAAAATCACTTTTTTTTAATCACTTTTATGCTGAAAATACAAAAATATCATATATATCAACAGAAGACTAAATAGTGGCAGAGGAAGTGTCTGGATATACTCCCAATCCAAAAAGGCCTGTGCTACCGTGACATCGCTGTGCAGCCATAAGAGTGGCACAAGGTCAGGTTGAAGCACCTCGTCTCGGTTCTTAAGTCCAGTAAGAGTTCCACCAAGAACAATCAGATCAAAGATGCTGCTCTCATCGACATGCAAGGCTGCAGCTACAGCTCAGATACGCATGCAAGCATCCAGCATGCCGATAGCCCGGCCTCGATTAACTTCAGCCAGGCGTAGCATGCTGGCACATGATAATGTGTATATACTGGTTTTTGTATTCTTAGATCGACTTGAGAATGTGGTAAATTGAACCATTTCTGAGGTGTACAAGTGAGTTCATTTGTGTTTGGTAAGCAAAGGAATAATCCTGCCACTGACTAAAAATCAACTGAAATTGAAAACTACTCATAGAGTATGTTTGGGTTCCTGTTACGCCCCAGTCTAGGGGTACAGGAACGCAACACAAGTTTGGAAAGATTGCCCCGCCCTGGTCCCCAAAACCATACACAGAGGGAAACCAATTTCTTAGTGAATCGTGATTTATTTTTCTACACTGCAAAAATGAAGCTCCGGGGTGAACAAAGGCCAAAATAACAAACAAAACAAGCTAAGTCAGGACGAGGTGCTATCTAAAACCCTATGTGAAATCAAACATCAAACAAAAGACAAGCGCTACACCTAACTCCCTAACTGAAATAAACAGGAGAAAACAGTGCAAGGAAAAACAATAAGGCAGCTCACCCCTTCTGTTGCAGTGCTATTTACAATGAAAACTAATGTACACACTATATACAAAACTCAGAAAAGTCGCACAAAGTCACAGGCACAAATGTCTCAGGTTTCGGAGGCCAGGGTCAGGTCTGCTGCTGCTGTCAGTGGCTGCCTCAGGACAACTGCTGGTGAGGGATTTGAAGAAGATCACATGGCCAGGGGACCAATCAGCAGCCATCAGCTCATCCACTCCTCGACCTGCAAAGACTTAAAGGCACAGACAACAACAGCCACCAAAACAGATTATGGACAGGGCCATAACACCCCCCTTGAGCGTGGTCTAGCTCAAAACTAATGTTGTCCATCCCACGGACTAACCTCAAATCCCGTGGTGATAGATCCTTCTCTGTGGCAGGTCCCAGACTTTGGAATAGTCTCCCCTTAAATATTAGATCTGCACAAACACTTGAGCAATTTAAATCTTTACTAAAGACACATTTCTATGCCCTGGCTTTTAACACACTATGACCCAAGCATTTTGGTCTTATTTGAATTAGTTTAGTTATTGTTTTAATTCTTTTACTGTCCTTTTATTGTTTTTTATTGTTATTATTGTATTACATTGTTGCTTTTTAATACCATTTTTATATTGTTAAGCACTTTGTGCAGCATCGGCTGTTTGAAATGTGCTATATAAATAAATTTGACCTTGACCTTGACCTTGACCTTCCCAAGACCAAACATCTCCCCTAAAGATGTTTGGCGCTTAGGGGTTCCGAAAACCACGTGACAGCGCATCTGCCAGTACATTCTCTGTCCCTTTTTTGTGACGGATCTCCAGATTGAAATCCTGTACTAAGAGGGACCATCTCATGAGCCTTTGGTTAGAATTTTGCATTCGGGTCAAAAACACGAGGGGGTTGTGATCTGTGTAAACAATGACAGGTGCTGAACTAGAACTGACATAGACCTCGAAATGCTGTAGAGCCAGCAACAGAGAGAGAGCTTCCTTTTCAATGGTGCTGTATTTCTGTTGGTGGGAGTTGAACTTTTTTGAAAAGTAACCAATTGGGTGATCAACACCCTGCCTATCCTCCTGCAACAGCACCGCACCTGCACCGTTGGCGCTGGCATCCACCTCAAGTTTAAACGGATGTGTGAAAACAGGAGCGGCAAGTACTGGTGTGCTGCAGAGGAGAGCTTTGGCAGACTCAAAAGCATTCTGGCATGTGGGGGACCATACGAATGGTTTTGACACACTTGTGAGACTGGTGAGAGGTGCAACTACATCTGCAAAATTCTTACAGAAACCACGATAATAGCCGGCCATTCCAAGGAACCGGCGAAGTTCACGTCTAGTGCGAGGCACCGGGAAATCTAGGATAGCCTGGACTTTAGCCAGCAGGGGGCGCACCTGTCCCTGACCCACCTGCTTCCCTAGATAGGTCACAGTGGCCTTACCAAAGTCACATTTGGCAAGATTTAGGGTAAGGGATATGGTGTATTGGAGGAAGTGATCAGGAGTGACAAAAGCAGAAATTTCAGATGCACGCGGAGTGAGGGGAACTTGCCAATAACCCTTAAAAAGTCCAGTTTGGTGACAAACTTTGCGGAGCCAACCCTATCAAGACAATCTTCCATGCGGGGAAGAGGGTAGGAGTCGGGTTTGGTCACACTGTTCACTTTTCGAAAATCACTACAAAAACGTGGAGTTTTGTTTTCCTTCGGCACAAGAAGGCAGGGGGAACTCCAGGCACTCGAACTAGGGACAGCAAGACCATTTTCCAGCAAGTAGGAAACTTCTTGCTGAAAAAGTGCACGTTTGGTAGGGTTCACACGATAAGCGTGTTGTTTGATCGGAGGGTGGTCACCTACATCTATGTCATGTTCGAGGACAGTAGTGCGAGACGGAGTGTCAGCAAACAGAGATGGGTAAGTATTGATCAGAGAACACACATCGGTCTGGGCAGCCTCATCTAAATGTTTTAGGTGGGATTTCAAATTATCCAATATTTCAGAGTTTCTGAGTCGGGAGCAACCCTCAGCACAAACAAAAGCTAAGCCATCACTTTCTGGGCTATACTGAGACGGAGATGCTGGCACAACTACCGGCACGGCAGACAGCGCAGCGGGGGATGAGGAGTTTACACCTGCATCACGAACAAAATAAGGCTTCATCAGATTAACATGTGCGCATGCGCCAACCAGCGTGCAGCCTGTTACAGTCGCTCCTGCTTTTTCTCTTAGTTTAGCTCTTTTTTCTTACGTATTCTTTTTTTTTTTCTGACTTGTATTTTCATCCGTTTATTATCTTTTACTCAATCATGTGGATTGAGAGAGTTTTTGTTCTTCTGGTGGCCGTGGAACTGTTACTTTTATCAAGGAACGGGACCGCGGCACATCTCCTACACTCACGGACTGTTTACTCCAGAGATCAGCTGATCGCCCTGATGCCGGCTGGCTCGCTGGCCAGGCCCGCAGAAGTACCGGCTGAAATTTGGAGGAAAACACATCGGGGATGCAGAGGTCAAGGACAGAAGAGAAGAAAGAAGGAGACGGTGAGACAGCGGAGGCTCGAAGCGAGGAGGAGGTATAAACCGTGTCTGCCGTCTATCGTAATGGGAAATGTGCGATCGTTGGCAAATAAAATCGACGAGCTCTCAGCACTGGTACGGAGTCACAGGGAATACCGAGAGTGTAGCCTGATGTGTTTCACCGAATCATGGATGCACCAGGACATTCCCGATGAGAATGCTTCCGTGGAAGGCTTCCACACTGTTCGGGCAGACAGGGACAGCATCGCTAGCGGTAAGCGGAAAGGAGGTGGGCTTGCTGTTTTAGTTAACAACCGGTGGTGTAACCCTGCCAACATAACAATCAAAGAAAAGATTTGTTGCCCGGACATTGAACTGTGTGCTGTTGGACTCAGACCGTATTATTTACCCAGGGAAATCTCTCACGTCATCTTGGTGGCTGTTTATGTTCCTCCCTCTGCTAACCACACAGCTGCATGTGACACTATCCACTCTGCCATAGCCCGGTTACAGACTCAGCACCCGAGTGCCTTTATTGTGATCTCGGGTGACTTCAACCATGTATCACTGGACAATACACTAACAACATTCAGACAATATGTGGACTGTCCCACCAGGGGAGAGAAAATTTTAGACTTACTGTATGCTAACGTCAAGGATGCATACAGCTCCTCCTCCCTCCCCCCACTTGGTAGGTCAGATCATAACCTGATTCACCTCACCCCCCGCTATGTGCCAATTGTGAGGAGGGAACCTGTGACCACGAGGACGGTTAGGTGGTCAGAGGAGGCCTTAGCGGAACTGCAGGGCTGTTTCGAGGTGACCAACTGGGAAACACTCTGTGAGCCTCACGCCGAGGACATCAATGGGCTTACTGAGTGTAACAAGCTGTGGGTGACTAAGGACATCAAAGCCCTCCTCAACAACAAGAAGAGGGCTTTCAGAGGGGGCAATAAAGAGGAGGTGAGGAAGGTCCAGGTGTTACTAAAGGACAAGATCAGAGAGGCTAAGGACAATTACAGGAGGAAGCTGGAGTGGAAACTCCAGCAGAACAGCATGAGAGAGGTGTGGAGGGGCATGAAGACCATCACTGGATTCAGGCCAACCAACAGCAGGGGAGCTGAGGGAGGTGAGAATAGAGCTAACGAGTTGAATCTGTTTTTCAATAGATTCGACACCACAGTGTCTGCTCCCACCCCCACAACCTCACCTGTAGTCAGCCTGGAATCCAGAGCCACACCACTGTGCCAGCCTCTCTCTTCACATGGCGCTGTTGCCTCCTGTGAGAGTCCTGTCACCCCTCCCCCACCCATCACCTTCACTCAATACCAGGTTGAGATGCAAATGAGGAGACTTCACTCAGGCAAGTCTGCTGGACCAGACGGAGTGAGTCCCCTCGTCCTCAAGACCTGTGCCCCCCAGCTGTGTGGAGTCTTTCATAAACTGTTTATGCTGAGTCTGAGTCTGCAGAGGGTCCCAGTGATGTGGAAGACATCATGCCTCGTCCCTGTACCAAAGACGCCACGTCCCAGTGGCCCCCAGGATTACAGGCCCGTGGCACTGACCTCCCACATCATGAAGACCCTGGAAAGGCTCATCCTGGACCAGCTGCGACCCATAGTAAGACCACACCTGGATCCCCTTCAGTTCGCTTATCAGCCTCGTCTTGGAACTGAGGACGCCATCATCTACCTGCTCAATCGTGTCTACACCCATCTGGACCAGCCGGCGAGCACTGTGAGGGTCATGTTTTTTGACTTTTCTAGTGCTTTCAATACCATCAGGCCGACCCTCCTGGGTGATAAGTTAGCAGCGATGCAGGTGGATGCTTCTCTGGTGTCCTGGATTGTTGATTACCTGACAGGAAGACCACAATATGTACGTCTTCCACAGTGTGTGTCTGACAAGGTAAT
Source organism: Perissodus microlepis (assembly GCF_051167445.1). NCBI lineage: Eukaryota > Metazoa > Chordata > Actinopteri > Cichliformes > Cichlidae > Perissodus > Perissodus microlepis. Next base: position 30,291,262 of record NC_140461.1, read on the forward strand.
CAGCACCACAGGGGACTGTCCTCTCCCCCTTCCTCTTCAGCCACTGCACAGAGACCTGCCATCTTCAGAAGTTTTCTGATGACTCTGCGGTGGTTGGATGCATCAGCAGGGATGATGAGACAGAGTACCGGGCTGTGGTCGACTCCTTTGTCACGTGGTGTGAGCAGAATCATCTGTAGCTCAACGTGGCAAAGACCAAGGAACTGATCGTGGACTTCAGGAAGACCAGGAAACACTTGACCCCTGTTTCAATCCAGGGGGTCAGTGTTGACATTGTGGAGGACTATAAATACCTTGGAGTACACATTGACAATAAACTGGACTGGGCTAAAAACACCACTGCACTTTACAGGAAGGGCCAGAGTCGTCTCTATTTTTTGAGGCGACTGAGGTCCTTCAACATCTGCCAGAAAATGCTCAGGATTTTCTATGAGTCTGTTGTGGCCAGTGCGATCCTCTATGCTGTTGCATGCTGGGGGAGCAGGCTGAGGGTCGCAGATGCCAACAGACTTAATAAACTAATCAGTAAGGCCAGTAATGTTGTGGGGATGGAGCTGGACTCCCTCAAGGTGGTGTCGGAGAGGCGGATGCTGTCCAAGATAAAGACAATGTTGGATAACACCTCCCACCCACTCCATGACATGCTGGTCAGTCACAGGAGCACGTTCAGTGAGAGACTGAGATTACCGAAAAGCACCACTGAACGACACAGGAAATCTTTCCTGCCTGTGGCCATCTCCCTGTACAACGCATCCACTTAACACACTGGTTACTGCTACAAATACACGTTTCTTTTCCAGCTATTTATTTATTTATGAGTGACTTATGTATGTATATATATGTATATATTGTACTATTCTTAGTTAGCGTATTGTCTGTCTTGTCTTAATGTTGGTTTATAATGGAGCACTGTAACAAAAAATAATTTCCCCCAGGGATTAATAAAGTATTCTGATTCTGATCACACACACACGACGCTTTCTCCTACGATCTGGGGTACCTATAACATAATCTGTGTCACTCAGTTTCTCTTGGACAGTATAGGGCCCACAGAACTTTGCCTGGAGAGAGGATCCAGGAACGGGTAGGAGAGTCAACACTTTGTCACCCACTTCAAATTTTCTCTGCACAGACTTTTTATCAAATTTACTTTTCATTTTTTCCTGAGACACGGAAAGAGCCTCGCGTGCAATTTCGCATGCTTTATGCAGACGCTCCCTAAAACAACTTACGTAGTCTAATACGTTCTGCTCGGGGGTAGCTGTGTCGGACAGATATCTCTCTTTAAGCAGCTGCAGGGGACCACGCACTGTGTGTCCAAACACCAGCTCTGCGGGACTGAAACCTGTGGACTCCCGCACACTCTCCCTCACCGCTAGAAGGAGAAGTGGCAGACCTTCGTCCCACTCTCTTCCTGACTCGAGGCAGAACTTCCTCATCATGGCTTTTAAAGTCTGGTGGAAATGCTCAAGCGCACCCTGTGATTAGGGGTGATACGCACTGGATTTTTGATGCTTGATGGATAGCGATTTTAAGACCTGAGCGAATATCTTGGACATGAAGTTAGACCCTTGGTCCGTTTGAACTGATTTAGGCAAACTGAAAGTGGAGAAAAAGTTTACTAATGCTCTGACAATAGCTTTGACTTTGATAGTGCGTAATGGAATAGCCTCGGGGAAGCGTGTGGCGGCGCACATCAACGTCAAGAGGTACTGATGTCCTGACTTTGTTTTTGGAAGCGGACCTACACAATCGATGATTATGTGCTCAAATGGTTCGCCTAAAGCTGGGATTGGATGCAATGGAGCAGGAGGAATAACCTGGTTGGGTTTTCCGCTGACCTGGCAAACGTGGCAAGAGCGGCAATATTTGGTCACATCAGTCTTCAAACCTGGCCAGAAAAAGTGACGCAGAATACGATGGTAAGTTTTCCTAATTCCTAAATGTCCAGAGAAACTGTCATGTACTAGGCTGAGTACTTGGGGTCGGAATTTTTGCGGTACAACCACTTGTTGAAATACATTCCAGCCAAGATCACTAGATGAGGGAGGATGCCATTTGCGCATTAACACATCATTTTCAATGCTGTAGACACGGGGATTCTGATCGCTTGAATTTGCGGCAAGTAAACATTTGGCCAAAGTCGGGTCATTCTGTTGCGCATGAATAAAATCTGTTTTGTTTACCTCAAAAGACAGGTCAGGTGTAGCGGGTAGCATTTTATCAGACACACATTTTTCAGCTTCTTCCACAGGCAGTTCAGCTTTCTCAGGAACAGCTTCAGAACATAGAAGAGAGTCAGACAAGTCAACATCACCGTATTTGCGCTTGTGGGCGCGTGTGACAACACAGGCAGGAAAAACAGAGGGCAGACTGTCAGCAGCAGGCTCAGAAACAAAAACAAAATCATCGACGGGGTTTTCAATTACTTCAGGGATTGGGAAAACTTTTCCGTTGGCTAGATCATTCCCCAGAATCATAGTAACCCCCTGCACGGGCAAGCGAGCGCGCACCCCAACTGTTACCGGGCCCGAAACGAGAGGTGACTGTAGGAAGACTCTGTGCAGCGGAGCTCGTAACACACTCATTTTCACTCCCCACACGAGAGCATCAGCACCACAAAACGAGTTACTTGAAAAAGGCAACGCGCTTTCCAAAATGAGAGACTGGGTAGCCCCAGTGTCGCGCAAAATTGCAATCGGCACGCGATCCTCCTCTATTCCAGTCAGTGAGGCGAACCCTTGTGAAATGAAAGGTCGGTAACTGCTGTCAAGACTGTCATTTCCTGGTTCATCACTGATGGGATTAGGAGTAGAAACCGACTGAACAAAACCAACACTTTTTGGCTTTTTCAATGTGTGAGTTTGCTCTTTGCGACGGAGCGATGGACAATTGGCAATGATGGCCAGTATCATGGCAATAAAAGCATTCTCGGACAGTCATGGGAACCTGATCAGGGCGCATTTGACGCTTAGGAGAAACCCTCAAACTCCTCGCAGGTTTAGACAACGGGGCACATTCACGGCGCACAGCTGAAAACGTAACGCGATGGGTCAACACAAACTCATCTGCGAGAACAGCAGCTTTAGACAACGAATCCACCTTTTGCTCATTGATATATACAACAACATTCTCTGGAAGACACGTTTTGAATTCTTCCAGCAGGACCAATTCTCTTAGCTGAGCAAAGTCCTTCACTTTACTTGCAGCTAACCACTTATCAAACAAGACAGTCTTCTCCCTGGCAAACTCTACATGTGTTTGGTTGGCAGATTTTTCACATGACCGAAACTTCTGGCGATATGCCTCCGGAACTAGCTCATAAGCCCTTAAAATAGTGGATTTCACAATTTCATAATCCAGGCTGTCATCAATAGATAAGCTCGCACACACTTCCTGTGCTTTCCCCACCAATTTACACTGCAGCAACAAACTCCACACATCCTTGGGCCATTTCAAAGTGGTTGTGATGCGTTCAAAGGCATTAAAGTAAGAGTCAACCTCACTTTCTCTGAAAGGTGGCACTAAAGCAATTTGCTTGCTTGCATCAAATTGGTCAGAGGAGAACGAATCAGAAGATTTACTCACAATTTTACTCACTGGGGTAGAGGTAACATTGCGTTGTTGGGAAGGATCCAGCTCCATAGCCCTTATGCGGAGATGCATAAGCTCAACTTCTTTGGCTTTAGCTGCAAGCTCCACCTCTTTCAGGCGAAGGGCGAGCCTAAGATCCTCCGTAACCAACCCTGTTGATTGTCCGGCTGGGCTAACGTTTGGGATCTGAATGGCAGCAGGAGCCTCCGCCCCTGGCGTCACCCGTCCACTGGCAGCTTGTGGGATGGTTGCAGCAGCTTCTGCTCCCGCATCCACCACCAAACCTCCAGTCGCCTCAACCGGCCGAGGTTTCGACTTTGCAAAAACCCCCTTATCCACCAGCTGTGCCGTCAGGCACTGCTTAATTTCAGCCTTTTTAGCATGTAAAGGCACACTAACATTAAACAAATCTGCCACCAACAACAAATCTGCCTTTGTGCATCGATCCAACTTATCCACGGTGGGTTGCAGTGCAAAATCATCCACGTCAAAAGTCATTGTGACTAGACCACCCCCAACACTACAAGAAAACTGCCAACCAAAAACTGCAGACAACCCACAAAATACAAAGAGCAAAAAGAACGGCAAAAGAAAAAAAGAGGACGAGTCCCCACTTTATGTTACGCCCCAGTCTAGGGGTACAGGAACGCAACACAAGTTTGGAAAGATTGCCCCGCCCTGGTCCCCAAAACCATACACAGAGGGAAACCAATTTCTTAGTGAATCGTGATTTATTTTTCTACACTGCAAAAATGAAGCTCCGGGGTGAACAAAGGCCAAAATAACAAACAAAACAAGCTAAGTCAGGACGAGGTGCTATCTAAAACCCTATGTGAAATCAAACATCAAACAAAAGACAAGCGCTACACCTAACTCCCTAACTGAAATAAACAGGAGAAAACAGTGCAAGGAAAAACAATAAGGCAGCTCACCCCTTCTGTTGCAGTGCTATTTACAATGTGCTATTTACAATGAAAACTAATGTACACACTATATACAAAACTCAGAAAAGTCGCACAAAGTCACAGGCACAAATGTCTCAGGTTTCGGAGGCCAGGGTCAGGTCTGCTGCTGCTGTCAGTGGCTGCCTCAGGACAACTGCTGGTGAGGGATTTGAAGAAGATCACATGGCCAGGGGACCAATCAGCAGCCATCAGCTCATCCACTCCTCGACCTGCAAAGACTTAAAGGCACAGACAACAACAGCCACCAAAACAGATTATGGACAGGGCCATAACAGTTCCTGAGAGATGTACTGAAAAATCAATCAAAAGATAGATGTGCATTTCTTCTTTTTTTTTTTTTTTACCCTGTTAAAGAATTTTTGAAAGGCAGTTAGAGTCTGTCGATTTTATTTTAAGGACAGAAGTTGAAGTCTGAACCCAGCTGTACATCATCTAGTTCTTATTTGAGCTGAGCCCTTTTTTAACTGACACGTTAGAGCATCTTTTCACAGTGAGGAAAATGATGCAGAGATGAAGGTGGAGGCGGTCCAGGGGAAAGTACAGTCCAAAACAAGATTCATGAGAATCCATTGAGACCAGGACGGAAAGTGCAAATTCGGCACACGCTGCACTTTTAGACAGAGTTCAGAGTTAACACCTACCACTTGAACACCACAGAATTCTTGAAAAGGCCAGAGCTTTGAAAGAGAGACTGTCTGTCAACATCAATGTAAACCTGCTGCAGCGCTCGCTGGAAATGGATGATATTCATGAACCAGGATGAGTGGAAAATACAGGTGACGTGGACCTTGGCAGGACTTGCATGCAATGACTTGTGATCACGCACGCATCACTTTTCCAGTCCAGCTCTTTTTACTCACAATGCTCTCGGTATCACGACTGCCCACACACACACTAGCCATAGACTCTTCATTAGAGCCTCTCACAGGCACACTCATCCATCCCCACAGGCAATATCACAGGCCTGCCTCTACAGCATGGGTAGTAATGACTGTACAGGTCACAGCCTTACAGTTCAGTGCCACTGTAAGGATTTTTCTAAACTAAACTGTTGCCGTTACTTAAGACAGTGTGGTGCTTATGCTTGTTATGCACAGTGTTTTACTTAAGCACGTAGTTGAAAGCTTCTTAAATGTGTTGAATGGGGCTTTAAATTTGCAATAAAGGATTTTTGGACATAAACGTGTTTTTTAAGCTGAGCAGTCATAGTTTTCTGTTCTAATAACTTTACCTGCTAAATCCTCCTCTGTGTTGGCCAACTAAGCAGCCACAAAGCTGCCAAATCCCACATTAAGAGCAAGGAAAGTGAAATTCGTGGTGTAGTCCACTAAGTAGTGGCTACAACAGCCAAAGAATTGTTGCAAAGACATTGATTGCGGTTTCTTTTACATTTTTTTTTAGCTTGCCCTGGAACGTTGTTGATGGGTTTAGTGTCTGGCATGGCAGGTTCAGGTTTACTAACGTGGGGTTCCCCACCCCTAGGTTTTATGAGAGTCTGCAGTGGATGTCAGACAATAAAAATATGAATTTATATATTTTCAGATGCAGCTTTCTGGTCCAAGGGGTTTACACTCGGGCAGCATTTTGATGAATAACTTCGAAGATGTCTGAAATTTTTGGCTTACTGCATAACTTTCCATATTGATCCAGCCGAGAACTATTTTGCCGCGCACCAAGGAAAAAAAAATATATATATATATATTTTTTTTTCGGTACCAGTGAAATGCAGAGTTGATTGTGTTATTTCTCTGGCTCTGACTCAGCTCCTTGATGTAAGGACATTTATAAAATAGCACAATCAGGAAGGTAAGTCTGCAGAAATGAATAATTAAATTAGAACAGCACTGTAGCCTGTTATGATAGCACTTACCCTTTTACTACAGTGTGTCAGGCAGGCTTTTCTCCTGTGTATCTATCATATTGACACACACAGAGCTCGCCACCCGGCTTTAAAATGTCTGTGGTGCCCGTGTGTCACATAGCTTTCATTGCAAATGCCACTGCCATTACTTCTGATGTCCGCTTTCATCTGCACAGAGACAGCCACTTCCTTTGCTTTTGATAATCCATCTCCTTTTCTTTACTTGCTTAAACTTCTGAGCATCAGAATAACTAAGACTAATAATTAACTTTCTTTTCTTCCTGCCTCTCAGGTACACAAAGATTGTACATTCAAAAGTGATTTTTAAATCTAGTCTGGATGTTGAAACTGTCTTGGAGACAAAACCAAAAAACGGCTAAGCAGTGAGAGGGTAGAGAGAGGGTTCTTCTTTTTTTTCTGTCAACTTGCCTTCAGAATAAATGCAAGCAACGTCAGACATGAAAAATTCAGGCCCTTCTCATGTTGAAGTGATACAGCTGGCATATGTGCTGCTCCTGTACTCACATTACTGCTGTTTGTACTGCTGAAGGGAGACAGAGACAGCAGGGCTTCAAATTTGAAAAGTTTTCCCAAAGAATATTAGGTCAGAGAGAAAGGATTAGTAGATAAGGATGTTGCCACATGGGATCCTTTAGCTTAGGAGTATTTTCTATCATGGTTTCTTTATACAGGAGGAAAAGAGTCGTTGTAAGGGTTCCTTCGCCTATGTATTTATTACAAGACATCTTAATAGTAAGTTTACTTTTGGGGGCTAATGTTTGCTCATCATGTGCATATTTTTCTTCTGTGTGTGTCTCCGCAGCCATGCTACGAGCGGGTAAAGGACTGGCTTAATGAGAACCTGGTGGCACTTTGGATCTTTGCACTATGCACAGCACTTACTCAGGTAATTACAGCTGGAAAGCTGTGTGATTTTTTTTTTTTTTCCCCAAAACCCTTTAGCTCCATCCTCGCTATCTATGGCACTGCTTCAGAAAAAGGCTCCTACTTTGAGATAAATAAATCTAATACTGCCCGTTTCCTTTGCATTAAGCGTAGGAACGCAGGATTTTTGTGGACAGCTTGAGCCCATATAAGCCTCTTGTGTTACTGCTGAAGACCACATAGGGAGGTTTGACTTTCCATAAAATTCTTTTATCTCCTTTCCAGCCAAGTGATACGTGATGTGGTTTCACAATCTGGGTGGAGAAATATGCTCTGCCTGAGAACATCGATCACATGAGGCTCCTGTGTGGCTGTAGGCTGATTTTTAGTCACCCATTAGAGTCTCAGTGCCCTTGAAAACCCTGCATGCAGCATCCTACCTGATAAACCTAACCGGAGCAAAATGAAAACTAGATCGAAGAAGGAAGAGCTTCCGGTCTTGTCGTAAATAATCTGTGGTACAGTACAACACAAGGAATTATTTATGGTTTAAATAAGTGCAAGTAAGAATTTTACAAGTGAAAAACCGAGTGAATATCTAACAGAACGTGCAGAGACTTGTGGTGTAATCATAGACTCCACGCTCGCCTGTTCAACTGCTCGTTAACACAGATATGTAATCAACCAATCACATCGCCGCAACTCAGCAAACTCTATTCTGAGGTTCAAATCGAGCGTCTGAATCGGGAAGAAAGGTGATTTCAGTGATTCCTGTGGGATTTTCACACACAGCCTTATTGTCGTCCGAGGTCAGAGGAGGATGGGCAGACTGCTTCAAGCTGAAAGGCAAGCAACAGTAGCTCAGAAAACCACTTATTACATCCAAGACATGCAGAAGGGCACCGCTGAATGCACAACACATCAAACCTTGAAGCAGATGAGCTTCAGCAGCAGAAGACCACAGGCTGCAGTTTACAAACAAACTCACCAAAACTGGTCAATCCGGTCGTTAAGTGATGACGTGACGAATCCTACTTCCGGGCCTAAAGTAGTCTGCGTTTAATATGGCTTTTGTGTTGTTAACATGTTTAATGTTTTGTATTTTCTTCTATTTAATCTCAAAAAGCTCCTAAAACAGTCAGTGATCACTGTTAACCTCCCTCGGCTTTTATTACCGCTAATCATTTATTTAAGTTCAGTTTTTAAAACCTTAGGATGTAACTACAGCCCAGCCCATGCAGCAGTATATGAATGACTAACCTCGTATTGTGGATGGATTATCTCAGTTGTTCTCCTGGCTGAAGTTTGGTCCTTTTACAGCATCCTGCCATGTGATTACATTTGTTCCTGACCACCGAGAACACTCACGTTAACTTTTATCGAGTGGAAAAAAAGTTAGCTTGTTTATATTATGCTCATATAGCTGTGTCGCTAGCGGTCACGTAGCAAATCATTATATACCAGCTAGCCAAACTTCAGTAACCCTACAAACGTCACTGCTGTTTAGTTTTCTGTCTTCATTTATGTTGGAGGTGATAACAGAGCTGTACGTTTTAATTTGTTTCCAAAACCCCGCAGTCAGGACATGCTATATTGTATTTAGATAGAAGCTAGCGAGCTAACTTCCTGCTAACTTCTAACTCCGTTAAATGTCATAAATTCCGTTTTCATGGATGCCTGGATGTTAAACTCAATTGTTACACCTGGTAGAGCAGAACGCTGATCATTTTATTAAAGATGAAAGACTTTAGACAGTTTTTCAACTCTCAGTAATGCCATAGTGATCGTTTAATATATGGAGTTTAGGCCCAGACACGGCTAGTGACGTCAGACTTAACGACCGGATAGAGGATTGGAACACAGTTCAGTTTGTTAGGGTTAGAATTTGGTGTAAACATCATGAAAGCACATTTTGGGCTCCTTCGAACCAAATGACGATCACTCATTTTCCTTAATGACCACAGCGTACCCATCTTCCGATGGCTCCTCCCAGTAGGATAAAGCTCAGATCATTCCAAACTGGTTTCTCGGCATCCACATTCACCAGATCTCAGTCCAGTATAAACAGTGGACTTTGCTACAGCATTTTGGCTGTTACCATATTGATTTGAGAAACCGAAGGCACTGCATGGTCTTACCAACCACAAAGCCACATAAGGAAGTTCTCCACTGGCTCCATGTTTATAGACCTCCATCTTTTATCTACAGTCTGTGGGTACATATAATTATTTACGATAGCTGATGTTAGTAAACATTAGATGAACTGATGGTATTACTGATATTACTGCTTGATCTAACAAAAGGCTTGCGTGCTTATGTTACACAAGATTTTTCATTAATCATCAGTGGATATTATTCACATCAGTGGCTGCTATTTGGCAAGATTTGCATAGTTTTTTTAAAGGCTCGCAGACATCTCTTTATTTAGCAACACACAGCGTGCACACAGCTCGAGAGAGATGTCTGAAAATCCCTTAAAGTGCAGCGTGTTTTAGGAGGCACTTTAGGAATAAACATTTTAGGAGTGGATGACTTTTAGATAAACCCCAGAAGATGTTTTTTTTACTCATAGCATTAGAGACAGAGAATCGTGACAGTAAAGCAACTTCAAACCTAGAATCTGCTTATACATAAACCCAAATATATCCATAAATTCAACAAACCAGTGACTAGACAGTTAAATGAGGGATTATCATAATTGTAGTTCATATAAACACAGGCAACTGAAATTTTAAAGGTACTTATATATGTTGACTAAAATTGAATCAAGGGAGTGCAAAAAACATATTTTCATCCATCTTGGCTGTGCACAAAAGTTAGCTTTAGGGAAGTTTTTATGGTCAAGGCTCGAGAGAAGTGTTTAATCAGGGTTTCCTACGGTGCGTGCGACACAGCAGGGTCTACAGGAACGGTTTAAAATGGGTTACAGATACTGGTAACAGCAGCCATTAAGCAAGCTCACTGAATTATGACTCTCCCACAAATCAGAAACAATAAGGGCCAGTTCTGTATAATGAAACGATGTTGATTTATTATTCTAAAAAGTTCGAACTATATTAATGGAGCTGCATGATTTAATTCACTCGCAGTCAGGCAAACGCACACTTGGATTGCATCTGCATTGAGCCATTTAAATCTGAAAAGCAGTTTTTTTGTGTGTGTGTGTGCCAAAGTGATTTGCGCGCACATTAGCATTGCGGTGTCATTTCTGTGTCCACAGTGAAATGTCTGAATGCCACCATTTTGCAACATCTCTGTTTGTCCCCCGCGCACAATGAAACAACTATTCTGGCATTTTAAGCTTTAAGCACTCCAGAGGCCAATTTAGTAAAAGGTCTGTTTTCGAGGGAGAAAAAGGCTCTTTTAGTCTGAATGTCTGGGCGGAGAGCTGAAACAGAGAGAAAGAGACACATTTACAATTTACCTGGCTTAATGTGGACGTGCTCCTACATAGAAACACGAGCATTTATTTTAGTCTTTTAACGAGTTAACACTTTAAATTAAGGCACCTTTGTTTACTTTGTTTACTTTTACTTTGTTTACTTACTAGTTTTTTATTGGCATGCAGATGAGTAGCATACTGGCTCTATAACTACCAAGTGAATGATTCAAAAGCTTCCTTATTTTTCTAATAGAAGAAAAGTATGTTGTTGTGCATGAAATATTGCTCTGTATGGACTCCCATGAGGTAACTGTCACTTTAGCAACTGTTGAAAAATTGTGCAAACCTGCACAAGTAACCGAGCGCTAACAGTGCCCGAATATCATCAAGTCTTTCCAACTCAGTCTCATTCAAAAGTGAGGTTTTTTACCCAGTGAATCCAGTGATATTTTACTTTAGATACAAGTTTCCCGCTCTAAAGTGAATTCACACTTAGTGAATTCATTATAGAAGACAACTGCCATTTAATTGACAGACTGCATCCTCAAGTGATGTGTTACACCTTGAAAAAAGTGGAGAACCATTGAGATGCACAAGTTTGATTTTAGTGGTACAAGAACAAAGTCATCAGAAGTAGAACTATGTCCTTTAATAATGAATCACTTCAGAGGTTTTCAAACCTAACTTGAAAGTTTCTTTCAAGGCTGAGAACAAATGCACTGCCTAAATTTGCTGAATAACTTTCCGCTGACTGGCTTTATCGCTGTGTAAAGGACCACACAGGTTCAGCCATATCTATAATGCATCATAATGAGTCTGTGTGGGATAATGTGTGTGATCTCAGGTTGCATAACACTTTATAATACCAGTGTCAGTGAATTGTAAATTGATCATTACTTTTTACTGGTATCAAACGCATCATAATTATTGTGATGTTTCATTGTTATTAGTATCATTTGTGTTACTATAATTGTAGATTGTATTGTATAAAATAACGACTCTATGAATATATATTGTATGATGTATTGCATCATAGATATCATGTACAAACGTGTTGAGCCACCTCTTATTTCTTTATGTTTTGCCCACAAGGAGCCAAACTTTCGAGTCATTGTTCTATTATAGTTATTCTTTGTACTCATTTTGAGTCCAGTCCTTATACCTGACCATTTTCAGGGCAATGTTTTTTGTTAGACAAACATTTAAGAATAAATAAGTCATCTAACTCAGGGGATGGTGCTGTGCCTACAAATAACAGACAACTCATTTTAAATTGTATCTTTGGGCACTTTGTTACTAGCAGCTGGTCACAAAAAATTATAATCTGTTCTCATTTCTTTAGCTGAATCTATGAAAAATACCAAAGATAGCATAGTTTTACAGACTTGAAATAGTATTTTCAACTCCAACAATGAGATTCCCAAATAGCTAATAGCTGGAAACTAGCTAGAATGGCATGCAGTGTGTCCTTCATAATTAATCCTAAACGAATAGGAAAAAATCCAGCAAAAACCTGACACATACATCTGGACCTTCAACTAAGCTGTTCTCTGAAGCATTTCAGCCAGTAGTGTTGATGATCCCTTCAAAACTGAAATCTGATTGCAGATAAGTACTGTTAGATTTTCATTCACTGTGCAATACCATCTGGCAGCAGCTTCATTTTTCAGTATGACAATGATCCCAAACACACTGCCATTACAGTAAAAGCATAGCTGGATAGAAAAACACAGTGGAACACTATCAGTCATGGATTGGCCTCCCAGAGCTCGACACTCGAGATTATTGAAGGAGTGTGGGATTGTGTTGAAAAAGAACTGAACAAAAAGTCAACCAACATCCTGAAGACTACTTTAAGAAATGACAAAACTTGACTAAGAGAGCTCAGACTGTGTTGAAGAATAAAAGTGATCATTTTTAATTTAATTTAATTCAATTGTATTTATACAGCACCAAATCATAACAACAGTCACCTCAAGGCACTTTATACAATAATATAACAGAGAAAACCCCAACAATCATGTGACCCCCTATGAGCAAGCACTTTGGCGACAGCGGGAAGGAAAAACTCGCCTTTAACAGGAAGAAACCTCCAGCAGAACCAGGCTCAGGGAGGGGCGGCCACTGGACGCGACCGGTTGGGGTGAGGGGAGGAAGACAGCACAAAAGACATGCTGTGGAAGCGAGCCAGAGATTAATAATAAGTAATGATTAAATGTAGAGAGGTGTAAAAGCACACAGTGAGTGGAAAAGGTACCTGAATAAGCATATTATAACTGATATGTGATATTGACTTTCAACCTCTGTTTTTGTCTTACTTAAAAAAGATAAAGCAGAATATTTAGCCAACATATCTTACACTTATTTGAGTGTTGGGACTGTCTCCTTATCATTATCAGAGATACACTTCCTCTTCTTTCAGCTGCTCGCCACAGCGAATCATCACATCTGTCTCCTCAGTCTATTACTAGCATCCTTCTCTGTCACAGGAACCCTCTAGGTGATCTGTGATCGTTCTCTCTTCCCTAGCAGCTCTGTCTTCACCATCCTTTGTCCAATAAGTTAAGTTAGCTACACTAAGAGTTCGCTGTAACAGTGGGAGAATATCTTTTTGTCATGTATGGTTGAGCAGGTACACAGCGATCCAAATAGTGAAATGAAATGTTCCTTTTGTATTTCACTCCCAGATCTCTGAACCCTTTAATGGCCGGCCTGTTTTTGTTGTGTTTGTGCAGATCCTGGGTCTGGTCTTCTCCATGACAATGTTCTGTCAGGCAGTGAAAGTGGAGACCTTCTACGCCTAGCGATCGACCCTTCCCTTCCACCCTTTGGCGCACTTGGATTGTTATTCATCAGAGAGGAACGGACATAGACCCACCCTGTTCTCCTCGTTCCTCTCTCCCTGCCTCTCCACCTGCTCCCCCTTCCCCCTCTTCTTTCCAGCGGTTGTCCTCTCTGTGACATTCGCTCTCGGATGTCACCGGTCAGTTTTCTTGCTAACTATCAACAAGCACAGTGTCAGTGTAATACCTGAGTTTCTATGGTTTGCTCTGTGTCGAAAGCTAATTTCTGTGATACATTTTATGAAACAGTATTACGAACATGTATAAAAAAGAAAACAAAACAAAATCCAGTGTAACCCCTTTTTTAAATCTGTGTTTCGGTTTTAAATTATTTTATGGTTTGTATGTGTTTTCAAAACGAGAGCTACAGTTGAGCAGTGTGCACTGTGTAAAGTGCTTTAAGTGCATGTCTCCTGCAATGATGTGTATTAAATGTTTTGGCTCAACCTTATCTTGTCGTTCCTTAACAGAAAACACCATTCTGCTTTAATGTGTAGTCATGCTTTTTTTCTGCCTGGTATCCTGGATACTAAACAGGAGCAATAATGGAAAAAAGGGAAAAAATGCCACGTAAATTGTTAATTTGGCCTCTCTGCCACGGCACACTGCAGTCATTAAAACATTTTGTAGCGCCTAACTAATCAGACATTAATTAGATACTTTAATGAAACCTGTGACCAAGTCTGAAGCATGTGACTTTTTTATTTTTTATTGGCTGGATTTTTTCATGAGAATAAAAGGAGGAATTTAAATGAACAGTACAGTAGAAGGAGCTTTGAGACTGCCCTGGGGCAATTTCCCTTCCAGCACCAATCAGCGCACCAATGACAAAGACTTTAAAGTCTCCTCTCGCCCTTTTATGACTCCCTAAGTTCCTTTTTTCTCCTCACCTTGGACCGTCGACTATAATACAAGAAATACACCGAGTGCGTACACCAGAGACAACCTTTGATTAAATAACCCCAAAGGGGGAAAAAGCTTTAAGACTTGTTTTCATCTGTAATTTAAAGTGCTGCAGGTGCTGGAAGTCTTTTTTGCTTTCATTGTGATTTCTGGTCCATTGCTTCTTTTTATTTTCTTTAATTACAAAGTCATGACCTCAAAGGGCAAAAGTTCTAACATTATCAAATATGTGGAAATAGCCCTCCTGAAATCAACCCAAGAAATTACAGTCAGCAGCTAGGTAGAGCTACAGGCCTCATTACTGTTTTCATATGAATCCAAATGGACCATTTGCAGACATATACACAAGTGTTTCTTTTACCATATATGCATAGGATTATGGGAATGTTGGAAATAGGAAATGCAATAAACTGACAGAGCCTTTAACGATTCTGGAGATATCTTCAAAACAGCTTTTAGTGTTAAACCACTTTCCCACCAGAGAGTTGCAGATAATGGTTGGAGCTGAGAGGCATAAACGGGCACTACTTTACAGAGAGGAAGAAGCTGGACTTAAAGATAGCATTAAGGCTCTGAGAAGAAATAAAATCTTTAAGTAATACGGCAACAAAAATGTATATTGTGGACCTTTTAATGCATGTCAGCACTGGGTGTCCTGTCATGGCTCGCTTTTCATTCTTCCATTTGCATCCATGTAAAGGACCTGAGCGTGCATTACTTGCCCCAAGTTCACATAAATGGCATGTAAATACTACAATTCTTGCTATTTTACCAATAAGGAAATGTAAGAGTACCCATTGATATGAATGTACAGCAATATTCACTGATTACTGATATATATATACCGGCCAATCACATGGCAGCAATAAATTTAGGCATGCAGACAGTTTCAAGGTGACCTGCTGAAATTCAAAGTGATCATCAGAATGGGGGAAGGGTGATTTAAGTGACTTTGAACGTGGCATGGTCCTTGGTGGTAGATGCTGCTGATATACGGGGATTTTTCCGGCACAGCATTCTCTGGAGTTTAGAGAGATGGTCTGAAAAAGAGAAAATATCCAGTGAAAGGCAGTCGTCTGGGCAAAAATGCCTTGTTGATGTCAGAGGAGAAAGGCGAGACTGCTTCCAGCTCGTTAAGAAGCTAAACTAACTCAAATTATAACCAAGGTATGGAGAATAGCATCTCTGAATGCAGAAAACAGAACATTGAAGCAGCTTGGCTACAGCAGCAAAGGACCACCCCGAGTCCCACTCCTGCCAGCTAAGAACAGGACTCTGAGGAAACTGTCCAATCTCCTATTGGACAATAGGAGGTTGGACAGAAAAATGTTGCCTGGTATGAATTTTAGTCTAAACAACATGAAAGCAAGAATACATGCTGCTTTGTATCCACAATCCAGGCTGCTGTTGGTGTATTGGTGGTGGGGATATTTCCTTTAGCACACTTTGGGCCCAGGTTAGTAACTGAGCAGTGTTTAAACACCAAAGACTAAATCTCATTGCTGCACATGGCCAGACCTTTAGGACCACAGTGTACCATCTTCTGGTGGCTGCTTCCAGCAGGATAACGTATCATGATACAAAGCTCACATCACTTCAGACTGGTGAGGATTGTTTCCGGCATCTTGTGGAATAGATGCCACAAAGCATATAGACAGTTCTGAAAGCAAAGATGGGGTTTTACACATTATTAGCTAGGATATCACTGAGTGATCCCTCCTCACTTTGAAGCCTCAAGATTAGCATTTTTGCCATCACCACATTTGACTTTTGGACCCAATATCTGGGCAAGAGTGATAAGCACCATATTAGAGGTTCAGTTCAATGTCTCTAATTAGGGGAGATGAGCCCTAAGACATAATCCTGACTTTCTGTTCTAACAAAATCCCCATTGCTAGTCATTATGAAGAAGAAAATTAGCCACAGAGACCAAAATTATCTCTGTAGCATGCAAGTCTATGATGATTGACTCACTTGCTTTTGGAGTCAGCCTCAAGTGGCCATTAGAGGAACTGCAGCTTTTGTTTTTCCAGCCCTGGAGGTTGCCGCTTGCTTTTCACACATAAATAGTGCATGAGAACTATGTCAAAAGCACCCGCTCCAGTAGCAGTGTTGGATCCCAGCATGCAATGTGTGAAAGACAGGAAACATGATGGAACAATCACAAGTCAATCCCATGGCCCACATAGAGACAGAAGCAGCTTTCACTCACACATTCACACATTTATTATTCATGTGGTATATCCCTGTTAAACTGAAGCATTTTCAAGTAAATCTCATACAAAGCACACTTTCAACAAGCACTTCCATTTTTCTAGAACATGTAATTGAACTTAACCATCCAGCAAGGACACCGATAATACTGACAGGACGTCAAAGGCACGCAAATGTGACATTTCAATAAAAAATTTAATACATATGAGAATACAAGGAGACTCAGAATGGTGTCAGCACACAGCGGTTGGGATTCTGTGTTATGTAAAAGTAAAGTTTGAAAATTTTGTGGTTTTGGAAACAGTGGACCACAGTAAGATCTCATATCTTAGGCTTGTATTTGAGTTTGGGGTTTTTTTGTGTGTTAGGATGCCTGGGTCATTGACCCAGTGTTTTGAGTTTATTATATTATTTATCTATTTTCTAGTCTTTGGTTTCTTTGTTAGAGTTCTATCTTATGGTTTATGTCTCTGTGTCTGCCCTGGTCCCACGTCTCTGTTCCCTCTGTTGCAGTACCTGCCTGTGAGTCTGTGTCTGTAAGTTCAGTCTGTGTTATGTTTCCTGTTTTACTTTGAAAGTCCTTGTCTCATGTAAATGCGTCTGGTTGTGCTTCCTTTGTCTCGTTAGGCCTGATTTGCCCCAGCTGTGTTTCCCTCCTGTTACCCATTCCCTGATTGCTCCCTCTGTGTATTTAAGCCCTGTGTTTCAGTTTGTCCGTGTCGCGCTCTACTGTTTACGGTGCTGTGTGGTCTGTCTGTCTGCCTGAGTTTGTTTTTTGGAGTCTCAGTTTTGGTACCTTTTTTGAGTTCACGGCTGTCTCCGGAGTCTGCACTTTGGGTCCTTTTCCTTCCTGCACACAGCCGCTCCTTAACATTTTGCCTGACTTGCTCTTACAAGAGCGAAGATGTTGTTAAATTGGTAAGACATGTGTGGGAATTTCCTCAGCTCACTAATATCAAAACAAATATCCCTAGATTTTTTACATATTGATTTCAGCTTTGTCAGTTATAAACATTGGACCTTTATTACCTTGTTTTTGGAGGTTTTATTGGACCAACAATGAATGCAAACAGTACATGAAAATTATAGTCCTCGGTCCTTCGGTGAAAGAAAGCAGCCACGGCTGAAACCTTATTTCAAAAAACAATGTGGATATTAAAATTCCCGCTCCCTGCCTCTAATGGCTCAGAACCTGCAATCATACAGAAAATATTCTAACCCTGGTGGCAATCATTATCCTCAAACCGCAAAGAAAAGACAGTGTGTTGGTAAAATATAAAAGCAAGGTTCATGCTGAGCTAAGTTTAAATTCCAAAAACTAAATCTTTAAAACTTTAAACAAAATAAATCAGTGGATAGACAGCCTTTTTTTCAGGTTTCAGTTGGAAAAAACACACAAAAATAAATGAAAAATGACTACAAATTCATGTCAGAGGATCAGACAAGGGACATGTGATCAAAAAGACAGAAAACACTTGTTTTTTTTTTAGAGTGTGTGTGTGTGTGTGTGTGTGTGTGTGTGTGTGTGTGTGTGTGTCTCTTTCACTTTCTTGCACCTGTGTAGTAGAATCAAGGGTTTTTGTGAAGCCCATTGTGTCACATTCTGTCCACGGTCAGACTGGATACAAAGAAAGTGACAAATCAGCAGCTGCAAAAAGCCCACAGGTGTGTGTAGCAATGCTAAAACAAGCGTGGCGCGGCGTGCCAGTTCCATTAGCAGAGAAATGTGGTTGCTTTCAACACAGCAAGCCTTCTCCAAACCCCAATGCCTCTTCGCCTCCTCGTCCCTCTGTTTCCTCGCAAATTCACCTCAATATTTTAGCACTTCTGCCCCCCCCAAACCTTCACATGCATTATTCACGCTCATGTTCGTGGACTTTCTCCCATCTTGTGCTTGATCAATAAAACATACCTGTGTGCTTGCTCCCTACACCCCTCAATCCTCTTGTCTCGCTCCCAGAGCGAAATCCTTGAGTCCCCGCTGAGGTGATAAAACAGCAGAGATGGATGGCCTTTTCAAAGTGGGAGAAAATGACTACAATCCAGGCCATCTCTCACCAGCGTGAGTTGCGTCTCTAATTTGGTTAGCGAAAGGAAGTCCTTGTATTTGTCACACACTTAGAGAAACCAACCTTTTGTCATGTTCCTGGGTCTGTTGACTCAGCGTTTTAAGTTTTAGTTTATTTGGATGTTGTTTATGTTTAAGTTCATTAGATTAGCGAAGTTCATTTGGTTATTAGACTCCTTGTGTTTTCTTCCCCTGTATTTAAGTTTCCCTCACCCTTTGTGTTTCATGCTGCGTGTCTTATGTTATCAAGTTTGTATTATCATGTCTGTCTCATGTTTCCTGTTTTATTTTGAAGGAGTCGTGTGTTCTTTGTTCATTGCATGTAGTTTCACTTCCCTTGTCCTGTCATTAGGCTCATGTCAGTCAGCTGTTCCTCCATGTGTTCCCACTTTCCCTAATCACCTCCTGTGTATTTAAGTCCTCTGTTTTCAGTGTGTCATTGTCAGGTCATCAGTTGTCCACGCCATGCTTCCCACGCCATGCTTCCAAGTTTCATGTCTAGGTTTTTCTTGTTGTTTGTTTAGTTCTCCCAGTTTAGTTTTACTTCAGTTTGCCTTGCCCTTTGTTTGTACCTTTTTTACCAGCCATACGGCTCGCTTTTTGTTAACATTCAAGTTTTGTTCCCTGTTCCTTGGAGTCTGCATTTTGGGTCCACTCTTCACAATACATACAGTCTGCCTCCGCCAGACTCTGACACCTTTATCTAAGTTTCCTCCAAAAAAGAGGAGGCACAATCCAAAATATTCTATCACCAGAGAACAAAGTAAGATAAATGAAGTTTAACTTCAGGCTGTTAAATTCTTAAAAATGCAAATCCAAAACAGACTATATGATGCAGCACAGGGTGTCTTTTGTCCCCTCGCTCCCAACTGGTGGTAGCAGACGGCTGCAGATAGAGGTTTCTTCCTGTTAAAAGGGAGTTTTTCCTTCCCACTGTGACCAAGTGCAAGGCTGTTGGGGTTTTCTCTGTACTATTGAATGTTTTTGCCTAAAATGGCTCAGAACCTGCAATCATGCAGAAACTAGAAAGTATTCTAACCCTGGTGGTGATCATTATCCTCAAACTGCAAAGAAAAAGAAAACTGACAGAGTGAAAAACTAAAGCTTTAAAAATTAATAATTAAATAAAACAAGCGTTTTTTGTTTTAGGGTTTGTTTGGTTTGTTTTTAAGAATATAGTGCACATTGAGGCAACTCTTGTTCTGCTCTGGTGCTATATAAATAAAACTGAATTGAATTAAATGTTCTGCGTGCCAGATGTTAAAATGTGTTGCATCAAAGTGTTAAAAAAAAAAAAAACCTCCACAATTACGTGATTTGATTAGGATCCTCTGTATCGCACATCGGCATTCATTCACCCAAACATTACACCTACATATGATCTTGCTCCAAAACCATAAGAAATAATCTGCTGCTGCATCATCCTCCACTCCTCTGGGAGGCTCTCCATTTGCTTTTCTATTTTAGAATCTGGCTGCAGGGGGAGATGCTACTTCTGGCCCAATCATGGCCCACTTTCACTCGCTGGCTCACAGCTGATGTTCCAGTTCATCCACATTCCTACAGGGGATAATAATAGTAAGATAATCGAGCAGTAATTAGGTAACACTTAGCGTCAACTCACTGTGATGTATTACTTGACTCTGGGGTACAAAAGTGATGTTGAGGCACCGACTAATGAAAAAAAAAATCATTATTATATAATTTCTGTGCCAGTTCGTGATTCATGAAGAAAGTGGTGAGTTTGATGAGTCACAGATATTTATGAATAAATCAGAACCTCCTCATTTGTTAATACTGCTCTCTGATCGCTGATTTTTATTTACACATCTTTGCTAGAAATTCAGTGACTACTTACTAACATTTATTATTGATGCTAACTCGTCTAGTGTATTTGTGTGTGTGTGTTATCATTTTAAAGTGCTTCTCGCTGTCTGTGATGTTGCCTGCCTCACATTTGAGCCTCATACCTGCCAGACATTTCCACTTCACTATGACAGCAGTCCCAGTTGGCCAGGGTGCCTAGACCTTTTTTTTCCCCACAGCAGTATCTCATCACAGCAAAAGCACAGGTTTAACTGATAATATTAAAAATGACTGCATTTCATTTCATTGAGCCTGTTCCAGCATCTTAGTATTGTGTATGCTGGCTCTGTGTCACAGCTCTCTGAGACACTCGATGGAACTGATCCACCATGAATGAAATTTGTTCACCTGTGCTTTCCCAGCTGGCCCAATTGAAAATAGCTGTCACGGAAAAGAAAAAGGCGAATATAACAAATTTAACTGATTCTCTGGAAAGACGGCACTTATAATAGTATTTCATTGAAAATTACTGATTTAATCTACTATGTGTATCTGATATTTTCCCTTATCATGAAAGAGATGGCTTATATTTAATAAAAACAACTTAACTGCATCCGCTGAAAGCTCATAACTGTATCTGGATATTGTGCATCATGGCTCACTGTCATGGCTCATTGGGAAACAGATATGTAGTAAGCCAATTACATGGCAGCAACTCAGTGCATTTAGCCATGCAGACATGGCCAATGTGCTGATGTTCAAATCAAGCAAGAGACTCTGAACATGGCATGTTTGCTGGTGTTGGGCTGGTCTGAGTCAGCGAAGAACAGGTGACTGATGCTCCAGTTTGCTGTGGCTCTCCAAAGCTGGGCAACAGAAGGTTGGAAAAAGAGTCAGTTGGCCCAGTGCAAACAACATAAAAGTGTGGATCCATCCTGGCTTGTATCAATGGTTCAGGCTGGTGGGGGATGTAATGGTGAGGGCATTTTCTTGGCAACGTTATTGCCCCTTAAATGTTTAAATATTTCACCCTAACTGAGTGTCACGGCTCATCAAGTCCATCCCTTCATGACTGAAGTGTATCCATCTTCTGATTCCAGCAGGATGTTATCACTAAGCTCAAACTGGTTTCTTGAACATGGCAGTGAGTTCCCTGTACTCCCTGTAAATGGGCTCCACACTCATCAGATCTCAATCCAACAGAGCACTTTTCAGATGTGGTGAGAGATCAAATCTGCAACAACTCTGTGATGCTATCATGTCAACATGAGCCAAAATCTCAGAGGAATGTTTGAAGGACCTTGACGAATGCGTGTCATGAAGAATTAATGCAGTCGTGAAGGGAACCTAGTATAAGCAAGGTGTACCTAATGAAGTGGCTGATGAGCGAATACACTTGACTATGTGAGCATGTTAACATCTGCATCATTCCACATGTAGTAGTGTCTCTGTGTATTGTGATTTGTGATCATACAGTATGCATTATCCTATTGTGTAACACAGGGTTTCTGACTCATTGAGACGACTTTAAAAAGGCTTCAAATTCTAAATAATTCCAAGTATTTATTCCCATCTTGTGCTTCAGTGAACAAAATCTGTGTGGTCAGACTTTAAACCAGCCATGTGAGGTAAAAAGTTTGTCCTGGCAAACTCCCCTGCATGTGGTCATCAATCAAACTCTGGCTGGGGTCCTTTAAATCGCCACTGATCAACTGACATACCAGATTGCAGCGCAGTTTGTAAGCAGCAGAAAATAACTTTGACTTCAGTAATTTTTTCTTTACATTTCTCAAGCTGAGCGTGAGAAAATACAAACCACACAGCACTGACTATTTTAATACTGCTCCAATTGCTTTTCCACAATGTGGGCTTTGTGTAAACTCTAGTTTACAATCCAGAACAACTCTTCCTCTCTTTATGCTGAATTGTGATGCCAGCACTGATAATACTGTCCCGGTGCATTAAAAGGACACGGCAGAAGTCTGGAGACAAATGAAGAGCTGGGGGGTTTCTGCACAGAAGAATATATGTCCCTCGCATTGTAAAATGTCATTTTTTAAAAAGCAGTTTTAATAATTTACGTATTTCATTAGCAGACATTTGTGTTTGGAAAATAATATCAGATTACAAAGAAATGCACAGTATTTCTATTCATTTGGCTCCCTGTTAAGTCCAAAATTGAATTTAAAAACCTTCTCTTAACATACAAGGTCTTGAATAATTAGGCCTTATCATATCTTAATGGCCTCATAGTATTTTATTATCCAAACAGAGCACTTCACTCTCAGAGTATTTAAAAGTAAAATGGGAGGCAGAGCCTTCATCTTTCAGGCCCCTCTTCTTTGGAAATAGCTCCCAGTTTGGATTGGGGAGACAGACACCCTCTCTTTTAGGATTAATGTTGAAACATTTCTTTTAGATAAAACTTATAGTTACGACTGGACTCTGAATTATCCCTCAGTTACTCTGCAATGGCTGCTGGGGGTGTTTCTTCTTTACTCTTGTTACTACTCTCATATGTTCACACAGCACTCTGCACTTAAACATTAGTTGTTTGCTCGCTTCCCTAGTATGTTTTTTGTCCCGCCTCTTACCCATCCCCCACCCTGAGCCTGGTCCTTCCTCTTAAAAGGGAGTTTTTCTTTCCTACTATTGCAAAGTGCAAGCCCACTGGGGGTCATCTGATTGTTGGGGCTTTTCTCTCTTTATCTTATGACATAAAGTTCCTTGACTTGACTGCTGTTGTGATTTGGTGCTATATAAATAGAACAGAATTGAATTTGTGACAAATACAGTAACAGGAGCACAGATTGACTAACTTAAGTGGATTTTCTAGTTTTCTTTTGTTCTTTGAACACAGTGGATGTTACAGACAGCAGGGAGCTTGGAAATGTCTAAATGATTGTCTTTGAACAGAAAGATCAAATATAATTTAGCTTCCAATTTAAAGAATTTGCTGAGATTTCCATTTCAGTACCACACATCTTTGAAGCACTATTTTATTTTAGTTATTTATTTTTAACCTGTGTCAGAAGATAAATTGGAGACGGCACAGACTGCCAGTGGCCCACCAAAAAAATCCTGCAGTGAGGTCAGACGACAGAATCAATATAAGATGAACCAAAAACAAACTTTTCCTCTGTTGCAAGTGGTTAAAACTTTCTTCATGTCGCTCTGTGGCTTAAAATGTGTCTCAGCTTCACTTCCTGTTGTTCACATATTAAGATGATGTGGTTCAGAGATCATTTACATAAAGGTTTGGCATACTTAGCTGATGAGCAGAGCACCTTCAGGTTTTTGAGTACTACCTTCCATCTGATATAAACGTTTAAGGAGACCCTTGAGCCGAGTGCACGGAGGCTCACATGCACAATTTAAGGCAGATGTTAAACTTTTATATACCCTGAAGTGAGAAGGGGTCACAGCTTTTGTCACAAAAAATAATTCATAGACATGAATTCATAGAATTGTCTTATTTGCAGAGCAGGCAGGGTCCGTCTCCACCGGGCTGTTTAGACTGCAGCACCTCGATGAGTGCATGGACGAAAATGAAAATGTGTGCAGACATTTAAGATTCCCGGTGGAGAAGTCATGCCAGCTTTGATGCTTCCACAGCGTTTCTCCTAATGCCCTAGTTTGCTGACATGTCTTGACAAAAATGTTGAAATGTGAAGGAGCAGTCGCGTCCTTCTCGGGTTGAATAATAAAGCAGAAATCAGAGAGTCAGTCAATCAGTGGAGGGCTAAAGCTGCTGAAAACTCAGCCTTCTTAGGGTTTTCTGGAGTTTTTCTTTTTTATTGTTGTTGTTGTTGTACAATTTGGACACAGCCATGAACACAAAGCCAACGCCACAGGAAGCTGTGTGAATCTTGTTTGTCTCCCTGCTGTTGAGCGAGTGCACGACTACTACCAGATTACAATCTCCGCATGGTTATCAGAGAAAATCGGTGTTATCAGACACTTGCCTCCAGTCAACTAAAAATAAATAAATAAACTGAAAAAAAAAAAGATTTGCTGCCTAATGTAGGGCACCTCAATTTGAATATTTCATGCAGTACACCCGAGCATCAAAACCAGTCCCATCTGAAGTTAACGCGATTAGAGGCACTGCATTATTAACACAATCGGGCGGAAATGATTGTGCAGGGCGTGCATTAGTGGTCTCAAGAACAGTTTTCCATCAAATTTTATCTTCAGTGTAATTTCACGGCGTAAGCTGTGCTCATTTCTGCCTCTAATTTAAGAAAGAGATGGCTGCTCTTATCACTAGTACACAGAGGAGCGCTCATCGTTCCTTTTGAGTTGGGCTATCATGTGTTCCGTGCATTTGCCTGAAATCTTCACATCACCCTGTCAGCGTTCGCACACGTCTCCATCTTCCTACGCAATTACGGATAATTGTGGTATTGGAAAGGCAAGAGAGGAAAGCAACACTGCAATCTTCTAGTAATCCAATTCCACAATAGTTCTGCAGGGTGTAAAAAATCTAAAAGTATTAGTGCACATATTTTTTTTTTTCTTCCCAGCAACACAATGAGAAATTATTTCAGTATTTTGACATTTGAAATTTCTCAAAATTACACCTGGAAGGAATTCATTTCGTATGAACACATCCGGCAAACAAGATACCTTGGGCCTGGACTGGGATGTAAGACGGAAATGCTGAAAGGACAAAGAACAAAACAGCTCTGATCACAAGCTTGCAGAAAGGAGACAACAAACGGGGCACGACAGCCCCTCAGCTGCAGCAGGACAGGAATGGCAATAATAAATTATGTGCCAGAAAGTAGGGGCTCCCTGCCAGGGTCAAAAGCATTAACCATGCTGTTTAGAGTCCATAAAATAGTCCAGTTGTGCGCTGGAGGGGGAAACACGTTTATCTGGGGACAGTGTGGAGTCCCACTTGCTTGAATCTGTGACAAAGACATCAGACTTTTTATGGAGACACGAGTAACCAAAATATGAAAGGCAGCTGGTGCAAAAACGTGCAGAGCTGTCAAAGGAAAATCACATGAAAATGTTTTGGTGGTTTCAAACTGGGTTTCAAACTCAGGTGCAGTGCAGAGTTTCCCAACCTGAGGCTGGAAAAGTGTAGGCGGAGAGGTATTGGCAGCGGGAATGAAAAGGTTCACATGTTTAAGTTTGACTAACAAGAAGGGACACCTCCATTATCACTTCTTACTATTTTCAATGAACTTTTCTCTTGTGAGAACCCAAATTTGTAGATCATTGAACTGCTGCATCATAAAGTCTGAAGTATCTGACCGGGACGTCTGTGTAGAACATTTGCTGTCATTTCTACAGAAACCTCACGTGTTCTTTCAAGAGACAATCCAGACATAATTCTCCATCTAACTATTAGTGGCAGTTATCAGGTCTACCGCCTAATGCAACATCATTAGTGCCTTAAACACTTTAGACACCGCCTGAAGATTGTTCATAATTCTTAGGCAGCAAATCTCAAGAATTAGTTATATTTATTTTATTTTTTCCCCCACCCTGAGTTAGAAATCTTCATTTGCGTGCAACAAATTCACCAGTTTTATTCCTGCCTATACTCTGGAGGGATTTTCATGGAGAGGGTTCTTATATCATTCAGAGGTTGAATTATAGAACTTTTCATTTATGGAAACATTGTTGCACAAGAAAACGTTAAAAATGGATCACTAAGCCACACTGTTGGTGCTGGATGATGGGATTTTGTTTTGTTTTGTTTTACTACAGAGTCACAGTTTGGGAAAATCACATATATAACACACTTTAAAGATTCCCTAATGAACTAAATGTGTCTTAATCCAAGAAATGTAGTATGTGTTCCTGACTCACAACTACAGAGACCAGCAAGGGTAACCTAAGAGTAAGGACTAAAAACTAAAACTAAAAATGTGCTTTAGCAATTTAATGAAACTCTGACACTCGACGAGTCTGCTGAAGCTCTCTGGGAGGGATGTTTTGAAGCCCGGGGCATCGACATCAAAGACTCAGTCACTTTTGGCACCGGGAATGGCCAAGGGGGGGGCTCTCTAGCTCTGGCTCAGTGGGATTAAGAGAGGCCATATGTAGCTGGGGGCCAGACCAAGCGGAGGTGCGAAAAACTTCTCAGTGAAAAGAGTCAGCCCTCCGAAACAGAGCTGCAGGGCTCCTCTCTGAGTACACCTGTTTAGAATCAGCAGATAACCACATGTCAAAAAATCTGAAATGAAATTATCTCTTTGAGCCTCCCAGCTGCTCCAGCAAAGCTGCAAGTTTATGATATGAGAGTGCAGATGTAATGGACAGTTGCCAGAGGTGGTTCTACATGATTGACCTTCACCCATTTAAAGGAGAGTGTAATACGTGAAAGAATATCACCCATCTGTGATGGGCAGTGCCTTGCAGGAGGCATTGTATGCAGCTTGAAGCCCATCATGGGGTTAGAAAGAGTACATGAAGGTAGAAATGGCTAACAAGCCACATGGGTCCCTCCACATACACGTTTCTTTTGGTTATTTTTTCTGCTGCGTATTGTTTGGTGTTATTTATAGTAATTTGAGTTCAGAGTTCACAGACGAGCCTTCAAAATAGAAGAAGTGGAACTTTTCTCAGAAAAAGAAAAACAGCTGCTGTTATTCTAAAACTAAAATCATTAGCTGAAAGATGCCAGAACCTGCTCAGAGCTTTAAGGTCAACATGATTAATTATTTAACAAACACTTAGATCCAGCTTTAGCAGCCATAATCATTTTTTTTATGCCTTTATCAGTTTTTCGCATCATTGTTGGGGAATTTTGGCTCACTCTTATCTTTACAAAGCTACTTCAGTTGGTTATGTTTTGCAGGAATTCATTTACTCACAGTTCTCTTAAAGTTCCATCAAAGTGTTTTAATCGGGTTGGACTTTGAGTTCATAGCTGGCTCAATGACAGGTCCTGTGGCTCCAAACAAGCCCAAATCATCACCCCTCCATCACCGTGCTTGACAGTTGATATGAAGCGTTTGTGCTGATATGCTGTGTTTGGTTTTCTCCACACTAGCCACTGTCCATCATGGTCAAATGTCTCCAATTTGGCCTTGTTTGTCCAAAAGGACACTGTTCCAAACGTCTTATGGTTTGTTCAGATGCAATTATTTTTTTCAGAGAAAAGGCTTTGTTCTGGCAACCCTACAAAGCCGCTACTTGTTCAGTCTTTCGCTAATTGTATTCTCATGAATTTAACAGGCTAACTGAGGTCTGAGTCTGAGAGCTCTTAGGGTTTTTTTGCAGTTTCTCTGAACATTGCACAGTTTGACCTTAGAGTGAATTTGCACTTCTGGGAAGACTGGCAGCGGCCTTAAATTGTTTCCACTTGTGAATAAAATCTTTCTCACTGCAGAATGATGGACTTCAAATTGTTTAGAAGCAC
Organism: Perissodus microlepis; assembly: GCF_051167445.1. Classification (NCBI taxonomy): domain Eukaryota; kingdom Metazoa; phylum Chordata; class Actinopteri; order Cichliformes; family Cichlidae; genus Perissodus; species Perissodus microlepis. Next base: position 30,319,164 of record NC_140461.1, read on the forward strand.
CCTCATAACCCTTCCCAGATTGATGGGAAGCAGCACATGCTTCTCTAAGATCACTGCTGCCGTCTTTCCTTCTTGACATTATGTTAAGATACACCCAAACACTCCAATCCAGGAAACTGCTGAAACGTCTCCTTTCTTAAAGGCGCTCACATAGCTGATGATCAGTTAATAAAAGACATTTAATTAGCAGCACCTGGCTCCTACTGACCTCCTTTACTTGGTTTCTCACACGGCGCTTCTGAATTTTGTATGAATTTTTGTTAAATAAGTCATGGCATGGTGTGGTATGTCATGTGCTGTTGTTCATCTGAGGTTGTTTTTACATAATTTATGTTTGAATGTGCCCTGATACATTAAACCTTAGAAGTGAAGGAGTGTGTGGAAACGGGGTGAACTTGCTGTCAAAACATGCAAAGCCATCGTACGTAGTCATGCTTTCAGTTTTATGGTTCAATGGTGACAGATTTCCAAAACTCTTAAATGAGTTTTAAGCGAGTAATTATGCAGGCTTTGTGGAAACAGCTGGGGGTTAAAGCCTCCATTATTTAATACAAACTGAGATGAAGTGAGACAGATATCAGACATAAACAAATCATTAAAACTTCCATTCAGTTACTAAATACAATGAGCCACGGGGCTCTACTCAGCCACCTTAAAGCGTTAGAATCTTGGTTGTTTCAGGGTTTTTTGCCCTGTTGTCTGAAGGGATTAGCTGAGTTTTCAATGAAAAATGCATGGGGATGTTTTTTTGGGTTTTTTCGCTTGAACCTCAGGGATGATTATTTCTTTTAGTCCTGAATATTTCATGTTATAAATGTATTTTAACATAACATGTGAAAGCAAGCAAGTTTGCAAAGGCTTAAAATATTTAAGAGCAGACATAATAGTTCAGAATATATTTGTGTGTTTTAAACTTTTAGTGAGGGCTGACCGCTTTGTTAACATTCGGGTCGAGGATGGACACACCCCTGGAGATCTACGAGGGAAATTATTATTTAACGGTGGAACAAAACATTGGGTCAAAGCGCCACATTAACCATTTTAAAGCTTAATATCTTACAGCAATGTTGCCTGGAGTGTTTTTTTATAAACCTTGCATTAACATTAAGAATGAATGCTGTGATATACACGGTTACATAGGGGGCTGTCACTGTGTCCTGCTTTCTGGTATGTCCTTGGTAAGGCATCAGTGTAGTGTGTATACACACAACTTACAACATGTGATTTACACAAAATAAAAAGCAGCAGTACTCAGAGTGATATGAGTTTCCATCACAGAAAATTGAATCCCCCATCAGTGAAAACAGGTACAAATATTGAGTTGATGTATTATTTTTAATGTCTGCACTCTAATTTGATTTCTTTGTGACATGTACAGAGGTCTCCAGTGAACTCAGAGTACAGTGGGTGTGAAGATGGAGGCAGAAGCAGAGCAAAAATGCCTCTGGATGGTGACAGTGGGACAAAAATAGCTCAGGAGAATTGGCAGTGGACTTTCGCTGCCAGTCAGTGACCAGTTTCCTTCAAAATCTCAGTGGAGAGAATCATTTCTAAAAGGCTGGTGCGCACAGTCAGCCCAGCAGTATTTCCATCTGTAAGACCTTCAACAGGAGATGCTGCTTTATTCCAATCTGACATTGTTTACTGAAGATGAAGAGGAATGTGCACACAACATAAATTAATGAGATGCTTGAGAATACAATGCACAGCAGCATTCTGAATTTCAGCAGGTCTGATAAAGAAACACAGATGAGACCCTGCGTGCTCAGTACACAAACAGATTTACTGTCCCAGAAACACTTTTTAAACCAATTTTTCTTTCTTTTTTTTTTTTTTTGGGGGGGGCAAGTTCACTGCAGCTGTGGCGCTGACAGTAGCGAGTCAGCATTAACTGCAAATAAAACCCAAGGAGCTGTATTAATTTGATGAACGAGGCTGACTGTAGAGATTGTAGAGGGCACCTTCTGGAAGAATATTAAATAGTTGTACATATTAAAACAGGAAAAGACTAAACTCTGCAACCTAAATAAAAACAGTTCCGCCTGAATAAAGAGGCTATAAAGTTGTACGTTAAGAGCCGTGCCAGCCGAGCAGTGACATTTTTAGATTCTTTATATAATTATAAGTATTTATACTGCACTGTAAAACCCTCCATTTCAGGTAAAAAGTACTAGCAATGTGCACAATTAAGCAGCACTATCTATTAATCTCTGATATCCTGGAATTTTAGTCCCGGTCTCATGTTTTGTTTTAGTGTTGTTTGATGTGAAGCACTTTGTGATTCATCTTGAATCTGCTCTTTAAATACATTTAAAAACTCAGTTGAAGATATTATTATTTTATCTCAACTGATTATTCCTTATCGCTTTTTAACAAAACAATGAAATTAAAGAAATTGCATTTTCCCATTTTAAAAGCTGGAATCAAAACTGTTTGCATCATCAGCCCAATGCAATTTAATTAAAGCTTAGTTATTAAAGCTCAGAGCAGCACTTTGGCTAAACTGTAGATAAACATGTCAAAATGATGCAGTTTAGTGCATGTAATGTTCAATATGGGTAGTTGAACTTATTAGTATAATTGTGTTTTATCAGTTAGCACCAACCACAAATAACAGACAACGGGAATGTATACATCTTTGCAAGTAAATTGCTCATATTAAACCTATCAGCTGCAGAGACTTTAGATTTGTTAATCCAGATGAGCTCCATGAAAAGCAAGAAGTTTAAACTAGTATGCAGAAGTCTTCATGAGTAACTCTAATTATTGACTTTTACATTAATTACTGACAGCGGTAACCTCGAGTGATGCAGTGCACCAGGGCCTGAGTTTGGACAACAATAAAGAACCGGAGATAAAGATGTGAAGAGTACTAAAGCAAAGTTTATTAGAATTAACAAAGAAAACATCACAAAGACAAAATATCTATAAATCTATCTTATTTTCTTTGTCATACAGCAAGTTTACGCCAGACTTGACGAATAAACTTGGGAACTGTAAAGCAGTCACATTTAAAAGGTGGGGTGTAGACAATCAGCTAACCTTAAACTGTCACAAACATCCCAGAGAACAGCTTCTGTGTGAGGAAAATCTCTGGATTTTTCCTGTTTATATTCCACACACACACGCACTCGCGCACACACACAAACAAACGCACGCACTCAGACCAGTGTTTTCACTTTGGTCTTTCTGTTGTTCAGACAGGATGCTACGCACTTTGCCTGGAGACTCTCGTCTAAATGAAGAGTGCTACAGTCATCGTGTAGCACCTTCAGGGTCTCAACAGGTGACAAATTATTGAAGTCTGGCAGATGACCATGCGCACATTGTTTATTTATAATTATTTACATATCTGCAAAAAACCAAACCGTTCCCTTCGTCAGCGTCTTCACTACGTGTCGGGACCGTCCCCTCGCTCGGCGGGGCTCTCGATGCCGCTGGAAACTAGTGGATCCTTGTCAGCTCCTCTACTATCTTAATCACCTCGTCCACTGTGGCTTCACGCTTCATGCCGCTGCCGTCATCGATCTGAAATTGAATGACACCGAGCTATGAGGCTCCAATACTGAGACAAACCCCCCCCAGTGCCACATCAGATGAAAAATGAACACACACACACAGGCTTTTTACTCAGCCTCACTCCTTCACCTGCATTTATTATTTCACTTGAGTGGACATGAAATTATCTTAAAAGCTTCAGAAAAAAATTACTCAACGCTTAGTTTCTGCCAATTTTTTTATTTATCTATTATTATTATTATTATTATTTTTTTTATATGATTGCACTTAATCTGTGTCATTTTTTTCATCACTTTCTGCTGCATGTAGAGGCTCTTGGGTTTTCCTGCTGTGAACCGAAACTTCTTTCTACTGGGATTTAAATGATGGGCTTTCAATGAAAGTGCAAGCAAACAACACAAAAGAACTGATTATATTTTTTCTTGGACTATGTTTTTGTTTTGTCTGAATATGACTAAAATGGATAAGGCTGGAGTCTTCTTTGGACAGAGTAAATGTGATGGCATCACTTGAGCTTCATAAAGCTGAGATTTTAATGGGCTTTTTTTTTTTTTTTTTTTTTTTTTAAGCGTATTAAGATGCTAGGCTGCTGAAAAACAAAACAAGAAACTGTTAGTTGCAGGCTTAATTTTTTATATCAAATATGCAATTAGTTTTTAGTGTACCTATTTTTAGTTGCACAGAGACACCAGTGAGCAGCTAACATATTTTATTTTTATAGCAGTGATCCAACTTTAGCAGAACCCTGGCTTTAAACAGGCGTCTCCTGGCAAACAAACCATCCAAATACTTTGGACTGTCTTTATTGGCTGCTCTCGGGAGGCAAACAGGGAACAGCCTTTGTTTATCAGCTAAAAGTGTAATTTTTTTTTTTTTAAATGCAGTAAGGCTAAGAAGACACACAAAGCAGTATATTGTTATTTGTTTACCTGCCAAAATTTATTTTTCCACCTGTTCTGCTATGAATGTTATTTCCACTTCCCAGTCAGCTAATAAAAACTGTCCAAAGAGTCACTCAAAGTTCAGCGTCGCTTTAAGCCAAAAAAACACAAATACACAAATACAAACTGCATCCTTCTTCACCAGCTGCTCCGGTTGGACCTGTTGGCTTCTGTGAACCTCAGTTATTACACCAGCTTTCATATTTGTTTGTTCACTTTACATTTAATAATAACAATATGCAACTATACTAGAGGGAACAACACTGAATTTACTTCAGTGATATAGATGCAAGTCCATCTCTGCACTCGAGCTGAGTACACATGTCATAGATAAGAGAGCTGTCTCACAAACCTAACACAAAGTATTTCTTTACACCAAAATGGCACTGCCTGCAAGATTTCCAAAGCAATTCAAGTTCCTGCTTTAAAAGTTATGATACAGCTGCACACCCGGGAACAAAGTGTAAAATTTCCCGAAGGAGCCTCAGACTTTCAAAACAACTGTGGAGAAAGAGCCTCCATATTACTGGCAGGTACGTGCTGGAGAAAGTGATGGAGGCAGGAACAGACAGGCTATAAGCTAAACACTAAACAAGCACGGGCGTTATGCCTCGCTGCTCTTTTGAACATAATACAACTTAAATATGAAAAGAGACGTGAAGACAGAGGTTTGGGAGACTGTTTAAGATTGGACTAGAGCTGCTATAAGACTGACGAGGCCAATCTGACAAGCTGCAAGCGCTGGCAATGTTTGTCGTGAGGAACTGATGCTCTCTTGGTAATCACTGAACGTTCCAGGAAGACGGGGATCCTGAGCATACTGACTATCTCAGTTAGCAGACTTGAATCCAAGTGAAAAGATTTGGTGGGATAAAAACAATGAGCTTTTACAAATGAGGCAGATGGAAAACAGCAATTATAGACAAAGGCAATCTGACTGAACTCATAAGGTTCAGAAAGTTTAATGTCTTTCTTAAATATACTGACTAATCATTTGCAGAGACCAGCCCACACTTTATGTGTAATCAGTGATGACAGTACCGAGGGATGTACAACTTTTTCTTGTACTCAACTAGAGGTCATAAAGGGAAAAGTCATCAACAAACTGTTGGCTTGGGATGAATAATGGCTTCTATTTTGTTTTACAACATGTTATCACTAAACTAAAAACACCAAGCGGACTCTAAAAAGACCTCTGTTGGTATGTTTTTGTAACAATGTTTACTCATCACTTGAAAACCATCCTGGTTAAGTGTAGATCTGAACGGACATGAGCTCCTACCTGCAGAGTGCTGACAACCTCCTGCATCTTTGCCCGGCCGAGATCCAGGAAGCTTTCAATGAGGTCCCCGTCAATGAATCCCGTGGCCTGCTCCGTCTTTCGCTCCGTGTGGAAGGACCTCCAGGTGCAGCGCAGTCAAGGAAAATCAATACAAGGCAGCTGCTTCGCCTGAGGACAGCACCTTCGGTACAATAACGCGCATTTTACCTCAGGCCGAGTCAACAGATATTCACTATAGTGAGAAAGCAGTCTAATAAAAGCAGCACTGCTCAGAAGACCAGAGAGAAAAGGTTGGTTGAGTCACCATGTTACTGCTGAATCCATAACAACTGTGCAATGCTTAATAATACTTTGGGAATGTATTATCTAGACTAACATGCCTGGACAAATCAATGAAATCTACAAAACAGAAAAATGCCCTTCACAATGTCCTAAAACCAGAGGTGATTTTCTTAAGCTTAGTTTTGTCTGACCAGCGCTCTAAAACCTAAAAACAAGCCGTCGCAGTACGTCAGTAGAAGATCAATGCAACCAGTAAAACTTCACATTAGAGAAATCAGAAGTGGCTCAAGTTTTGCTTAAAAATGATAAAATAAGTCACAAATGACTTCTTTTGCCAACTGCTAAATTGCTTTAGTTTAAGCTGTAAATACAAATCAAATGATGAGACCAAAAGCCTGTGGAGCCGAATACAAATTTTTGCACACTTGAAATATCTATCAAACAAATCAAAGCTAATTAAAAGAAAACAGTATTACTCCTCTCGCTTCTCAAACCACAGCTGCCAGTGCAGTTCACCTCCATCTTTCTGACAGATGGCAAGCGTACTATAAAAGTAAAAAGGATATAAGCTGTGCTCGATTTTTCCCACGCTCTTGATGACTTTGTTGAGGCGGTTCTGCAGGTCCAACAGGAGGCTGTACCAGCCCTCGGACAGGGATGTCACCAGACCTAAACACACAAACACACACACGTTAGTCAAAAACACAATGGAGGCGTTACAGATTTTCACCTCGGCCGTCTTTTGCAGCAGATGGGAAATACTTCTGGGTTCACATCAGCGAGAAGAATTTTAAGGACTAGATTCATAATAAACTCATAACAGCTGTATAATTAATAAATCAAAAGATCATTAGTGTGACTGCAATCTCCCTAATACAAATTTCATGCTTGTATGCTGGGACTATGTTGGGTGTAAAGAAGCATGATTTCAATAGTTCAATAATGTAAAAGATTTTGAGACCGTCTGTGCTGTAAATATTGTAGTCGCACGGTTTTGGGGGAGTGGTGCGCTCTTCTCTGTGCTACAAATTAAAGTTCTGGCACACAGAGTGGGCTACTCTAACGCTCTGGGGAAGTAATGTGCACTCAAACTGACTGCCACAAAAAACAAAAAAAAAAGCAACTTGTGAACAAAGAGTTGCACTGATGTGCAATGCAGAACTTATTTCTGTGTCTGTCACAAGTCAAGTCATGGAAGTGCTTTGGGACATGAGCCTGGAGGATAGCAGGGCAACAACTAACTACTATAATCATCTATTAATCTGATTAGCTTTGACTGAGAAATGTCAGAAATAAAAATGTAAAACAAAACTTGGAGCAACAACTTGATATTAGGCACTTAACTCTTTTATGTTTAATAAAAAATGCTAAAGTGAAACGCTGTATGGCAATGTGATGGAAGCCTGTGCCGTATATGTCAATAAACAGTAAATTCTATTTAATATGCTTTGTGTTGCTGTGACTGAAGTGGAGCAACAGAGAGACTATAAAAGTGTTCCAAATAAAAGCTGCAGAAAAAAAATGCGGGATTATTTTTGTTCATCAGAGGGTTAATGAAAGGTCTTTGATCATCAGTCTACCCTCTCCTTCTCCCTTTTCCACTGGAGGATTAGTGCCAGCAACTCAGTGCACCCAAATACCACATTCTGCATCAACAGTTCTGGATGAAAAAACAAATGAATATGCATTTTCTCCTGCTGATCTTCTAGGAACTTGTATGTAAATTTGACTCATGGCTCATCATTTGCATGTTGTCTTGTTTTGTTTAACAAACAGTCAGAAATTTTTAGATAGAATATATATATGAAGTTGGGGAAAAAATTAAATCGAGTGGAATAAATAGATAATGCTAGAACAAAACACATTTTGGAGGTTTAGCTAAAAGTTAATCAACAAAACTAAAACAAACATTTTCAACTTCATCACACTGATTAAGCTCCGCAACTCCTTAGAAAATACTAACATATAGTATTCTCTATTTGACTAATAACACAAGTAAAAGATTTAGAATTTACATTTAGCATTGAAAGACTGTTCCTAAAGCTCTGCCTTTCCCAAATAATGGACTCTCCTGCGTTACTTCAATCGATCACAATAATCTTCCCATCTAAGATTACCTACTATCCATTTTCAACAAGTTTATTGCAAGTTTATCTGCTTGTTTGTTGCTATCTGGCTGGAATAATCTTGTGGCCTTGCAGCTTCTTTCCAGTAATGTCTAATAAATCAAAACATCTCAGAGCAATAACCCTGGCAGAGGTATTTATCTTCATTAGACACTGAAGCTCATTTTAGTTTACCAGCTCCTGTGGAAACCTTTAACTGAGCGTACAATGGAAATTCTCGTATCCTGTTAAACTTTCTTCTGACACTTTTTCAGGAGTCACAGAGAGAGTGCTGAGGGGAAATTATGTGCTGCATATTGGTGCTCTGGGAGACCAAGGGGTGAAATACTGCTGTGTCTGAATGTTGTGTGCTCCACGTTTTTCATCCCTGCCTTCATTACTGCCAGGATGAAAGTTACTAGTTTTAATCTGAGTAATGAGGTGTAAACTGTGATTTCTTTTCCTTTCTTATTCCTTTCTCAAATGGAAACATTAGTTTTAAAGAAATGGCTTTGGAGGCGTTTGTGCACTGTCTAATTAGCCTGAGGAATATGAAAACACTGACAGTGACTGTAGCACTGCAGAGCAGTCTTTTGCTAAAGGACTGTCATTGTGAGATTTTTCACCGGATTTTTTTTTTTCTTTTTCTTTTTAAATTTCCTACAAAAATCTGTTAGAAAACTGTTCACAGAGATACATGTGGTTTATCCTGAGCAATGGAGGCAGCGTTTTGAAGCTTTTGATTAACAAAAAATATGCAGCTCTGTAAAACATAAAAACCACCTGGCTGTAATAATCTGCTATTGTCTTAAACATCACATTTCAAAACACAGGTTTTTTAAATTAAAACTCTAAATACTTGTATAATTCTTCTCATTATTCATCTACATATGCCGATCAGTGAAAAAACAGAGATGAAAAGATCAACATTGAGAATCTCACTAGAACTGGTTAAAAACAAAAAGAGAGAAAAAAAAAAAAGCTGCCTCTTAGACCGTGTCCTTTCCCGGCGTATTTCATGATGCACGGCTTACTGCTTGAAAAGAAAAGAGCCCAGGTGCTATAAACAGACCAGTCACCTGAGCCAGTAAGAGAGAAGATTTCTCTCTTAAACCTAAAGCAACTCAGTTCATCAATAAAGAGCGTAGCAAGAAGAAGAAGAGGGAGATTCAATAAAGTGCTCAACATCTAACCTTTGACAGCATTAAATTTAAAATGAACTGTATTTCCAAAAACAGTTTCATTTTATTATCTTTTAAAATTAAACACAGGGTTAAAATGAGCTTGTTCTATTTACATCTTACACCACAGAATAACTCCTGCTATCAATCCTCTATTGAATAACGATGGAAACTCTGAGCAGTGGCTATTACAAATAAATCCATGTTAATCTATAAAACTGGACATTACTAATGAGTGGGAAAATATTCATATTTTCCCATTTGGGTGAAGTAATGCTAAAAGAGAAATTTCAGAAGTTAAAAATCAGATTTAGCCAACAGTTAGATGACTGGAGCCCCTAACTTCTCAGTGCATCTTTGCACAAAGGCTGAAAAACAAGGAGGGCGGGGATAAATCTTGCCTGGCTCTGAAAACTATCTACCTCCCGTCACTTCCACTAATTAACAAATTATCTCTCATTTGTCTGACCAGGACAAAAGCCAAGGTGAAAGTAAAGTTTTGGAGGGCTACATGCTGAAAAGTTACTTGGCTGGGAGCCTCCACTCAGTTCAAGGAAACCAGTGGACAGTAGGAAGTTTCTACTGCCAGCCAAGAAATAGTGCACCGTTTGTCTTTGTGTAGGCTGAGAGGCAGTGGGAACTAAATATTGTTACCTTTGTCACTTGGCATGTAGTTTCCACCTCTTCTCAGTCTTGGGAAGCTAAGCTAACTAATACTGGCTAAGCTAAACTAAGCTAACTAATACTGGCTGTAGGCTTACAGCAATTTGTCATTTGTCATCAGTGCACTTACCAATCATGCCATTAACCGTGCCAAAGAGCACTGAGCCCTGGGTGGGTGTGGAGCTCTCGCCGAGGTTCTGCAGCACCAGCGAACCATGGCAGAAGACATTTACAAACTCCCCAAGGTGAAACAGCCCCACTTCCTGCAGGTGCTGACGCTCCTCGTCTGTGGTGGCCGCACTGACCAGAGAAAGGACGGTGGGAGAGAAATGCAAAAGGTGGAGAGTGAGGGATTATAAACAATAAAGAATAAAACATGTGAGAAAAAGAGTTGATGTATGAGCAAACAGCAGAGAAAAAATAAAGTGCAAAAACAAAGAGAAAATTATGTCAAGGGAAAAATGTAAAAAAAAAAAAAAAGAAATTATTGGGGGACAGACTTGATCGATTAAACAAAACAAAAAACAAGGGGGGCAGAGATATTAGAAGCGTTAGAAAAGGTCAGAGAATGATAGAGAAGTAATGGATAAAAGGGTGAGAAACGGGGGAGAGCAACAGGAAGAGAGATGTGACACAAAAATAAAGGTCAAAAGCATTGAGAGGTCCAGCTTGATGTAGAAGGCGGATAATAAGCTGGGACGTAAATGTAGCACACTCACTTCCAGACCACATCTTTCTTACTTTTCCTTAAAGTCAACACTTGTTTTATAGCAGAATTACTAAAGGGAGAAAGGCAGCAGAGTGGCTAAAAGTTCACCGCTGAGATAACTTCCAAAACAAATGCAAGGACAACTGCTGCTGCATCACATTCACTCCAGTGATGGTGCTCTACAAAGTACCGTGCAACTCACGGTAAAAAACACCTTCCTAATAAGATGATACTGCTTTCAGTGAATAAATGTTGGAGTTAACACAAACTTTTTGATGGTTGACTTCAATGGAAAATGTAATGGGGCCGTAATGCTTACAGGAATCATTCACGTTAATGTGCAAAACTACTCACGGCACCGTTTATACTGCTCCTCCTCACCTGTCCTTTTGGCAGACAAACAGATTGAAGGCGTTCTCCGCCCCCAGGAAGTTGTCGTCATCCAGAATTTCCACTGCACTCATCCAGTTAGGATTGAAGTCACGGGCAATCTAAAGCAAATAATCAAAAAAACAAACAAACAAACAAACGTAAGATATGTCAAAGAAAACAGTAAACACCAGAGAGGTCCTGGGCAAAACAAAGGTGGTACTTGTCTCCAAGCAGATACTGCATTATCTATGAGCTAAGAAGTGCTGACTTCAAACATACTGCTTTTATGTTTCAAGCCCTGAGCAACATGAAATGTCCTTGAATACAAAGGCATGAAAAATGCTTTTCAACTCTGTTCTATTCATGCTGATTATGCCCATAGAGCTCACTATAAGGATCCTGAACTGGGTCTATGATGGACACTATATATAACTCAAAGTATTTGCACTGTGAGCTCACTGGCTTATTTTAAATGAAGGATGCTAGATCATGTACAACTCCAGCAATAAGCCAAACATGCCCTAAACAATGACCCGCTTTATCATCTATTTTACTGTTAATAGGAGTCTAATTGGCAAAGCAGCTCACCGTGCTGTATTAAGGATGACTGAAAATTAGTGTTTGAGATGATAAACACATTAAGATGACCCCTATTGATCATTACAAAGAATACAGGTTCACACGACTACAGATAAATATAAGGCCAATATTTACTTTTAATCTTGTGTATCTTCTAAGGTAAATATCTAGCTGTTTATCTGTTGAATGTGTCATTACATTCAAAAGCTAGTTACAAACTATCTCTGCTTTCCGTTTGGTGTTGAGCAGTAGGGGTTATACTGTAATACCTATCTTGAAATATTTCAAGAAAGGTGTGATAATGATATTTCTGGCAATGTAGAAAAAAAAATACTGAACTGAAGCAGCACTTATAAGTGTAAATAAATGAAGCCTTTTCCAATGAGCTACTGTCCCTGATGACACACTTCTTAATTTGAAGTGTGAATCTACTGAAACAAGGTGCTAGCAGCAGGAACAATATAGTGCAACAGTAGTGACACAACATAAATCAGGTGTAGCACAAAAGTAGTTTGAATAGCTAGTTTTCCCAGGAAATCTTTGAAAATAAAGTAAATGCTTAACACTAAGTAATTTAACATGGTAGCAGATAGGGCTGTTCGATATAACGATATATATCGGATGATGATATAAAAACGTCTATCGTTTCATTTTACGCTATCGTTTGTTTCGTGGTGTCGCAAAATAAACTGTTTACAGCAATATTTTTTCATCGTTCTGATGGTCACTGTAGTGGCTATATTAATTTCTTAAAGTTCTCTCTTTCTCTTATATGTAATATAACTACACTACTGACAGACAAGCGCCTGTTTTTATGCGTTGTCGTTAGCAACAGCGACGCTAACACCTTCGCGTGTCCGCTTGTTTATGTTCCACATAAACCTTTCACAATAAAGCTCAAGATCCTGCTGAGACTTTTCAAAATAAACTAAATTACGTGAAAGAGCAGATTATTTACAGATGAGAAGTAACAAAAAAAAAGCCGCCAGGTGCTAAAAAATAAACCTTAGACTCAAACGTTAGAACAGGCAACCTGCAGCACGCCCTGTAATAAATACAAAGAAAACGGCGGCCGTTACAACTTATGTCTAAAAATGTGTAGTTTCATGCATCGGTTAAAACACTCGACTCCGGGTAAAGGACGCGCAGCTGGAAACACTTCACGCAAGTCGAGCTGCCCGAGATTCACAGAATTTACAGAAAATGTTAAATTTTTGTGATTTATATCGTTATCAGGACGATGGAATTCTTATATAGGGATATAAGATTTTGGTCATATCGCACAGCCCTAGTAGCAGATGGTGTTGGGCCGCTCCTGATAAGTTACAATGTTAAATTGCTTAACTTATCAGGAGCGGCCCAACACCATCACATAAAAACATCCCACATCACCAACTGCCAGCATCTCCTTCTTTGTAGCCAAGCTGTACTGGACAGCTTTGGCCTAAAGTGTTGAAACACATTTGTTGTTTCCTTGTTTTGCATGAATGGTTTTCTTGCATGTTGTTGCACTGGGTTGTATAAGTAGCTCCTGTTTTACATACTAAATCATCATTGTAGGCTGACATGTGTGGCTGTTGCTCTCACACACGCCTTGGCTTGTCTCGTTAGTCCATGCACTAGAATGTAAATGCATGCCACTGCTATAGCAATGATATCACAATACGACATTTTAATATCACATATCAAATTGATTGTGTTATTGTGAATGATGCTAGAGTCCTGATGGCCAGATAGAGAAATATACAGCACTGTACACTAAAACAAACAGCCTGTTGCACCGAACCAAAGCTGCTGGCAGAGAAAATTAAAGATTTTCTATCTCCCAACAGCAAACTACAGAGTTGAGTACTTTTTTTTTTTTTTAGGTGCAACACATTACCTATTTTTAATGCAAAATATTGATTATACTTGCTTTGGTATGTAAGTAGATAATATTTTCCATCTACAATTTTGAGGCACTTGAAGGCATATTTTGTTTTTAAATAAATTCAAGCCCTTTTGGTCTCCAGGACTTATTACACTGAGCACAACAACACAACACGCACACAATAGGATGCATGACTCATCATCAAATCTCTGTATCTTTCTTCCACAAATCAATTTGAACACTTTGCTCATCAGAAGGCTGGGAGGTATGAGGCTATGCGTGGTAGACATTAAAACAAATAACAACAACAACAACATTTATACCCTGAAGAGAAGAGTTACAACATGCAAATGTGGGTAAACAGACACTAAACCAAAGTCTTTAAAAATAAAATCAAATTCTTTCAAAACCAGCAGCCTTGAATGAAACTCAAGGTTAATTTGTGTTTTCACAGCTGTTTTCGGTACAGACAAACCAACTTGTTTGATATATTAAACCTTCTCTTCTTACCTCTTCAAAGTTGCCCTCCATGGATTTGTATGCCAGCAGCAGGACGGACCTCATCAAGTCTCCCACCAGAATGAAATCTCCTTTGGTCTTCAGGTAAAGGGCCATGATATTGTTGTAGTGGTTACACTCGGTCCTCAGCTCCTTCTCGGCCGTCCACTCGTACAGACGGACCTTAAACAAACAAGAAGCGTGTATAATTGTTGGTTGTCAAGCTGCCAAAGATAAAAGCAGCAGTGATTAGCTTTAGCCATGTTTGATGAAGTGTATGACATTTTACTTCCACAATGCTATCACTCCAGATTGTGTGTGTGAGCATGAGGGCGAGGTGCTGATTGAGTACGTGAATTATAAGCTGCAACATTAATGAACATTAAACGGCTAATTACACTCGCAGTGTCATGCCGTCTGCACCAGCTAACAACTTTTTTTAAATTAATTTGAGTCAAGCAATTGACAAAACAAAAAAATCAAGGTAGATTTCTGTGACCTAATTTCTACTCATGATGGTAAACTCAATAGAACAAAGACTAGCTGGTTTTATTTGGAATGATTATTATTATCATTATAGTCATCATCTATTGTTATTATTATTTCAAAAAATGTAACTACATGTAAAAAGTTTACATTACAACAACAACAAAGAAAACCAACAAAAACAAAACAACTTCATCCTTTATTCATTTAATAACGTTTTTTTGTTTTACCTTTGGATCTATTTTTTTCTTTGTTTTTTATAGTTGAGTATAATTTAAAAATGTAATAAACATTTTAAAACTTTATTTACTCAGCTGTACTAGAGTTACTAAGAGGGAGAAAACAAACAAAGAAAAAAAAAAAAAAAGGAAAAAAAGAGAACCAAAGAAAGATGGTTGCCCAGTGATTACATCAAATTTTTGTTGTTGTTGGAGACAATTTCAAGTAGCTGCAATCACCATGCAATATCCTCAACCTCTGGGTCACCAATTTTGATCACAAGGTGATTGCACAGGTCACTCGTCTCTAAACAATCACGGTCTCACTTCGATCTATTTTGTATTCCTACGTTGCAATCAATCTGAATCAGTAATGACTCTTGACTGTTTGTCTTTGCAGTAGGGGACTCCACTCAGGTTGTAGTCCAATATAAGAACAAGATTTCTACTTCAGTCAGGAATTTCTTAAATTTCCAGAAAAAATTTAAATTATTTGTTTGTCCATATCAAGTTTGAGCAGAAATAAAGAGTGTAGTGCTTAAAAGACACTAAGGTGCAGAAAGAAAGATCCAAGTGTAAAAATCTGTAGTTTAAAAACAAAACAAACAAACAAACAAAAAAAGATAAGAAAAAATAAGAAAAATTGTCCAGTAAAAAATCCCAAACGTGTAAATGTTATATATTCACATACTATTTGGAAGAGAATATGCAGCCATTCTTCACGTTAAGGTGAAATGAAGGATCTAAGTGAAAGTTTCTCTAGTTGGAAGCTGAAATTGATCATCTGCAGAGCCAGGTCAGTTATAACTCAGTTTTCTCGACACATGGTGAGAAAACTGAAGCAAAATAGAGAGGTGCTGCTTTTAATCTCTGGACCACATGGTAAATTGTGACGTGGGCAGTGAAAAGCAATTGTGATGGAGGTGCACTTGACTCAGGCACCTTCCCAAGGGCCAAAAGTAAATATTTAATTGTGCAAGCAAGTTTTTTCAGTAAAAGAAAAAAATAGAATCTGACAAATTAAAACAATTTAACCTTCAAGCTGCACTTTTCTTCAGGTCTTCAAGCATGACTATAAGAAAAAGTCAAGATTTTTCAAAGACCAGCTAAAAATACTAATGACCACTTACTGTGCTATTTATGCTGGCCAGCAATTTGCCATTGAACTCTACCATAGAGTAGACAGCTCCTTTCACCTCCTTCTCAGCAACGGTTTGGAGCTTACCTGGAGGAAAAAGCACAGTGTCTCCCAGTCAGTCTTGTGTTAACTTTCAAAGCATTAGACATGAAAGGTTGAGTTAAACTAGCTCCTACAAAAAAAAGTGACTACTGCTCAATTACTGAGAGATGTGGGAAAAAGTGAAGAAAGGAAGACGGATGCGTTCAGAATGAGGATAGGCAAAATGAAGAGTTGCAGGAGGATAAACGAAAGGCACGCAATGCACCTTGAGAGGGGCGCAGTGTGAAAGGAAATGAGAAGAATCAGTGTCGAGAGGAGGAACGTATGATAAGAAGTGATAAGAAAATGATTAAGTGAGGAGGGAAACAGGAGCGTGGCAGGTCGTGCGTGAAATACAGGACAGAGGGTGGAGAGGAGAAAATGAAAACAGGTGAAGGATGAAGAGAGCAAGGCAAAATGAGCCGGGCTGAGAAGGCAAATGGGATAAAGGTTGAAGAACAAGACAGAAAAGTGATTTTAGGTTTATTTGCTGCAAATGGAGAAACCTGAAGAATGTTTGGGTACTGACCGTCGGTGTAGTGGAAGACAATGATGCGTCCTTGCTTGGGCTCAGCCTCCTCTGGGTACACCATGGCGGTGCCGACGATAAAATACACAGACGGGTCTTTTCCCAGGCGACAAGACACCAGGCTGAGAGCATACTCACTGGGGAGGAACTGATGGGCATGCAGAACTGACAAATACACAAAATACAAATGACTTTGTTAGAAATGTAAAACAAGGAGAATGTTACTTGAATTTAAAGTTTTTGTTAATAGTTGAAGAATGAATCTCTTCACAAATGGATACACTGTAACATTGCAATAAAAGTCGGACAAGGCAAGCATGAGTGGCCAAGCAGGTTTTTAACTACACTATAGAGGAAAAACTGCTGCAATCGCTGTTATAATGTCCTTTCACAACACACAATGTCCACTTGAACAGTTAAGAAATATTATTTAAACATTATTTAAGACGTTATTAGTATTGTTAGTATATAAAAATCTACAGACAATATCCATGATGTGAACCTCTTTTCAGTTCACAATCTAATTGAAAAGCAGTGCCGCTGGGTACTGTATAAACAACAGAAAATCAACACACACCACACCTGCCCAGATCTCCCTCTACCATCCTCTCACGTTGCTTCTTTTGAATCAGATTTATGTCGTTGAGGTGAGAGCTCAGGTTTATCTGAATATTGCAATCTCAGCAGCACATTACACTGGACTCAATGTCGTGCAGTAATTGTATAACACTGCACAATACATTCATTAATAGATGTATCTATTTTAAACACATGTCCCACACATCCTCTGGTAATTGTTCGCCCAGTTCAGCTCTCCATTCGTTGTTAATGGATGGCTTCATAATTAGACAGCATACTTTTGTCTTCTCATCCAAATATCTTATAGCCAAGATGGAGGATTGCCTACAGCTTGTATACAGGTCTGTTTGATTGTTCTTGGCCCATTGTACTTTTTTGTTTTCCCCATTTGTGTTTAATGCTAATTTCGATGTGTGACGCTGAACAAGATTTTCAGAATAATGTAGCAAACCGGGCTGATCCCCTGCATCTGTATACTATGAAGACAGGCATAATTTCTAATCTCCCTCGCTCTCTTTTTAGGTTTATTGCACCTGTCTAGAGAGGAAATTTTTCAATTTTATTGCTGCTTTTGCTCATTAACCTAGGCAGTGTAGGTGGAGGTAATTAATAAAATATAACTGCATACAAATCAGGATCTGCACCCTAATGCATCAAAATGTGTCTCCATATCGGATGGAAAACTCACAACATCTAAATAAGCAGTTATCTGATTGCACATTAATAAAGCAGAATGGGATGTGGACACAGTGTGCTGAACCAGTCCCTTATTTACATATTATTAACATATAACATACACTAATTTATGTGGGGATGGTCATGCCTGGGTATTTAAAAAAAGGCTTGGTGCAGTAAAATCTGCAATGCAAAACAGACTGAAGGAAATCCTGCCTGGGATTCAGCTTGAACACTGTTTGCATGACTCCCAAAAATCATTCAGTTATTTAATAAAGAGCCAGAGGTTTGCTTTAGAAACAGAATGCCAAAACATTTGTTTTATGAACCTTTTTACAATCATAGAACACAAAAAAAATCACCATAAAAACACAAATATTTAAGCAGAAAACAAGATTAAATAAAAGAAAACAGCAACTTGTATTAGCAAATGATGACCATGCGCCATATTGCCAACAATTTTACATTACTTTACTATCATATGCTCCTAGTTCAAATGGAAATATATATTCTGCTGTCTCACCTTCAAAGGTGTGTTGATCCACAACC
Source organism: Perissodus microlepis (assembly GCF_051167445.1). NCBI lineage: Eukaryota > Metazoa > Chordata > Actinopteri > Cichliformes > Cichlidae > Perissodus > Perissodus microlepis. The sequence continues at coordinate 30,337,420 of NC_140461.1, forward strand.
AGCAGATTGTGAACCTCCACCTCTTCCCCGAAGGAAGTCTCGTGGGGAGAAGTGCTGCTGGGGAAGAGCTTGCTGGAGCTCACACTGCTAGAGAGAGCCTAGAAGGATGCAGATTTATGAGATGGAACGAGCAAGAGAAGGGCAGACAAAGCCAAACACAGGTTTATAAAACAATTCAAATCCCCATTTCAACATGAGCTGTGTGAACAGCGCAGTCGGCACCATCTGTGGCAGCAGATGTGCAACATTTTAAAATCAGGTAAACATCATTCTGGTCATCACATGTGAGAGGCGCTCTGGCAGTAAATGCAAACACAAATAAAAGTATACACCCGTCCCCTTGGAGAAGATAAAGAGCCATGCTGAGCGGGCATAACACATACTGCCAGTGTGGACGTTTCTGATTAGCTCTCCATGTGAGAATCCCTTTGAAAGTCTCATTCTACTATTTTTTTTTTTCTTTCTTGTCAGCTAAAAAGTCGTCATCTGCATTTCGTGTCAAGAAATTAAACAAAAGCTGACTATGTTCCCTATTGTTAAAATTTGATGTGAACTCTAAACTCTAACCAGATAAATTGAGCTTGACTGTGAGCAATAGTAAGAGATGACAATGGAATAAAGCAAATGCCCTAATCCTTCCTCATTCATTCACTCTGCTGCTTTCTAAATGGCTTTACAGGACAAATGTTCTAACAATAATTGTAATTCTTCAGGGTTCCTGCACCATTTGGAAATAAAAATTAATGTTTTTATATTAGACTTAGAAAATAACCTATTAATCATCATTTAGACATCATACATTTACTCTTGTTGCTACTACATTATTTTTGTCACCTTTATTTTTATGAGATGTGCAGTTAAATGCATGCCCTAGCGCGTATATGGTCATTGCCACTACATACAGGCAGTTTTATTTTAATGGGGCGAGACAGAATATCAACCAAAAATGAAAAACAAAAAACAAATTTTAAATTGATCTGATTGAATGAAGTGCTGCGGACAGATGAAATCAAAATCCAGCTCAACCTGCTGTGAGGAAATACTGATTATGAGCTAAAGAATAACATTCCCACAGTCAAGCACAGAGGTGGAAACATTATGCTTCGGGGCTGTTTTTCTCATAAGTTTACAGGATAACTTCAGTACACTGAGTAGCCAATGGATGGGGCTACGAACTGTAAAATCAAGGACGAGAACCTTTTTCTTTCACCGTGACAAGGACCTAAAACATACCACCACAGGAACAAAGGAGTGGCTAAAGAAAAAAAGACATTAAGGTCCAGAGGCCTAGCCAGTGACCAGACCATAATGTTATAGAAAGGAGGAAGGAGCTAAAGCTTCGAGTTGCCAAGTGGCAGTCAAGAAACCTGCAGGATTTAGAGTTTTTCTAAAGAGGAGTGGGACAAATTCCCTTCTGAGATGTGTTACATGTTGACTTAAAACTTGCACTCTAAACTAAACACCTGCTGTTTCTTTTTACTCATGTGAACCACCACCTCCGCCAAAAAACATTACTGACAAGTTTATTTCTTGTCAAGGCAGATGTTATGGCATTATACCGTTTTACCATCACATTTAAATATAGATACCATGATTTGCTGTTCTCTAGCCAGTACAACATGCTTTCTCTTCACACTGAAAGCCAGAAACTCCCTGTTGTTATCTAATTTGTATATTTAAAATGCTAAAGATTTCTATGACAAACCTGACAATGGCTCAGTAGTTGATTACTTCAATTATGCTATTAGGTTAGTGTTTAATTAACAGCTCCCATTAATGCATTCTAAAATAAATAGATGTGATCAAAACATGAGAAGAAAAAAAACACATTTACTTTCTGACTTCTCTAAACTCAACATAGCAAAATTTCGAACCTTTTAAAACTTGCATACAGTATTTTTAAGCTCTGAATAGGAAACCCTTTACTTTAACAGCTTCAGTTACGCTCAGATTACAATTATCAGGTTGTGATTAAGCAAAGTGTAACACTGAATACCATAGGAGTCAGATTTTAGACTCCTAGCTGAGAAATTTGGGCTACAGTGGTCCTCGCAGGTAACAAACAAGACAAAACATTTGGCGTCTTGACAGCTCAGATTCATTTTATGAACAATATTCTCAGTCAGTGTGCCTGGCTAGATAAGAGTGCAGAACAAACAAGCCCTGTGGTGTTTATCATCCAAACAACAGGGAGGTACCACACCTGAGTGCTCGCGCTGGGTCGTACAGCAGATGTGGTGCCGCTCACATCCTGAATCTCCACTCTGCTGGACAGAACTCCGAAACACTGGGAAACCTCCTGGTAACAGATCCGTCTGAGTGAGAAAAGACAGTGATAGAAACACGTTAGTGAATATGAAAAGAGCAAATGGGTAAACGGGATGAAAAAAAAGCACCTAGGGGAGCCTGCTTTGTGTTTTCTGACTTGATAACATAACCTTATCAATAACCTAACCTGATAGCCTTTATCAAATGATATTAAGCCATGGCTATCACTTAAAAGATTGGGAAAAAAAGAATGACAAAAAATGATCCAGCGTATGTAACAAAACCAGTGTGAGAAAGTGGTTAGAACAAATGGGCACTGCAAACATGAAGAACAAACAGCATTATTGGATGTGAAATGAGATGTGAAATGCTCATTTCAAGTTCAGTTCTAACTCAATATTTGACTGACCTTGGAGATTCATACAGGGGAACAGTGCGAATGTGGAGTTTCTGAATCTCATCGATGGTTCCAATAGTCAGAGTGCTGTTGTTGGCCAGAGCCAAACTGTGATGAAAAACGCAGCATTAGTAAGGGGCGAGAAAAGAGGCAAAATACACCCACTATCTGCGAATCAAAAAGTGGGATTGTATGCATCTGTAATCAAAAGAGACTACATCTGAGTCAGCTCTGTCAGCTAGATGATCAAAACAAAAGACGTTAAGGGCTTACGGCTACCAACTCTTCAGAGCACAGAAAAGAAAACAGATGAATTTCCCATAAAACCACACACTGATAAAATATGAAGGGAAGAAAAGTTCTGCTGCTGACCTGTCGGGGTAGCCCTCAGAGTTGAGTGGGCACATATAATTGACCTCCTTGAGGTTGACATTGGAGAACACCAGCTTGTGGTTGGAGGAATAGATAACAGTGGGTCGGTCAGAGCAGGCAAAGACATTGGAAGTGGACAGGGATCTGAAGGTCCTCAGCACAGTGGGCTGTGTACCAAGAGTGACCTTCTTACGCTCGCTTAGGGCACCTAGGAAAAGGAAACGAGATCAAACCACAGACTTGAAACAGCTTGAGAAATGGGTCTACATCCATATTTGGGTCAAAAGAGCCTTTTGCCAAGTTCCTTTAAGCCACCCAGAAAGACGCACTGAGAGCACATCCTCTGCCAAAGCAAATGCTCTATCAGGGGGTTCACGAAATTCAACTTGGTAGTTTTTGTTGATCTCGCTGGCATTAAGTATTAATGCTTTGCCCTTGTGTTCTCCTTGTGTACGTTGCTTTTAATGCTCACCAAACCATTCAGTGGCCCCATGAGGTCTGAATAAAAGCATCTGCTTTAATTACGTTTCACCACTCCATTCAGTTTTTTCTTTATCTTTTGTACAGCCAGTAGTTATAACAGCAGTATACAGAGAATAACCTGCACAGGCGTTGGCCTTTAATTTGACTGAATTACTGAACCATATTTATATGAACACACATAAATTATTTATTAATTTGCGTAGAGATAAAATCTGAAAAATCCTGTCTTAAAGTAAGGCTGAAAAGCTAGTTTATACATTGATTAGCTCCAGACTGTTGTAAATCATTATTATCTGGTCACTCTAAAAGCTTGAAAAGCCATCAGCTGATTCAGAACGTTACAGTGATTGTACTAACTGGGACTAGAGAGAGAGAGAGAGCATATTTTTCTCCCATTTTAGCTTCTCTGCATTGGCTCCCTGTTAAATTAAGAATATAAAATCTTCCTCACATGCAAAATCTTGAATAATCTGACCCCATCATATCTTAAAGACCTCATAGTACCTTGTTATCCTAACAGAGTACTTCGCTTTCAAACTACTGGCTTATTTGTAGTTCAAATTTCATAAGACTATAATGGAGGGTAGAGCCTTCATCTTTTATGCCCCTCCTCTGTGGAAACATTAGGCTTAACACTGTCCTTTTTAACAAAGCTTAAAATTAGGCCTGGATCAGGTGACCCAGGGGAATCTTTGTGATGTGTTTGTAAATGAAATATGGCATCTTTGAACTGCTGGTCTGACAAAACGAGCAATTAGAAAATGTATCTTTGTACTTTAATGGACCTCATAATTTCCACAATAAGTAATGAACACGTTAACAAACTGGCTCCCCATTGGACTACATCTCAGCACATGCCTACATTTAACTGTAGAGGCAGAACAGATTAAGTCTTGATTAAGAGGCATTAATGGATTTAAATGTTCTGATTGGTTGTGACTTACATAACATTCATTATTCTAATACAGTAATAAAGAATAAGAATCAAAAACTTACAAAGATCGCTGTAAAACACTGCCAGATGTGTTTGGGTAAATCAGACAGTGATAATGCATGCAGCCATTTAAAATTCAAAAACAGACACCTAAAAATCAGTTTTAGTTTCGTCTGGCAGCAGTTCAGGACTATTCAACTACATTTACATCAAATGACTGCACCGCCTGTGATAACAGTTGTATAATGTCTTCTGGGGCTTTTAAATTTACTTTTTTTTTTACACTACTGAAATGACCTCAACTGGGTATCTTGACTGCATGATATCATTTCAGTGACACCATCCAGTCGTATTCTGGGCTCAGAGATTATGCACTAGAAAGAGCTGAGCATTTAGCAGGCAGGGAATGTTTATTAGAAGGAAATACTAACATGTTGAAAGTGCAGGATGATGAAGTGGTCTTGAAGCCTGAGACCTAAAATTCAGAGGTTACCAGCCTAAGCAGCTTTTATTTTAACTAGCAATATCAGAAATACTACATTAATGTTAAGCAAGCTACCAGAGAGCCCTTTCTCTATAACATGGTCAAATTCGTTTGATCTGATGTGAATGACGCAGCATACTAAATGAAAACTGAGGTAATTAGTGGAAAGTCTTTGCTAGTCCTCAGTGCATTAGCTAATGCACATATAAACACTCACTGGACTTTACTGAATTGCACAGCATCTTTTCGGGACCAAAAAGCAGACGGTTAAACACAGAAAAGCATTTACTGTCTCATTCTCAAGTCCTCCTTTTACAATTCCTTCGGGAAATGCCAAAGTTTAAAAGCAGACCATATCTAACTAAATCACATTTGATTATAATTATTAGGGGTGCAATGATACACAAAATTCACGGTTCGGTTCGATACTTTGGTGTCACAGTTCGATATTTTTTCAATACAAAAAAATGTTCATGCTTTTTTAATTTGTCATTTATTAAAATTATAAATATATATTTTAACTCAAAAGTACAGTTTTTAAATTTAATGTTGCTGAAACAACAAAGGGATAAAATAATAAATCTATCTGATCGAGAAATCACTCATCTTTGGAAAAGAGAGTTTATTACAGAGAAATGGCTCTTTCCAAAATAAAAGCTATACTATACGCTTCTTCTGGGCTATACTCTCAGCAGCATATTAAACATATCAGGTCCCCATAAGGAGAATCATGTGCTAACGGCTGTCTAAATGACTCGGTAAAGTTTGTAGCATGCGTGCTTGTTGTTTTTGTCTGCTTCCACTTGTCTTTGCACTAGGATGATGTCGGCGTAAATGTGCAGTCATATTCATTTTGTTCCCACTAGTGCTGTCAGCGTTAATCTGAAATGACGTTAACGCCACAACACGGCAAATCTCCGTTAACGAGCTACCGCGGATCACCCCGTGCGTGGGGCTGGACGGCATCAACACGTTAACGAGCTAACTGCGCTAAAGCACTAGTTCCCACCAATGTAATTGAGCATTGCGTGGCACATCCAACATACTGTTTTACTTTTGTCCATGACGCGCTTACCTTCAGGGTCATACGTCACATGAAAACCAAAATAGTTCAAAACGCCAGATCTGAATGAGGGTGGGGGAGGTTCAATTTGCCATGTTCCAACGAGAGCTTAACTTCTGTCTCGCTAGCTTGCCCTGCGCTCAGTGGATCTGCGCTCGACAGTGCAGCCTAGGCGGAGTAGTCGAACGCAGATCCACTGAGCTCTCAACACAGACAGCATCGTCAGAAGAAAAGTTGATAAAATAAATTAAAAATTTTGTATTGTTCGATACATATGCGTACTGAACCGAAAGCACTGTATCGAACGGTTCAATATCGATACGAGTATCATTGCACCCCTAATAATTATGTGTCATAACTAAATTCTAACTTTTTCAATAAACAACACCAACTCATATCAACTCAAACTCAAACTATATAATTTATATAATAATACATTTAAATATATCCATCTCATGTCAGAGACCCTTTAATATTTCTATTCTTCTGGCCACACTTGGCCTTGATGTAGGCTGCCTTGGTCCTGTCTGTGAAACTGCTGCTTTTTTCTGCCTTTACCACATTGAAAATCTTTTAACAGTTCAATGACAGCCTTTCAATCAAACTTATAACACAGCTTTCTTCAGGCAGTAGAGTTTCTGAACCAACACATCCAAATATAGTGCTGGCAGTTACGCAAGTCGACAAGAAATGATAAACTAAAAATGAAAATGCTCACAGACAGCAGCCTGTGGCCCAGCCTGAAGGTCCTTATCAGTCTGGAGAAGTCTGAGAAGCTCTCGTCTAAAGATTGTAGCGGTAACAGTGAGAAGGACCTACCAGTCTGCAGATCCAGACCAAAGTAGAAGAGTGCTCCATCTCCCAGGGCACACAGCAGGTAGTAGCTCCCTTCAAAGGTGGTCATTAGGATGGAGCGAGGAATGATTTCTGAGGACACACACAAACAAGTGATTTATTTTTGCTGTACTCTGGAGTCACTGGTTCTATACTAAAGTGATAAATGTCTGTAAAAATACCTCCGTCAGAAAAATCAATCAGGTTTATTCAGACTCTGTGGTAACTTTAAAAGAAACAACATTTGAATGCTTCAGGATAAATATAAAGAGTTCAGTTTTGTTCAGTTTCCCAAACACCGGTTTCTTTGACTGCAGGCCAGTTACATCAAAACAACTTTGGCTCTGATTAAGTGCTTATTGGCTGACTCACCAAAAAGCACCACTGTTCAGATAGAAGTGTACATCAATTATTTTTAGCTGAGCAGGACAAATGATTAAAGTTCAAACATGAAGATGTACTCTGAAGGACATGCATAGAAGGTCTAAAACACAATCAATGTAACAAAGCTAACATAGCTTAAGGGCAGGAGTGGGACGAAGTATTGAAATTCTGCTTCCACTGACAGATCTAAAAATGTCAACATGTTGAGTATTACAGTACTGTGCAGAAGTCTCAAGCCACCCCTTATTTCTTTATGGGATGCTAGGAAAATATGTGCAATGATTTATTGAAACATGTCCAAACATACATGGAAAGACAGTATTAAGGCAAAAATAGTGGCATAACTACCTCTATTCTTCAACACAACCTGTACTCTCTCTTGCACAAGCTTTCCTTCAAGTAGTCTTCAGGAACAGTTCTCCAGGCTTCTTGAAGGACATTCAAAGCTCTCCTTTAGATGTTGGCTTCCTTTTGTTCTGTTCTCTGTCAAGACACAGCCATCCTGGGCCCAGCGCTGTATGAATGCGCTGGATGAATAGCTGCAGGGCAGGATGGCTGTGTCTGGATCGGCTTACTTCTCACCCCTTACCCGCCCCTGTTGCTTGTCATGTGCTTCATGATGTTGTGATGTGGACATTTATGTGCTCTTTGTGCAGAGGAGTTGTTTTTTGTTTTCTGTTCTCATGCTGTCCACCCATAGGAGCCCAGCATGAGTAGAGGTTTCTTTTTTTCCCCCCTCCTCGTCTTGTCCATTGTATTGTACATTTCAGTGTTTTTCCATAATACTACCGGTCTCCGACCTGTCTCCCCATGTGATGTCTGTGTTGTGTATCTAAGGTCGGGGGGTCCCATTTCGCTGCAGGGCAACTTGCATGTGACAAATAAAGGCTTTCTTGAGATGATTCCACACTGCTTCAATGAAGTTGTGGTTTGGGCTCTGGGGAGGCCAGTCCATGACTCATACTGTTCCACTGTGTTTTTCTTTTTAGACATACTTTTACTTTTCAGAATGGCCCTTTATTGTCATTGTACACATACAATAAAGCATGATAGATCACAATTTTAGAGTACCATTCTACCATCAGTTCCATTAATATTAATAAAATCTCCAACATCACTGGCTGAAAGGTAGCTCCTAACCATTGCTGCAGATACTGTTGCACCTCTCTTCTGACCTGCTCATATTAATGAAAATGATTTGAACCAACATTTCAAATTGGGATTCGTCACTCCATAAGACCTTTGTCACAGATTTTCAATTCTTGTGTTCTTGTCAGCATTTTCTCTTTGTTTGCCTTCCATAAGAATAGTTTCTTCACACCAGCCCTGAGACCATTCCTGATGAAGCTGCAGTGAACAGCAGATGGATCAACTGATTGTAGATTTGTGGCCTGGAACAACTTCTTGACTACATTTCCAGAATTTTATGAGGGTACGCTGCAAACCATGCTGAGATAAGCAAAGTTTTCAGTTAATAGTTCTTTAGAATCTGATTATCTAACTCTGCTATCGTTGGCATTTTTCATAGATTCAACTAAAAAAAGAAAAAAAGAAAAGGGAACAAATTAAGAATTTTTGCAACAGGATGCTAGTAACAAAGTGGCTAAAGATACAATATGAATCTAATTCTGTCAAATTGTCCGTTACGTCTGGACACAACACTGGATCTTTAAAGAACACCAATAATGAGGGGTCGCTCAAGACTTTTGCACAGTATTGTATATTAGCTACGAGTTTAAAATCTGCAGTCAGACTGTAGTTTGTATGGCAGCAGGCAAAAAAAGTGTAAAAAGTTTGTTCACTGAGCATCTGTCAATCAAACACAGTTGGAAAATAAAGTGTGACACTGTGGGGAAGACTGTGGAGTTGTTCTTTATGGAAAGTAAGAGGCCTGCCAGTGCCAGTTCACTGTTATGAATTATTTTTTTTCCAGTAACTGCTGACTTTTTCATAAGTTCAACCCAAAAAGTATTCAAGTCCTCTCTTGCATACTTTAAACATTCCAAGTTTAAATTCTTCTCAAGTGTATAAGTGGTGCATTAAATGCATTTAGATTAGCAGCATATTTAATGCTTAAGCACTCATCAAGTACTTGCTAAAATGAGCTGCTTCATGTGAGATGCCATTTACATCTATTAAACTGGAAACTGGAGATACAATCCATTTCACTGAAGCCATTACTGCACTATTATGGACCCATGCCTTGGAGTGATTTATTAAAATTCTTAAAGCAATAGTTTCACTATTTTTTTGTTTTGTCCAGTTCTGTCCGGTCACAAATCAACATGCTTATTTCTGAGCACAAAAATCAACAACTAGCTGTTTCAGAGGTCAGTTTCTGTAGGAGTATTTCTTAGCTGGGAGCAGTTGAAGGCAACAAGAGAAGAGTTACTGCTCTCATATAAAAAAAAACTTAATATAAAAAGTTCATTCCTGAACTTTTAAAAGGTGCTAGTAGGCATATTTTTTTTTACCATTTGACAAAGCCAGGCTATCATTTTCTCCCATGTTAAGCTTAGTATCTAACTCAACTGTTTGTTGGATTTGACTTTTTTCCCCCAACCATCACAGACCTAAATTGAAGAAATGTAAGATTTTTTATTTAGAGAGATCCACATCTCTTCAAATAAACCATGCACATAAAAAATGGAATCAGTTCAGTAGATCAATGTGAACCAAAGTATTTTATATTGTTTGCCTTTTCTGTGGCAGGTATGTTTGAGAAATTCTGTAAAAACAGCTTCCTCAAATGAAGTTTGTTCCTGTTTCAGTATTCTTAATATTATTTTTGCTATCAAATCTTATTGGGATTAGGCTTTTGCTTAAAAATTTTACAACACTCATGTTAGTAAATTACTGTGGTCACAGTGATATTGAGACCTCAAAGTTCATGTTATTCATACTTTCTGAAAACAGTTCAGGAATTGCTGCTTTTGTACAATTGTGCGGACCATGTATGCACTACTGTGCAACACAAATATACTTGAATGGCATTATTTCCATCGACATCTCTCTCCACAAGCCACAGCTTTCCACTGCTCCTGTCTGGGTAATCTGCTTCTCATTTCTCTCACCTCCACCGAGCATTTCCTTGTGCAGGGCTGTGAAACAGGGTAGTTTGAGCACACGGGCTGAGATGTCGGTCCAGAGTCCCACAGCACAGAGCGGTGACTCACCGCCACCCTCCCCAAGAGGTGTGATGTCCAAGCAGGCGACCTCATGCTCCATTTCTGTGGTACTGAGAAAGGTGAGGAGGATTTGAGAAAACAGTAGCAAGCTGCCCTGCAAATTGTGAAAAGAAGTGTGACCAAATTTGGCATGCACAGACAAACACACACACACACACACACACACACACACACACACACACACACACACACACACACACAAACACCTGACTAAAATAGCTAATGGGATAATTGTGTTACTGACACGGAGAAGAAGTTCTAATCAATTTTTCCTCAATGTGAGATACAAACTGAGAAATGTTACACTGATAAGTATGAGTCAGTTTAACACCAGCTAAAATTGCCAGACAACCAAACAACCAACCTTATTCAATTCAGAGTAATGGTTGGTGTTGTAGAGGAAGAGGCAGTGTACATTTTGACCAGATCGATCACACTAGTCCAGGGGTCAGCAACCTTTAACACCCAAAGAGCCATTTGGACCCGGTTTCCACGCAAAAGAAAACACTGGGAGCCGCAAATACTTTTTGACATCTAAAATAAAGATAACACTGTATATATTGTTTTTTTACCTTTATGCTTTGTGTGAACAACTAAGGTGTGTTGCTTATGAAATCCATGAAGTGCTACAGAGAAAATTAAATTTTTTTTATGTAATTAACACACTTTGAACTCTTAAAGAAATATAACAAAAGGAAAGACACCCAGCTGAACTAAAATGATCCAGCAAACAAAAACTGCTGTGAGCCGCCACCCTTATATCGCCTTTGGGAATTTGGAGCCTTGACCTGACTTTTAAAAAATAAGTGGAAAAAAAGCACTATGCTGCTAAAAGATGAAAAATAGATATTTGCAAAATTCTGCCTAAATATGTATTTTACCTGGTTAATGTGTGTGGCGGGGCGTGGTCTGCAGCGCCGCTGCAGGGGAGGCGACACACCTGAGCGGCACCTGCAATCACGCCTCGCCGCCTTTACGTCTGTGCTATCTATGCTGTTGTGTTGGTGTGTGTCGGGCTGTGAGCTGCAAAGCTACAGCCGGCTGTATGCGTACAGCAACCGTGTGTGAAAAGTGGTCAATAAAGACATGCTGAAAAGCGTGTTCATGGAAACATCGTCGGGTCTGTCGTGGTATGTTTACAATGGGACTTCTGGTCCCGAACCTCTGCGCACAGCGTCTGCAGATCGGGGCTGTACGAAGTCACTTTCATCTTTACGCAGGACTGTAAGCTGTCATCTGTGAGGCGTGAGCGGTGTTTGTTTTTAACATAGTTCACGGTGGAGAATAGCTGCTGACATAATGTGGATCCGAAGATCCATATTTGGACTACCTGGGGTTGAACGTCTCGATAAATGCACGGCGTTTCGGCGGGTAATCCAGCTTCCGCCAGTGTGACGCTTATTTTGAGCGATGAAAAAATAATAGAATATAATTTTATTTTTATATTTCAATATCACAATAATCTTCCAATTTAGAACTACAAGTTAAAAAAGAACTAACATAAGTAAAATACACTTCAGCTAAATACTTCTAATTTATTTTCCCAAACCACGCGGAGCCGCACTATAAGGATTAAAGAGCCGCATGCGGCTCCGGAGCCGCGGGTTGCCAACCCCTGCACTAGTCAATCACAGGGCTAACAGAGAGAGAGAGACAAACATTCGCACTCACATTCACACCTATGGCCAATCTAGAATCACAAATTAACCTAACATGCATGCCTTTGGACTGGAGGAGAAAGTTGGAATACCCAACTTTGCAGACATGGGGTGAACTCCAACAACAAAACTTCCTTCTCAAAGATGAGTGTCAGTCATACAGTTTACCTTCCTTGTTTATGCTCTGCTGAAAATATATATCTTTAATGACAAACCCCATTAGTGTGGGTGTATATGCTTGCTGAGTAAAAGCACAACATCAGGACATACAGTATCAATGTGGAAATATAAAATTACAGATGCCACAAGAGGCCTTTTCTTTAAATCATTTTAAAATGTCTAATGCTAAACTTGATAAGCAGATCTAAACATACCAATAATTTTGAAGATGGAAAATATTCTAAGCTTTGAATTATAAAGGACATCAAGTTAAATTCCCTGGTATAAAATCTTTAATTCACTGTCATTAAAATGATTTTAAAAAACAGCCTTTAGTATCACACATCAATCTGTACAATGAAGGTCAAACATCTAAATTTGTCATTACTACAAAGAAAGCTTTGAATAAAATGACAAGAAAAGAACCTTTTCACTTTTTAATTAAAATGGCCAATGAACTGCATTGTAATGGAACAAGGCTACTCAACAATGCAAATATAATGAATAATCACTGTCCAAGGTGAGTACTCGCACTTTAATTATATTAGAGGAGAGCATTAGAGTCCTGTACACACCTTTAAGCCAACAGTGACTTTCTGGTTTACACAGATTTTTGTGACACACACAGCAAACCAGCTGCTTATTGATGCAGCCCAAACATTATTTCAAAGCCTCTGTTTAAGACTCTTCCCTCTGTCTCCATTTCATCATTTACGAACACCCACTGCAAACAAACACAGTGTTCCTCAAGCAGCCCTGGTGGCAAGCTTTACAACTGTGCATCCTTCTCTTCTAAACTACTGTGAAATAGTACATACATTACTGCAAAAGGGCCGAAAGACAGTCATACCAGGAAACCAGAGCAGCAACGTGAAAGAACAACAATAAAAAGTAACTCCACTATCCTCCTGCAACATATATTAAAAAACAAAAAAAACAAAAAACACATAACTGTGAGACTAATGAACTACTGGGGATAGAGTTAATTAACCTTTGTTAATAAGCTTCCATACCTCTGTTCTGTTGGGCATTGCATATGCAGTCAAATGTATCATATTGAATATTCAAATAACCTGAAAATAGTCTAATAGTTATATAGAAATTTCTTTACGAAACATTTGAGCCCAACATCCTGAATTAAGAGTTCACTTTTTATTAATAGGACAAGATTTAAGTCTCTGCACTCAGATAACTGAATAGCATTAAATGCAGTATATAGCTTTATTGCTCAAGTGAATCTGTATCGAGGTCCCAGTGAAAATGATGAGATTGGACATTGGACATACTTGTGAACTCGCAAGCTGCTCATATTTGCTCACTAAGGCTTTCCATGATAATTATGCAGCTAAGTGAGCAGCCAGTTGGCTTTGTGGAAAGACTGGAAGTAATAATAATAATAATAATGGATTGGATTTATATAGCGCTTTTCAAGGCACCCAAAGCGCTTTACAATGCCACTATTCATTCACTCACTGGTGGAGGCAAGCTACGGTTGTAGCCACAGCTGCCCTAGGGCAGACTGACAGAAGCGAGGCTGCCATATCGCGCCATCGGCCCCTCTGGCCAACAGCAGTAGGCGGCAGGTGAAGTGTCTTGCCCAAGGACACAACGACCAGGACAGAGAGCCCGGGGATCGAACCGGCAGCCTTCCGGTTACAGATGCGCAGTGGGAAGTGGGTTTTAACAGTGAATAAAAAAATGTTAATAAGTCCCCATTTATGTCCTACCTGATCTGTTTGAGCTCTCCAGCTAGGATCTGCAGGTAGTAGAGGGCTCGCCCCACAGCAAGCACCACTTGGGTGTGGTTGCACGCAGCCACACTGATGTTCCTGCCCTGTGGCTCCTTCCATTCACTCACCAACGTCTTGCTGTCCTGAAGCACCAGGCGCACAGAGCCTGATGTGATCTGGAGAAACATTATTTGTTATTTGGTGTTTCCACAGATGACAAAGAAACTGTGAGCTAGAAAGTATTTTAAAGAATATCTTATTGCACAGAATATCTTAATCTATGAAAAACCAAAGAGGTTTCATCCTTCTTCTAATTTCTTACATAAAATTTCCCATATAATGAATTCCACTGATTTAGCACCGTTAACATATCAGATGCTAAGACTGCTTTAAAACACTTCCATTCATACTTATAGAGCTGACGCTAGACTTAAAGATAAAAGATAAAAGCAAGATAAAAACAAATGAAGACAAAGCAAAGGCTTCAGTAACATGCTTATTAGAAAATAAAGCAGTTTAACTACAATACAAATGTCAAGAAATATAGTATGATTAAAAGAAACATGAAGGATGAATGGCTGCCATTTGTTTGCTCCCAGAAATCACTTTTGTGAAACAACAAAACCAAATGTCATTGTAACATATAGTCATGATATTACTATTGTTGTAACGGTTCATTTCATTGCATTTGTATTTCACGTCCCACAAAAGACCCTGAGGTTAGGTAGCAAGACAAATGCAATGTTTAAAATATAATGGTGTATTGTAAAAGGGGAGTGCTACTATACAGCAGTGAAAAAGCAAGACAGGACAAAGGAGCTGAAGAAGCCCTAATTACAGACTGCAGCAGGTACAAACATTAAGAAGTGAAGGTAGTGCACCGTTTAGACAATGCAAAACCTCATGCTGCAGCACAAATACAGTTTGATAAGAAAAAGAGAAGAAAAAATAAATAAATCATGCACGGCAGTAAAATGCAACACTGTTGTAAATACAACGGCAAATTAATGCTGCAGAAAATAATGTTGGGATTTAGTGCACAGAACAGTATATAAGTTAATTATTTTATGCTCATTTTATGCCAAGTGTGCTCAGTGCTGCTGTTTATTACTAATGTGATGGTTGCACATTAGAGAGCTATGTATTCTGTGTTATAGCATCTGCACTTCCAAGTGGATCTTTTGGAATTGCAGTAGATTAGCATCAAGTATAACAACATTTAGACTTTGTTTAAAATCACCTAATGAACTAAAAGGACATTCCAGTGAGAGAATAATGCAAAGTTTACACTGTTGTAACTTCACGGTTGAGCTTCATGTGATGTTAGTAATGTACAGCTCAACAACTTACACAAATAAAATGAAGAGAATCTTTACTGACCTTAAAACATGCTGCAAATAATCTACGAAAGCGTGAGACAAAGCTATCCAACCAAATTATGAATTAGGCATAAGTTACAACGGTGGTTCATCCACATATAAAGAGAGCCACTTTTGTAACACAGAAAATCTGACTTTAAGATTGACAAAGCTCGCTAACCCAGTCTTGCTTTGTAGTGCACCCCTTTGGAAACTACCTATGATATGATGGTTAATCATACTGGTGTTTGCAATGGCAAATAGACAACATAAGCATCCCTCTGAAACTGTGTTTGTTGCCACTTGTAGGTGTTTATGTGGTGTTTTACTGCTTCTGAGAGAAATATCAGCATTGTTTACCAGCTCCTTTTTCAGACTTTTTGCAGTTTCGTGTAAGTATGCATAGTTGGCTTGTCTGAGCTTGTTTACTGGAATCAGCTGCCTAGAGCTTTTATTGTGACATTAATTAGAGCAGTGAAGCACATGGCCTATGTGCAGGATGTTGAACCAAAACTAATGAGCTAAAATAAGGCTAAAAGCTGCAAATAGGTACCAAGTCAGCCATTCATTCTGAGTTTAGTGCTATGAGCATGTTCATGGCACACCGAGTAATTAGGTAAATAATAATCCTATGTTGACAATTTCCTATTACAGCAATATTTAATGTGAATTTTACAAACTTTCAAATTTGGACACTACCACTAAAAAGTAACACAGTCTTTAGTGTTCTCATGTCACCAGTGCCATCTAATACTATGCTGTAGTGTCCTTTCGGGACAACCCCTCTACCACTGGTGGCTTTAATGCAAACGTAAGGAAAACTCAACTGAAGGGCCAAAACAATGAGTGGCGTAGCAACATTCAGTCAGATAATAATAGGGATGGGTACCGGTATCTGGTGCCATGATGGCACCGGTTCTGACATAAACGGTAGTAACCAGACCGAAAAGCAGCGCACATTTCGGTGCTTTATTTCGGTGCTTTTTTTTCCTGAGCTGTGATACACTTTAGATTCTAGCCAATCATTTTACGTTTCCGAGGATAGTAGGCGGATCCAGGTACGTACGTTCTTTTAGAGCAGAGCTACAGATTAAAAATGCCCAAGGCAAAGCGGTCAAAAGTCTGGCTGTACTTAACAGCAAAATATGCAAACTCAGCAGCCTGCAACAAGTGCTTTAAGGTGATACTGTGCAAAGGAGGTAACACCTCGAATCTGATGAAACACCTGGCGACGCATAGCGTTTTTTTTAAAAGCCGAGAAATGCGCCGTATTTGATAGCTTGCTGCGAGACCTCACACCGAGCACATCTACTGCGGGTGTGGTGCCTGTTATCGGACCCGGTGTTAGCAACATCCCCCAAAAACCCGAAGAGGAGAGTCCTGGCCCCTAGCCCTGCCAGTGTAGCAGAAATGATGACGGATGATGATGGCAGCAGCAGCCGTTCTTCTCTGCGTGAGTAGCTTAATGTTGTTCGTGTGTAATTTACGTTGAGTAGGCTAACCACGTTATTACATTGATGCATGTAAGGTGAACTAGCAAACATCATCATAGCTACATGCGGCTGTCTTCTTGTTTGATGGCAGATACTCCCTTCACCCTGGCCAAAAAGGCTAAAATGACCAAAGAAAAAGTGGAAAACAGCTAAACATGAGAGGTTTTTGGACAAAGTTTGTGTTTTTTCCATTGATTAAGTACTGCTTCCAGCCAAGAGTGATACCATATATGCCCCATAGCTGCAGAAAAGGCTAACATTGTTATCTTTTTACAAAAAAAACAGCTGAACATGAGAGGTTTTTGGACCAATTTTGTGTTCTCCATTCTTTAAGCACCGGTTTGAGCACCGTTTAAGCACCGGCACCGTTTCAAAAGTACCGGTTTGGCACCGGTATCGGATAAAACCTAAACGATACCCATCCCTAGATAATAACGTCAAAATGTATTCAATATAAACACATGAAGTGTACGAGTTAGTAAAAAACCCCAGCACTGAAATACGAGCAGAGTTTTCATAACCTAAAGATTAATGGTTGAGGGTGTAACATTTGGCAGAATTCCCAGCAGGATTCATCCACATTTCCAAAAGGGAGGATGAAACTTGAGATTAAATGAAGTAAAATATTTATATTAAGTATAAAATACATGAAGTCTTTTTGAACTCTTCACATTCAGAACTGGCCCTTTTAATCATGCATGATTCAGCTCCGCCAAAGGATATGTTATTAAATGGCACAAGGCCACAGCTGAATAATTAATTTAGAATTTATGAAACGAAAGGGTATTCTTACTTTCCAAAGCATGAACAGACCCCGTACTTTATATATAACAGATATGTGCATGTGTGCATACAAACCTGAATAAGTTGTTGGTGTGCCACATTTCCACAGTAAAATGTCTGCTGGTTGTCAACAAAGCCTGGAAGCTCAGTCTCCTCAACTTCCTCACCACTCAGCATCAACACTCTGGGGGGGAAAACATACTCTTGAGATAAGACACGCATTTTCAAAATTGACCCTGTCCTTATCTGGCATTCTGCACAAATGCTCACCGTGTCTGACCCACAAAAGACAGCACCAGCATGTCATCTGTCTCTCTGCCCGCCTCAGAGCGGAGAGGCCACAGACCTTGAAGGGAATTTGAGAGTGTTAGACTGAAAAAGTTACTTTCAGCACCAATTTGCAAAGAAATAAAAGAAATGCAATATCAAGACAGTGCCCAATGTTAAACTATTCCATTTGTCAAATGTTAACATGTTGGAGGATGTACAGGTTGCAAATCACTCTCGAGGAGCCATTGATTACCTAAGTAAATAATTGCCTCTCATAAAAGAGGCCAGGGGCAAGAGCCAGCAGCTAACTCTTTTAGGGCATAGATGGTCGATAAAGAGCTATAAACTAACAAGTGTGAGCAGACCTTAACTGGCCTGTGTGTCTCATTCAAGCACCGGAGAAGAGTCCTTTGAGAGAAACCTAATTTTCTGGGATTAAGAGGTGTCTGCTGTCGTTAAAACCTGACGAGCTTCCTAAAATTGTCTGCTTACCATAGCAGACACTGCAGAGCACTTTGATTTTCTAAATTAAAACAAATGCCTCCAAACCAAACCTTGGCAATGTTCCTGTTATTCAGAAAGTGCAGAGGGAAGACCTATGACATCGGAGCCATCTGTTCCTGTTCACGTGCCAAACCTGAACGAGCAACAGCTGGCATCTTGGCCAGCAGAGGCAAACAGATGTGTGGGGTGAAGTGGCTCTACTCTGAAGTTAGTAGAATATTACGGTCCAAATAAAGTCAAGGCTCGAGAGGGAGATGGCTGATGAGACACAGACTTACACACACAAAACACACAAACCTTTGATTCCTGGCAAGTCAATGCTGGCATGCTCATGAATTCCAATGCCATTGCGGATTATCCGAAGAGAGCCCTCTTTAAATGCACCTGAGCATGTCACCAGCTGAAAGCACCAAAGAGAGACATTAAGACAAAGATTGAGATATGGAGCTGTTGCTTTCCTCCCCCTTTTTGTCAATTAAACAACACCTTATTTCTGCTTCCAACCAACTATTATGTTTTTGTAAAGAATGAATCCTTTCACACAATCTATAACTTTTTAATATATTCTAACACATCATTCACATCTGTAACAAAACTGTCCATTACAGTCACTAATCACAAGGGAGTGAGCAAAAACTGCAAAGATCTGAACTCAAGGACATGACTAATGGGACAAGAAACATGAGCAGTCAGTCATACCATTTTACTCCCAAATGAAGTCATTTAAATAATATGGCTATGTTGTAGCGATGTCTTCACGTTTCAAAGACCCCAGCAATTAACTTGCTCACTGCATTGTTGTTATAACTATTCAGTTAATCAGCGATTAATTTTCTCCATTAATTTCCTAACTGTAAAATGTGATAACATTAGGGATGCACAGATATATCAGCCTTAAGTTGGTATTGGCTAATACTGGGTGTGCTGAATGTTATGAGCCAATCAGTAGTCAGTAAAAGATATCCATCTGCTGCTGTGGTAGCTAAAGGTTCAAATTCAGTGTAATGAAGACATAAAAGACTCTGGAATAGTTAAATATTTTTGTTCTTTGTGAATAAGATATTAATGGGCAGAAACACAAAAACAAAAAATAACAATTTCATAGCTTAAAGATTTTGTACTAAATGAGTGCTTCAGTGCCAAGAGAAAGCAGTTTAAAACAAACAAACCCCCCAAATGTTGGTATTTTGGTTAAAATTCAGTCAGACACATTATTATCATTAATGCTAAAAGACCTAGTTTAAGTACTTGTCATAAAAAGTCATAAAAGTGCAGAAATCCTTCTTATATGGTTTCGATAGTAAAGCAGACATCAATACAACTAAAATGTAGTTTGTAGAAATTGTGAACTGGCTCACAGTAGAGCGTCTCTGAGACTGCCATTATAAACATCACACTGTTGAGATCCAGCAGCCTGAAGGTAAATAACTGCCTGTACAGTATGACTGGAGAGCACCAGAATGTTATTTATGCATCCAGTCATGGTACACTAACAGGATTAATACCAGAGCCTGCATAATCTCAGCGTCTACCACCTGCCACCCAACAGTTTCCTCCCAATAGAAACAGTCATGATGATCTTGGCAACCCACCTCGCTCCCTTGAGCATGTTTTCGAATGCCCTCACACACTAAGCCACACTCTCGTGGGGCCGACTGCATTATCTTCTGTTGCACATCTATGAGCACAACCCCTATTATGATTTATCTGAGAGAGGTCGTGTTATATTTTCTCCTGCGCCATGTCAATCATCTGCCATCTTAACTGCGTTGCAATGTGTTTGCATTAATTAACCGGGTCAAATGCTTTCCAGATTTGCAGCTAATGGCAAATTAAAACAATTGTGACTGGATTTATTTCTGGCCCTTGAATTAGAGAGAATGGATGAATGCAGGCAGTGGCTGATGCTGCGCTCGTCTGTACCCAGTAGAGTGGCTCAGTGCTCTAGTGGACCGCTGCCTTTGGAACCACATCAAATACCCTGAGGCCTGGTGTCAAACTCTGCCAACAAAACCTTCTGTACTGCATCTCCCTGTGCCCCAGTGATTCAACACAAAGGAGGACAAATGTTCAAATTAGAAATTGGTTTGTTTTGGGGTTTTTTGTAGTAGATACCTGCAGTTATGTGTTGAAGAACATGCCATGACATGGTTGCATTTTAACATAAGCATTATATTTTGAGAAATAAGAGAACATTTTCTGGATTTGTGGCTCCATTTTAAATCTGGCATTATCATGCAGTACAAGCTAGATCACATTGTATCCCGAATACAAATGGTTTGATATCTGCTCAAGGTAAACAGAACTAAGCACACACAAGTGCTGAAGATGATGGATTGTTGGGATACATGCAGACAGGGACAGGGTCTTCACCGTCAGTTTGAAAGGGTGTAAATATTATTAGAGGAAATTACATTCAAAGCAATCTGGCTTTGTGCAATGGAATAAGAAAACCAATTTAGGTTTGTGTAGCAGAGGTGCATTTTAACATCCAGTGTAACTGCAGACCAGCTAACCAACATCTAGACTCGGCTAGGTGAAAAAAGGCACCATACATAAGAAGAACAACCACATTACATACAAAACTCACAGGAATCTCCTGAGTGCACTGTACGCAGATTTTCTGGCTTTTGCAAGTTTGTGCTCTGAGGCATTACAAGCTCAATTCTGCTGAGAAGAACACTGTTAACATGGCCCTCGAAATTGCTGCATTGGTGGTATAAGCCGAGACTCCCTGAAGGCTGTGACAAAGACGATAATAAGGAGGAAAACTCAGAGGGAGACTCAACATAAGGCAAGTGTATCCAGTGTCTGCTTGAAGGGTTTTCAGTAATCACCATGTCACATATAAACTCTCTAGCAAACACCCCCACCCAAAAAAATTAATTTGATTTTGTTACTGAATATGTGATGTAGCCTTTATTTGCTCTGAAGCTCTGTTTTTTCTAGAAATAAAAGATTAAGCTTGTGGATTTTACCTGGCCTTGGCCTTGCCTCTCAAGGTCAACCACACACATATCCACAATAGGGCCCAGATTGGTGAATGTCTCCATCACAGCCACGTATGAGCCTTGCTCATTGCTGTCCACGTTGAGCTGCAAATAAACAAAATTGTCTTTACAAAGGATGTAATCTGTACAATTTCTCTGAAAATCACACACGGTATGTCAAATTACGATGATCTTTAGGTTATTAATTCACTATTTACTATACTTGCTTATTATATTTAAATTTAGTAAACCAAAATGCAAACATAAAAATAATAGAGCAGAATAATGAAGTCCCGAGAGAAAAAAATTAATTTTCAAAATTAATTTCTGAATCAGTTCATTAAGTATTTCCATTGTTTAAAACAAGGTATGAAAAACACTGCAGGATTTATCACACATTTCTACACACATCTACTAAAAGTTTAACTTCTTTTAACTTAGTTTACCTTTTATTTTTTTTTAACCAGAGGAAAAAAAAACAGTGTGTTTAAAGTTATTTTCAATAACAAAAAACTAAAAAAAACAAAAGACAAGACTCTTTCTGCTTACCTTTACTAACTGGGAGTCGCCTAACCTAGAGCCCACAAACACAACACCGTTGTCCAAGTAGGTCAAACATTCAGCAATAGATGTCTGTCAGTGAAGGGACACACAAACATTTCAGCCTCTTGATCATAGCACAGTGGGGCTGCAATTTACAATCAGTTACATTTTAATCAATATGAAAATGACTTTGCTGATTAATCCTCTACCAATAATTGTCAGAACTTAGTTAAAAAAAAAAGAAAAAAAAAAAGAAAAGTCACAAATATAATATTTTTTTCCATCTGAAATTAAAGATTTTGACCTTTTATACATTAAATCATTAATAAAAAAGAATTTACCTGATGATAAAAAAAACCTTTTTTCCCCAAGTATAATCCTCTAACAGGAGAATCAAAAAGGTCACTTAAAGCACGACTGTTCAGCTAGAAAGTTAAAATAACTTTACATTAATAACTTTTGTCTGCCAAAGTGTAAAAAGAAAAGATTTTAAAAATTGAATTATTGTGTTTCATAATTAATTTCAGTAAATCTAAGTAATGTAAAAACAAACAATGTTTGTTATTAAATTTACCCATCACTGTGTACATGGTTTTAGACATACTGACTTGCAATTAATAAAGCGTTCTGTCTGACATTTTAACATAGAGCTGTTCCTACGTGTTTATTGAACAGACTTGTCCTAATAGCAGTAGACTTTATAATAATCTAAAAAGCAAACAGCTCCCAACTCAAAAGCACTACTAGAGTAAAACTAGAAGACTAGCAGGAAAGCCTTTTCCATCTCTAAACTCCTCAGAAAGTAATTAAAGAAAGGTGCTACAAACCAAATGTCGTCTGCCTTGAACATGAGCCTTAGCTTCAAGCACAGTATTGAAATACAATCATTACCTAAATCAACTTTAAAGGGATAAGTGACAGCCTGGCAAGCAAGCAACAAAGAGGTGAGATAATTTGTTCTTATCTTCTGTGCAAGTGTAGACAGATCTATTAGCTCAGGGGCATAAACCACTAAAAAGTCAATTGTAACAAAAGACAGCACAGAGATGATGAGAACAAAAAGCAGCGGTAAGAAAATCAGAAAGAAACAGAGAGGGTTGTTGAGCCAGGTAGTGAGAAAGTGATGGGAGAAATGCCTGAGGAAAGGCAGGTGGATAAACAGATGGAAGACAGCCAGCAATACCTCGGCCTAAAGAAAAAGAGAAATGAAAGACCTCTCCAAGCAGCTCCACATGCAGGTCTTTGAGCACCACTGTGCCGTCCATTAGCTCCTCCTTCTCCAACAGCAGCATAAAGAGACGTCCCTCCATGTCACCGAGCAGGTACCGTGAGCCATTGGGGTCCACTCGGTTGTGGCAGACAATGGTGCTTTGCTGTAAGCGAGAGCAAGACACAAACATATCAAACACAATATGACCAACAGTGGTCAGCCAACACCTATAAAAGCTTGATTCTAATAGGGTCCACGCTTTAGCAAATAAACCATTAGTCAACTATTTATATTTGTGTGTGCAGGGAAGTAACAGTGCTCCACCACCAAAGCACTTCTTGGAGTATTAAAGAATTCAGTATTATGTGTACACCATTTTAGGTACATTGCAAAAACCTTTCATGTTACTTTAAAGGATCTTTTAAATTGCATGTGGGTGCACAGCAATATCTATGTGCAGAGAAGGAAGCTGGAAAACTAAGTTGTCAGTGCTCTCTGTTGGACAAACTTTGCAATAGCAACAGTATTTCTAAACACATATTTTGTATGCTTGTAGAGAAATATCATGTCACTGATGTATGTTTGATATGCTAATATTCCTCAGGAGTAATCTGAAGCTGACTGATTTATCAGCCATTCGTACAATAATGTAATGCCACACTTATATTGTCTTATCAGTGTTTGCTGTCATAATGTATCATGCTGTTTAAAATATGCTTTCTAAACTTTGAAAAGGTATAGGAAAGGTCTATCAACTGAGGCTGTTGTAAAATATTTTACAGTACCTTCACTTTGAGGCTCGCTTTCAGCTTTCAGCATTGAGCTTTTCAAAAATTCTTACTCTAAACAAAACTGAGCAGCACCAAAACATGTTAGGAGATTCAAATAATACTCCAGATTAAAGCTGGCATTTAACTCTCGTAGTGTGACCGAGTTTCTGTTACTTTCTTTCAAAAGGAGATATTATTATTGTCAACGACTGCTGTATATGCCGAGTCAATTTCTCACTTGATCAAACCTTTACAAAACTCATTTTCACAATCACCCAGCCTGTAGCATTACTTTTGTCAAAAACTTTTATTTTCACAGCTTTGCAAACTTGTGGACTCCTCTTGACTGAATGGCAGGTAATTAGCTTGTTAGCTCTGACATGTGAAACCAGTCTACTTCCTCACCAGCTACTGTAATGCACTAGATGAGCTGAGACATTTTCAGCAGACCTCCGTGTTGGCAGAAGCTTTGGTGTTCCACATTCATTTTTCACTTTGGTGCTCCAGAGTGACAATTTATTAATTAGCTGCCAAAACAGTTCTGTTATACATCAAAGGATAAGCCTCTGTGTTTTCTTGATACTTTTGAAAGGAGTGTGTTTGAACTGAATACAAATAACATATTAGGTGAAAAAAAAAAAACAAATTAAAAAAAATGTGGCATCAATGATCACTTAACAACTTTCCTATTACCTGTTCCTATTCAAACACTGGAAAAGCTGGACAACGCTACCGTGCAGTTGTAGTAATGAAGACACGAGAGTTTGAATTAGAGAGGGAAAAAAACCCTGACAGATCAGTAGGTCTGGAGGATGTTTTGAGCTATTGATAAGACATCAGAGGAATCTGTGTTTGAAGCCACCATTGTGTTGCATTTTCATTTGAGGTGTTAACTTTATTTTCATATGGTTCCAAAGTCCTTTTAGAGGCAGATTTTGCAACAAGGAATCCATCCTGAAACAAACCCACGGACTTATTTGAGCAGTTATTTTGAAGAATGAATTACATGAACTTTGATTCCTCTATAACATGAAAAACTGATTTAAATGTTTCCTGGCCTTTGTTAAAAATATTGCTTTAAAAAACCCTTTTCTCCTAGATGTTATCATTTTCACCAAAGGACTAAAAATTCTCTCTTAAAATGTCTGTGGTGGTACTGATACAGTTACCACTTCTTTTTCCATTTTTGCTTCTATTATAATCCGACATCAACTAAATAATCAAGGGAAAAAAAGCTAAAGGGACAGCATTGTCATGGTCCGGGTGATTACGGGGTTTTTCCACTCCGCTGGGCTCCACCTTCAGGCAGAGACTCCAATCAGCTTCCACACCTGGTTCCAATCAAGTCACCAGCATATAAGACCAGCATTCACAACAGACCTCTGCCAGATCTTCTGCTAACTCATGACCCACCTGGCAGTCGCACTTCCCAAGTTAAACTACTCACATCTCCGCCTGGACACTGGTTCTGTCATCTGGTTTCTTCCTTTCCATCATTGGACTACACCTGCCTGCCTCCCTGCCAAGTCCCTCACTCCAAGTATATTCTGGATCCTCTCTGGACACTCCTCACCCAGAACCCCTTGGACACCCCCTCCTCGCATGACACTTTAACCTACAACGCGTAAGCCCTAACCACCATAGTCTAATCCTTCAGCTGTGATTCACTAGACTGCCACTGACTACTTGTCTCCTCTCATTATAGTGACTGCGTACCTCCATCCAAGCCGCTGCCCCCTTTTCCATTCCCAGGATCCATCCATGAAATCTAGCACCTAGTCATAGCACTCAGAGTTTCATGTTCATAGTTTGGTCTCACAGTTCTCAGTTCATAGCTTCCACAGTTCATAGCATTCTCCGTTCATAGCATTCATAGTTTCCTGCTTTGTAAGTTCACTAGGCACTGTAAATAAAGCACTGTGTTCACGCCTGTTTTGCCTCCCTCTGTGTCTGCATTTGAGTCCACACCCACAGCCTGGCCCTCTCGGCCCTAACAAGCATACTTTGAACAATGTTGGTTAGTTATGAATATGATAGTAAAGTGTATCCCAGTGATAGCGCTGCAGCTAATAAACGCCAAGCAATGCAATTAAAAACAAGAAAATGTCAGGAAAAGGGGAGTGATAGAGGACAATACCAGAAATGAGGCTCATGCCATCATGGGTGAGATGACATACCAGGGCCAGGAACACCAAGAAAGTATCCAGAGAGAGCTCCAGGATTTCTGCTGTACAGCGGGACCTTTTCTCAGGGAGAATTGGAAGTACAGTGGTCCCTTGTTTATCTCAGGAGTTACGTTATAAAAATAACCCGCGATAGGTGAAATCCGCAAAGTAGCCAGCTTTATTTTTTACAATTATTATAGATGTTTTAAGGCTGTAAAACCCCTCACTACACACTTTATACACTTTTCTCAGACAGGCGTGAACATTTTCCCACAATCTCTCTTGTTTAAACTCTCTCAAAGTTCAAACCTTTGTAGAAAAATAAGTCCAGAAATAGAATGAAACCAAAGATCAAACCCTGTTTTCAGGTCCAGAACATGGGAATAGAGCAGCTGCCAGAGAATTCAACATTAATGAATCAATGGTACGGAAGTAGAGGAAGCAAAAAGAATGAGTTGAGTAAAGTTGGACTTAGCTGACTGTTTTGTTTTACTAATGCGCCTTATAATCTGGTGCACCTTATGGTCCGAAAAATACGGTAAGTTCTACCTCATCTTCCTCTGCCTTTTGGGTGCTACTGCACGTGCCTTAGATGGTGCAAAACGTTTCGTTGACATTGTTGTGTTTGTTGGGGAGAAAACTTAAGCATACAGTACAGCACTTCAGAGTCACACTGCTAGCGATCGAAGATTTATGTAAATTTGACAAGCTGAACGCATTCTGTACTGTACAGGAGACACAGCACGGAGGAGATTGATTGACAATGGTTTACAGCCAATCAGGACGCAGAACACAATGCGCTGTTAAAAAAAAAAAAAAAAAAAAAAAAAAAAAAACACATGCAAAATTGCACAAAAAAATCCGTGAAACAGCAAACCGCAAAAGGTAAACCGTGTTATAGCGAGGGACCACTGTAGTTTTTTTTTTTCTCCTCCTTCACTTTGATCCTATACCTTTAAAATGTTGTGTTATTATACAAATAGATGTTAACAGACTACAAAATCCAGTAAAAACAGTAAACTTGGTAAAAAAAAGAAAAACATGTTTTGAAATAAAACAAACAAACTTCCAAGCGGAGTGGCAATGCTCAGTTGTAGAAGAAGGGTAGAAACAACCCATCATTATGGAAACAGGCCATAATATCAGCAATCAAAGAAGGGGAAAGAGGGAACAGAGTAGGTCATACAGACCCATTTCTAGATCACATATTAATTCCAAAAAGACCAGAAAATATTATCCCTGATTTGACAGATTCTGGAAACAAAAAACAAAAACAGGATTTACTGATAAGAGGAACACGCCAATGTAAGGCGAGCACTGCAACTTGTTGATATCATGAGCAATAGTGATTCAAAGTCACTGGCCAGCAGTCTTAATCTACAAAGGGC
Source organism: Perissodus microlepis (assembly GCF_051167445.1). Classification (NCBI taxonomy): domain Eukaryota; kingdom Metazoa; phylum Chordata; class Actinopteri; order Cichliformes; family Cichlidae; genus Perissodus; species Perissodus microlepis. The sequence goes on from NC_140461.1 coordinate 30,364,848, forward strand.
CCATGACCCTGTACAATAGGGAGTTTTTGTACCTGGTGTTAAGGTGGTCTGGATTTAAACATGGAGTTATAGGTCATCTTTAATCATTATACCAGTCACCAATTGCCCAGGTGAATGTATAGTCACTGTGAAACAAGGATACCACCAAGGATGTCCCTTAAGCCCCACATTATTTGCATTATTTATAGAGCCTGTAGTTCAAGTCTCTAGAGAAAACAGTGAAATTAAAGGAATTTTGGTTAAAGGGATACAACACCAAATATGTATAAATGCAAATGGAAAACTTAACTCCAACCTGACAATCTCACATCAAGCTTAGAACAATTCGGTTTTTACTTAGGATACTAAACCAGATCCAAAGCCTATCTTAATCCAATTATTCATCAAAAAAAAAATTGTAAATAAAAATACTGTTTATAATGGAATACCAATAATATGATGTACCTGGGGGCTAATATCCCAAAGAATCTAAAAAACTCTTTAAATTATGGCCACATCAAAAAAAGAAATAAAACTAAAATTTGACTTAATAGTGACGTAATTTAATATGATTTAATAAATGTAAAAGTTCTATACCGAAGATGAATATCTAGGTAATTAGATGGGTAGAATGTGATGAAAACTTCAAACTTTCTTGGGGAGTTTGTTGGAAAATTTCCAACATCTCAGTGAAAACTACAATTTAGACATACATGATTTGTTTAGATACTTTCAGGTGAAGCAACACTTTGATATAAATACTAAAACTATTGGGGAATCTGATAAGAGCACTGTTATTATTTGGGGCACTATCCACAAGAAACAGGTATCTACAATTTATACATGAATACAATCTCTCATGAAATATTCCACCTTATACATCACAATCAAATGGGAGAAGAAGGCAAATGTCACGCCAACAGTTGAGGATCGATTAAATATATGAATTAAATGCCAGCTAGTGGATAGAATATTCATGAAAGAATTTTATGTTTTATTGCTCCAAAAAGAAAATTCCTACAAAATAGCAGATAGGACAAACAGCAACACAACCATATCAGGTTTTGAGATTGACAATCGTTTTGTTATTGTATATTTAAGTAATATACCACCTGATTATTACATTTAAAACAAATATTTTCCTAAAGTATTACTTATTGACAGTAAAAAGGAAATAATAGGGAAGTGGCTGGATAAGGAGCCACCAACTAAAGGCAAGTTGTTGGAGAGCGTAAAAGAAATGTACTAAATGGAAAAACTTATTTCCCCTAAGACTGTATTGTTTGGCTGTTGTATATAAACAGTGTACGCTAGTTTTATATAGGTAACTATTGTTTTGGACATTGGGCACTATTTATAATCTATGTTTATGGGTACGGGTCAGATGTTTCCAAAATGGTACTGAGGACTCATCTAGGAACTGGGTGGAATTGATGGACTAGTCTGGAATTTCATTGAGTTTTCCCTGGTGATAGGTGCAGGTGTCTAGGTAGACCTCTGGGACTAATATCTTGCTCCCATCATCCCTTACCAGTCAGGAAAGTTTGCCTGCCCTAAGCCTGGTTCTGCCAGAGGTTTTATCCAGTTAAAAGGGGAGTTTTCCCCTTCCCACTGTCACAAAGTGCTTGCTCATAGGGATTTGTCTGATTGTTTGTGGGGCTTTCTCTGTTTTATTGTAGTGTCTTTCCCTTACAATATAAAGTCCCTTGGGAAGACTGTTGTTGTGGTTTGGGCTATATAAATGAAGTCAAATTGAACTGAGATAATGTTAAAAATACCCACTGTCATGGTCAACTACTGACTACGTGTGCCTTATTGTATTACTCCTGGTGACCCCTTGTTAGGGTTTTTTAAAAAAAGGGCCCACACATGAGCCCACTATGAAATTCCTAACCTATAATGAGATAAATATATGTTAAGACTTCGATAGCTGGTACATCTTCCTTATTAATGTATCACAAATTCCCTGACTATCTACAGCAGATATATGATCAAGTGATTACCTATATACTTTTAAGACAAACAAGCTTTCCTGTTTCCAAACGGGTGAATTCATCAAAAGTTTGAATCATAAATGAACCCTGAAAAGTCAATAATCAATCATCCTTAAATTGGGGAGATAAGTTAATTATTAGGATAGTCAACAGGTCTAGCAAAGATATTTGTTTTAAAATGAAGATAATGAAAGCAGTGTAATTAGAAGATTCCTAATCTGAATGATTTCAAATTTTCTTTTCGTAATTCATGAAAATGTTCTTCTAAAGAGCAGCGAGGGAGGAAAGAACAACCTCTAATTATAGAAGTGAGAAACCATTGAGGGGCTCTTGGGCCTTGAGCTCTTTTAAATGCCAGTAGAAAGACTACAACTAAATCTTGATAATACAGGGAGTGCAGAATTATTAGGCAAATGAGTATTTTGTCCACATCATCCTCTTCATGCATGTTGTCTTGAGCTGTATAGGCTCAAAAGCCTACTACCAATTAAGCATATTAGGTGATGTGCATCTCTGTAATGAGAAGGGGTGTGGTCTAATGACATCAACACCCTATATCAGGTGTGCATAATTATTAGGCAACGTCCTTTCCTTTGGCAAAATGGGTCAAAAGAAGGACTTGACAGGCTCAGAAAAGTCAAAAATAGTGAGATATCTTGCAGAGGGATGCAGCAGTCTCAAAATTGCAAAGCTTCTGAAGCGTGATCATCGAACAATCAAGCGTTTCATTCAAAATAGTCAACAGGGTCGCAAGAAGCGTGTGGAAAAACCAAGGCGCAAAATAACTGCCCATGAACTGAGAAAAGTCAAGCGTGCAGCTGCCAAGATGCCACTTGCCACCAGTTTGGCCATATTTCAGAGCTGCAACATCACTGGAGTGCCCAAAAGCACAAGGTGTGCAATACTCAGAGACATGGCCAAGGTAAGAAAGGCTGAAAGACGACCACCACTGAACAAGACACACAAGCTGAAACGTCAAGACTGGGCCAAGAAATATCTCAAGACTGATTTTTCTAAGGTTTTATGGACTGATGAAATGAGAGTGAGTCTTGATGGGCCAGATGGATGGGCCCGTGGCTGGATTGGTAAAGGGCAGAGAGCTCCAGTCCGACTCAGACGCCAGCAAGGTGGAGGTGGAGTACTGGTTTGGGCTGGTATCATCAAAGATGAGCTTGTGGGGCCTTTTCGGGTTGAGGATGGAGTCAAGCTCAACTCCCAGTCCTACTGCCAGTTTCTGGAAGACACCTTCTTCAAGCAGTGGTACAGGAAGAAGTCTGCATCCTTCAAGAAAAACATGATTTTCATGCAGGACAATGCTCCATCACACGCGTCCAAGTACTCCACAGCGTGGCTGGCAAGAAAGGGTATAAAAGAAGAAAAACTAATGACATGGCCACCTTGTTCACCTGATCTGAACCCCATTGAGAACCTGTGGTCCATCATCAAATGTGAGATTTACAAGGAGGGAAAACAGTACACCTCTCTGAACAGTGTCTGGGAGGCTGTGGTTGCTGCTGCACGCAATGTTGATGGTGAACAGATCAAAACACTGACAGAATCCATGGATGGCAGGCTTTTGAGTGTCCTTGCAAAGAAAGGTGGCTATATTGGTCGCTGATTTGTTTTTGTTTTGTTTTTGAATGTCAGAAATGTATATTTGTGAATGTGGAGATGTTATATTGGTTTCACTGGTAAAAATAAATAATTGAAATGGGTATATATTTGTTTTTTGTTAAGTTGCCTAATAATTATGCACAGTAATTGTCACCTGCACACACAGATATCCCCCTAAAATGGCTAAAACTAAAAACAAACTAAAAACTACTTCCAAGAACATTCAGCTTTGATATTAATGAGTTTTTTGGGTTCATTGAGAACATTGTTGTTGTTCAATAATAAAATTATTCCTCAAAAATACAACTTGCCTAATAATTCTGCACTCCCTGTACTAAAACCCTGGGGTATTGGAAGCTTAGCACTGATAAGAGTCATAACAAAAGAAAGCACATGTACACCTTAGGGTTTAAAAAATATAACAAAACAATCATGCTTACAAAGTGTGATTCTGAAGACAGCTCTACAATCACACTCTTGATTTCACACTGTTTTATACACAAGCTTCAGATTTGGGCTCATGTTCCCAGACAAGCTCGATTTAATTAGTTTGCTTCCATCAGCCCAATACTAACAGCTATTTTGATGCATCACTGAATTAGATATAGGATACTTACTTGTGATAGGGCACTACTACCCGCTCTGCAAGTGACTTCACCAACTAACTCTATTTTGACTGCCCCTGGTACAGAAATAGTCTATTTGCTGAGACTTACAGTGCTTAGGCTTCTAACAGCCACAGTCTAACTCAATTCTACATTATTGTAACTTAAATGTTTACCTAGCTTCTTTTGAACAGCTGAACGATCAAAATATCTAAACCAGAAGTGTGCTATCTGTTATCATTACCTTGATAGTGGGTGGTGCAATGGCCAAGTATTTGTCTCCATTGTGGTAGGTGATAGACTCTTGTCCTATGATTATAGCTCCACCAAATGGCTCAGGGACTAAAATACAAGCACACAGGCAAGAGAGTGATTATTCTGGGAAGTTTCTGCTATTTTGGAGATGTTTACAGCACAGAAGCTAATATCCTCTGCATTACCAGTTATCAGTCGTGCTGTGGGTTAAATGTATTCAACAATTGAAATTATTCACGACTTGTAAACTAAACTTACACACTTATGAACTAGCAATTCATAGCTCACATCCTTGTGTTTTCACACAGCAGTTTTCGTTATTATCACGGCTATATGTTGAGTTAAATAGCTGAAGTACCTGGGATCACCATTGAAGCCTCAGCCTCCACATTCTCCTGTTTCCAGGGGCCTTTGTTAAACTCCTTCTCCCTCAGAGAAACCTCATAGGTCTTCACATGGCGTCCCTGAGGGTCCTATGAAACACAACACATGGAATAAAACTGGTCACTAATTGCACTTTGCTACTGTGCATTGCTTAGTTACCATAAGCTTGAAACCATTCTCCCGGAATAAATAAATTAAATAGAAATGTCCCGGATATATGAATTTTTCAACATATTCTTTTTTTTCATTTCATTAAAGGCACATTCCCACATTCTGTACTGCTCGTGTACCTGGTAGATGAAACAAACAGTTGGAGCCTGGCAGCCATACAGAAAGTGAACGTCGATGACCTGGAGCTCCTCCAGTCTGATGTTGAAAGCTTTGAGCTCACGGTTGTCCCTGTCCAATGGGATCACCTTAAACAAGCCGTCATACAGCCGCAGGCCAATCATGCGGCATTCCGGGTCTACAATTCCGATGATACCCGTCTCTGACGGACGCCCAATACGATCCTGCAAAAGAGCATTGGGTTAGGAACTGTTTAGCACTGGGAGTGTATGAGAAAGTATCACATTATGTAGCACATAGCTAGTTACATTTTTCCAGCTTATATAGTCTAAGAAGTCCAAAATGTCACTGATATAAACCACATTAAAGAATACAAGAATTCTGTTGTTTACCAATTTAAATGGCAAATGGATCATTTAAAACAGTCTAAATTAATATGAATGTAGTGTAGTGAGTTAAAAAAGAGTGAACTGCTACATTCAACCAAGAAGAACAAAATACATACTGCCCTTCATATGAACACACCATAACAAATAGATTAATGTCCTTACAATGTGGCTCATGTCTATACATAATAATATTAGTGTTGTTGTCTCACCTGGACATTGCCATGGGCTCGGGTGATGATGTCAATGCTCTCCCCGGTCTGTTTGTATTCTAGGATGCAGGCGTTGTACTTAGATGTAAGAATGAACAGCAGGTCTTTGCTCTCACCCTGAAGAATGAGGAGGAAAAAGGCACCAGAGTTACATGTTATACACCTGATCAGCCTCTGTGAGTCCGATTAGAAGACAGTGCCTGCATGTGTCATATCCTATTTGTAATGTGCAGACTTTCACTATTTTTGAGAGGCAAAATTTGCACCCTCCAACCAACTTTGTAGATGATTGAGAAACACACCACAGCACAAATCATTTATGGTGCAGTTAAATATATATTAAATAACCAGACCACTAACTAGTCGAGCAGGAAAAATAATTCAAAGTGTTACAGACTGCACACAAAACCCCTTACCTTGGGCCTGAAGAGCTCCATAACAGCAATTCTGCCATACATGCCCACTTCTTTGACGGGCCTCAGGCCCTCTGCTGTGACCACATAGATCTCCAAACGTGTGTTTTTAGCTATGAGCAAATTGAGGTCTTCAGCAGAGGTGAAGTGACCTGCAGAAAACCAATGTTTACATTATGTTCAATACACTTTAATGTGAGAGTAGTGGGCACACAGAGAAATGAAAAATGTCCACAAATATCAGTAAACTGGGGCATAAATATTCTAGTGCTTCTCAAATACATTTACATATCAGCTTAGCTGCTGATTTGTAATGTCTTCTTTAGTCTTTAGCCAAATTACTAAGTCTATTAGCAGCTTAAAAATAACTTACAAGGAAATTATTCAACTTGCTCAAGTGTTCTAATTTATCACAATAAGGAAAATCGCAAACGGTTACTTGTGTTCAAAATGGTCTAAAATATTATATCTTGGCCAAACTGGTTCATTCCATTATCTTCTCCAACAAAGGTGTGTCAGAGTCAGTGCTACAATCGACGTCCCACCATGAAAAGTAGTAATTCTTTAAACATCTTTACACTCTGATTGCACTTGGCACTATCAATTATCAGATTGCTTAACAATAAAAGTAACTTGTAAGTAGATTTCACGTCTAGACTCTTACGAGTGAGCATTCATCTCAATTCGTCACCTCATATCATCTCGAGGTCTCTACTATCGCCATGAAAAATAAAAAGAGAGTGAACATGAAGAGATGATGCATCCTACGCAGCCATTTCATGAGTGCATGTCAAACTGTAACTTTAATGTGACAGAATTCCTATTGGTCTAGCCTGAAATACAAAAAGACAGCAGCATAAGCGTCTCTATGAGCTTTACTGCATCACGGTTTTTGTGAGTCAAATGAACGAAAACTTAATCTAGCTTAACTCGTTTTAAGTGGGGCACTAAGTCTGTGTGATATGCTAATGTGTGTGAGCAGAGGAAGCGCATTTTGATCCGCTGCAACTGAAGTGCAGGACACAGCTAACGTTACATCAAAAAGAAGAAGCAAGAAAAAAAAAACGTCTGCCGAGTGTATGTTAAAGCAGACGTGACAGGAGATGTGTGTGTTGAGACACGCATACAAACGAGCAGAACCTATGTGACAAGTAAACCGTTGACATAGCAAAACAAGAGCTAGCGGCTACTACAGGCCCGTTTGGAGCACTTTAGTTGTAGCGCGGGAGCAAAGCTAACATGCAGGTGGCAAATGTTTCCTTTCTGCACAACAGCGAAAAACAGCGCGGATTTACCTGTGATGCAGGCGTTAACCGCCGTAGGTTTCTGGGCTGTTACAACGTAATTGTAGGACATTTTTGACAAAAACAAAAGACAAACACCAGAATAGTGTTTAATCTCTCTCAAGTGACAAAATCATTGATAATAAAGCTTCCGGAAGTAGAAAGCTGAGCTCTGTAGAGGTCTGAGATTGAGCGCCGCTAGCGACGCGGAGGACTACCAGCAAGGCAATGATTTTATTTATTTATGCTGCGTATTGTCCAATAAAAGGACGAAACGCGGTGCGTTGCATAAAACGGGAAAAACATTAGTCAATCGCTAAAAGAAAATATATTCATATGAAATGTACAAATAAATAAATAAAATGAAAGTACAACTCTGACCACTTAGGTGATCAGTAATTTAGCTTATATAAAGAGCTGTAACGCTGCAACAAAATGGTGTTAATATTTTTTTAATGTTGCAAAAACTATATAAAACGGTCTCTTTTGATACAACCTGCTCGAGATATTACATTTTTGCAGTTTTATGGGAAGAACACAGAAAAAGCAAATTAAACTCCCAATGCCAATATAAAATATGTTCTCGCCCTCAGAAAATGGCTAAGAGTCCTTGAATGCACTCAAGGTATTTCACACACAACAGCTTAAAAACGAGTGCGCCACCAGGATGTTTCCCCTGTAGTGAGCAGTGACCCCTGCTGTCTCACTAGTACTATTACAGAACAAAATGTTTCCTAATTTTTTTCCTGAATAAAAGCGAGTACAAAATCGATTATCTCACATGTGTAATGCACCGAGGGTGAAAAGCAGTATTTGCCTGTAATACGAAAGATATTTCTTTAATATTTGTTGTTTTTGAATATATCTTTGCAGAAGAATAAGATATCTGCGTTGAATAACGCTGCATTCATGTAATGACATGCATAATAGGCTATTCATGTACTATAATATTATAATATTAGCTGAACCGCTCACAAAAAAGCACTTTGAAGACAGGTACAGTGAAACAGGGCACTACTTTTATGAGTTGATTGAGTACATGTATCCATGTATAATGCTGTGCTTTGTTGTGTGTTGTGGTATATATGAGCACATTAGGACAGATTCCTATCAACCGCGTCGCTGAACTGGTAACAGTAAACTTGAATCTGAAGTTAATTTTGCCCTTCTTGTTGTATATTGTTCAGCATTTTCGAGTTCACGTTGAACCCACCATATCAGAGCCGCCGCCTGTGAGCGACTAGAGGTATCGTTGCCATGGAAACGCGTCCCCGTGCGGCAACTGACCTTTAATGGAGGCTCCAGGAAACACGAAAAGGCACAGCATGAGTATAAAAATACATATAAACCGTGGAAATGACCTGGTAAGTCCATTTGCCGTTACTTAGAAATGATCCCCATAAACCTGTGAAATTTGCTAACACTGCGGCATAACAGTCTAACGGAAGTCTAGGTGCGTGTTGAGTATGAAGTTTTTTTTTTACCTTAAAATTCACGAAGCAACAAATTACCTTGATAACCCAACATTACCGTCCAGCAGTTCCGAAAGAAACTTTGAGGTGTTCACTTCTAAGCTGTTATTGTTTTACAGTAAAAGATTATAGCTCACCTTAAGAGAGCTGCAATATTCCTTTATTCATAGAACCGGGAGTGCAGTATAGGAATATAGCATGCTATATATGTAGCTATAATTTTGTTGCAGTAGATTTCATTATCCTTATGTTCATGCGATTCAGTACAGTACATATATATGTAGGGATGAAATATATAGAGAATGTAATTTATAGAGAAGAGGAAGTCATCTATAATGGACAACAGTAGAAACCCTCTCCACGTTCTGATGGCTGGCAGGTACCCTCTGTCCTCTCACCCCCCACCCATTTATTAGTTATCAGTCCATTAAAACAGTGAGCAAGTAATCTAGTACTTGGAATGTTGGTAGTTCAATTCCTGAATGTTCCAGTCTGCATGCCAAAGTGTTCTTGGGAAAGGCATTGAAAGCCAAAGTCCATCATCCATCAGTGTGTGCGTGTTAGTTTGAGAAAAAAGTATTTTTAAAAAGCGCTTGTATGAATGAGGCATGTGGCAAGTAGAGTAGAAATGTGCTATATAAGAACCAGTCCATTTGCAATCTTTTATTGTATTGTATTGTGTATCCCTCTTTTGAACTTTATTTATTTATGACTGGAGGAATGTTTGCTTTTTAAATGGAGCTACTGGATATCTATATCTGGATATCTGTTTAATTGCTTTAAGACTTCTCAATAAGCCTTTTATAGCTTCCCAATGAACTTATTATCTTTAATTGGTTCGGTTTTTTATCACTACATGAAATTAGAATTGTGTTTGTTAAAAAAAGAAAATTGCAAATGTTTTAGGTGGCTATTCTTTTTCTTTCTCCTTGTATTGTTACATAACTTTTACCACCACTTACCACCAAATATATATAAAAAAATACTCAAGTAAATGGGCAAATATCAAAGTAAAATATAACACAAGTAGCACTTGGTTCAAGATTATTTCACTCAAAATTGTATGCAGTTATGTAAAGCACTGAAGTTAAAATTCTATTTGCAATAATGTCATAGTAAAATGTCAGTCAGTTTTCATTCTCATCATTGACCTAATTAGAAAACTCAAAGTTAGCTTATGTGTATTTGGGCAGGTCAGCTCTCTCTATATTTTCAGTCCCTCATTTTAAATCTCATAAACAGTTGTTTTCTTATCAGCAAAACTGCTTTTTTTCAAGTTTTAATTCACATTGACTTATCCAAAGAGAGACATAAAAGCAAACAACTTCCCCACAGAGTTATAGATCTTAGAAGGCTTTGGTAGCATGCGGTACTAATAGCTTACATGGAGACTGGTGGAATATACTTTTGATGTTATGCTAGCTACATTTTACTTCTTCAACAAGTATCTAAGTAAATTTAATGTAATTAAAGCTTTATTTTAAAATGTGATATAATCTTAAGTAAATGTTTACAGCTTGCTATGTATTTCTTTTCTTTTCTTTTTAGCAATCAAAAAAAGGAGACAGCTTTCAGAGTTTGGTGCGGGTTGAGTTTGATGGAACATTGCTGGGAGAGTCAGATGAGAAGCAGGGTAACCCCATGCAGGACTGTATTGACTATAAATTTACCTGCATCTTCCGCTGTCCAAACGACGCTCAGGCTCTCAGTGACATTGCCCAAAAACCCATTGTATGTAAGTCGAGATTTGAAATATTCTCCTGTCTCTGATAATATCATGAAACTGAAAATGGCGCTAACCAGCAGCTGAAACATTTCATTTCATTCTGTTTTCTTTCAGTTTGATCAACACTTGTTTTTGTTGCTTTTTTTTTTTTTTACATTTTTGTTGTGAATACCTTGTGTAATTGGTGACAGGAATCTCCTTGATAACCAAACTTGCTAAAAATGTCCACTGTTGTGTTTAATGTATATGGTTTTGTGGTGGTCAGTGACAGTGATAGAAGTCCTGGCTGAGGAGAAGAATGATGAACCAAGACAAGTGCCTCTGGGCCAGGCTGTTGTTGACCTCCTACCACTGTTACAAGGTACAGCTATAGCTATCGGGTCTTTCCATACCAGATCAGTCAGATCTGACAAAAGTTCCCACCTGGCTTCTTCATAATCAGATGACTTTTTTTTCTGATAAATGTAGCTTATTTATTGCTCATGCAAAAATTTAGTTGAAAAGTTTCTGAATTAAAGGCCCTGGAAGGTGGGTTGAAATTTGGTACATTTCTGAGCCCCGAACTTCATAACTGTTGGAGCTAGCCATATGAAACCTTCAAAGCTGCAAAAACAAATTTAAGCTCTATTATAAACTGAAAACAAGTAATTTTATTTTCCCTCACTTAGAGTATAACACTCCAAATGCAAAATCTAGTTTTAATTTGGCAGGTTTTTTTTCTCTAACCAACCTTTAGCATCAGTGTACCTACAGTATCTACATTTACTTAATTTCTGATACCGGGCTCATGTTCTAGCACTGATCCCTTTTCAAAATTGGTTTCTAATATAGTCAGCATATCGTCCCAGCTAACAGCTGCTTTGTATGGAGGTCAGAAAAGCAAAAACTCATTTCAGAGAGCTTTTCTTAGCAGAGCAGAACTTTCATTTGTTAGAGTGATTTTCTCTTTGTCTTCAGGTCAGTGCAGTTTCTCATCCACAGTCTCTGTCAATTCGGTGCCCAACCGGGCCAAATCTGCCCAGGACACCGGCCTCAAGGTCAGTTGAGGACTCTGCAGGCATTCTCTTGGAGAGTGAATGACTACACCAGGGGTCGGCAACCTGCGGCTCCGGAGCCGCATGCGGCTCTTTAGTCCTTGTAGTGCGGCTCCTCGTGGTTTGGGAAAATAAATTAGAAGTATTTAGCTGAAGTGTATTTTACTTATGTTAGTTCTTTTTTAACTTGTAGTTCTAAATTGGAAGATTATTGTGATATTGAAATATAAAAATAAAATTATATTTTATTATTTTTTCATCGCTCAAAATAAGCGTCACACTTGCGGTAGCCGGTGTACCCGCCGAAACGCCGTGCATTTATCGAGACTTTCAACCCCAGGTAGGCCAATTATGGATCTTCGGATCCACATTATGTCAGCAGCTATTCTCCACCTTGAACTATGTTAAAAACAAACACCGCTCACGCCTCACAGATGACAGCTTACAGTCCTGCGTAAAGATGAAAGTGACTTCGTACAGCCCCGATTTGCAGACGCTGTGCGCAGAGGTTCGGGACCATAAGTCCCATTGTAAACATATCACAGCAGACCCGACGATGTTTCCATGAACACGCTTTTCAGCATCTCTTTACTGACCACTTTTCACACACGGTTGCTGTACGCATACAGCCGGCTGTAGCTTTTCAGCTCACAGCCCGACACACACCAACACAACAGCATAGATAGCACAGACTTTAAGGCGGCGAGGCGTGATTCCAGGTGCCGCTCAGGTGCATCCGCCTCCCCTGCAGCGGCGCTGCAGACCACGCCCCGCCACACACCTTAACCTGGTAAAATACATATTTAGACAGAATTTTGCAAATATCTATTTTTCATCTTTTAGCAGCGTAGTGCTTTTTTTCCCAATTAATTTTTAAAAGTCAGGTCAAGGCTCCAAAAGCCCAAAGGCGATATAAGGGTGGCGGCTCACAGCATTTTTTGTTTGCTGGATCATTTTAGTTCAGCTGGGCGTCTTTCCTTTTGTTATATTTCTTTAAGATTTAAAAATGTGTTAATTACATAAATAAAATGTAACTTTCTCTGTAGCACTTCATGGATTTCATAAGCAACACACCTTAGTTGTTCACACAAAGCATAAAGGTAAAAAACAATATATACAGTGTTATTTTCATTTTAGATGTCAAAAAGTATTTGCGGCTCCCAGCGTTTTCGTTTGCATGGAAACCGGGTCCAAATGGCTCTTTGGGTGTTAAAGGTTGCAGACCCCTGGACTACACTCTCTGCTATTTTTACATAGCAAAGTAACCCAAATAAATGTGTTTTTGTGTATTTTTAATATTGACAAAAGATTGAACATCTTTAAATGCACTTAAAAACAGCACTGATCAGACATGCTTGCATATAGTTCTGACTGAAAAAGTGAATTAACAATTAAACAATTATTTCTTATTATATTGTATTAAGTCTAGATTACCAACACAGACTCTACAATTATTTAGCATCTATTTCCTTTTTTCGATGGTTACAGCTAAAGTACAATTTTAAACCAAAACAAATGCTACAATTTGAGACTATTTATTGTCTGGTCAAAAATAAGGCTCCCAGGCTCAAGTGGTATCTGGTAAAAAAAAAAAAAGTTTAGTATTTAGTGTTTTTAACCCACTGACAGGTTGGGTTGAGTATATAAAAAGAGATTCCAAATATTAGTTTTGCAGACATTTTAAAATAATGCATTCAACACATATGGCAAAGCCTAAGAAGCACACAGTGTGTTTTGTTAAATTAATACTAATTCCAGACATGTAGACACTTTAGTTATATATGAAATGTGTAAAATAACAACTAGAAACAATAGAAAGATAGTGGACAGTTGAAAAATAGAATTCACAATTTAACTTCTTTTGTACATTGTTTTAAGAGTGTATCCATATTGCCCACAGTTCCCCAACAAAGATAGGAGTGCAACCAGAATGAAGCAAGGATCCAGCCAAGCAGATTTTAAATGGAAAATGAAGGTAATCCCATTACTCTACAGGGACAGTTATAGTAAGCATAAATAAAATATCCCTAACATGCAGCCTCAGATGAGCCTTCAGGGGTTCAGGTCTATCTAAAAGTCCCTGCGCCCCCTTAGTTGAATTCTACAGATTTATGACTAGAAGTCCAAATTAGTCATAGAGTTTGGTAAAGAAAAACTAAAATACCAACATCACAGGTAAGTTGCTGCTCAAAATCTGTTTAATAATTCAGCTAACAGTAGCTTCATCCATACAGCAACGACATCGGAGGGTATTAACTCTGGTGCCCATGCAAGTTGGACTTTGAGAAATACCCCTCACTTTAAATGTGGTATTGCGGTGTTATAAATTAACCAACAGCTTTTCTAATTAACACATTCATGGTGAGAAAGCCAAAGACCGGCACTTCATTTCATTTATCATGTGAAATGCTATGCTAGCAAGGTTCAACTCCTAATACTAAACAACCTTGTTGTTAGATTACAAATAAAATGTGATATGCATCAAATAAAATACAGATAGAAATACAACAGATAAAAAGTGCAACAGGCCAGAAAAAAAAACAAACTAAGCTGTATAAACTGTTAGTGAGACCTCTTATCCTTTTCACTGGCAATATGTTTTTGTTGGTTTATTTTCAGGCATAGATTGTTACATAGACTTGTTATTTAGGAACATGTTCGTTTTCAGGTGTTGTTAAACATAAGTGGGGTTTTTTCTCTGAAGATTGCTGGATTATGATAAAGAGAAAAAAACAGACACTTACATGTATTATATGTTAAATATGTGAATTTACATGTGAATTTACATATAATGATAAAATGAGCTTTCATTGCACTCAGGCATTCGTTTAGTGTTGTGTATTATGGTTTGAAAAGCATTTAGAACCTAAGTATTTGTATTCAGTATGGTTAAAGCAGTATATCAATGAAAAATATAAACTGCTCTGCTTTTTAGCTGCCTACCCTCGATGTGAGTGTCAGTGTGTTGGATCCAATACTGTCCGATGCTGACCTCTCAGCCTCTAATCTACTAAAGGTAACTTTGGAGACAGCCTACTCTGTCCCAGACTCATGGATGCTGCCATCCGGCCCTGCTCCCACTACCTTCACATACACTGCTGCCCTAGAGATCCCTCTTACTGCAGACGTGAGTGTTATACTGTGCTTTTTATGTGGCCTCTTAAGGCATACTGCTCTATTCACACTAGCTTAAAATGTCAATCTTTCCAAGGGTGATGCGTTTTTGACAAATGTAGCTTTACTACTGCTTTGCTCCCAGCAAGACCAAGTGCTAGTGTTCCCTGAAGGGCAGCTGAAGGCAGGGGGGCAGAGAGAAGAAAAGGAACGTCAGAAGAAGAGGCCCCATAGGGACACACTAGCTCCAGAGAACCACTTCCTGCCTGGAGTCTTTTTCAAGCCAGAGGAAATTGATCAGGAGGATGGCGAGCTGACCGCTCGAGAGGTAAATACAAATGCAGCTTGCAGATATTACCAATAATGTTAGCTGGAATGTTGCAAAAAAAAAAGAAAGAAAGTTAAAAACACTCTTAAAGTGACCTCGAGATTTGATAATCAGTTTTGTTCATCAGTTTCTTACCTGTTGAAGTTCAGGGTGTGCCTGCTGAGCTGGTGTCAACATTCACTCAGCTTTAACATCGCCCTGGGTTCTTGGCCAGCTTAGCATTACCATTCTGTCTGTGCAGATGCTTGCAAAGCAGCATAATGCTAAGACAAGTTCCTGAATGCGGTTTGCACTTTACGATTGTGCTCTTGTCCATTTGTGCAATAAAAATAAATGTAATGTCCATATCCGTACTACAGATCGTGCCATTTATTTCCCTTTTAAAAAGAAGGAAATAAAGTATTAATTTGCACATATGAGACACATGGGATTTTAGATTGGGATTTTATCGTATTTGCTACATCCACTACATCACACTGATGTAGAATTCTGAAAAACAGACAAATTTTCATCCATCAAATGTGATATACGTGGCATTACAGGGTTAGACAGAGACAAAAACTAACAAAGATGGGTAATAAGGATCAGACGAACTGGATCAGATTCTAACTATTCCTGTCCCTAACAGGGACACCAACCCTTAGCATATCCTTCTTCACTATATCCATGAACCTCCTCTGAGGTCTTACTCTTTTCCTCCTGCTTGACAGCTCCCTCTTTATACATTTGTCCACTCAACAAATCAAGAACTGAGGAAAATAATAAAACCCAAGAATCAATGTTGATAAACTCAAAGGAAGACAAAAATGGTAAATGGCCTGCATTTGTATAGCGCTTTTCTAGTCCCTAAGGACCCCAAAGCGTTTTACACTACATTCAGTCATTCACCCATTCACACACTGGCGATGGCAGCTACATTGTAGCCACAGCTGCCCTGGGGTGCACTGACAGAGGCGAGGCTGCCGGACACTGGCGCCACCGGGCCCTCTGACCACCACCAGTAGGCAAACATGGTGTTAGTATCTTGCCCAAGGATATTTGGCATGCAGCCAGGAGGCAGCCTGGGATCGAACCACCGACCTTCTGATTAGTGGCTGACCTGCTCTGCCACCTGAGCTACAGCCACCAAAAACTCAGAAATCTCAGAAAACCACAGATAATCCAAAAACCACAATTCCATTGAAGATAACAGCATGAGAAAGCTTATTTACAGGCTTATGGTGTAAATGTTCCCACAGGACCGGGCATTTCGTGATGAGGCAGAGACCACGAAGAACAGAGTGAGCTGGGACACAGAGATGTACTGCTTTCTGGACGCAGGGGGAACTACAAGGTTGGAGGCTGAGCATGCAAATCACTCCTTTATTTCTCTGTGTACCGGACCACCATGCTACCTGCTGGCTACAATTTTAAGAATTTAATCTAGAAAGGTAAAGTCAGTCACCGGTTTCTTTGTTACAGAACACATGTTATAGCAGAATCTAAGAGCAGGATTTCCTTATTCAGAACATTTCAGGCATGCAAGGAAATCAGAAAGTAATGAAAAAGGAATTTGATCTTATCACTGATTTTAGGCACACAGTGAGCATGTGATCTGTGCAAGTATAAGTAAATAGGCTTAATGCTTAGAGTAAAGGTCAAATGTATGAAAGAAAAAAAACAACTAGTGCAGTGGTTTTCACAAAGGCCCACATGAGAAATTGGGACTGTTGTGAAGGGCTGAACCAATAAGCTGATCTCAGTTATTATGCTCAATATTAACTGTATCACTGTAAAATGCTACTGGTAAGAGTAGATGTTACAGCTAGACAACGAAAATATGAAATATCCATAGTAAAAATTGAATTTTTTTTTATCACAGTTTAATCAACATTCCCCAAAATGACACTTTTTTTCCTCGGTGAAAGAAATCTAGTCTGTTTTACCAACCCTTTGCTTGCTTGGCAGTAACACTGAAGTTGAAACTCTCTCAAACAAATACATGAATCCACTCCTTGTTTCTCTAAGTATCGCCAAGACAACAATAGTTTTTAACTGGAAATCAAAGAAATAGTTACATATTAACATCCAGACAAACCTTCTCATTGAAGACACACATTTAGAAACCATCACATTCTTGCAAAAAGACAATAGAGCTGTATTTATCAACATTTTAAACCCATTTTTTGAATTAATTAAACATGGTGATGATGATGATTATTATTATCATTGTTGTTGTTTTTGTTGTTGTTGTTTATTTTGCCAGAACAATTTAATATGTGACCTTGGGACTGGTGGGTTCTGGAGTTGCTCACTAGGTGGGTTTGGGCTGTGGTGGTACCTCGGAGTGGTCCTGGACCTCCATCCACTGTGCCCCATCTCTCATGTTGTCGGCCAACTAATGACATTGTCTTTGCAGCACATTAGGAAACAAAAAAAAAAAAAAGGAATAAAGAAAGGAAAAAAATAATAATATAAAACAACTGTAATACACATGAAAGGGTAGGTTAAACATGATTAAAGTGGGATTCGCATCTCACAGTGTTTTGTTATTACATCACACAAGATTAGGGTTACCAAAAATATAGCAAGCTTTTAATATAACAAAAAAAGATCAAGGCAGTCATGTCAGTATAAGCCGATATAGGTTGAATGGGTGCTTCTGGGTTGGGAGGTGTGAATGGGATGTCCCCTGGGCTGCACCCTCCATGCCTTTGGTGAATTGCTCTAGGATGATGGAAAACACAAAGAAAGAATATAAAAACGTGTATATCAGTACTGATTGTAATTTCAGGCTGAAGCAAGGGATAACTAAGAGCAGATTGTGGCCAGTGGAGATCATGAGGTCATTGGCTCCATTATCAAAGGTTAGTATTCCTTTTTATTCTCTCTTCTTTGGTGTTTGGATTTCCAGTATTTAGGATACCATATGCAATAAGCTTAGAAAAAACAACATGTGATTTTAAGTCTAACTGAGCTGGAGACCAGACCAGACCTGTGTGTGTTTGTGTGTAGTTAGGTGCTGAGGACTCAGAAATCCCCTACCACGGTTTGGCATTTATAGACTTTGGGCAGCTGCTGTATCCTGGAGTCCAGCGAATCCGAGGAGCATACAGCGTTCAGCCTTTCTCTGAGGAAGATTTGCTGAATAAGGTTCCAGTAACACACTCACTCATTTGCTTTAAATTTGGTTTCCTTGTAAAATATAAATAAAAACAGAATGGAGTACTTAGTTAATCTCACAAACCAATATTTTATTCACAGTAAAAATCAGAAAACAAATCAAATATTAAAACCGAGAATGTATATTTATGCGTAAAATATGGGTTTATGAATTTTGGAAATAATTTTACTCTCTTTATAAATACAATTTACACAGTGTTCCAACTCTGGGGTTGCAGTTGATATTGCCTTTATTTAAATAGGGCTGTTAAATTGCTATGTGAATTGTTTAACCTCTCTTGCACTCAAAGGCCAAGCGAAGCATCAGTGTTTTAAAGGAAAAAGCTAAGGAAGCTGCCAGCCAGGCCAAAGATATTGTCAGCTCTAACAAAGCAGGAAAGAACATGAATGGAAGCAACAAGGGACCCACAGATTCCAATGAGCAAGGCAAAAAGGTCAGAAAAGTTTTGATGGTCACAAGTGAATAATTCTTTAGAGTTTTTATAAGTTTTCCAGCATAAGCAAAGGCCAGCAGTTCCTTTTCCCCCTCAACTTCAGTTATAAGAATTTTTTTTTAGACCATAACATAACGTTTTTTAAAATTATATCAGCAACATGCAAATCACAGTGAAGGAGCTGTGCCATTAACTGCAGCTGGCCTGCAGTGATTTATATGAACCTGAGCCACAAGTCAATGCCGAGGGAACCCTAAGCTCCATGTAAACATCAACATAACTCTGCACAGCATTAACGAAGAAATCAATAAAATTATCAATGTTCCCTCTAAGCTGCGCGTGTGCGCAATTGCGCACTGCTGGCACGGTCTCTGCGCACACACAAAAAAATCTAACCTGAATTGAAATTAAAATCAATACTTTAACAATTCTGTTTTGCAGTGTTAGTTGGCTGCTCCCATATGGGATCCAGCCAATAATGCGATTCACATTCGTATATACGCAGCTAATCAATGTCGTTGACAGGCTATGACAGCGTCCTTATGTGCCGACACCGGTGTTTTAGCTAGCAAAGCGGCGTGGCGACGTTTAGCGCAGATCTTGTATAGTTAGTGTGTATTGCAGTCAATAGTTTTGTTGTGTGTGTCAGAACAATGAGGCGACTGCTGAATGTTACAGGTGTTACAGCAGTGATGCATCTCCTGTTGTCAGGCCTGCAGGTATCAGGCTGTGGTTCTCCTTTATCTCGTAGTGGACAGAAATTATTTTTGGAGTGGCACAAATACTTTGTGTGGCATCAAATTTGATGCAGAACAGCTGATTGTTCTGTAAATCATTTGAAATGTTTATTTAAAAAATGCCTTGGCTGCATTTTTAGGTAAACAGCTGCAAAAAACTTTGTTGTTTGCATAACTCAGTTACGTTTTTGAAGACGTAACTATATAATTCATTGCCCAACACTGGTATATACTGTATTTTGCAGACAGAGAGTTACAGGACTCTCCCCCAGACCACAGACTCATACTCATAATACAAGTCAGAGCTTTATAAAAAAAAAAAAAAGTTGTGTTTTCAAAATTGGGGTTTAAGTTATTTTTACTTCCAATAGTGTTAACATACTACACAGGTCATGAACAAGATTTGTTTTTAATTTTCATTGTAAGTGGGCTAAAGCAGTTAATCAAAAGTAGTCTAACATAAATGTAAATGCTGTAATTTGATTATTTTAATAAACCATGTAACTTGGATGGATTCAATGCTGGTGTGACCGCAGTGCACACGTCTAATGTTGCTCACAGTGGTCCAAGGGACCACTCAGGGAGTTTGTGCGTTCGCTCAGAAACATGAAAAATTAGAGCGAACATTGATTAGGATAATTTACTGGAGACTCCCGTACCAGTTGCAATTTAGTACAGCTGAGCAGAGATCAGCAGCAGTAGATGCTCAAACTTACTGCACATCCTTATTACTGCAATATATTATAAAGTCGTATTTAGCTGATGTGTTTTCTGTTTAAGCAGAAATTTGGAAAACTTTAACTCTTCACTTGTGTTAATGGCAGATGTATGTGGAGGCCAGAACTTATATTATCATTGAGATAGCCTTGGAGAAACCGCTGGTACCAAAACTATCACCAGAAGAGCTAGCCCAAAGGTAATGTGCTAATTAAACCATGTGGTGACTGAGTCTGACCTGCTTCTTTTGGCTCCATTATTAGATTGTAGCACCGAGATAGAGTTATACATTTATCAACACTTTCACACACACTTAAGTGTTAAATTTAGTAGTTGCCCCCTCTATTTCTGACTGACTGTGAAACACAAATGAGTGAGTGTATTGAGATGTTTTTGTGTTTCTTGCAGGGTGACGGCATTGATCCCTCCCAAACCTAAACGTCCAGCTGGTTCTAGTAGAGCAGAAAGAGTAAAGCACGGACACACACACACACACACACACACACACACACACACACACACACACACACACACACACAATGAATTGCCCAATCGAGGAGATTTGCATGCTTGATGTATTCTCTCCACCGGTGTGTGCTCCTGCAGGCTGTGCTGGACTTCCACAGGCAGGTAGCAAACACGGTGTCCCGTGTTTCAGAACAGTGTGAGGAACTATTTGGAACAAGTTGTGAAATGCCCCAAGACGACAGCTTGGAGAAAATGAAGATTCAGTTGATAGGAGCGCTCAATGACTCTGGGAGATACTTTGTCTTCAAGGAACAAATGAAGGTCAGACCAACTGCCCACATCTATGATGGATTAATGAACGTTACAAGGACACTGAAACTATTTTTAGGGATCGATCTAATGGTTCTGGTCATATTTTTCCTCTACATTAGTGTCATTATTTCTCCACAACGGCTTGTGTATATTTCTGGTTTGTAGCATGCGGTGGTGAGGATTGTACGTGACAAGATGAGGCGGACAGAGCCGTTCACGGATGATCAACAGCTGAAGGAATTTGCCAGCAAACTCTATGTCTACCTGGTTGATGAGATGCACGTTGCTATGAGCAAGGTACCAAACACACACAGTTTCATATACAGTCTGTGAAGATATCTTTTGACTTTTTTGTTTTATCCTTACTTCCTTAACAGATTTATTCTCCAGATGCTGTTGAGGGCTACCCAGATAACATCCAGTTACACTGTTCTCAGCTCTCACATTTTGCCAGAGAGGCACAGCTTACTGGGAATTACGAGCAGGCTGCATATTACTGGAAAGAGGTATAATAACAATGCTCTAAAGCTCATTGCTAAAAAAATTGAAATAATCAGGAAGATTTATGTAAAAAAAAACAGAACAAGGTTGACAGACAACTATTTGCCGGACAGATTTAATTACTTGTTGTCAGAATGTCATATAAAGACTGGGTTATGTTTGTCTGTTATTCTCAAGAATATTTATAATAATGTTATGTTTGAATGTTTTTCTTTTGTTTCGTCAAGTGGACACAAGTCACGTTGCAGCACTGAATAATGATAATGGTTGTTAAAATAGATGAAGTGGTTTCTGATATTTTTTTATTAACCTGCAGCTAGTGGTCAGGCACCCAAATGAGCCCACCTATATGTTTGAGTGGGGAGGCCTGTACATGCTGACCGGAGACTACCTGAAGGCAAAAGAGTGTTATCATGATGCTGTGTCTATCGACCAAGTGCACCAACCCAGGTTAGAAATGCACTCCTTACAGTATTGATCTTCACTTTAAGCAAATCATTAATTTAATAAGAGATTAATTATTGAATAATTATTTTGGCCTGCATATTATATATATATCTAAATATTATAGACTGTATAAGTATAGTCTAGCAATCAGCTCAATTCTAAATCATGATGGTATATTATTTGTATATTATTATTTGATAGAAGAAGAGAGATATTTAGAGTTACTTCCTGTCACAGTATTCTTCATCTCCACTGTATTTTCTGACGTCACAAGCAATGAACCTACCTGCTCGTGTTTTATCTTTTATTGGAACATGGTTCAGTGGTTACTTACAATACAACTTTATTTGTATAGCACGTTTAAAAGACCAGTGGTACACCAAAGTGCTTTACAATAAAAACAGGAAAATTAAGACATGATTAAATGATAGATGATTAACAAAGTACCACATATGTCATCAGGTTAAGGGCACTAATTATACAGCAATAGAAGGGAATATAAGAACAAAGTTACTAAGAATAGATATAGCTAAAACATAAAGTACATAAATAAAAAATTGAACCAAATATAAAATAGGGACACTAACTAGATGGAAAATCTATGTTGAATAAGTGAGTTTTTAAACGGGATTTAAAAGATAAAATGGAGTCTGACGCACGGATAGCGATAGGAAGGTTGTTCCACAGATTAGGTGCAACCAGGGCAAAAGCACGGTCACCCCTAGATTTAAGTCTAGATCTAGGCTGAGCCAAGAGTAATTGGGCTGAAGACCTGAGGGCTCGCCCAGGGACATATAGACTAAGAAGATCGACAAGATAACGAGGGGCTAAATTATTTATCATTTTAAAGGTGAGCAACAATATTTTAAATTCAATGTGATACTTTATGGGTAACCAATGCAAATCAATAAGAACAGTGGTGATAGAGGCATGCTTTCTAATGCCAGTCAGGAGGCGAGCCGCAGCATAAAAAATGGGTCGTCAAACAGTTTCACGAGTTCAAGACCCATGTTTCTTTATCCTCTTCTTGCTCCAGCCTGATGATGTGTGGGGTATTGGCAGTGATGTTTGAGCATTACAGTGAGGCCCAGACTTTCCTTGAGCGAGCCACCAGCCTAGACCCTCTCAGCGTGGTGGCCTGGACGCTGCTGGGTGAGATGAGGATCTGTTTTGCTTCCTGCTGCTATTGTATCAGTGAACAGCAAAATGATACTACCAAACTTCATTTGTCAGTAGCTAGTACTGTTTGTTGTCTACCCCCAGTGTAATGGATGCCCCGCAGGTTACTCAAGACAGTTTGACTGTTGTGTGTGACTTTCATAGATTTAGGTTGGTTTGTAAATCTGTCTTTAAAATATCCATCCATCATCTTCAATTTAGGGTTGGGTGGAGCCCAGTTTGTCATAGGGTGAGAGAAAGGGTAGACCCTGGACTGGTCTCTTTAAGAGTTGACACAGACTGAACAGACAAAATGATGAACAAACAAAAAAAACATGAATATAAAACAATCTATAACCTAAACACCCACAACAATAGTGGAAGAGGGATGCATGCTGGGGAACGTGGAGTAACCTTGTTGGGTGTTTGCTCCAGGTTTGTTCCATGTGGGTCAGAACGACTCCATCCAGGCTGAGAGGGCTTTTATGGAGGCCACAAAGCTGTTGAATGCAGAAGAGGCAAAAAAGCAAGAGCAGAGCAAGGAGAAGGGGGAGAAAGACAAGGAGAAGAAACACGAAGAGGAAGAGAACAAGCAGGAGGCAGATGAAACAACCAACTCTCCCAGAGATATGCAAGGTGAGGAAAACAAAAAAACAGAAATACAGACATATACAAGACAGTGTCAAGTGCAATAATGCCAGTCTATGCATGAGTTCAACCCATTCTGTTCCCCTGAGCCCCATCTCCCTGTCAAGGAGCTACTTTTGTTACTATTCTGTCTGCTGGGGCTCTCATGCAATCAGATGCCAAAGGGCATAGGGCAGAAGAAAATAAACCCTTGGAGTAACTGATGTTACCTGACCGTGTAGCTTTATTTTTCTCCTTTACCCAGAACTTGTTGACCAGGATTCAGAGATGCACAAAGAAGAGCCTCCAGCACCGAGTGTCAGCTTGAAATCAGCTCCTGCTACTATTTACACACAGACCATCCAATTCCTGCTGCAGAACAATGCACTGCAGGTAAAACATACCCAGCGTGTTGGTTTGCACAGCACTGTGTTAACGTGACCATCGGTTTATTCTGTTACCGCACAAAAAGGGGCATATTACATATGGCAATCTGCAATTTCAAAAGACACTTGGTTTTAGAAACATGTGTTAGTGATATGTGTTTTATGAAAGTTTGATAGCATGAGTTGCAGTTTATCATTTTGAAAAAATATTTGATTTTTCTATGTATTTATATTTTTGCAAATTAAAAAAAAGTCTTATGTAATATTGGGAACAATAAATGTCTAATTTTAAAAGCTCTGAGCAGTAATGTTTGAACAAAAATAAAACAAATGAAAAAAGCAATAGCAGAAATCGTTCAGAGATGACTGTTTTCTGTTGTCAGATGGCAGAAGTCGCTCTATCCAAGGAGCTCCTATGTTCAGATGGCGGTCGCAGTGCTTCCTACTTCATTCATCTGGCCCAGTTGCAGCTGCTCAAAGCAGACTACTGCAGTGCTGCTGCCAACCTCAAAGAGGCACTGTCCAGCATAGATCAGGTACTTCCACACTACCTCTGGCTACAACACGAGTATCGACTGGGTGAGGAATATTACATGAGTGTTCAACTGCATGAAGGGCATTACTTGTCCAGAAAGCATTTGGTGCTCTGTTTGTAAAGTGTGAAACCTGAAATTTATTGTCTAATTTATCATGCTATTCTTTTTTTTATCTTCACTAAACACCAAACAAATGAATAATAAATAAATATATTTGTTATTTTTATATTTTCAAGGTGCATATTTATTGTATATGACAAAGTAATCAGTTACAGCCACTGTTACTTTTTGATGCTCACCTTCTATAGATATGCATGACAACATATTCCAGTGTAGGATCAATTACTACACATAATATACATAATTTGTAAGGAGCTGAGTGTTATAAAAATAATTCCCAAAATCTAAGTGAATTGAAATCAGACCTAGTTTTATTCTTGAGATTATTCTCCTTCTGCTGGTCTAACAGCACAGATATACACCGAAGCTAACATCTAGTCTTCTCCAGCATCATTGCTCTAGTTCAGGGGTTGGAAACCTGCGGCTCTGGAGCAACATGCGGCTCTTTCGCCCTTATACTGCGGCTCCGCGTGGTTTCGGAAAATAAATTATATTTATTTAACTGAAGTGTATTTTATTTGTGTTAGTTATTTTTTAACTTGTAGTTCTAAATTGGAAGATTATTGTGATCTTGAAATATAAAAAATAAAGTTATATTTCATTATTTTTCGTCGCTCAAAATAAGCGCCACACTAGCGGATACTGGTATACCTGCTGAAACGCCGTGCATTTATTGAGACGTCAAGGTCAAGTATGGAGAAATGTAAGAAAAGAAAAATATCTGAAGAAAATAGAACATTTAATGATGCCTGCGCAGATTAATTTGAATTTACTTCTGATGAGAGTGGCCTACCAGTATGCCTAATTTGTGGATTGTTGATCTTCGGATCCACATACATATGTGAGCAGCTATTCTCCACCATGAACTATGTTAAAAACAAATATCCCTCATACCTCACAGACGACAGCTTACAGTCCTGCGTAAAGATCAAAGTTACTTCATACAGCCCGGATTTGCAGACGCTGTGTGCAGAGGTTCAGGAGCAGAAGTCCTATTGTAAAGATATCACGGCAGACCCAATGATGTTTGCATGAACATGTTTTTCAGCATCTCTTTATTGACAACTTTTCACACATGGTTGCTGTACACACACAGCCAGCTGTAGCTTTCCAGCACATAGCCTGACACATACCAGCACAACAGCTGAGAGAGCACAGACTTTAAGGTGGCGAGGCGTGATTGCGGATGCCAAAGGCCATGTAAAGATGATGGCTCACAACAGGTTTTGTTTGCTACATTCCGCATCTACAGTGACTCCTGGTGACTGTGTGGGGACAGTTGGTTATAGTGCACCTGAGGTTATGCTTGGTAATACATATAATGAAGCAATAGACATGTGGTCTCTGGGGCTGGTAACTGTGGAGCTTGCTACAGGGGTGCCACTCTACCCTGTGGAAAATTAATATGACGTTTTGAAATTCATCATAGACACGCAGGGTCAGCCACCAGATCATGTTCTAGACTCTGGCTTGTACACTAATTACTATTTCATATGAGTCGTAGTTGTCTTGAACAACTAATGGAAGCTACCACAGGACCTCAAAATGACCAACATTTATTTGTCAGCCTAATTAAAAAAGTGTTGGCCTTGGATACAAACCAGCGCATAACTTTTCCACCCTGGCCTCTCTGAGAGTTCTACAGGGAATAGCACAGGGAGACAAAACCTTGCGGCCTCTCAGCAGCCTTCAAATTGGAAAAGAGAAAGCTTCGTTGACCTCGGACAAAAGTGACAAAAACACAAGCAGGGATTGGAAAAGGCCATTAACAGCAAATTACACTGCAAGAATTAATTAAGCTGCTTTTATATCACTTTGGCTTTTTTTTGTTTTGTTTTAATTTTCACTCCCCCCACCCCAACCAGTCACAGCAGATGGCTGTCCCTTCCTGAGCCTGGTTCTGTCGGAGGGTTCTTCCTCTTTGAAGGGAGATTTCCTCCCCACTGTCGCTAATTGCTTGCTCATAGGGAATCATCTGATTGTTGGGGTGGTCAAAACTCCAGCGGAACTAGCAATTCTTGTGAATTTTTTTTTTAAAAGCCTAAAAAAATAAAAACAACCTATGAATATTGTCTTGAACTTGGCCACAATTTTGCTTAAAATCCATAAAGTAATCCCTGTGTCAAGTTCTTACCAATATTCAAAGCGGAGCAGCGGACAACTTACTATCACATCAGTCCTTCAATCAGACCTAATTCGATACAAATTGGAAAAAAAATTGGATGTATATTAAATAAACCAGCTTTAAGCATCAGCTAATTTTTGTTTGTAATTCTTTTTAAATAATAAATATAGTGCTACCCTTTAGCCTCCTAGTAGACATACCTGTGTTATAAATGTGAAAATCCTCTTAGTTTTTTTTTTTTTTTTTTAGAAAAGTTGAGCTCTGACCTTGAAGTCAAGATCCCTGAGATTTAAACCTTAAAGAGATTTTCAGCAGATGCAACCATGGTATTGATTTGAAAATTCTACGTTGCCTCGTACTTGAGTTATTGCATTTACAAACTTGGGTGTCCACTGCGCCCCGCCATATACCAAACTCAAAAGATTAAGTGCTGTTTTTTTTTTAGTTCTTTTATAAAGTTTACAACACACAAATAAGAAAAATAGGAACACTATTGTCGTTTTTGACAACACTATTTTCTTTTGTCTTTTGTGTGCACACAGTCTGTGTCAACACACAGGGGAACACTGACACTTCATAAGATTTTCACTGTGTTTGTCTAATTCAGCCGCAACTTTCGGATTTTTCACATAACAAGCAGCATGGATTTTGTCCCTCATCATTTCAGCTGGAAGCACTGGCCAGTTTATATAATAAGTTTCATCCAGACTGAGAAATGTGTCTAGAAGAAGCATTCATCAAGCATCTCTGCTGACTATTGACCCAAAGAGTCTTGCCCACTTTCTCACCAGGATCCTGATGCATGGGCTTGGAATGGTCACTGTCACTATCTACGAGGGGAGTTCCATGAGGCTGAGGAGAGCTACGAGTGGAGCTTCAAATTCCAGCAGAAGCCATCAGACTCTCACATTGTCTTGCTCCGCCTGGGATCCAGCTACTTTATGCAGGAGAAGGTCAGATATTGAGACAGGCATCACTGTCTGATCAGTCAGACAGTTACTCATGTGTACTGGGTCTGCTAGCATCTATTCACTGTGTGAGAGTTTACCTCATGCATTTTTCAAGAAAGAAACAAAATGGACCAGCCATATGTCTTGGAAAATAACAGCAAAACTCAAATGTGACTTAAAACATCTCATGTGAAACCACAAAGTTATACAGTGTAACTCTGTGTTATTTTTTTTTAAACTCTCAGTTTCAGGAAGCCAAGGTTGTGTACCTGCAGGCCTGTGAACAGTCTCCATCCTGCCTGACCTGGCTAGGCCTGGGCGGTGCATGTTACCGGGTAAAACTCTTACCTTCAGAATATTGATGGGAAAGATCGTATTAAACTCAAAAAAGCTTCTATGTTGTGGCTTCAGAATTATTTTTGTTATATGGAAAATAACATAAAATTGTAAAACCTGTGATTCCACTCAGTGTATGGTTCAAGGTTTTAAGTATACTCCTGTTTCTATTGTTAAAAGAAATACTTTCGAAATACTAGCTTAAAAGAATAGTTGGGAGCCCTACTCTGTTTGTTTTGAAAGGAAGTCACCCTTTGTTGTTTCAGTGGGCATTTCTGTGTCTGTTTAGTTGGAGGAGTTTTGTACAGCTGAGGAAGCTTTGACTGAGGCCAACCAATTGGACAACCAGAATGCAGAGGTCTGGGCTTACCTGTCTCTCATTTGCCTCAAGGTGAGTGATGATAAAACACTTTCAAGATAATCTCGCGCACAGTGGCCTGACACATCCCCTTTTATGAAGACTACAGAACAGCGTATCTTTGTTAGAAATTAAAAAACAATCTACAGGAGTCAGAAGAGCTGACTGGTTGGGGTTATGGAATAAATGACTCTTCAGGATGAGGGATGGGTTCAGAGTAAAAAGCCCTAACCTCCATAGAATCTAACACCAACATCCATCCTTTTGCCCTTTGGTAAAGCCAATGCTTTAGTCACTGACCACCAGTGTTGGGACTAACGCGTTATTAAGTAACGCGTTACAGTAACTACGTTATTATTGTGGTAACGAGCACGGTAACTAGTTATTATGCCAAAACCAGGAACGCGTTACTCGTTACTGGGATTTAGATAGGCTCGTTATTCGTTACTTCGTGTAGTGGCTATCGCGGAGCTTCCACAGATTCAATAACATTAGCAAGTGGTGGAAGCCAGCAGGTGGATGAAGGAAAAGGGAGGCAAGAGGAGAGACCCGAAGCGGCCGCTGGTCCGAGAGTGTCAGGTGAACTGAACTTCAGGTAAGACATTATAACCTGCAGTCCATCTGGGTCAGATATAAACCAAGTTTAGGTGGAGTTTATTTTCGTTATGCTGACTTTTTCGTACTGCGTGCTAGCTAGCATGACGGAGTTTCTATACAGCTGGGTGGGTGCTATGTTACTGATGTTGAACTTTATTTTGTTCATAAGGTTAATTATTAGAGTTGCCAACCGTCCCGTAAAAAACGGAACCGTCTTGTATTCAGAGAAAATATTACGCGTTTCGTATTGAGGTGAAAAGGAACACAGTTTGTCCCGGACTTCAGCTACAATGAAAAAGACACAAAGCTGGAGTTATTCTGTGTTTACGCTGCACAGCTGCCTCTTCTTCTCTCATCCTCTCACCCTCCCTCTCCTGTTTCTACTTCAATCATTAAACTGATCAATGATCAGCTGATCGGCTTTTCTCTCTTGTTTATTTATCGCCCACTTTGCGCCAGAAAGAGGAAACCAGCGGATGTCGCGGTAAACAACAGCAGCACTTTTAAGCTTGATCAGCTGTTGTTAGAATTTATTTAATATTAATTTCTAGTATCAGCTGATGTTTGCTGGAGCCACAGCTGTAAAGCTGCTGGTCATGATGTCGTTTGGTTATCTGGTGAGAGGGAAACATGAAGATGAAACCAGGAGATGTCCTTACTGAATCATCAGAGCTGTGATGGAGAAACAGGTTTACCTTTTAGTTAACATGAATGAGTTGAAGAGAAGTTATGAACTGTTTCTGAGAGACAAATAACACCAGGATCCTTTTCTAAGTAGCTGACAGCTGGTAACTGTGCAACTGTGCAGGGGCGGGTCTAGCAAAGTGTTGCCAGGGGTCCATGTAGGGAATTAAAAGGGAAAGGGGCGCACAAGGAAATACTTTCTTATTCTCATTTAAAATGTCTCACTTTTAAAAAAATAATTATCTGAGTCTTACAACAAACAATTGATAGACTGATACATATATACCATCAGAACAGTGTTTGTTTGCATTCAAAGGCTTTATGATTTTTCCTATAATGGTGGGCCGGTCTCTAGCCAAAATGCCCGGGACGATTTTTTTGTCCCAGTCCAGCTCTGTATGCAGCTCATCTGCAGTCTGGTGTTACCTACATCTTCCTATTCAGAAGGCAGAATTTCCGAGTTCTGAGTACAATCGAAAGCACCACGACTGCAGTTTTTGTGTTGGATGTAAAAAGCAGGCTAGGATAGAATCAGGTGTGGGATTTCTCTCGTGGAAATGTGCACATTATTTTTTCCTTTCTATTGGTAGGTGGCACAGTGCACTTGTGGCAAGTAAGCAAGCTAGAAGACTGGCAATCTTGCTGGGTATCCAGTTACGGAAGCAACACATTAACAAGAGAATTCTGAGTAAAACCAAAGTTACTTTCCCTAGTAACTAGTTACTCTGAAAGTAACGAGTAACTTGAAGTAACTGAGTTACTTTTGATAGAAGTAACTAGTAATGTAACTAAGTTACTAATTTAAAGTAACTTACCCAACACTGCTGACCACACTTTAATGAGACACCAATTAATTTGGGAAAATGCTTGTGCAAGTAGACGCTGCATGTCGATCAATATGATAAATGGCTAAAATCAATTCAGGAATGCAGACTTTGAAGTAAGACATTTTGATTAGTATCAATTAATATTAGTGACTAACTGTATTTTAATTGAGCTCTCTTTTAACCTTGACACCTTGTCTTCTGCACATGTGAAGTACTCACAACATATTACTGACTCTGTGATTCAAAAATCTGCAGAAATCAGTAGTCTGATTGTGACTCATGACATGGAACTGAGTTCTGCTTCCTTCGATTCACGGTGTTTAAAGATACTGGACAAAGTGGCACCTCCTAAAATTAGAAAAGACAGCATCGTTAAATCATCTCCTTGGATCACTAAATCTATTTGCAGTTTTATTTTGCTTTGCCTTAAGACTGAGTACCTGTGGGAAAACCACAAAATGTCCTATTTACAATAGGAAAAGGGAATGCCAAGGTTCTATTTGACACTGAGAATAACATTGTTTCTCCTCCAACACCAAGTACACCAGGTTTTTCAGATAAGGACTACAATGAATGTAAAAAACTTTTCCAAGGTAAGATCAGTGGTCAAAGAGAAAATACAACTCCCACAGATCGCCCTTTCGATCATAAACTCTCACACATCCCAAAATTGTAGAATCTTTTCACCCACTTTCTTTAGCTTGTGTATGTCAAACACTACTCCAAATTAAACCCTCAGCAAGTTCAGCCAATGTCTTAAGTTTTTGACTCCATTTGGCCCTCTGTGGTCAGGCTGTGTCCTAGAGTTCTTTAAACAGGTGGTTATCCAACCAGGTTTGAAAAAGCTAAATCTGGACCTTACACTAAACACCAGCTATAGACCCGTTTCAAAACTTCCTAAATTGCTAAAGTATTACAAAAATAAAAATAAAAGGTTGTTGGGACAGGAAGGTGTTGGAGAAGCACAATATTCTTGATAACGTTCAGTCTGGTTTTAGGAAGTTGCACTCCACAGCTCTCCTTAAAGTTTCGATCTTTGGATGGCTGCGGATAAGGGTGATTGCTCAGCCAGCCCTTGGTTTGCCTGACCTTATCTCAGCCTTTGAAATGTCAAATCTCCATCAAATCTTAGTCCAACAGTTAAACTACATGGTAGGGATCTCTGGCTCTTTCTTAGAGTGGGTCACTTCAATTCTTGCTTATAGAACACTTTTGTCCTCATTGGGAAATTTTGGGTTTGAAACGGCTGCATTTCCATGTGGCATTCTGCAAGGATCTGGTTTAAGTCCCTTGTTATGGGGCAGCGATAGCTCAGTAGGTAGAGTGTTCGCCCCGTGATTGGAGGCAGTCAGGGGTTCAAATCCACCGAATGGCTACCCTGAGGTACACTTGGGCAAGGTACTGTCTCTACACACTGCTTCCCGGGTGCTGGATTGGTAGCTGCCCACTACTGAAGATGCTCGTTGATGCCTTTATCTCCACCTGCCTAGACTATTGCAATGCTTTGTTTTTGTGTCCGTTTAAAGCATCTATTAATTGCTTCCAGTCTGTCCATAATGCCGCTTCAACACTTTTAACTCAAACTCATAAGTTCACTCATTGTTAGATAGTTCAAAATCTTGATTCTTACTTCTGTGACCTTACAAGATGAGGCCCCTAGTTATATCATCAATCTTTTCAATCTTGTCTGCAGATAAAGGTCTCCTTGTGATTCCACATGCCCGTATGAAAACTAAGAAGGATTTTGCTTTCCAGACTTTAGTGCCAAAACTGTGGAACAGCTTATCGCTTTTGCTGCACACCAATGACTCTGTGGCATCCTTTAAAAAAAATGCCTAAATGCATCTATTCAGACCAGCAATTTGGTACAATTTTTGTTTTGTGTTGTTTTTCTTGATTCAGGTGTGTTCGTTTGACTGTATTTTTAATATTTGTGTAAAGCACTTGTCTTGAAAAGGAGTATACAAACAAACTTTACTTACTTACATAACACATGGTCTGCAACTCAATTAACACTGATGAACCTTTTGTTTTCAGTCTGGCAAAAAGGAGGAAGCAGAGAAGTTTTATAAATATGCAATACGGGTGAGTTTGGTTGTTGTTTTTGTCAGTCACTGTAATTTAACATATCAGTGGGGCGGTTAGTGATTTACTATTAATTATCCATGCTTTAAATTCTATATTAAGTAGTGATTTTTTTTAAAAGAAAAAGTAGACATGCAACATTAATACTGAATATAAAACAACAAAAACAGCTTCTCTGTGAGTTCTCTGTAGCATTTGATTACTAAGGATATAGATTTGCTGCTGTCCTTGATTTTCTCATAAATTACATTAGAGCCCTGTAATCCTTTATTTTGTCACAGTGAATCAGTTTTTACTAAATATTGCATCCTCTTATCCAAGGTGAATTTTACATTAAGATGCTGGTTTCTTGAAAAAAGAAAAACATTTTCTGTTTTCTCGATATCCACAGTTCAACCTACAGATGGAGTCACTCCACAAAGAGTTTAAAAAGTTGAAGAATCAGCTTCGCTTCCATCATCTGGAGTCATGCTTTGAAAGAAGCACTGAAGCAAAAGAATAAATCATATGTCCAAGTATGTACACATTATATCTCAATGACCAGTATTTGAAACAACATTTTATTGGGTTTTCAGCATGTGTAGTGTATGAAAATTAAATACAGAGAGTTCAGATGTACATGATGACTTAGATTTCACAGACAGTGAGGATAAGTAACCGGTTGAGCCATAAAAGTTAAGCTCTGATCAATATCAACATAACAAACACAGTTAAAGCAACACCATAATCTCAAATCTATATAAAACAATTGCAGTATAGTGTTTTTTTTGTTTAAATACAAAAACAAAGAAAAGAAAGGAGGCTATATGGTGACTGGTACCAGCAGGATATAAAACATTTACTATTTCACATTTGATGTCATTCTTTTGTTATCATTTATGCAGGAAAACAAGCCCTCATGACACTTTGTGGTGTTTTTGTTCTAAGACACCTTTCTAAATTTTGGCACAATCCTCTCTGCTTTGAAAGGAAATGTTGTGAAATATTGTTTTGAGCTTGTCAAATAGTTCACGAAGGATGTGTTAGAATGGGCCCTGAATAAATTTCCTTTTAAACCAAATGGATTACAGTGACCAGTACTTTGTTTTGCATGGGTTTTCTTTGTAACATACTGTATTTTGATATTCTTTTAATGCCGTTTTTAAACTAGGCATCTGAGTGTTGGTGTGATCTATTGCAGAGAGATCATTGTCTGACCCGTGAAAACATATCTCTCAGCCACGGTGAATCCTCATAGAGGCGAGGGTCCCCGAGATACTCTGAGGTCCTCTTGTAGAAGTAGTAGTACAGCACAGAAGCTGCAAACAGGAAATTATGTTAGGAGGCTTTAAAATATACGGATATTTAATTTACAAATGTCTGTAAATTAGAAACATGACTGATGTGAATGTAGATTTTCATATCAGTGACTCTTTTGTAATGAGTTTGCACAGTGATCAAGGTTATTCAAGAGATTTATGTGATTGCAAAATAAACAGGGAGAAAACTTGAAAATTCCCACCAGTGTTTAAAACTGAGTGAGGTAATGGCAGTGCTTACACACTGAGTAACTGTCTGGACAGGTCTTAAGTTGCAGACAAAGCAAAGACAACAAATAGCACATGACTCTTCTCATACGCAGATCACCTACAGAGAGTAATGCCAGCTAGACAATGCAAGCTTTTATCCACTTATGAGCTTATACATGTATAAAAGTGGCACCCACATGGTGATGAGATGTGATGTCACTGCCTGGAAGAGTAACCAGTAACAACAGGCGACAGGTAAAGGAAAAATAAAAAGGTGGGTGAAATGATCATACAGTTTACTAGGGCATTTATGGGTTGTTGTTGTTTTTTTTAGCTTAAATCTGTACTGCTGTTTTGGACTGCTTCACCTGCTTGTATTGTCTCCATGTATTTTCTCCTGTCTCATTTGCAAAATCTAAATTTAATTATTCAGTCAAAATGTAAACATTTATTTTACAAGTTAATATGTATAATCAGATTATAGAGTGGAAAAATCCTAACCTTTTGTACTGTATACTCTTCAGTGTTTACATGAAAACATTCTAAATGAAAAGAGGTATATTTGGTTGCATGAACTTGTTATCTTACCAGCTCTTTGGAACACAAAAAGCACCTGAAGACCGTCGGTCCAAATAAATCTGTTTGTATTTAACCAGCGCAGATTCTGAAAGGAATAGAAGGATGACAAAAAGGCCACTTTGTGTTAAATTCAGAGATGTAAAGACTTTGTACATTATAGATAATTTAACAATTACAACCAGAATGATGAGAAATGCAAATGTTATTTTCTCAGTCTCATATAATGACACATTTTAACCAAGTTTTATCTTCTTTCTTTTTTTCTTTCTCATGATGTTTTTCTCTTGGCAGTTATTAAAATCAAAATGAAAGCATTTGAAATGTCTGTAAGCTTGTTGTACAGTATCTCCCCAAAAAAAGTGGCATAAAAATGCGAATTTTCCAATCCGGCATTTTCGCCTTTGTTTTTAACGACGTACCATAAGCCAAGAATGGAGAGTGATGCTGAAGGTCAAGTAAAGAGCAGATAGCATTAGCATGGTTCTAAACCGCTCCAGCAATATGGCAACCAGTCCAACCTGGAACACATAGGTGTTGAACAGCATCAACAGAATGATGATCAGGTTAAACAGGATGGCAATGTCCTGGATTCTGTTGAAGAAAAGGAAACAGTATAAGCAGCAGAAAAAACAATGATGAAAACAGGAAGAGCTTGTTGGCAGGATTATTGTCTTGTCTAAAATACATTTTACTTCAGCATTTCAAAAGATTCAGTGCGGATAAATTGAGAATTATTTCCCCCCCTTGAGCTAGAGGCTGCGTTAGGCTGAAACAGTGAAAAAGTTTGACGTACATGAAAAGTACCAGCTGCACAGCTGGCTCAGTCCTCAGCAGCTCACTGAAGGAGTTGACAAACAGGTCAAAGGAGAGCAGGCTGAGCTGGATCAGTAACACCAGAGAGTAGTTGCTGGTATGGAGCGTCTCCGGCCCGAAGGCTGGGCGCCCGGGCGGACTGTGGTTCCACTGCGGATCCAAGGCTGCACTGCACCCTCACACACACACATACAAACATCAATCGAGTTCTTTTTTTTTGTTACAATTTTGGGGTCTCAGTAAGGCATTCAAATGTCTCCACTCTCGATTCCCCAAATGTAATTAAAACATGACTGATGCCAAATGAAGCATATGTTGTTCAAATCAGTCCTGTTCACTGGGTAAAAATGTATGTCCTTTCAAAAGAGGGAACGGAGTCCGTTTTAGGGGGGAGCTGCCAGGAAGTTGACATGTCAGAAGTGCTGATTTTTATTGCTCCAACACCAGCAGGTGTGGTAGCACGGTGCCGTATTTGTTGTGGCTGAAACAGCAAGGACTCTGTTGGGCCTCCATATCAAAACCGATGAGACACCGCAGTGAATGCAGCAGAGATCCTGTGGAAGGAGACAGATTAGTATTCTGCAATAACGCTTCAGGGTACACGCACGCAAAAAAAGGCCAGTCTCATTTTATAGAAAAGCACCCAAACATTGTGCAAATTGCCATTTAACTGCCGTACACTCCTTCAGCTGCTTTGTACTACAAAACATCTCCTGCCCCAGGTAAGTTACACTTTCATACCCAGGAGGGAGGGATACCTTGTTCAGAAGTGACAGTTTTATTGGGAACCCACACTGCTCTAAGGCAGTCCCAGACTTCTGATGCCAGGAAAATATAGAATAACTGCTAAGTCAATTCACATAAATGGGAAATGTGTTACATTTCTAGTGGTTTCTAGCTAAATTTGAAATGCAGTTTAGACTTCTTCCACCTGCTTGTTGTCATTAGTTTTTATTGAGTGGACAGTGTCCAAAGTGCTAATCAAAGCATGAGAAAAAACAAAACAAAAAACAGATCAGAACTAACTGACTAATCGTTTGTCTTTAAGCAGCTTCTCTCTCAAAAGAGCCTCATTTTCTGATGACAGAAAAACAGATTGTGATTTATTCCTTCCTGGCACATTTTATCCATCACATTAGAAAAAAAGAAAACAAAAACAAAATGTTTTTACTCGATTGTTATAGAGAAACAGGTCCTTTCACTACTGTTGTCACCCCTCTGTGTATTTCTTAAGTAGGTACTTTAAAATCTTTGCCTGTGCCAGGATCACTATCCAGCAAGATCCTTCACACCGACACCAGGTTGATCCTCTTATGATCCCCGTATTTATGGCTTGGCACGGCCCTGGCAGGTGTGAGGAAGATTAGGACTATTTCTAAACCCTGAACCATCAACTACGAGGCTACTTCTTCTTGAAAGCTGTCCCACTAAGTTTCTAGGTTAGCAGCCCTACCTACTCCTTGGCAAAAACTGCTTTAGCAGTATGAACTAGAAAATAACATGTATTAAATGCAAAAAAAAAAATTACATACATGTCCAACATATATGGACTGTGAGTAACTTCTACTATTTTGTTAAATTTGATCAAAAAAGTAAATATGTCTAAAACATAAAGTTTTACCTGTGTAAAGAAACGTGCTGTAAGTTAAAAAAAAAAAAGTCTCTGTTGTTAGTGTTCTACCAGCTTGTAATTCTTAGTACTGCAACACTTAATCTTCTTAGAAACATCAACAGCTTGTTGCTTTAGACAGAAACAACAGAAACAATGACATTCTTCAAGTTTCACAACATAAGCTACTGACACTGGATCACAAACCAGCACAAACCTGCAAATGAAGGTGGGTTTCAGGGGCTGAAGAAGCATGCAACTCTCCAAACGACGCATGTGGCCACCATCAACACAGCGTGCAGCAGATTGGCAGCTTTTGTCTGTCCTGGTAACAGGTCTGATCCCTCCAGCTCTCTAAAAGACAGGCGCAAAGGTTTAGTCATGTGCCACCAATCATGTTGAGTTTGTTTACACACAGCTTGTTGAGATTGTAATGATGAATAAAGCTGTGCAAGCGCAATTGGATGCAACGTTAGTGATTACCTGTGATGAGTCTATGATTAATAGAGTGAAAAATGTTCCCAGTGACTGTGCCACATTTCCTTTTAATTTGATTGCAGGTTCTTCAGCCACATGCAAGTGAATGATGACGGGTTACAAATGGATGCTGTGGGAGCTTTTTTCCCCTAGCTCTTTCAATCACATTTCCATTCAAGATTACTGTAATGCTTCTGGGAAAGATAATTAAAGTCAAGCAACTAGGAAACTGTTGTCATCTAGTGGTAAGTATGTATTATTGCATACACAGTGGCAGACCACAGAGAATCAGCAGAACAAGCTAGATTGAACTCAATATCAATTTGGTAATGAAATAATAAATTAATGTACTTAATTGTAACATATTTGTTGATTGTTTGGGGGAAAAAAAAGATGATTCAGACCAGGCTTTCTTCAGCTCCCACTTTGGATTTGGGAGACAGACACCCTCTCTATTTTTAAGATTGGACTTAAAACTTTTCTTTTTGATAAAGCATATAGCTAGGCCTGCATCCGGTGGCCCTGAATCCTCCCTTTGGCCCAGGCTACTGAAAGCTTCCCATCAGCTTGTGTTTCTTCTTCACTCACCTTTTTCCATTAACTGTGTGTTTATACACCACTCTACATTTAATCGCTGGTAAATATTACTTCCACAGCGTGCCTTTTGCTCTGTCTTCCTTCCCTCATCCCAACTGGTTGTGGCAGATTGCTGTTCCACCATGAGCCTGTTTCTGCTGGAGGTTTCTTCCTGTTAAAAGGGAGTTTTTCTTTTCCGATGTAGCCGAGTGCTTGCTCAAAGGGTTGTTGGGGTTTTCTCTCTGTTATTGTAGGGTCTTTACAATATAAAGCACACTGAATTGACTGTTGTTGTGATTTGTGATCAAATAAAATTTAACTTAAATTTTTAAGGGTAGATTGCATCGAATCAATCATAATTACTAAATACTAATCTCAACTAGTAAAATATAATAATTTTTTTTTTATATCATTTTTTTTTTTAGAAATGAGACACCAGGTGACTTCTTCATAGGGCAAGATATTGCCAAATGTGGGGCTACCTTAAGGAGTTTTAGAAAAAACAATAAGCCCAGATTGCTGTGTTTAATTTTACATTTGTTTCACGTTTTATCATTATATTTGAAAAATAACTAAGTCTTATGTAATTATTCTTCAACTTTCTATCTTAGAGTATATTTCTGCGACTCAAATGTTTAGTCCCGCATTTTTAACAAGCCTTACAAATGCACTTAGATCCTAGATCCCGTCTTTCTCGGCTTCCCTCTTTCCTCCCTGTGACTGTCTGCTCTTACTACACAAAGCATCGCCCCGGGACGTGAAAAACTCAGTAAACGTGCAAGGTGGCCCGGGGTGGAGTCAGCACTCAGCAGCTTCAGCTTTACTGACTGCGTGAGCTCAGCGTTTTGATTCCCTGCCCTCTAGCTTCACTTCCATCTGAAAAACGTCTTTATCCTTGGAAAAGGCATCCTTTAGGAATACCCACACATTTCTTTCGTCGATAGCAGCTAGAAGAACGGCAGGTAAGTAGAAACAGGAAGTAGTCTGCGTACAAAGGTTAGCGTATGCTGCGGTGCCGCAGTGGCCCGTTGAGGTGGTATTGGAATATTTTGTGAACTAAGCGAAAGGTTTAATTGCTTCTGATGGAACCTTGGCTTACATGCACGCTTTTATTAAGATGATATAGCGTAAAAAAGTAGGTCGTTTTGAGGGGAAAACATGGCTGTGTAAAACCCCAAAGTTGATTCTGTTCATCTGGACGTAGCGTCAGTGGGAGAATGGCTGTTTTAACATTTACAGCGGCAAAGGACAGTTTTATAAGTGTAGCATTAGCTTACACTACAGCAGCAAAAGAGATGTGTAACGTAAGTTTAAAACCACAGAAAAAACATACAATATTGCTTTTATTTCATTTGTTTTAATAGATATGGTTAGCTAGGGGGACTTTTCCTTGTGGCAATGCTACCTAACGTGGCTAATATGCTTTAATGGGCTAATATTGGTATTATCTCGAAGCTTTAGGTTTTCTATTTGAAGCCGCGCCGATCCCAACGCAACATGACACTATCGCACAGCTATAGCAGCTCATTAATGAAGGATTTATGCTTATCGATCCCAGTTTGCACACATGCATTGTTAAACTACTGTGGTAAGCCGAACGTACAGTGCTGTGTATGTGAATGTCATCCAAAATGGAGCAGGGTTCCCCTTAAAAAGAGTAAAAAGTACATTTTGAAACATGTTTAGCTTCCCAAAACAGTGGGCCTCTGTTTTCATCAGTCACAAGTAGGTTGCACGTAGGTCTTAAAATGTCCACAAACAGGTTGCTGTGTACATTATATGCTTTTATGGAAATGCTGGACGAGGCTGTAGCATTTTGGATGGAAATTTCTAAAATGTAGTTTTTGCATGTAAAGATAAATTAGAAGTAGCAACATTTTATAGGTATGACACTAGAAAGTGACACTAGAGTGGTTTACGACAACAGCAACAAAAGCAAATGAAGGTTACATATGGGAGATCTTAGAAGGACAGGCCTCACAAATCTTACAGTTTCCTTTCTCAGAACATTTCTCATCATATGTAAAGCTGTCAAATACAGTGATCAAATGTATGTTTAAAACTGGTGGTTGGTACTTTATATCAAGTACAAAACAAAATGCTTGATCAACCTTCACTAACCTGCAACATATGTAGCACTTTAAAAAATCTGTACACTTATGTGGATGATAAAAAAATCCTTTCTGCACCCGTTCCAAGTGATTCACCACTGTAATCTCACTGTTAGCTTATGACTGCTGTTAGCTCATGGACATGAGTGTGTCAGACAGGTGGTACATGTTGGCTTTATTTACCAAGAGGTAGTCTTGTTTAATTTCCTGATGAGTAAAGACACCTCATCCTGAAACAAACCAAAGATGGCATGACACATAGCTGTGGAATTGTGCCCTCTGAAAGTAAACCCACTTCACAGAAGTGCTGTTTCTCCTGTAGTGCTTTTTTCCATTTTAAAAAAGAAAACTTTGAGACACTTAAACAGATGACTGCTCCTCTTGGCTCAACAGACTAATATCCAACCCCGAAAAGTAAAAGGAGGAGTTGTCAGTTATGTCTTGTTTAAATTTAATTAACAGGAGCACACCAAGAGAGAGACCACCATAACAGATGGCCAACCAACGGAGACCAGACATACTCACTCATTCATGCACAGCCCATGTCTAAATTGACGGTAGTCTGCAGTATGTGGGGGTGGGAAAGCAGATGGGAGAGTCGGGAGGGAAAGAAGAGGAGGAGTGCAAGCCTGGGCCTGACTTGCAAGTTTGTAGCGTGAAAAGAAAGTGGATGGGAGATGTGGGAAACAAAGATTTACAGGGAAGCAGTATGTTGTTTTAGACAATGGGATCTATAAAACTTAACTTCAAACTTTATGAAGTGGAGTTGTGATGAGACTGCTCTCAGATTTTAATACAGTGCCTGTGTTTAAATATAGATGGGATCAAATATAAAGAAAAAATGTAGCCATTAAGCACTAATGCAGGTTGATTTTCATTTGTAGTATTAGTAATAAGAGTTATGAAATCCACTCTGTTTAAAACATTCATATAATATTAAACAAGTGTTGGATTCTGGTATCAGGCACTAAAGAACTAAGAAGCGGGTGGTTATAATTTGCAGCCGTTGGCTACTGCTCAGCTCCTACTCACTGCTTAGTCATGGATCTCTCTGCATATACATGTAATAACTCAGCTTGCTGATTCTGCCTACACTGCTGATCTGGTGCTCACTCCCCCATATACTACATTAGCTTTGTAACAACTCATTTGTTAAAAGCCTGTTAAAATATTTCACTCCTTTTCTGTTTTATTTATATTGCACCAAATGACAACATAAGTCATCTCAGGGCACTTAAGATAGTAAAGTCAAGACCCTGCTTCACTTTTTAAGCAATCAACACTTTTGGCTATCAGGAGATTTCTTCCCATTCTACTTTTGGAATGTCTAGGTCCCAAAAGTAAGCCTGCACTCAGAGAGCAAAGTGCTCTGTTGGGATACGAGGTCTTTAAGACATGACAAAGCTTGATCATTAAGAAAGAGAAAATAAAATTTGGAGAAACATGATCTCACTGGCTACTTCCCATCAGTACAGCAGCATTTTGGTTACACTGGAGGTATTTCAGAGTGCTGGAAGGCAACCTTGAGAATCTGAAATATATCAGCCCTAGCACAAAACCCTGTGAAACCCTATGATTAACTTTGGTATGTCTGTGTTTTGTTACTTTAACAGAAGAAATCTGGTAAAGTGTCTAACCATCAAGCCAAGAGTGTTCCAGTCCCAGCACAGTTTAAAATGTAATCAGTGATGGGAAGTTCCTCTGGTCTTAGCTTCGTAGATTTTGATTGTCATACATGATAACACAGTGAGTCAGAATATCAATTTATATGGCAGCCAGAGTTTAAATTGATATTCTGACTTTAATCAAAGTAGTAACTTTGTGTTTTCAGTGTGTGAAGGGTTCACATAATGTCTCA
This sequence comes from Perissodus microlepis, assembly GCF_051167445.1. NCBI lineage: Eukaryota > Metazoa > Chordata > Actinopteri > Cichliformes > Cichlidae > Perissodus > Perissodus microlepis. The sequence continues at coordinate 30,407,033 of NC_140461.1, forward strand.
AACCTGTGACCCTTTTGCCCATTTTCAGTGGCTTCCTGTGGTTCTGGTAAAAACTACATTAATATAACTTTAGAAATGAACATGAATGTTAACATTTTTATGTCTCTATACTTTCTTTAGCAATTCTTTACATTCTGCAGTTGTAAAAATGTGTGACTTATAATCAAATTAAAAAGAGGTTTTAATATTTTGTTAACTACAATGTTTGTCATAGCTATAGTCTATCACCTGGCACTTTATCTGCTTACTTGTGGATTCCAAAAACAAAAAATTGAAAGGTTGCCATGGAAAACAACAGTAAGCACATTTATTTGTTCACCACCCGTGCTGTTAGCTTACTGGTATGCTTCATCACTTGTTGGTCTTTAACTTTTTTTTCTTTTCATTGTTCTTCCCTTTTTTTGGGCAGTGACTGCAGAGTAGTCACATGTTAAAAGATTTATTGTTATGTTTTGTGACTCCACATTGATTTCTTTTGGTTAAAAATTACACAAAAATGTCTTTTGATTGTAAAGGTTACCAACCGGTGGCTTAGACAATAAATTTGCTCCGTTTTTTTTAAAGGTGTAAGATAACGGCTTTGTTTAATGGTAGTAAAATACGTTTTTATTTGTACTATAATCACATTTATAGTTATTAGTTGTATGTGTGAAAGCTGAAGATTGTAGTGAGTGCTTGTGTACTGACTGTATAAACAGAACTGAAAATGCTGTTCCGTTATGAAATCATTATAACTGACTGAAAATCTGCTGTCTCTTGTAGCATGGGGGTCTTAGAGGAGAAAAAGGAAACATGTGGGACCATCTGCCTGAAATACCTGCTGTTTGCTTTCAACTTTCTCTTTTGGGTAAGTTTTCATTTAAGCGACCTCGAGCCTGTGCCGAGGAATTAACTGTTGAAATGTTTGCATTGAGCACAGATGCACAAATGCTTTGGACAGATTTTTTTTGTTATATCTGATATCACTGTGTTGGTGTTGTTCCTGCATCATCATAATAATGTTGGTCCAGGATCAATATTGCAACTGACCAGTCACGTTATAGTGATGTCATAGCTTTGTAGTGTGTTTAAGAAAAAAAGAAAAAAAATGCATTTGTTTATACAAAACTCTCTTTTGGTAAGTATTTCAAGTGTTTTCTTTATTAATTTATGCAATATAAAAATATATTATCAAGTCAGTTTTGCTGTTAGCCAAATTTAGGTTATTAATGTTAGTTTGCTAGTGATAGTTCGTTAATAGCATTAGCTAACTTCTTGCTAATGCTAACTGAATGCTCAGGCAGTGTCATTGGTCAGTTGCAGTGCTGACATCATTATGATGCAATGCAATGTCACAGCGTGTAATAGATGCTGGTCCACTGTGTGGATGTCACGCTTTGCCTCTCCTAAGCGTGAAATGGACAGGATGTTCAAGTTGCAGTAAGCTGCAGTACCAGCAGAGGGCGATATTTTGTTTTAAGCAACCACAAATACAGTCACAGGGAACCGTTTAAAGAGACATTACTAACACATTTGCGTGTAAATAGATATCAGGCACCTAGCTTAATCATTTCTGGCATACAAGGGGCCTAGAATGTACTTTATACCATCGTTGGTCACTACCATCTTCTTTGCTTTAAATATATTATCTCCCACTGCTGGTACTGCCTCTTAAGCATGTGTGACTTCTACACCCTTCTGGTGGATTCTGGCTGGTGAGATGATGTAAGAACAACACCAATACAGGGGTATTTTTTTCTTTTTCTTTTTTTAAAGAAATCCAATGGAATTGTATATGTTTTACCTGTTGGCTTAGCTGCTAATTTTATTAATTATAACAACATTCCCCCACAAATCAGGTGAGGGGAAAATACTTGAAAGCCACAAGTTTTCACACAAGCTTTAACAAACTAAAGCTGTAAGAGTCTCTCTCCTTTCACACTAATATGCATACACACAGTATACCTTCATATTAACCAGCTCTTTTTGGTAATATGATATAAATAGGAGAAATTGGCTCGAAAACCCTCTCTGAGGACATTAACAAAGCCTTCTTTATTCGGGCAGTAGATAAATGCCTGCTGCTATTCCAGTTCATGTAGTCAAAGCCAAGCTGCATATTTTTACAGAGGACAAAGGCGATGCGTTCAAAGCCTTATTTCCCTCAGACTTTCCAATGTCAAGAATGTGTTGTTCTGAACTCATCATCTGAATGCGTGTGTAAAATAAGAGTCAAACATCAGTGTGGCACCCTTACTGTCTGAACCCCACTCATTCTTGGTGTGAAGTCACACTTGCAGCTCTGCCCATATGTGATAATCATCTGTCTGCCAAAGAATCAGATCTTTCTCAAATTGGCAGACAAATAGAGCATCTTCAGTGCCAGAGTTACAGCCGTGTGAATATTTCACACTAAACCAAATCGTTTGAAATTTGCCATGCAGTTATTTACATGGTCTCTGGTGGTTATTAAATCAGTTTGGAAAAAGGTATATAGCAACAGTCATTGCAGCCAGAAATATCTTGACTGAAGTTCAGACACCAAAATGAACACTTTGCCACACTATAAAGTATTTCGCTAAATGGCAGCCGTCCATTTACCCCAGGAGTAACATATGGTCACAGTGTCTGGGTTTTTATTGAAGTGCGTGGTTTGATCAAATTTCGAAGAGAACTGAACACGCAGATTGAACTCAAATTGAGTGAAGAACAAAATAGGTAAATATTTTTAAATAAGATTAAGATTTACTCAGACATTGCAGGTTTTTCATAAAGTAAAAACACTGCGAGATCAGTTTGGGTTCTTTTAAGTGTTTTATTTTGACCTGGACCATTACATCTTTGGGGTTTTCATTTTTACAGTTGTGACAGTGATGCAGTATTTTCAGGACACGCCCTGATTAAAAATGAGCAAAAATTTTACATTTCATGCATAAAAGGATTTGCTATTTGTATCATTTTGTGTTGTATATGACCTTTTAAATATCATCAAACATCTGCTTCATATCTACAATATTTTAAATACAAACAAACAGACACTACATTACAGTGCAGTACGTTGCCCTTTAAACAAACTACTCCTTGGAGTAAATATTAAAAAGAAATGTAACATTTGGGGATCAGTGATAACTTAAACTTTGTTAAAGATAGACAGAGGAAGCTTCCTATTTGTTCAGACCCTCTCGACTGTCAGATTCCCCTATTCCCCTATTACCGCTTGCTGCCACTGGGGGTCACTAAAGCTTGCATGTCTTTTATACAGCTTTTGAATACAGAGAGGTGTCTGTGAAGGTTCTCAGTCATCCAGGTCATCGTAGTCAAAGGGGCTTGCAAAGAAAAGCGTCTGGACTTCTTTAAGTTACTTGAAGACGTTTCACCTCTCATCCGAGAAGCTTCTTCAGTTCTAAGGTCAAATGGTGGAGAGTCCCAGATATAAACCTAGTGGGAGTATCCCCCCACAGAGGGACAAAAGGACCCCCTGATGATCCTCTAATCGCCTGAGCCAAGGTGTGAAACTGGGTGTGGGTCCCAATCAGCCAGAGTTTCGGGTGTGTTCATTGTGAAACCTGGCCCCACAATGAACACACCCGAAAATCTGGCTGATTGGGACCCACACCCAGTTTCACACCTTGGCTCAGGCGATTAGAGGATCATCAGGGGGTCCTTTTGTCCCTCTGTGGGGGGATACTCCCACTAGGTTTATATCTGGGACTCTCCACCATTTGACCTTAGAACTGAAGAAGCTTCTCGGATGAGAGGTGAAACGTCTTCAAGTAACTTAAAGAAGTCCAGACGCTTTTCTTTGCAAGCTCCTTTGAATACAGAGAGGTAATAAACTAAAGAAAAACCTGAACCCTATAGCAAAGGGGTCCAGTGGAGTTGATGTGCTGTGCGGGGAATTTTGATGGCATGGTGTAGGCCAAACTGCCCAACCCTAAAAACGATGGTTCACTCTGACTCAATACAATCTACTGGTTGATTGCCACTAAAAGTAAACAGTATAAATAGATTACGAGTGAAGAGTGAAGGCTGTTGTGCTACACCTTTGTTTGGTGTTTTACTGCCACTGTTTCTGGGCGTGGTTCTGTCTGACTCACTGTCTAGTTTCTGTGGCCATCATCCTCTCTTTTAAATTAAATCTAAATTAGGCAGGCAGTTAGATTGACTGCTTTGGCATGAAGACAGATTTCTGTTGCACTGCTGCACCATCTGCTGACTCGTCTTGCTAATATTGTATTGATTTAATTCTCCTCATATTCTCTTTAACTGTTAGCTCGGTTAATGCCGAAGATGTGAGACAATGGCGGTAGTTTCGTGCTGGGTTTAATGACTAATTCTCTTTAATTAATCAGGCAGTAAACCATATGGTTGCTTTAAAAATGTTTGAAATTGAAAATTGTTAAAGAAGTGCCACAGCTAATGATGGTTTTCTTTGAATAAATCAGGCAATTGTTTTTGACATTTAATGCGTAAAATGTTAATAACAGCAAACAAATGTCATTCACAATTCTTCGAGCCTGAGCCTAGCCAAGAACTTCATTACTTTGCTTGTTTGGTCACCGTCCAAAAACAACTATAAATAACAAAGAAGCAGCGGTTCCTTAAATGAAAATCATTAAACAGTTAAAGTGCGTGATTTAGTTTCAAATTCTTTCTGTCGAGAAACGATTGATCTGTCGCTGGGGCTGAGTTTGTATTCTCTTTAAACATGTCACCATAGCACCACAACCCCAACCTTCAGTTATCTCGCAACAGAAACTGATTCAGGTCTGGATCCTGTGTGGCAGCGGTGGGTCGTATTTTTGACAGATATTAATTTTAGGCTCCTACTTTGTCACTCTGAAGCCGACTTGGGAGATTAATAATTGAAACCTTTTTTATCACTCTCAGCTTCAGTGTTGTTCAGTGTTCTGCACCACAGTCGTGGTTCTCGTTTCCCAGGCTGGCCGCTGGCAGAAACTGAACTCATCATGTGCTCTTCTCCCAGTTGGCAGGGGGCGTTGTAATGGCGGTGGGTGTTTGGACCTTGGTCCTGAAGAGCGACTACATCAGCCTTCTCTCCTCCAAGACCTACGCTGCCTCCGCCTACATACTGGTCCTGGCTGGAGTCATCGTCATGGTAACAGGTGTGCTGGGCTGCTGTGCCACCTTCAAGGAGCAGAAAAGGCTACTGAGAGCGGTAAGAGATCACGTCAAGGTAGAGAGACAAAACATACGAGTGTGAAAATATCACAGAGTAGAACAGTAACAGCTAAACTGTGCCGCTTAAACAAAAACTGATAGGATGACACAGGCTGTAAGTCATTTTGTATATTCCTCCTACCATCATCTGTAATTAGAGAGTTCAACTTTCTTAGCCAACTGCACTTTACAGTATTAGCTCATAAACAATAAAAAAATAACATCATAAACAGTAACTTGTTGGTCTGTTGCTTAATGACTGGTCAGTTTATTACATTACAGCAAATATTGTTATAAAACTGCCTTGGTGTACAGAACAGGAAGGACATTCAGTTAACTTAGAACAAAAGGCATCTCGAAGCATAGATATCAGTTCAAGAACCAGACTGTGTAAATATGTATGCATGTACTGTGACTTAGTATGTACAGTATGTACTACAATGTAACCACCTCCATTTGGATAGACACCATCAATACTAAGCAGGAGTAAAGAATTTGCATTCATACAGATTAGTTGCATGCTGTGGTGCAAATGTTTTCTGCGTGTTTGTTGAGGTATTTCCCCTCTTTGTTGTGATTAGGAGTCATGAGTCAAAAAAGTCATTATTACACATATTACACTGGACACTTTTCTTAAAAGTAATGCAGTAATGTTCCTTAATTACTCCCAGGAAAAAGTCATTTGTTATACTCGTCGTTACTTTACTTTCATGTTACTAAATCCTTAATGAGGACACACATCTCTAAGATCTTTCTCTTAGTAGAAACAAGGTACATGAACTGGTAGAAAGTGAGGCTGCAGCCTGATGGGTCATCAGTTTGTTACCTGTTGGAGTTAAGGGTCTGACTGCTGGGCTCGGCAGTCACTCAGCTTTCATTTTGGGTTCTTGGCTAGCTTAGCGTTAGCATGTTGTCTTGGTAAATGCTTGTAAAGAAACGAGGTTGTGTTAGTAGCATAATGTGGCTGTTTCTTTCCTGGATGCAGTTTTCCACTTTACTATTTATCTCATTCATTTGTGCAATAAATGGCCATATTCATGCTCTAGACCAGCAGTCCCCAACCTTTTTTGCGCCACGGACCGGTTTATGCCCGACAACATTTTCATGGACCGGCCTTTAAGGTGTCGCGGATAAATACAACAAAATAAAACTAGTACCGGTACCGAAAAAAGGAAATTTATTCATAACACACGTGAAAAGACCAAGGAAAACTGAGTAAACGATAAAAACGATAACAAAATAACGCTGAAAACCGATTTAAAAACCCTGAAAACCATACATTTCACACCTGAGCCTCAACTCTCGCGGCCCGGTACCAAACGACTCACGGACCGGTACTGGTCCGAGGCCCGGGGGTTGGGGACCGCTGCTCTAGACTGTGTCGGTATTTTCCTCCTCTGACATGCAAACTGAAATCAACAGATTGTAGTGGAAGTGCAAGAACCGATAACTGGGATCAATAAGCAGGCAGTCTAACAATTCCCAGGAATTGGACTACCTCGAACTGGTTTTCTACAAGAACCGGTTCTCAATTCCTCATCGTTAATCATCTTGATAGAGAATCGAACAAAAGGCAGCCAGCGTCTTTGCACTTTTAATGCCCTTAAAAAAGCCTGGAGAATTATTCTTGAAGATCACGGTGTTTCTAAAAAAATGTGGCCATAAGACATGTCTGTTTGCCTTATTCCATGTATATTTGCGCAATGTGACAATACAATGTAAAGGGGTAGTTCAAGACTTGTACACAGTACTGTGCAGACAGACATACACACAGACATGATGAGAGCAGTCGAGGTTGAGGTGTCAGCCTCAGTTGCATTCACTTCAGACCAAACAAACACTTGATGGGAGCGTGTGCCCATATTTGATTTGGCACACGTCGTACACAGACTCAGCACAGGGTTCTGCCAATAGAGACACCTGCATGGCACTAAAACCAGCTCAAAATAGAAACGCATAGAAACCCACTCTTGCACAAACGCTCACTGTGCTCATCCAAACATTTCCACATGGTAAACTTATGCAAGCGCACCACTGTGGGTAGAGCTTAAATGTTTGTGTTACAAGCTTTGCCAGAACAGCTTTGCTTCATTGGCATAAGTCCACTTACTGTAAGTATTTTCTGTAGTACAAGAATAGCATTTCAAACAAAGTTATGTGTCATTGATGACATTGATTCTTTCCTCACAGGAAGCAGGAAAGGTATTGTTGTCTGCATAGCCTCATATGCCAGTAGGATGCTCATACATTATCTTATTCTTGCATTTTATTAGTGTGCTAGTGATGAGCAGCGCTGTTTGTAATGGCTAAAGTTACTGAAAAAGACTCCCTTTAATTTCCTATCTGGAAACAGCCAACCGAAAAATATTCAGTCACATGCAAGTGGAATTACGATCTAGTTAAATGGAAAAACAAGATTAGTTACCTCATCAAGATTGGTATCTTGATGATTAGGAAAGTTTTTTGTTGAGTATAATTGATTTGGAGCTGTCTGTTGCTTTTGTCCTTATTGGATTTTGAAGAACAATACACTCAAATGTGGGTGTTGGCTGTAGTTCTCAGAGCAACGAGTGATGGGAATCTGGGCTTTCGATGTTTCAAAATGTAATTAAATAGCCTAATAGATTTGTGTAAAATACATGAAGAAGTACCCACTTTCTCCATTTTATTTGATTCATAACGAGATGCGTGCACCACCTCTTATCGTTTTTCTGTGTGTGGGAGGGGGGGTTGAAATGCTTGGTGCAACCCGAAGAGTTGAGATTAGGGCGATGAATCACGGTGAAAGAATGAACTTGTCGACAAGGAGAGATGCTATCGAGATTGTTAAAGAGGGTGAGCATAAGGGCGGGAGGGGGGTGGGGGGTGGAGGCGGATTAATTGTTGTTATATTTTGTGTGCGGTGAGTGCCTGGTACCTGCTGAGAGTACACAAGAGCGGCGGTGATTGGCAGCACAGTCCTGTACCGTAAAGGTCACAAGTTCTAACAGCAGAAAAAGCTGATCCAGCCTTGGCGTCATCAGGACATTCTGCAGCTGTATGACTTAAACAAAGTCACTGCAGTTGCCTTTTAATTAAAGCGAAGGTCCTGTCAGACAGTAAGTAAAGATGTTTGCGATGTATGCTCCGTGCAAAGTATGAGAAGTCAGAAGGACAAAGGAGAACAACTGTCCCGTGGGAAGAGTCGGTTGGGATCTGTCTGCAAACACACAACTACATTGTGTTGTTGGAGAAAAGCAAAAGAACAAAGGAATGACTCGGGGAAAGCAGAGAGAAACTTTTGCTTTCCAAATGACAGAGCCAAATGGAAAGCAGTCCAAACAGAGGCTGGATCCACCTGTGGAGAAACTGACTTCATGCAGTTTGACTGCACATATTACAAGCTCGAGTGTTCCTTGATCTCTGCCCTTCTCTCCCTTTTCTGTGTTTGCCTTGACTTCTTAATGCATTTACAATATAGGGCATTAGTGTATCAACTGAAAGACCACAACAACTGCTTACAATTTGTTATTAATAATCAAAGTATTGATGTGTTTGATATGAAAGATACCAGCACAAATGAAAAACTGGAGCAGTCATTCCACTTTGAGTCGCACCGTCTCTCATCATCTGTTTTACTTCAAATCATTTTTTTCTTATCTGCCTATATTTGTTTTTTTTTCCTTCTTTCATTTGAATTATATTTATCTCAGTCAACAGGCAGACAGTTTTGCATGCAGAAGCAGAGGTTAATGATGGCTACTTTATAGTTCAATTAAACTTGCAGCCTGCCTGTTCTGTTAACTGGTGGGGCTTTTGCAACCTGGTTAAGATCACTGTCAACATTTGACAAGCCATGCAGCAGATTCTGAGATTTCTCATAGGTTTCAAGAAACTAGAAGAAAAATTTGGTGTTAGTGTTAAAGCCATTCCTACTCTTGTAAATACATCTAAATGTGGCAGAAATAATGACATACATAATTCTTTGTGTAAAGCTTGGTCTCGGTTTGTGGTCTAAATTGTAGAGTTGGTGCTTAGTTTGACAGCTTTGAATAGCCTCTCTGTTTGTGTGCTTGTTTTTTGATGCATGGTGCATTTTGAAGAGTTAGGATTACGGCCGTGAATCACAGCGAAGAAATGAATTTGGCAAGATGGGGGGGGCTGCACAGAGATTGCCAAACATGGAGAACATAATGGGAGTTTTGTGTGTGTGTGTACACCATCCTGACTTTATGTTGCGCATCAAAAGAAGCAAATTCATGGCATTTTGTCGCTACATCTTGGAGGCATTTGCATTTTTAAATCATTAGGACATCTTCAACCAGAATCTTTTATTTATGAATTTCAAATCGTCCATAAAAGTGCAGCTGACGTCTCCCTCTTCTATAATAAATTTGACTGATCATCTTATTTATTTATATATTTTTAATATCATTCAGCTACATTTGCTGGCGACATTGCCTGGCGTGGAAAATTGTATGCATTTTTTCCAACTTACCTTTTATGAGCTGGACAGGTAAGATAATTTTTCAGTCCACATGGAAAAAACAAGAGCCTAAAATATCATGTCATCACTACCTAATAACCAATATGTGTTTCATATTGTACCAAGTCTTTTAAAAACAAAGTGCATAAAGATACAGTTTCAAAATCGCTCTTTGCTAAATTATTCTTATATCTATTGAGTGTAGGCACAACAGTGGTTCATCTTTTGACTTAGGTGCCTTTTTATACTTGATTGAATCATAGATCAGTGTTAAGTGGCTTGACAAACAACATGTGCAAAGGTTTTTGAAAGACCTTTAGAAAGCCAGAAGATCTATTGCTCAAGATTACTTTAAAGACTTTTGGAAAAGTGGTTCAAGAGGGCTGCTTCAAGACTTTTGCACGTTACCTGTTGAGAGAATTCAATAAAAAAAACTTAAACTACAGGTAATGGGTAAATAGATAAACAAAAAGTTAAATAACTAATAACCACTATCAGAAAGTTTCTCCAGTTTGAGGATTTTATATTTTTTAAATAATCAACATTTTTAAGAAATGCAGCTGAACCTTTGCATACACCAGCAAGCACAGTGCATTTAATGAGTAAGGCGATTACACGCCCTGCTAGCAACTAAATTACAAAAGGTGGCTGGTTCAGTACCTTGAAAGGCCAACACTCATCCAACTGTGATCGGTACGATTAAAAGTCACCTTCAGCATGACTTTGTTGCTCCAGGCTTAGTAATTGTAAAGGCAGCACTACGCTTCCAATAAAACCTGAAATGGAGACACAGTTAAACATTGATGTGCATGCAAATATGGGTTTCTTCTTTGCAGCACTATATTGTTCCTTTATGTGTACTTACTGTGGCAGAGGTACATTCAGATGAAGGAGAGAAAATGTTACAGACACTCTGGAGTAAAACACATGCTGTCAAAGTAGGACACTAAAAGCCAAAGAAATCTGTTCAAATATTTTCTAATAACCACAGCAATGTGCGAGTGATTTGACTCTGATATGTTGGCTGTGTGAGAGAAAAAAGAAAACTGTAGTTCAGTCAGAAAGCCCACATGGAAAGGATGCAGTGGAGTCTGAGGCCAACACAGTGCTTTAGAAAGCATTTTATTCATATGAACCTGCTGAGAGTAATTTTGGCAGTAATTACCCTGTACCCTTAAGTCACCCGGGAGAAGACTGGAAGCGCAGACGTAAAATGAGAGAGACTGTGCCTGAGATCTCGAGGAGGCCCACAAAGTCGATGCAGTCAGTAATTCGTCTCTATAGCCAACAACAAGTTCTCCGTCACGCCCTGTGTACGTCACTGTCCGTGTGGGATCAGTCTGGAAAAGCTGTGCGTACGATTGTGTGCAAAGGAGTGAGAACAGGCAGAGCTACACAACACAGTTATGTCACAGTATCAGGGAAGTGGCCTTAATTCTATGCATGTTCAACTGCAACTGTATATACTGTAGGTTGCAGGTGATGTTATGATTGATGTTTAAAATATATACATATATAATCATAAATTGGAGTAAGGTAGTTTTTTTTGCTATGGAATGTTATTACTAAAACCTCTCCTCACAGATTTATATTTGGGGGTATAATATAAGTGAGAAAAATCTAATAATCCTGTTGCCTAATAAGAGTTTCAGATGACATCAGAGACATTTTAAGCAAGTTTTCATCATTGTTTTGACTTTTTTTTTTCTTTTTTGCAGCAGAACATTTTACACCTAAAATATATTATCTAACTCAATAGTCTCCGGAAATTAAAGAAGGAGAAATTAGATGTGAAATATCATTGAAAATGCGATAAAAGCGTATCTAATCCTGCAGTGTCTCCTTTATAAGTCATCCCACAGATGTCCTCATACATGCGTATGAGATCACTTTACACGTGGTAAGTATCAAATCCAGATTAATCCAATCATGGGAGGAAAATGATGTAAAAACAACATCATTCCAGGTGTGCATGGATTAAAAAAAACTAAACTATATCTGTATTTTCATGTGTTGTCTTTCTCTTCAAACCCTCAACACTGCATCAAAATGCATCTTGAAGTCTGCTCAGCATTCAGGCTCAGAGCTGCTCGGAGATCTAATCAGCAGCAGCTATCAAATCAAAGGCCCAAGTCCTTTTTACCGGGCTGATTTTCTCCCCTGTGGAAGCAGCAGGCCAGAGGAATTTAGGCCAAGGTTTGGGTCAGATAATAATCTCTTCTTGTCTTTAATTCTGAAGAGGAGAAGTTCAACTTTTCACTTGGCTTGAAAGGCAGACGCTCCCCCTAATTTTCCAATGAGCTTGGTCACGAATCAGATGCCGACGATAAACTCTGTGACATGTGCCACTCTGCAGTGACTCAAAAAGTTTTGCAGTTTCATCCTGGAGTCTTACTCAGAGCAAAAGAGCAGAACAAGAGTGGATGATTAAGCAGAGAACGGTATTATTGTAATTTTGTCATCTGTTTTATGTCCTGGCAGAGTCATTCATCTACTTTACACTGTTACAAGGCTCTTAAGTCCACCTGTATGATATAATACCGTCCTTGGATTGGGTTATATCTACATGCATGAAGGTAAAAGAATGCCATAAACACTCAGGCTTGTGAATTTCCCGAATGTGTGAAATTTTTGTCTGTGCAAAGCTCTGCCATATACTACCCTTAGAGTTCTAGAGTTCTACTTACAATATTTATATCAGCTGTACATTGCTACATTAGACATTCTTGTTTTGACAGACAGCTTCATAACAGTTTTGAAATAATGTCATTTAAATGTGTAACTTTTTTAAAATGACAATTTAATGCTGCGTAATGATGCGTGAGCGTAATCAAATACTCTAAGGGAGGTTGTTGCATAGAATTCTTTCTTTGGTCATTATAGATAGACAGACAGCTTTTGCTTCACTGAAAAAATTACCCACATCATTCCACCACTTTTATAGTCGCAGGAACATTTCTCCTCCAAAGGTGTGTGACTGTGCAACTTTCTGCTCCTGCAAACACACCGAGAAGAAATCCCAGCTGTGTTCAACTACATGCTCCAAATATATGTTTAATGCCAAGTTACAAAAGAGTCATACCATCAGGTTGCTCCAAGAACTCATCTTTACAGTGTAAATTATAATGATGGCCAGCATTCATTGTTGAAAAATTGTGTCAGTGATGGAAGATATTCTGGCATACTGCAGACATCAACCTACTTAACAATTTTTATTACAGTTTATCAGTTTTTTCCATGTTTGTCACTATATATTCAAAGCTTTTCGTAACACATTTGTGCTTGTATAAGGGTAAATTAAGGACACTATCACTTTATGCTATCAGCAAAGTCTGAATTGATTTTTGCTCCAAGTTATTCCTTTTTCAAATAGTTTTACAAACCTGCAGAGGACAACATTGTCTAGTTTTTGTATTTCTGATAGACAGCTTAATATAAGTTAGCCAACCCTTTGCCATGGCATTGTTTCTGTTTGGTTCTACCTCTCTAACAGTGCTGTGTGGATGACTTTGCTGCATGAGTGGGTTTGATTGCATTATTCTTGCTCAAGGAAGGATGACACAAGGCCTTGGAAAGGAAACATAGTTCAAGCTGGCTTAAGAGAATCATGTTTCAAGTGGTGTCAAAGGCAGCCCCGCAAGCTGCCACATCACATTTGTAACCAACTGGTCGTGTCGCTTTATCACCATCCACTAACTGTAATTCCTTCTTCTCTGTGTTTCCAGTACTTCATTCTGCTGCTGTGTATCTTCCTGTTGGAGATCCTGGCCGGTGTCCTTGCTTATATCTACTATCAGCAGGTAATTCCCATTGTATCATTAAAAAAAACACCCTTCTTGTAATGTATGTATGTGTGAAATTGAAGGAGGAGCAGGTGGCAGATATTGCAAGAGTGGATATTTATTTTAGATGACAAAAAACGTAATTTCAAATCAGACTCTGGTTAGCATTTTGTAACTTATTATAGCATCTTTACTAAATCTGTGTTACCATCTCGCGTCGACTCTAGTCTGCTGTATTACAGTAAATCATCCTCTGATAATAAAAAATGATGTTAAGGTGTGTAGCATATATTGCATTGTGCAAAAATTCAATAGAGCATGCTTGACAAATGTGTTGTCTCCTAATCCAAGCACGTAGTCAAAAGCATTGTAATAATACACAGACAACTGTTTCATTTCCCACATGGCATGTGCTCTGCTGTAATTTTAACCACGACAAAAACCAGCGTGAGAAACGAGATTCCAGAAAGGGAGTATAAGACGGCCCATTAAAAATACAAATGTCTGACTGCCCATATTACTTGTGGTACATTGAGTCCAAATGGAATGAAAAATGCCTGCAGCAGGACACATAATAAGCCTGAATGCACTGTGTCAGAATCATTTAAAAGCATTTGCTTTGATTTTGGACTCAAATACACAGAATTTTCAAACTTATTTCATTTCACTCCACTAAAGAATGAAGAACCTTACTGGCAGGTTAATGACTGAAAAAAGTAGAAACACCACAGACTGTGTACTAAATGCACACGGTTTGGTTTTCAAGTGATTATTTTCTCGTGTGTAGTTAATGTATAAGCTAAACTAAAACTGACAGCCTCCCTCGGCACATTTCTGCTGTACCACTGTAGAGTTATACTGACTGCACTGCAAACAAGAGCAAATGACAAGCATTTTTCCTTTAGAAATATTAACATGACATTGCTCTCTACCAACATCGCTCCCACCCCGCTTAGTCTTATAGCCTAGTGGCTTGTAGCTCAGGAACAGGACTTTTCTCAGTCTAGAGGTACACTGTTTTCACTTTAACTGCCTCTTTCATTAATGCACAGTTCATGAGCAGCCACTGAGGTCCATGGCTGTGTGCCGCTTCCTAAAGCTCTGTCTACTTTACTTGCCTCAAAATATTCTCACAAGCATTAAGTTGTGTTAAAGTCTCTAAAGCCTCTTCCCCTGTTATTAATCTTTTCACTCTCTCTGCTAATAAGTTGTGAGAACGATACCAAGATGAACAACTCATGTAACATGCTTGTAATTCACAAACGCACTCATTTTTAGCTACAGATTCTGCACAAGGGATTTGCTCAGACTTTGTTTTTGTAATCAGACATGATCATAAACCTCTTTGCGATTGCTTTGTTTGCGAGCTGCTTCCCTAGGTTGCTCATAGTTTGCATGAATTACTTGTCTGCAAACCTTCACCATTTAACTTTCACTATTATTACGAAAATAATTCTCATTTTTCAGGAGCAATTTGAAATTTCTCTCTGTTCCCAAATGGCTGAGATTTAGTGAACATGGTCAAACCTATGCAGAGCTGGTTATTCTGTCCGTGTTCAGACAGAAGTACCATGACACAACATGATATCCAAAGCTCGTGTAAAGCTCGTTTTGTGTTCTTTCCAAAATCATTTGAATTGTGTCTCTAGCAAATATCTAGTAAATTGTAAAATGAGCCCACTGCTGGCCTGATGGTAAAGAAAAAAGGGTTAATAGACTTCAAACAGATGCCATGTATTAAAATACACACCTTATTCATAGACTGTTTTTAACAGGTTGTATGGTTGCTGGTTTCTGATCTAAAGTTGTGCTTTGTAATATAAGAGTGACAGGGTTGGGCACTAGCAAAGTACTGAGCTTGCCCATAGTTTGATGAATGAAGCTGACTTGTCTGCAAACACTCACCATTTCACTCTCTAAACTGTAGTAAAACTTGAAAAAGTGCAATGCAAAACAGAAAACGTTGTGCCTCACCACAAGACGCAACTTTTATGTTGAAGGTAAACAGTCTTTGTTTACAGTGTGCGTCACACTTTTCAGAGTTTCTCCACGACTTGGCGAATAGTTTGCTACTGTTTGCAGACAAGTCTGTATCTGTCATACAAATGATTCGCAACCACAGCGACCTACTAGCAACACATGTAGGTTTATACAGTGCAGCACCGTATACCTACTAGTGACAGCTAGCAACCTCCCGGAACAGCTTATAGCCAGAAATAAATTTTTTCCTAGCAAGCAGTGGTTGTCAGGGGGTCACTGACGCTGACAGTTTCCCAGGGATTGCCAGCAACCTTCAGCAGCAAATTGCAACTGGTGGTCCAGCCTTGTATGGCCTATTATTATCATTAACAGAAAACAAGCTAACAAAAGAAAAAGCATATTTCAAGTATATCAAAGACCCATGATGCTGTTCTTGCTTTTAAATGAATATGTATTCAATAAAACGGCGGTACTAAACTGCTCCTGTGTAAAGATGGGAAGCACTGAGATGCAGGTAATGGCTGTGGTTCATCCCGGTGTCATAGTCATGCAACCATCCATTGTGCCTGGAATTCATGTTTGCTCATCCTCGTATGTGGTTAATGCAGTGTCATGGTGTAGTTCACACCCATACTGGCTCTCTCATACTTACGGAGTCCCTTTAAAATGTGAATGACTGTTTTCATTCACCGCTGCAGTGTTTCTGAAACTGTCAACAGGTAAAATGAAAACCTGAACACCTCCTCTTCTCCTTTCCTCTTCTTTGTTTTCACCTCGCGTCTCTCATCTTTCTCTGCCCTCCCTTCCTCTCTTCATCATTCATTCCCTTGATATCTCCTTCATGCTTTGATTTACAGTGGTTTCCCAGCTGGCTTGTTGCCATAGAAACTGAGCCCCCCAGACCTTCCACTCCTCCTGCATTTTCTGCCACTGGTCTAGAGAACAAAAAAAATAAAATAAAACCCAAAAAACAGACTTCCTCTGCTTTTACACTAGCTTCGTCTTCATATGCCTCTCTGTTAGAAGTACTATCTGTGATGTGTATTTTAAATCCCGTGTGCTATGATGTGCTGGAGAATCAGTAGTCGAAGCAACAAATTCATCACTTTAGGTCATGCTCTGTCGTGCTGCCTTCCCATTTTTGTTGGCTGATACTACATGTACACCTGTGTGCGTGTTTCTGAACAGTTGAATGATGAGCTGAAGCAGAACCTAAAGAAGACCATGACTGACGAGTATAATCAAACAAACTCCGAGCACATCACCAAGGCTGTAGACAAACTGCAGCAGGAGGTAAGTGTCTGCAATGGATGAAGGAGTCCAGACACAAATGTTGTGCAGCTTTGTGAGATTTCTTTGCATATTTGAATTTCTACATTGGCCAGCGTGGATGGAATTTCGGTTGTTGTGTGCATCCACTTTTTCATATTGCAAATGAACCTGGACTTCCAAGCCAAAGTCACATGGACTCACATGTGGTTTGTTGATTGGACAGCCCTCATGCTACCCTATCATCTCATCAGATTAGAGATTTTGGAGATGGGAGCGAGTCAAAGTAAATCCAATTCAGTCCACGACTTCATCTAAGCATGATGGACTGGTCTGCACTCTCTGCTGTAATTTACCTGCTCTTCTAGTCAAACGAGCTGACAGCGTGTTAAGGAATGTGTAAATCTGAGGTGCTGTTAAGACTTCTGTTAGTTTTTATACTCATTGCTTAGTTTTTTGAGTATAAAATCTTGTCTTTCACACATCAACATGTTGTCATTCTTCTAAACTTCATTTTGCATGATTTCCAAAAAACATGAATTTGCACTATTAAAGGAATTTGTAGATGTTCTTTTAATGGAGTCATTTTTATTATATATTCAAATAGCATCAGTATGAGAACAGAACTACAGTATACATGCATGCATACATTTCCCTCAAAGTAAATATGAGGAAAATGTGAATCTTAAAGTTTAGTTTAAAAATAAAACAATTGGCTTAAACTGAGTTGTAAATCTTGAGCAGGAGCTGCACCTCCGTTGAATATAGAAACAACATTTGGATTTGCAAAACAATTCACATTTCAATCACAACTGTATTTTACTTTACAATGGGCCTTTTTGAGTGCAGCTTTTCAAGTTTTGCCATCAGATTTGATTGTGAATTTGATTTTGATATCAAAACTATTTGATCTTCATGTGAAAAAGAACGTTTTCACAACTAAGTACATCCCACGACTCGGTAGCTTGGAGAACCACCTTTAGCAACAATAACGTAAAGTAACCATTTGCTGCGTGACCTTGTCAGTCTCTCACATCGTTGTAGAAGAATTCTGGTCCGCTCTTCTTTACAGTGTTGCTTCACGTCATTGAGGTTTGTGGGTGTTCGTTCATGCACAGTTTGATACCTTGCTCAGCCAGTTGTAGATTTGCTGCTAATGATTGACCTGCTGCTTGACCCAGTTTGGCCAATTAGCAATTATACATATTTGACTCTAGAATATTTGGTGTACAGAGAGAGGAATTCATGATTGATTTGATTACTGCAAGGTATCATCAGCCTATTTAGGCCAGCTTAAGTTTACTTTAAAGACAGGAATGTGGGAAATGGTTATCCACTTACTGACTTGCAGTATAAAAAAACCCCTTTGTTTAAACTCTAAAAAAAAATAAATAAATAAAAATGGCACATTAAGGTTTTACATAAATGTAGTTTCCAGTTTTAACATGAAGCCAAGCAAACTGCCTGCTGATGCCTTATCATCTTATAATGCTCGTAACAATGCTTTTGAACCAAGAGAACACGTATGCAGAGTTTTGCTTAAGTGAAGTGCAACACTTAATTATTTGTTATCAGTATAAACCAGTTCTTTCATGGATGTTTGTCTGAGTCTTTTATACTTTCCTGCTGTCAGTGAAGTGTTTTTCCTCCGTCTCCTCCATCAGTTCAAGTGCTGTGGGAGCAACAGTTCAGCTGACTGGGCTGAGAGCGTCTATATTCGCTCTGGTGCAAAAGGCAGGAAGGTGCCTGACAGCTGCTGTAAGACCATCACCAACATGTGCGGTATAAGAGACCACCCATCCAACATCTACAAGGTGGAGGTGAGTGCGTGAACGGTGCCGGAGGGTGGGGGTGGGGAGGGCTTCATCTGTATTTCTCTCATGTCTCAAGATGTCAGCATAGAGGCAGTGTGGCATGAGCGTAGCAGAAAAAAGAACAGCCATCACATCCAAACTGTATACATAACATTGTTTGCAGTGAGACTCCAGCAACACTCCCACATCAACTGATGCAACATGAAGACACTCTTTGTTTTTCATTTAGGGTGGTTGCATCACTAAACTGGAGAATTTCATCTTGGACCACCTGAAGATCATTGGAGCCGTCGGTGTTGGGATCGCTTGTGTACAGGTGAGCAAAAAAAAAGAAAATGCCTTTAACATTGTGCTTACACACAGAGACTCAATAAATGTATGTAAACCTATGGAGAATACAGCTTTGCTAAATTACGTTTTTATTTTCGTCTGTTTTAATCCCCAGATCATCGGGATGGTGTTTACATGCTGCCTATATCGAAATCTAAAGGCAGAGCCGTACTAAGAGAAGCAAAAGAAGAAAAATGTGTCGGTGAAGGAGGTAACTTCATCCCCGCATGCCATACTCAAATAGCCCATAGGTTCTTTTCTTTGTCCTCCGCATAGGGGAGAATTAGTTTGGCAAGGGATCAAATTGCACATCTGAGCATCTCATTTTGGTAAACAAAGGGTAGAAAAAAAAAAACCACTACAAGGTTTCTTGAAGTAATTAGGCTCTCAAATTGCACTCTCAGCTCCATCTTCAAGATCACAGCACTGTGAGAAAAAGCCTCAGAGAGAAACTGATGAGAATTTTAACTGATTGTGTAAATTAGTGTGAGACAGCCTCCCTGGGACTCAAACATTGTAGTTTTCTTCCACTCGGATTCCCTCAATGTACTTTTATATGTGTAGACCAGGTGCTACACCCGAGAGTGGTGTAAAGATCAGTGGAGTAAAACTGGCACTTTGCAGGAAAATGTTAATCCTGGTCACAGCAGCTTCTTTTCTCCATCAGCATAGCTTAACAAGCTCACCTCTGGGGCCCTCTTCAACTGCAGTAGTGTTTAGTTTCCACATTAACAAGACAGTCCTGTGTTTTAGATTTTCTTCTGTAATGACCTTTAAACATTGGAACAAATATATATATATATATCATCTATTTTCTTTTACATATGTACTTTCTTATGAGCTGTTAATATTTTTGCCTTTATTGCCTAATCTGTCTCCTTACTGAGACGTGTCTGATCATGTTTTAAGTCTCCTAAGAACACATTTTCTGCCACAATGAAGGTGAACAGGTTAGTGCCTTGCTCAGCACCATAACTGTGCCATTTGATGTCCTAACACCAGCCTTTACACACAGTTTGACTAGTTTAGGTGTAAACACTGATCTCATTGAAGGGAGTTTGTGATTATGAGCAGTCCCACTGATATTGTTCAAACGAAAGTGCGTCTTGTTTTTGATTTTATTGCCTTTTGTTTTTATACACTGATGCCAAAGTCATCAACTGTAACACTGGACCTACTCTGTCTCCTCCAGCCTTATTCCTATACATACTGATGTCTCTGTTTTTGTAAATGAAGATTTTTTTTTTTTACTCTGCTATAAACTGCGACTATATTATTGTATTTAATACACACTGTAGAAAATTATATTCTCTCACTGTTAGTAATGATCTTTCCTTTGTGCCTCAAAGATAAAACCAGGCTAATCTGCTGTATTTCTGTCCTCCTGGTAATCCAGGATGTATTTTAGTTTAAATAAACATTGATTAAAAATGTGCTTTGCTTCTGCTGTGTTTGCTCTCATAGGAGAACATTAGCATTGTTAATGGTGTATTTTAAACAGCAGTATTGCACAAATACTGAGTGATGCCCTTCACAATAAAGGTTCACTCAAGTCATGTCATCACAGAAACTGCCAAAAAAGGCCCTCACATTATTGTATAAAGACAAACCATGTGCCTGTGACCAGTGGCTCTTACGAAATTGACACCAGCTTACAGGTGCATTAGTGTATTAACCAGAAGTCAATTGTCTGATGTCTCAGTACTGTGATGATGCAGATTTGGGATGTGAGCCATATTCCAGACAGCTGCTTTTACAATGTATTACCTATACCATGACAGTTAGATGGCCTTGTAATGAGAGCCATCGTGCTGTTGGGCACGAGGCAGGGTAGTTTGAACCCTAGTAATGTTAAGATTAACAGTGGGACATTTGTCATTTGGGTGAGTGGCAGCAGTTAGTGCATGCAAACACAGGGAGGCAGCACTCACCTGGCTTTCAGCACCACAACATCACACTGATGAAAACAGCTGGTGTGTGAGTATGTCTGTGTGTAAAACACCTAGAGGCTATTGAGGATCACCCCCCCCAACCCCCTACACACACACACACACACACACATCCCACACCCACCCACCGACACTACAACCACCCGAACCTTCCCAGTCATTCCTATTACAGAATGGCATTATAAGCTTTATTAGTTTCCCGGAGTGTTGGTGGGGGGGGCAAAAAGGGCAAATTAGGCCTTAAAAAACATGCACGCGGTGACAAATGTCACTTGGACAGTGAGCTGTGCCTACTCACAGTTCTGTTTGTACATAATATTAATTATTTCCAAAATATGCTTCTGTGTAACAAGCAGAAAGGAAATCAAATGGCAACCGGTCAGCTCACAGCTACTAATTGGTTTCCACTGGGACTGCTAACAATGCAAATTAAGCCATTTCTCAGTTAGTGAAGCTGGCAGTGTAAAAACATTTCCCCCTGTGTGTAGCAGGCACACATGGCGAAATGAAACGACACAAATCAGTGTGTATTGTCACACCACCCCTTTAAGGTGCTCTAAACAGTACACCTCACAAAAGCTGAGTCATCCTTGGCAAAATGGGGGGGGGGGGTTAACCCCCACACCTTCATAGGGGGGATTTGGCATTTAACGTTTCCATTGGAGTGAAAGTAGTTGAGCACATGGCGATTTTTAACAGGGCACTTTTCCAAAGAGCAGACATCTGCAGAATGCAAGTTGTCCTGTGCTCTTGAGACTTTGGTCTCCACCTGAGTTTGACTTTAAATAGATGACAGAAATTATGACAACCCTCTGAACAACCATTGTGCCTCCAGCAATTGAGTCCTGCTGATGAAAACCATAATAAATTCCCTCCTCCCCACCCCCCGTGCGGGCCTCCCTGCCTGTTGCGCCTGCTCACTGAGACAGCCTTCACACAGCCTAACACAAGGGGTATGCTAACAATGGCAGTGCATGACATTTCCAAAATATCTCCTCCGGTACTCTCTAAGCAGTTGTCAATTTGATGCACATGTCACCTGCTGCACCTTGGCCAGTTTGGCCCGTCCACCAGAGAGTGCTATTTTCAGTCCAGTGGCAGAAGCTTGTGCACCCTTCACCTTCCACCTTTGTCATAGGAGGTGATGCGATTCCTGAGTCTACAGGGTAAAACCGGCAGCAGGGAGCTGTGCTGCAGTTTGTCTGCAGCTGGTGACAGAAGAAGGAATATGCAGCCATTTGTTACCAGGGTCACCCAAGGGCAAAGGAGTCCAAGGGTACAGAAACCTGTGTCTAATTTTGGCAATGGTTTGTATATTTTCAACTTCAGACTGCTGAGGTTAATAACTTGTTCTTTTGGATTTGGTTTAACAGCAATCGCAAGGTTAGGTGAGTAACATACTTCAGTCTACAGCTGCCTACAGGGAAATGAATGCAAACTGTAGCGATATAAACTGCAGGTTTCCATCTGGTACATCAGGGTGATCCTCAGAGTGGTGATATTAAAGAAAATGGGAAAGAAAAGAGAATTTCCAAAATACGACCAATTCTTTGCTGGTGTTCTGAATAATTTTGTGGACAATTTGAGATGATTTGTCACTGAAAACTCTTTTAAAAAAGAAGAAGAAATGTGATCTTAAATGGTAAGCAGCTAGATAGACATTGCAGTCTTTTAAGGTTTCACAAACTAAATATGTGAGGAACAACTTGTTTGTGTGTAAAACAGGACTGTGGTATTAGGAAAGCAGTGCATGGCTGAACCATTTGAGCTGTGACTGTGACTTTGAGCCACTTCGAGCAACTAATACTGTGCTGCTGCTACAGGTCAATACAGGAGAGCCTAAACATGGCGTGCCTCTATCCTTTTCCATGTGCACGCTCTGGTTCCTGAATATCTCTGCCGCAGAGATCTCCGCTCAGTTCATTCTCATTCAGGGCTTCAGCTGTTTACCTTGTGTGCGTATGAGGGAGTGGGGGTGAGGGGGTGATGTTGGTGGATGGTGCACGCCAGGGTTGGGGGAAGGCAGTAACAAATGTAATCTTGAGTCTGTAGATGGCAGCAACACTCTTGGCCAATCTGTCTCAATAAAATGGAAAAAAGTCTTTTGTTTTGGCTGTCAGGGGCTGCCAACTGAAATTGAAATTAATTAGAAAATCCAGCATAAAGGGAAAAGAAACAAAAAAAAACTAAACTAAACTAAACAACCTCCCCAAAACATCAACGTAATGGTGAAATAAACCCACTCAGAAGAGCCGTTTCACTGCCTCCTGCTGTGTACCTGTGTCCAGACCTGAATGTATGCAGAGTCACGCTCCACGCGTGTTTTAAATCAAGCCATATTCCTTTAATAAAACGCCCAACATGCACAAAGGGATAAATACAGTGTGATTAATAAAGAGTAACAGCTCCACTCATATGAGGATCGTGTCTCTGGGTCAGACTTGAGCCTCTCTATGAAGCAGAAGATGCTACCGGACAAATTAGGCTTGTTCTGCTCACTTGGACAATCTGTAAATTGACTTGCTGAACATGACTGATTATATTTGGCAAATTTAAAAAAAAAAAAAGTTTTTTTACATGGTTATCAACACTTCTACTAAATGCTGACTGCACTTTTTTTAGTGTGTGTGTGTGTGTGTAGAGGGGGTGCTGATTATGTAAGTCATTTACATTTCCTCCAATTTAAGAGTGACTGGCTCAGTGAAGTGAGAGACTGAGCCACAGTAGCTTTCAAGCTCCCCTCAGACTAATACTGAAGAGCTGCGTGAAATAAAACCTCTCACTGAGCTGCCTCTCAGCTCTGAGATGTCGCTAGTGCATCTGTTAGGGGGGTGGGGGGGTGCGTGAATGAACGTATGGGTAAAGCTCCAGTGTGCTCACAAGAAGTTCACACTTATCCCTCTGCATTCAGATACTGTACCATGCACACTGCACACATCACTCCCTGTCACTCACCTCAGCCCTGATTCGCTCCCTGAAGCATAACACCCCAACATCTGGCTCGCTCTGTCCTCTTCCTTTTCTGGGTCACATCCCATTTCAGGCAGAGGGAAGTCTGAGTCCTGTGTAAGACCTTCTCCAAGGTGGTTTGACCAGCTGGCTTCTGATCTTCCTCTAGGCAGTTGTGTTGTTTCTGTGTTGGAGGGGGTGGGGGTATTAACTTTGGTATGTTCCCTCAGGGATGGCATCAGGGTTGCAGCTGCACATGTAGAATGAGTAGGAGTCTGCAAGACCACGGCCTTGGAAATGAATATACCACGCAAATGAAAAAAACACATGTATGATCTGCCAACCGGCACCTGTGTGACATCATTTAAAACACACAAACTTAAACCAAATAAGTCATTTGTTAAGTTTGGACCATATTTCCAGTGTAGAGATGATTTCTACAGTCCAGATTACATGTGTACGTGCATATTTATATCTTCATTTACTAAAATTCACTTTAAACATTGTCAAACCTTTATACTTTGAACACTTTACAATAGCCAAATGCCATATTTCATAATACAGTACTGTGCAAAAGCCTTGCCCTTCAGTTCCTTATATTCTGCAATGAAAATGGGAAATAGATGCAGTGATTCATCGAAACGTGCAAACATACGTGGAATTACAGTAAATAAGGCAAAAATAGAGTTTGTACAATTCAACTCAGTTCAAATTGACCACCTTTATTCTTCAGCACAGTCTGAACTCTCTTTTAAACTTTCTTAGTATTATTTCTTTAAGTAGTTCTTTGGGAACAGTTCTCCAGGCTTCTTGAAGAACATTCAAAGCTCTTCTTTGGATGTTTCTGCCTTTTGTTTTGTTTTCTGTCACTGCTTCAATAATGTTGAGGTCCAGGCTCCAGTCCATGACTGATAGGGTTTCATTGTGTGTTTTTCTGCCAAGGTATGCTTTTACTGCACTGGCAGCGTGTTTGTCATACTAAAAAATAAAGCCTTTGCCAGTCAAATGCTTTCCAGACAGTACTGCATTGTGGATCCAAATCAGACACCTGTCTGAATTCATAATTCCATCAGTTTGACAAGATCCCTACAAACCACCAGCTGAAATGAAGCCACAGTCCATGAAAACACCTTGGTTGTGCTTTACAGATGTTGTACCCTCACTGTTGTGCTGCTCTCCTGACCGCCTCCTTATATAATGACAATTTGAACTAAAAAATTCAAAACACTCCACTGAGATTATTTCTGATGGAACTTCTGATTCCCTAAAAACTTTCAGATGCTTTTTATCTGCTGTAGATATTTTTTAGGTCTACTACTCCAATTGTTCAGTTTCCTCAGACACACTGCAAATCGTGCCAAAACAAATGGTTTTTACAGGAAAGTCTGGCTCCTAATATAAAGAAATACAGGGCGGATCAAGACTTCCGCATAATATTGTATGTCAGTCAAATGTCAATTAAATATTCCCTTGTTGGTATTGCTTATCTGGATTTTGATTGCAGTTTTGTTCCTCTGCCAGTTCCTCTACAATTAGTCTTAACACAAGTAGTACTGTGTAGATATGACTGTTGTCCACATGTTATTATATTGTTTCATAGATGGGCGATATGCTCGGGGAACGATGTGAAATGAGCCAAAATGACTTCTTTCAAACAGAGGGGGAAGTCTACATGATGAATAGTGATCATTCTGAACCATAAGCTACTCTAGTAGAGTCCAAGAGTAAAAAAAAACAGGCCTATAAATGCACATAATAGGCTTCGTTTAAAGTTTGAAAGTTTAAGATATTGATTATGCAGAGTGAGAACATAACTACTGCTGAATGAATGTAAAATTAAGTGGAACTTTAATGTGAAAATGTTATTTTCACTCCTTTTTCACAGCTTTTTAGCAGTTTAATGTGTAAAAATTAACTCGATTTTATTACCTGATTTTAAATTTTGTATGAAAGCTATGAAAAAGTGACTGTATCGTTACAATAAATATCTCAGAGAGGAAAAGGGGATATTACTTATCCTGAAAAGTGTTCTTTTTCTTTTAGAAAAAAAAATCAAATATTAAATACTTTTCCGTTGATTGATTTTTTTTCCATACTTAAACTGCAGCAGATTTTTAGAGACTGCTAACTGTTCTAAAGCTGAAAATGAGGCTGTTTCCTTTATCCTCTTGAAGCATGACAGCAGTGACCATACATCTGCCTGTACTTTATTAACAATTAGGGTAAATTGCTCACATTTATTAAAGGGTTAATGACAGAGTCAGCAGGCATTTTCCACGGGTATGGCTGTGTGTATTTTAGGTTTAAATGCTTTAAATGCTGCACTTTAACTGATCACATCTCAGGAGTGCTGAGGTCAATGACTCTTAGCTGCACCTGATCAGAGCACCCAGGGACATTAAATGTGCATTAAAAGATTTTCTGGAGTGGATAATAAAATGCTTATCGACATGCTTGGATTAAGCCAATGGGCGAGATGAGAATATTGATACATTTTTTAATATCTTTAACTTTACATCAGAAATGTGCTCATGCAGGTAAAATCCTAATTAGAGAAGGACTTAAAGGTCCAGAAATGAAGGGCCTGTAACAGAATCTGTTGAGTTATTATTGACGTTTTAAGGATTCTTTGGTTACCTGAACAGGAGGAACACGTTGTACGCTCCTTATGGCAAAGGGGAGAGAGACCCATGGTAAATGTATAAATATCCATTGCACATTGGCTATAGATGCCTATATAGCCATCATACTAATTTCAAATGAATACATATACAGTCCATGCTGTCATCAAAGGGATAACACAACACGAATCACCAAAACATATCAACTGACTAGAGTACGTTGGAAAGATGCTACTAAATATCTGCACGACTAGTTTTATTGAGGTGTCGCTGAAATGCGTAACAGTCTGCAGACACTTTTTTTGTTTTCTTTCTAATTGGTCTTTCCTGACTGAGCAGCAGTGATACGAGAACCCCCTCAGGGTGCCTGAATGCAGCACAGCATTGGCACAATAGTCAACGTTCTGGGGCATTCTCCCTGCTTGAAACATTTTTAAGGAGGTAATTGAGTACTTATACAAATGTGCAAACATACACTAGGAATGATAATCTGATACCTAAACATTCATAATTCCATTGATGTTAAATACTGTTTGTAATTTCAATTCAGTTGGGGAGGCTTGTTCGACTTCAGACACTCACATAATCAATCTGAGGTAGTGCAGGATGATTCAAGAGGAGAAAGAAACTGCTGCTCTGTATTCTAATATATGTGCCTTGCTAGGAATATTGAATTGTATCTGTTTGGGTTAGAAAATGTCAATGTCTTTTTCATAAGGGACCAGAAGCCCAATAGAGGGTTCAGTATTTAACAACATAAGCCGAGTTTCATGGAACCTGGTAAAGAAAGGGAGTGTGGATAAAAGAAGAACTTACTCAATGTTGCTATCGACCTGCATCACTTTCTTACAGAGGGTTGGCCTTGGCAGGGGGCTTAGTTTTTCTGATAGGTTTTCTAGTTGGTGGTCGGATGATCTCTGGTCCTCTTGGTCTGTTCTGCCCCAGGACACCATTAAGACCCCAAGGAGAGGATGTGGTGATGTATAACAAATCCCAACCCCTACATCGGGTTTGTTGTATTATTATAGGTCTACCTTACAGTATAAGTGCCTTGAGGCGACTGTTGTTGTGATTTGGCGCTGGATAAATAAAACTGAATTGAAACCCTGACACTGAACAAGGTGCTCAAAGCTAACAGGACTAAAAGCACAAGGCTAGGATGTGTTGACTATAACAAGTCGCGCTTTTTTACATTTCAGTTTCCATAATGGACGGTTATGATACACTATTTTAAGTTAAATACGGATACAATTACTCCTCAAGCCTCTGTTGCTGTGACACAATTTTCTTGTGCGGTTCGTGTGATTAGAACAATATAAATACATTTAATTTAAAAATCCTGCCCTCGTGGTAATTAAATGAAAATGCAGAGATGTTAACAACATGTATTCAGTACATCAAAAGAATTGTCCCCCATTGGATTAAATGTCTGATGCATGCTGCACCATGTACTTATGTGTTAATCCATTTGTGACTAAAATGTAAGTACAAGTTTGGTAGTAGTAATTGGAGCCATTAGACACGTGTAATGCAATAAACGAACATTTACCACATTAATACTGGCCCGTGCCTACCCCAGTAGGTAAACCCATCAGTATAAAGTAACTACATTTAAATTTCGGTTATCCTATTTTGCATGCTGACTGTTAACTTATCATAGATTTGTACAAATGAAGCTTTGTTGGTGTTGCTGTTGTTGGTACTGATAAAGATAAAACCAAGGATATATGGCAATGGTTATTTCTTACATTTAAGGTCTATTTCACTGCCTAGTGGTTTCTCCTCTCTTAACCTTCTCGGATGGTTTAGTTTGAAGCAAATTATCTAATTTATAAACACATAAATGTGTAACATGGCATTCCATATTGTTGGAGGCAGCCATGAGAACATGAGTACACTGTGGTCATAAAAGGATGGGGATGATGAGCAATAATACACAGGTAGGCTGAGGTGTTTATACAATGCCCATACCATTACAGCAGTACCACCAGCCTGAACCGTTGATACAGTGCAGGACGGATCCATACTTTCATGTTGTTTACATCAAATTCTAAAGTTACCATCTAAGTGTCACAGCAGAAACTGAGACTCATCAGAGCAGGCAACATTTTTCCAAACTTCTGTTGTCCAATTTTGGTGAGCCGTGAGTGTCTGTGTAGTCTTCTGCTGCTCATCTGCTTCAACGTTCTATGTTCTGTGTATTCAGAGATGCTGTTCTGCATACTCTGGTTATAATGAGTGGTATTTGAGTCACCGTTGTCTTCCTATCAACTCAAAGCAGTCTAGGCGTTCTTTGACCTCTCCATCACAACCCAATTTTACAGTAAAGCATAATAGGCATGCCAGTGTACCACATGCATACGTTTCAGACAAGGATGTCGAAAAACATCCACAAACATTTCACCACGGAGCATGTAATTATTTGCATGAATATAATGTTATTGATATGCTGCTTAGAGATGGTGGTGAGGCTCAAAGTGAAGCCAATGAGAATCGATAAGAGAATTCATAATAGAATTGGAATCGCTAAATTCTTATCAATTCCCATCCCTCGCGGGAGATAATATATTTGTCTAAATGTGTTGGGCCAAGAAGTTGCAAGTGAGCAAGGAAGGTATGGTGTCATGATCCTGGGCCATGTTGGCCCAGCAGTCTTAGTATTCATGTCTTTTTGTATTTTGTTCCTTATTTGATTTCTCCTTGTGACTTTTATCCCCTGTGTGCCCCTCTATGTATCTGTGAGCCCTCGTCTCCCCTCGTGTTTCATTCCATGTTTCCCCAGCCCACTATGCCCGTACTCTCTCTCTCCTCCTGTCTGAACCTCCGTGTACTTCCTGTTTTACTTTGACAGTCTCTCGTCAGTATGCGTCATGTTGTGTTCACTCCTGCCCTGTCTCGTTATGGTTATCTGTGTCAGCTGTGTTCCCCGTGTGTTCCCACTTCCCTCGTTAACCCTCTGTGTATTTATGTCTGCGTCTCCCTCGGTTCGGTGTCGCGTTCTCCCTCATGCTGTGTGTGATTCTCCCTGTGTTTCTTGGTGAGCTTTATATTTAGTTTTTCCCAGTTTAGTTTTGTATTACTCGTGATCTGTCTTTCCAGCAATAAAGCTGTGCTCTCTGAGTTTATTCCCCGTGTCCCCGTGAGTTTGCGTTTGGGTCCTCTCCTGCCTGCCACACAGCCGAATCATGACATATGGTGTACAATCCAGGGTCCTTGATCACCAGAGATGATTAAGCTAGGTGGCTAATGTGTATTTCCACGTGAATGTTTTAGTAATGTCTCTTCAAAAGTTTTCCCGGGATTATTGTCATGTTGGACTGAAATAAAATATCTCCCTCTGCTGTTGCTGCAACTCACTGCAGTGTTTGCAGGGATGCCTATTTCACACTTTGGACCAGCGTGTCTGTTGCACATTTTGCCGTTATACTGCATTGGGCATGAAAAGAAGGCATTTTTGCCCAGAGAACTGCTGCTCGCTGGATATTTTCTCTTTTTCAGACCATTCTGAGTGGCTGAGAGGCTGTGTGGGAAAATCTCAGCAGATCAGCAGTTTCAGACCAGCCTGTCTGTCCCCACCAACGTGCCGTGCTCAAAGTACTAAAACCACTTTTCCTTGACATTCTGATGCTCGGTTTGAACTTTGGCAGGTTGTCTTGACTATGTCTGCATGCCTAAATGTGTTATGCGATTGGCTGATTAGACATTTGTCTTAACAAGCAGTTGAACAGATGTACCTAATGAAGTGGCCAGTTAGTGTATATTCTCTGCTCCTCAGTGTATCTTGTGCTCCAGTACCTGTCTGTATGTGAACATTAATAATTATTTACTATAGATGCATCGGTCGACCTGCTGCTAGTAGATTATTGGGTTTAGATTTATGTGTCAGCTCACTAATTTTATACATGACCCTTGCCACTTGATGTGCCCATCAGGGTAATGGAGCATGTGGATGCTGATGGATGGTAACTACATCCAAGCTGTCAGGACTTTGCCCACATAGATAAATGTATGCCCCACAAGAGGAAATAGTAAAAAACTATATATATATTTCATTAGTACACTGTTTTGTTTTGTTCTTACAGAGACATTATGCAAAGCACTTCAAGATGTTTTTATACAGTTTAAACTGTGACGCTTTTCAACTTCATTTTGCATCAGCTGCTTCCACAAAATCATAACATCAGCATAAATCAGATAAAGTTAAATTTCTAGATCGATGAGTCCTGCAGGTCTGCTAATCAAGTTACTCTTAGGCCAGTTTTATTGATGATAATGACTTTCACCATTTGAACGTAATTTGGTTAAGGTGTTGGCACAGCAGCAGCTTTAATCTGATTCAGATTATTTATGCAAAGTTGTAACTTAGAGTGTGCAAAATATAGCACCACCAGCACCTTTGATCAGCGCAGATATGACCGTGCATATTGCTTTCAGTGTTTTCTTTACCTTTTTCCGTCCTTTTTTCGGTTGTCTTATATTTTTCTTTCGCTGTAGAAAAAGCCAGCAGCTGTTGACGTGCTGCACCTCCAATCTTATTGTATATGTATCATTGATGGGAAAAGAGATGGAGGCGGAGGAGGTGGGGGTGCCAAGGGTGTGTGTGTGTGTGTGTGTGTGCGTATGTGTGTGTTTGGGTTGGCGGTGCAAGTTGCTGGGGCGTAAAAAGTCCACTACTATTTGTCACAGTCGACTCTGCCTGGCTGTCAGAGGGGCCTGGCTGTATTCTGCAGCAGAGGCCTTTGGGAGCATCCCACTGTGCATCTGCCAGGCAGTAACCTGAACGCCTGTTGCTCCCTTAGCTATGGAGGCTGTGTGTGTGTGTGTGTGCGCGTGTGTGTGTTTGGAAGTGAAGCATCATGCAAAGAAGAGAAAAGAAAAACAGGAGGTTTGCCAAAACTATCTGCCCATGTCAGCCTTCAAGGTGAGACTCTCAGAAATAATGTTGTTGTTGTTGTTGCTGCTTATGCTGACCTAGGTCCACATCAGTGTTTATTTCTTGCTCACTCTGTATAGTCTTGCATTTTAAAGTCAAATTATTAGAAGTAGAATTTTCTTAAATTATATAAAATATATAAGGTGTAAGTGTCCTTTAAGCGCAGAAGCCCATACACAATACACGATATGATACTAATATATGGTGTTATTGTTTGAACTGGAGCTAATTTTAGTTCATGGATTTATGTACTGGGCCCCAAAATCAGACTTGAGTTGAGTCTAGTTAATCCATTACTTACTGTTGGCTGAGCACGCTTAGTTGCAAGCAAGGTCACATTATATCTAACTGACCGCAGCAATGTGAGTTTTGATTTGGTAAACAAAATGATACAGAACTGCTATAAACTGAAAGGTGACTTGTTTAGAGCTTTGTTTGCCTTATTTATTTGTTTTGCTAAATGCAAACAGCTTTGGTTTATCCAAACTAAGCTGAGGTAAAAAAATAAAAGCCACGCAGTTAAAAGACTAGCTTCACTTTTTTCCTCTTTGCTGCAGTAGACATGTCAGGGGGGCTACCGAAAACTAGCTCTTGGCTGTATCTGCAGATCATGTGGTATGCGAGGAGTCTCTTATGCACATATTCAGAGTTGAAAATCTGAATATGCTTCAAGAAAAATATTTTGTGTTAGTAAGAGGAAGTTTGGAGATTTACTTAATGTAAAACAGCAGGTTGGAACTGAGACTGGCAGCAACAGCTCCTGTCCAAAAACACATATCACACACGCACACACCGCTTGGCCCCAAGGACACTGCTTTCTCTTCACATGATTCGTCTCTCTTGACATGCAGGTCATCAGCTCAGCATGCTAATGAATGAATGAGTGAGTGAATGAACGGATGGATGAACGGATGAATTCCCTTGCATGCTGAAGTAAACAGCGATCACAGGATGGACCCTGGATGTCTTAGTCAAGCTGTCTCTTGCATTAAGGTTATGTAACTGAGGGAGTGGAAAAGGACGTGTGTATGTGTGTTTGCACTGAGTGCGCGCATGTGCATGTGTATGTGTGTGGGGGTGCGAGCTCAGTTCCTTTTATTCACAATTGCATCCTGACTTTGCTCTTTTGAGGATTATGGAGGTGGCAGATAGCTTCAAAGAGTATCATTTTCAAAGGTCATTATGAGTTATTCTCACTCTGTTTTTATAAAATCTCTTTTTCAAATCCCACAGTCCTTATCAAACCTATCAATTGTACTGTGTTTTTACCTTGTTCTACTGAATTCTTAATAATAATTTGACAGCCAAGTAATGCAATTGACTTTAATGTTATTATGACACGAAATATTAAAAAAATATTTTTGTAATATATTACAAAATTTTATCTGGTCAAGCTTAACTATATAAAAAATAATTTTGTTATATTTATTATATTACTATATATATAAAATATTTTTTAGATATAAAAATTATTTATTAATTATTAACCATTATTATTTTTATTATGAATCCTTTTCCACACAACAAAACCAAACCAAAAAATAAAACCATAAATATAACAACATTAAAAAAAATCATGTTTATTAGCAAGTTTCTGTGAACATTCGTGGACACCCTCTTGTGGTAAAAAGTCTGTATTACACAAAAGTGCGGCCATGCCCAAATTCAGCTTCAGTTGATACGTCTTCAATGTAATACAGAGATATGTAATTATTATTAATAGTAGAATTATTAGTAACTTTTTAGTTTCATTGCAAACATATGATGGGGATGTATTTACAGGGACCATGAAAAACTTTAAAATGTAGGTGAAATAGCTCAAGTTTTTTTGGTGTAACAGAAAACTGGGTAATTGTTCCACTCTAGTGAAGTCCTTGCCATTTTGTAGGTCAGCTCCGGGTTGGCTGATGTGTCACACTGTTCACATCCAATTAGCTTGCCGTTTAAAACCCCTCAAACTTAAAACAGCAGCTCCTGCGATTGTAATGCTGGCTTGTTATCTGATAGGAAGCTGCATGTGACCCTGTGTGAAGCCAGTCTCGCTCGCATGTGCACATGTGTCGCTTGTTTGCTCCCCCCTGTCACTTCACCAGCTAGGGGGTGGTTGAGCCTGCCAGCTCTGAATGCATGCAGTGAGAGGAGAAAGTGTGTGTGTGAGAGAGGTGAGAGAGACATAGAGAACAAGCGAGTGTTTATATTTGGATCTAGTGGTACACTCGTGTTTGAAAGCTCTGAAGAAACGCGATCACAGTTTCCCCACATTCTATTTCATTTCTTTCCTAGTCTAGGAAATCGTTCTCTGGCTCCCTCCACACGACAGCAGCTGTAATAAAGCAGATACTCACGTTTCACACACGCAGTTTGGAGAATCTAAAAGATTTCTTTCAGAAGGTGGCACTGGAAGGGGGGCCTACGCTGCAAGTCTTTCTTTAACTTTTGAAAACAATCTGTCAGTCATGCCTGCTTTGCAGCGATTGTGGAAAGAAAAAAAGAAAGAAATATCCCCGTTTCCACTTTGCTTTCCTGAACTACTTACCTCTATGTTTGGCAGCTACAGAGATAGTGTGCTTGTAGAGTGAAAACAACATTAGTGTCCTGACTGAGTACGAGGGAGTTAGTCAGTCTCTCCTCACTTCCTTCAGCAACTGTTAGAAATTGTGGCTAACTCTAAATATCATACAGTATAATATGTTTGTCATTTTCACATTTGTGGACCAAGAAAGAGGTCGCTGAGGGGGACAATGGACAACTAGGTCCAAGGAACTTGTAGTCGACATGCATCTTAACCTTTTTGCTTCTTTGGAGATGCTCATTGACTCCTTGTTTTGGTGATTTGTTTTTGTATGTTAATTATACGCCTTGATTATGTTGCTGGGATATGCTCCAGCCCCCTCATGACCCTTAATTGCATAAATGGAAGAGAGTAGATGGATTGATGGATGGATTGGTCACATGTAAAGACATTTCATGTGTATACACTACTAGTAAAAAAGTACACACGATGAGGTAAACGTCTTCTCTGACGTTGATCTGAAACATGCTTCCTACTTCCTTAGCACAGTTTGAGAACAGAGAAGGAAAATGACATTCGAGCAAATCATTGAGTCACCAGTAAAAGTGGATTCACACACAAGATATGGAGTGTATGTACGCTATGTACAAGGAGCCTGCAGGGATGCTGCAACCACATATTTGTCATACATATACTCTGACATCCATGGACTTCTCATTACGATAATTCATTGTTCCTGGAATGAGAAAGCTCTGCTGAGATCCTGAGGCTGAAGCTTAGCGTGCCTTTCTCAGCAGTTTAATGGAAAATTTTCTGGATGTCTGTAACACATTTGAATTGAGAACTCCAGGTTACGTTTATAAAAATAAGTTTACCTCTGAAAATGAGCTAAAATTCTGCACATTCTTAGATTTTACGTGAGATACGTTTAAATTTGAAAGATTAAATGAATTGGGTTCAACAAGACCGGTAATACTTTTCTGTCTCTGTCACGCTCCTGCAGGTCAGAGAGCAGGGAGAGCAAAAAGAGATTTACAGTTTTAAGCTGAAAAGAACAAATCATGTGATCATGTGAAAGTACTCACATTTGCAAATGGCACGTCATGTCAGACAAAATGCACACAAACAGTCACACATACTTCACCTCAACAACTAAGCCTCCTTGATAGAGTGCTGGGCTGTTAAGCCACTGTAACGTGGAACAAGTGGACGGGAGCTGCCAGCTAATGATATCTATTTAATTTTCTTTAAGCCTGGGTGCTCAGATGTAGGTCACAGGATGATTCACCTCAGCAGCATCCTTGCAAAAACAAAACAACAACAGCAATGTGGAGACGTTAAGTGTGTGGGAGCTGAATAAAGCAGTGCAATGCATTCTTCCATCTCTGTGTCGCTCTCAGTATCTCCCCCTGTCTATCTTGGTCATTTTCATTCTGTTTGCAGCTCAACGCCCTCACCATTTGTCTGCACGGCTCTGCGCCGTCATCCTATCTGCCTTGACAAGGAGGGTCTTGCCAGACGCTCATTTGGAAATGGGTTAGAGCTGCATCAGTGACTCAATTGAGATGCATCTGAGGATGTTAGTCTCGCTCCGGGCCGCCACAGCTTTTAGGTGACGCGGCTGTAGCTTCAATCAGACTGGAGACTGTTTTCTTTTTGTTCAGACGGGCTCATTAACGTCAACACAATTTGACATTGAGGACAATTTGCTGTGCTATTTTGTACACACTTTGTTCAACGTTTTGCTGCACTGTCAAGCAAGGATTTGTGTTGAAAACAGTTGTGACAGCTGAACTTTTCCTATAAAGCAACATTCATGGAGTATTTTCTGTACGTATAGGTGGTAATCTGTGCTGCAAGTTTGGACTGGACTGAGAAATCCTGTGGTGAATGCCCTTAGAAATTAGGTGGTTTAAAAATATAAATAAATAAAACTGTACAACATCTTTCTGTTGCACGGTACAGGAGTCATGTACCCAGCTGTGCAGTCCTAGTCGACTTTAGCGACTCACTTCCACAGCAGCTTTATCAGTATGAGTGCCAAACGGTGACGTAACTGGAAGCTGACCTCGCTAACTTTTAGAGGCAGCGAGGAGAGCCCACACATAAATCCGCCGAGCTGGATGGGACTTGAAATTATTGCAAGAAGGTGTCAGAGTTCAGTCAGCCACACCCAACAAAAAATATTGTGTTGCTTTTTGACAGCTGATTGGACTGTATAAACAGATAGGCAAGTATAATTATTGATAATGTTTTTAATAATTAACTCAGTTTGTTCAATTTAACTCTACATTTATTGAAAACATGTTTTAGCATTTGTTTTGACAAGGACACACTGACAAATCCAGTGTGTCCTGGAATCAATCCATCCATCTTCTTCCGCTTACCCAGGGTCAGAAGCCCAGACCTCCCTCTCCCCAACCACCTCCTCCAGCTTGTCCAGGGGAACAACAAGGTGTTCCCAGGCCAGCCGAGAGATATAATCTCTCTAGCATGTCCTGGATCTGCCCCGGGGCCGGAAGAACCTTGCCAAGGAGGCATCCTTGTCAGATGCCCGAACCACCTCAACTGGCTCCTTTTGATGTGAAGCAGCTCTACTCTGAGCCCCTCCCAGATGGCCAAACTTCTCACCCTATCTCTAAGGGAGAGGCCAGCCACCCTTAGGAGGAAGCCCATTTCCGCCGCTTTTATCCACGATCTCGTTCTTTCGGTCACTACCCACAGCTCGTGACCATAGGTGAGGGTAGGGACGTAGATCGACTGGTAAATTGAGAGCTTCATTTTACACTCAGCTCTCTCTTCACCACAACCTACTGGTACAGCGTCCGCATCAATGCAGCGGCAGCACCAATCCATCTGTCGAGCTCTCGCCCCCCTCTCTCGTCACTCGTGAACAAGACCCCGAGATACTTAAACTCTTCCACTTGCTAAAAACATTTAACCTATAAGGCATCCAGGAGGAAGCTAGAAATAGCTTGCCTCCTGAAATACCTCCACTGCCTCCTTTTGATGTGGAGTCATAATGACTTTACTCTGAGCCACTCCAAAAATGATCACTCTATTTCTGAGGGACAGTCTAGCTGGGGACAATTTATATACATATGATCATGACAATAAAACTACTTCTTCTTCTTTTGTTAAGCTCATTTCTGCCAATTGCTTCCATGGTATCATTCCTCCAGGCACTACACACAGCTTGTGGGCATACATAAGGATCTCCAGCTCCCTCTTTCTCCTTTCCTTACTCATGACTCCACTTGGGGAAGCAACTCCTTCCCAATCTGGAATGGGCACTCCATCCTTGCTGCTTCAAACCTGTCTCACATCTGACTTTCAATGAATCAGCTCTACATTATATAAATTTAAATGGAGAAATCTACTTTTGCGTGATATGTTATTTCACACGGGCTGTAAACAGCACTGTGTTTATCTTTTTTCAACTTTTTGCAAATGTCTATTAAATTAGGACTATTCTCATGATGGTTTCTTTCTTGGCTAGTCCCCTTTTGTAAAATCATTTGAGCAGTCCTATAATGTGTTTGAGATAATCAGGATTATACCACACTGTAAACTAACATTTCCACCACTGCTAAAGATTTGTGTGCAGTGTGATGAGGGGTGACAGACATGAAATGAAATGCTGCATGATGATATATGAATTAAATCAGCCTGAACAACTTCAGACTGAGCGTGGTTGTACATCAAGCCGGAGTTAAAGGACCACAAGTAGGAGGTTTATATATTTTAATCAGTTTACACCACTTAATTATAATTTACATAACATTTGGACTATTATCTAAAATCTGTGAAGTGTGTCAGATGTTTTTCTACAGTTTCCAACCCCTTGAGGCTTTCAATCCTTAACATGCATTTGCATACAACAGGAAAATCAACTCAATTTCAAAAGCTTGAAGTAGAAAATCTATCACGGTAAATGCTTACCGTTTATAAGTTACGCTTTCATTTTGTTTCCAAAAGACAGATGTTTAAAATCCTCTTTTGCTGATGAATCGGATGATAACAATATTAAAAGCAGAAATAGGTTCTAAGACTTTATCTTAATTAGTAAGTGTTTTAGTTAGCAATCTATTTTAAAATCACTATAGCTACAGTACAACTATATATATACAGCAGGGATGCACACTGTTGTATAAAGTCAAGCAGCTAGTCATGCAGTCTGACTTTGCAAGGGTTGGGTTGTTCTAAAGAGCTCAATGAAATCAAGTATGGTACGTTAATTGAATGGCACTGCTGCAACAAGTCATTGTTTTTGTTTTTTAATTTTTCATTAATAAATGCACCCAAATGCAACTGGTTAATCCCATCCATGAGTGCACTCAGCCTTGTGAATTGTAACAGCAGGTAGAATATCACAGAGCCTGCATCCCACACTGCTTCAGTAATGTTGAGGTCCAGGCTTTGGGGAGGCCAATCCATGACTGCTAGTGTTTCATTGTGTGTTTTTCTATCCAGGCATGCTTTTACTGCACTGGCATCACTGTCATCATGCTGAAGAAGTTGGTATTGCACAGTGGATTACAATCAATGACACTTTCCTTGTGTAATTTGTGACACCTCTGCCTTTTCTCCCTGTTTCCCTTACTTCAGAATGTCTTCTTGACAGCCAC
This sequence comes from Perissodus microlepis, assembly GCF_051167445.1. Taxonomy (NCBI): domain Eukaryota; kingdom Metazoa; phylum Chordata; class Actinopteri; order Cichliformes; family Cichlidae; genus Perissodus; species Perissodus microlepis. The sequence goes on from NC_140461.1 coordinate 30,445,425, forward strand.
CCTTCCACTGACACTATTTCTTTGAGTCTTCAGTGAACAGTAGATAGCAGTAGATCAGCTGAAGGGTCAGATGTATTTCTCGTGTCAGGTCTTTGCTTAAGGACATGAATTTCAGATACAGCTTATCTGCTATAGATAGTTTTTCATCCAGTTCCCTGAAAAATGTAAAGACATACTGCACACCATGCTGAGATGTACCAAGTCAATACTATTTTATGCCTGTCAAATGGTTTTGTTTGTTGCATTTTTCATTGATTCCACTAAAGAAATGGGGAAATGAATCAAGACACAATTCATCCGGTCAAAGAAAAGAACCCCAACCCCTCCCAAAAAACAAAATAAGAAACTATTCCTCTGAAAATGGTCAGTTAAAGCATTGAAAAAGCAGCCATAGTCCAAAGAAAACCTTTGGAAGAGAAAGTCTCAAGAAAGTCTTGAGAAAAAATTATGTTCAGTGACACTATACAAAACCGTTTGGTGTAAAAAAAAACAATAACAAAGGGCATCTTATGCTTCAGATCACATTTGAGTAGTGCATTTCTGTTAAATTCTCCACACTGTTGTGTTGCGCACATTGATTTTAGAGCAATTTCTGTATTTATGTATTTTTTCTGTCTAACATCACTACTTTTTGATTCATGCTCCTCTCTACTGGACATCTGCCTCCTGTCACTGCATCAATTCTTCCTCTCCATCTATTTTTGTGGGGTTGGAACATCATATCATACACAGTATTACAGCTACATTACAGCCTGATTGACCATTTTTTATCCTGCTGCGATCAAATTAATCTGGACGGGTCTGAAACAATGAATGATAATATAACAATCTGGGCGCTGGCCACTTGTTCCAAAAATCAATTGATATTTGGCCAGAGCTAATGCCTGCACAGACTATCCAGTGTGGTGTGACAGGGCACTTGGAAGTTAACAGGCTATTGGAGGCAGCTCTGCAGGAGCTGTTATTTGAACTATTTTACAGAGAAAATGTTTTCCAATTTTAATTTCACCAAAGATTGGAGTTATTTGTGTTTTAGTGAAGGTTTTATTGACATTATATTTGATAACTTGTTGCAGTTGGATTTAACTGTTCCTCAGTGAATCTTCAGGGCTATTTTTTTTTAACTTTGTGTTTAATCCCATTCTAGCAAGATATCCTGTGCATGAGCTGCTCAGCAGATGCATGCACACTAGCACATAGCAAATAACTGGCACCGATAATCACAAGATCCCTCACTGCTGTGTGATGGATAACAATCAGTACTGCAGCACACGCATACACTTCTGTTTGTTTTATTGTGATGCAATTTAAAAGCACAATTTGTTTGATCAAACTGTATTTAAAAAAGGAACCTGTGACCAGGTCACGAGGAAGAATCCTTCCTTGATGGCAAAAGTGTTTTTAAGATAACTTTAGCAAATTTTCAGGCTTTTTGTCATCAGGCACCAATCGAGCAAAAAATGTGCATGCAATGCTGAAATGAGAATTAGATAGATTACATAATAATTATTTTTGATTTTGTTGTAGTCCCTATCAATATAGCCATTGTGTTTCTATGGGTTGTATAAACATGAAGTGAGGAGTCACACAAAACAGTGTATATGAGGGCAACTAGCACAAATTCCCAGCAGCTTTCTAAAAAAACTCACTTTTTACTGGAATCATTGATCACTGATGGCCAAACTTCGCTGTTTTCCCCCCTGTGTCTCGCTCAGAAATTAAGTATTGCTGGATTCTTTAGTTCAAGTCAAAATCAATTTCTGCGTTATTGGATTGCATGGAGAAAAAAAACTGACGATAGCCCACAGTGTTGATTGTGGTCTGTGAATGATATACAAGCCAAACTTCATTAAAGGAGTCACATAGATTTTCTTAATGCTGGAAAGTCTGTTAAAGCAGAATGAGAGGTCATATCTCAGCAATGCTCTGAGGTCATAAACACAACTTTTGTGCATGGACTGAAATGGCCAATCTCACAATGAAGGTTATCTTCTTGTGTGCTTTCATTCCAGGGAGTTATCTATATTTAGATAACTCCCTGGAAGTCCTGTTATGACCACTTGCCCTTTGTAATTTCTCCACTGACCTCCAGTCTACTCAGCACTTTTAGCCCCCTGCAACTTCCAGTCCCTGAAAATAAAAGTCAAGTTTAAGAATCCCAGTTCCTGTATAATGAAGAAACTTGGTGATCACTGTCTGAAAGGTGCTTCAGGGTGAGCTAAGTAGTTATACTAACAAAGAATCAGTGTTGCCAACTTAGCGACTTTGTCGCTATATTTAGCGAGTTTTCAGACCCCCTTAGCGACTTTTTTTTCTAAAAAGCGACTAGCGACAAATCTGGCGACTTTTTCTGCTATTATTGGAGACTTATTTATGACGACTTTTTGACGTGAAAACGCGTATCGCTCTTACGCTCAACAAGCAGCGGTGCTGCCTTGGGCACCTCACCCGTGCCAAAGCGCTCTCAGGCGGAGGATAGTCCTCCCCCAGCTGCTATCAGGGCATGAGACGTTCACACCTGTGCGTCCAAACGGCAAATGAATCGCGCATGAGCGAAGCCGCTCAGTTCTTCTTTTACTGTTATGCTGTTTTGTGGATCACAAGGTTTAAAACTACTTATAAACACACACTCTCACACACAAAGTAACTCCACCAGAGTTCCAGTTTCGGGTCACTTTTGCCGGTCCAAGCCCGGATAAAGGAGCAGGGTTGGAATTGTGACATTAAAAAAACAATAATTGCTAAAAGAAATTTAATTTGTAGTTCTAAATAAATTCTAACTGCATTTAGGACGTTTTTTACTCACTTTATGTCTCTTCCACGATGTTATTTCTCTCTCCAACAACGTAGGTTACAATTACGTTAGCATGACCAATTATGCATATTAGGCGATGACGTCATTTGGCGACTTTTCGGACAGCCAATAGCGATTTTCCTTACTGAGGAGTTGGCAACACTGCAAAGAATACTACTTTAAAAACAGTAAAACAAAAAAAAGAAAAAACGAGGTACTCAGCGATTAATGCATTTGTTTTGTATCAGTTATGAAATCTCCCTTCTCAGCATGCTAAAGAAAAAGCTTTCATATTGATACTGATTGAGTCTATTTTGCCCTAAAATGCTGGAAATCCCAAACCAAACTCAGAACACGAACATGGTTTGCTATGCGTGAAAATAAAGTGCGAGCCTAAAATCTTTCACCCAGGCCTAGAAGTAACAAGTTAACGTCTGCGTCATGTTAGCTTTGCCTCAGGCTACCTGCCCCCTCAGATGATAAGCAATGACTTGTGCTGAGTTATACACATGCTCACAATTATGATTTTTGGATCAACAATTTATTCATGCACCGTGACTCACATCGCTTCGGGGGAAATAAGATCATTTTGTGCCGCGAGTTACCGACTCATTATTTATTCTGAGCGCTCTCACAGGTCAAAGTTATTTACAGGTCACAGAAAATGAAACGTATCAAGCAACTGTTTTTGAGCATGACTGTAAATTTAACAGTTGCTGTTTCCACAGCATGTGATGGAAGTATTAGGTAATTTTTTATCACTTGTATATTCAAATGTTTTTGGATTTCTTTACCAAATTATTTTGCAAATTTAGAAAAAGGAGAGGTTTCCTCATTCGATAGTTTTGTAGATGAACAACTATTGTGGTGTAGCAGAACAACCACAAAGACACTTGATCTGTTGGCATACGCATGTGTATACATTTACTGTATTGCCAAAAGTATTCAGTCACCCATCAAAATCATGGAATTTAGGTGTTCCAATCACTTCTGTGGTCACAGGTGTATAAAAAAAATCAAACACCTGGTCCTTCAAATATTTGTGAAAGAATGGGTCGCTCTCAGGAGCTCAGTGAGTTCCAGCGTGGTGCCTTGATAATATATCACCTGTGCAACAAGTCGGGTCACAAAATTTCCTCACTACAAAATCTAACACAATCAACTGTTCATGCTATTATATCAAATAGGAAGTTATTGGGAATCATAGCAACTCAGCCACGTAAAACCGCAGAGTCGGGTCAGTGGATTCTGCAGCTCATAGTGTGCAAAGGTTGCCAACTTCCTGCAGAGTCAATCGCTACAGACCTCCAACCTTCATGTGGCCTTTAGATTAGCTCAAGAACAGTCCATAGAAAGCTTCATGGATGGCTTTCCATGGCTGAGGATCTGCATCCATGCCTTACATCACCAAGTGCAATGCAAAGCATCGGATGCTTCATGTAAAGCTGGACTGAATCACGCTTCTCTGTCTTACAATATAATGCAGATTGAGGTGGAGAGGAGATTATGGTGTGGGGTTGTTTTTCAGGAGTTGGACTCGGCCCCTTAGTGCCAGTGAAAGGAACTCTTAATGCTTTAAGATACCAGGGCATTTTGGACCATTTCATACTCCAGTTTGGGGAAGACCACTTCCTGTTCCAACATGACTGCGCACCACCGCACAAAAAAAAAGGTCCATAAAGACACATATGAGAGAAATTGACTAGCCTGCACAGAGTCCTGACCTCACATCACCTTTGGGATGAATGACTGAAAGCCAGGCCTTCTTGCCCAACATCAGTGTGTGACGTCACAAAACACTCTTCTGGAAGAATGGCCAAAAATTTCCACAAACACTCTTGAACCTTGTGGAAAGCCTTCCCGGAAGAGTTGAAGCTGTTATAGTTGCAAAGGGTGGCTGACATCATGTCACTCAAGGTCATATCCATGTGAAAGCAGGCAAGCGTTTGCTCAAGATTAGGCTTAAAACTTTCCTTTTTGCTAAAGCATATAGTTAGGGCTGGACCAGGTGACCCTGAATCCTCCCTTAGTTATGCTGCAATAGACGTAGGCTGCCGGGGGATTCCCAAGATGCATTGAGTTTTTCCTTTCCAGTCACCTTTCTCACTCACTATGTATTAATAGACCTCTCTGCATTGAATCATATCTGTTATTAACCTCTGTCTCTCTTCCACAGCATGTCTTTTATCCTGTCTTCCTTCTCTCACCCCAACCGGTCGCAGCAGATGGCCGCCCCTCCCTGAGCCTGGTTCTGCCGGAGGTTTCTTCCTGTTAAAAGGGAGTTTTTCCTTCCCACTGTCGCCAAAGTGCTTGCTCATAGGGGGTCATATGATTGTTGGGTTTTTCTCTGTATCTATGAAGCGCCTTGAGGCGACTTTTGTTGTGATTTGGCGCTATATAAATAAAATTGAATTGAATTGAAGCGTTTGCTTGTGCTAAGAAGTTGCCAGTGTGCCAGTATTATCATGGCGCAACAAAAAGTCACAAACTTCACAGCTGTGTAGCTCAAAATGAAGGCTGAGGATGAGCCTGATCCCTGAGCAAAGGATACCCTAAGTGGGTGGCACGAAGATGCATTTTTAACAAATTTGCAACTCCTAATGTGAAGTGTCCATGTCTGTGTGTGTTCCAACAACTTAGTCGCTGCTGGGTGCTGCTGTGATCCCACTGCAAGATGGCCTCCAGTTTAGATTTTGGACATCTTTGCCAGTCACTACATCCTGGCTCTTAATGCAATGCTGCTCGGTGTCAGTCAGGTGTTTGGCCGATCTGCCGCTGCTGAAATTGCTGGAGTGACATCATCAAGCGTATGAGTCAGAAGACCTCAAATGCGAACGCTGGCTCTGAGACACACTGACAACCATTCGGCCGGACAGCTGGAGGTGGCTGTGTGACTCCGTCGTGGGGAATTGTCCATCTCACTGTGCCACACTTGGGCAGACTCTGACAGATAAATGACCAGACGTGATTAACAGCTTGTCATGGTAATTCTGGGGCATGTGGGCCACCGTGATCGCCTCCGGGAGGACTCGCTGCACAGCGAGAGATTTTGGTCACCCGTAAAGTACATGAATGTGACGCTAGTCAGTTCCAGAGAATGAGTCCACATAACCATCTCAAATTCAACTAGCAGACAGACGGAGACAGATTGTTTTCATCCTGAACCAGAAACAAAAGCAGGCACTGCTGGGAAAGAGTCTGTGAAACCAGTTGATTCCCACCTTGTGTTCCCTCTGCATTTCAGACTTCTTTTGGATCAGTGCATTTATCATATTTATGGGTTATTTTTTGTAGATCTAGATTTGATTAAACATTTTGCTATCCTTCAGGGTTTAAAATCATCTCACAGTGGTAGCAGTTAATGGACCGTGTGCCTACCAGCTTTTAGCTGTCTGGCAGCTTGTTGCATTTTATTTACCTTGCTGAAAATGTGTTAAAAATGATGGGCTGTATTTTTAAATGTGCAAACACATAACGCAAGACTGAGATGGGTCAACCTGAGAAAGCGTCTTTAGATCAAGTATTCCCAAACTCGATCTGCTTAGAGGTGTTTTATAGCACCGTGAGTGATTTGTAAGGAAAGAGTGCAGCAGTGCATTCACCTGTTTACAGATACGATTAAAGAAAGTTTAACAGCTTGTCAGGCTGCACAGTCAAACCAGCTCTGTCTCAGGTGTAAAAATGAAAATATTTTGGCATTTCCTCATTATTGTCACCACTGATATAGTGTCACAGTAAATCCCCTACTGAACTGTACCAGGAATGCTGAATTTCACACTGATTACGATACGCTAAAACATAACTTTAAGAACCTTTGCTAAATGGTGCTTCACAAATTTGCACCCAGTCATCTTTGAGACTTTCTACCAGCAAAATCTGGAACCTTTTTTTAATTCTAGGAGCTTCTTCCATGTCACACACATTGAGGTCTTAGAGCCAAAACACAGAAAAAAAAGAAAAAAAGAAATGCAACACATGGGAGCACCCGCAGGTGGTCCACAGATCATCCCACTGTCACGATACACTAGTTTGGCCTCTAGTTTTTCTGTTTGTTCAAAACAGCAAACGAATGCTGTTATTGTTGTAGTTGGGGAAGAAATAACAGGGACTTAGTCACGCTGCAGAAAAAATACCTAAGGGGAATCCACTTCATCCAACAGACAGCTCAGCGTCTGTGTATTAAGAGATGAGGAGGATGAGCAAGTTTGATGGGCTTTCACAGTAAATTCCCCTAGGTCTCTTCCTTCAAAAATAACCAGTTCTGGACCAAAATATTTTTTACTGCATTCATTTTTGAAGATGTTACACTTTGGTGAGCCTTTACAGCATGTGGCAGAGTGATCAGCTACACTATACATCAGCACATACGTTATCCTTTAGTTAAGTAAAATATAGAAACATATACAAGTGTACAAACTAATCCAAAGCAACAAACAAAGCAAAACTTCCTGAATACCTGTTAATCAGGTTTTGTTTGTATGTTATTTCCAGAAACCTCTATGTCCAGCTCTTTGGACATGCCATAGGAAAAGGCTGCAAAATCACTTAAAAAGCAACTGGAAATATCACAAATGATGTAAGCAGAACTGAAGGCAAAGTCACTGAGTATGAAATCAAGCCATTATTAAGGTTTTGGGACCTTGTGTCTGTGTCAGGCTTTCATAACAAAACAAACAAAAAAATAGGACCAACAGTCAAACATGGTGGTTGTTTTGTGATGGTCTGGGGCTGCTTTGCTACTTCAGGATCTAGATCAGCGGTCCCCAACCCCCGGGCCTCGGACCGGTACCGGTCCGTGAGTCGTTTGGTACCGGGCCGCAAGAGTTGAGGCTCAGGTGTGAAATGTATAGTTTTCAGGGTTTTTATCGGTTTTCAGCGTTATTTTGTTATCGATTTTATCGTTTACTCGGTTTTCCTTGGTCTTTTCACATGTGTTATGAATAAATTTTCTTTTTTTCAGTACCGGTACTAGTTTTATTTTGTTGTATTTATCCGCGACACCTTAAAGGCCGGTCCGTGAAAATATTGTCGGGCATAAACCGGTCCGTGGCGCAAAAAAGGTTGGGGACCGCTGATCTAGATGACCTGCTGCCGTTGATTAAACCATGAATTCTGCTCTTTACCAGAAAATCCTGAAGTAGAAGGTCTGGCCATTAATTCATACCATAAAGCTCAAGTCACACAATGATCCTAAACACACCAGCAAGTCCACCTCTGAATGACTCAAATAACAAGAAATGAAATGAAAGTTCTGGAGTGGCCTAGCCAAAGTCCAGACTCAAATTTCATTGAGAAGCTTTGAAATGATCTTAAACAAAATGCTCAAAAACACTTCAGTGTGGCTAAATTAAAACAATCCAGCATAAAAGATCGAGTCGAACCTCCTCCACAGTGATGTGAAAGACTGGCAGTTATCGCAAATGGTTAATTGCAATTCTTCTTCTTTATTAGGTACATGGGCAATTGTATTTTCACACATGAAATCATGATTTAAAACCTTGATTTTATATTTACCTGGGCTATCTTTCATGTTTTGTTTCATGATCTGAAACATTCAAGAGTGTGAAATATCCAAAAACAAGAAATCAGCAAGGGGACAAATATTTTTTCATTCATCATTCATTCTGTGCAAATGAATGAGTAAGATCACAAAACCCCTGAAATGGAAACAAGCAGCTGAACCTGTTAAATCCATGAATGACAGTTTGATACATGCATGAAATGTTACTTTACTTTGTTGGATTTTTACTTTGATTAAAAACAAACATGAAAATTGGAACACCACCTTAGCAAACGGTGGACTGCTTTGCACTCCTGATAATTCATGTCAGGTACTCTTGTTCTGGACAGCGAGCCAGCCAGCATCGTATCGAGCAAAGGAGGCAGGTCCATTCATCACTGGCTGGCGCAGTTCGCTCCGTAAATGATACATTGGCAGCTGACAGATGTGGGTCACTTTCAGCCAGAGTGATAATCGTCATCTGCGAATCCATGAGTCTGATGTTGGAGGACTGAAGTAAAGGCTCCAAAGGTGCTGAGGTCCTGCCAAAAGCAGTCATCTTGTACAGTATACTGACAGAGGAGAAATTGGCCCTTTCTTCCCTGAAGACGTTTGACATGACGCAGAGAGAAAGGCGACACACTGGTACGCCTATACATGAAACAGAGCCATGATTAGTTATTAGCAGCACCGGTGCTTTTCCTGCTATGATTAGTCAAAATATTTGCCATGAAAAATGCCTATTAGGAAATAATGGCAACTGTACACTGTAAAACAGGTTTCGTGGCATATATTTACAAAACCCAAACATAATTTATGACAGCGGCTCTCAAATATAGGCCACACTGAGTAGCAGGTTGGAAAAAAGGGCAGTGTGACAGGGTGAAAAATAAGGAGAGTAGTAAAACTTAACGAGCCTTTTTCACAAACATAAAAACATAAAGCGATGCGTTGACGTTTGGATGCCTGTCAAGATTTATTTCTTGGCATTTGATTTATTTTCAGCTGAGAATAATGTTTTAAAAAGCAGGTGATTCCCAACAATGAAAATATGACCATTTTCCATGTGTGTTTGCTGCCAAGAAGTATTACCAGATGTGATTATATGTTTAAATTATCCTTATTCTATCAAAATAAGGTTCAGTTTGACTGATTTACTTAAAATATTAACTGATTAAACGCTCCTAAACACTCCTGAGACATTCCAACATTAAAACAACACAGCAGCTACTTTTCCTTTTCATAGGCTCAAACTGCAAATTTCCATGCAGCTTTAAAAGTTCTACATATGCCTGCTTGTATTGCAGCTATTCTTTGGTTAAATATAAAAAAATATCCACATTAATTAAACACTGTGTCTGTAATCTTTCCGTAGCTTGCATATTTAATGGCTTCCTGGATGAAATGACATCAGCTCTGTGTGGGAAAACCAGGCAACTGTGAGCCCGCTCGAACGCAGACTCAAAGCCTATTAGTGACGTTACATTTTCCCCATTGACAAGTTTGGCTTTTGTTAACTGCGACTAATTCATCTCCTGCGCGCAAGCGAAAGACACGCAGAGAACACAACATACACAATGCAGGCACACCAGATTATCCCTCATTTCAACAGGATAACAACTGTCTCTTTATAATAACAACAAAGAAGCAAAGCCACCCCCCCTCCCCGGATGCCCTCACTGAAGGATGTGATGGATGCTGTTTTGCATGTAATACTGAATTCACATTCAGGCATGTTTTACTGTAACTTTGTTTGTCAGGTTGAATCTCGTGCAGATCACCTTTGCAAAACTGACAAACCATCAAAAATCCAATGACCCTGTTTCATCTTTAGCCCGGGCTCACTACACGAGGTGCACTGCACAGTTTCCCTTGTATTTTCTCCATATAAGGTTATATTTCCAACCAAGATTAATGTTTGTGTGTTTCTGTTATCATAGCCTGTATGTTCTCTGAAATCGCAATTAGGGTTTTAATAAAAGTACATTTTACAGAATCTCATATCCTCCTGAGATATGAGATTCGTAATATTGTGAATCTCTGTAATTCAACTAAATAAGCTTGATGTAGCAGTTTCCAAAGAACTTGTAATTCCTTGAGAATGAAAGTCCTCGTCATGTATACATTTTTTCCATTGTTTGTTTGAATGGGTCCTAGTATTACAGGATAGATGTATAATGGGTTTACAAATAGGCTAAACATTAAAAAAAATCAGGTAAAATATTAGCCATGTATATTTGATGAATAATTTTCACTTAATTTTTTTAATCATGTTTATGCTGCGGTCCTCTGCAAGTAGGGAGTTGCAGTGGGTGCTAGGCTCACTTAGTCCATGAGCGAAGAAAAATTGTGTTTTTTTTCTTCTATTTATCTCTCTCCTGCTTTATAGCGGACCATTTTAGCCACTGTTCCGGTGTACTCATTGCTTCAAATAGTATAGACTTTTGAAGAAACCCTGCAGGACACAGTCCTCTGGACTTTAAATTTTGATAATGGCATCTAATGACGTTGCAGAAGCTCTTCTCTTCTTAGACAGCATTGATTTAATTGATTACACTGCTCTTTTACTGTCGGTGTGAAATGGCTCGAAGGCTAACATTTCTGAACTACTTCTGTGGTCATTAAGTGAGTGGCTGGGATGGCTTATCAATACAAGCACAGGAAAAAACAAACTATTTGAGCCAACGGGTGCATTTAAGGTCTAGTACACTGATCAATCCAGGTCCAGAGAGAGCCAAATAAAGTCGAGTATTTACGTCTTACGTCTTCCAACAATTCTCATAAACTCAGAATTAACCCATTAAAAATCTTTAAAAGCAGGTCCTGGTGTGTGGAAACCACTACATTACAGGAATACAGTAATTGGACATTCAGCCTAAGCCTCATCTCTTGAACTGAAGTCAGTGCTCTAACTCACAAAAACGTGCATAAAAATGCTAATTTATGGTCACACTTAATTATTATAATTAAGAGATTTGACAAGCAACCTTCCGGACAGCTAACAGGAAGCCGGCTAAACAACAACAACAGCCGGTTATAAGCTAATATAAAGCTAGCTTTCATTGTCATAACAATCACACTTTCTCTGTGAAAAAAGTTTGATTACATTCTCATATGAACGTTTATTCAGTTAGTGACATTCACTGATCTTAGATCCACTTCATAGAAGGTTTCACTAACACTAGCTAACTGCAGCTAAACTTTTGTACAAACGTAGAAGTGCTTACCAACAGAACATTTCAGGCATATCCTCAATAGCACACCTTAGTATGGTTAGATGTGAGTTTCTCTAACTCACTCATATCCAGTGATGGGAATAACGGCGTTACTTTTTTCAGTAACGAGGAACCTAACTAATTACTATTCCTAACGTTACAACGCCGTTACAGTTACTAACAAGAAAACGCGGTCCGTTACTATTTTTCAAGAAACAGACGGTTGAAGCTGTGTTCAGCTTACCGCATCTTATATCAGTTGCACGGAAGTAGCTGTAAGTAATCTGGACGCTACAGCTTTAAGCAGCTGCGCGCGCTCCCGCGGACGGTAATCACGATCACTGTCTAGCACAACACCTGGAGCTAAGGGGGCAAAACAATCGCATGAGTGCTGCTGTTTGACTGAGGAAGAATAAAGTAATCGTGGTAAGCCAATCACATGACCACTTAAAGACAAAGCAACAAGGTGATATATACCAGTTTTTAAATTGTGTTGATAGGCCACCTAAAACCAGAGTCATGATAAACAATATATACGCGTTTTTTCCTCAATAGTTTCGTCACATTTACTGTCTAAGGACAGCTAGCAAGCACTCTCTGCTTATGACCCAAACAAAACAAAACAGGGGAAGTTTTAGTTTAGTTAGTGTGTAGTGTTGTGGATAGTTTTGTGTTGTGTGTCAGAACAATGAGGCGACTGCTGTCTCCATCTAGAAACAGGAGTGATACACCTGCTGCTGTCAGACCTGCAGGTATCAGGCTGTGATGTTCTCCTTTATAGTGGACAGAAAGTATTTTTTTGGAGTGGCACAAATATTTGTGTGGCATCTTATTGAATGCAGAACAGCTGATTGTTCTGTAAATAGTTTGAAATGGTTATTTAGAAAAAATCAAGGTAAAAGGTAAATGGATGCAAATAACTTTGTTGTTTGCAAAACTTGTGCATAGGATTTTAAAAAATTAACAATTTATATTTGCATTTAAAGTTATGAAATATGATTCATTAAACATGTTTGTGGTTGTCACAGTAAAAAATATAACTTTTTCTACTCTGATTTTATGTTTTTTGTCTGATTATCGATCAATTGTGTTAATACAGTATGTCAAAATGAAAACACGACTGTAAATTCAGACACGCGAGGCTGTGCTGAAAAGGATGATACCAAACAAGGCAAAGTAAATAGTTTTTAAAGGTAAAATGTGGAGGTAAAATCAAAAGTAGTTAAAAATGGCCAATTATACCCTCGACCCCAGAGGGTTAAACGTTTTTTTTACGCAATAGTTACTTTTCAAGTAATTAATTACTTTTAGAATATTGTAACTCAGTTACTAACTCAGTTACTTTTTTGAAGAAGTAACTAGTAACTATAATTAATAATTTTTTCAAAGTAACTTGCCCAACACTGCTCATATCAGACTCCCTTCACAGAGTTTTGAAGCTTCGTCCAGAATAATGAGACGTGGATGCACATTGACAGCTGAGGTAAACAGTAGCTACTGACACCCTCAGATAGCCAAAGACTCTAGGGCTGATCCAGTTGGGAGCCACTTTGCTACAGTCAGTGGATTCACTACAGATGAACAGCAAGGTTTTTGAGGTGAATCGGGGTAAGAACGTAAAACATTGAAAATATTTGGTTGACACATCAGTTTTTATCGCTAAGTGTTGATATAATTCAGATATGTTAAAATACAGTGTGTTCAAAATCATTTTTTGCAGAAACACAATAGCCGACTACGACTGGATTACAGTCTAAATGTATGTCTTTGATCTTTCTTTCCTTGAATTGGGAGGATAAAAAAAATAGAATTTAGTTTACTCAATCTACAAACTACTGACATCTAGAGGTGACATTGTACACACTGTAGTTTAGTCTACTTTGTCTACTTTAGTCTACTTTGGGTAGAATGTAAACAGTGCTGACAATGCATTACCCTCTACTATATTATGCTTGGCCTATTTACTATTCATATATTCATTTACTATCATTAAGATTACTCACTGTCTTGTAATAATAACATTTTTAGTTTTTCTAAGAAAGTCTTGTAATGGATTCAATTATTCCATTCCTTTTAAACACACCATATATAATGTTCACAGTGATTTTTATACAACTCTCTGATGAAATGCCAGGAACTTAATTGTCAGCAGTCACCCCTCCATGTGAGAAAACAACAAAGCAAAGCATTATACAGTACATGGGTCCAGAACTCATTAGATGGTCCCTGCATAGAGCAGTACAGACATTAATTCTTCTGCAGAGCCAGTCTTGGGATCTGGACCAGCACACCACTGCTACATCCTGCCAGTCTGTCTCCTCTGATGATCAATAGTGGTGAACAGAAGGCAGCTGGAAGCTCGCTTCTAAAGACTTTTGTAGTGTGCCAACTTATTTTGGTTGGCAATCCTTGATTAGTGTTTAATCTCACTGGCCTTTGCTAAATTCTGCTTATCCTTGATGAAATAAACTGTCAGCTGACAAAAATCACAAGACTGAGCGACATAAATTAAAACATTTTGGATACTATTTAATGTTAAATTAAAGAAGAACTCACTACATTTAGAGCAGCTGCTATAACAAACCCCGTTTTGGGCACTGTCTATTAGAAGGCTGCATATTATACGCTTAGGGGCACATTATTTATGGTTGGTTAGAGTTGGATGTTAAAATACAGCAAGTTTGTTTCGCTAACAAGAACACACTGCGGGTTTGCTCACTACCAGTTAGTTGGCTGAGTGTGTGCTGGACAATTAAACTGTTAATTAAAATGCTTTTCATAACACCTGAAGAATAACAACAAATTATGAGGCTGCAAAGTAATTTAACCCTTTAAAGTGTGTAATGTTGATTCTGCTTTACTTTGTCCTTTTTTGATACTTTAGCCAGACAGTTTTCCTCTGCATGTTTTGTCTGATACCCTGAAGTACCTCAAACCGCTGAGCATCGCAGCTTTTACAGAAAAAATATTTGGAAATGCAAATTATTCACAGATGAGTCCAGGAAATGAGGTAGCAGTGGTTCTCCTGGCCACCTCCCTGTTCTCCACTTTGCCATCACTGTGTCGTCTGTGTTGCTGATGGTTTTGCCCCTGTGCTCAGATTCATAAAAGATGAGATGAAATGCAGCTTTATTGATCCCAGTAGGGAAATTCTGTCACTGCAGCAGCAACAAAATGGGCTTCAGCAGGGGAAAAGGAAACAATACAAGAGCAAATAAAAAAAAATATGCATTTAAAAAGACATGCTAAACTACTGCAGAGTTAAAAAAACATGTTCAATAATTTTGATGGACTCATGGGAGAAACGTAGTTTTAGATTTAGAGAGAACTGATAGAAAATGAAAGAAAGAGATGATAAGACTGTGACTGTGCAACAAGAGCATTGCCAAAGAACCTGCGAATGCCTGCATTTGTTTACGTGCATCATTTAAAGCTTCCAGCCAGCAGGGACCTATGTATTGGTGTTTGGTTAAGTCTAGACGGGGAGGGACACGATCGCTGTAGGCGTACAGCATGCTCCAGCTACCGCTCTCTGCTTTTTGCCTGTCTCCCGCTTTCTTTGTTTCAGAACCTCTCCCCCTCTGTCTCTTTCTTTCTCTGTGTTTAACCGCGTACTGTCTAAATGAGGGGGAACAGAAGCTGCAGAAGTCGGAGACAGGGCGAGTTCAAGAGCCGGAGAGAGCAGCAGAAGCGCCAGCTGCCAATCACAGCTGTCAATCAGTGGCCTCATGACACACATCAAAGACTTCTGTAAGCCTTCAGATCTTATTAAGGGAGAACTTATTTCTAAAATGACCACCAGTACACTTGAAAGAGGGGTTCAGTTTAGTAAATATAGCCACAAAAACTTGTGCGACCTAGTGTTCCAAAGAACCGAGCCATCATCGACCACGGGGGTTTATTTTTATCACTTACACATGGGCTGGAGTTTCCAGGAGTTGCTGTCTGGCCCTTCACAGCTCCTGAGCTGGTAGACTTGGACACCGTGGGGAAGAAAGCAACACAAGGAAAGAGTTTGTTTCATTCTCTGGTGGTCAGACTAACACGTGACCAGTGGAGAATTGTGCATTTCTGGCAGGGCTTTTAAGGAGAACCTGTTGTTCACATGTTTAATACACTTTGGGATTAAAGTGTGACTGATGAAGGATTGTTGAGGCTAATGCTAGTATTAATAATTTGTATTAATCACATCTAGGGTCACAGGTTAGAGTTTAATTTTTTTCTGGGGCTAAACTGAAAGATGCTTTGTATTACTTGTTCTTTAACAATGTTATTGTGGTTGAGCATTCAGTTAAGGGTGATATTATATCCAAATATTCTCATTTTTTTCCTTCTTATCTTGCAGGGAAACCACTCAGCATTCATACGTTTCCCCGTCACCCTCTCATCTCCCCCGAGCAGCACCTTCTGCTTTAATAATTCACAACACAGTCGATCATTTATAAACATTAAAATTTCACTACCTCTAACTTTGGACCAGGATGTTATTGAAAGTCATCGTAAAGCAAAGAATAAAAAAGTACACACAGGTACAAAAAATAATTACTATCGATGTGTGTTTGACCGCATTGAGGGTGTCCATACAAATATACTCACACAGGGTTTCTAGAAAGAACTCGTGAAGTCAGTATTTGCATTTTTAGATTAATAAATGGGTAAATACATAATGAATTATTCACCCCAATAAGTATATTCCTACAAATTTACTGGGGTTTGGATCAGTAGGGTTTACGGTGGCCCCAAGAGGCCAAATGGACTGCAACTTAAGAAAACACCAGCAATAAGAAAAACGCTGGAAGAGCACACAAAACACAACGGAAATAGGAAAACCGGAAACAGAAAAAAACCATATTTATAAAAAAGCACAAGGGAAGTGTTTCTGGGGAGACAATAACCTGACGGACCAGTTGCAGGAACCCAAAACATTGTAGGCGTGTTTTATCATGATTCATATAATACTGATGATGGATTTTTAGGCTAATAGTCAGGCTAACACACTTACCTCTCATCTTTTGTTTCCTCACAAAACCGATAGATCCTCCACTTCTTTTAAGTGTTTCCCAGCGCAATTCTTAGCATATTTTGGTTCCTGCAACTGGTCCGTCGGGTTATTGTCTCCCCAAAAACACTTCCCTTCTGTTTTTTCCTATTTCCGTTGTGTTTTGTGTGCTTTTGCAGCGTTTTTCTTATTGCTGGTGTTTTCAGTCCGTTTGGCCTCTCAGGGCCACTGTAGGTGTTACTACAGAAGATGGCGAAACTCCCTCGAGTGTATACATGACCTTACAAGTCATTTTAAAATTCTTTGTCTTTAGCTTTTAATATATAAGGATTTGTACATTTGACTTGTTATCAAGGGCTTGGCTATTTTTCCCCTTATCCCCCAGCTCTACCACTTCCTATACAGAAGAGATCATTTGCTGCACTACTGAGTCCTTTGCAACCTTGTGCCCTCACTGTCCCTGTAACTGCTTCACAAAACAAACACAATGCAACACAATCTTTTATTTGGTTAATTTTTTGTTTGTCTGCCTTTATTTTCAGTTACAGTTCCTCCTCGGGGCAGAGGATAGCACTGTTACACAAGTTTTTCTCAATTTTCTGAGATATTTACTTGGCAGGAGATATTGTGTTTTTGTTCCTTTCTCTTCAAAACACCCCATAAGTGTTCTGCTGGTTTCAAGTCAAGTTTGCCTCTGGCCACGTCATGGTTTTTTATTTTTCCTTAGAAATTCTTGGTCGATTTAGCAGCCTGCTTGAAAATGTTATGATTTAGAAATTTTCCTCCTCTGCCAAACCAGGAGACTTGGGGTTTGGCAGTTGATATGTTGGTGTATCCACAAGCACCCATATACAGCCCTGAATCATCAATTATGATATTGATTATAAAACTTTATTTACAGAAACCCGTTTTCAGATGTAATTGGACAAACTAGCACAATTTTAAATATAAGGTTTGTTTATAATATTTAGATCCTTCGCAGACAGTGATTTCCTGAAGTCTAGAAGCCATGGACATCACCAGATGCTGCGTTTCCTCCCTTGAGATGCTTTGTTAGGTCAGTTGTTACTTACTTGCTCGTCTCCCTGCTTTCAGTACTTGAAAAGCATGCTCTGTCAGGTTGAAAAGTATCCCATTTCTTTGCCTTGAGAAACTCTTGGTTTGCTTTTGCTGTTTGCTTTGGGTAATTTTCTCTGTCCAATCACTTTCTTCAGTGTTTGGCTGAATCTGAGCAGAGAGTATAGCCCTGTATACTTCAAAATTCATCCTGCTGCTTCTATACATGTCCGTGCCATAACATTACCTCCACTATGTTTGACAGACAATGTGGTACACCGTTTCTCTCTTCCTCTACCAATCAGTCTGGTACATTTATTCTTGTTTTATCCACCCAAACATGTTTTTTGTTTGTATTCCAGTACTAGGCATGTTCGCCTTTGTCTTCTTGAGTGTAGCCAGTGGTTTCTACCTTATTTTCAAACCTCTGTATTTCCTTTCAGGAAGGCACCACATGATTGTTGACCTGAACAATGATGGCCTATCTCTTTGAGACTGCTCTTGGCTTGGTTAGATGTAGTGAAATGATTTTATTAATCCAGAAAATAATTCTGTGATCATCAGCTTTAGTTGTCTTCACTGTTCTTTCAGTCCTTTTGACGTTGCTTTGCTGTCCAGTAAATTCATTCTTCTTAAGAATGAACCAAATTATTGTTTTGGCCACTCTTGAAGTATTTACCTTTGCAATGATAGTTTTATTTTGGTTTTAAACCTGTTGATGGCTTCCTTCATTAACATCTCTTTGGACCTCTGGACAGCTCCAGTGAGTTTGCAATGTTAAAAAGAAACTGCAATTCTTTTATTGTCTTAATTAAAGATGGAATAACAGAACAGGCCTCACCTGAACATGAAACTGTCTATCAGTCAGTTATCTCATTTTGTTTTAACTTCTCAGATGCATAAAAATGTGATTTTTAAAGAGTTCATGTAAAATTTTTGGAAAATCTCTTGAATTAAATTTGAAAGGTTTTCACTTCAATCACATCTGGATTGTTTGATTTAAAGCCACCGTGGTGGTGTACAGAGGGAAAACTACAAGACGTGTCATTGTCCAAAACCGTTTATCTCAGTCTCATCTCTCCATACAATTTTCTCTCCACATTTATCAGGCTTCTTTTCATCTCCAGCAAAGTTTATTCCTGCATTTTTGTCCCGAAGAGCAATTAACGGTTTAATTTTATACAACGCCCTTCACAGTGTCTGAACTGTCACAGAAACTCAGATCATCACGATAACCCCTGTGCCAAGTCTGAAGCCCTTGTCCATTTGAGGACAGCCACTGCGGCTCTGATTAATAGGCGCTATGGCATGCTCTATACCTCCTGATCACTGCTGCAACTCTGTTTTCGCTGACTTTTAGCAGCTCCGTGATCTTTCCGTATCCAATTCCATCTTTATGAACTCTTAAAACCTGCTTTTTCCCCACAATTCTTTTGATAATTTTCTCCGATTTGCAGCCAGATTATACGCAGTTCTTTTATTCAAAGTTTAAAATTCATTTTATAGCAGTTTTGCTGTATTTAGGCCATTTTATATCCACAGATGCACGCAGTTATATTTCAGTAATCAAAAGTTTTCAAAATTGGGACATTGATCACAGGTGTATTTTCTTTTTTGGGGTCTTCCTAAAATAGTTAGGGTTTTTTCTTGTTCATAAAGGGAAAACCTCTATTTGTGAACTTATTAAAGGTAATACAATATTAAATCGTCTGAAAAACGTGATATTTATAAAGGGGTGTAATCACATACTTCTGTTAGGTACTTTATCGAGTCACTTAGCCATAACTTCTGTTTGTCTTTGTGTCTTTGCTAAGATTTTTTGAGTGAGCTGTATTGTTCCTTTACGAAACAGAGTTTTCTTTACAATTAATAGATGAATGTTAATAGTTAATCACTTTGCATGATGCTAAACACTATCTGGTCTTTAAGTCTGATGTCATTAGCTGTTTCTGGTTCCAAACTCTGCTTCAGCTCCCAAAGTCAAACGAACACAGTGGCATCACTGAGAGTTAAAAACGGTCTAAATTCTTTCATCTTTAATAAGTTGAACATCCAGGCATCCATGAAAACAGAATTTATGAAATTTAACTGAGTTAAAGTTAGCAGGAGGTTAGCTCGCTAGTTTCCACCTAAACATAATATACCATGTTCTGACTGAGAGACTTGTGGAAAAAATTTTTTAGACAGGAAACTAAACAGCTGTTTGTGGGGTTACTAAAGTTGGGCTAGCTGGTATATAATGATGTGCTAGCATAATATAAACACATTAGCACAGTGAAGCTGGAGGATGAACGTTAACTTTTTTCCACTCGATGAAAGCTAACGTGTGGTTTCCCGATTGTTAGGGACAAATACAGTCACATGGCAGGATGCTGTAAAAGGACCAAACTTCAGTCGGGAAAACAACTGAGATAATCGATTCGCAATAGAGGCTAGTCATTAATATACTGCTGCATGGGCTGGGCTGTAGTTACATCGTAAGGTTTTAAAAACTGAGCTTTAAAATGATTAGTGGTAATAAAAAACACATCAAAAAGGTAGTGATCACCACCTTTTTTTAGGGGCTTGTTCAGATTAAACAGAACAAAATACAAAGCATTAAAACATGTTAAAAATGCAACAGCTTTAATAAACGCAGAGTGGTTGGACCCGGAAACAGAGTTCATACGTCATCAATTAAAAACCGGATAGCTGATGTTTATGAGTTATCCTGGTAGTTGCAATGCATTTAGAGTAAAGGCCTGTAAATATTTTACTGTAGTAAGATCATTGTTACCACTTGAAGATAGTTGGACTGGATTTCAGCTAGTGAAGATAGGACACTAACTGTGCATTCACAATGTGAAACTGATGGTTTTAATTTTCACATTTTCATTCATTCCAGTGTCTACATGAGTAAACAAATCAAAAGGCCACATTGTGTCTGAAAGTGCATCTGTGGAAGTCAGAGGTCATGAGTCTCGTGTACCCAACCATGTGGTGAAAGATATCTCAGGGAGAAGGTTTTTACATCACATATCATTAAACGTTAATTAGTAAAGTGGGCTTCAGGGACCTTGCTTCCCATCTGGCTGTCTCTCACATACCTTGTCCTTCACATTTCGTTGAGAAGACGAAAGTAGGAATGGCTCCCACATCAGGGCAGGACTGCAAGTGTATTAATAATGCAATTTGTGTTAACGACAGAACATCTGCCCCAGGTTGCTGTATGGTTAGCCACAGGTGCACCAGCTGTCTTTTACCATTTATCCTCCTAATCACTTCAGCTGACGTCAGAGTTTAAATCGCGAGAAGGAAGCATCATGTTCTTTTTATTAAAACTTAATTAAACGGGACATTTTATTTTCCTGTTTAAATCAAAGACAAAACTTTTCTTTCTCCACCAGTTTCTTCATTTACTCCCTTCAGAAAAACTGGTTTTACACCAGTTTGATTCCCAGATATAAAAGTACAAGGCATGAAAAATAAGATATAAATGGAAAAAAAAAATCAAATACATGCAGCAAAAAGCTCCAAGGAACACAAAATTATTAATATTAACTACATTTATTATGAATATTAAATACTAACTAATGTAGAAGAGCTTTCCTTCCAAACTCCTCTACAATTTGGGAAGAAGATAATGGAGGGTATAAGGATTTTTTAGATCACACAAGCACCACAAGCTGAAACACCCACTATAAGCTCGGTGGGTGACATCACTAAATGGCCATCATCATCAAAAAAGCAATCCTCCAATTCCACCTATTACAGTAAGTGCTATTAAGCAAACACAGTGGGGCGAAATCACTCTCCTGCTTACAGAACCCAAGTTTACTTTCTTGAAATTGTTGTTTTTGCTCAAACATCAGTCCACACTCAAACCTATACTTCTATACGGACATAAGGCAAAT
This sequence comes from Perissodus microlepis, assembly GCF_051167445.1. Lineage (NCBI taxonomy): Eukaryota > Metazoa > Chordata > Actinopteri > Cichliformes > Cichlidae > Perissodus > Perissodus microlepis. The sequence goes on from NC_140461.1 coordinate 30,466,882, forward strand.
GATTGCTGAAGGCAGGAGGCTAGAACCAGCTTCTTTGCTGGTATTAGCGTTGTTTTTTAAATGCATAAATGACCATTGGGTCTTTTCAGTGGATGTATTCTAAAGCAGCGGTCCCCAACCCCCGGGTCATGAGAACTGAGGCTCAGGTGTAAAATTTATGGTTTTCAGGGTTTTCATCTGTATTTTTTTTTAAATTGTTTTTATCAGTTTCCCTGGGTCTTTTTACCATGTGTTATGAATACATCTCCTTTTTTTTGGTACCGGTACTGGTTTTATTTTGTTGAATTTATCCGCAACACCTTAAAGGCCGGCCCTTGAAATATTGTTGGACATAAACCGGTCCGTGGCGCAAAAAAGGTTGGGGACCGCTGTTCCAAAGTAACTGGCTAGTTCGACATTGGTCATCTGTCTCAGGTCCTGAAAGTGCTATGTTCTAATTGCAAATCCCACCTATAAACCATCAGTGAAATGCATAAACAAACGTTACAATTCCTGTTAAAGCATGGAGGGTATATGTTGGCTACTTACCCGGCGTGTCAGTGGATCCCCGCAATTCAAAGAGAAAGCAGAATATGAGTCAACGTCAGGATACAAACACCAGCTGTGTTGAGAACTGTGTCTTAAGGATGAATTAAAGAAAGCAAAACTCTTATTCTGTCTAAAAATTGAATTTTTCTTGTGTCCTTCTATCTCAGTGTACTTTAAGCGATTCTCCTGTTAAAGTTTCCTTTGCAGCATGAAGAACAGGCTCTTCTCGCTTCGCTTTGCTGCATCTCTCCTCCGTTAGTGTTGCTTCATCAGCGGAGACACTGTTCTCTCCACCTAGTGCACACTGGGCCTACAACCAGCACAGTGTCTCATCATGTTGAGCAAAATGGACAGAGGAGTATCTAAAGGCTTATCACTTGCATTGTATTACCCAGAATTCCTTTTGCCTATGTTATGCTCATCTCTCTTGCTCCTGATCCACATTTGGCATGGCTGGATGGTCATTTTGCCAGAGGAGAATTGGAAGAGATTGTGTGCAGCCCCTTCAGTATGCTCTCCCTCCGAGCCTCTGGATATTTCAGCGGAGCAGGGAAGCAGCTAGGCAACAGTCTATGAGAGAGGTAATTGGTTCCTGGTGATGAGACGAATTGACATTCATTTGGCCACAGTGCTGTTTTTATTTCCCCGTCTGAACGCAGAAGCCAAATCGGGCCAGCGTTGAAAGCTGAAATGCCTCGGCTATTTCTCGAATAAATATCAGCATGTGTTTTAAATGGAAGTCAAAGTGAGACGGGATTGTCCATCCAGAGTGAAGGAGAGTGGCTTCTCCTCACACACACTTTGATGGGTATCTCTTACCATCGTGCTTGAGCGCATCCGAGCGTTCCTTGCCTCCAGACGCAGTGAAGAGAAAAGAACACATCCTCCAGAACTGACAGGGTTTATTCTTTTTACTGTCAGAGCTATTTGTAAAACAACTATTCTTTGGTGGCAATTCTTTAAATATTAAAAAGTGAGGTTCTAGTTCCTTACTTTTTTATTTTTTTCGAAGCTGGAAATCTCTGCCAGAAGCTTTTACTCTGTGAAAAATCAAATGCAGGTAACACCAAAATAGACTGACAGCTTCTCTGGGGGTTATGGATGCGGATATTCATGCGGTGAGGGGGCTGCAGGGTGGAGGGGTGGATGGGGAGGAGTAACAAACATTTCAAACATCACCTTCACGGCGTGGCATAGTGGCCCCGCCGTGCACGCTCCCCGTCAAGCGCAGCCGCCGTCGCACCGTGCTGCACGTTTGCGGCTCTATCGCAAAAATTCATTAACAAAGCGGAGCCGAGACGAAACGGGCGCCTTTTTTTTCTGCCTCATCAGTAAGATTCAAACTGAGCGTGAGTTACGTAAGCGCTGCTAAATTTATCAATGCTCATTTTATGCAAAGCCTGAGCTCCCAGGCGCAGACTGTGTGATGTTCAGAATGGGAGAAAGGCTTTTGTTTCCCCTGCAAGCCATCTGATTTCTATTCCCGTGTCTGAAAAACAAGATTTTAAAAAGGTCATGCTAATTTTAGCCATGTTTTCGTGAAGGAGAAGGGAGATGCATTTCTTTTCGTTCAAACGCAAGAGACAATCAAAGCAGACTTCAGTCAGATTACAGCTGAGGTTACAGCGCAGAGGATTACAGTCTCGGGTGAATGGCAGGCACATGCTACTTCTCCATATGCTGCTTTCTTCTGTCACTCTCGCTCCTCTTCAGTGTGTGAGAAAGAGACGGAGAGGAGGACTGACAGTGTGTTTTTCCTGGGTGTACCTCAGTGGAAAGAGTGTGCAGGAGTCTCTCAGTGTCTGTTTCATTCACAGTGAAGTCTAAAACTAAAGTGGTGATTTCCAGATCTCACGCAGGATCTTTGTACTTGAACAAGGCGGCTTTCGTGCTTTTTGAAACTCTGTCTGCCTCCTTCGTACACGCTTCTGACGACCTCCACTGGAGGCATTAACTCATTAAGCTGTATGCTTAACCCCTGCACTTTAATCCTCATCCTGACCTAAATTTAATCCTATTTCTGCCAGTTGGCAGGTTATTTTCCTTTTTTCTCCCCACTGCTTCAAACCTTTTTTTTTTTTTTCTATGTTCGTAAGTCTTCCATCATTTAAATCCACTTATCATGTTCAATACACTGCACACAGGAAGTCTTTCACAGGAGTAAAGTGGAGCTCAACTTGTGATGGCAGTGAAGCCACTGGCATTTTGATCTGTGACATCTTTAAACTCTTTTAATAACACAGTAAATGGTAAATGGCCTGCATTTGTATAGCACTTTACTTAGTCCCTATGGACCCCAAAGCACTTTACACTACATTCAGTCATTCACCCATTCACACACTGGTGATGGCAAGCTACATTGTAGCCACAGCTGCCCTGGGGCGCACTGACAGAGGCGAGGCTGCCGGACACTGGTGCCACCGGGCCCTCTGACCACCACCAGTAGGCAACGGGTGAATAATAATAATAATAATAATGGATTGGATTTATATAGCGCTTTTCAAGGCAACCCAAGCGCTTTACAATGCCACTATTCATTCACTCTCGCATTCACACACTGGTGGAGGCAAGCTACGGTTGTAGCCACAGCTGCCCTGGGGCAGACTGACAGAAGCGAGGCTGCCATATCACGCCATCGGCCCCTCTGGCCAACACCAGTAGGCGGTAGGTGAAGTGTCTTGCCCAAGGACACAACGACCAAGACTGTCCGAGCCGGGGCTCGAACCGGCAACCTTCCGATTACAAGACGAACTGCCACGATCCCCCGATAAGTACTAAGTAAGTACTAACACTTCATTTTCATGTCAAAACACTCACCGTCCCCTTTTACAGAAAAGTTAAAAACAATAAGAATAAACAAAAACATCATGACTGCATCTTACACTGTCAGCAACACCAGTACTCAAAACTGGAACCTTCATATGATGCTGCTACTCAGCCACTGTCCTATCATTTACTTCACTTATTTTAAAATGTTATTTTACATATTCATTTATATTTTTGTTATTAAAAACCCCAAATAAAACATTTAAGGGTAACAGACATACAAGGAAAATAAATGCATTCATATACCTTGATCAAGAAATATTAGTGCATCTTGTGCAATTTGATTTTGAAATCTCACAGCAAAGAATAAATTTAAACCATTGAAACACGATGAAAGGACAAATAGTTTTATCGCTGGCATTAATAACATAAAATGACCTTTTACAGAAGGGTTTGACTTCAGTAAAGTTTATCAAGGACGTAATGATAAAACAGAATAAAATAGTCTTTATTCTGTCAGTATTTATAGATTAGATGCAGTGCTCTATTACTCACTGAAGCCTGTATACATAGATTACATTCATACAGTTCTAACAAGCTTCAGTATGACCACCTTTATTCTTCAACACAGCTTGAACTCAGACAAGCTTTCATATCTTTTCTTTAAGTAGTAGGAATAGTTCATAGAATAGAATAGTTCAGGAATAGTTCTCCGGGCTTCTTGAAGGACAATCAATGCTCTACTGTATTAGGTTTTCCTGGATTTCATTTCCAGTTTCAGATGCTGTTCATCCACTGTATATAGAGTTTTTTTTAGGCCTACCACTTCTTTTATCCTCCACTTGTCTGGTTTTCTTACTTTTTTGAGGGCACACAGTAGACCATGCTGAGATATGCTAAGAGTTCAGTAGATAGCTCATGGAAATCATCTTGACACTGTAAAAATATATTTTTCAAACTCTGTTATATCTGGCATTCTTTTAACTTAAAAATGGGTACAAATTATATGGACTAATCTTGTCTCAAATGAATGAAGATGGATATGTTTATATCAGATTGCTAGTAGCAAAGTTTAACAAAAGATTGGAGATTTAAACTTGTTTCTTTAAGTTTTCTTAGACACAGGACAGATTTATGCCTTGAGTTAGTCGCCTTTTTATGATTGAATGATTCAGTCCAGGTACAACAATTGGACTGAAAATGAATTAAAAAGAAAAAGAAAAACTTAAAAAAAACCAAGTGATGGGTGTGTAATAGTATGATGAAACCCATTCCATGAAGCTCCCGGCGTGAAGTTTTTGTGCTGATGTTAATATCGTAGGAAGTTTTGGACCCCTGCAGGCAGGAGAGCATTGACATCCTTTATAGACTATGCACCCCAGCACTCAGTGGCATTGTTCTGAATGTTTACATGATCTGCCACTTCATGACTTCATGCTTCCTAAACAATAACACCACTTAGAGCTGATGGTAGAATACGACTGGTTGCAATGATGGCGTCCAATTACAGTACCATGCTCAAATTCAGTGAGCTCTTTAGAGTGACCCATTCTTTCACAGAAGGTTGTAAAGGCAGCCTGCATGGCTGGGATGCTGGATTTTATATACCTGTTGTAATGAGACTGAAAACACCCAATACCTTTATGCACATAGTCTACAGCTTTGACACACTAACAAATTTTTAATACTCCATAATAATCCATTTTCTTAGACGCTCAATGAATTCACAGGGGTGCTGGAGCCTGTCTCAGCTGTCACAGGGTGCAATGTGGGATACACCCTGGAGAGGTTTGCCATCCATCATGGGGCAAGTCTGAATTCTAAGGAATCCAGATCCAACAGGTCTCAAGCAGCCAGTCCTTAGAACTGCCAAAGTCCTAAAGAATATTTTAAAATTCACTGTCAGTTGTTGAATGGCCTAAGAAAGATTTCTAGAGTTGAAATCAGAGTATTTAGTTTTAATGTTATATTTTTAGGTTACAGTGCCAGTGATGGCATTTTTGTACAAATATTTATAAATGTTACCACCAAACACCATAATCATACTTAACTCTTCAAGGTACTTGGGATTTGTCTCTTGCACAGTTCGATACCAACCCTTCAGTAAATGTTACTGTTGTTGACATTTTTTGTCCTCTCACCTTCGTGCATGGTTGCATTGAAATCCCACACAGCACAAAAGGAAACGCCTTCCTCACGCTCCCCTCAACAATTCAGTGACTCACCTCCCGTTTATGAAGCCTGCATCGACCCTGATAGTACTACAGCTGAGTTTCACATATGAAACTGTCCCCGTTTCCCTTCGGCTCGGCTGATCTGTGCATTTCATATGATTCAGAGCATCACGGATCATTAAGCATTTGCAACACGATCAGCGTTCCCACGTTCAAAATGGAGGAGGGGAGCTGTTTAGCGAGGAGCCGCTGGATCCTGATCAAGCCTCTATGCTAGGGATATGTTTTCGCTACAGACCACACTGCCTGTTACCATGACAACAAACAGAAATTTCTCTTCTCTCACACACACACATTTCACCCGAGTGCTTTTCAACACTGCAACCATCCTCCCCTCTCTTCCTCTCTCTCCCCCGGAGTTGCTACCCACTTCTCTGCTCCCAGCATCCCCAGAGTTTGGGGAATACACTTCAATTGATCTCCTGCAGACGAGCGGAGCGAGACCGGTCACGTGACTAATTCAGATGTCAGCGACATCACTGCCTCGTTTCTTCTCGCTTTTCAGGCACGATCATTTTGGGCGCAAACTACGGCGGAGCCTGTGCAACCTGAAGCGGAATGAATTGAGCTAACAAACACGGTGAAGCGACGAGGCGCTTAGTGTCGACCCGGCTGTGCGACCGGGTCAGGCCCACTCAGGAGATCCGCCTGGCCTCCAGTGAAAAATACAGTCTCAGTCACCTGTTTTGACCTCTTCCACCACATGAGTAGAGAAAACATTTTTTTGTTGTTGTCTCCACATAGAAATAGACTCTCCTCAGGCTTGGAGACAGCAGAGAGGATACTCTAACATGCTGTGAGAGGACAGTCCTACTGAGCACAGATCCCAGAGCAGCACTGGGCCTTTGACCTTTGACTTTCATTCACTTTTACATTTTTAAAATGCTGGATAAAGAGAAACCAGACAGTGTCCCCTTTATTTTAGCGCCTTGAGCTGTGAAACACGTTTGGATTGAGTTTACACGTAAAGCAGATTAACCACGCTGCTCCTGACAACCTGAACTGTGTTTTCCTCTCACTTTGTATGCCGAATGACGTGAAACCTAACAAGCTGCTTAAGCGTCTCGACTTCAAAGCAGCTGTTGGGCTGTGAGATAAATCCAATGGAAATCGCTGATGGTTTGATGTGTGTTGGTTGAGTGGGGTTGCACCGCTCGCCTGTCTTCCACCTCTGTTTTTCCTCCCAATCTCCCTGAAAATTGGTTACACCGTAGTTAGTCAGGATGTCTGCATTTGTGGACTTTTTATATTGATCTATAGGCTCACGGACACATACATCTGTCTAGATCTTTCTGTATCTATTTCTTGTTCTTAGACTATTTGCCTCAAAAAATGTACCTCTGTCACGCACAACTAAATACAGAAATGCTTTAAAATGCAACATTTATCCCTGACAACATTGAACATTGTCATTGAATGCCAAATTTAATAAATTGAGAGTGAAAGGACTATGCCAGGGGAGTAAGTGCAAGGTCAATGCCACTGGATCTAAGTGCAGAAGCTGGTAAATGTTCCCCTGGGGAGGTCACTGGCCTGAGTCACGCTGTATTTGTCTGGCAGAAGGCCGACTGCCATTTTCTGGATGTAAAAGAACAGTTTGTCCATAGCAGCAAGAACAATTGTTGCTGACAACTTTTCCATCCTCAGCTATGGTGACGGCAGCGGCGTTTGTAAAGGAGCAAGCAGGTACCATTTGGGTGATTGGGTTTCAGGGGCCACAAGCATGAGGCAGGCAGGTGGTATTGGGTTTCTGTGCTGAGGGGAAATTGTGAACGCCAAATTCGCTGGCATGATCATATGAGAGCAACCTTCTGCCATGTGCTGATATATTGTTCCCTGTCAGGTGTCGTCTTACAGCTCTGAGAGATGGGGTCTCCTGGAAGAGAGACGTGTCGAGCATGAAGCCCAAACAGTGCTGTGCCACCACTCTGACTCTGCAAGTTGCGTTCAGGAGGCTTCTGCTGTGTAACACAAATATACTGATGTGTATATATATATATATATATATATATATATATATATATATATATATATATATATATATATGGACATGCAATGTATTTTAGAATTTACTACAAGCTCCTTTGCACATTGCTTTAAAAATTGCCTTTTTAAATCGGGTAATTCTTTTGGATACACCTTTTATATAAATGTGACTATCAGGATCTATCAGGACTGAATTCAAAGTCCAGTTTGTTACTCTTAATAAACTTAGTCATACCTTAAAGACCTCACAGCACCACATTATCCAAAAGCTAACTTGTTGTTGCCAAAGTTTTAGAAAGTAGAATGGGAGCCTTTTTCATGTGGATCCAGCTCCCAGTTTTGACTCTGGTGATAGACACCCTCATTGACTTCAAAATGAAGCTTTAAGCATTGATTTTCTGATCGAGCTTAAAGTTACCACTGAAGCTGGTGACCCTGAACCATCCCTTTATTTATCCTGCTCGGGCAGGTGGAGGTAGGGGTATCTCCCATGATGCACAGAGTATTTCTCCTCCGCTCTCATGGCTTTCACCTCCCGTGCATTTATATGCTGCTATTGTATGTCGTAACTTTCAGTCTTCTCTCCCCCACAGTTTGTGCTTTGTCCTGTTTGTGGGCTCTCTTTGCTCTTCTTTTCTCTCATCTCTTTCCCCCCTCATCCCTCAGCCGGCTGTGGCAGATGGCTGCCCCTCACTGAGCCTCGTTCTGCTGGAGGTTTTCTCCCAGTTCAAGGGAGGTTTTTTTCCCCTTTTCTCCCGACTGTTGCCAAGTACTTGCACAAAGTGGATTGATTGTTTTCTGTCTTTACCTTACACCTCGAGATAACTTCTATTGTGCTATGAGCGCTACGCAAATAAAATGAATGGAACCAACTGTATAACTGTGCAGCAGTGAGCTTCCTTTGCGAGCTCTTTGTTCATACTCATAGTTCAAGAAAGAAAAAGTGAGCAAACACAGCAGATAAAACATTCTGCATCACCGCTTCTTCAGGTTCACTCACAGCAAGGAGGCAGCCATCTGAACGAGTTGGTCTGGATGTTTGTTAGTTGCATTGTGTGTGTGTGTGTGTGTGTGTGTGTGTGCACCCTCCTGTAGACCTTGTCTCGTTTTTTCGGGAACAGCTGTAAAGGGTGAGCTACTATATATATATCCTCGACACTGGTCTAATTTTCCTCTCTTTGAGCTGAACCCACAGTCATACATCCACCTTTCAGGGTCGCTGTCATCCACAACAAATGACAAACTCTCTTAGCTCCTCAAACCTTTGTAGGGCATTAAAAAAATTCAAAATAATGTCAAGCATTTGTTAAATTTTCCCCCGACAGGCACTGGAAACAAATAGTTTCCATCCCAGTGCGACCACTGCGAGGAGGCCGAGCACGTACCCGCCCGCAGCACGTCCATCAGCAGCTTGATGGATGAACTGGTGTTTGTCCAAGAGTCTAGTAATTGCACCACAACGGAGCCATTTTAAATATTTAAGCAGCGTTGAACACGAATGGCTCGAGCATCCAGTTTCAAAAGCAACCACCGTAAACGGCCACTGTGGGTGAAAATGTTCTGTCACTGTGATACGCGGCCCCTGCTGACAGAGCTGATTCTGACTGAGCCGCACAAGTGATGTGTGCACACATGTCCCAGCAGTTCAGCCAACAGCAAACAAAACACTGTGAGAAAACAGGCAGGGAGGGAGATGTGCTGATGTTAGCAGATTAGCCAAAGTAGGTGATTGCATGACAATGTGTAGTTAAAAAAACAACAACAAAAAAACCCCCATAATGACAGGATAGTTTAAAGTTTGACGTAAATGGTTTCTGTTTCTAAGTGTTTAATATTCATGTCTTGCAGTGTTGTAATCTCGCTGCTTTTTGCTGCGGTGCTGAAGAAATGCTACTTAACCACAAAAAAATGAGCCCACTTCACTTCAGTCCATCTGGCTCACTTAGAATCACATATGGAGAGACAATGACATCCACAAAGCTCGAAAAAGTACCCGCACCATCCCTGTTGCTCGTGTACAAAGTCTTAAATGCATGTGTACCGATTACCTGATACACACAGATCCCATTGCATGCCCACGTGGAGTTTTAAGACAAATTTCATGCTGCCAGCTTCCAGATCCACAAATGTGAGCTGCGTTCATGTCCACGTGTAAAAGTGGAACACCTGGGCTTTAAAAGCAGGCATTTCATCATATAATAGATAGAACAGCTCAACACCCCTCTACTAGGAAATACAGATTTAATAATTAAAAGCATTAAACTGTAGCCTGAAGGTTAATATATAGGTTAAATAAACTGTTATTACACCCATTCGTCATTAGGCTTAACATTAACATTAGCCTGCTATTATCAGAGAATGGTAATATTGTTATAATATTGCACTTCTTTTTCCAAAATATACAGAGATTAGTTAGCACATACTCCCTCCAGAGGATCGACAGTGATGCACAATTATGGTGTTCTGTCACCTGTGCGCTGACGCCCAGATGGCCCAGTTTTGTGCAAATCTTAGCACTTCTGGATTATATCGTACGCATTTGCTTTTGAGGCATATTTCTCTCGATAATCACACAGCATAAGAAAACTATAGCTGTATCGCACATCCACCGCAGTCCTCAAATTCACTCAGCTGCTTGCGAGGACGCAAATGTCTGAGTCAGTTGGAACGGACATTAAATGGTCCTTAACCTGCCAGCTCCCTGGTACAAAGTCCTATAATGTCTGATTGAGCCCATAGAGCGGGTAATTGTCTGGGCATTAGGTGCTGCCTCCTGCATCCAAGCTGAATCAAAAGAAAAAGAAAGAAAAAGTATTACTTGCACTCACAGACCATCTCCTGCTGTGTGAGAAAGGGCAAACACTCACAAGGCCCCAATCTGATTCTCTTCACACTGTCCTGGTTAAAGTACTTTTGAGGAAGATCAAGTCCATCACCATCCATGCCATCAGTTACAGGCTTGTACATCTGCTCTATGGGTGCACCAAAATGTATAGGATAGAAGACTGAAATACGCCTTGTTTAAATTGTAAGTAATGAAGATTAAAGATTAGACTAGAGTAGCTATTCATACTGAGTATTTATAGAGGCAAGAAAACGTGTCAGCCTGCAAGCAAACACGCAGGATTTCTAAGATTACTGTAGACCCGCCTTCAGATGAGGTTTGTCTATGGCAGTAAAATGATGAGCAGCATACTTCTGTTTTCTGGATTTTTATTGAATATATTATATTTTTCTTTAATCAACATTGCACATATTCCATTTCAATCACATCTCATATTGCTGTCTACAAAATGTTATGAATGTAGAAAATCCAGAAGTTGGAAGGCTTACCCCCAAAAAAACGAATAAAAAAAAAAAATATCATAAATAAAACAAAGAAGAAAACAAAACAGGACAATTAAGGTCAGAAAGTGACAAGCTCCAAAGATACAGAGAGAGAGAGAGAGAGAGTGAAGGAGAAAGAGAGGCGCACCCTCAGGAAAGGAATACAAACATACCTTGGATTAGGATGCATATTTCTCAAAACAAAGCATCATGCAGAATAAAAGCAAGGCTGGCCAAAACTCACATGGATATTTCTCAACACCTGAACTGTAGAAATATTTTACATATTCATGAATAACTACTGCCAGTTTCTCTGCACTGATCAATGATGATTATCCCTCCTTTGTAAACTCAACCCCCTAAACAAAAAACAGAATCGCCATCGTTGTCATCATCACACTGCAGCAGCAGAGCAGCAAGCATGTAGAAACACCTCTCGTGGCTGCACGTAGACGGCGTTTCCACTGCGAGTGAGGCAATCGTGAGAATCATCGAGACTAATAGTAGATATGCTGGATTGTGACCGCCGTTACTTGTAGCTGACCAATCTGCACCAGCTTGCATAGACGCCTGATTATCCTGGTTTTGAACCCCGTCTCTGTCCTGTCAAATTCTCTCCTGGAGTAATGATCAGAAACAACTGTCACGTCGGTTTCACGGGTTAAGAGTTTCTGACCTAATTGCAAAGTGCTAAATTAGAAATGTTGTGCATAAAGAATGCCCGTTTTCTTGAAAGTGATACTCACACATGCTCACTGTTTCTTGGCCTGTAAATGTGAAGGTTTGCTTTGGGGGGGAATTGTGCAGTGCCCCACATGCAGTCTGTTCATGACAAAATTATTGGCTACAGTAATTGGTCTGCATACTGTAGGTAAAAGGACACATACTAATTATCTTTCTGTGCTCGGCGCGTCCCGAAAAACAGCACGTTTCATCTTTATGACCGTCTGCGGGCTTTTAAATCATACTTTGGATGCGAGGATTACGGCAGGCCCAGAGAAGCTAACTCTCCGTAATTAACCAAAACATGCAAATAGACGAAACACAATTAAACGAAGCAATCATCTTCACCACATTCAGTGCGCACGTGCAACTGGACAGAACGTGCTGGGAATATAGACAACGGCCGAATAAAGAAGCGGGCGCTTTGCATCAGAGTGCGTTTTCTGCATTTGCAGCACATTTACTGCCGGACCTGTCGATGACGGCAATTTTCCCATTTTTGGTTTTGTCTAAATGTTGCAAACGTGTTGCGGAATTGGTGGAAACGTTTAGTTTGTTTGCTTGTGTTTTGTCTAATTTCACGCGTTCGAATGCGTTTTACTGAGACATGACACACAGAGCATTTATCACAGAGCGAGGGGGGAAATTACACAATGTTCCAAAAAAATTGTCTTGTTTTCCATTAGGGCTTTTCCATTTAGTCATTCGTCCTGCCATTTCATTACCGCCAATTTGTTAACTGGTGCAATTTCCCTCAGAATCCAGAAGAACTTCTCAGTCAGACATTTTGGGATATGATAAAAGCATCATGGCCTGAATTTGGATAAGCTAGAACCTGTTTTCCATCAACAACCGAAGAGATAAGTCCATTAATAAAAAAAAAGTCATATGTCTCGTACTTTGATGAAAGATGGTTGAGCCCTGTAATCTCTGTCTTGAGAAACCCAGCAAGGATATCACTGGTTTGTGGTAGAGTTACATGTATGACCAGTTATAGTTACTTCTGTATTAACTACTAAAAGTGCTTCCAATTAATATGTAATACTCGTGGTCATGTGGTCATCCTCGCTGTAAACCCAGTAATCTGACCTTTGTGCTTACATTAGCCGTATTTCCAACAGACACAAACAAATTATGCAAGTTTTTTTTTGTTTTATTTGTCTCATATCTCAGACCGGTTTCTAAATATATGGATGCGGACAGGTAAACACTGCGTTCACTGAATTTGCAGCACGAAAACACTTCACAGCAAAAGCAAACTGCGTCACCGCTCAACAGTTCTGCAGCGCTCCTCACAGGGCACCTTGTTTATAAGGAGATTAAGACATAAAACGAGTTTCTGCCGTTATCTAATGCTGTGGATATTACAATAAACACTCGGGCTTTTATCCTCATAATAATGCAACGCTTTTATTTATGTACAGTATGTGTCGGCGGGACGTAATATCCAAACCGAGCCGCATGGAAGCATCTGCAGTGCTTTCCGGGTGCAATGTGAAGGCTCAGTCGGTTTGTCCTTTCAAGATATCTGGAGACAAAAAGAGGGTTTTAAATTTGAATCTAATTCAGTGTATGAAGAGTAAATTCAGTCTTAAAGGCAAAACTGACATTTTTGTTTCACTGAGCAGGGTCTTGGTTTTCGGGTTGGTTTTTAATAACTGTGATGCTCTGTGAAATGCTCTGTCATTGTGGAGCCCAAATGTACGAAGAAACTGAAACCTGGACTAAATTCAAAGGTTGGCTGAACATGAGGATGTAATTTCGATGGTTTTGGATCAATCACATCAACGCTGAAAAACCATAAGAAACTTTTTTCTCTGCTAAATCTGAACCGTCTTGTTTGTCTTGGCTTTAGAAACCAATCGGTGATTTCTTTCAGTGAGTAAATCCTTTGTTATTGACTAAAGGAGGCATTCATCTTAAAACTTAATCTTGCTCGGTTGCACAGAGACGGAAGAGTCTCGCAGGTGTTTAGGCCTCAGAAATACGTGAGCTTCGACAGAAAAGCACTTTCTCACAATGTGGGTGCTTACGTAAGAGGTCTTATTAATCTAAAACTCAGTCCCAGCAAGAGTTTTCTTTTGTTTGAGTCTAGTTCTTTTGTTTGATGTGTTGAGTTCAAAACTGATCTGAGCGACTCTGGTCAGCAGTTGTGTGAGCTACTCTCTCTGGCATTCAGAAATGTTTTACATGTAGCCCTGGTGAGTTTTCTAGCTCCGAGGCGATCGTAATTAAAATGTTCTCCTCTCACCTCGTCCTGTGTGTTATCTAATGTCCCCACACAAACTGTTGGTAACCTCCCCAGCAGCTTTGTAAAATCTGCTCATTTGCCGCGCTGAATCACAACAAATTATCACTGCAGTTATTACCGCAGGTCACTTTAGCGTCCTTAGGAATGCCTAGCAGTGCAAAGTTTAAAGAAGTGATGCAGCTGTTTGCTCACGACAGGACCTGGATGATGAGGCTGGATAATCTGAGGACTTTTCTGTTTAGTGTACACGTCCATGATTTTCTGCTTCAAAGGCTGAAATTCCACCTTGGTAATCTTCTGTCTTTGTATGTGACATTTTTCTTGTTTTTCTTCTGAGTATTTAGTTTAGAGCATATATAACTCAGTGCTGTGCATCAGTGCAGCTTGACACAATTGTCAAGTCTAACCAAATAAATTATTTTAATTCATAGATTGAGGAAATGGGTTACAGAGTGTCCAGATTTCCTCCAGCCTCCTTTGGTGCTTATTTGCTCTGCTTGATTGAATGCAGTGGCCTGCGGGATCAATTGGCAGGCTGATCATGTTCTTTTTCTGTCTACTAACCTGTGGGAATATTACTCTTTGGCTTTTGTGGTAACACCAAGCTGTAGCTAATTAATTTGTCCCTCATAAATATATCAGTGTCATACAGCTTCCGGTCATCACTGGCAGTTGGTGCGATAGTATCTGGGATAGCTGCGTCTCAGATATCTGAACACCCCGTGAGCTAATGTTCAGCTTCAAATGCTTGTGCTGGCCTCTCCTGACGCTCCCTGGGCCTCTCCGGGTTTGGAACATCTTGTGCTTCGGGCACATAATCTGACAAGATCCAGTGTAATGAAATTACTTCTGAAAATATATTTTTGGACATCAGTCACAATTTTGATTTAATCTACCTGTGAAAGAAATACCTCAACATTTTTGGGTAATAAGTTTTTCATCCTTCTAGCTGGGGAAAGACAGACTGTCTGTACAGTTGATAAGTACCTAGGAGCCGATTTCAGCTTAAACTCTGCGTATAATGAATTGTTGTTTTAATTATCAAAGAAAAATGTGATAGCTCCAAAGCTTTGTGCCTGTGTGCTAAATAGCCAAATCGTTTGTTATATTGTTTCATAAACATTTTAATTTCATTCATTTAATTTCCCTTAATAATTTCTATATTTGTCAACATTTTTTTTTCAGTTTTACGTTAACGTGATTTTTAAAGAAACATGCAAATTGTAGCTAAATGAAACAATGCGCCGACTATAAAATCTGGGCTAACAGCAGTGTTTAAAACAACAACTTTAGCTGATAGATGATACGAGGTGCTGATATGATTTTTGTCATTTATTCCTCTGCTGTGCAAAAGTCAAGAAGAATATTGTTTTAAAGAATTTCCGCCCTTCATGACACTACTGCTGAACATTTATCCAGCAAAAAATAACCAATTTACGTCACAGAAAATCATGTTTCTGTCAATATGAGTCGGCAGTAACAATCGGCACACAATAACATTGGACGTATATGTGATGCAGCATGCAAAAAGCCGGTCAAAGATACAGACCATGAATCCCAGCAACGACACAATCAAGAACAACTGGACTTCACGAATATTTCAAATATTTATTGTAGCGTCACTGCTTGCAAATGCTTCTTAAAGCTATGCCCCAAAAATACAGTTTAACAGTTTCTGATGCATAAACTGCAAATAAACACCTTGTCCAGCCAACGTTTTAGCCATGACGCAAAACCCCCTGCTCAGCGCAGACACAACGCCCAAGGGTGTGACTTTCACATCGTTAGCCTACAGTGATCAATGGTTTCGCATGATGCTAGCACAGATTTTATCAGACGTTAACAAATGTGCTACAAGTGACTATTAATTTTCATTCTTACTATATTGCAATAACTCCAACGCACAGTCTTCAAATTACAATCTCATCATAAAAGGTAGATAAATGAAACCAGTTTGCTGTCACATGCTGCATCACATATGTGTGTGTGTGCATCCTTAGCTACAATTGGATGTGTGATTGCTCCTTTTGGATCACCTTTTTCCCCTCCTTTCTTTCACACATTTGTTGTTATGCAACTTTTTAAAGTGACAGTCCCTAACCTCTGCTACTGTGCACTGGTGTTCTTGGTTAAACTGCTGGTATCCCTCCTCACAATGATAAAGTAAACTGACGAAAAAAACACATCTTTTCTATAAAGAGTACCCCAAATAAACCACTGACATCTGTTTTTAAAATATTGTGGCTATAGGGTGATTTTAAAAAAAAGAAGAAGAAAAGAATTTGACACCAAGGAAATATTTGGAACATTCAGTAAACATCTTTCGTAAGGGTCACTATATTGAGGTAATTACAGATATGAATTTTCAGAAAAAGAGCACACATGAGAACTTGGAAGATAAGATGAAGGACACAAGCTTTCGTGTGCCATTAAAGCAAATAGAGTATGTAAAGGGTGCTTTTTAAAGGAAAACAATGTCTTCATTAAAATATATTTATATATGTATGTATGTGATATGATTTACTACTACTGGCATGTCAGTGGACATTTCTAATCCTTGTATTCACAGGCAACTTTGCAGATCTAAGAGCGGTAACAAATGCCAGCGCCCCTCTCACAAAGTTGCACAAATGACATCAGTAACCTCATGTCTCAATATGCCAAATAAATAGGTAAGTGGATTTTCAATGGGAGTTTTGTTAAAAAGACAAAAGAAGAAAAAAGAACAAATGAAATAAAGAAGTACATTGAAGAATGTTGGAGCAGCATTCGCAACAATATGAAGAAAGTGAAACGGACAAACTGAACACAGAGGATTATGGTGGATGGTCATAACAGTCAAAGAAAGTGAAAAGTCTCAAATTACTCTATCTGCGAAACACATCTTAGGACACACAAGTAGAAACGTCTGGTATTTACATTTTTTTTTCCTATTCAGTGTGCATCTATGTCACAACATTTTCCAGAAGTCCACAACATACAGTAAATTCAGGGTTTCACCTTTGGTTAATGTAATTATCAAGGCTAGGTTTAAAAAAATATAGAACACACGTCCATGTTACTTTTGCATACAGGTAAATTCAAAGTGAAAACATATCAACAAAGCAGCTGGTCAGCTCTAAATTTGCATCGGAGAAAGAAAACGTAAGGTATTTCGTCTTTACGTCAATGATTCTCGAGCAGTGAGAGCCCGGCGAGTTTCGTCTGCTGTGATAGAAAGTGAGTGTGGCTGATATTTATGATGGGTGTTTATGTGCCTGACATCTTTGCTTTAGTGTAAGTGGATCTTAATGTAAGAGGATAATCTTCTGATGTATTTCAGTGTGTTGCATTGAGCCAGTCAATATATGTCTCATATTTCTCTCCCAACCCTATACACTTTCCGAACGAGGATTTCCATGTGTTATGACACAATGTGTCGTAGATCGTTATTTAAATTTTTTTTGTCAGCAGATAAGCGAGCAACTCAGGCCAGCCTTGTTTGGTTGACAATATGAAACGAGATTTCTTTTTTTTTTTTTTAAAAAAAGTCATACTGCTGGCCGCACAGAAGCAGAGCAAACTCACCATTTAACCTATGACGCCTACGAAGCCGACCCAACTAAAACATGTCGACGTTACGACCAAACATTATCTCTATCATATTAAAATATTCACATCTGTTGCTTACAAGACACTTTTTTCACATGTAAATAAAACATCTGTTTTTTTGAACAAGTCTTCTTAGTTATCTTCACTTCATACATCTTTATATGTGTAGTAATTAAGGCAATCATTTTGGGCCGCGACTCACTCACACGCTAACTCCAGTCTCAGCCTTCGAGGGTTTGTTTACTGATACCATACAGCAGCTCTCTCCTCCAATTGTCCAAACGCCAAGTGTCATCCGGTTGTTGCTTTTCAGTGTCCGCTTGTGCTCAAGATGACCGGTCACAACGTTTTGCTTGTTCTCTGTGATTTCCAGAGATGCGGGCGGGGTGCAGGGATACTCCCTCTCCCTGTAACTGGCAGCGCTGCAACAAAGAGAGAAACAGGAAATCTATAATCATGCTTGACGAAACGGCACCCTCAAGATGGAGCAATTTGCCCAAACACCAAGCTGATATTGTGCATATTTTCCTTTCCCACCCAAAAGTTGGGCAAGATGCACTCACTACAGATAAACATCAGGGTCATTAAGCAGCAGCTCCTTCTGAAGCACTTTGGCAGGGGATACGTCTGAGCTTTGTATAAGACCACATGGGGGTTTAGTTACATAAATAAACCATTTGTTATACACCCCTTAACATGCTTACGTTCATTTATCCTTCAGTAGATTAAGCACTTAAAACAGTTTACTCTGTCTGCCAGTATCATATTCATCCATTGACAGGGGGTTCTGATTTATTGAACTGATACAGTTTATTTACACTGAGTGAAATAACCAGTAGTTTTGTTTTGTTTTTTGTTTTTTTAATGCTGCACCGTCCCATCAAACCGGGGAAGCCCTAATGTCACAGCACTAGACACACCCATTGTTGTTTGGGTGTACAACTTTTGATAACATCATCCTGCTGGAGAAGGAGACGCACAGATAAGTCCCATCCACACAAGCGCATGACTCGCCTCTGACTTTCAGTTACATAAACATTACCTCGTCAATGCCAGCTGCTAGCAAAACAGGCAGGGCTCGCTCAAACATCATCAGCAAAACTGTGGCCAATCATAACACTTGTGCACGTCTGCGTGTATGTCCAAATGTCAAGTTTTAGGCTAATAACTAAAGCATTTTAAAAGTATGCAACTTGTGAAAGCTGTAGATAGTGTTACTGCTCCTGGGTGAGGTATGGGAATGTCTCGCCGGGAGGAGGCCCCGGGGAAGATCCAGGACACGCTGGAGAGATTATATCTCTCGGCTGGCCAGAGAACGCCTTGCTGTTACCCCAGACAAGCTGGAGGAGGTGGGTAAGGAGAGAGAGGTTTGGGCTTCTCTGCTTAGACTGATGCCCCCGCGACCCGACCCCTGATGGATGGATGGATATTCTTGGTTGTCTCAACAAAAAGGTCTGCCTTCATCCAACAGATAAAACTGATTTCCTTTTATTATATTACTCTCTCTTCTCTTCTTGTCTGTGTCTGTGTGTGTGTGTGTGTATATATATATATATATATATATATATATATATATATATATATATATATATATATATATATATATATATATATATATTAGGGCTGTCAAATGATTAAAATTTTTAATCAGATTAATCACAGCCTAAAAATTAATTAATCATGATTAATCGCAACTCGAAATATGACCAAAATGTGTGCAAACATATGGACAGATAGCGGATTTTTACACACTTGTTAGTGTTATTTAATGCTAAGACCACGCTGAGTGAACGCAGGTCTGACGTAGGCTGGGTGTTGTGCTGGAAGCGAATTAATCACAGCCTAAAAATTGATTAATCGCAACTCGAAATATATGTGTATATGTGTATATATGTGTAAAAATCGGGACAGATAGTGGTTTTTAACACACTTGTTTGTTTTATTTATTATTAATTGTGAGTACAAGCAGTACAAGCAGAACAGGGCTTCAAATAATTGTGAGGGATTTTTACTGAATGTTTTCCACCCGTTTAAATCTAGCACATTGTTTTATCCATATACATCTTCAAGTTCACAGAACATAGGCCTAATTCAACAGGCAAAATAGAAAAAATCTCCAATCATCCTTTTGGGTAAGGTAGATTAGTGCAAAAAAATATGAACAACAGTGAAAAGTATTGTTTAAATCACATTCAACCATAGAACAAGCTCTAAACACACGGTCCTCTGGTCTACTCATCCTTCAGCCAGTTGCTGAGACAAACCAACTTGTCCACGTTCTCTGAGTGCAGAGCAGACCTCTTCTTGTTCACAATGTGCCCTGCTACAGAGAACAGCCTCTCACAGGGCACTGTGGAGGCAGGAGTGGCCAGGTATCTGCGAGCAAGGCGGGCCAGCTGGCTGTGGGCTCCTGCATGAGCTGCCCACCACTGTAAGGGACAGTCCTCTAAGGCAGTGCAGGGCTCTGCTCTGTAGCGCTGTATGGCTCTGTCCTGCTGTACCTCCTCCTCTGACTCAGAGTCAGAGTCCATCTGCAGCAGGCTCAGCCTCTTCTTGGCTGGACCTTCTTCTGCAGTGTGTGATCTTCTAGGAGAGTCTTCATGCAGCATGCCTGCCAGTGTGGTCCACACTGCTTCTCTGTCAGTCTTGGGCACACTGCGTAGGTCTTTAAAACATGGGTCCAGTGCAGTTGCGATCTGGAGCCATACATAGTTGGTATGTTCCTGGCGGGAAGCAAGGTCTTCCTTAAACTTCTCTTTAAACCTCACCACATATGCAGGGTCCTCATCAGTTACTTCCATGACACGGCGCAGGTACCCTCAGAAGGTCTGCTAGATGATGTTAATGCAGCACTACGGACGATACCTACAACCACGATTACAGACACTAACAAACTGATCTACAATACGGCAGCAGTGATCAGTGAGATGCTTGGCAACAAGTTGAACAGCCACAAGGGGCAGTACCCTCCATGGAGAAGGAGGCTAGAGAGCAAGATCAAAGCAGCACGGAGGGAGGTTAGCCAACTAACGGAGTTGCAGAAAGGTGTGGCAAAGAAGGTGCATAAGAAATACAGCAAACTGTCCATACCTGAGGCCTTGGAAACTGCCAAGCAAAGACTCACAGCCTTGGCCAGCCGCTTGAGGAGGTACACCAGAGAGATAGAAGGCAGGAGAATAAACCAGCTGTTCTCCACAGAACCAGCAAAGGTGTACTCTCAGTGGCAAGGGAACAATAAGAGAACAGCACCACCAAGGCTGGAGACGGAGCAATACTGGAAGAGCATATGGGAGAAGGACGCAACCCATAACGGCAATGCTCAGTGGCTAGTGGATCTGAGGGCAGACCATAGCGACCTCCCTGAACAGGGACCAGTAACCATCACAGTGGCAGATATCCAAGAAAGGGTCTCCAGTATGAAGAGTTGGACAGCACCAGGGCCCGACATGGTTCATGCCTACTGGCTGAAGAAGCTGACTGCACTCCACGAGCGTCTGGCAGCACAAATGAACCAGCTGCTAGTTAACGAGAGACACCCGGAATGGCTAACCGAAGGTCGAACGGTCCTGATCCCCAAGGACCCCAAGAAGGGACCGGTCCCATCCAACTACCGACCAATAACCTGCCTCAGTACTACATGGAAGCTCCTGTCAGGCATCATATCGGCTAAGATGAACAGGCACATAGGTCAATACATGAGTGGGGCACAGAAAGGGATTGGCAAGAATACCAGAGGTGCAAAACACCAGCTACTGGTAGACAGAACAGTCAGCCGAGACTGCAAGACCAGACTGACCAACCTGTGCACTGCCTGGATTGATTACAAGAAGGCCTATGACTCAATGCCCCACAGCTGGATCCTGGAATGCTTAGAATTGTACAAGATCAACAGGACCCTAAGAGCCTTCATCAGGAACTCAATGGGGATGTGGCGTACAACACTAGAGGCCAACTCCAAGCCCATAGCACAAGTCACCATCAAGTGCGGGATCTACCAAGGAGATGCTCTGTCCCCACTGCTGTTCTGCATAGGCCTGAACCCCCTCAGTGAGATCATTAACAAGACTGGCTACGGATACCGACTACGGAACGGAGCAGTTGTCAGCCACCTCCTGTACATGGATGACATCAAGCTGTATGCCAAGAGTGAACGAGACATCGATTCACTGATCCACACTACCAGGCTATACAGCAATGACATTGGAATGTCGTTCGGACTGGAGAAGTGTAGTCGAATGGTAACGAAGAGAGGAAAGGTAGTCAGAACTGAGGGGATTGAACTACCAGAAGGCAACATTGCAGACATAGAGGACAGTTACAAGTACCTGGGGATCCCGCAGGCGAATGGGAACCATGAAGAGGCCGCTAGAAAGGCTGCAACCACCAAGTACCTGCAGAGGGTCAGGCAAGTCCTGAGGAGTCAGCTGAACGGTAAGAACAAGATCCGGGCCATCAACACCTACGCCCTGCCCGTGATCAGGTACCCTGCTGGGGTAATAGGCTGGCCAAAGGAGGAGATAGAAGCCACTGACATAAAGACAAGAAAGCTCCTTACCATGCATGGAGGGTTTCACCCCAAGTCCAGCACCGTGAGGCTGTACGCTAAGCGGAAGGAAGGGGGCCGGGGACTGGTGAGTGTCAGCACCACAGTCCAGGATGAGACAACGAACATCCAAGAATACATTGGGAAGATGGCCCCAACTGACCGAGTGCTCAGTGAATACCTCAGGCAGCAGAAACCCAAGAAAGAGGAGGGAGACGAGGAACCATCATGGAAGGACAGGGCCCTGCACGGTATGTACCACCGGCAGATAGAGGAGGTGGCTGACATCCAGAAATCCTACCAGTGGCTGGACAAAGCTGGACTGAAAGACAGCACAGAGGCACTAATCATGGCAGCACAAGAACAAGCTCTGAGTACAAGATCCATAGAGGCTGGGGTCTATCACACCAGGCAAGACCCCAGGTGCAGGCTGTGTAAAGATGCTCCAGAGACAATCCAGCACATAACAGCAGGGTGCAAGATGCTAGCAGGCAAGGCATGCATGGAACGCCATAACCAAGTGGCCGGCATAGTGTACAGGAACATCTGTGCCGAGTATAACCTGGAAGTCCCGAGGTCAAAATGGGAGATGCCCCCAAGGGTGGTGGAGAATGACCGAGCTAAGATCCTGTGGGACTTCCAGATACAGACGGACAAAATGGTGGTGGCTAACCAACCGGACATAGTGGTGGTAGACAAACAGAAGAAGACGGCCGTAGTGATCGATGTAGCGGTTCCGAATGACAGCAATATCAGGAAGAAGGAACACGAGAAGCTGGAGAAATACCAAGGGCTCAGAGGAGAGCTCGAGAGGATGTGGAGGGTGAAGGTGACGGTGGTCCCCGTGGTAATCGGAGCACTAGGTGCGGTGACTCCCAAGCTAGGCGAGTGGCTCCAGCAGATCCCGGGAACAACATCGGAGATCTCTGTCCAGAAGAGTGCAGTCCTAGGAACAGCTAAGATACTGCGCAGGACCCTCAAGCTCCCAGGCCTCTGGTAGAGGACCCGAGCTTGAAGGATAAACCGCCCGCAGGGGCGAGATGGGTGTTTTTTATATATATATATATATATATATATATATGTATATATGTGTGTGTGTGTGTGTTATATTATTTTTCTTAAATGCAGAAATTTATACAGGAAAGCTTAAATAAGACCACACCTGATATGTTGATTTTTTAAATAAAAATGTAGACATACTCATTGATAAAAATACATGTAGTGTGAGTGTTACGCAACCACTAAAATAATAATAATTTCAATAATACATATATATAAATAATATTAATAACACTTACATCTCATTAATTTAATTTTATGCTTTTTATTGCAATGAATAATTACCCAAAATGTAGTATTTTACTAACTTTTTTTTACATTATGCCACTAATGCTAGTTTTTTTTTTTTGTTGTTGCCAATTACACTCAGCTCCATGTAGTTAAATATAGTGCACTGTATTAGATATTCTGAAATAAAGGAAAAGCATCTCTTATTGAGAAAAAACAAGTAAAATGAAATATAACATTTTTATTTTAATATCAGAATCTGGTGTAAGTTGCTTCAGTTTCTTCCGTGGACCATTTGATGTACAGCAGTAAACATTCGCGCATCACTAGTGTGGGGGGTTTCCAGTAGGGATAGGGCAGCGACAGCTCCTGTTTTTTCATCAATCAACAGTCATCTTTGGTTTCTGCTCAAGTATAACAACAGCTGCTCCAAAGTAGAGCTGATGTCAGTGTCATACCAGGTTATAAACGCAAAGCAGCAGCTTGGTTGTCAAAATTGTACGTTTAGTAAAAAAACAAAAACAGGAAAAAAATTGTATTTAATTAGTCTAAAATCAGACAAATAACGGAGGTTTTATGCCAAAAACAGGTAAACTCCAATTACGAAAGAGAAACTGTGATCACATGCCTGACAGAAACCTACAGCGGCGTGATGACGGACATACGCCGCATTAAAAAAAACCCAAAAGCTCCTCTGTAGCTGTTTTTAATGTTGATTAAACTCAAATTTAAATTCCTTCCTCATGAAGTGTTTGTTATTTTGGCTACCCCCTGTAGGGTGAAACATTTCACAGAACTGTTTTGTGCCACAGCTATTTGTGCTTATTAAGATGCACACTATTAGAGACAAGTGTCCTCTTTAAACGGAGCAGCTGTTGTATAATTCTCCACCTCAATAATTTGAGGATTTCCACAAAGTCTCCCAGGAGTTGAAGGCATTCTGTATGCAATCATAGCTGCAGCAGGCACAAGGCAATTACAACAAACATACTGACTGTTTTTAATCTAATTCCCTTATTAGGACTTTGGAGCTAAACCTGTGCTTGTTTACATTCCAGGTTTTGTTTGTTGGGGGGGGCTCCTGTGGTATATTTGCGCTCCAGTACACTGCACCTGTAACGGTAGGAGGGCAAATATAGGATTCAATAATGTCAGCATGAGCACTCAATATACTGAGTGTCAGACTGTCCTGAGAGGGGAATTCAGAAGAGATCAGTGGATGTCATTAATATTATTCACTGTTTGCGATTTACAGTATTGCGTTCTGGCGCTAAAAAGCCACTGTGTCACAATTCTTGAAATAAAAGCGGCTGTGTGTGTGTTTGTGCACGAGTAGAGCAACCTAAAGCTGAAGAGAACCATGACTAACTTACTACAACACCGAAACACACACTGAATATGTCAGCAGAGATGTCCACGGCACTGCCACACTAGGCAAGGCGACCCATGCTGTGATCTGCCGAGGTTTATAAGCGTTATTATGATATACTGTGTGAAGACAGTTTAAAAAAAAATAACATTTTATGAGCACATATCATAGCAACAAATTAAGTTTAATTTCACCCTTAATGGGTTGGTGCAATATTAGAATGAGCCATTTGTTGTGCAAGGAACTTTGGAGCGTATCATTTATGAAAAAAAGCAACTTCTCAGCAGGTGCAGAGTGGTTATTATTATTATTATTATTATTAGGTGTTGTTTGTGCAAACATTTGCATTAATTTGTATAATATATGCATTTATAACAAACATCAGTACTCACCTATATTATACCCAAAGTGTAACAGTATCACAAGTACAATAAAAAAAAAATCAGTCATAGAAACGTCTGTGCTCAATCATTTACATTCAGATTTACTTACATTTCAGCATTAAGTATAAAAGATGCATTCAAATCATTCAAACATGAGTGTAACTTTGCTTTTAAGTTTGAAAATGCTATTGAAACTGAACTGATTGCGTCTCATCATTCCCTATAATACTGCCTTTCTTTTACTGGGTGATTCTACACAGTTCTCAGTAATACAATCATCAGCCCAGGAGACAGTCTGCAGTTTGTGAATTACACATAAACCACCAATTTTAAAGGGGAGATACCTGGAAAACACTAAATACCTCAGTGGTGGGAAATAATGGTTAAAAAATACCCACACTTTATAAATGAGAACAAGAGATTCCATTTATTTATTTGCTAAACTAAAACAGATCTAGGGAGAATATTGTCATGTAACTGGCCTCACAGCTGTGAGCTCGCCAATAGGAGGCAGGACCATTTTTAGTGCCACATTGAGACACTGTTGCTCAAGGCTAAGCCAAGAGCACCACCGCAAACCTGCTCACATCCGACAATCCACCTGCGTACCCAGAAGCCATCCCTATTCACGATGCAAGAGCCCAGCAGCAGCTTTTCTGTTGGGAATGGATTTAAAATCATTATGGTGTTTGTAGAGAGCGCCCAGTAGAGACTGCCAGAAACAGAGCCCTCAGGTACAGCATTATGTGGGAGACAATTTTACAGCCCTGAAGCTCGAAAGGATATTAATAAAACTGTAGGGGAGGGACTGATAGAGCTAATAATCCAAATGACTCAACAGTTAGTTCACCTGTTTTTGAAGAGTCATTTTACTGTTTTGGAACAAAAAATATGTTGTTTGTTTAAAAGAAATCAATTAATACACTCTCCTTTTGCCTTTTAAGCTTTAGCTGACCAGTTGCACCTTCTTACTACAGTATAATCAGGGACAATAACTCACGGCTGACAATCGGTGTATTTCGTTCAGGTATTTACAGAAAGGACAAGTATAAAAATACCAAGTATAAATGATTCTGGATTGATAAAGCTGACTGAAAAAAATTATGACACCTATGACCACGATATCCGACTGTATGAAAGCAGTGACGCAGTGAGATTCTCTACTGCTGTCCAATGATCCTTTACGTGCAAGACCGGTGTCCCGTGACCTCGTTATTCTTAAACCAGAGCGCTTATTATCATGATGAGAGAGGTTGCAGTTTTGACGCCTACAGTCACAGACGACTCACTGGGTGCTATTCGTTTAAAAAAACATGAGCGTGAGAGACAAAGGTGTGACTGCAGAGATCTACCAGCCAGAGAAGGACTACAGATACTAGTGTCTAGGGGGGGAAAGCTATCTTCTATTAGTGTCCTTACATTTTGATAGCGACAACTAACTAATGCACAGCTGTGAATCAAGAAGCCGTTTCATTTATTTTAGCTTGAGACTTCCTGCCAGCATGTGCAAAGCAGCAAGGTTTTTCACACGGGCAGAACAACATCATCTTTATCTTGGAGTGGAATAAATTCCTCAAGAGGGCAAATAGGTGAGGACATCAGCAGCAAGAACTATTACTGTTGAATCAAGTTGGGAAATGAGACGTAACACCTTCTCATTACTTGCTACCTAGATTGCACATCAACCGTGCAGCCTCCTGCTACAAATGCATTCATAACTCTTGTTTTCGGGGGGTTTTTTACACAGGCAGTTAAATCTGTGCGAATAAATCTGTTCTCATGCATCATGGGTCTAGTTGGTCATATTAATGTAGCAAAAATCAAGAGGTAGGGATTAAATATTAGAGAGTTCGCTCTTTTTTTGACATTATTGTTGAACAAAAGGTAAAAAATTCCTCTGGATCTGCCACAGGTGCAAAAATGTCAACTCAACCATCACCTTTTAATTTCTTTTTAACTATATACGTGTGATTATGACAGATTGAGCTTGAGCTCTGGCTCCCTTGAGAATATTCTCTATGACACCAAAGTGTTTTTGTTATAACTTTCATCTAAATATTCCGGTCTAGGTGTCACAAGCAACTATTATCATCAAAGCGGCAGCAGGAGCTTCACAGGCAGGTCACTTGTTTCATTTTTTCAAAGGAAGCTGTCCAGGAAACAGAGTTGTTTATAAGGTGGAAACAGACACCACTTTGTCCTTTGCAAAGGATTTCACAGGTTATCTGATGTCACGGGCGCGTTTGTATGTTTTCACAAAGACCAACAGACCAGATGTGACCCACAAACGGTGTATGTACTGCTTTTTAGTGGGAAAAAATGGAGCGGTGATATTTCCAGACATCTCACAAAGTCCCAAGATTTAAAATTCCTAGTTACACTTGTTTTTTTTTTAACATTAAATCAGAATCAGAACTGTACAACGCCGCAAAGGGCAGTTTTAAAGCCACTCTGATCAAATGATCCACATCAACAAACTGATGCACAGCAATTCTTGTTGGTTATCCTTTAACTATCAAAGAGCTGAGAAAAAAGGTCATGTAGAAGTCCTGAAGTAGGCTGTGAGTAGCCAAGTTTGATGCTTTTCAGCTGTGAAAATGTCAAATGCCTACTTTTGATTATCAGAAGTGACTGGCTTTGCAGTTCATAACATCAAAAATACATGTCAATTATTTGATTTCTACTTTCTACTTTACATCAGCCAAAGATTCAGGCAGCTAACTAATCTCATAGATCCGCCAAGTGGCGACGTGAACTCACATTGGCGACATCTATCTTTTATACACAGTCTGTGAAGAAAGATTGTAAAAGACATTAAAGGTAATATCAGAAAACTTTAGCTGGGTTTTGATCCAAACCCTAGACATAAAAATATGACACTTTGAGAAAAAAAAAAAGCTAAATAATGCCACAGGGACTGGCTTTAAGAGAGTGCACAGGCACATGGAGCACGGTGCCTGGCTTCCTGTTTGCTGACACTAATCCAAAGGCAGCGGGGATTTTTTTCTGCCTCTTGCTGCTTCTTGCCTCACACCCCTGCAGGGCTCTTACATCCACACTGGCTTTCAGATTCATGCGCGCACACACACACACACACATAAACATACACAAATGAACACAGATAGACTATAAATATTCAGGCCAGGATCGACGGTACGTGCAACACAATGTACGCCGGGGACATAATACACACTGTGCTCATTTCAACCCTGTCACTGAGCTCTCTGTCAGCACTTTCCGTTAGAAAAAAAAAACAACATAACTTGCACATCTGCTTATCTGATGCTGTTCATTTAGGCAGACTTGTCTATGAATGTGCTCTGTGAAGCCCAAACTCCAGCGGTCCCATCAACGTTTTCTGTGGTTCTCATTAGAATTCTCGGCTGCTGTGTGAAAAAGCCGAGCTTCAGGTGTTTTGTGTTTATTTGTGTCTTGGTCTGAGAGTGTGAGGTGCTGTTTGGAAAGCACATGTGTAACACAACGAGTCACATTACACCGTGACAGACTGTCACGGTGAATTAAAGCTGGAACAGAAACGGAGGCAGTGGTCAGGAAATATCATTAATGCCACAACACTCTGCTTCACTCTAAACAAGAATACTTTTACTGAATGCAGCTCAACAAAATCGTTTTTATTTCTGAATGAGCAGTCACTAATTGTCCAAAAGTACTGACCTGTGTTTGAATGACATAACCAATGTACAGTACAAAAAGCATGAAGATGGAAAAAGCAGCTGAAATCTGGGTTAGCTTCAATTACTTCCAAGCCAGCAGCCAAACAATCTATAAGTTTAGATGGTTCTGTCTTCTGTGACACTGACGTATAGTGACAGACCCTCTTATCTAATCTTTTAGCCCCACGACTTACTGACAGAACGAAGGGTTTACAGCCCAAATGTCAAAATTAGAGCCATCTTCCTTTCTTAGAAACACAATTTGACACAAATACAATTGAAATAGATTGTCTGCATAGGGCCCTATCTTTAATATGATAACAAGTTTATATGTTAATATGATAAAGTGTCTCAGTAACTGTGTAGATCAGTTCCAATCAGTGCTGTACTGTATGGGAGTGTTTAAAGGATTTATTTGTAATGTATTTTTAGGTATGCAGCATGTCTTTCGGCGATGGCAGTGTTGGCCTTTCTGCTACATTGATCCAGGCAGAAATGTCAATATTTACATACAAATACATAAAAATTTTCTACATCCATTCTTGATTTCCTTAAGGAAAAATTCTGATCACTTTTATGTCCCATGCCCAATGCTTAATCAGTCTTGCTTGCAGTTTGTGTTTCGCACTTGCGAGCACATTTTTGCATCGCAAGTGCTAAGTAAAGACGGTGAAGATCCTGTTAAACAGGATCCCCGTCAACACGCTGCATGATGTTTGCATTTATAGCTCAAAGCTCTGATATGGCAAGGTACGACCTCACAGAGCCGCTAGCATGGCTTTAGATGCCAAGTCTTGTTAACAGTGTAATGCTATACACGGTGGCTCCCAAGCTTTTTAATTTATTAGACATGCCCCCACTTCCCTGTCAGATAAACTCAATAATGATTGAGCTTGATGTTATGCAACACTTGTTAATTATATAAAAGTGGATGTTGCAGTAATGTTCCTGGCAATCCCGAAGTCAGCTTGGTAATGTTTTTAGTTTTTGTGGTTGTTAACTGCCACGTAAATTGAGAGAAGTTGAATGCTTCAGTCATTTGTCCATCACTCTGTTCAGTAGTTTCCAACAATATCACAACACAGCACACAGTGTGCAAGTGTTAAAGTGGACATAACAGTTAAATATACTGAACTTGTATTTTTTTTTCTCTAAATCCAAGCTTTCTGTGCAGCTTTTAAAGAAGCTCCAGACTATGTGGCCCCTTATGTCAAATTTCCTCTACTGTTTTAGAGCTTGAACGACTACTAAATCTTCTACGACACAAATGCGTGACTTTTATGCGTTGCCCGGGTTTTTGGTTTTTGTTTTGTTCATTACTTTTTTAATTTCATGTATAAATTTTAACTGTGCTCATGGTACATTAAGCACAATTTCATAATTTGTGTGAACAAAAGCACAGAGCCGTTTACCCAAAATGAAAACTGTCATTATCGTCTCATCCCCATCAGTCACGTCGTACCACCTCCAAACCAGCCTCCTCTATCTAGTGCCCCCGCAGGCATTTCTCACATGTGCACTTCAACAGTGACTTAATGAAACGCCTACAATCGCTTATCAACAGCAGATGTAGATGCCTGCCAGTTGTCTTGCCAAGCATAAAAAATACCATGTTGTTTCCCTTGATGATAGAACCTGCTGGCAATATATCCCCCAATTTACAACTAAATTACAAACTATAACTCGTTTCAGAAAAATTGACCCACTACAATTCTGTTCTGAATGTTTGATTAGAAACCCAAAAGTGGTTTGGTTTTATTTTATGACTAGGTTAGCATTAGCCATATATTAAAATTTCTCTTGATTCCAGAAAACCCCATCAAAAAACATTTTGTGATATTTTCAAGGGTCCAGTCAAATCCATAGATCCCAGAAACACAAACAGGACAGGAAAGAAGATGAATCATGGAGCACATCAAAATTTCACCTTCTTGGGTACAGTGGACAATGACGGAGTCCTATTAAAATTAAACAAAACTTAAAAACTGAGTACTGAAATGACATTTGAATAAAATGTCCTTAAATTGAGCCCAATGTTCTTTTTAGGGATGTGCCAAATAGTATTGCTCATTTGGTGGTCAGTTGTATTAAGAACAGTGTTGGGTAAGTTACTTTAAATTAGTAAGTGTCTGTGAAGGTTCTCAGTCATCCAGGTCATCGTAGTCAAAGGAGCTTGCAAAGAAAAGCGTCTGGACTTCTTTAAGTTTACTTGAAGACGTTTCACCTCTCATCCGAGAAGCTTCTTCAGTTCTAAGGTCAAATGGTGGAGAGTCCCAGATATAAACCTAGTGGGAGTATCCCCCCACAGAGGGACAAAAGGACCCCCTGATGATCTTCTAATCGCCTGAGCCAAGGTGTGAAACTGGGTGTGGGTCCCAATCAGCCAGAGTTTCGGGTGTGTTCATTGTGAAACCTGGCCCCACCTTATCATGCGAATTCCTGAGGTCAGATGGCCCAGGATGTGAGTGGGCGTTAAGGCGAAGACTCCACAAGCAGCTACAAAAAGAAAGTTATAGTTTGCCTTCAAGACTTTGAAAAGGACAAAATTATTGACCGCCTTACATATCACCGCCTTTACCCAGGGGATGCCATACCCTGCATCTACGGACTTCCTAAAATCCACAAGGAAGTTGTCCCACTCAGACCCATAGTCAGTAGCATAAACTCAGCCACTTATAACATTGCTAAACACCTTGCTACCATCCTTGCTCCTCTTGTGGGGAACACCCCACACCACATCAAGAACTCCACCGACTTCACCGACAAGGTCCAGAAACTTACCCTGGATCCAGATGAAACCATGGTGTCCTTTGATGTAGTCTCTCTCTTCACTTGCATACCCACCACGGAGGCCGTGGAGACTGTCAGAAAACGACTACAAGAAGACAGCTCCTTGGAGGACAGGACCAACTTCACACCCGATCAGATTTGCACACTGTTAGACCTCTGCCTCACCACTACATATTTCAAATACAACGAAGGCTTTTACAGACAAAAACATGGCTGTGCCATGGGATCCCCCGTGTCACCTATTGTAGCCAACCTTTACATGGAGGAAGTGGAAAGGAAGGCTCTTGGCTCTTTCAAAGGAAGAGTACCCAGCCACTGGTACAGATATGTGGACGACACCTGGGTCAAAATCAAGACACAAGAAGTGGAATCCTTCACTGCGCACATTAACACTGTGGATAAAAACATCAAGTTCACCAGGGAAGACACAAAGGACAACTGTTTGCCTTTCCTGGACTGCGCTGTGCACATTGAAGAGAACGGCAAACTCAACATCGAAGTTTACCGGAAGCCCACACACACGGACCAGTACCTCCTCTTTGACTCCCATCACCCTTTGGAACACAAACTTGGAGTAATTAGGACCCTACACCACCGGGCAGAACATGTTCCCTCTAAGCCTGAAGGAAAAAAGAAGGAACACACACATGTAAAGGAAGCACTCAAAACGTGCGGCTATCCTAAATGGGCGTTCTTAAAGTCAGCAAAGAGGCACAGAAAAGAAGACCAGACACCAACGAGGGAGGATAAGAAGGACAGATGCAACAACATTGTCATCCCCTATGTAGCCGGTGTATCAGAAAAACTTAGGAGAGTTTTCTCCAAGCATGACATCCCGGTGCATTTCAGACCCAGCAACACGCTCAGACAAAAACTGGTTCACCCGAAAGACAAAACGCCAAAACACAGACTTAACAATGTGGTGTATGCTGTACAGTGCAGCGAGGAATGCCCAGACCTCTACATTGGAGAGACCAAACAGCCACTTCACAAGCGCATGGCACAACACAGAAGAGCCACCTCCACAGGACAAGACTCAGCAGTCCATCTGCATCTTAAGGATAAAGGACACTCTTTCGAGGATGCCAATGTTCACATTTTGGACAGAGAGGACAGATGGTTTGAAAGAGGAGTGAAAGAAGCCATCTATGTCCACTGTGAGCGACCATCTTTGAACAGAGGTGGGGGTTTACGACACCAACTCTCTGCCATCTATAATCCAGTTTTGAGATCCCTTCCCAGACGCCTTAACGCCCACTCACATCCTGGGCCATCTGACCTCAGGAATTCGCATGATAAGGTGGGGCCAGGTTTCACAATGAACACACCCGAAACTCTGGCTGATTGGGACCCACACCCAGTTTCACACCTTGGCTCAGGCGATTAGAAGATCATCAGGGGGTCCTTTTGTCCCTCTGTGGGGGGATACTCCCACTAGGTTTATATCTGGGACTCTCCACCATTTGACCTTAGAACTGAAGAAGCTTTTCGGATGAGAGGTGAAACGTCTTCAAGTAAACTTAAAGAAGTCCAGACGCTTTTCTTTGCAAGCTCCTTTGACTTTAAATTAGTAACTTAGTTACATTACTAGTTACTTCTATCAAAAGTAACTCAGTTACTTCAAGTTACTCGTTACTTTCAGAGTAACTAGTTACTAGGGAAAGTAACTTTGGTTTTACTCAGAATTCTCTTGTTAATGTGTTGCTTCCGTAACTGGATACCCAGCAAGATTGCCCGTCTTCTAGCTTGCTTACTTGCCACAAGTGCACTGTGCCACCTACCAATAGAAAGGAAAAAATAATGTGCACATTTCCACGAGAGAAATCCCACACCTGCTGCTATCCTAGCCTGCTTTTTACATCCAACACAAAAACTGCAGTCGTGGTGCTTTCGATTGTACTCAGAACTCGGAAATTCTGCCTTCTGAATAGGAAGATGTAGGTAACACCAGACTGCAGATGAGCTGCATACAGGGCTGGACTGGGACAAAAAAATCGTCCCGGGCATTTTGGCTAGAGACCGGCCCACCATTATAGGAAAAATCATAAAGCCTTTGAATGCAAACAAACACTGTTGTGACAGTGATGTACACTGTTCTGATGGTATATATGTATCAATCTATCAATTGTTTGTTGTAAGACTCAGATAATTATTTTTTTAAAAGTGAGACATTTTAAATGAGAATAAGAAAGTATTTCCTTGTGCGCCCCTTTCCCTTTTAATTCCCTACATGGACCCCTGGCAACACTTTGCTAGACCCGCCCCTGCACAGTTACCAGCTGTCAGCTACTTAGAAAAGGATCCTGGTGTTATTTGTCTCTCAGAAACAGTTCATAACTTCTCTTCAACTCATTCATGTTAACTAAAAGGTAAACCTGTTTCTCCATCACAGCTCTGATGATTCAGTAAGGACATCTCCTGGTTTCATCTTCATGTTTCCCTCTCATCACATAACCAAACGACATCAAGACCAGCAGCTTTACAGCTGTGGCTCCAGCAAACATCAGCTGATACTAGAAATGAATATTAAATAAATTCTAACAACAGCTGATCAAGCTTAAAAGTGCTGCTGTTGTTTACCGCGACATCCGCTGGTTTCCTCTTTCTGGCGCAAAGTGGGCGATAAATAAACGAGAGAAAAGCCGATCAGCTGATCATTGATCAGTTTCATGATTGAAGTAGAAACAGGAGAGGGAGGGTGAGAGGATGAGAGAAGAAGAGGCAGCTGTGCAGCGTAAACACAGAATAAATCCAGCTTTGTGTCTTTTTCATTGTAGCTGAAGTCCGGGACAAAATGTTCCTTTTCACCTCAATACGAAACCCGTAATATTTTCTCTGAATACCAGACGATTCTGTTTTTTACAGGACAGTTGGCAACTCTAATAATTAACCTTATGAACAAAATAAAGTTCAACATCAGTAACATAGCACCCACCCAGCTGTATAGAAACTCCATCATGCTAGCTAGCACGCAGTACGAAAAAGTCAGCATAACGAAAATAAACTCCACCTAAACTTGGTTTATATCTGACCCAGATGGACTGCAGGTTATAACTTCTTACCTGAAGTTCAGTTCACCTGACACTCTCGGACCAGCGGCCGCTTCGGGTCTCTCCTCTTGCCTCCCTTTTCCTTCATCCACCTGCTGGCTTCCACCACTTGCTAATGTTATTGAATCTGTGGAAGCTCCGCGATAGCCACCACACGAAGTAACGAATAACGAGGCTATCTAAATCCCAGTAACGAGTAACGCGTTCCTGGTTTTGGCATAATAACTAGTTACCGTGCTCGTTACCACAATAATAACGTAGTTACTGTAACGCGTTACTTAATAACGCGTTAGTCCCAACACTGATTAAGAACCACAGAGAAGTTATATTATGTTTTAATATTGTCAAGTCTTTCTAACTCTTTTTATATTTAGACCTCTAAAATAGTAAAATAACTCTTGCTCAGGAGTTGGAGGAGACCAAAAATGGAGCTAAAAGACTGTATTTGAATTATTTCTCAGGCTCCCAGAAATAAGTCTAAAAGTGCAAAATGTTGCTCTGTTGTTATATATATATATATATGGATTGGATTTATATAGCGCTTTTCAAGGCACCCAAAGCGCTTTACAATGCCACTATTCATTCACTCTCACATTCACACACTGGTGGAGGCAAGCTACGGTTGTAGCCACAGCTGCCCTGGGGCAGAATGACAGAATGACAGAAACGAGGCTGCCATATCGCGCCATCGGCCCCTCTGGCCAACACCAGTAGGTGGTAGGGTAAAGTGTCTTGCCCAAGGACACCACGACCAGGACAGAGAGCCCAGGGATCGAACCGGCGACCTTACATGAACAGATGTCTTCTAACAAGTTTGCCATAACATTGTTGTGTTGCTGTATGCTTACCCAAAGTGACCAAAAAAAATGTCCTTATGATAGATTTAAATGTTTTGAGCTAGTCTTAGACGACATTTTCAATTAACTTTACCCATGATTTTTTTTCTACGAGGCTCAATAGTTAATTCTTTCTGGTCACAATCTGATTGGCGCTGAATGTATTTTCTTACTCTGACTAGACAGAGTCCCACAGGCTACACAGTTTGCTAAATTAAACCCTGCTGGATAAAAATTGATCAGAAACTTTGAATGGAAACTTAATTGTATTTTCTCAGAGGTTAGTCAATACACCAGTAACATGCAATTAGTTTGAAAACTTCTGCTGAACAGTGTGTTTATCTCCCCACCATCACATAGGTGAGATTTATCAAGCAAGGCCAACAGCCTGAATTCTGCTACAGGGGGAGAGGAAAATCTGTTTTACTTTAAAGAAAATAAATAATCTGTAACATAAAAAAAAGAATCTTTTTCTATTTATTTCCAGCCATGTGAATAGATTTCAACGAAGATGTTACATTTCCGGTTGTAAAAGCTGCCAGGAATCTCTACAGGAATCTCTACAATCACCTTAAATTCACCACTTCTCGAATCAAGCTTGAATACAATTTTCACCCAGGAAAAATGAGTCCCATTTTTCTCTCAATTAGGTTGCTGCAATATTCATCATCATTGTTGATGCCAACTCCTCTGTTGGTCTGGCAAGGCTAGCTAGCAGACTATCATGTGCTTTCTTCCTTACACATGGAGGTGCCAGTCGCCTACCTGCATGGACTGCCAAATCAGCAACAAAGATGCAACCCCAGCCTTCTTCCTACCTACTGACACTGCCAAAGAGTAATCAAAGTACTGTATGTATCCATGTATGGTTTACTGTGGGAGTGTAAATCATGTTCGCCCACACTCGATTCATGGTAAATGCATGCTGTAGAAATCAAAGAAGCACAGTTCTGTTTCTGTATATGCACAGTTTAATTGTGAACCTGTGGCTCAGGTTCTTTGCAATGCTAACTAATAACTGTAGTTGTACCAACCTGGCCTTAATTAATGATCATTAGTTAGCAACAAACCAAGAGTAAATTCTGAGCTTCCCTTTGATGTGATTTCATAATTTTGTCCTTGTTGCCCTTAAACCCCCCAGCTTTCTGCACATGAGGACAGGAGTGGGTTTGTGAAACCTGACTACTGTACATCCCACATAGCGAAACTGGTATGGCCCGGATCTGGCCCACATACCACAAAGAATGACGGCCCTTTGGTGGCCCAGATTTGGTTTGCCAGAGGTGGCCCACACATGGGCCAGCACAAGGCCATTTGAGGACACACTGCTGGCCCTGTGCTGGCCCAGAGCAGTTTCAGCTATGGCCCCAGATGTCAGCCTAATGTGTACCTTAATCAAGCCATGTATTAACAACATGTGCCAGAACATAATAGTGCAAAAGTAACATGAAGAAACTCAGTTGAGACAGTGAATGGACTGACTCTTATATAGCGCTTCTCTACTCTCCTGGATTACTCAAAGTGCTTCCTAAGTACATGGATGCACATTCACACGTGACTTGATGTGACTGAATGAGCCAGGGATTGAACCACTAATCTTCCCATCTGTAGATGACCGGCTCTACCTCCAGAGCTACAGCCTTTACAGTGGTAAACATGGGTAAACCCTCACTAGGCTTCGGATAAAGTGTACACTCACAAACCTGTCAAACTTGCATTTGAAACATTGGCTACCATAGCAGTACAGTATTGCAACATGGTATTTGGATCTTCTAACTAAAATAGGAACATAAATAGTGCCATCATTGCCAGACCTGGCCCACATCTGGTTGACATACACCCTGCCATGACACCAGTCAGTCAGAAATGCCAGTTTGATGCCGGATCTGGGACAGACCTGTTTTCTATGAGCCTGGGCCACATAAACCAAACCATAATCGGGCCTGATATGCCATGCCATCACATAAATAGTCCCATCTACGCCAGGCCTGGCCTACATCTGGATGACATACCACTTACCATGCCAGAAGTCAGCCAGCAGTGCCGGCTTGACACCAGATCCGGGCCAGACCTGTCTGCTATGTGGGATGTTGTAGTCAGGGATATTTACTGACAATTAATAACTGTTTTACAGGTATAAACTGAATAATATAGAAACTACAATGGCTCCACAGTACAGTGTTTCCCACTGGTTTGGTGGGCACGTGGTCAGTAGTAGGAACCTCCTGTGCCGTCCCAAGACCATGGTAGAGGAAAACTATGCTTACTGGTGTAAAATCAGTGGAAACCAGAAGACACTGCAAATAGATTGCAACAAAAATTTTACACGGTTACCATGCCTTTGCCATTGTGGTTTTGCTCTCTTTGTTCTTTTACTGAGTCTTCCCATGGCTGGACCGCAATACTGCGCCCTGTCATTCTGCTGAATTGATTTGTCCGTCACGTCTCCCACAGCGTCCCCCGTCTGCCCTAAGTGACGCCTTCCTCAGAAGTCTTTATTTGCTTTTGCTTTTTTAGAAGAAGAAAATTAATGAGCAATGTCAGTCTGAAGCCTGAAGTTAAGTTAATAGTGAGTTGCTTTTTCTCCTACTTCATTTGCTGGGAATGTAAAACGTAAAATGAAGCACAAAGTCTGACTTTTTCCTAAAATAAAAATCTTGAGAGGAAACAAGACAAAAATCAAAGCCCCTTTACAAGTCTTTCCCTCAAGAAGTGGCTGTGTCCTAGAAGGACCACTTCTTACTGTTTCCTTTCCAATTCACTACTTTTCTACTTTTTTATGCATCAGACAGATTTATCCATTCCTAGCACTATTCTGGTGCAGAAAGGAGGGTATATTTCCCATTTGATCTTTACTCATCCATACTAAAGAGCCTCTTTTTTGTTCTGGATGAGATTTCAGTGCTTATAGTCTTGAGGTTAATGGCCCTTTCTTTAACAGCACCGAGGTTGGCCTTGTCCAGTGCAGGTGGTAAGACAAAAATCAAAGACAGAGTGTGTGTAGTTGATTTTGTTTCGTGAGCACTTTGTGTTCACTGGCTTGTTCTACTTCTGTGATCATGGTTTATATTTATTGCCCATCTTTTTGCTGTTGAAATCTCATCCTTGATGTGAGTGTTGATTACATTGCATATTAGAGTATGCTGTACAGTCCTACAGTTCACTCCAGTCTGAAAATGCAAACAAAGATGACCCGCTTGTGTATGTCGGTTCGTAGTTATAATCAGACACATTATAGTTATTACGAATCTGTGAAACTGCTCAGCGTTATGAGTGCAGTGATTCACACATTGGCCCCGTTCACCTGTTTGGGTTGACTAAGCTTAATTCAACAGTCCACTTGGCAATTTGTAAGGATGAATAATGAAGCAGTAATCCACAGCAGGCCACAGTTCAGGAACAGTCAATCTGTTCTAGGGTGACACAGTTTTCACATATCAGCCTTGTCTCCTGTAAGTCAAAGACCTGTGACAAATAAAAGGAAAAACCTAAGGCGCTTGGGGATCTATTGGCTTTACGAGGATGTTTATTGCTATGTTTTAGAAAAATGGTGTTTCATCTGTCCAATTATATCTGAAGACTGAATCACTGTCAGAGTGCACTGAAGCTGGTGCCAAATGGTAGCTCTTAGCTATTAATTTGTCACCTGTCTGTGTGTCTTTATCACTGCAACTTTCGACATCTAAATAGTTTTTTCATGATTGAGTGTATTGTTATGTATTTTTTATTTTTTATCCATGTAAAGCCTGAAACTTGAAATACCAAAAACTTATAATTATTTGAAACTAACACATTTCATTTATATCATTTTTGCTAAATACAACGTTTTTGTGCAATTTTTGTTGCTTAAAAATGTATTATTGTTTTGTTTGGGTTTTTTTTTTTTTTTTTTTGGGGGGGGGGGTCAAACTGATGATTTAGAGTCTCATAAACTCCCCCAAAAGTTTTGTAATTGTGGTTTGGGTTAAAAATAACAACATATAGCAATAATACAGTCTCAAATCAAAGTAGGGTACATCAACACACACACAGTGAAGTTTGTGCTTCAGTTTTGGTTCTTGTTTTTTCAGTCTATTACTTAATACAAATTATGCGTGTCTGCATGCACTCACACTGCTTTCTAACCAAGCTAGCTGCCATTAGCGGGTAAACTAGCAAACCACCATTTCATCCATATAAGGTAGCTTCTGTTTCAAAAAATCCCCCTCTTTAAGTAGAAATTATGTTAACTTACACATAATTCTCTCAGAGTTTTCCGTATTTTAATCTAGGGAAAGGGGATTATAAATCGGTAATAACCCCGACTGTTGGACTGTGTAATCCCTAATTTTTTCTCCTTTTTTCTGAATAACCATGCTGTGCCCTTCACATTCATCCTTAATACAAGTGCACTATTATATTGTCCGTTTTTTTTCAACAGTGATTTATGTACTTCCTGTCAATAATGATGCACTAATAATAACAATGCCGTTCACTGCCCTGAATGCCATTTTTCCACTCATTTGGCTCATTCTTGGCAACAGTCTCTGTTTCTGATCATAACAGCAGACACTTATCACCATAATTATACATAAATGAGCCATTCAGTGTTGAAAGAAAAAAAAATATGTCTGGAAGTTCTGCTGTGCTGTGTGAATCGATTGACGGGCTAAATTTTTCTCTCCATGGTGTCAGCTGGGAACAGGTCCTGCATTGTGTGAGCTGAGGACAGTCAATTATCCTGCAGTTTCTCCATCACATTCGAGTCAAGCCGCTGTCTGTTTATAGTTGTGCTTTCTTCCTATAATCTCCTTCATGGTTTAAAAAAAAAAGGATTTTTCTGCACACATAACTACTGTATTTGCACTTGAGACACTGTGCTTCTTTCATGAAACTGAGCTCCTCACAAAACACCTCAGTCTCTTTAAGCTCTTCTTTTGTTGATCTCCCCCTGCTCTCATTTCAAACAAGCCATTCTAATTGGACTTCACTGTTTTTTTTCCACAACCTTCTGACTTATTTTAACACCTGTACTTCTTTCTGTAGCCGCTGTACTTGCCGCCACTCCTTCACAGACTCTCAGACAATACCTGCATCAACGTATATCCAAAAGAACCTAAAGGCATGTGTTCATCTGCTTGTTGTATTCAGAAGCTAGTTTTATAAAGAACATTTTAAATTTGTGGGATTCACCAGGAACGTCACGCTATGATTTGCGATTTTTAACGTTTTGTAACATTTATTGTGATTTATCATCTTTTAGCAACTGCAGATGAGTTAAATGTTGTCAATAATAGTTTTATCCAATAAGATAAAAGGTATCGCACTTCTGTTATTTTTTTTCTTTTAGCTGCAAAATGAAAATAACACTGTCACTAAAACCTCCCATAAATGTTGCCAAAATACAGAGTCAGCCTGCTATCAGCCTCTGAATGGATGGGGTCAAATTGGCAATTACATGCAATCGGTTTCTGATAATACAGCAATTAACTATAGTCAATCATTGAAAATCACACATCTGTTGCTGTCTGCATAGACAGAATTCACATTTCATTTGTGTTCAGCAGCCTTCCTGTTCTATAGGAATATAACCAGAATACAACCAGCGGGCAGCCAGTTGAGTCGAGTTCCCTTGAGTTGTGCAAATTGACAGACTCATTCAGACTGAGGGCAACATGTTGGCATGTCTCCATTTATAAATTGCAAAGCAGTTATTTGCAAACCTTTGACAGTCTCTCTGAGAGTGACTGCAGTCAGTTCAAGTCAGACTGCAACTGTTTGCAGAAAACTTGCCTCCTATTAGGCAAAATGAGTCCTCTGGCTTTTAGTATTTAGTATGCTTTTAGTCCCTGGATACAATGCCACTGTGAAAAAAATTGAGATACTATGCCATATGTCGTTTTTTCCCCATTCCTAATACCTATAAACATTTTGCCCTTGCATATATTTCAATCAAATATTTTATAAGGATTTAAATTATGCACAACTACTTTTTATTGTTACTTCATTAATATCCCGCTCACGGTTGCCAGCCATGTCACATGTTGCTGTTGCTCATTCTAATTTAAAGTACACTTGCTTTAGTACTGTAGTACTCAGTACTACACTGAGTAGCTTTTATTGTGAAGTCATCAGTGGAAACAGAGGTTAGTTCAGGCTGTTCATAAAAAATGCATCTACAAAACTACTTTATGGACATCAGATTTGAAATTGCTGGCTGGCTTGTTTGTGAACAGATATACCAGCTGCTCTTCTGTTGTGTTTTGTACAAATTATCTATACAACAAATGCGGACTGCCCATAGAATTACGTGAGATTAAGCATGTACTGCTCGTGATCACTACATCGAGCAGGAGTGATGTCTTAAAGTACGTCACTCCTGTATATAAGTATATCTCATGTCTCGTTGCCTTTACTAAGACCTGCTTCTTCACCTGTGAAACTCAGAATCAAGACTGTACGTCAAACAGCAGACTTCTTGTTTGTTGTTGCAGTCTTGCCTCCACACAAAGGCAAGGTCAAGCCTATCCAGCAGCAGCGGCCTGAAGGGATCAGCCTTGAAAGGGCTAGATCACTGAGCATTCTTGTTTCCCTTTGGTGCAATGGGGACTAACACATCCTTTTATCGCAGTTTTCTGTGGTTGTAGACCACCAATTTCAAAACGATTTGCACCTTCCCTCCTCGTACACAGCCCAACTGTATGGCATACTGTAATCTGCATGTTTCACAGTGATGTTAGTCTGTTTTTAACAATTATAGTGGACAGGCACAAAGACAAGGTTCCAGTATCACCATTACAAACTATGTGGCGCACACTGTAGATGCCTCTATCCTCACATGAAAGCATTTACCCTTTAAGCATATTTTCAAATATGTGGTTGTGTCAGAATGGTGTGGGATTTTATTTAAAAGGCAACAGCATCATGTATGCATTCACAGGAGCTCGCTCTTTTATTTGGTTCATGCTTCTGTTTCTCTGCGTGCATAATGCACCATTCCCTGGATTTACATCCTGAAAAGTGGAAAAATTAATGTGATAATTTTCTTCTGCAAAGGAAGCAGAAAGGGAAGAATCGCCTGGCGCTTGCTCAAAGCAGCTGATTCAAACATCTGGACTTCAATAACAGGAGAAAAAAAGGTGAAACAGGCAAGAATAAAAGACGGGCTCGGCTGATGAGGACAGCTGAAAAAAGGTATTTTTCACTGCACTAGAATATTGCTTGATTAGACACCTGAGGATGATTGCAGTGGTATAAAGGTAAGTGTGATGACTGGATTGATTATGGTCCAGCTCGTCAGACTGTAATTAAACTAAATCCTGGACTCTAAAGTGAATCCTTTAGTGTTGTAATTCTGGTACAGCAGAATCTTTACCCTTTAGAAAGGAAGGGGAGCGCTACACTCACTGGTGTTTCCAACTGCCGTCACTATTTTGGCAACAAAAACATACACAAATCATATTATTCTTATAAAACGCAATTATGTGTATTTTTAAAAAAAGCAATCTTCCTTTTCTTTTGTTATTTTTCTACATTGATTTCCTTTAGAGGCCCTTAAAGCCAGCCTGCTTGGGCTCTTTGTCAGCCATTGTTTCTTATATAAGAATGAACACATGTTCACAAGTCACCAGTCACTATTGTTGTATCTTCTGATGTCGCCGAGCTCTCAAAAGCAGCAATTTTAGCACATCGGTCCTGAATGGGCACTATCTGGCCACTGTGCCATGACTATAATGGGGGTTTGCAATTTTAACATTGGCAGAATAACAGCTTTTTCTCCAGAGTGGCAGTGCTCTCTCTGGTGCTGCTGCACCAGTTATAGCACTGGGCACTCTACTGATCCTTTACCTTTTATTAGACCGAAGTTACAGTACAACTTACTTCAACTTAGACCCTGACATTTGACGCTGAAAGGGGGGAGATGAAAGTGAATCTTGTAAACTTAATATATAAATAAGCTATAAATGAAGCCTGTATGTTATTATTATAGCTGTAGCTTGGCTAGTTATTGTTTGAGGACACAAGTGTAAAGATCTGAGTGATTTAAAAAAAAAAAAAAAAAGTTGACACACTATCCACATTAATGTATGTTTTCAATGACCATTGTTGGTGGTTGACCCACTTGGGTTTTAATTTGATGACAGGCAATGGGGGAAATAGTGGTTCCACACAGCCTACAAACAGCTTTGCTGACTATCATCTACATGCAGTAGCTGTTTACTATCACCAGGGGGCAGTGCAACAGCCAATTGGTCTGTCACTCTGCTGGTATTGGTCCTTCAGCCAGTTGCAGAGACAGGAAAGTTATAATGCAAAGATTAATAAAAGCAGTGAAAACTCTCTGCTGTAGCCAACATCTATGTAATTATGTGCATTAAACTCAGACGTACATGGCATATACATGCTATAATAAATGAATACTGACACTAATTGAAGGCTATACAGGAACAAAAAATTAAAATATCAAAGTCTAAAACTATGCAGTAAACAGTTACAATAGAATATCTTTTCGGCTTTAGTAAATTGGTTGCGAACATCTGAAGATATACAGTTAAACAGCACCAAGAGGAACTTTTGCTTTTTAACCATTTGACCAGCAAACCACAACTGTACTGTAGCACTGAAGGCAGTGCAGCTGTGGTTTTATGTTTCACCTTCCTTAGGCCTTTTGCACGTTTGTCTGCTTTTTTTCATTATTTATTTTATTTATTTATTATTTTAGATTTACTTAAATGCTGCTTGAGGGTTTACAGACATATCCTACCTGTTTCAAATCACCACATGATTTTATTCCCCCTTGATTATTCCTTTTTATAAGCCAACATTGTTTGTTTATGAGTAATAGCCTGGATTTCCTAGGGCACATGTCAGGTCGTTAGCAAACATGTCTACTATTACAGTACTATAGCCTAACATCTTTTGTTATAAGCTGTACATAGATACAGTTGCTAGTGAATTGTAATCTCGTTCAGATACATTTTGGACAGCAAAAACCTGTCCTGGAGTGCCTCCCATGTAGTTCACATTTGTGTTAGCAGTTTGAAAAACTTGCGAAAGTTACCTACAGATCTTAGGAGGAAATTTTGGGGACTGTGGAGACATTTCTTTTCAATAATCTGCTACTGGGCTGAATATCCCAGCAAGTGCTTTAAAATCACCTGAAAATGATTTTTCTTGCTGCACACTTCAATAACACAGAGAACATTACAGGTTTAAATCAGACAGGTTCCATATGTGTTTATGATGCTCCTAATTAGCATCCCCTAATCAACCTTATTATGGAGGTGAATTTTTTCCCATTGGGAACAACTTTTTTTCCCCAGTAATTATGACTTATTACTCCAAAAAATGCATTATGTCTCATTTGCCTCAGTTTATTACCTTTATCTCTAGGCACAAAGCTATTTAAGAGCTTATATTTTCACTTAGGTAAACACGGGCCTATTTATTAATGCTAAACAAGCAAAGAGTTTTC
Source organism: Perissodus microlepis (assembly GCF_051167445.1). Taxonomy (NCBI): domain Eukaryota; kingdom Metazoa; phylum Chordata; class Actinopteri; order Cichliformes; family Cichlidae; genus Perissodus; species Perissodus microlepis. Next base: position 30,511,674 of record NC_140461.1, read on the forward strand.
ACAAGCATCTCTATTTAAAAGTATTTTTTAAAGTGTTTTTTTTTAAAGCTAACAATATCAGTGTATCTGGATTTATAAAGCAAGAACCTTTAGCCTTCCAGCACATTAATTTAAATATCCACTAAAAAATCATAATTGAAGCACAAAGAGAAATCTGCATATAATTTTTGGTTTTCTCCAGCACTCTTCCTCTATATGTGACATCTACAGCCGAGTAGCTGCACAAGCAGTGGAGACCCAAAAGACAGGACAGGCACTGCATTTAAATAGACATGGTGTAGCATTCACAGTATAATGCATAATTCAGCCTCGCACTGTGGATTAAACCCTGCTCCCCAGCTGTTGCAGAGAGCCACTTAAAAACAGCATGTAGCACGACAGCCAGGACCCTGAACTGTTACTGATATCATGAGGCTCCTCTTTGCTGTTTAGCACTTGAATTTCACTCCAGAATATGCAGCAGATTGAGTCAAATAAGAAAGACATGCACATATTATATATTTTTAGAGTCGTTTTCTCAGCCAGTGAACTGTTTGGAAAACTCTTTTCTCCAAAACACACATTTTCCAAACTGTGGGTGAGACGTGGAAAGAAAAAAAAGAAGAAGAAGAAAGAAAAGAAAGTGCAAATGTTCACACACGTCTTTTTCTCTTTTTTAACACTTGCACTTAACCAAACCCCAAACACATGGCATGCACGCACGCACACACACACACACACACACACACACGAGGACAATGTTTTCCACTGAAAAATAGCTACTATCAGAGATTCCAGCCCCTGTTGCTATGACAATGATTACATTTATCCAAAATACAAGTTTCTTGCTTATGACTTATGGTGCCCTCCACCCCATCCTCCGAGAGAGCGTTTTCAACAAATGTATGGCAATGCAGCCCTGGAACAACATTACATGGAGCCAATTGATCAAGTCTGACGGGAAGAGCCCGGTGTGCTCGGGGAGAGCGTTTCATAATAAATAAACAAATAAACCAAAGGAGAAACAAAAAAGCACAAATGTCTGCCAACACTGAATAATTTCTGGCAGTCTCATCTGGAGATATCGTACCTGCCACTTACGTCTGAAGCTTTCCGGGACCCGCATCTATTACAGTCCAGCTTATAAATGGGATATCTGTCTCGTGCTTAGTGAGGTGTAATGTGACTACAACTGCACACATCAATGATCCAGATCTCCACAAATATTGAATTATTTTGGCAAAAAGGACGGGAGAGCCTGTCTACACAGACGTTTTAGAGGAAGTCTGCTTACACACACAAACTCCAGGAAAAAAACAATTAACTGACTTGATGTAATTTGACATAATCTAGCTACATTCTGCACTCGCTAAGGAAATATGTGTATGTGTACATTCCTGGCAGATTGCTTTGTAATGAAACCGGTGTAATGGTTGTAATAATGTGGGATTATTTAGATTACGGATAAAATCATTGCCACCATGCAAATATCCCACAGCAATATCAACTTTTACTTGAAGTCTACAATTAATTTGATTCATTAAAATAAAAGGCACAGCTTGTGTGTTCAGACTTTTACTGCCATGTCTACAGTGTAATGTTTTTCTTTAAAAATGTCTCATTTCTTACGCAAGAATAGTGTTAAGATCAATAACAACTGTGCTGGTGGAAAATTTGGCATGAATGTTTTGCACAATTGAGCTTTCCTTGACTAACACGTAGCTTTTTGGTTAGTTTACCTGCCTTTTTGCAGAGAATGAAAGAAAAAGCAAAGGGAACCAAAATCAACCGCTCTGTGGTGGAAAACGTTGCACTGGGAGATTGTAAAGCTCTACAACGAGCAGCTGGTTCCGTCACAATAAATCCACCATTGATGCAGTTCTTCACTTAGAAATTCAGGCATAGACTTTATTTTTCCCATTTAAAAGATAACAAGCTTAATTTTCCCCACTGTTGCATCAACTCGAATGAGGCTCTTTGGCCATTTGCGTATTCTGCCTGTGCGTGTGCATGATTTTCCAATGCTGCAGCTACCACTAAAATTAACAAGCTCTACCGAGGTGTTTTTTTTTTCTTTTTTTTTTGTGAGACAAATACCATCCCTGGCACAGCAGGAAATGCTGTACCTATTTTTAACAGCAAAACATGCAGTTTTTCAACTGGGACACATGGGAGGGCTCCAATTAGCTCACAGGAAACCCACAGAGGCAAACACTGAGATAACTAATAATATGTCTTCCCCCCGTGCCGACACACTGTACCAGAAGAGGGAAAAAAGGAAACATGTCTAGAAAGATCTGGGTTCGGGAGGAAGAATTTGACTATAAAATATTTATGTAATGAAAATCAACATTAAATCTAGCTTTATGCACAACACCAGAGTAAAGTACAATGAGTTATAAGTACGCTGTGTGTCTGACACTTTACAATTTAAGTATTTGAACGGCAATACAGCCTGTTAGTTAGTTTCACACTTTCATGGTGCTTGTGAAACGATTGATTCGAACAGTATCTGATGAATAAACACACCGAGTCTCTCCCTCACTATTTAACTCATTCACTGCTACTGTCTTTGCCACTCCTCTTGACTTTCATTCCCATCCATGTGTTCATTCACTCTTCTTTCATTCACAAACTCATATCCTGCCTGACCCACATATTCCTCCATTCTTACACACTGATTGATTCTTTTGATAACTCATTCATACTTTATCTCTCTTTTCTTTCACACACACACACACACGCACACACACACACACACAGAGTAATCCATCAATTTTTTATCTACTTACTGCTCGTTCAATCAATCACCCATTCACTGGGTGTTTCTTGACTAATTCATTCATTCATCCATTATTCACCTTCCTCCTTTCATGCGCCGACTCTGCTCATTTACTAATTCTTTATTCATACATTCACATATTTAGTCATTCTTTCACTAATGGATTTTCTGCTGGATTTGCACTCTTATGTAAGTATATACAGTGGGTCACTCAAATAATTAATTTGTTCATGGATAATTTTTCGGCATTTATTAGTTTGGGGGTCAGCTGATCCGTTCTTGATGAATTGATGTCACTACATTTCTTTTAAAACCACAGATCTTTCAATCCAGTTTTTTTCACTCACAGTCGTTGAAATGAGCATTTTTTTCATTTTCAATTTTTCATTTCATTTAAATTTAAGCTTTGCATTTATTTGAATGTGGCACAAAAGCTACTTATCAACTAACGTGTACAATATTTATCTTGTTACATTAAAATGAGGGGAATTTTAGTGCAAATGGAAAATGCTGCCGTGTAACAGATATGATTTTTCATAAAACTGGTCTGAAAGGAAAAGCAGTATCATTTGCACAGATTTACTTAATTAGGCAGTTAAAGGCTATAAAATTCAGCATAACATCTACAGGGACAGCGCTGAGATAAAAAACATAGACCTGCGGAGATATTTGAATAATACTAAAATGATAGGACGAATATAACATCTTCTTAACTTATTCTGTGTGGTTACCTGCTGCCTGTTCTCATACTTGGCAGTCTACCTTCACTCAGTCTGAATAATTTGGAGACATTTTCAGTATTTTCTGTGCACCAGATAACATGCACGGAGGCCCACACAAATAGATTCTGTGGCTGCAGGGGGAAAGAAGAAAAAATCAACAAATCAACTGTTTGTTAACAGTAAAAATTAAATGGAATTTTCCATCAGTTCAATGGTAGCCTTTTAAATCTGCCAACTGCTGAGTCTTCGCATCTAATGAAGAGGCAGAAAACCATGACTGCATAAAACCAGGAGTTGGCTGGAGGGAAAAAGGATTTACTGTTAGTGGCCTGAGAAGTAAAACAAAAAATCCTAAAAGAGGACGCTGTGGTTTCTCTGCATAATCCAACAGACGTCAGTTAAAGCCTTCCAAAATAGCTGCGTGGACGCGGCCCAAGGAAAATGAAACTGCAAAGTCCCTTGAACATAAAGACGGTTTTCACCCTCAGTGGTATGAGCGAAGCCAGAACTGGAAATAGTTGTCCGCTGGGAGAAATTTTATTATTATTATTATTTCCATGTCATGCTAATAACAACATGCCATAGCCCTGGCAAAATCAGCTTCCATTTATTAAAGAAAATATGGCTCTAGCAGCTTTGGCATCTTGACATATCATTAACTGATATCAGATCCGTGAGAGAAAACCCAAATAAATGTAATGAGAACCACTGAAAAAAAACGTTTCAGCCGCCGCACAGCTGCTTTATACGCTTCCTGTTCCTTTCAAATGAAAAAGGGCCAAAAAGGCCACAACTATTTCCCTAAAACTCGATGGGAATTCTCGATAAAGCATCATTCCCTGGCCCACGCTAAACCCAATCTTGAGGTTATTCATTTACACGAATCAGCAGAGAATAGTTTTTTTTAAAAAAGGGAAAAAAAATCAGAGTTCGCACCTCAAAAGAAGTCATCAAGAACACACTAATTAAAGCCGAATTGGATAGGATCAGCAGAGAGCGACACGGAGCAGGAAGGCATGATAACAAATTATCTGAATGAGAGGTAAGGGAGCATAAATAAATTAAAACCGACCTGCTGCAGTAAATGAAATCAAAAGGAAAACAGAAACTGTGGAAGCCGGTGGGAGGGTGTGTGTTGTATGTAAGAATGTGTGTGATCAAAGAGGCGAACGGGAAGCAAGGGAGGGAGGCTGCGATGCGCCACTGAGGGAAGCAGTCAAGCAGTTTGGTTAATCACGCAGCTCTCAAGATTGCATGCAACAGATATCTGCACAAGATAGAATGAGTGTGTGTGTTTGTGCCAACATGGCAGCCAAAGGGAAGCAGAACCGAAAGCACCAGTCAATTAAACTGCTGGCCAACCAGTCATCATCTTAAACATAAAGTTTCACAATAAACTGTATTCTAAATAGGATGGCTCGCCTGTAAATAGTTTTAATAAACACTTAACAAACTATTTAGACCGTAAAGCACAAGAAAACAGTGAAACAATAAAATATGGCAATGCCGTTGCATTTCTCGCGTTGCCAACTAGCATCGCAAAAGCCCTGAAATACTCACTGTAGTTTAAAAGCCAGTGAATTCTCACACTAGAGGGTTTTTTTCTCACTTTAATTATCAGATTATTTGTTTTCCAATTCTCTAAAGCTTTCAGCTGATGTGGTCGACGATGGGGAAAATATTGGGAATTAAAATATCAAACAAGTTGACAACAGATCAGTAAAATGTTACCTGACAAAGAATTCCTTTTCTTTTTCTACACTGTTTCCTTTTGCAACACAACATCGGTTCTTGTGACGGGTCGATGACTGATGGTGATGATCATGCCGTCATTCCTGTGATGTAAATAAGAAGCTAGTAGTTTAGCTTAGCGTGAACCCGAAACTATTTCTAGTTTGTTTTATTTCACACTAAAACTAAAATGTAAAAACAACAGTTTTATTTGATGTTATGTGTGAGACTATTTCCTAGCCCAGACCAATTCGCTGTGGACTGGTAGGTTTTTTTATCATGTAGGTATGAAAGTGCTCTGAATCTCAATGTAACAAGAAAAAAAAGAAATGTACGTTTAATTCCCCAAATCTCAATCTTCATTCCCTTCACTCGAGTTAGGAGAAAGGGATTTTAAGATCTTGGTTTACAGCAGAAGATTTTTCTTCAATGTCTAACCAAAACCACAGCTTTTCCTAACTTTAACAAAAGGCCCTGAATCTTTTTTTGTTTTTTCAGCTGACCCTGTAAGGGTCTTAGGACTTGAATCCCTCAAATGCAACTTGGATTGGAACTGTGACCATGCAATGGCTAAAAAAAGAAGAAAGAAAAACAAAGAAAAACAAAACAAAAGCAAGCAAACAAAAAACAAAAATCTATGAATATAATCCACGTTGTAATTATATCCCTGTCACATTACCGAGAAAACTAATTAGCACGACACAGACATGATTTCTTGAAGAGAAATGGACTGCTGCATACTTCACTTACAGTGATTCATTTGTTGGCCGGCTGCTGCTTTGAATTAACTTTTGTATAAAATCCTTTCAGCTCTCTTTCTGTTTACACTGACTGAAGCCTGCAGGGAGAGCTGATGAACACAGTGCACCGTGATGTTTCTGTTCAAACTCTACTTTAACCTCTACTAGGCAGCGGACTCTATTCAGGTTTTAAGAAAATGAAGTCTGAGGAATCTCACGGGACATGATGAAATCACTGTGAAACGTCTTAAGCGTTTTAAAATTTCCCGTTTTACAAAGATTTAAGGGAGCTGCAGGTAAAACACTTGGCCCGAAAACCAACATGAATACAATCACCAACTGTGCTCTGCTGCTGAAGTAAAACACCCACATCAGCCATTCATGCATTCATTATCTCTAACCAAACCAAGGACCTTCTTGCTGTGGGATGATAGTGGCGAGCACTGAGCCGCTGCGCTATCCCACCTACATAATTTAAATGCATTATGTTGAATCACATGCAAAGAGGGACTGTACGAGGGGAAAGGAGTGAGGAGCTCATCTAGGTGCTGACAGATGTTCATTCTGACACTGATGGGTGAAAAAAATTGGCTTTGTCCTGAAGAGAGCCAAAGACAGCAAAATGAACTCCAGCTATTGCTCTCTGCATACCCAGATCTTTTATTTAAATAAAAGTATGTGAATGCCACATGTACTTGTATGTGTAAAGCAGTCATTAAAGCTGGCACATGATTTTACTGTGCACCACTAAAAGTTTAACATAAAGAGACAAAAAAAAAAACCCCAAAAAACTAGTAAATGTTCTGTTTTATTTCTGGCTTCTGGATTTTTCTTCAGAATCTGTGTACCGAACACCTGTAGAAGTTTTAAAAAGTTAAAGACACACCTTCTGTGTTTAAATGACGACTGAATGTCTGTTTGAATCTGATCTGGAATAACTGGGCACAGAAATCATTTAAATTCACACAGTGAAAATTACTGTTTGTGCCAATCTGCACCTCGAACCTCCTTCACTTACTGTAACTCGAATCCAATTGATACTATACAATAAACATTTAAAATTCAAATCATTTGCATGGATCAAGATGATGATGATGTGTGTGTGTGTGTGTGTGTGTGTGTGTGTGTGTGTGTGTGTGTGTGTGTGTGTGTGTGTGTGTGTGTGGGTGGGGGGGGGTCTTGGTCTTTGCAGACCATGAAAGTGACTCATCCTCATGTAAGCAAGTCAAGTCCTGGCATGCATTGGTCGCGTACAGCGCACACACATGCACATACACACAAATGCACGCATGCACACCCGATGAGATATACCCCGGGCCCTTTAAAGCGAGCATTAGTCACTCCACATAAAAGCATCTAGTCACTCCAAAGCAGGAGAGCAGAGAGAACGAGTGGGAGACGAGGTCTGTAGAGGTCCGGTCACGGCAGCCATTTTCCAACACATCCAAATGCTGCTCGGGCAGGACAAAAGCCGAGAACGCTTTAATGTTACAGAGTCGGGCTCAAGTTTACATAATAGCGATCAATAGAACAGGAGACGCCCCCTGATCCAGGCTCATGTGGGATTTGTGTTTTCATTGTCCACACTGAACAAACTGACCACAGGGTGAAACATGAGGTCATCTGACTGTAATTGATGTTGACTGCACACGTGGCACACTTACATAACTGTATATTACTTATTGCCTTTTAACATTTGTGGTCGCTACACCATCCAGGACTAGTCAGAAAGCTATGTGAATCAAAGGTGTGCATTCAGTTCTGCACAACTCTCTTTCGGTTTGAATTCGAGCCCTGAGTTCAGCTGTCTTTGTTCAATAGCACCGCAAGTGGGTGATACTCTCTGAATCTGAAATGCCTGTTAAATAATGGTGATGAACTACTTATTGACAGTGCTATCAAACAGTGTAAGATGTAATCACTGAGACATTTTGTAAAGCTGCTGGTATCTGACTGAGCAGGAAAAATGCAGAAATGCAAACAGGTTTCGGGGGAAAGCAGTAGAGAGATTATTAGTATTCTAGACTGTGAGCCGTTATATTGTGGGTGATGAATACATTTACTGCTCGGTGCAGTGAGATTTCTAACTGCAGACGCACGTTTTGTAGGACAAGTCACTAAGCTGTAGCAAACCACACAGCACACAGCTTTCCAATTAATGTACAGTATACGTAAAATGACTCTCGCTAGGAGTGCACGAGGCACTTTTTTTTAGGGTGTGCTTCTGGTCAGTTTTCCACCCGACTGGAAGATGTTCTGCTTTCAACCCTGCAATGCAAAGTGTAAAATATTACATGAGTTTTGAAGACCTCTATATCGTCATTGTTATTTTTTTCCCCTGTGAAACCAGATATCCAATCAGACACATGCAGTGCTATTGCGAGGAATAAACGCTGGACATAGCAAAACTGATACAAATTAAAACTCATGCATGTACATTTTTTGTAGCATTATGTTAACTGTAACATAGTGCTACAATTAAGGCACCCACAGGTGCAAAACTACTGAAAATAGCTTAATGGTTAGGGTGGAGTGGTACCCTGGCTGTGTGGATGTGTGGGTTTCCTGTGGGTATTCTGGCTTCCTGCCATACATGTCAGGTTAATTGGTAAATGACCACCAATGTGAGGTAAAGCGCTTCAAGAGTAAAAAATAAAATGCATATTAAAGTATTGTTAAAGACGTGACTTAGTCTAAAGAGCCTTGGAAAATGTGGATGGATGCATATATATATGGATTAGACTGAGCCACACACTCAAAAAAATAATTCATTGGATGAACGTAATTTTATCTTGCCACTTATATTCCATCTAAACAAATCATGTTATATTAATCCATCTTGATTGTGTTGTGTCAACACGATATATGTGTGTAGGTTTAACATAATATTAACATTAACATTCAATTAATTTGACTTTTGTTCAATCAACATGTTTGCACCACGTTAGTCTAATTAAATTTATTTAAATCCATCTTATATTGTTTAAACACTTTGGCACATCAAAAGTCAGTCTTGTTACATGAACTGGTAAAATATTTGCTTGTTACACCAATGATAATCTTGTTGAATGAATGAAATGTAACTTATGTCTGTAGTACATGTTGTATTCATATTAAGTAATGTTCAACCAAAAAAAAAAATCAATGGATTTACGGCAACTTCCAATCCACCCATCTTCTTATCTTTATCTGGGCTGCGGAAGTGATAGGGCAAGAGGGACAGGGTACATCCTGGACAGGTCGCCAGTCAATCATACAGAGACAAACAATCATTTGCACTTTAACACCTTTGGGCAATTTAGAATAACCAGTTACCCTTACAACTGCATGACTTTTAACTGTGGAGGAAACCAGAGTACGCAGAGAGAACCTACTGCAAACTTCGCCACATTGTGGATTTGAACCCAGGATCTTCTTGCTCTGAGGCAACAGCACGAACCACAATGGCATTAATCTGTCAATACAGACTTAACAAAAGTAGGAAAGCTATGCTTGATGATGCTTTATGTTGTTGTCCTTGACAAGTTAGAAATAGTAACAGCATACACGGTGTGGTTGTCTGCCTCTTGTAACCCCACTGATTTTCCTGTGGTTTGACATCTAATGTGATCTTGTGAATTTCGTGAGCCGACTCAAAAAAATGAAATTGGGTGGTTGTTACATGCATAAGATCCAAACTTGTAATTTGAACTAAATAATTCCATGTTTTTATGGTGAACGTAATTAAATCATGTAGCATCTGCATGAAATTCAGCAACTTAATTTGTTCTTGTTGAGATGACATCATACAATCTAGTAAGAGTGGCTGGATCCAGGCAACTAACCGCTCTTACTAGATTGTATGATGTCATCTCAACAAGAACAAATTAAGTTGCTGAATTTCATGCAGATGCTACATGATTTAATTAAGTTCACCATAAAAACATGGAATTATTCAAATTACAAGTTTGGATCTTATGCATGTAACAACCACCCAATTTCATTTTTTTTTGAGTGCACACACTATGCACCAGTCACATATTTTTAAATACAGCTAGAACTGTTCAAACGAATTCCCTTTAAATCATCAAAATGTGTTCCTTTTTTTTTGGTAGAAGTAGGGGATGTCTGTGTTGATTGTTCAAAATATATATAATCTAGCAAAAACATTTCTTCATTTATCAAAAACAAAATGTGTTTGGTTGTACCTTGCTTGCTCCTAGTTTTGTTGCGGTAATGAAGCACTCTTTTGATAACTACTTAAAGTTGGCTCTTCATCTGATTGATCGGCATGAAGAGTGTTGTGCTATGTCCACATCTGAATGTCTGTATCTATCTTAGCCCCTTCAATCCAAGCACTTTTTTAGGTACACTAACTTAAAGCTGCATTAACAGATCATTGGGAAATGCTTTAAGTATATTAAACAAGCCGACAAATATGTGATTTGCAACAATATTAGCTCTGATAAGGCTGGCATGCAGTTGCCCCTTCTTTCACGTCTATCCCCTCACTGGAGTCATGTGTCTGCCCAGTTGATAAATTCAAGCCTGCTATTTCCTATCATTTGCCCTCTTTGAGTCTTTGACTTTCTTCCTCGGTCTGTTTTTAACTTTGCCTTGCTGCTATCTGTTGCTTGGTTGCAGTATAAGTGATTGATGAGAGCAATAGAGCCATGTAGACAATTTGCAGCTTTTGTGGATAAATCAATTATCTAAAAGAGGCTAGAAAGTTGCACATCAATCCAGCACGCACATTGCACACAGTAATTTGAATCAATAATGGAGAGCATGTAGCTCTTTCGGTTTTCATATAATATTGCCTATCATTAAATTAAATACATAAGGTCCAGCAGGCTTAGTCTCCAGAAATATTAAGAAACACTCCTCCACACTGCTGCTTTAACACGATTAGGTCTGCATGAAAAGCTACTATGATATTTGTTTTAACATGTTATGTTGCTAATGTTGGGGCTGCGTGATGCTTCAGAAACACTTAATACAAAGCTACAGGATCAGTTTATGCTGTGGGCTACAACTGCAGTGTCTTCACTGCGTTAAAAGGGTAGCGAAATTTAAATGCGCCCTGCAATATATGTGTGTGTGTGTGTGTGTGTGTATATATGTAGTAACTACAAGTGTCATCTCATTTCCACTCTAATCTAATGAAATGTAGACACTGACATTGTATTAACATGATGCACTGCCTGACCCTAACACCACCTTGTCATCAGGTTTCGTTTGTCCTATCCACTCAAGTCCACTCAAGGAGAATTTGTCTGTTATCTAATCGCAAGTAGCTTGTAGCATTTAGACCAAACAGTTTCGACAGCACACTTTAATTGCACTTCTGACCGCCGCTAAATGTATGAAACACAGAGAAAAGTCCAATGAATCAATACTTTCTTCCTGACAAGCAAATGCACTGGCATAAGACAGACAGAGTCTTATGTTTAGTAATTGCAGCAATGATTTTAGTCTAATCTAGTCTAATTATAATGACATGTATGTACGATTTCAAGCTTAAAACGAGTATTTGGCATATATGTTTGTCCATTTCAGTGCTGACATGCTTGGAGCAAATAACAGTGAGATAAGTCCACTTTGGCAGTACTTGTACCTCTTTAGTAACAGAGAACACAGAGACATCTGGCCTAATGAGATGCTCGGGTTTCCCTGGGTTTGTTTCTTGTAACTGATTTCAAAGACAGCTGCAGCTCTGTATATGGTCAGGACTTCAACCAAGTCCCTTATCTTATAAATATGAACAAAAAAAATTGCAACTTCAAAGAGCATTTGAAAAAGTTAATTATGTTTTACTCTTGGACAGCCTTTCTGTAGATAATACTGACTTTATATGGTGATAAAAATGATATGAACATTATCTGCTGTTCTCTACATTGTGTATCACCTTTTGTGGCTGATCTCACAGTTGCAGCCTCAGAAGATAAAGAGCCATATTGCACCTTTAGGGTATAATGGCTTGTCACTGTGGCATTACACAAGCACTGCTGCGCGCACTTGGCAGTATTTGTACTCTTGTCATTTCCAGTCTTGATCTTCATCAGCGTCGTAACTCTGCTGACGATTTCTGTACTTTAATGCAACTGTACAAAAAGTGACTGATTAAAAAGGGTGAAAATGTATCTTTATCTACCTGACATTTGTGGCACTGATATGCAGAAAAACATGCAGAATGAAATGGGAATTAAATGTTTTTTAAATAGCTACATTAAATTAAAAAAGCAAAAACAAAACAAAAACCTTGAAATAGAAGTGTAAAATGTATATTTTACCCCATTTCATTTCCAATGTGTCCAAGCATACTGTCTTCTGATATTGGTCATTTTTCTTAACTGTTTGGGAAAATAAATCGACCTTTTTTGGACTTCAGAGAGGTACATGTAGTTATCTTTTGGTCCAATGATTAGCCCTAGGGGTTGCATTTGTGCATTTGTACCTAAATGGATTTTCAATGTACAGCTTTTAAATTCTTTATCTTTGAATATTAATGATAAAACTAATTGTAATTCATGGAAACTAATAAACAGCTAGACATAAAAACCAGAGTCTCTATTATCTGATCTAAAGGAACATTTTTAACAAGCGTTCTGCTTGACAGTTGTAGTTTGTGTAGCAGTGGCCACATTTTTAGTTTCAAAAGTTGAGAGCCTAAGAAGTACAGAAATGCAATCTCGAAGTCATCTGACGGCAGAGTAGCCTTTTTATTAGCACTTTTTGATTTATTAGTATTTTTAAACAGTGATGACACAAAGAACACGAAGAATTACTGCTTCCTCTAAAGGCTAAGTTATTAGATTATAGCCTAAGGGTTCTCAGATTGCGACCATCCAAACACCATTTCTGTTTCCAAATATAAATGAAACTTAAATTACCCACGTACGGTTTACAATACAATCTAAAAGTGCATATATGACTATTTGTCAGGCTTGCCCTTCACTGATTTTCTGGCACATGCTGATGTGTGTTTCTAGATTTCCACAGTTGATAAACAGCATCTGCGGCCTCTCAAACGTTTACAGGACCAGCAGGGCGCCCATCCTCTGTTCGCCAGCTCATCTTCACAGGGAGCAGGAGAGAAAACTTTTTTTTTTATGGTTGAGCAGCTGCTCTATTTAATCAAATCTGAAGCTTGTTCACAAAAAGCTGCAGCGCTGTGGGGTTTTAGGTACCACTCTGGAAAATGAGGGGTGAAAAAAGCCTCAACTTGATATGACAAATCTTTGAAATGCTTACCTTTCCCAATCCCATAACAAATCTGTAATCCTCTGTTGCCCCAGATTGACTGTGTGTGACAGCAAACTTCATCAACACTTTGACCCCTCATACCTCTGTGTACACTACCGGTAAACTGGCCATTTAAATACTGAAATATTAATCCATTTTTTTTTTAGAAACGAAATAAACTCTGCATTCGAACAAAATGAAGTTAGAATTTTATATTGCAAAGTAAAGACCCTACAATATAGAAAGAAACCCCAACAATCAGATCACACCCTATGAGGAATTGGCGACAGTGGGAAGGAAAAACTCCCTTTTAACAGGAAGAAACCTCCAGCGGAATCAGACTCAGGGAGGGACAGTCAGGTGCCGCGACCATCTGGGGGTGAGCGGAGGAAGACAAGACAAAAGAGAGACATGGGAGAAAGAGCCAGAGCTTAATAATTTATCAATCAATCAATCAATCAAGGCTTTATTTGCCACATGCAGGTTGCCCTGCAGTGAAATGGGACCCCCCCCCGACCTTACACACACAACACAGACATCACATGGGGATACAGGTCGGAGATCTGTAGCGTTACAGAAAAAAACTGAAATATACACTACAATGGGAAAGTACAAGAGGAAAAAAGAGACCTCTACTCATGCTGGGCTCCTGGGAGGACAACACGAGAACAGGAAACAAAAAAACTCCTCTGCACTAAAAGCACATAAATGTCCACAGCACAACATTATGGAACACGTGACAAGCCACAGGGTTGGGTAGGGGGTGAGGAGTAATCCGAAGCAAACACAGCAGCCATCCTGCCCAGTGCGGGCCCAGACCCACCGTGTTCTCCAGGAGGTTGTATTTATCCGCAACACCTTAAAGGTCGATCAGTGAAAATATTGTCTGACATTAAAGCAGTCCGTGGTGCAAAAAAGGTTGGGGACCGCTGTATTATACCATAACTAACGGAGGTTTCGGGGTCATCTGGTCCAGCTCTAAATATAAGTTTTATCAAAAATTAATATCGGCACTTAATATCTGCCACCTGAATCAAAACTGTTAGCTGGCTCCATAACAGAGGGGACTGAAAACTACTGAAAACTCCTGGAATCAAAAGTAAGCCTGAAGTCTGAGCACAAAGTGCTCTGTTAGGATAATAAGGTACTATGAAGAGGACAGAAAAAACAAAACAAAAATAAAAACAAACCAGCTTTTTTTTTCTTTTAAATGCTGAACATGCAACAAGCACCATTTTTAATAACTGTAAGGCAATAACATAAACTGTGGGCGGCGAAATCCAATACGGAAGCATATGAGTAATTAGCAATACAATCTTCACGTCTAGAGTGAAGTAACACAATAAAGCCAGAGATGCTGTCAGATTAATGCAGCCAGTTGGAAAGAGGGTATACAGTGGAGGGTGCAGAGAATCAGGTTGCTATTCTTCAATAGAAGGACATTATGTAACTGCTACATGGAAACCACAAGCTGGTTTAAACTTACAATAGAGATGTAATCCCAGGTGTGTTTTATTAACTGCTCCTGTTCAGTGGGGCTGTGAATACAGCGGATACATGGAAAACTGGAGGAACCCAAGTGTCTTTGTCAAATGCATGATGGGCTGGAGCAATTAGGATGTTGACGTGGATCAATTAGCGAGTCAAACCTCTTCAAATGGTTGTTTATCACGTTAAATAAAAATAAAGGTAGTTTACAGTGATAGCAATGCCATATTAACCATTAATTGTTTAATCTTTTAAACAATATGCTCTGATAAGTAAAGATTAGCAATACTCTGGATTTTTCTGACTAAAAGCGAAACCGCAGCACAAATACTGTTGTTATTGCAAAAGTTTATATATGCCAATGCGGTTAGCGAGTCGGCTTGCTGGGCTGTAAAAGTATTTCATAAGCTTCATCTCGAGTCGGTCTAACAATTAAAATCAAGTGCATTCTTTATTGAACCGTCCATTTACAATAAAAGATAATGAATAATCGGAGATGTTATCCAAAACTGTAGGGTACTTTGATTACAAATGATGCTGAATAGCTCAGAAGTACACACAGTACAATAAAAATATACAGCAACCTCCCTCCAGTTGGAGGCAGAGTGCAAGGAGTTGCAGAAACCATCTGGTTTCCCAGAGGTTGAGAGCACAACAACCTCAACCCCTGTGCAACCACTACTGTGACTCAGCCTGGTTGTGTTCTGGTTACATTCCTATAGATATAGATATATAGCGACTGCATCACTATACTATGAATTTCTTTATTAAATCTTTGAGGTTCTGGCTACACTATAAATATAAGTAATTTATTTGAATTACTCTTTATATAGACTGCAGCAGATTAACAACAAACAGCAGCAGGTTTGTGATTTTCAACAATTTATCCCAGTTCATAGCCATAGTATCACAAACAGACTGCATGGAATTGCCAACTTGACCCCATTAAATCAAAAACTGATAGCAGACTGATTTTGTGTTATTGGCATTTTATCACCATGTTGATACACCAAAGTCACTTTGAAGCCAGAAAATAACTGTGAGTGCTTATTATTATTTCACATATGCACAGTAACTTTGTGCTGGTCTCCCAACACCGTTTTCCACCTACCGTGACTCCAGCCTTGGTGTGATATGGAACACGGCATGTAATCTTTTTCACTAAGAAGGGTATAATTTTAATCCATTCATAATGACTCAACACGAACCTGTAAGGATCATTCAGAAATCATGCCAGAACATACCCACCATTTGTAAAGCTGTCCACTGGGCTCAATTTGACCTTTTGCCAGATCATGTGATGTATGGTTGACACCACTGGGTTAAAGTTAGTTGGGCAAACTAACTTGTTATTCATATAAAAACTGTTTTAATAATTAAGATTTGTTTTGTTTTGTTTTTACTCTCTGGGATACCATCACCATAGACATCATCACTCTGGGCCTTTATTTCCAAAACTTCACAGACTTGCCATGCTAGTTTCTAACAGTGTCGGTCAAATTACTGGAAAAAAGTAATTAGTTACTAATAACTGATTACTTCTCCAAGAAAGTAATCCTGTTATTTTACTGATTACTTATTTTCAAAAGTAATTAATTACTTTATTACTTAGCTATTTAGTTACTTTTTAAAAACATGATACACAATCTGAAAATATAATAAAGCAATAGACCTTTCAGCCCAATTCTACTTTTCCTGCATAATCCATCATATAATCAAATGAAAAGGTCTGTTTTTAAAACTTGTTTTATTAGTTTTAATGTTTTAATTTTATGCACATTGCATCAAGCAAAAATTTAATTATATACAACGGTCTTTGACTTGAAGAAATTTGTTTAACATTTAAACCTATTTTCTGCATACTCCAGCATATAAAATAAAATATTTTTGTGTTTACATTCACTCTTTCAAATAGACGCAAGTAAAACACAGCAAAAAATAAATAAAATCAAAGACTCAGCTGCACTGAGTCCTGTCACTCTTAAATCTATTTTCACATGTTTAGCAGGAGTGGTGGGCCGATGCCACAGTGATCACGTCAATGGGGGGATCCGGGGATTTCTCTGTGAATTTCACATTCCCGTGGCGGCTTGCTAGGTGCTTGCTCAAATTTGAAGTTTAATTTTTCAATGTAGAAAGAAGTTTTCTTCCCACGCAGAGTGTACAGCAGACGCTAACAGTGTTGGTCAAGTTACTTGAAAAAAGTAATCAAAACTAATTACTGATTACTTCCCCAAAAAAGTAATCCCGTTACTTTACTGATTACTTATTTTCAAAAGTAATTAATTACTTAGTTACTTTTTAAAAACACAATTTACAACCTGAATAGGTGATAAAGCGATAGCTCTTTCAGCCCAATTCTACTTTTTCTGCATAATCCATCATACAAAATGTAATCAAATGGAAAAGTCTCCTTTTAAAACTTGTTTTATTAGTTTTAATCTTTTAACTTTATGCATCAAGCAAAAATTTAATTATATGCAACATTCTCTGACTGGAAGAAATTTGTTTAATATTTAAACCTATTTTCTGCACATTCCAGCACATAAAATAAAATAATTTTTGTGTTTACACTCACTCTTTCAAATAGATCCAAGTAAAACACAGCAGAAAATAAATAAAGTCAAAGACTAGTGGTCCTTTTGCTCTATTTTCACCTGTAAAGCAGGAGTTGGGTAGGCGGAGGTTTGCCCTGGTGCAGGTGTGCCGCAGCGGTGAGTTGAAGAATCCGCGAGTTTCTCTGTGAGTTTCTCATTACGTCGTAGCGCACTCGGTGCTTGCTTGGAAGTTTAGGGGTTTTTTTTCGCTTTAAAAAGAAGTTTTCTTCCCACGCACTCCATATTATCCATTGTTGATCTGCACACGTCTGTTGCTGCCACAGGCGTCGCACACTCGTACTTCATTGTCACGAGACACTATCACAAACAAAATCGCGGTTTAGTAACGCAGTTACGCAGCATGCTTACCAGAAAGTAACAGTAATCTAATTACTTTTTGCAATAGTAATCCCTTACTTTACTCGTTACTTGAAAAAAAGTAATCAGATTACAGTAGCGCATTACTGCCATCTCTGGTTGTTAGGCTATGACTGGATAAGGTTTGTTTGGGGGAGGTGTTCTTAACAGCAGGTAAACTAACCCAGAAATGCTAATCAGGCTTCTTTGCTTGATTAACGGAGCACTTCTTTTCTAATCCTTTCTCTGTCGGCTGTCTGTCTCTCAATTTTCTCTGACCAATTGATTTGGACGGCAGCTCAGCAATACCTTGTTAACAGCCTTCCTGAGTTTAAAGTGATTAATCACTCCTGCATTTTTTGAACTATTTACTAATGATTTTACAGGAACATAGATTGAATTCTTTTTTAACAAAAGAACAACAATTATCACAAATACTCGCACAGTGACAACAGCTGGGATCGTCTATTGTGCACGTTGGCAACGCAGCCGGCTGACAGCCTTTTATCAGGCCTGATTAATATATTGGCAAGACAGAAGAATGGAGAAGCATTCCAGCCTCATGAAATTCCACTCTGTTGTTTGGTTGTTTGCTCTTCTTGTTGCTCTGGATACTTCAACGGAAAAGATTTTATCATTGAGGCATGATGGCTGGTCTATGAGAAGATTATTTCCCATAATTACTTAAAACAGCAAATTAAGGATTCCTTTCTCAAACAAGAAGTCACTATTGTGTTGTTCCGGTCTACGATATTTTGACACATTAATGATTTTTTTTCACAAAGTCACTGCATTTATTTCAAAAAAGAAATGTGCAAGTGGATAATGTGGAAACTGTGAGAAGAATAAGAGCTTTTACTCTTCAAATTCCAAATATTTGGTTACCTTTTTTAAAGGAAATGACATACACTGAAAATTGTACACATCACGGTTTGTTTCACTTATTTTGGCTGATAAGACATGTCCTCAAGTGATTGTGTGGGCAAGTAGATATTATTTATTTGACAGCTTCCCATCTCTGCTAGGGCATCCCACTTTACACGGTGATGCTAAGGGAATGCACTTCTTCACACAGAAGTCACCATTCTCACATAAGTGGCAAATACAAAACATAAAAAGGGCTTGTTTAGGTCGCTTGTTGGTAATCAAATTACAGGAAAAGATGACTTTTTGACCACTGTGCATGAAAGCATGAAAATACAAGCACTCAAATGTGTTAGCGACACATGACAAAATCATGGCAGGTCCATTCCTTTGATCGGCAAGTGGAGTGAACTGGTGAGAAAAGGCAGCTTTGCATTGGCAACAAGGGGAAACGAACGAAGACCAATTAAAGCTTGGATGCCAGCAATGCACAAATATAAAACTGAAGTGAAATGAGGACTGAGACTAGTGCCGACTAGTAAAATCATTGCATGCCACGCTAAGTATGGCAGTTTCATGTAGCCCCCAGCATAGTTCCACCCACCTTCAGGCTAAGCCGAGGTCGAATCAACTACTAAAAACAAACTTCCTTTTATAAATGCAAAAAGCTATTACAATACAACCAAATATTAAGCAGATATTAAATTTCACCATCAGTTCCTACTTTATTCATTTCCATAATTTCTGATGTCATACTCACAATCAGAGATAAACTTGGCTGCATCTGTTTCACGGCCTTCTTCTGTGCCAAAGGCATTACATAAATTCAGGACACATAGTTTGAATGGCTGTGTAATCAAGCTACTGTTCCCAGAATAAACATTAGTTTGTAGGTTATATGCCAATTATAAGTCATAATAACATCATTGCTTAGTTAAGGTATTAAAATAGCATCATATAAGCTGAAAGCTCAGGTTTCAGGCTGCTCTAAACACTGTTTTTTTTCTACTCCTAGACCTTCATGATGTCACAGAAAGATACCCCGCCCACCTGCTATTCACACTAAAATATTTTGTTTCATATGCAGGTGATCTGAAGGGCTTGATACCACCCACTACTCAATGCTTTTTATTCCACTTGACATGCTTTACTGCTAATATAGAGTATCTGATAAGTTTTCAAAGTAAAAGACTGAGTCACTGCAGATTAGGTCCTGAAACTTAACATCCTAAAATTCAAACATCTCTAGTAGAGTCCAAGAATAGAAAATGGAGATGGAAAAGATAAGTCCCATTTAAGGTCAATAAATATTTTTGAACCTTTTGCCTATTTATTATACAATTAAAAGAGGAACAATTAAATATATTTAAATAAATAAACATAATTTAAATATAAATATATGTAATATTTGCTTTGTCACTGAACATAGTTTGGTCTTCATTGTAAGTAGACTGTCAAGCGCTCAGTCTGAATATGTTTTATCGGTCTGTCATTGACTATCTTTGATATGTTCCCTGCCTCTTGCCCAGTGTATTCTGGGATAGACTCCAGCCCTCTGTGACCCTGAGTGGGTATAAGCAGATGTAGAAGATGGATGGATGTCTTGGCTGCAGGTAGAAGTCATTTTCCAAACAGCTAAATGAGCCATTTGTCACAGGGGTCAGCCGTGACTTTGACCTATGGTTGTCAGCACAATTTGGCTTCTGTTATGCAGAGCAGGTTGTTTCAGCACAGAGGAGTCAACTCTCACACAAAATGTAGACAATGGACTCAAAGGTGTGAGGAGCTAAAATCAACAGATCATTTAAAACAGAAACCCGTGCGACAGCTATTCCAAAAAAAACCCCAAAAGACTGAGTACCAATCGATTATTCTTAACCATGGGCTGGATGACTGAAAACCTACACAGACATCATGGACGAGCTAACCACTGGGTTAGATTTCCCACAGAAGAAAGGCCACACACCATACCTAAATGCATTTGCAATGTTTTCATTGTTTCTGAAAACTATTGGGTGCAAACATTTTTGGATGGAGAGGAGGGGCAGTTGACAAGGAAGAGCGGAGAAAGCAGGGGCAATGACACGCAGGAAACGATCGGAGAAGACTCGAACCCCGGCCCCTGCAGCTCATTGCTCATTGTTGCTAGCTTAACCACGTCAGCTCTAGCAGCACCAAAAAAACAACAATTTTCTAATGCATAAAACATATAAGAGAATTCCATCTTAAAAACCAGACTATTTCTAAATAGGAACATAGCCCTCGCTCAGTTCTCCTGTATGTGTGAGCAGAAAGGTTTAAGAAGCACACTGGACAGGTCACCATACTATCACAGAGAGACAGACAACCACTAATGCTCACGAGATGGCGTAATGACCGTGAAAGCCATAGACAGAACCTGGCAAGTTGTTGCAACTGAGCATATATTGTTCTCGTTACGAGGCAGCGGTGATAACCACCACACCACCGTGCCACCCTGCTGTGCTAAATTTGGATGTTGTAATTTCTTTCTTTTTCACTTTTGACGGCAATAACTATACTTTGCTCTGATGTTGTCTTTTTAAAAATAATTCACTAGCTGGGTCCACGTCCTCATTTTGAGTTGGTCAGCGTTTTAGTAGGTAAAAGTGAATACTTTGACATGAATTGAGCTGCGGTTTGGCAGCCTGGCAGATCCTCATGTACTAAATAGGAGTGAAGAAGTTGACGAATGGAGAAGAAGGAGGCAGGGAGGGTGGGGCATGTACACAAGAATGAACAGATTGCAGAACTAGGGGAACCTATATAGATAGCAGCCGGAAGGAGCGTGATTGGAGGCGTGGTCCTGCTCCTGAAATTCAGATACATAATCTCCAATAAAGTAATAGTTTGAGTCCAAACTATTACATTAGGTTATGCAACATTAAGGTTGCATAAAAAAACCACCTCATCCTTTGTGTTTTAGAGCTGCACATCAACAAGCGCATTTGTAATGAACTTCAAAAAGTGAGCAAGATTCAGAGATCCTACTTGGCAGCCATGCGCGTTTGCCCGGCTTTGGCTCTGTACAGCAAAAATGTGACCACTAGACTGAAACGCTGCGGTTCACTGTTGTTTGTACAGTGTAGTACACAGGAGCAATGTAGACAACATTTATCAACAAGCACTCCATCGGCAGTGGTATAGTAGTATGGCTGTATTAGCACCTCTTACACGTGTTGGGCTATTATTAGTTCTATCATCAGTAAAGCTGTTGGATTCAGTCAAATAATTAACTTTAAAATCCATCTATTCATATAATAGATAAGAAAAGCAAAACGCACCCCTTTATAACAGAAGCAATGACACTGGAAAAATCTGATGCAGATGAGATTACTCAAACTATTCTCTGATTGCCAAAAATGGAAAACTTTGAGTTGATAACCTCACCTCATCTGTACTTCCTGTTCTTACATAACCAAATCTGACATTATGTGCTCCTCCCTTTTATGTTCTTTGGTACAATAAAAAGTGGTACATAAAGCAATACCTTTTGAAAAACAACCATAAATAACTCACTTGGTCACATGGCCCAGCCATATGGTTTAAATCTGCACTACAAAGACTCCCCCAGTACGTGGCAAAAGCACTCTATGAACAGTACGAGTCGCTGAGCTTCCATGGCTCAGGATGACACACGCCGTTGCAGTCAACTCAGCAGCTACAAGCCTTAAAATATGCCTGACCCACACACTTTGCATAAAAAATGTTTTGGATTTTGCCTCTTGCCATAAGCCACATTATGTAAGTGCAAAGTGTGAGGTATCAAGAGGAGATGGCCCTGTGCCAAGAGTGTGCTGTGATGCTGTGGGTGCAGGTGTTGAGAATATCTCGCGTGAAGAGTTCCTCTGAGGATAGAAAGCGCTCCGTGAGATAAATTATCACATGCTGATGCAGTGTTAGCGTGCAGAGGAACGCTGAGAAGCAATGACAGTGAGTGAGTGGCGAGGTGTCTGGTTCGATTTTATGAATACAGACGCATTGAGATTTGACTTAAGATGGGAACTGAGCGTTGATGTCATAGCATCTTTTGATGCATTCTGTAAGTATTCAGAAGACTGAAAAGTCTTGAGACAATCAACTTTTGTTTTCTTGACTTTTCCCAGCATGCAACACAGTTTTTAGAGTTTAAACAGTTTTTTGTTATTTGTTCTTACTGCACTACTTCTCTATTGGAAACAAAGGCCTAATGTGCCTAATGTATACATACGCGGTAAATCCCTTCAAATTTTAAACACAAAGACGTGCTTTAAAACTTGTAGTACTCTGCTTTGATTGCTTATTTGAAAAGTTCAACTGCTTGGCACAGGATGCCTCTTACTTCTCTAAGTTTGACTTATTTCTTGTGCATTGGAAGCTTTTAGTTTCCACATCCCACTTGTGTAAATGGCATATTTAACTTTGACTGGCTCTCAGACTATTTGATGTCACACAGTCCTGCTTGTGCATCCATGTCCTAAACTAAGATTTAGTGTAAGCACTCAGAGAAACTTTCCTCCTTCAGCAGATGGTTGTAAAAACATCCGTCTAGTGCCAGACACACACACACACACACACACACACACACACACACAAGCACGCACACACACAAGCACCCTCACATTCAAGTGAGGAACTTATTTCTTGTTTTTTTCCTCATCTGAAAAGCGAAAACTGGATTTTAAAAAAATCTTTAGCTAAAGCATTTGGAATTATAAAAACAGCAGTTTTTATAATTCAGTATATAACAAAACAGAACAAGTAAACAAGTAAAATGATCTTTTGATGTGCAGCAAAGCAGGGAGTAAATTCTGCAGCACTTTGCCATCATACTTAGAATTTAGTTTAGCAGAAACACAGTTCCTGGTGTTAGATCTTTCCAAATATTTGGCACAAATTCACAGCAATCTGACTTATGTCACCTTATTAGTTTTGCAGTTATTGGTTTTGCATATGACACTTGAACACAGCTTAAATGTTGTACAGCAGAAACATCAACTGGCCACATGAAGACTGGAAAAATGTGCGCCACATTCCTCCAGCGTCTACAGGGCTTTACGCACGCGCATTCACGCGTGGTTCTGTTGTCAAAGTAACACAGGAGTGTTTGAAAATAAAACTGAGGGTGTCGTGCTCGGAATGAAAGTGTTTTTCTCGAGATGGGACCTTGTTTAGTGGCATATATTTTCCATTAAAAACATGTGACTGGCGCTGTTTTGATCATTACAAGGTTGTTGTTTTTTTTAAAAAAATAATCATTTTCACACACAAGCTGTGGGCCACATACCTTGGAAGACATCCACATCATGACGATCCTCCGAGCTCGCAGATAATCGCAGTCCTCTTGGGGGGTGAGGCGGGGTGGGGGGGAAAGGAATTGTGCACGAAGTCCAGCAGACAGGAGAGAAAATTGCTCGCAAGCTCCCTTCCAATGAGTTTCCACGATGAGTCATTTTTGCTTTAACTTTCCATCTGCCTCCTTGTAAAGGGATATTGTCATTTTGAGGTGGTTTAAATGAAACGGGAAAACTGCTGTCGCTGAGGTTCCAACAAGCATGTCCATACAAAACCTGGGGCGAGTCATTTCTCCAGCCATTTTATAAACTGATGATTCCTGTGCTTAGCTCTCGCAGTGGGTCAGCAATACAAGGCTTTTTTTTTTCTTTTGGCCTGTTGTGGAAAAACATAGTTGTGTAGGTGTCATAGAAATAACTGTAGCCCTGGTTTACTAAATGCTGTCTTATCAGTTAGCTTTTCTTTAATGTTAAATACTGGAACAGTTACAAAAGACTTATCCGTATTTTCGTTTCCAATTTTTTCTTTTTCCTTTAGTTTTACTGGCAGCATATAAAGGGGATTATTAATATCCTTAGTCTGCTCTCTGTGAGGAAGTTGTTCAAACATTCTTTAGCGAAGTGGTCAGAGGATTACTAAATACGCGCCACTTTCATGGCCTACAGCTTCTGTCTCTGAATACAAATCTGCCAAAACCCAGCGCAAAAAAAAAAATCTACATTAGTGCAAACAGATTTTGAACTTTATTGCATAACAGCAAAAACGATCATCCCTATATCTGTTATTGACAGATGAAACTCATAAAGTGCGAATGCATAGCCTGTCTTTACTAGAATTTCAATTTGATGTCAGATTTGGAAGCCCGCACAGCTTAGATGAACAAATAGACTGGTGTGTGGT
This sequence comes from Perissodus microlepis, assembly GCF_051167445.1. NCBI lineage: Eukaryota > Metazoa > Chordata > Actinopteri > Cichliformes > Cichlidae > Perissodus > Perissodus microlepis. The sequence continues at coordinate 30,536,350 of NC_140461.1, forward strand.
GAAGAGGGTTTGAGGGAAAGGCTGCTGTTAGAGAAGTGCGCGATGGTTAAAAACAGGAGAAAGAGAGAGATGAAGCAACACAGCCTGCCAATCAGTGGCATGAATGTGTGTGTGTGTGTGTGTGTGTGTGTGTGTGTGTGTGTGTGTGTGTGTGTGTGTGTGTGTGTGTGTGTGTGAGGCGTGTTTCAAACTTGTGTTGGGGAAGTGAGGGCGGGAGGGGGTCACCTGCTGTTGGGCAGAAATGATGTTCAAAATTATCTTTATAGGGCGTGTTCTTCTTCTTCAGGAAAAATAATTAATAATAATAAACTCTAATTGTAATCACACGTCAGTCTGAATGGATTTTGAGTTAGTACTGTTTTTTCTGCTTATGTCTGTGCCGTTTCCTTTACTGGGGCTCTTGTCCAGCCCGCAAAGCGACTCCGTCACCCCCTCCTCCATTTCCATATACTCCGCTTTGTCACCGAGCGAGGAGCCAGAGGGCGAGCCTTTGAATTTTCTTAGAAAGTCAGGGAAGTACGGGCAGCCCGGGGGCATGCTCTCCACCACCGGCGACTGGTCCTCGTTATCGGTCTCCCTGTGATAAAAGTAGTTGAAGTTGGACACTATGACCGGGACCGGGAGCGCAATGGTTAACACGCCCGCGATCGCGCAGAGGGAGCCCACTATCTTCCCACCCACAGTGATGGGCTTCATGTCTCCGTAACCCACTGTGGTCATGGTCACTACAGCCCACCAAAACGCGTCCGGGATGCTCGTAAACTGCGAGGTGGGTTCATCCGCCTCGGCGAAGTACACCGCGCTGGAGAACAGGATGACACCTATGACCAGGAAGAAAATGAGGAGGGCCAGCTCCCTCATGCTGGCGCGCAGGGTGTGACCCAGGATCTGCAGCCCCTTAGAGTGCCTGGACAGCTTGAAGATGCGAAACACCCTGACGAGGCGGATTATTCTCAGGATGGCGAAACTCATCGCGTGCTGTCCGTTGCCCTGATGCTGCGCCAGGTCCGTGCCGAGAGTAATGAAATAAGGCAAAATGGAAACAATGTCTATGGAGTTCATAATGTTTTTAAAGAAGTGAGTTTTGCTCGGACTGGCAAAGAAGCGAACTATAATCTCAAACGAGAACCAGATGATGCAGACCGTTTCCACGACGAAAAAGGGGTCGTTAAAAGGAGTAAATCCGTGATCGGCTTGAGAGGAGTTGTTTCGTGGCTGTAGATACTCTTTGTCATCCCTGAACTCCGGCAGCGTCTCCAGGCAGAAAATCACAATAGAAATGACAATAACAAGGACGGACACGACCGCGATCCCCCTGGCAGGGCTCGAGCTCTCCGGATACTCAAAGAGCAGCCAAATCTGGCGCTTGAACTCATCCTCCGGCAGAGGTTTCTCCTCCTCTTTGACGAAGCCCTCGTCCTCCCGAAACTTTAGTATCGCCTCCTCCCCGAGTTCATAAAACTTGACCTCCTCGGAAAATATGTCAAATGGGACGTTGACTGGTCTTTTTAAGCGCCCGCCTGACTGGTAGTAGTAAAGAATGGCGTCAAAACTCGGTCGGTTCCGGTCGAAGAAGTATTCGTTCCTCAGCGGGTCGAAGTACCTGATCCTCTTGTCCGGATCTCCCAGGAGCGTGTCCGGGAACTGAGTGAGCGTCTTGAGCTGAGTTTCAAACTTCAGACCCGACACGTTGATGACAACTCTCTCGCAGCAGCCGCACTCGCTGTAAACGTTTTCGTATCCGGACTGGGGCCGCCTGTCGGTGATCGACACGGTCTCCTCCTCATCATCCATGTTGCACAAAAAACTCGACCTTTTGCTCCCCCGGTCGCCCCCGCCCCCCTCCTCCTCCTCCTCTTCCTCGGCTCCTTCGGCCTCTTCCTCCTCTATCATGATGTCCTCCTCGGATCCGAGCAGAGCCAGCTCGGAGTGGCGCAGGTCCCCACCGAGAGTGCCCCGGTTCCGTCTCCAGCGTCCGACGCCGCGCTGCTTTTTCCGCTCTCGGACAAATCTCTGCTGCTGCTCGGGCTCCTGCTGGTTCTGCTGCGAGGAGGAGGTGGAGGTGGTGGTGGTGGAGGTGAAGGAGGAGGGGGAGGGGCGCGAGGCGGTACCGCCGCTGCTGATGTTGGCGTTCGCGGAGGAGGCGGCGCGAGACTGATGCTGGCGGTTGTTAAGGAGATGAGCGCTCGAGGAGGTGTTGGAGGTGGACCCTCCGACGCCACCGCAGCTACCTCCTCCTCCTCCTCCACCTCCTTCCGTGCACGTTCCACCTTCGGCAGCAGCCGCTGCGGCCGCCGCTCTGGTGTGGGCAGCCTGGCGCTCCCTCTCGCGCTCCCTCTCCCGCGCGCGAGCCTGGGCATATCCGTAAGGCAGGTGGCTGTTGCACCCACCGTCCGCGCCCACCATGGCAAACTCCATTTTAAGTCAGTGAGCGCTTCTGTCCGCGGACGCTTACAGTAAGCGCTCGCGCGCTGTGATGTGGACGCAGACCAGAGGACAAAAGTTGCAGCTCAGCGCGCTCAGGGAGACAAAATGAGGCATGAAGCCTCTCGACCAATCAGTCGTGAATGCGAGAAAGTCAGAATAGCAAACACACCTCAAATGGGTCCATGCTGAGCGAATCCCATGTATCCTACTTACATGATACTGATTGCCATCTCTTCCAGTTTAGGTACAGCCCCCCCCCTCCTCCGGTATTTCATGACATCATTACCATATCCAAAAAAAAGAAGAAGAAGAAAGAAGGAAAAAGATCAGATGTAAAGGCCGGTGGCATAGCCTGTTACGCAGACGCTCGGTCAAACTTGCAGCGCCCCTTATTTGCTCAGCATTGTAAATCACCAAGTCAACAAGCGACACCTAAACAGTCTCTCCTCGGTTCCTCCGGTGCCCATCAGGTGGTTAATTTCTCCGCGAGGCGGGCTTGCGCCCGAATGCGTCTTTTGATCCTCCCTGGTCACTCGTGGTTGCCATTTTAGGACGAGTTTAAAAAAGAGAGAGAGAGGAAGAGAGATCTCCGTTATTTTATACAGCTCCGGTGAATTTGAATGACTTTATTCATCTGACGCTCTCAGGAGCTGCGAGAACAAGAAGAGAGGAGGAAACAGCAGTTGGTTTAGGCAAATAAAACCAAAACCTTCATATCGATGTGTGTTGTTTTATCGAATACACAATCAAAATACATCATTCTTATTATCATCACCATCATTATTACTATGGAGTGAACACAAAGGAATATGGAAGACATTTATGGTTACAATACAATTTACGCATTAAAGTATCCTCCCTTTATTCTAACATCCATACTTACATCTGAAAGGGGGCCAAAACGACATCGCCTCAGTCCCCCCCCCCCCCCCTCCCCCGCCACCCCTCTTCACAAACCAATCTGATGGAGGAAGCAGGGGAAGGAGGCTAGGTGAGGATGCAGTTGTTCACTCTCGCTGAAATCCCCGTTATGATTTTGGAGGGTAACGCCGCAAAATCCCTCGCTGTATCCACGCAGCGACCATATCCACATCCAGTACACACATCCGTGCTCTGACGCACTCTGGAGAGGGCACTTTTTTTGGCTGCGTCTCGACGTCTTGTCTCAATTCAACAGGATCTATCGCCACTTCAGCCTCCGTTTCTGCTGCATCGCTTCTGGTATGCCGAGAGCAATAATGTTACCCCCTCCAGAGGAGAAAAAAAGAATGAGAAGAAGAGGAGGAAGTAGCAGGTGTGCGCGTAGCGAGTTGGCATCAATGACAGCTCCACGCGAAGACAAGATACGAGGGTGGGTAAAAGTTTACCTTCGCACGGGCGAGGGGGAATGGCTTCATGGTTTAAGTCTGAGCATCGCACATCTGTCTGTCTGCCACCGTATCCCTACCTATACTCCTGGATCCCTCCCATTGTGTGTGTGTGTGTGTGTGTGTGTGTGTGTGTGTGTGTGTGTCTGTGTGATGATGGAGAGTCTCAGTGAGAAAGTCGCTCGTGTACCGCAGCTCGTGCAGGCGGTGCTCGGTCCTCCCCCAGTGGCTGCAGCCGGTCACTGCGCACCGTGCTGCAGTCTCTCACCCGAGCTTCATCTGCCCTTCATTGTCACTGCTGGGTAGCAACCGGTGTGTTTGTGTCTCCCCACCATTTAAAAAAAGTAATGCATTAACCTAACATTTTAACTATGCATTTTGCAGTCACCAACCACTTTCCTAAAAAATTTATCGGTGTTTTTTCTGTTGTTGTTGTTGTTGTTTATTTTCTCATATTAAATCAGAAAATGCATACATCACTTATTTACATACGTCCATATATTGTAACTTTAAAAAGTGTGAATTTTAAGCACTGGAAATACTTTTCATACAATTTCACTTCACCTAACAATCGTTTAACATTGTTTTTGTTAATATTATCACAGGAAAAAAGGTTAGCTCATGCAACAACAACAAAAAATGTTCACAGAGGCCACAAAAACAAATAATTCATGTTCACTGTGCCTGCCCTCCCTCTGATATTTGATTAGGAGAGCACTCGAAACAGAATGCAAAGTGTTCATTAACCTCCTATGACCCAGCGATTCATTCTTGTCCTCTGTTGGGGGGACACGAGTCTGAGACCTCCACGAGCACAATTCATGCAATCTATTTGAGTCTTACTGTACTGCCAAGGAGACATCTCAGGGTTTCAAGTTTCCACGTGGGCTTTCTTTTCAAAATGATGGCCATTGCTCATATAATTTTTTTACTAAATTTGCAAGAATTTCAAGCAAACTTTTTTCATTTGGTCATTATGGGGTATCGCATGTAGAATTTTGAGGTGAGAAATGAATTGAATCCATTTGGGAATAAGGCTGTAACATGACAAACTGTGGAAAATGCAAAGAACTGTGAATACTGTCCATTACACAGACAGTGTTCTGTGTAGTGGACAGGAGGACTTACTCATTCCTGTTTTCAACCTATAGCCACACTTCAAGAAGCAAAGGAAAGATTGAGGCAGAAAGGACTTTACTCAGAATTGTAGAAGGGGAGTCAGACTTTGTGCTGTCCGGTGATGAGGTGGAGGAGGACCAGACAGAGCAGGAAGGTGAACGCTCAGTGGAGGACATGCCATTGAGAATCCAGTTTGAACCCTACTTTGAACAGTAAATAGGTGTTCATTCATGGCATGATACCTTCAGGACTCAGATATACTGGGTCCCATTTATAGCCAGTTAAATAAGTCAAGACAGATTCTTTAACCTCCTAGGACCTGGCGTCCACATATGTGGACATCACATTTTGGGTTATTTAGACCAAAATACTCAATTTTGCTTTTCAACGGCCTGATATCCACTTACGAGGACATTATACTGCTACTGTTCTATCAAAATTTTAAACAAATATCCTCATATGTGGCTCTGATTTTTCATTAAAACAAAAATAAGGTAAAAAAAAAAAAATATGGTTTTTCTTTGTTTATACATTTATCGGGCCCCAATATGCCCAAATATCAAAGAGAAGTTAAAAATGCATGCAGTGGAAGAGTTTGGCTCTTAGGAGGTTAAGATTAGGCAGTCGTTCAAAGTAAGAAATGATCTTGATGTTTTTCTTCCTCCTGAGGCCCAAACAAGAAATTGTTTTGATACTGAGATTTTTAACCACTGTGGTTGAAAGAAACACATTACAACAAATTGTTGTTTTCAAAATAATTTATTTATTAATATATCATTTGTCGCTTTGATGGACTGCCTACTTTTGATGAATCTGTCTCGACTTATTGAATTCACTATAACTAGGGAAGTACATTTGCATCCTATGTTATCTGAGTCATGCCATCAACATGGATATGCAGAAGAATGTTTTTGATGTTAATGCTCCACCTTTCTCTGGCTGGCGTGGCTCTGATGTTTTGGTAGTGCCTATTTTCTGTTTGATGTAAACAGGGAACCACCTGTCTTGGTGTTTATGGCCACATTGACCTGTTTCATATTCCATGCTAAAAAAAAAAAAAAAGAGCCAATTTCAACCCAGTTAATACTCTCAAATTTAGAAAACAATTTGATTTTTAGCAACAGAAACATAATATCTGCCAAAAAAAAACCCAAAACCTTTCAGTCAACTTTCCTATGTGGCCATAAAGATGTCATTAAAAAAAAAACCATGTGCTCTGTTGGCCTCATTCTGCCGAGATCGTGGAAGGCCTGTGTAGATGAGTAGATAATTCACATGTAACTCTAGCGTACCAGATGATCCGTTACTGCAGTTTGTTGTAGGGAAATCAAGTCCTGCAACTTAAAAACCATAATGTCTGTCCCTCCTCTACCTCATCTCCTGACAGCACCGAGCATGACTCCCCTTCACCTTCGAACAGATGCATCAGAGAGCAACTTGGGGTCAACTTTTTTCTGGGTCTCAATAAGTTATTTTGTTACTGAGCTTCAACAGCGTGACATAATCCAACGTTCTTGTCTGCCATAGTTGTAATTAATCCTGGGCAGTATAAAACACTGCAGTGTACAGAAACATCAAGTAAGACATGAATCAAATCTACATGTGCAGCCAAACAAGTGCTAACTTCTAAACTAAAAGAAAGAAAATTTCAAACACGCTCACTCTTAAATTGATTTATAGAGCTGGAGTCTTTGAAGTTTACGCAGAAAACACTTTCTTATTGCTTTTTCAAAGTTTGTTTACATCAGTAAGGCTTGTCATAAGTGATAAAAAAAGAGATTTAAAACATGGTTCAAGGGATAAAATTCTTGGCATGTAACTGGGATGTATCTCATTAATCACCAGAGTCTGGTCAATATACAGTCATGAGAACGCATTCACAGGAGTCTATGCAGTCCAGTGAAAAACTACACACACCCTTAATGCTTCCATAGGAATTAAGATGGTCAATAGTAGCAATATGCTGCTCATCAAATGCACTGGATTAACCAGTCATGAGCAAGTGTGAGCACCTCTATACAAACAGCAGGTTTTGGCTCTTTGTGGGTCTGAATCATTCAAATTTGTGCATTATTAAATGTTAAAGTTCACAACAGTAGATTTGGTCACCTAGTCAACTATGAACTCTGTTTGTTAAAGTATTCTAGAGTCTAATGTGAAGCCATTCGACAGCCAAAGCTTGACCAATATCAGCCCAAAGCAGGACAATGATCCCAATCTCAACAGCAAATCTGCAACAGAATGGCTGAAAAATAAAAAAAACAAGGTGATGCAATGAGCTGGTCAAAGTCCAGACACAAACCTGATTGAAACTAGCACTAGCAGTGTTGACATAGTGTCAACAGTGTAAACAGTAACCCTTCCAAGAAAGACAGAAAGACAAAATATTTCAGGGCCTTTCTTGTCTAATTTGTTATATATTCTTTAAAGCGACTGCACAACAATTCATATACTGTGTAATTAGAGGTCATCTTCTCAGCCGAAACTAGCCTGCAGGAGAAAGAATGGAGAGTGCAATACAACAAGCAGGCTAACAAATTACTGTGTTAGGGTATTAATTAGTCAAACAATGCATTACTATTGACTAGGCGATTAGGAATGCATTACTTTTTTGAGTAATGAGTACTGAAAACCACAGACAAGTGGGTATAATGAATAGCACAAGGATTTTTCATTAATGTGGCCACATTAGCTCTTATTTGCATACGGCTGTAAGACTTTGTGAAAATGATGATACTCCAAGCAAAAGAAGACAGATTTGGTGCATGAAACACACAATAGGCAATGTGATGATTAGTGTGCTCAAGGATGCAACTGACCAAAACAAGTAGGGGACAAATGCAGTTCACAAACATATCATATTCTGTAATTTCATCATTGCTTGGCAATACTTTCAGCTTGTTTGTGCTGTCAGCCTTCTGTTAACGGGTCAAAGGTGTCCATAGACACGTCTTTTGGGATAACAACTGCCGTAACTTTAAATACCAGACATCACAGCACCTGGTGAGGTAACTGTTGAGTCAGTGTTATTGATTATTCACCCTATTGCTGCCGCAGATTTATGTGGATCATTTTACACTCAGGTCTTACTCACTGCACCTTTGAAACCTCCCAGGTTTGATTGCACACATAATTAGTTTTTCTGCAGGTACTGCTGCAGGCCTAGTGCTGGGCTACAAAGCAATCAGTAGCTATAGCCCATTGAGTTCAGTACATTTGATTCAAAGTATACATCTGAAACAAAAGCACTAATTAGGACACGGACAGCCTGTTATTCCAGATACAATATTCCTCTGAGGAATCCTAATAATCCCCTAAGGTATTTCCCAAATCTCTACTTCTAATATTCCTGTTGGGATATTTTTGGTTGCTTGTGCAGTCTCCTTCTTAACTCTTTCATACGGCCATTGTGCTACATTTTGATACCAGAGAATATGAAACGAAATGTAAAACCCAATGCGTATGCTTGTGCTTGTGAAGTAATCAATGCTGCTGACAGTGCAAATCTCACTCACTGCTTCTTTAAAGAGCCTCATCTTCACAGTCTTCTCTCCTTCTCTGTACTTCTCAGATACTTAACTAAGACTTAAGTGGAGGTCTTTTCTAGTCTGTACCACATGTAAGCTCCTTTCCACCCACCGCACACGGAGACATCATGCTCCCCTCAACCCCTGCTCTTATTCACCGAGTATCCACCTCAGTCAGCACCAGAGGGAGTTGTGAGGTCAGTAATAATAAGAGGTGATAGAGTGGGGATGCAAGGTGCCTTATTAAACTCAAGTTTAGTTGCACTTTGAACCAGTGCCAGAGCTCATCAAAAACCCTTCTGCCTCTCACGAAGCATACCCGGTGAAAAACATCCAGCACTCCAAATTCATAAAAAGACGAGGGAAATGTCAAACTCTCTATGCATGAGACACAATCAATCAAGCCATCATGCAGAATTACAACTTTACTTACTTAACTTTAAAATGCAGTACAGGAAGCAATGATAACCTTTACAGCTTGTCCGTATGTAATAAAACTCAGCGCTGTATCATAGATATCTCGGTATGTTTTTGGACAGTGATGCATATTTTGTAATTTTGCTTCTGTACACCAGCACTGTGCACTTTAAATCAAACAAACAACACATTATTCAAGCCCAGATTTTCAGCATTTAAGAGGTTTAACATACAGTTAGGTCCGTAAATATTTGGACAGGGATTTCCTCCATTTTAATGCTCTGCCAGGTGTTTACTGCAGGGTTTTTAGTTGTTTGTTTGTGGTCCTTTCTGTCATGGTTCTGGGTCATTTTGACCCAGCATTTTGAGTTTCTTGTGCTTTGGTTTGATTTTGTATTTTGGGTTATATTCTTGATCTCTTGTCGGGCTTTGATGATTATTATTATTATTTAGTCTGCTTCAGTTTATTCTGCTTAAGGGTTTAGTTCCTAGGTTTTGTGTCTCGTGTTTAGTGCAGGTTTAGTTCAGCGTCAAGTCAGCGTCCTTGTGAATTGTTTCTTGTTTCCTGTTTTATTGTGAAGGTCCGTGTCTCATGTGATTGTATTCAGTTTTGCTTCCTCTGTCTCGTCTTGTCAATTACTTCCACCTGTGTTCCCCACCTGTGTGTGATCTCCTTGTGTTCTTCTGTATGTATTAGTCGCTGGTCTGTCTGTGAATCTACTGCGAATCTCCGTGTGTTTTCCCTGCCGTCCACCTTCTTATGCCACCGTTCATCCTCCTACATGTTCGTGTTCATGTTTGCTGTTTAGTAGTTTAGTTTGACCCACTATGATTAGTTTTTGTTCCGTTTTGCCATTTTTCACCTTGTGCTTTATTTTACAATAAACCACCTTCACATCTCAGCGAGTGCCTGCGCTTGGATCCTCATTTATTTTCTCCACACAGCTCATCCCCTTAGCCGTGACCCTTTCTGTCGAAAGTTTAGTCTTCAACAAGTGAAATTCATGCTCAGTTGGGTTAAGATCAGATGGTCAATAAAGAATATTCCACTTCTTTGTTTTAATAAACATCTGGGTTGCTTTGGCTGTATGTTTGCGGTCATTGTCCATCTATATTATTAAACGCCGCCTAATCAATTTGACTGCATTTAGCTGGATTTGCGCGGACACTATGTCTCTGAACACCTCAGAATTAATTCGGCTGCTTTGGTCCTGTGTCATATCATCAACAAACACTAGTGTCCCAGTGCCACAGCCAACCATGCACGCCCAAGTCATCACACTGCCTCCACTGTGTTTTACAGATGATGTGGTATGTGTTGGATCATGAGCAGTTTCACACCGTCATCATACTTTTTTCTTGCCATCATTCTGGTAGAGGTTGATCTTGGTTTCATCTGTTCAAAGAATGTTTTTTCTAGAACTGTGTCGGCTTTTTTAGCATAGTCTAGTCTAGCCTTTCTATTCTTGAGGGTTATGACTAGTTTGCACCTTGCAGTGAACCCTCTTTACTTTCATGCAGTCTTCTCTTCATGGTACACTTGGATATTGATGCATCTACCTCCCAGAGAGTGTTGTCTGTTGTGAAGGGGGAAATGACGCTGCGATCATCCACCACTGTCGTCTTCCGTGGACGTCCAGGTCTTTTTGCGTTGCTGAGTTCACCAGTTTACCTGTAGATTTTGTCACTCCTAATATTGCAGCAATTTCTCTGATGGATTTTTCCAGTTTTTGCAGTTTAAGGATGGCTTGTTTCACCTGCATGGAGAGCTCCTTTCACCGCATGTTGTCTGCTCACAGCAAGATCTTCCAAATGCAAGCACCACACCTCGAATCAACTCCAGGCCTTATATCTGCTTAATTGACAATCTATCTATCTATGTATGTGTTGCACCTCAAAAGGTCCAGGAACTCAGTGATCCCCTGGTACGTCTGGGAGGAGATCCCTCTACCATCCAACGTCTCATTAGAGCATCCCCCAACGCTGTTAGATATGCATACAAGCATGTGGGGACCATACAAACTACTGAGCACCATTCTGAGTTGTAATATTTTGGCAAACTGGACTAACCTGCTGCATCATTTTTAATATTGACTTTGTGGGTGTCTTTGAATTCAGCCCTCTATAGCTGGATGATTGTAATTTCCATCAAATCGTGTGCCATTCTTTTCTTCTTAACACATTACTCAGTCCATCACAGCAGGGATATCAGCATGATTTTTTCCCCATTTGTATCTGATTTGCTTTCCGAGTGTTCCTTTAATTTTTTGTTGAGCAGTATTTTAGATCTTTAGCTGTTTTTAAGGACTTTATAACCAATAAAAGAAGACATTTACATTTGCTTAAAATAAGTCAAATAATGAAATGAGACTGAATATTAAAATGTAAAGGAGAAAAGGTAGACAACAGAAGTCAGCAAAAAATCATCAGCGGTCGATACACATAAGCACACCTACCACCTACTTCCACACTCGACCTGCACGCAGAAATATCCAGCGCAGTCACCAAACAAAAGTCTTGTCCTTGGCAGTGCTGTGGAGGCGTTTGTTTAGACCAGGTGGAAGGCGGGAGAGAGCGTGAGTGTGGGGTGATGCAGTACGTTCAGGGCACTGCTGAGTCTTTTTTGTTGTTGTTGTTTTTTTGAGGGGGGTTTGCATGCGACAAAACGAGTTTAAAGAAGTCTGCTTGTGTTTCATGCATTAGCAGACGGAGCAGCAGAGGACAGGGGCGAGGTGTGACTGAGCATGTTTGTGCAGGGTGTTGATGCGGTTATGGCAGTGTTTATGCTGCACTGATAAAAAGAAAAGAGAGAAAGCAATAGGACTCTGTTCCTAAGCTTAAAACCAATGACCCGTGGATGAAATCTGTGATGTCAGCAAGATGTATGACTTGGAGCTGTTATATATGTGGCTTCATCTAGAGCTATGAGCTTTTACACCCAAAGGAGCCCATTTTATATAGCAGTGCTTCGAGTTATGAAGCAGAATATCATCACGGGTCCGGGAACAGTTCATCATTGCCCAATTGATTCCCAGTGGACCCTGATGTGACAGGGCAGGACTTCTTCTCATGGCTGTAGGAAGGGGGAAAAAAAGGTGTTTTCTCTTGGAAACATCCTGCTAATTTCAGCAATTCTTTGCTGGTGTTTTCTTTTAGCTTGCTGCAGAGCATATGGGCTGATTTTCAGACTGTGATGCAGACATGAATTTCAAAGTCATACCTTCTCTATCCAGATAGCCAGCATATCGACAGAATGCACGGATGGATGATAAAATTTCAGCACCGCAATTAATTAATCAATTTTCAGAGCAGATGTGCTTTTTTTTAAGAGGAACTACCATCTGTTATACCATTTTTTTCCTCAGAAAATGACTAATGATCCGTTTTGCTCTAAATATAAGATTAATCAAATCTGCCTAGTGTTCATTCAGGGCAAAATGCGCAAAAAACATGATGCATTTCTGCCAAAATTTCCTAAAAAGAAGTAGCACCTCAGAGGATGGGGTTGACTCAATAAAAGTCCTTGCAGCCTTATTAAGCAGGTACGGCACTTTAGCAGGATGCCCGGGAAACCTGATTCCCTAGTGGCTGCAAGGGCAGATGGAGCAGCAGTTGGGTGAACTGTGGTGGCTGCTGCCCAGGTAGTTAAATTCTACTGTCACTGCAGCTTGTCCAGATTGTGGTGCAGTGCTAACTTTTACCGAGTGCAGCAGCAGAACACTGAATTTCTCAAAGATTCACAGGAGCAGTCTTGGAATCTGTATGTGCTCTATAAAATCTAAAGCTGTACCCGAGTGCAAAAATACTTATACTTACTCAAAGAGTTGCATCCACTTGTTAGGTGATTACATTACAATACTGCTTCTAAGTCATAGATCCTGCTACGTTTATTAAGAATGTTGTTTTTAACAAAATTTTTAAAATATTTTATTTAATATAAACAACCCCTAAAACAATCAGTGGTCATAATCTGCCTCAATGGCCCTTTATTATTAAAATAAAATTTGCAGCACGGTTTTAAACTCAGTTTTTAAAACTTTACGATGTACCTACAGCCCACAGGCTCACGGTGCCAAATGGCAAATTTTTGAATGCTTCAGAGATTTCTAAGATTTAAATAGGTACATGAGGCTTAGGATCAGGAATCTTTCATAGCGAGTCATCCAAATCACACAGCGGCACGTTAATAACTAACCTTGTGTGAATGTGAATGGATCCAGTTACCCCTGAAACCTTGAATAGCAGAAGCTTTTAAGAAAATGGATGAGACGACATTATAGAGGAAATAAGATTTATTTATGAATCAAAATAATATCTGTAAAGATTTGCTTTTTTACTTATGTTTATGTGTTTGTGAATGTTGATTCTATGCGTATGTATGAATGGAGGACATCATCAAGAGTAACTAACACTGATGCTAATGTGGATCCTAATAATGCACAAAAAAACAACCGAAAAAATAAAATCTTTTAAATTTTAACAAGCATAATGTAACCAAGGACAACACAGGGCACTGAAGATGTACATCTGGATGAAGATGATCACAGAGGCGAGGGATACAAGAGTGTTTCTGTAGCAGTTGCTCAGCTATGCCGTATGCTAAGCATTCAAATTATCCTTTTATAATAAAGCATCTCACATTAACAGTAATTCTAGGCACTGAGCACCACAATATAGTCCTCCTCTACGTTTTTATGCAAATCAACAAAACAAATTCATTTGTTTTTAGCAGTTTACTTTTTTAAGTACCTGCCTTGAGCTAACACATACAGGACACTTACCAACAGCAATGGCTTTCCCCTGAGATAATGCAGCCTTCTTTAATACACTAATGAGTGTCTGCTGTGAGTCAGAATGTCTGCTACACCAGACAGACAATAAACCTTTTTACCTGAAAGAAAATAGCTCATTGTGGAAGTGCTGTTTCTTTAATTTGCCTTCTATCACTGGGTCCAAGAGAAAATGAAATTTTACCTCATTGAGATAAAATGATGTGAAGGAACAGGAACAGTCCTAAAATCGCAATTCATTTAGAGCAAATATTTTTTGCTGATTAGACTTCCTGTATTCACAGACAGTGACATATCGTTGTTCAGATCATGACAAGAAAAATACTTTACTTACTTTTACTTGTATGTTACATATTGGATAATAGCTGGCCTGTACACACAGTGCTTAATAAATTTAAGAGACCATCATCCAGTGTAAAGCGTATGCTGCCCTAAGTTAACATTGCTGATAAGTACTGGTTTCTGTAAGTTTCTGTAATGGTTAATCCACCTGTGTGCTCAAGCACTTTATATTTTTAATGCAAATTTTTTTTTCCCATGAATTTTCAAATTTACTGTTTAACAAAAAATAAATAAACAACATTATTTTATTTTTGGATTAAGATGTCAAATCGGTTATTTATTTACACTCGTAAACAGAAAATATAGTTTTCCTGGTTGAATGTAACGCTCGATTAATTCCTGACTCCTCAGAGAAGTCCGGCGTGCCGCCCCAAATTTGGGTATAAAAACATGAATTCAGTTTGTTATTTGGCTCACAAATAACAAATATAATTTATCGTTTTAAACAAGTTTTTGACAGATGTCTAAATTGTTTGTGTTTTCTTGTTTTCATGGCAGGTGGTCTAATAAATCTATAAATACAACAATATGTGTCAGCGCTGTTGACACAGTGGAAAAAGAAGAAATGACACAATGGAGTAATGGAGATGGAGCACACAAATTAATTAGTGCATCTCATATCTATGTTTGCCATCTCACTGTGGGGGCAGTTTTATTTTTATAATTCTGGTGTCCATCTGCGCCTTTCACTCACATAACCTAAACAAGATTTCTGAAGATACCGCCCCACTCCTCCTCGTTTGTAGGAGGAAAGGCCTCGAGCCATGGGACGTCCCTGCAGTGTTGAAGGAAAGACACGAGGATTTGCTTGTTATGTATAAACAGGTAGGAAAACTATCACCCCAGCCAAGGCTGATAGGATTAAACAGATTTGTGAGCGGTGCTATTTAAGCAATAAAGACAGCTGCAGGTTGAAAGCTGTTACAGGTGTTTAGAAAGCGAACGAAGGGACAGGACTCTCAGCAGAGGTTCAAAGCATCAGCAGAGCTCTACAGGTATGTTTCCTGTTCATGTAGATGACAAGAAAGCTGCTGAAGACGTTGTCACAGATCTGCTGTTAAAGACAGAATGAGGTTATAGCATAGTTGTGGGGATGTGGCAGATTGAGTTCTTCCTCTAGAAAGAGGTTTAACAGAAAAAAAAATTTGTGATATTACATATCAAAGAGTTTAAATGATATCATTTAAGGGTTTAGTTTGAAGAAACAGCCGTGTGCATGAAAGGGGTTAATTAGAAGAGGTTTATTAAATTATGTGCATCATCCTTTTATCATCTTTGTTAGGCTGTTTAATAATAGAATTCATTTTCTATCTGGCTTTAATAAAAGATATAGGTTGTCATCTTTTCATTGTTTTCATGCTAAACCACAATTTTCCTTTGTTTTTTTATTTTTATTTTTTGCAGTTATTCATTTGTATCTATAGTAGTTTTAGGTCAAATTTAATTTGATAATTTAATTTAAAGCACTGCTTCTGAGCTTTCTCGAACCATAATTGCCTTAGCATTTAAAAAACGTTTTTCAAAGTGGAAATTCATTATTAGCTTTGGAAACTTTGGAAGCTTTTTAAAATATATTTTATATTTCTTTCCCTTTTTCCGCATACTTTAAATTACATATCAGTGTGAGATGTGGAAAAACTCACTGAGCCTTGAGGTAATCATGCTTTATCTGTATTTTATTAGATTAAAGGTCATCTGTTTGCAGTCAGGAATGCTCCTCCACAGAAAGACATGCTATTGTTCTTGAGTAATGTGCTGAGCTTTGGAAATGTAATCTTTTTAATACCATTAAGAATGCATGTTTTAATCATGTTTTACAATATTTATCGTTTTACCTTGAGATGAAGACAGACATTTCAGAGATGGATGTCTTTTAATCTGAAAAGACAGAAGCTATGACTATATTTACATGGCTGGATGGCTTTAATTTAAGTGAACCACTCTTTTAGGATCTAGTCTACAAGATGAATAAAAATGTGCAGTTAAATAAGATCCAACTCTGAAAAATAAAAAAAAAATAATAATCTCGACTATTATTTCCCGCTTTTCATTTCAGAATACATTTTGTTTTACAGCACACTAAATCAGCCACCACTCCTGTAAATGCACACCAACACATTTGAGTGTATACATTACTCTTCTGTAGAGGAAATAACGCCATTAATCCACATCTCCATAATATAATCATGTATAATGACACAGCCGCGTTTTAATCAACACTAAACTTCTGACATTGTCTCAAAGCGCCTCATTTGATACCCGATCCCCTCTTGTGGCAGCAGCGTGTAGTGCATCCGGCAGAGGATGCAGCTGGTTGTCATGGCAGCAGTGCTGGTGCTGGCGGGGGCGGAGCAAGACTGCAGCTCCGGCTGTCGCCCAAAGAACATCAGCCTCCCTGTGGACACCTGCGGCACCACCGAGTTCGTCGACACCACCATTTGTGAAGGACAGTGTTTCCAAAAGGTGAAGAGTGACTCGGTCTCATCTAACTTGTGCTACTTGTGCACTGTTTTTCCCGATGAGACGTGTGCGTTTATTCTGCTTAGACGTGATGTGTTAAGCTGAGCTCAGTGCTCCTGAGGAAATCATTCATTTCAATTTGATTTATACAAATCACCACAGCTGTCACCTAAATGTGTTTTATTGTAAGGTGAAGGCACTATCAGGCCCAATCACATAACCTCCCATGAGCGCTAGGTGACAGTGGGAAGGAAAAACTCCCTTTTAACAATAAGGACCCTCCAGAACCGAGAACCAGCCTCGCAGTCATCCAGCCTGAGTGGCTGGGGGTGACAATAATAGTTGCAATCTGAAAATTTTATAGTGTTCAGTAAGATTATGTATTGCTATAAGTTTTCTTTAAAGATAAATCACATTTACAACTTTATAGCAGACCTCTTAAAGGCTACTGCAGGGGCGCACATTTGATCCTCCCCAAGCCATCTCTTGTGTCATTCCCTGGCCCTTCCCTCTCTACATACTACTGCTCCATAAAAACAGAAAAGAAAGAAAAATACTATAATGAGAGATCATTACATAATACAAGCTTTAAGGTTAAAGCACACATTCAATGACCATCAAAATTATACAAACTTTGTACAAGTATATAAAAAATGAAAATGTTTATTTATTAAAATGCTTGCAAAGTGAGTAAAGATTACTGCCGATTAAAATCTTGTAGTTTTGAGTTTTTAAATGTCTCACAAGCTACATTTTCCCCCATAAATAATCTTAAATAGTGGCAGCAAAAGTCAAAAGCTGTCAGATTCATGAAGTTGGAATGAAATCCCTTTAAAGAAATGGAACTGACTGCGTTTATATCCATGTGTCTGATCCCTCTGCTCTGCTGGTAGGATCCCAACTTTGTTCATACTGACGACGGGCCCAAACAGAAAACCTGCAACGGAGAGTGGTCCTACGAGGTGAAATACACAGAGCAATGTCCACGGGGTTTCATCTACCCTGTGGCCAGGAAGTGTGAGTGCACTGCATGCAATGCAAACACAGACTGCGGGACCTTGTCTGGATACATACCCAGCTGTTAGCCCTTTTAAAGAACTCCAGTATTCATCCTGCGCTTAACAGTTATCTTCTTTGCACCTCTTCCCTCTGAAATAAACCAGTGATACAAGCCTTTCTGTTCCAATCTGTTTTATTACAATTTTTTATAAATGCAACCCCTCCTTAAAAGTTCTTCTCTTTATACGTGTAGGTAATTGTGGTCACACCAGAACACAGGTATCAATAGTCGTTATTAGACCGCTTGCATTATTAGTGGCGCGTTTCAGTCTTATAGTGTCATAAGTCACAGCAGAAGAAACTGTGTAGATGCAGCAGACCTGTAGAGTCAGCTAGAAAAGCAACCACCCAACAGTTTCCCTTTTTGTTTTGAGCAGGGTGACTGACCCCTGAAAGTCAATAATCCTGCGAGTCAGGTTTCCCTGCTGAGAACAGGATGTAATCCTGCAAAGAAAACAGAACACTTCTCCTCCTTTTTTGACAGGTGGAAATGAAAATATAGAGTTTGCAGCATATTGACCCCCCCCCCCCCCCCCCCAAAAGTGCCTGCAAATTGGTGTCTCTCTTCTCAACTCAACACAGCCTAGTGAGCAGAAAACCTCCTCAGAGCTGCTAAAGTGGTGGAAACTATAAGCCGGCTAAAGATACAGATCTAATATTGTATGCTTGGGTGTGAGGAGGCCTCAATATAAGCAAAACGTATATATAGATTCAAAAATGAATATAAACAGAGTATGCACCTGCAAGCTTTGTTTTTTTCTCCTCTGATCCAAACTAAGGACTTTTCAAAATTCGGGACAAAAGAAAAAGGCAAAACTAATGGACGACTCTGCAGAGAAATGAGAAGAAGAATAAATGAGCCCTTCACGCCCTGAAGTCTGCAAAAGTCTGTTACGATAAAGTTTGGAAAGGACTTATTTTTAGCCAAATGCAGGTGCATCTTCTGACTCTACAGACTGTTAGCATAAAATCTTGTTATAAGGCCAGAGACAAACCTGAGGCTGCTGCTAGCAACAACTCACTCATTAATATGACAAGCTGTTAACTACCTACAGTGCTGTTACCTGGCAACACACCGGCTTTATCCTCCTGCATTGTGGACAGCAACTCATTCATTAACAGTTTTAGCATGTGGGTTTGTTGGTGAAAAAAAAACAAAACACTGTTTAATTGTTGAACTAAAGTGTATATTTTTTTTCCTTTTCAGGGGCTGGAATGCAATAAGAGGCAACGCAACACTATAGTGATGCTTTTTGCACAAAAAATGATGTGATCATGATACAGTGATTCTGCAGTCTCAGTGTTTTGTGAGACAATCACGTATAATGGATCATGACAATCTGCGATACTGACAAGACCAATAAAAAAAATGCCACTAAGGCAAAGATCAGGAATTAAGTAAATAGACCAGCACTTATGTTACATTATTCTACTCTGACTGAGAAATCAAAATGCTTTTCTACTACAAGCCTTACATACATCTGTTAAGTGAATGATCATGCACACACATACATTCACGCTCTTACAATTTAAGGTTCAGTATCATCAGCGTCTGGACTGGAGGAGACTGCAGTGACCAAACCACCGACCTTTCTGTTGGCCTAGAAGACGACCCACTCTACCTGCTGAGGCACTGCTATGTCCTATCTGTGTCACTGCAGGTTGTGGTGTCACTGTGTGTGTGTGCGTGTGCATTAACAATATTATTATTTTCTAATAATGTGTCATTTCCTGCCCACCATTTCCTCTCTGTGATTTTTTTTTCCCACTTTGCCCCTATTCTTTTGATAACTACCACAGTGAGGATTGATCAAGTAGTGATTATGGTAAGCTTAACTGCTGAGATCATTTGTTGTTTAATGCATTGCTCTATCAGTCTATCAATAATTTGTTCCAACCGTATCTAACACGATATTTCTAATTAATTGGGTACTCCATAAATGTAAAGTATTCCTTTAATTAGGTCTCAAGGTTCAGAAGAGATAGATTAAATTAAAAGTTGTTACATTCAAAGCAACAAAGGACAAGTTATCCTGACACTCTGAATCTCCAGTCTGGATCAGGTTCCTAATGAGATTTTGTTCATTACACATCAGCATGTGTGAAAGTTAGCCTTTCAGTCTGTGAAAATCTTCCTCCAGTGCCCAGGCATGGGTGTCTCAACACAGAGATATATCTATGTTTAATATTTTTTGAGGTTTGGCACATCTTAGGTAGCTACAGCATAACAAAAGGCCACAATTCAGTCACATAACTCGTGTTTGCCCCTCCCATCACCCCTATCCGGTCAGATGCCTGCACTTCCTTGAGCCTGGTTCTGCTGAAGGTTTCCTCCCTTCAAAAGGGAGTTTTTCCTTCCCACTGTCACCAAGTGCTCACTCATAGGGAGTCATTTGATTGTTGGGGTTTTCTCTGTATTATTGTGGGGTCTTTATTTTACAGTATAAAGTGCCCTGGGGTGACTGCTGTTGTGATTTGGGCAGTGATAAGTAGATGTCTCCCTGGAGTCTTACTGATGGATGTTGAGGTGATGGAGGGGTTAAAACAGCAGGAAGTGATGCAGAGCAGTGTGATGTATTGAAAGCAGTGCACTCAGTCTTGTAGACGTCCAGTATAGTTTTAGTTTTTAATTTTACTTGTTAACTTTAATAACCATGGGTACTCCGGCTTCCTCCCAAAGGTCCAAAGGGTTAGGTCAGTTGGTGATTCCAAACTGCCCATAGGTGTGAATGTGGTGTAAACTGTTGTCTGTCTCTCTGTGTTAGCCCTGCATCCAGCTGGCAACTTCTCCAGGGTGTACCTCACCTCCTGCCCTAAGGTAGCTGGGATAGACTCCAGCCCGCACCCCTGTGACCCTGACAAGGAAAAGCAGAAGAAAACAGATGGATGGATGGATCCCATCCGTGTGAGGGATTCCACTGGAATCCTGAAAGGAAGTAAAGGATTTGTCGGTCTTGTTAGGGAGAAAAAGATGTAGGTAAGTTGTGTTACAATTGCATGATAATACTGCACATTTTAATTCAAGTGATCTTTAATTTTTTTATTTAATGTATATCACAACTGTGGGTGCTGTGGAGTGGGTGATAAAAAGATGCTTTCCATAAAGTTTCTGAGTGATTTTAAAAGTGCGCTGCTCAAGAAACTTGTATTCAGTGGATATCAATATTTCCACGGCTTGTAGCTCAAAAGTCAAAGCTAAAGTGCCTTCACAAGCGAAAAAATCAATGATAGCAAAAGAGGTCAGAACAGAAATCCATGGGCAATGATTACATAAGGTATTGTTGCACTTGTACAACAGCAGCTTGCTGAAGTTCAGGGTCTTGTTTGGACCAACAAATTTTCAGTTTGTTGTTTTGAGTCAGAGAGTAAGAGGAGCTAAGATGGAGTAATAATCAAGCCTACAGGCAAAACTGACCTAAGCTGCTGGCAGTAGAGTCCACGCTGGCATGTAGAGAGATGGAGCATGGCCCACAGGTGTGAGGCAGCAGCCTTTTTAGTGCTGACCACATCACAACAAACTGACCTTTTCTGTTCACATACAAGCAGCCTGAAGGAGGATTTTTAAACAAACCATACAATGCAAGAGCTATATCCACATCCTCAGCACAATGCAGTATGTTTTCAGTGGATGGACAAGAGTCTTCGTTTCATCTGACCATGACCTTCACCACAAACTGGTGCGGTCTCTACCTGAGTATGAAGCCACCTGGATAAAGGTCAGTATTTCCAGGTTTGAGGCCATGGTTCTTAGCTTGATAACCAAACATGTTTCATGTTAACAACCGAAAGGACAGTAGACCCAAGATCAGGTCTAAGTTACATTTCACCTTTGCATCTAGATCTAGACCAAAAGAATGAAGTCACTTATACTTCACTCCATAAAGTAGCTGGTCTCATGCTTGAAGAGGCTTCTTTGCACTGAAAGGTGTCAGCTGAGATGATTCAGGCAATCTTGGAGGTTTCAGAGGCATGCCAACTGAGAGGAGAACCGGAAGAGCTGGCTGGACAGCCCATCTTATCTGGCTTCTGAACTTATGATTAAATAAATAGATGCCTTCCAATTAGGAGAAAGCATTGGGCAAATATAGGAAAACAACATTTCTCCACTTCAAAAGGTTAAAGCTACTGTTTGATGTTTTGCTTAATTCAGTTCAATTCTATTTTATTTATATAAAATCGCCTCAAGATGCTTCCTGATGATTCCTGCAAAAGACATGTTGGTTTGACCTCTACAGATATCAACAGCAATTTCTAACTTCGCTAATGGACGTAGGTTTGGATTATTAAACAAAGAATTTGATCCTAGATACAAACTGCATAAATGAGCTTCTACTGAAAGATGCCTGTGTTCTGCCTAAAAGGTATAATGAGGATCTCAATCACTTGGAGGGTGCTCAGGGTAGATATGCCACGCCTCTGCATTGAACAGAGCCAAAAGAGATCATTTGGGTGTTTGACATAGGTGCATGGTCTTAAGTTTTAAGCTGGAAGCTTAATTTTAGTTATGCTTCCCTTTGTATGTAACTCTGTCATCAGCTGGTAATACAAGTAGCTAGAAACATTATTTGAAAATCTTAGAATGCTACTGAGCTCAAAGCATGGATTAATTGTCAATGAATTTTCTTTCTACTGAAAAATAAAAGAAGCTGTTAGTTTACAGGAGCGAAAGATGTGACAGCCCCGTTACTCCATTTTCTCTGTCAACGTCCCAACAGACCTTTGGTCGTCTCACAGCAATGTTCATGGATTTACTTCCAGCCTCTAACTCACTTGGCTCACATCTCCAGTTCGCTGTGAACACTGCAGGCTGCATATCTGCTGACAGATTTCCGTCCGTTCTGGTCACCGGTGTCCTTTAACGGTGGCTTGTTTTTATCCAGTAGCCCCCTGGAGGTTTGCGCTCCGTCCTCACTGATGACCGCCGCAGCCAATATTGCAATAGACATTTTATCAAGTTTACGGATGAGGTGTCATATGGCTTTCTTTGCTCGAGGGAGGAAATGGACACAGTGATGTAGTGGATGGCTACGTCTCGGGCTATGATGAATTTATTTATTTATTTGGATGAAGAATTTTGTAAGAAAACAGGGCAAACCATTTTTAGAAGTTTATGTTTGTGTGTGTTAATGCTAATAGCTGTTAAAGATGCTGAGGTCGGACTCTGCAGATTACTCTATTTTCTGGACTTTAGAGTACTTTAGGAAGTTTCTCCAGTAAACTGTTTTATTGTGCTTTCCAGTAATTGTGTCAGGTTTTAACACCCAGCTTGAGTTGGACTGATATGATTTAATCCGCTAAGAGCACTGATGTGACAGATAAAACTTAGCCAGGCTAGTGGTACTTGCACTAATACTGAAAGACCTTTTGAAAAATGCTCATTTTGACAGTGCTAACCTGGCTGTAGTGTGTAAAATTGTAGTCACTTTTAATTAATATTAAAAGTAAAGTGACCTGACTAATGAGTTACATTGCAATTGAGTGTTTCTTCTTCACCAATCTGGATTTAATCATTAGTTATAATTAAACCTGGCTCTTTAAAAGAGCGTCTTTGGTGCTGTCTACCT
This sequence comes from Perissodus microlepis, assembly GCF_051167445.1. NCBI lineage: Eukaryota > Metazoa > Chordata > Actinopteri > Cichliformes > Cichlidae > Perissodus > Perissodus microlepis. Next base: position 30,559,422 of record NC_140461.1, read on the forward strand.
CCCCTGCTCCCCAACCAGGCGCAGCAGATTGCCGCACCTCCCTGAGCCTGGTTCTGCTGAAGGTTTTTTCCTGTTAAAATTGAGTTTTTCCTTCCCACTGTTGCCAAGTGCTTGCTCATAGAGGTAATCTGACTGTAGAAATTTCTGTGTACTATTGTAGCATCATTATCTTATAAAATAAAGCACCTTGAGGCGACTGTTGTTGTAATTTGGTGTTATATAAGTACAACTAAATTGAGTTGAAGTGGTTGGAACTTATCACAGCACCAGATGAAAGGGGGTCGGGATTACTGATTACAACTGCAGTGCATATATGGGTGTGTTCATGTTTCTAACAAATACTGTGCCAATCTACCACACACTTGACAGGATTCAAGTCTGAATCCATGTAATGAACCAGCCAACAGACATTGCCATCACTAGATCCACACTGCTGTAAGGCAAAAACAACAACAACAACAACAACAACAAAACATGACTTGACAGCATATATTACGAGCGGGAAATATTCATTCTCAAGAGCTCATTAAACAGGAAACTCGTTCTAAATGAAAAGGAAACTGCTTCTTTAACAAAGTGCTCTGATATCGCTTCTAACATCAAACATAAAGATACCGGCAGCGATGACGAGAGAGCATACAGGTGTCCTTTGAAGACCCATACCTGTATCTGGAGCGTCCTCAGTGTTCTGAGTCGCTGCATAACAAACTGTACTGCATGGGGAAAATAATTCAACTTGAATTTAAATCAGACAACAAAGCTTCACAGGCTGTGATAAACGATGCTTGCATCAACTGTCTATTCTCATGTTTTTATAAATATTAATAAGATTCATTCACACGTACACCTTTAACAGCATTATAAATAAAGACAGTGGTGCTGGTAAATAAAGAAGGGCAGCATGCCTCCATTTCATAACACAGCCTGCAGTGAGATGACTGCACCCTCCTCTCCAAAAAATATGTACAGTAAAAAAAGGACTTGCATTTTATTAGCATGCCCTTTAAAAAGTAAAGTATCCACCGTTGCAATTCTTTAAAGTTCATAGTTTTCAGCCCTTGCTGCCATTGCTCAATCTGTGGTAATAAGAAGAGGGTATGGAGGCGAAGCTACCCTGGGCTGCATGACTCTTGACCTACAGCTGAGCTCAAGGACAGCGGGATGTGTACAAATGAGACATTACTGTCTGAGGAGTTCTGCAATTCTCTTGCCAGCCGGCACGATGAACTGCTGTGTCATGCTGTTGTCTATGGCCTTAGGTCAGTACGAAGAAGGGAGTGAAAAGACTGCTGCTCAAGTGTGTCCGGTCTGTGATAATCAGGCAAAAAGATCATTATGGAACTTAGCATGAATCACATTTTCAAGGGTAATCATTTACTAGTTGGATAACTGATAAAACGTGTACTTAAAAACGAATGATTTGTCGTTAAACAGCCTTTAAGCTAATACCAAAGTGCTCTCTGTAATATAAATAATTAAGACTCTGTGACAAAAAGGTGGGAATACATGTCGGAAGGATTAGTTCCCATTTCAGCGCCGCCTTTGGATGAGCACGGATCAGATATACAATGAGAGCGAAGCCCTGACATTCAAACCTCTGAGAAATTATCTGTCAGTCTAACTCAGGGGGATGAGGAGCTCCGCTCATGAATTTCATTTGTCATCACACTCTATTCTAAGACAGGTCACTGGCTTTATTTTCTTTGTTATTAATGCTTTTCATCTATTCTCATTTTTCTGTCGATAAATGTCTTATCAGCTTGTCAAACATAAAGCAGTCTGGTATCAAAACGATAAAAGGATGATAGAACTGATACTGTCGAGTATGAAGCCCACTGAATTGTGTTGGAAATTTTTATTTAGATATACCTCAGACATATGCTATGAAAAATGGCTGAACCTTTTTGTGTTGACTGTCACATCTATTTTATTTGTAGCCTATAGCACGTTTAAACAACAGACAGTGACTTAGAGACAGGCATATTTACATTCCAGGTCTCCAAAAAACAGAGTTTCAAAATACACGAAAAGCTGAAATGTGTATTCTTTCGTTTTAACTAAATATTGTGGGACGTAATGATTCATCTCATTAATCACGACCCGCTGCTCTCCCCTACATACGCTGCTTTTATAGGTAAAAAATATCAGTATCTGTATCAGCAATACTGGCTGTGTATTTACTTGGTATTGGATTTATACCCAAATTTGCAGTATTGTATTGCATAAGCACTGCGTTGAACCTCAGCAGGTCATTTTTGCAGTCTTTAATAATGCATTAAGTTGCTGCAATGTGATTGTATATATCGTATATATACACACAGACAGAGCTACATTCAGCAGACCTCTTGTGATAAGGGTAGTTCAGCAGCTTTTAATACCAGTAGCCCTCCCTGACACAACCCAAAAGGAGAGTTGTGTTCTGGAATTGAATCAGCGACCATTTATTTGGTAGGTCACTATTTAATCCTCTACACTGCACACTTCCAGAGGCTGAAATTTTTAATGTTTTTCTGTACTCATCCCGCACAAATAAAATAAAAACACACCACTAAATTTAAAAAAAATTAAGGGAACAATTATAGGGAACAGTATAACTCAAAGTCAATTAAAATTCAGGGACATCGATTCGTCCACTTAAGAATCATAAACCATTTTTCATTTCCCCTGCTTTGGTGACAGTGAAATGTTTAAATGAAATGTTGTGTGCCCGACAGGTATTAAGACAAGACGCCCTGGGCGATGACTGAGTGTTCCCTTTTTTTATTTATTTAGGCAGTGTTTTAATATATAATAAATTGGTGACCTTAACTTTATGATTAACTTTAAAACCCTGTTAGCGTTTGGATGATACTATGTCACCATCCCATTCACTGATGTATATGTTACTGACTTCATGCTCCAATCCTCTATACAAACTATACAATGTATACATTACACTCCATACGTTTTCCCCATTTACAAACCAAACTGCTGATAATACTACAGAAAAGTCCTTTTTAAAAATAACATGCTACACTATATCAACAGCACAGACATTAAATATTGAGAAAAAAATCTTTATTTAAAGAAAAGAGAAAAAAAAAAAAAAAAGTTTTCTTCTCCTGTTAGGTTTGTAAAACTTGATAAATATTGTGGATTATTTCTTAAAGAGTGCATCACAGTCTTGAATGGTCCATCAGCCTGATTTGGATATGAAATCAGAGAGAAAGAAAAGCATATCTGAAAACTAAATGGCGAACTTGTTCCGGATGATTTCGCCACCTTCCACTTCCATCTGCTCGTAAAGCCACTTCCTGTCACAGCGGCACTCAATGCCACACTTGCGAGATCCACATTCAGGGCACGGGTAGAAGCAGCCCATGCAGTCCACATCCAAACAGTCACACAAGTCCTTGCCATTGGAGAGCAGTCGCCCTTTGTTGTCGTACACTTTGTTTTTGGCTCCAACATTCTGCCTGCGTGATTCAAGCAGACAACGTCTTATAGAACAGTTGCATCTGGTTTTCTTTAAAGCTTTTCTCTTCTGATAGTTTTGGTCATTTTTTTAAAGTTTCATTCTAAAACTGTCATATAAGAAGGTCATAACTGAATGTAAACCACCTCTTTATGAACCCAATTTAATGCTTATTATGTCTGACAATGTTAATAATACTTAAAAACCAGCCACAGTTCCTTGTTTGAAACACTGGTAAAGCTTTGAGTCAGGAAAAGCTCATCTTCTGAATACACTTATAGGACAGTTACTTGGGGTTGGTCACTATATTTCATGTGTTTTGTCATAAAGTGGTTAAAATTTATACAAAGACTTTGTGTCATTGTTAGATGATACTTAAGGATGTACAAAGGAAAAGTTTAATATACTGCAGGAATGACAGTCTTTGACTGATTGGTTGATTGATTAGATCACACCACACCAAATTCTACAACTTGTGGATGCCAATTTAGCTTATTTCTATCCACATATGAGTTCCTGGCTGCTGTGGCAAAACCCCGCCAACTCATCAATACACACTCTGGCAAATGAGAACGGAAATCTGAGGAATGTCACCAGCAGATGGTCTTAATTTAAGTTTTTTTTTTTTTTTTTTTTGGTTAATGTGTTTCTTCTCCAACAGTCTGCATAAGGGCACAATCACTTAAGCCAGAAAAGGAGAATGTTATCCACGCAGGCATAATTTATGTTCACATCTAATTAGCAAACTAAGTGCAAGACAGTAAAAAAGGATTCATGACAAAAAGAACTTAGTGTTAAGCACAAACAAATGCTTCTACCATCAAACTCAGTGGAGATACTGTATGCCTGCATCCACACAGGGAACGTTTTTATTTTAAAACTAAAACTGATCCCTGTCCAGGCTTGACTTTTAGCCCAATTTTAATAATATTATTCACCAAGAGAAGCCACAACAATGGGAAGAAGAACCATGACAAAAAACAAACAAAGAAAACAGGATGTGAGCCTAGCTGTGATGTTTCGCCTTGCAAACATGCAAACACACAAGAGCATTAGCAGCAACACCAAACTGGATCAGCAAGCATTTCCAAAACGTGTGTGGTAGTGGTAGGTGTAAGCACAATAAAGGTTTCATGCTTTAGAATGCATTTTTGTGGATGTACAGCAAGCATCTCTCACCTGTCTGACAGCTGTTTCGCTCCACGGCCACCTCGTCCACCCTGCAACAATAACAATAACAAAGAAATATAGCTCATGCAGAGATAAATTAGGCCTAAAATAAATAATACACTTTATATTACACATAAAGACAACTGGGGAAAGAGATTTGTGGTTTAATGACAACAAAGAAACTGCTTTATTTCAAATAATCCAGTGGCTTCTGGTTAATATTCTAATACCTCTGATGTTATATCAAAACATCATGGCTTTGTTGCATTTATGCAACAGTTATGACACTTTATTATTATTTTTGCATTTTAGACTTTTAAAAATAATTCTTGAGGGGTAAAAAAGTGAGCACACATTACCCTCCCACAGTATACACAATAGTAAAAGAGACACTCACCCTCATTCCTCCTCTTTTGTCTCTGCGAAGAGCAGCTTCTTTTGCTCTGTCTCTGTCCGCTTGTGTCGTCATCTGATTTGCGACATTTGTCTCCTTCAGGATTACTCCTCTTTTACGCAGTTCAATCTGTGAAATTTACAGTTATCAACTCAAACAAAGAAAGCAGAGTCACCTGTTAAGCATGATCCTGTTGTGAGACCGCACCTTTGAGGAATCCTGTCCTTGGGTGAATATGGTGGGCACCGCATCCTCTCGGAGAAACTGTTTGCCATTGTAGTCTCTGAAGCAGTCTGGCCTAAAGTGCTCCGAACAGAGGCAAGTGTTGGCAGTTGGGATGAAGTTTTTCATCCCAAGGCTGTGCACCCATTTGCTGGCGAGTTGAGGCTTGCTAAGAGGAAACCTGACACACAAGAAAGAGAAGAGATGCTCCAGTCTGCATGCCCTAGTATTCCTAAGCAAGATACTGAACCCTGAGTTGCTCTCAAAATGTGAATGTTAATCCAACACTTTTCCTGGCTTAAAATGAATATTTGGTGATTAACCACAGATGTAAAGAAATTATGGTTCAGCAAAGGTAATTTGGTAGTCTGGGGATGCCAGGCAAGCACATTTGTCTAAGTGCTTTTTTTAGCTAACATTCACACTCCGATGGATGCATCGGAGAGCAATTTGGGGTTAGTATCTGGCCCGAGGATATTTGGCATGCAGACTAGGGGAAGCCAGGAATCGAACCACCAACCTTCCGATCAGTAGGTGACCTGCTCTACCACCTGAGTTACAGCCACCCAACGGCACAAACAAGAGTTTGTTTGTGCCGTTGTTGGTCTGTCAGCCAAGGAGAGGAGTGGAAGTTCTAAAATACAAAGAGCTGAACTGAAAACGAATGTTAGAAACAATGAGCCCTAAGTCTCCACTGCAGTCACTGGCTGAGCTTTTCATGCTGTATATTTTGGATCTTTCAAGTTTTGTGGGGGGACTTTTGCTAATCTTTCCAGCCCGCCTGTCAACCAATCGTTCATTTCCAGCTACGTGCAGTTACAATCTAGGAGGACTGCAAGAAACGTGCACGCAGAGGGATGCATTTGCAGGACCATAAATTACACTTAAGCATGACCTGTCATCATGTACAGTGCAAAGAGTCAGCATTGCCCTACTTAACAGAACCTCCTACAGTTTCCTCTCATCTTTTGCCAACTAAATAAGTTAAATGATAAGATAACTCTCCTTTGGTGAACGACCAAAACCTCAAAACTCTGGTCTACATGGACTTGTTTTACATGCAAGATATTCCAGATTATGTTTTACAAATCTGTAAACTATATCTTTGCTTAAAAGCAGATACTGACCGAGGCATCAACGAGTGACCACATTTATTACAGTAACATTTTATCAAGCTACCAAATTATTATCAACTTACCTTCTATTCACTTCTGAACGCCTTATGTGCAACCGGAATTTGTTAAATAGGTTTATTGGTGTGCTGCATTAACATATTAACACCGTGTACATGTACATAAGCCGTAACCATAAGCAACTAGCTTTAAGTAGATGCTCTTCCTTCAAGAAAACGAAGCTTGAAAAATCAGGAAAGCGGTGAAGTAACTTGCCCAGAAAAAGCCATTACGTTGTACCTGTGTGGCGTCGTGGTGCGGTGTATAATGGTCAGCACCCTCACGTTTAACGTTAGCTAGCTCTGTGGAGCTAATGCTAAGCTAAACCAAGGCAGCTTTTCTTGAAGCTAATGTCCAAACCTTTTAATGTTGCATTCAATCTTGAGGCCAGGATTGGCCGACTGAAAACACACGCACACCAACGCTGTGCAACAATACCGTTGCAAGCTAAAGAGAAACTTTAGCTCCTCCGCTGCACAGAAAGCTTACCTGTAAAATCTTATTTCCGACCCTTTGACAAACTTATTGTTGCATCCTGTTGCCGCACATATAACGGGCATAGTGACTCTCTTTTTTCTTCCTTTTGTCTAAACTATATGACAATACGAATGAAAAAACAAAACAACAGCAGTTTACAAACTTCCTTTCGCCGTCTTCTTCGGTCAAACTACTCGTACTTCTGCTTAAGCTTCCTGTTTCCCATTGGAAGAGTCTGCCCTCTGGCGGCGGTTCATGATATTCACATACATGTAAAACACTGGGAAACAGTCATGAACATGATTGATTTATGCACAATATGAATGGGATGGGAAACAAACTTTGACAGACGGTCATTCGGCTCAAGTTACGTTGATATTCTAAATAAAATAAAATACAATAAAAATAGAAAACACACATGCATATATCACTCAGAGAAATATAGTCACAGCTCGAAAAGTGCAAAAATATCTGTCTTAGATTGCAGACACAACGCAGGAGACTAACGGGACAAACATCAAAAACATTTTCTGTAGGTGCAGAAGTGAGTCAATGAATTCACCACACACACTTGAACTGTTGACAGTGAGTGCAGAATATCCTTAACAACACATTTCCATTTGTTTTGCAATTTTCAATAACGGCCGTGCTTACAGACTAGCGGAACAAGCTGATGAATGACCTCTTATTCCAAAAGTCTGACCCATCCACTATGTGTCCTCCTCAGTCATGTTGGTTACCATGTTAACCAAAAAATTGAAATGACTTTGCCCTGCAATGACTTACGAGTGATATGGGTGTTTTTGATTACCAAATTGAACAAATAAGTGTTACTTATAAGTCAAAGTATAACAGTGGAATTGAGCTGAGCAGGCGCAGTGACTTTATTGGGCATGTTGTAACTCTGAACACTGTCTACATACGCTCTATACCAGGGGTGTCCAATCCCAGTCCTCGAGAGCTACCGTCCTGCAGGTTTTAGATGCATCCTTGTTTTGACACACCTGAATCAAATGAATGGCTTGTTATCAGGCCTTTGCCAAACTTGATGGCATGCTGAAGAGGTAATCAAACCATTAGGGATGCATCTAAAAACTGCAGGACAGTAGCTCTCGAGGACTAGGATTGGGCACCCCTGCTCTATACACTGTGCATACAGAAGGGCGACAATAAAGGGAAACTAGAATACAGGGCTATTTAAGTAGGGTTACAAAGAAAAAATCCCCCAAAGATGGGTGCTCATTTAAAAGTTCAGTGGACCAGAAATAAAGTCTGGTGTACTGAGATGAATGCTGAATACTTGATCACTTCAGCTAGGGGACTTGTGGGTTATTTTACTGGTGTGATATGACCTTCACAGTCACAGCAGGTGGGGCTCATTACAGATTTATTATGGGAAAAATGGAGGGTCATGAGACTTTGTGCTGGATTATGGAAAAGAAAGTGTAATAAGAAAGGGAAAATAGAAGTATGTATAAAGTCTGTGATCCATCCAATTTCTGTAAAATGTACAGGAATAGACCCCATATTTTCTCAGAGTCTTACACATGTATAAGCAGGTACATACGGTATAAAGATGGACTATAAATTACAGCAGCAACCAATACAAACACCAGGTTCCCTCTACAAATTCATCTTCTTCTCTACCTTTCAGCTGCTCCCTTTAGGGGTCATCTGCCTCCATCTCACCCTCTTTCTATCCCCCTCTGTCACACCAACTTTCTGATGTCCTCTTTCACTAAATCCATGAATCTTCACTGTGGTCTTCTTCTTTTAATTCTGCTTCATATTCAGCATCCTTTGTTCAACATTTCCACCATACCTCCTCTGATATATCAAAACCATCTCAGCTTTGCCTCTCTAACTTTCTCTCCAAACTGCTCAACCTGAGCTGTCCCTCTCATTTCTAATCTCATCCATTCTGGTCACTCCCAGTGAAAATCTGAACATCTTCAGCTCGGCCTCCTGTCTTTTTGTGAGCACTGCCATCTCCAAACCATACGTCATATCAGAGCTTATTACCATGTTATAAACCTCCCCGTTCACACTTGCTGCAGTCCTTCTGTTATTAGGTTCCCTGTAAATTTCTCACAGTTTGCAGCATCATCAACCAAGGCGCATTTTACATTATTACAATAATTTATCGGCGTCATATAGAGGGTCCAAATTCAACAATTTCATTTCATTTTAGTTGATTATGAAATCATGAATAAATTCCTAAAGCACAAAAGTTTTTTTTTCCTGTATGTAAATAAATAAATAAATAGGACCTCAATTAAATGTATATATATATATTTTTAAAAAAAATCTGTGTTCTAAAAGTCTATAATTCTAAACACGTAGGCCCTGTGGCCGATTAATGTGCTGGGGCTTTCCGCGCCTGCAAGACCAAATCCGGGATAGAGAAGCCCCCGGCCCCCTCTGCCTGATGAAACCTGCTTCCTGCTGCGGCAGCCGGAGCTCCCAGGGGCCGCTGGATCACATGATAGAACGACGCTGGCTAGCGAGCTAACATGTTAGCTTATGTTGTTAAAGCCCTTGCCAGGAATCGCACACGGACGCAGTAGCCCGACTAACAAGCAACCTCAAAATCCTTAAGTCCTCGGTGAGTCTAAAAACGCAGCTCTGTGTCATTTCTGAACGTTTTTATTGACTCAGAGACGTTAACTTAGCCAAGCTAGCTAAGTTAAACTTGTTTATAGGAAGTTCGTTTGGTGTGCGGGGCTTCTCGGCTAACGTTAACGATACTGGCCTTGTGTGGCTCGACCAAGAAGCTAATCTCACCTAAACACCTGGTTGTTTTGGTTTAATAGCAGTGTTGATGGCATGTTTACCGTTTAACGTATGTCGATGTAAGCTGGCTAATGTTTACAAGCCAAACTTGAGGCTAGCTGTGTGCGTTTGTTTGTTACTACTTAAGTGGCATTAAGCTTAGTTAACTAACTAACTAACTAAGCTAATGTTAGCAGCAAATCTGCGGTCAAAACGGCCACATCACAGTATACCGGTACTGTCAAAACAATACTTGTCATACGTGTTAAGAGTTTTCACTTGCGCTTTCATGTGCTCCTACTATGGTTGCAAAGGGCGAAAAAACAAAAAACTAATGGTACTACTACTAAAGCTACTTTAGCTTGACAAGCCAGGCAGGCTGTTTACTCCCTCATCCCTATATGTGCTTGTTTTCAGTGTGAAAACCCTTTGATGCACCTGCCCCACCCGTAGAGGTGGTTTCACTTGTTTTTCCTGACAAGTGCTGTGTGCAGAGGTGACATCTGTTGCACCTGCTATCTCAGCGGGGTGCATCACATCTTTATCATATCTTTATCATATCTTTTAGTTCGGTGACCTGACTTAATTCCCAACACGGCTCCACCAAAGATTAATCAGAAGAGAAGTATCGAAGCTAAAGAAGTGAAAACATCTGGGTGGATCTGCAAGTGAATACACTTCTTCTATTCTTCTTCCACCACATTGTGTGCGTGTGTTTGTCTGGGAACATTGATTGGTTGTGGAATCTGTGATCCCTGAAAGCACTGACTCTTTCCTTTCACACCAAGATGTTGCTGAGTGCAGTAATCCATTTCTGCTTCACCGTAGAGAGTTGCATCCGTTGTTACTCTGAGAAAGCGATGTTTCCCAGTCGTAGTCATGCTGTCTTCGGACACTGGATTCGCACCTTCTCACGCCGTGTTTTCTCACATTCAGTCTTCCCCGCCACTCTGGCTGCTGACACGCGCAGTAATTTGAATCTTTCTCAGCAGCTTTGTTTGCATATTACTTACCAGTTCACAATCACTGAAGACTCAGAAAGCCCATAATGAACACGGACATTTTTATTAGGGGTTTTAAACTTAAATATGACTAAATGAACAATTTGTTTTCTAAATTTTTAGTATTTAGTTATCTGACTGGCACATGCAAAAATACTAGTTGCTAAATAATCTCACAAGTTTTTTATAAAAGCCTAATTTTGACGCCCATCGATTTTATTTGGCCGCAAATTGTTTATTAAAGAGCAGACTGATGTTTGACTTGCTGGAGTGTAAACGGAGAACAGGTCCTTTCTCTGCTTTTTTTTCTCTGTATTTTATAATACTGACTCTAGATTGATCATCAACTATAAAAGATTATGATGACCAAACCAGGTACAAATCATTATAAGAACTGCATTTTATTTTATTATTTATTGTCTATAAGTTGTTACTGATGGGCGATTTTAGAGTTGCATCGATTCTTTGTTTCTTTTGTGTTTGTTTGTTGGTGCTCTCATTTAATTTCCAACAGTCTGTGAAAACATGGTCAAAGGTGACTGACTGATAAGTTGCAGGGAACATTGGACTTTATCTGCGAGACGAGAGCCTTAAGGTCACATGCAGATAGGAATTGTTACAGCAAAAGACTGTTAATTCACGCGGGAGACCACGATGCCCTCGATCATCGTACATTTTAACTAGTAAATCAACTAAGCTTAGACTTGTATGACCAGAATAACACATCATAATCAACATATTCTGAATATCATTCATTTCAAACCTCAAACCCCCAGGTTAGGCTTTTTTGTCCTTAATGAAATGACCCTGAATTGGATAAGTGGAAGAAAATATATGGATGAGTGATAATTCACTGTTTTATGTTAGAAAATATTTTTTTCTAATAAGCTGTGTGGCATTTTTGTGAGGGAGGTTTAGAGTGGTGACAGAGAGGACAAGTAGATGCTATGTTTTGACAGAACTGGAGAAAAATGGAGTAAGAACCTTGTAAAGATTGAAAATGGGTGGCTCTAATACTTGGAGAAAAAGAATCGAACACCACAACCCTGTGTGGATTTAAGAGCTGTGCAAATGACCAATAGTAACCTATGGTGTTCCCTCTTTCACCTCCCTCCCTCCTCCCCGTCTCTCTGTGTGTTTTCCCTCCTGTCTCCCATAGGGCATTGTAGAAAGGGACTTGTCTTCTTTCGTACTTGCCCTCTTCAAGATATCAAGTCATTAAACTTCTGCCCAACAAGTCACAGGGGTTTTGGCATCCTTTTAAGGATCATCAGGCGAGCTAGTCCTTAGCATCACCGCAGAGATATCAGCAGGCTGAGGTTGTGGACTCTAATGGGAAAGATGGATAGGCGATAAATAAGACACCAGATTCTGAGGTAAGGTCATTCCACCGCTGTGCCTGTCACAGTCGGTCTCGCAGTTCAATTCTAGCTGATAAGAGCTTTGAGTCAAAGTGTCGTTGACCTTGTTTTTCTTTATCATTAAACCAAAGCTGCATTTTCAGTGAGGAAACTGTTAAGTTCCAAAAAGTAAATGTTAGAAATTGCCAGAATGCTTTGAAAGGCAAACTTGATATTATTCATACATAGCCTCATTTTAGTGCCATTAGCCAACATGGTGTAACAATCACAAATGCTATCATGGAAATGTTACCAAAGCCTCTTTATGCCAACAGAAGTTTTGTGTTCATTATCGTTTAGCTTAACTGTTAGGAACAATAAGATTTTACTGGTTTCTTTGGGTATGTAAAAGCTTATCAGTGAGACTAGGAACATTACTGCCATAATAGCTGTGTTCTTTGTTTCATTTTATTACAGGCTTTCCCTTTAATTTTTGAACTGGCATAACCCCAACAGAGTTATGTAATTTCAGTCACATATATTCACAGTTTCATTCTCTTTTCTCTGTCTTTCTTTATCTTGTTGGAAACATGGGGAACTTTAAAATGCACAGAAAGGCTTTATGATACTTGTATGGAAAAGTACTACTGTTACACTGATAAGTACAGATGTTACTACATAGTTATACCAACTAGAACACCTACCTGCATGTGGGTTTTTTTTATGTTATGAAATCTTGCAGGAGTGGTTGCCGAGTCCTTATCACCATTTATGAAGCAGGTGGTTTGCAGAGTAACCAGTTTTTGAGGTTGCAATGCCACAGAAAGGACCTGCACCAATTGGCATACTGTGAGTTTCCATAAATTTGATGCCTATGTCTTTTATGCTCATTACTTTCTGGCTATAGTAGACCTTTACAGTCTTTATTCCAGTCACTGAGCATATTACATCAAATAAAGTAGTTTAAGTTGTCGAGTAATTCATGGTTTACTAATTGGTTAGTTTATGCACTACATTTGTGTTGGGGAGGTAGACTAAATATCAGAAGCATCCTTAAATGTAAGGCAGTAAAGTTCAAAATGTCATCAGCTACAGCCTCTGAAGTGAACCAAGAGTGACCGTAGTTGCTTTAAAAACATTTCCAAAAAAGGATTATAATAATTTTTTTTAATTGTAGGATTGAATAATGAACTGCATTAGATGTGCAGACAGAATACAGTTCTGTATCATGCCGTGTGACAAAGATGTCAGAAAGTTTGAACATTATCGTTTTTATTTGTCACAAAAATAACTCGGCCCTCATTTCCAAACTTGCTTGTTTTTTGTAGGCTGGTTAAGAACAGCCAAATAGCCTCCTGCTGATTCAGTTTCCTGAAATGTATCCATATGTGGCACATGACATGCTTTCATTTCTGCTTTTACATCCAGTTGGCTTTGCTGTATGCACATCTTTATAGCCAGGCTCCGAGTGGCCAGAACTACAAGCCTTGATCTATTTTAATTCTTTCTAAGAACTGTGTTATGCTGCGTAACAGCATAATAATCCACTTGTCATCGATATCTTCAAACCACATCCTTATTTTCTTAATTACACACCCAACCAAGAGGTTTCAAGAGAACTAAGTGTGTTTCTCACACTTGACTGTTTTGTAACTCTGTGGCATAGCTCTACCAGAGTCACTCACACTTAAGTATGTTTCAGGTGGTTGCTAACATGTTGTCTGTGAAACTCTCTTTTTAGAAATGCTTTGTAGCCACAACAGCTGACTACATGGGTTGCACAGACTGTATATTTAAAGAAGACAATACATTTCCGGAAATTAAAGTCTGTCATCAGAACAGACTAAACTGTCTTTTTTTTGTTTTTAACCTGCATTGAGACCCTTAAGCTGTCCTTGTCAGTCCAAGGGGGCTCTTACCCATATTTACGGGTAGGATCCAAGGAAAAACTTTGCTTCAGAGGATTTTGTAGTGATAGTAACTTTTAGCATAATGTCCTGTTGTTTTCATTTCGCAGGTACGTGTTGATTTCGTAATGACAAGCTGCTGTGCAGAAGATGTCCACGCTGTCTGTGACTGATATCCCAGATGTTGGTCATGGTAAGAGGAACGATCTCTGTCAGTCCAAAGTGAGAGATTTACCTGAGCAGGAGCCAATTCTTCCGATACGTGTCATTGTTAGATTATGCCATGAAGTATATGAAGTACTTGCTCTACATTCCAAGAGTGGGTATAAAAGATTTTTTTATATTGTATTATCTTTTTATTTTAGTGGGGAGAGAGCCCTAAAAGAAATATCCTACTTTATAATAAATGCAGTTTGTGCATTTCTCAACAAATAATACTAAAATAATTTAGTGAAATAATAAGTAATTTATCTATTTATGTTGCTTATCTTTTATTTTAACTAGTCTTATTTAAGCTTACTATGCAAGTTTTTGCTGCATACCTCAGCCATTTACAGTTGTAATAGTCTCTCCTTTCCCTGCTCTCACCTCATACACGTGTGTCACATATGGAGATGAGCTGCCAAAAGGCAGGTGATGTGTAATTAAGTTATTTTAATTGCAATAAAAACTTCCAAACTAGTGTTAGATCAAAAATAACTCGAGTGACAGCGAGAAAGGGGCAGAGACGCATTGATTTCAGAACTTTTTAGTTGTGACATCTCAGACACACCCAGAGTTTGCAGTTCAAGTGAAAAGCTTTTGGCTTAGGAAGTGCTGTTAGCTTCCTTTATCCTCTCCCGTAGCAAATGGTCCAACATGCCCTTTTAAACCCAGCACAGAATACATTGGCCCTTTCTCACCAGGTCATAATTTACCGTTGAATCTGTGATTGCTGCATCATGTTGTATATGTTTTTGTGAACATGGCTGTTTATGTCAGACAACTGTCAAAATAAAGATAAAGACGAGTGGAACGGCCTTGGACGATGCTTATTGTTTTCGCTGTGTTTGTCTCGTCTCTCTCAGATGAGAGTAAGGTGTTTGATGGGGCCTCTGAGCTGCAGCTGGACTGCATGGTTGAGGAAAGCAGTGGAAGTACCACAATGAAGCATGATGGCCTGCTGTCACTGACTGACCTCTCCCACCCAGACGATTTCCCCGTCCCCCCTCATAATGGCCCCTCGCTGGCTGAGATGAGCAGCCCTCTGCCAGTAGAACCAAATGACATTAAGCTGGATCCAGCTGCAGGTGACACATCTGCAAGCACAGGTGAGGGGGGGTACAGCTTTCAGATGACTGCAGTAGGAACCATGCATGTTTTAAAAGTTTGTTTCAGCAAACCTGAATTAAATACATTGTTTTTAAATGAAAACAATGCTCTTCTGTGAGTTGGTTATTAAGAATTGGAGGGTGGGAAAAACAGTGTCTTTGTATTTGTCACTATTGTAAATAGTTGAGTGGAAAACAGGACCTAGTTGTTAAATACAAAAATTAGAAAAAGGCATGACTAAACTTGCCCATCTCAGTTATGGCTGTTTGTACTGCAAGTGGAGTGACAACTTCCACAGACCAGTATAACCAGTATTATTTCCTTCTGATCTCTTGATGTTAGGCATGCTTATTCTATAGTTTGACCTTTATGATGAGTCAGTAACGTTGAGTGTGTTTATTCTGTTCTATTTTGGTTTAGATACAAGGCCTAGAAGTAACCATCGTTTCTTGAAAGGAGCATACATAACAGACTGCTTCTGAGAAACTATCTAAACTAAACCCAGATCATTTTCTTGAGTTCACATTGGTGTCATATCTCTTTCATTTGTGTGTAGATGGTCAGCCAGTGAAAAGAAAGAAGGGGCCTGCTCCAAAGATGCTGGGCAACGAGGTGTGCAGTGTCTGTGGCGACAAGGCCTCTGGTTTCCACTACAACGTGTTGAGCTGTGAGGGCTGCAAGGGCTTCTTTCGGCGCAGCGTCATTAAAAGTGCCCAGTACTCCTGCAAGAACAATGGTCGTTGCGAAATGGACATGTACATGCGCCGCAAGTGCCAGCAGTGCCGCCTGCGCAAGTGTCGGGAGGCGGGGATGCTGGAGCAGTGTGAGTGTCTGTACGCCAAATGAATCAGAGATGAAGAAAACTTGCAAACCCACATGCAATGTTGGCATGTGGGTTTCTAGCCAGAGTGCAAGTCGTGACAATGAAAAGAAACTCTTTAATTAGCTTGAGCTTTAGGATGTGCATCTTCTTTTGACCTGTAGGTGTGCTTTCTGAGGAGCAAATTAGACTGAAAAAGCTGAAGAAGCAGCAGGAGGAGGAAACGGCCCGCACGTCCACGGTGGTCACACCCACCCCTCCTCAGGAAGCAGCCACACTGGATCCACAGCAGCAGGAGATGATTCAGAAGCTGGTGGCTATGCAGAAGCAATGCAACAAGAGGTCTTTCCTTGACCGACCAAAAGTGACGGTAAGTGTTTCAGAGGGGAGTTGGAGCTGAAATGGCAGCAGCTATAGAGACAATGTCTCAAATGCTGAGGCGGGTCTGTCTCAGAGTCAGACTTATCTCACTACTGTATATTTACTGTTAATGTATTCCAGCCTTGGCCACAGAGTCAGGATTTGCAGAATCGAGAAGTGCGGCAGCAGCGGTTCGCTCATTTCACTGAGCTGGCAATCATGTCAGTCCAAGAGATTGTGGATTTTGCTAAGCAGCTTCCTGGTTTCCTTGAGCTCACAAGAGAAGACCAGATTGCTCTTCTGAAGACATCTACTATTGAGGTCTGTTGCTAGTGTGACTTTTGTTAAATTGTACCCATTACACTAACTAGAGGGGGGGAAATGGTATCTATCTTTTACTGGCCCTTTTATGAAAAGATTTAAGACGCCTCATTATGAGCCCATTTTCTTTGGATTGGCTGTCCATTGCTTGATTTTTAACTCGGCCCCTCTAAGAATAGCTACCTTGTTGTCTTGCCTCTGTGAATAATCCACAACCAAACTCTAAACATACTAAAAATACTTTAGCATTTCCATTTCATTTTGGCAAGTACTCTGTGATTCAGAGGTGGGAGTAAACACAAGTGCAAGTCTCAAATCTTAACTGTTAAGTATCAAGCAAGCAAACTCCAAGTTACTCCAGTGAGAATTAAACACGTCAGAAAAAAATTCTGCTGATCTTTCGGTTCAGCTGTTTTCAGTGTTACTAGAAATTGTTGCAGCCGACGGTCTTATAAGCCTTCTGATCTAGTATTTGTTTTCTGTGGCAGTAACAAACCCTCAACAGAGCCCAGTGCTCGAAAATAGTAATATGATCAGTATATTTCTGAAAGGAAAGCTCTGTAGTGAAAACAATTAATAGTATCCAAGGATGACTACAGTATACTTTAACATTGCTTATGATGAGCAAACCCAAAATACTTACCAAAGCAAATTTAGTTCAAAAAGAAGAGCAAATAATGACTCATAAGATACATATTCTGAGCAAATTCCCTTCTGCTTTTGATTAATAACTGTGAATCTGTAGTGTACAAACTGACTATTACATTTTCATTGTAATATGGCAACAAATAGTTTGTGTTCTCTTTTGAGTAAGTACAAAAGTTAAAGGCTGGTGTAGTTGAAAGACAAAAAAATATGTTTTTTTCTCTTTCTCAGATTATGCTGCTTGAGACGTCTCGGCGATACAATCCTGCCATTGAAAGCATTACATTTCTGAAGGACTTCAGTTATAATAAGGAGGATTTCGCCAAAGCAGGTTCATTTGTTCATTTCGACCTACCAAATAATTGTTTTTATTACTTAACCAGAGTGTGTGCATTTCATCTGTCAGAATCAAAATGTCTTTATGATGACAAAAATTTAAGTGCAGTACTTATAGTGTTAAAAAGGAGAAACAATATATACAAAATTCAGCACATGTACGCCAGTCCCTGCATTCACCTTATTGCACCAGTCCCATCAGTAATGATTAAAAACTCTGCTTTAATTGCATCTAATGCTTTAATGGTTGTATCAATGGTTGCCTTCTAGCAGAAAGTCAAAGATTACAGAGATGTATAGAAAATATGTTTTCATATGTTCCCTTACCGTGAAAATGCTCATATCCACAGCGTGCAGTTGCAGTGCGTTTCTATTTGTAACATGACATTTTATTTCCTCCCTCCTCTCTCCACTCTTACCTCCTCAGGGCTTCAGTTTGAATTCATCAACCCCATCTTTGAGTTTTCAAAAGGAATGAATGACCTGCACCTGGACGAGGCCGAATATGCTCTGCTCATTGCTATCAACATCTTTTCTGCAGGTCAGAATTTATAAGCTACACACCCTTCTCATAGTGAAAATGCTTTGAGAACTAATCCTTCCCTTTTTAGTTCTGAGGGAGAAATGAACTGTTTGCATTTGCAGATTGAGCATTTTTTCCCCTCAGAAGGCTTTCTTCGCATTTTACCAAAGTAGATCTTTTTTTTCTCCATAAACAAACAGGAGAGATTAATGTGTGTGTGTGTGTGTGTGTGTGTGTGTGTGTGTGTGTGTGTGTGTGTGTGTGTGTGTGTGTGTGTGTGTGTGTGTGTGTGTGTGTGTGTGTGTGTGTGTGTGTGTGTGTGTGTGTGTGTGTGTGTGTGTATTTGCTTTCAGATCGGCCAAATGTGCAAGATCATGATCTGGTGGAGCGGCTGCAACAGCCCTATGTGGATGCACTGCGCTCTTATATCATGATTAAGAGACCAAATGTAAGCACCAGATATATCTGTAGCTTTTTCTTCTGTTACAGACTGAACGTCAGTATAATCAGGCTGTCATCATCACAACAAGCACATTAGGTCATGACTAAGGTCATATTGTATTGTTGAGACTTGTAGGGGGTTTGAACTGTTAGAAGAGCAGTTGTGTGCTCGATAAAGCTGAGTGGTAAAAGTAATCAAATGTAGACCACATATTGTTATCTAAAAACAGCAACAATTATACATTATCAGCTGAGTTGATAATAGGTATTTGTGTGTTTTCACACACATATTGTGAAATGATTGTGTGTTTGAAAGGCGTTTTGGAAACTATTCATTTATTTTTAAATGAACTTCCTTAGGATCACTTGATGTTCCCCCGCATGCTGATGAAGCTGGTGAGCCTTCGTACACTAAGCAGCGTCCACTCGGAGCAGGTTTTTGCCCTTCGCCTCCAGGACAAGAAGCTTCCCCCGCTACTATCTGAAATCTGGGACGTCAATGAGTGACTGCAAACTTGATGTCACACTCCGTGGCTTTGTTAAGCCTGAGACAGACATTGCATCCAGCAAGATCACTGACTCCTTTCTGACGATCTTGTCAAGGACTGGTTGTTTTCTTTTTCATGAGGAAGGGAGAGCAACGCTGCCCTTTGCTCTCAGACTGCTATATGGCTTTGTGTTCCTAAGAGGAACATGAACGCCTACTTTTCTTTGAACCTTGCTTTTTTTTTTTTTTTTTTTGTTTTGTTTTTCTTCTTCCATGTAGATACTGACGTGATTGTGGTTAAATACCAGCATTCGGCTCTTTAGCCAGTTATCTCTGATTTAATATTTGTTGAACGTTTTGTCAATCTCTAGTGCGGTTTTTATCCTTTTCCTCTAACAATAATAATCAACAGGAACTGAGCAGGTCTTGGCTGTGGCTGTTTCAAATGTCAGGATTACAGTCACACATTCAGTTAAAATGGTGATATTTGCATTTGTGCAATAGAACGGGGAAAAGATGGGCATAATCAGACCCACGACAGCTTTTCACTTTATTGACATTAGGTTAAAATATAGGCCATTTGGTTGATACGTAATATGCATTTTAATATGGCAGCAAATAGATTTTTGTTCCCTTTGGAGTAAGTACAAAAGTTAAAAGCTGGTGTAGTTGCTCAGGTAATGTGAAGTAGACCTCTGAGAACTGGAGGCTCCTTTAATATCTATTAGTTTAATAGATTTACTTTAGTTTTTCCAGATGAATAAGGGACCTTTTTGGTCGTCTATAGAAGCCCATTACAGTTAGTGTAAATTGTATATTTATTTACATTAAAAATAAAAAATGCAAAGCTTATCCTCAAGATTGTACAATCACATGCTAACGCACAAGAAAGTACAACTCTGCAGGTGACTAGTAGGCTGGGCCCTTCACAGGAAATGGTGTGTTTTGTTTTGTTTTATCACTCAGTGCAATGGTACCCTGAAATACAGGCGGTATTGTCTTTAAGATGTAAGGAAAGATGAAATTTCAGTTTGGCAAAGTCAATCTACCATGTCTCTGAGCCTTTTTTTGTTTTCCCCAATGAGAAAACCCCTTTTCTGTCAAAGTTGCATTCACAAATAAATGAAAAGTTTTGGCTTGATTAACACCATCTTTGTAACTGTGTAAGTGAAATGTAATTTGTGATTTCGCTCTAGCATTTAAAAGTGTGTCAAATGTTTGAGCAGAAAAGGAGACGTTTTGTGACATTTTATTTTTGATAATCTACTATGTAACTAATACGGAGGACAATAAATGTCAAGCTGAATTTCTAGTTAGAAAGCTAACTTGATCTAAAGGTCTGTAATAGTGTGAGTATCTTCCTTGAATGGGTACTCAACATCAACAGCTTTAACCGGTCAGATTTTGGGAAACCTCACTAAAAACATGTACCAAAATCTTTATTAACAGGGAGCAGGAATCAACAGGAAAGAACTACTTTACTAGAGATATATATGTTTTTCTTATTGCTGTGTTTCCCATGCCTTGTCCTGTGCGGTGTAACACTGAAATGCTGCATAATGGATGATAAAGGACTGCCAATGGAAATCCATAATTGTGAAGTCTGTTTTCTCTTCCTATGTTGAGGCAAAATGGCTGCAAATTGGGACAGTTTAATGGCTTTGCAGTCTGTTTTACAGTAATTTAATTACCTCTGTAGCCATTACAAGATGTCAAGGTTAGATTTCTCAATAACTGTAGATGTAAAATGCAGTTTGCTCTGCCCTAACAAACAATTTCTATTATTTCAGCCGGGAGGTCGTCCAGAATCATGGTTTTTTTTAGCATGTTTTTGGGGACCTTTTAGCTAATAAATTCCATCAGACGGCTAACGTGCTGGTTAAATGGGACATTACACCTGCTACACAAATGTCACACAGGCACAAGTAGTCTCTTCAAAATTCACTTTATTGCACATTAGATTTTTGTCCAAAAGCACTTGCTGGTGGACTTGATGTTTAATTATTTGAATTTTTGGTTGTTAAGCTTGGATTGTGTAACCAAACGGACCCCTTTTTTTTTTTTTTCCTTTTTTTTTTTTCTTTTTAACTTTATCGCCATATTGACCAATATGTCTGTATTGTATAATATTAGCTTAAACTGATTATCTCTCCCATGTTCAGCTCATGCTTTTAATAAAATTGGCTTTGTTTATTAAAGTGTTCCTGTGAACCACCATGCACAGCATCGGGAACCCCGAAACTGACAATATTATTTTCCACTTTATTTTTAATTTTATTTTTTTTGCTTTCCTGCCTGTGACATGTAAGGATGTCTTGTGTGAAAATGATATATTGATATACTAAATTAATGACAACTCTAGTGATGGTTTTAAAAAAATAGTGATGACAATAATTAATTGGTGAATTAACTCCCTAGTTTGTATTTGCCTTTGACATCGTCTATGACGTGGCCTCTATGACAACTTGACTTTTATGTTTCACCATGCTGATTAAATGATCTAATGATACAATCCTTTAGCCTGGTTCATGCATCTTTGACCAAGCTGGATGAAAACTGATTTTAAAATGTCTCACACAGCCTAACATTAAGAAAATGTGTAAAATGGTAAAAAACAGTAAACGTTACTTAATGGTTGGCTGAATAAATGCAAATGCTTGTCCAGCCACATTCCTTACAGTAATCACAGTGGGGTGCTCTTAAGATGTTAGAATAGCTGTGGAAAACCTAGTGACAGGATTTTCTTACTTAATAGTTGCTTGGGGGAAACGTCTAACAAAAAGCCATCCATAAGGGTTTGTTCCTGCCAGAAGAAGAATGGAACAGCAGCTAACATCAGGAAGCAAACTTTAGCTATGCCTATTTTTTTTTCATTCTGTAGGCACAGAAAAGATGGTGGTGTCCTGGCATTTTTGACCATGTACTATGTCAATCCTTAAAATTTAGTTATAGATTTGGATTTTGTTGATATCCATATAATCAATCTCTGATATAGTGTTTTATTTATTAAAAAAATAAGGAGCAGGTTAAGACAAGAACGGATGCAGGAGTGTGTAACCAAACCGGTGAAATGCTTATGCAAAACTTTCCTTTAGGTCCCTTTTTAACAAAATATGAATTTTTGTATTTTGGGTTTTGGTTTGATGCTTGCAGGACCTAAAAATAGCTTCTGTAACATTACTATTAATTTACCACCTTATCCCTTGGTTGTATACCATTTCGGTTCACAGAGAGAATATGATTAACTTTATTATTATTTTCTAGTGTGCGTACTGTAATCAAAGAGCAATAGCTATTTTTGTGTATATGTATATTGTGGTAATGCTGCCGATATCTCAGGTTCTTAGCTCATCCACACATTTGCTGTTTTACAAGGAATAACCTGCTAATTGTAATGGATTGAGAGGTGGATGAGACTCGTTCAGTGCAGTTCTGGTTTGTCTTCAGCAGATCTTCAAGCCTTTTTATGTTACTGACCTCATAGCTTTTTTCTCTCTGAATGTACCCAACCATTAATTTGGTTAATGCTATCTTTGATAGAGATGTTCAACATGTACCGTTTCATTTTCATTCTCAGCAACACATGCTGAGTGTTCAAAGCGAGAGCTTTGAAATGCAAATTCCACTTTTTGAATGATCTGGAGACATTTTAATTGCCCCTGGTTACTGACAGATTATTCAACACTACTGCTCTAGAGTCAGCATGAAGTACTCTGTCATCAGGTTGGCTGATTGAAGAAACTTTTGGGGATATGTAGCACATATTTCACTTTAAAAAAAAAACTAAATTTCTTTATCATTGCGTTAAACAAAGTAGCCTACTAAAATTCATACAGTTAAAATTTATTTGGATTATTTTTAATCACTTTTTGTTAGCTTTTTGGTCATTTTAACTTTAGTTAATTATAAATAATGTAAGGGTGGTAGGCTTATCAAAAAATAAATATGGGGACCCAAATGGCTCCCGGCGTTCCTGCTGCGCGATAAAACGCAGGAAAATGGTACAAATAGATTTTTAGAGTGAACCAATGGTGACGATCCCCAGTTGGGAGCATTAGGTGGGTTTTGTCCGTTTTGTTTTGTCGCTTCCGTTAGGTCGGCCTCTCAGTATGCGGAACTCCCTGCAGGCTTCTAGTGCTGCTGATGATGATGGGGAGGAGGAGGAGGAGGATGTTGTGAAGGCAGGTTGTAACTGACCGAGCCACACGTTTCACTGAGCAGGCAGGCGGACACATATTTCGCATAATTTATTATGGTCCGGGACACTCAAACGGAGTGGCTAACCTTTTCAGCGGTTGTCCGCGCTCGATGTTTTCAATGATAAAAGAAGGACTGAATTCTGACAAACATCGCTGCCTCTCCGCCGTGACCGAGGAGAGCACCCACCATCCAGGCCGTCGTCGGCAGCTGGCTGGCTTGGCAGCGAGCATTAGCGGCTAACCGGCTAACGTAGGTAAGGTTATTCCCATTAACGCCTGTGCTCTGTGAACGCATTCAGCGCATATGTGTCGTGTGTTCTCAACAGTGTCATTGCGTTTGTTACGTTTGACAGGTGTACTGTGTATGAGACTAACGTACTGGTGGTAGCTAGGCAGCTCGCTAGCTAGCTTGCTAGCTAATCCACTCGTGACGTAGGAAAGCATACGGCTAGCAGAGGAGGGGTGAGAAGATGCTTCCTTGGCGTTAATGTTTAGGACGAATCAAAGCCAGACAGCCTGTTTGAAATATTTATCCATATATATAATATGAAAAAATGACAGCACTACCACCGTGCACCAAGGACGGTTGTATCTGAGCTGGGAGGCGCTGACATTGCCTTATCACATTTCTTCTAAGTGCTGTTTGTTAATGTTACCTTCCTCTTGCCTTACGTCCTCACCATGGCTAATCTCAACTGGTTCCAGTAAATTTAGACTACACACCCAGACAGGCTAGTCATGCGGGATTTG
This sequence comes from Perissodus microlepis, assembly GCF_051167445.1. Classification (NCBI taxonomy): domain Eukaryota; kingdom Metazoa; phylum Chordata; class Actinopteri; order Cichliformes; family Cichlidae; genus Perissodus; species Perissodus microlepis. The sequence continues at coordinate 30,583,524 of NC_140461.1, forward strand.
TGCTCTGCAAACGCAACCCGTGACGGTTTTCTGTTGAAATAGTGTGCCATTGTGAAGTCCGTCATCACGCCTGAAGCATTGCTTAACAGTTGGATAAATTGACACAATGTTCACATTAGCTTGCGACATAAACGTTGGGCACTAACGTGTGAAAACATTAGCACGGTTTCGTCATCGAAGAAAGAGAAAGTATTTTTTTTCATGTGGATACTTAGTACGTTAATATGTACAGAAATTTAAGATATACGTCAACATATTTTAATAAAGATGATTTGAGGGTGACTGGGACATAATGTTCAACGGTCTTTTTTATTTGCTGTCATGCATGTCTTTATTGATATGACGACATTTAGGTGAATGAGAGAATAAACCCAGGCTTTATGTAGATTTCACCGTTAAAATAGCTATCATATTAAACCAAAATTTTAAGGACTATTATTATTTTGTGCTTTTGCAATACAATCAGTGAACGTGTGTTAATGTGATGTTTCTGGTTATGGCAACATTTCAGTGTTTGGGCGAATGACAGTGGGCTAAAAGGCATTGCAAATGAAGGACATTGTGGTCCCACAGGCAGGCCAGTATTTCTTGCTGGTGACAGGTATGGATTGGCTCAGGGAATCAGGCACCTTCCGTCCGTCTTTGAGGTGCTGAGGTGAACGGCAAAAAGATCCCCGAAGTCCCCTGTCAGCATTGGACATATTCGTTTTGGGTGGATTTATAAACTTTCAGGAATAAAGTTTTAACATAACTGAATAGCTAGCCTTCATTCTTAATTATGACAAGATTATTTGCATGTGAAATTGTGTTAAAGTGTGAGTTAAACAGTGCAATCAATGTCCATACACTAGCTCTAATCAATAAGTGGTTGTCTTTTCCATTTACCAGAACATTATCAGAGAAAGGAGTGTGTCCCAGTCACATGTAATTCACCCAATGGATTACACAGACTAGCTACAGATCTTTGACTATATCCTCTTGATTGATGATGGGGTAAAATTTGATTTGAATCTCAAAGCCTCTGGGGAAAAAATGTAAAAATAGGCCAATCGCAAATGGTTTCTGAGGACAAATATAATTTATTATACACTGGAGCTTTTAGGCTGGGGGGTTATCTGGGTGATAACGAAATTAAGCTTTGGTTATAAGATATTGTGAAACAAACATATTGGTATGTAACTTGTTGTTAAATCAAAACAAGGCATGAGTGTCCTTGTTTTTTTTGATTTAATGCACATTGAACTCAGCTTTGCCATTTTATAAAAAAAAAAAAAAAAAAAAGGTACCTGGAACCTGATTCAAATGAAGCCAGTCTTCGTCACACCTTGCAATGCAAATTATTAGCACATAGTTAGTTTCCTACAGTCAAACAGATAACTGAACACCATAAATGTGTTGGTTATTTCATTTTTGTGACCACAATTTCAAGATGTAGAAACATCAGTCACCAAGCATATATTACGATCTTCTATAAATCATTTTAAAGTACTCGTTCCTTGTAGGTTATGAGAGGCAGGGGACCAAAATATATCAATACTGGTCCAGTTGTTAAACACTGTACCATTGGTTCAATAAAATGATAATTGAAAAGTGATAACGCATTGAATAATACTTTCTTAATCTACACATTATTCCTGGCTTGTTTGTGTGGCCTTGCTGACCTGATCGATTTTAGTAGCATTCTCTGTTTGTACTAACTGCTGTTTACTGTGACTGGCAGTAAATGTTAACCATGTTGGAGGCCCATGAATCATATCTGTCTCCTCTCCATGCTTACATAACAAGTGACTGCTTGCCTGCAGACCACTCTGAAGAGATTCATCTGTTGTGTTAATGTACATCATTATCTAGCCTTTGAAGATTGTTGTAATGTTGTGACAATTCTTTATTCCCGGTTTTTAGAGATAGGAAAAGGGGATCAGTACCACACTCGGTAATTAAAGACAATCAGCGAAGTGGCACAGTCCTGCCATCCTTATCTAAAAATAATGTTGTGAGCCAGTATCTCTGTGCTGGATGAGTCTGCCTGCAGCGCTACTGCTTCATAAAACAGCCATTTTGGCTTGGTACCAGGAAGATTTCAGGCTGCCAGACCTGTGTATAGGTTCATTTTCCTGATGGTTTCATGAGATAATTGTTACATTGTATTCTCTATAGGCCTGTTAAATTGTCCATTTTGTAGTTTTTCTTTGCTGTGACAAGGTTTATGCTGTTGCCGCTATCTAACCTTGTAGAAGTTGTTCCATGTATTTTATTTATCTTTTAAAGCTTGAGCTGAAAAGATTATTTTTTTTATTTTAAACTGCCGTTTCAGAGCTCATTTACCCATTAATGTTAAGTGACAGTTTACTTTTCCTTCTTGTACATCATTGTGCAAAAGTCAGTAAAAAGCTGCCAGGCTTTTAGGGTATTTGAATAACTTTACCAAGTGTGATGAGTGTGAACATTAAGCTGACTTCCTAAGACATGTTTCATCCCACTTGGCAAGCCTGTTTGAACTGCATCTTTGTGTGGCTCCTCACATCAGATGCTCTTGGACTTAACAGTGTGGTGAAAGTTCACATTAAACACTGTCAAGCTTCCCAAAACCACAAGAAGGTATTATGTATCTGTGGTAGCTTAAGAATCAGTGTTTTAATACTGCAGTTTCAGTGAAATGTGTTAAACATTGACTCAATTTCAAATTGACGTAAAATAAAAATATAAAAATAAAAACATTAGAACATTTTAGCATGCATCAAGAATACTTTAATTCTAATGGTTCATGTCCCTCTGTGAGCAGCTTCTCTGCTCAGAAGTGGAGCTATTAGACATAATTACACCTATAATGCGTCTGAAGCCTTCTGTAATAATGTCTACTGGACACAGCTGTGTCACGCACTGGGAGTTCTGTGGCTGAGGGGGTTAATGACCACCTTTGTCAGAATGTGTGACTATCGTGTCCCACTCATGATTTACATGCAGTCCATTTGTCTGCCCTGTTATCGTTGTGTGTCTGTTCTGTTTCTACCACACAAGCGCACATATCGAAACACGATATTCATATCAGCATTTATTTATATTTGGCGCAGATTCATTTTAAGCATTCTGTGTGGTGTCACTTCACTGAGGGTCGCTGCAGTTTTAATGTTCATAGAGCGAAACCTTTTTTCCTAGTGTAATAGATGTAGTTTCTGACAGCTCTTTCTAATGTTGTGTTGAGCATGAAAACAGAACTGGAAGTGTAAATGAGTCTTTAGGGGGACGGCGGGCTTCCTGTTTGAAGAAAGAGTCAAATGAGGTCAGAAGTGTTTTCTATAGTTAAAGCTACTGAGTCTATAACATGTAACTAGTCCAAACGACATGGGAAAAGAACAAAGCAGCACGGGTTCTGTCAGACATAGGATATACTGCTTCTCATATGTCTGTGTGATGGAGTAGATGCGGTCATGTTGTTTAATTCAAAAGCAACTCCTAGAACTGCAGTGAAATTGGCATATTTTCATAGATGTGCACAAGTTTTGCTGCTTGTTAGACTTCAGTAATTCATCCTTCAGTCCTTATGAATCAGGTCTTTTTTTGAATGTGAAGTTTGAATCTTTTTTGCAGTAATTGCACTGATAGAGGTGTGGTCATTGTAAGATTATCTTAAGCTTTTAGAAAAGAATCCTGGTCCTAGCTTTTCAGTGGGAATGCATCAATGATGCAGTATGAACCACTGACTAAATTAAAGCTCCTTCAGCTTAGCAGTTGTTGGATAACAGCCTTTAAGTGACAGTGAGAAACTGCTCTGGGTCCTGAGTGTTTGTGTTTCAGGGTGGGGTTTCAGTAGCATGGCCTCCTGTAGTATTTGTTAGTTTTAGAGTAAACGCTGTTTGGCATCGCATGATAACTCAAGTAGATCACGTTACTGTGGTTTTGTTTTTTGCAATTAGCTGATGTGAACATTAGCAGTTATGGTGTTTTCCTCTGAGGTGTTTTAAGTTTCTGATTTTGCTGCTTATTCCAGAAAAACAAAAAGCAGAGCAGTAATTTTGTAATGTTTGATGGTTTTGGGAGGAAAGAGAGATACTTCAGACTGTAGTTTTACTGCAGCCATATTATAGTCTTTGAATTGAATGTCAGCATGTTGGTTTTGCTCTGATTATATTCACACTGAAAAGTTACAAGTCGAAAAGTTGAGCATGGCACTGAAATTGTCAATTTGTGTCTTGTGGTTTTAAGGGGATCTCACTGCTGTTCTTTTCTTTCTTGTGGGCTTCCAGTTCATTGGTTACACCTGCAAGTGCTTCCCATGAGGGTTGTCCTGATTGTGTCATAACTACTAACATGTTTGGCAGTGCTGTTATTTGTTTAACTAGTACATGCCCATGCTACAGTATAGTTTGACCAGTTTGTGGTGTTGGTTGTAAAATTCAAATGATAGTAAAATGATGGTTATAACAAGTTAGATAAATGCCTGTACATGTGGCAGAATTGACAAATAAAGTTGACTTGACTTGACTTGACTTGAAATATGTGTTCATTGCTTGGTGGTTGCAAGGCAACATGATGGCGTTATACTGTATGATGCATAAGTGAAGTTTTGTGAATATAAATTAGATGTTACTGTTGTGAAACAAAAATGATTCAGTGCTTTTGCAAGGCATTTTAAAAAAGGTTATCTGAGCTTGTCGCTAGGTGATTGCAAGGCGATGTGATGACATCATCATAATAACTATTGATAAGAGCTGTCAGGGGCCTGAGATGTAGTTGTGTGCCAAGGGTGGTTGCTGAACTCCTGATCCTAATGTAGGAGGATTTGTGAGACAAAGAAATAAATACACAGAGAACACGAGTGAGTTCCTCTAAAAAGCAGATCATATAGCTGCATAAATTATTGCTGAAATTAGCATGAAATGCCATGGCTGTGGGGATGTTAAATTGTTTTTCAGAAAAGTCTTAAGAGTTGAGCTTAACATAATCCTGGCCCTGACTTGTTTTTTTTTGTATATAGTGGCCAGTGCTTTGTCATTACTTTACAAGAGGAGATCCAGAGCTTGTGCACCTGTTTGTAAAGCTGCTCATATTAAATTTATTCTTACAAAAGCAACTCAACTAATATTTTGAGATGGTGTTGTTATTGTGTCAGGGAATGCCCGCTAAACTGTAGTCATGCGCTGTATGTTGCCTTAATATGAATGTTAAGTTGTCTGTTGTCACGATAAGGGAACTAGACTGGAGCTACAAGTGGCTTCCTGGTGTTTAATAGCCATCTGTAGAGGTGCTGGTTTAGTTTGCTGGACAAAGTCCAAGCTGTGAAGTGTGCTCATTCCACCAAGGCCCCTAAGCTGCTTACTTACCTCTCCTTACCCTCCAACAAAAACAACCAGGCAACACATTATTGTCAACTCTAAAGTGCAGCAAGTAATATTTTGTAATATGTTTAGAGTGATTCTTTAGTTATGTCTATGTAAATTTAACCCAAAATTATAAGTTTTAATCTCCAACAATTCAGTTTATAGGTTTTTGTGGTTCTTCTTCCTATGTCGTCTTAATGTCCAACATATACCCTATAAACACATATCCACACACCTTTTTTGCATTTTGTTTCTTTGTTTATCTCATATAGTAGTATGATGTCTTGTGAAATTTGGTAATATCAGAAAGCATTTCCTTGTCTTGGTAATTTGTTATTTGTTCGAATACCACAAGGACAGAACAATACAGTTCTTTGTCTGGTCTTTAACTGAAAAGGCTCCAAGTGCTTTATTCCATCTTAAAACCACCTCCACGTGAAACTTCTGCTGTTGTGTGGGGTTAAAAGCCTTGTGAAGAGTTGGTGTTGTGGACAAAGGTAGTGTATATATATTGTACATAGAGGAAAAGTGGAGAATGCTGCAGAGCTGAGTGGATTTATACTTTATTATAGTCTTTGACATTTACTGAAAAGTCACAACTATACATCATAAAACCCAATCTGACCCCATTTTGTAACTCTGAAAAATTATGCTGCTGTCTGGTGATATCCAGTGTGTGCACCAGGTGCTTTCATTGTGCAGACACAAGCTTATTATATTGTGGTCATAAAAACATACAATAATATATATTTTCTTCTTCTTTGTGTGTTACAGATTGGACCCAGTCTTCTTCTTCTTTTATGTTTTTTTTTTTTTTTTTTTTGGAATCATCATAATGATAGTAAAGGAGCTGCATTTCAAGTATACTCCTGAGCTTTCTCACTTGTGATGGAAAGGTACCCTTAACTCAAGAGGCGACGTATATCCTGGATGCTGTGACATACAGGACATGGTCAGTCCAACATGGAGAAAAAGAAAATGTGCCCCCGCCTTCTCGACTACTTGGTAGTGGTTGGAGCAAGGTAAGCCCTTAGGCAGACATGGCACCCACTACCCTTTAACCTTGATACTTTTTTCTTTAGTGTCTTGACATATAATAGACATACAAAGTAGACCTCTTGGTTTTTATATCATCTTCTATTTTTACTCTGTTGAAAATTATCAGCACTTTTGAATGCACCCTTGCAGTGTTTGAAGGTTTTTGGAAAACTGCAACCTTGAAATCTGATGATTTCACAGCTTATGTTTTTGCTTTGGTGTTTATACAACAGCTCAACCCTTATGAAAAATTAAGAAAAGTAGTATATTGTTTCAAGCATAGTGACTGAGCCAAAAAAAAAAAAAGTTTTGACATAATACAGTGAAATCAGGGGGGACTCTCAATCACTGTGTCTGTTTATTTGAGCGGTTGGTGATTTAAGTGTTTAACAACAATTTCAGAGTTGTTATTGGATGGAATGGTTGTTGCCTCATACTTCTTCTGCACAGATTTCCAAACAGTTCAAACACTTCAGTTTGAAATGCTAAATTGGTTACACATTTGCTTCTGTAACCACAGAAATACTATCGAGGCTTTGTTCAATGTTTTTGTTTGAACTCTGTGGTTTCCGTTTCTTCCTTTATGAAATTTGTCTTTCCTTTTATGTCTTTCATATTAAAGGGAACCTGTTACACCTCAGATACTTTGCTAGATTAGCTTTGGTTATTTCACAATTTAAAAATAATCTTAATGTATCTTGTAGTGGGCGTTGGTGCAGCCCCTCAGTTCCTCCACTGTCTGAAACAAGCTGTTTTAGCATATTTCCCTCTTCCCCTTAAGCCAGCTTTATTCAAATTGGCTGTCGTTTAAAAAAAAAAAAAAAAAAAAAAAGAAAAGAAAAAGGGTCTGAACAGAAAGCAGGTGACGGTGAGAGCACAGAAGTCGATGTCTTTTACATTCTTTTCTCATATTTGCTGTCGCTCACATTTGACACATAAATACACTAATGTCTTGATTTAATATTTTGATGTTTCATGTAATGGATTTTAGGCTCCCCACTTAACATGTGATGGGAACTCAGTTGCAGTTGCATCAGGAATTAGTTGTAATGTGCTCAAAGAACACATTAAGCAGTAATTCTGGGCACTGCTGACAAATGTTTGCCATTTAACCTCCAGGCAACCTACTAGTGACAGTGTGGCCCAGACCCCTCAGCTTCTCCGACGCTACCCACTAGAGGACCACCAAGACTTTCCACTCCCACCAGACGTGGTTTTCTTCTGCCAACCGGAGGGCTGCCTGAGTATACGCCAGCGCAGGGTCAGCCTTCGCGATGACTCCTCTTTTGTTTTCACCCTGACTGACAAGGACTCAGGAATTACTCGCTACGGAATCTGTGTCAACTTCTACCGTTCCTTTCAGCGAGGACATCATCGTACTCGAGGAGAGAAGAGCAGTCATGCTGAGACAGCAGAACAGGCAACAGAGACCACAAGCGAAGGGTCTGATAGTGGTGGGGGTGGAGTTCCACAACGTGTGGTTTCTCCACCCAAGAATGCAGAGTCAGTACCTCCGCCTGCTTCTGGAGAAGAGGGTGGACAGCAAGGTGCTGAGCAAAATGCCGGCAAGTCCCCACAGCACAAACGGAGTGCTGCTAAGGTGGCAGCCAGGAACCGCAACAGCACACTGACCTCTCTGTGCATACTCAGCCATTACCCCTTCTTCTCCACCTTTAGGGAATGCCTATATATTCTCAAGAGGTTAGTGGACTGCTGCAGTCAAAGGCTAACACAACGGGCGGGGCTTCCTCGTGCCACCCAGAGGTGAGGTTTCAGATTTCATGCACTAATGCGAATACAAGTTGCCTGCTTCTTCACTCACAAACAGGTTTTATAGTCTTAATCTTTCTTTAAAAGCTTTGTTAGCCAAATAAATAACACACAGATTATTTTGAAGGTGGTCCTTGCCAAGAACCCATCCTGTCAAAATAAGTTGTGTAGTATAGAAACACCAGAATCCACTTGATGATTGCTGTGTAATTGCTAAGCACATGAAAACATTAAACACCCACTAAACACTTATTTTTGTATGACCATTCTCGTTGTGCCAGCCTTAGGGGCAAATACCAAGTTAGATGACAAGATCTCATAAGCAGAGACCAGAGTGGATTCATTTTAATCGCTTTTAGCATCCATATTAATCAGTACATTGTTTATTCCCTTCAAAGTTTTGTTTTGTTGACTGTAACATACTTTAACATTAATAACCATTCACACAGCTTATTATTTCACATTCAATTCTAAAGGCTAGAAAGGTTGGAGAAAACTTGTTTTGTCAGTGTTCCTGCTGATGTTTTCTGCAGTGCCCACTCCTTTGTTTCTACTCCCGTCTGCTTCTTCCGTTGTCCACCTGTTAGCTGTATGTTTGTGTTTCACAATTAATACAGGAGCCTTTGTCTGTGGTGCCGCGCAGTTTTGCAGGCCATCTGTAGTGTGTGTCTTGTTCTCACAGTATGCTTTATGCTTTCAAGCTCCACCTCAATGACAAATAATGCCAAGCAAAATATCCACAGTGCATTTAAATCAACTTTGTTTTGAGTGGTTTGTTTTACATTAAATATTATTTCAGGAAGAATAACAATTATTACATAATTCTAGTGAATCATTTTGTGTGTACACCCAAGCTTGACAGATAGTGGGTTTTTGGGAAAATGAAGGGTCACTGTTTTCACAAACTACTAAGCAATTTATTGTTAGGACACCACTCCACACTTCACCACCATCTGCTCAAGTGTGACATGCACTCTTCCTCATGTCCTGCAGACAATGCTGAGAGGATGGTAAACAATAGAGTTTGAGTGCACTACACTGAACAAATAATATGACACTGCCCATTTTGGTAAATTACTATAATAAACTGTACAAAAAAGTTTTCCGAGCAGCAAATATTTCACAAAGTCTATCTGTTGTATAAAAGGTGAAAATAGGGCTGTACAGACTTCATGGTCTTTTGCTTCCCACAGTTAAATGAACATAATCAGGCAATATTAAACACCAAGTGAAAGCAAATGAAGTGACCCCTTAATCAGCTCTTGACCCCCTGGCTGCATGTGCCAACCACAGCTGTTCCCTACACTGTGTAGCTTGAAGTTTCCTGGACTAGTCAGGACAAGTAACACTGCATATTAAGACAGATATGCAATGAAAATCAAGAACAAGAAGGTGAAGACCTTTTTCCCTTTAGGCAGATCATCAGCTGCTGTTTGGAAATACATGTCAACCAAAAATACATATGCAAAGAGTGCTGTATAGTTGGGTCTGCACTAAACCTTGATCAGTATATTGGCCGGCCAGTATTATTGGCCATTGTTAAGCCAATAAATGAAAATTTCAAAATGTAGCTTATGTTTTTTTTCCTGCGTTATCAAGTTACGTTAGTAAGGACTCTATACATAAGAAATGCTAGGGAAATCTGTTCATTTCCTGTGCCTGAAGGATAAGAGGTATTGACTCATGTATTGGAATTTTACACCAAATATTGTTATTGGTATCTGTTCTGTCCTAAATCCTGTTCTAGTCGGGTTCTAGTCTAGATAGCAAAGAAACAACTAACTTATTCAGCTGCCTGAAAACACACCTCTAAATGCAGTATAATTAATGAATGGACGCCAAGAAAAACAATGCAGTGGTTGTTAACATGAACTGTCCATGACCAACTCAGCAATCACATTCCATGTGGCCAAAAAAACACAAGTGAGTAACAAAAACTCCAGGAGAAGGGTGAACATAGTGGAAACAAAATTATTCTTCCAAAGTAGTGATATCAGGGGAATATAGAGGGATCTCACAGCTCACAAGATATTTTAATTATTAATAATACAGCACAGAGTAAAAGGGAAAACAGTACTTTGTTCATTTAATTTGTGTTAAGTTTTGGTACAGGTTTTTTATTTTTATTTGTTGATTTTTCTTCAGAGGCGCTGAATTTAGGCAGATATGGAGGACCAGTTTCATTTTGATGCAGACTTTAGTAGAATAGCATGAATGTTGCACATAGATGTGGAAGGAGTGTTATGTTTAAGTGACTGCAATTAAAAGATGTTTGTCACCGAAATCAATGAATAATTGTCATCTCAATAATGATCAAAATAATTATGGGAATCATTTTGGCCACAATCATCCATGCCAAGGTGAAAATATAACCCAGAGAGTGGAAAAGAAAAAAAGCTCTCAATTGGATACCCCCAATGTATCCAATAATATGATAAAAGGGGATTTATCGTTCTGTTCTGCCTATTAGACTTAACACAAATTGCTGATCATGTTTCGATTTTCTTAATTAAGCTTGAAGGCTAATTAATTCATTTTTAATTTAAGCTGCAGAGTACTCACAGCTGTACCCTGTATTTGATGCGGTGGCGTGATGTGGCAGTATTTTTCGGTGCTCTTTGGGTTTTTCTGTTGCCATGGGTGACTTAGTAGATTGCAAATTTTGAATGACAAAGTGCTAATTAGGCTGTCACTTCACAAGAGCTTATTCATCGAATGATTGTTATTTATAGCTGTTAAACTAGCGCAGCTTTTCCCGTCTTCTTTAAAAGGCACTGTTGGAACGTCTAGCACTCAGTTAAGCTCATACCTTGGCATTTTTTTCTTTGATAAACTGCCGCTCTGCCTCCACTTATCAGTAATATAGAACTATGGTTTCTCTGACAAGCTCAAAAAGCCGAAGGCTGAACAGACCTGAGAATCTCTCTTTTCCCCCTGACATGGTTGGTTGAAATGTGGTGTTGCAGTGACAAAGAAGTAGAGTCATCACATAATGACTGCGAGCATTTTCTGCTATGGCGGCTCTGACATATTGAGGTCTCTGCCTGCCTGTGGGTAACAGCTGCAGTTGGTGGGAGAGATCCAAACGGCTAATGATTTACCTCCCTCACTCTTTGCCACACACACACACACACACACTCCTCGTGCCTATGGTATGACAACTTTTCTTCGTGCCCCTGGTACACTGCGCAGGAGCACTTTGCCACACACACACACACACACACACACACACATATAAGTATGCACTTTAGAAAGGGTAGTAGCACTGCGTGCGTAGAGTAGTGGGTTTTCACATTACTATAGCGCCAACTACTTAAGAGCCTCTTGTGCATTTGTCTCATTTGCTCATCACATTAGGGATTTCACTGGTTATTTGTTCAGGTTTCTTTGTGGCTGTCTGCAGTAATAAAATGAACTGATGATTTCATCAACTCTGTTTTTAACTTTAAAATTTCCCTGGACATGTATCAATATATGTATTAGCGTTCTCTGCTTGTCACAGAAATTTGTTAAGCTTTTCAGTAAGTATACACACTGTCACGTAATATGTCGTTTTGAACAAAGCTACATTATTATTTTTCCTTACTGCCCAAACAGATTGTTTTTCCTCCCCTGAAAAGTGAAATACCATCAGTTCATGCATTTTAATGTTTGTCTCAGTCTTTTTCTTGAATGTTGTGTCACAACGCGCACTTCATTGAAAAATCTAAAAATCTTTAAATGTACATTAATGTCCTTCCCAGGGACACCATGTGGCGTGTGTTTACCGGTGCGTTGTCGGTGGAAGAGAAAGGCAGCCAGCTGCTGGCCGACCTGCGGGAGATCGAATCCTGGGTGTACCGGTTGCTGCGTTCACCAGTGCCAGTGGCGGGTCAGAGACGTGTGGATGTGGAAGTGCTGCCGCATGAGCTCAAAAGGCCACTCACCTTTGCCCTACCTGACAGCTCTCGCTTCTCCATGGTCGATTTCCCGCTGCACCTGCCCTTAGAGCTGTTGGGTGTGGATGCCTGTCTTCAGGTCCTCAGCTGTGTCCTGCTAGAGCACAAAGTAAGGACAGGCACAGGTGTCCTTCCTCTTGGGCCAGTCTCTTTATATTCTTTTGTGTTTTGTGCGTATATACTAAAGGGCAAGAAGAAGGATGTGGATTTTTTTTTTTTCTTTCTTTCTTTTTTTTTTTTTAAGCTGCGGTCAAATTACCCTTGGGATTTTATTAAAGATCATGCCGATTTTAGAAGTGAAAGGTACAAGCAAGGCTATATTTAGTCTGATTGTTCAGTGGTTTCCTCTGGAGTGCAGCTGCATGTCTACGAGTTTTGTCTTTTTTGTTTTTTCTTTCCCAAAGACCTTGTTAGAAATGTCCTGAAATGTCCACATTTTCTGTTGTTAGCTCACTGAAGCCGTGTGGACAGAGCACAGTGGGTAAAAAGAAGAGTGTTAATAGTTTATGATAGAGAGGAAAGACTCTGTCATCTTGTATTTTTAACACTAGAGTCATTAGTGTAGATGTAATAGGATTCTTTGTTTAATTGATTTTGATGTAGTGTTACTCTGTGCATACGTTTACACTGATACATGGGCTCATTTGCAACCAAATCAAACCTATGACTCAGATTGAGTCATAAAGACCATTATGTTGGACTTTTTTCTCTACTTTTCTGTCACTTTGTGTCTAGCAGATATGGGGTTCTTAAGGTATTCTATTTTGATATGTATTCTGCCACTCAGAGATTTCTTGCTGCTCTTGCTGAGATTTTATTGCTGTTAAATATCCATATGTGTATAACGAAAATGAGTTTTTATGGCTTTAAATTATGAACAAAAAATGGAACATGGCTTCAAAATCAGAGTTAAATCATACATCAAAAAACGTCAAGTGGTGGAAACGTATCAGGGTGGTGAGAACCAACTAATACAAAATTTGTTACATTGTAACGCTCACTTTATTAATCTTCTGCATGTTGTGTGTTTTTGTTTTTTTTCCCCAGGTCATTCTTCAGTCCCGAGATTATAATGCTTTGTCTATGAGCGTCATGGCCTTTGTGGCCATGATTTACCCACTGGAGTACATGTTCCCAGTCATTCCCTTACTGCCAACATGTATGGCCTCTGCTGAACAGGTGAAACTTAGTGTTTGTAACAGATACATGTTAAATAAGTCATTTCTCTGTATATGTGTACATTAAAAAAAAAAAAAAAAGAAGGTGTCTTTTCATTTAATAACAGTTTTGCCTAAATGAACATTTTTCTTCCTTTGGCAGCTCCTTCTTGCTCCTACTCCCTACATTATAGGTGTACCAGCCAGCTTCTTCCTCTACAAATCCGACTTCAAAATGCCAGACGATATTTGGCTTGTTGACCTTGACAGCAGCAAGGTCTGTATAACTAGAGCTCCTTCTCATCTTGGATTTTCTATTTTATTATATTGTGGTTCGTTTACCTAATGTTTATTGACTTTAAAAAAAAAATTAAAAAAAATTTGTTTTTAAAAAGCTCAAATACATTGCAAAAATTAAGACTGCTATGTTTGCCTTCAGGTTATAGCACCTACCAATGCAGAGCTTCTACCACCTCTTCCAGAGCCTGAAGCAGGCGAGCTTAAGAAACATCTAAAACAGGTAATGTATGCGATTTGTTTTGATTCCTCTTAAATTGTTATGACTATAAATTTGTCTGATTCTGCTCAACTGTGGCAGCCATATATTTGCCCCAAATACAGTGAGACTCCTAGCATACACATGAGCATTTCACAGAGAAATTTCTGGAACCCGGGTACTTCTCTGGACCTTTAAAGTTTAATCCCATGATTGCTAGTTAATCCCATTGAATGTAAAACTTGTCTTTCAGCAATGTGAAGAGTAGGGGCTTCCTTCTTCATCAAAGTTGTATGTACTGTAGATGAGTGTGGGGGCATTTGAAACTGGTTTTGTAGTGCACTAACATAAACAAATTTTTCTTTTTCCCTCTGTTTTCTGTGCATGCTCTAGCTTTTGGAGGTAAAATCAGATGCTAGGTCGCTGCTACCCAACATAAATACTTAGTATTACTGGTAGCAACTAACTTGGCCTCTAACCTGATTATCTAACATCAGAATCTGGTTCTGATTCATGGAAGTACAGCACATGTCACAAAATCCGCTTACATCTTTAATGTAATTAAATTTATTTATTTAAAATAATTGAAAATATTTAAGCTACCAATATGTGTTTACTTAGTGTGCTCATTAGCCAGGAAATGTTTGCTATGGCTAATTCTTAGATGGCATTAGCTGCTGATATTTAGAATACCATCCATCCTTATTTTCTAATTTATGTTATTACATTTTGACTTTACTTTTTATCTCTCCTAGTTGAACAGCTACACTATTAATATTCCAAAAGATATTTATTTACAAAAGATACTGACTCCCTATTATTCACTTTGTAATCGTATGTTTAATATGAGGTATGAACAGCAATAAATCCCATAATCCCATTTAATGGAATAATGAAGTTGTTTTGTAGGCAATATCATATCATAATCATTAAAGTCATTGAAAATGAAACCAAAACTAATCATAATAATGATAATAATAATAATATTTGTGCAAAAATAACCTTTTTTAATTTAAATTAATAAATTTGAGAGTCTGTAAGCAATCTGCAGTCTGTAATCTGATGTTTATATTTCATTTTAAATATGATGGTGTTCATCAGAACTGTTGTGTCACCCTTGCATTCATGAAGCAAACACAGACCACATCTTTTTCAAAGATCCAGTTAAAGTCTTTGCACACTCATTTAGTTCATTCTACCTTGAATCAGAGCCAGTCTGTTAGCTGTGTGTGGTTAGCATCCCTTTCCCTGTGTGCAGGCGTGTGACCGAGCTGCTGCTTGTGTGTACTTGTAGGAGTGCGCAAGGCTCAGTATAGCTGTTGTATATCTGGAAACAAGTTCACAGTGTTAATATGAGCAGTGGAGAAAATGTCACTGAATATGGTTGGAGTGATTATCTGAAGACTTTGATGCCATAGCAGAGTGCTACTGATGCTACAGTCTCTGAAAATACTTGCACTTGACCGTTGAATTACTGAGATAAACTGGTTATAACAGCCAATAATTTTTTGTGTACTTTTGCAAGGCTGGTTGTATTATTACAACTTACCTGACTTTTCTTAAGGACTAGAAGTTTATATACTGCTTACATTTTGCTACAGGTGCTTTATCGTGCAAGTATTTTATTTATTTGTGAAAAGATCTGCAGTTTTCTGTGTGTCATTACCACTCCATTGTAACCACTGGTTTGTCCCAGCTGGTCACCATGGATGTCCTTCATGTATCTTGTAGTGGCTGGATTTTGTAGGTGAACTCTATTATTTGGTCATGTTATTGTTTTTCCTCTGTTTTTGTTTTTCTGTTTGTCTTTCACATCAAACATAAAAGCATTTCCATTTTTCATCTTTCTCTGACTCTCACATGTCACTGTCACTCAGTCTTACTCTCCAGGCTGTTCATCACTTTTTCAAAACGGGCACAAATTAATATTTTCTTATCTCCTTTCTTCAGTAAAAAGTAGAATTGAAAATGGAAATGATAAAAGAGCAAAGCCTGTCTGATGTTGCACAAAAAAAATCAAGAGGAACCTTTTCCCTCGTGATTTTAGATCTGTTTAAATTACAAATATTTTTATTTCCTGTCAGCAAAAAAAATCTAATAAATAGGGAACTGCTGTTGAAAGGAGACAAAGAAAAGAAAAGGGAAAGGGCTACAGTGGTGACCCTTCCGTCATGTGCTGTTCCAGTGTCAGTCACAAAGTTGTCATCCCAGGCCTTCATGTGATTCTCCTCGCATCTCTCTTATCCCCTTCCTAGTGTCTGGTTAGGTTGACCGTGATCACCCAAAAGCAGATCTTCTCCTCTGAGAATAAGGTTACTTATTTCTCCTCCTGTGGAATGTGTCATGCCCCCTGCACGGATATCTTCTCTGTCTCACATTATTTTGCTTGTCACTTCTACTTGTTTCCTATTTTCAAGACCAAAAATGCATAACAGCGTCACAGAATGTTGCAAACCAGTGTTTTGATACACTGCTTAGCTCTGGCTTGAGCATGACTGAATGTGCGTGCATCTAATCTTGGCATCAGTGAGTATTCTCGTAACGAAAACACGATCCTGTATGATGAAGCTGATCACTTTGACAAAGTTAACATTCATCCTGACGCAGCAACTAAATGTTCCATTATGCTAAGCTAAACATTGACTCTTGAGTCTGCAGCAGTCCCCTCAAAGCAAACTTACTCCCTCCTCTGCTCCTCCTACTCCAAAGTGACACACCCACTGCAGGCATCAACATATGGAAACCTCATCCTTTAGCTGCTTTAAGTAATGTAATGGCGTGGGACTCTATATTAGCACAGTGCTAAGCAGCAGAATTGCTACCTATAAGAGCCATTGGCTCTCCAATCAAATCCCCTTTTGTTTCAATTCTGTCTGCCAGTCTGTCCAATTTAAGTAAAGAAATTTATATTCCAACTAAATGTTGATGCCAAATGTGGGTGTGGTCTATCACAATGCAGTGTTTTTGTATTCAGAGCCACTTCTGTGTTTGTAATTAATGTCACCGGTACCTGTTCTAGGCTTTGACCAGCATGAGTTTGAACACCCAACCAATTCTCAACCTGGAGAAGTTTCAGGAAGGTCAGGAGATGCCCCTGCTCCCACCTGGACGAGATAAAGCTTCGCCGTCATCCACCGAATTCAACCCTCTAATTTATGGCAATGATGTCGATTCTGTGGATGTAGCTACCAGGCAAGCATTGAACTGTCAGGGTTTATCAGCATCTGTCTGAGCTTCCGTTAACACGGAAGTCACACTGATCTTAATAAATAAAATGAAATAAAAAATTTAATTAAAACTTCTTTGTCTTGCAGGGTGGCCATGGTACGGTTTTTCAACTCTCCAAATGTTCTTCAGGGGTTCCAGATGCACACTCGCACTTTGCGCCTCTTCCCGCGGCCAGTGGTTGCTTTTCAGTCGACGTCTTTTCTTGCATCTCGGCCAAGACGCTCTACCTTTGCAGACAAGCTTTCTCACACCCAGGCCGTAGAGTTCTATGGAGAGTGGGCTCTCAATCCCACAAACCTTGCCTTTCAGAGAATCCATAACAGTAAGACTCATTAAAGATCATAATAGGTTGTCTTTTATGTGAGTATGCATTACAGAATTTGTGTTGAACTCGGTTGAATATCTCTCTTTAGATGTGTTTGACCCCTCCTTAATTGGAGACAAGCCCAAGTGGTATGCACATCAGCTGCAGCCAGTGGTCTACAGAGTATATGATGGAAGCTCCCAACTGGTTGAGGCTATGGCTGGCCCGCTGGAGGATGAAGGCAATGAGTCTGACCCCACAGACAGGTAGGATTAAACCAAGGTCTTTCTGTTTAATCCAGTTCAGTCTACTATCTGGGTTTTTGTTTAATTCTGCCATATACTAGCATATTTTCACTTTGATTGCTGTCGGTTGTGATAAATTCAATTTGTTGCAGCGGCAGTGACAGTGAGGCTTACGACGACTCCAGCTCATCCTATTCCTCACTTGGAGACCTAGTGAGTGAGATGATTCAAGGTGACATCCAGGGAGACACACCAAGTATGTGGTTATCTTGCCCAATGATCCACTTTGACCACATTCATAGCATTTCCTCTGTTGTAATATTTAACTTTATTGTCTCAGGCTTGGACCCGCCTACCCATGCAGCACTGGGAGATGCTAGTGAGGTTGAGTTTCAAGACTACCATGACTTCAGGGAAGGGCATGGCCCTGAAGGCCCACCCAGTGGGGACGGACCTGCTGAGCCTTCTGATGGACAGCCTCTTCGCTCAAGCTCTAGCACAACTGCAAGCTCAAGCCCCAGCACAATCATCCAGGGGGTCAACCATGTATGTGATCTTTCTAATTCATTTCAAGATTAAATAGACTTGTGTAAACTGGTCCTCTTTAACCTTCTTTTCTTTATTTTTGGATGAACTAAATCTCCTTTTGTTTATATAAGTGTGTACAAACCGTCTTTATCTGTTGAGTGTGCATCTTTTTCAGCATGATAGTTGTGCACATTGAGGAACATTTACAGAATTCCCTTCATATGTGTTTTCATGTGTTTTTTAGGAGCAAGGGGAAGTACCTGAAATTGAGGCATCAGCAAGCGCTGCTTTACAGAACCCTGTGCCGGGATTGGCCAATCAGCCGTTCCTCAGACCTGCAGCTGATGCTGGTCTGGTGGAGCAAGCCAACAAAAAGCAAGAGTATGACAACCCATACTTTGAGCCTCAGTATGGCTTCCCCTCAGAGGATGACCCTGATGCAGAAGAGCAAGTGGAATCATACACCCCTCGATTCAACCAGAACCTCAATGGCAACAAGTGTGTTAAGCTTGTTCATCGCTTGAATGAATGCATTATCTTCATTCAAATGGGCTCTCTGACCATGCAATGATCTCTTTCCAAACCTAGCATGTCAGAATACTCTCTTCATTCATGGTCTTGAATCTTTGGTGGTGTTATGTTATACAGTGTGAATGCTGGAGGGTTACCAGTGGTGTATGCATATTTTCCCGTGTCAACGATGCACTGTAATGTCTTTTCACCATTTTATTTCCGTAGGGCACAGCGTCCTTTACGCCCCAGTAGCCTGAGGCTCCCAGGAGAGTCCGATGGGGAGGGAGACTCACGTAACAGTTCACCAAACTCCACCATTTCCAACAACAGCAACGATGGATTTGGAGGACTCATGTCCTTCGCCAGTAAGAACATTTAAATATTATTGTATTGTCGGCTAACCTGAGGCAATATAATGTGATTGATCTGAATATGGAGAAAAAGCAACTGTATGCTAAGATGAAGAACATGTTGCCAGCAGTGCCAGAAAGACCAGATAAGGTTGATGAGATGAGTTACATTAGGAGATTTGTTTCTATATGAAATCTGTTATTATGTGACATACTTTATTTACATATTTGTTTTTGGTTTTACTTTTTAAGTTCAAGTTTCCTCGTTTTACCAAAGGCTTGTTTTGAGAGTAAACATGTTTTACCAAACTTAATGATAAGAGTCAGCGATGTTAAACAGAGCTTTTGCAATATAGTCTCAAAATTAAATCATTACATTTCAAGGACATTTTTGATGTTTATGTCAATATAGGGGAAAAAAAACTTCTATTAGCAGCAGCATTATAGTGCAATAATAGTGACAGCATTATATACAGCAGAAGTCAAATGTAAGCACAAAAGTAGTGTTTGCACCATTTTCCCTGGACCTAAAAATAAAACCGCTTATCCATCACAACCAACACACTGCTTGTGTTGTTGTTGTGCTCAGTAGGGAATGTAAACATATGGTGTCGCTATAGTATTGATATTGAGATATGGCATTTATATATGTCATAAAAAGGTATACCAACATTTTGAAGAAGGTAGGGTATGTCACAGCCTTCGCTATTACATCATCATTTCATCTTGTTTTTAAGCCTCCATAGCATTTCACAGCCAAAGACAGTATATTTAATGCGTGTACTGTATATGCATATGATATGGGTCTGCATAAACACAGATATAAACATGTTGGAGGAGGAATTCAAACACAAAGCAGTATTTGATTTTTCTCATCACTCCTTTTACAGGCAATCTCTACAAGAACCACGGCACAAGTTTCAGCTTGTCCAATCTTGCCCTTCCTAATAAGGCAGCAAGGGAGAAATCAACACCGTTTCCCAGTCTAAAAGGTAGGTGGCTAATGTGAACACTTCCAGTTGTTCAGTATACTTATCTGTTCAGCGTGGTTTCAGCGGTGATTAAAAAAAAAATTCTAATATATTTTGTGGGGATATGAAAAAACATAAAAATAGGAATCGTGGGAAAAATAATGATTTTGATACATTTTTTGTTCATCACTGGCTTCATTTACTCAATTATACAATTTTGGATGCTTTAAATTACATGCTATTCTAATTCAATTTAAGTTTTTTTTTTTTTTTTTTTTTTTTAATATTATTGACTGATTAATTTACTTTCCTTCTCTGCCTTTTTCTTTTTCTAATTCGTTTTGGGGTAAAAAGAATATTTTAATTTTGATATTGAGGAGGAAGTGGAGCAAGCAGGTTTGTAGAATTGCTTTTTTTTGTAGCCTGACTTTCCTCCTTTTGGATTGGCAAACATATATGGCACTATTTAAAGGAGAATATTGAGGATATATGAAATAAATTAATTTCTCTCGAGTCAGAAAATCCACTCAGAAACAGAGTTCACATTATTTTCATGGTCTTGTGCAGGTTGTTTTTGCAGAGATGAGCAAATTCTATAATGAATTCTGTTTATGCTGGATTTTCACTTTAGCTGAGAGAAAAACAAAACAATATATATATATACATATAAAAAAAAAAAAAAAAAAACAGGTAAAGCATGATAAACTAACTCAATAGCTCCACACCATGTGGAATAGCTGCCATAGAAAATGTTCTGTTCCTTTGATTTTGATGTGTTTTGTCTTTGTCCAGATTCCCCTGAAAGCCCGGGTATGTTATGTCTGGTGTGATAGTTTGTAACCTCTTGAATAGGCATTTCTTTAACCTTGAAGTGACCTCTGCTTATCTTTATACCTCTTTTTCTTAGACTAAGACACACCTATAACACCACAGATCTAAACCCCTACCTTCCCCTTTGTTTCTTTGCCATCCCTCTTTGTGTGCCTGTTGGGAGTCTTCTTGATGCACTGTGACGCACACATTTACAGTCAAAAGATTTTTGACTATAATCTGTTATTGGTGTGGCATCTGCTCATCATTACCGCTAGAGGAAAAATGTCAAGTCCTTATATATAATGGAGTAACATTTAAGTCTTTGAATGATCTGTTTATCTCCCACTGGCCGCTTGTCTCTTAACCTATTGTGTTGTTTGCTTGTTTGGTGGCGTTTTCTTTTTGATTTAATGAACTATTTAACAAATATGATTTTAGATTTGAGTATTTTACTGCTTTCTATTTTGGTTTGTTTTTAATTCTTGAAACAAGATAATCACTTAGTGATAAATTCCTTCATGCACATGTTCAAAAAGAAGGGACTCAGTCCATTGCACTAGATTTACACTGTCTATGTTGAACTGTTCAGCATTATTCATGTGGTTCAGGCTACTGATGTGTGCACAACAAAGTATGAGCTATACTCTGCTCTTACTTGGGTTGTAAATGTTGAACATCTTGCTGGCATTGTTCATTTTATCCAACATTTTCAGGGTCAACACCATCATCAGTACATACTGTGTATTTCTCTTTTCTGTCTACCCTTTTTTTTTTTTCTTCAATATTTTTTTTCTATTGTTTGACGCCATGTTGAGTGTGCATGTGTGTTGTATTATGGGTTGATGTTCAGACTGGTTGTGTCTGGGCCGGTGTCCCTCTCTCTGTCCACCTTTTCGCGGCACTAATTCTGGGTTTTGTGTGCAGTATTTGGGCTAAATTCTCTAATGGAGATAATTACAGAGGCCGGCCCGGGGAGCGGAGAAGGTGGGTTCTGCCCTTTTATCGCGTGAGCTGCATGCTTCTCCAAGCCAGTCAATTACATCTCCCAGCATTCCTTGTGTCTCTCTCCATTTCAGTCACTGTGTTTGTCATTAAAGGTCCAGTGTTGTCTTATCGCACTGCCATTCATAGTGACTGTTCTTTCTCAGACTAACTGTTCACTCCACAGTATGTTTAACCTCATCTATTTCACTAGCAATATCACAAAATGTTAAAACAAATGAGGATATTTTCAGCAATCACAGGGAAACGAGAGCAATATGTTATAAAACTATTAAGCCCAGAGAAGCAAATGAAACACAAGACGGATAAAAGGATGTAAGAAATACATCACATGTGTAGGTTGTTTTACACCTCAGCTGCAGCATGCTTCCTGAATAGGGCTACTGGACCTTTGACCATAGCTCTGGGAACAACAGTAGTATTATACAAGAGCACATTACAGGACTTGAGACTGTTGCATGCTGAAGCAAATGTCCATAGTCACATTAGTCTCCTACCTCATATTTGGGCCACGTTCTCAAATAGCTCTGCTTTGTAAGCAGCGGCGTGGAGGAAACATTGTTTTTTGCCATGCTGGTGGCCTGGGACAATTTCTTAATTTTTAAAATTGATCTGGTGGTTTCTGTTACTACATTGGGCCAAGGTATAGTCGGCCCAGATGGAACTCCATCATCTGTTGGCATGCTGGCTGTGGGCAGGTAAAGCGGAATTTATTGTCCAGCAGGGTTAGCATATTTGCAGTCTGCTGGCTGTCAAAGGATGGCCCATCTGCCTACAGAGATCTCATCAGAGGGAGGCAAAAGTGGCCTCCCTCTGATGAGAGGCAAAGTGCAGAGCATATGGTACAAATGGTCTGTGGCCACTCTGTCAGACAGACCAACAACAGAACAAACCAAAGTACAGTACTGACAAAGAGGACAGCATGTGTTAGCTGGCATACTAAACTGTACAAAGAAACTACCTTACTGCATAGCTAAATGGTGGGATTTCCCAGCCTACGGTGAAGACTCATGCTCAGGGTGAGGTGAAGCAAAAAGGCAGTTAGTGCCTGGTGATGGAGAAGTTGGCTAAACACACCTGCCTATGGATGGATAAGCTGGCTACCCTATAAAACATATCGAAACAAGAAGAGGTGTTTGAATAATGACTGTGCAGTAGAGCTCTATGCAGGGTGCACTTTGCAGTCACCAGCCAATCAGGATATGTGTAATGAGAAAAGCTTCCCAGGAATAGACAGGGAGGTGCATCGCATTGAAACGAATGCTAGGAATGAGAACCCACTGATTCCTTTGATAATGGTGGGGCAACCAACTCTGTCACCTGATCCACAAATAATATCTTAACTTTAAATCATATCTTAAAATTATGCCTGTTATATTTTTACAGATTTATTTCATTTGTATCATGATGAATCAGTGTTTCTGATTTATTGACAGAATTTGTTATTCCACCTGGCTCAGTCAGTGCAAAAATCTGACCGATGATTGTACCCTGACCTGCTTTTACAGTTGTATATTATTTCCAGGCTTCAGAATGGTTTGCAGATTGATCTCACTTCCAGTTTTGTTTTTTGTTTTTTTACTCAGGTCTTTCGAGCATTTTACCCCTGTTTTCTAGCTTCTTTAAGAAGCCACAAACAAAAAATTATGAAAGCTTCTCTATCCGGAGACTCAACTGAGTTTCCAACAAGCTTCTTTTCATTTGGCCTTAGACTTATCTGTTCATATTCACAGTGGACAGAGTCCATACGCAGTCTCCACCCTCTTCCTGCTGCAACATTCATCATACTTGAAAATTCCCCGTGTATTTCAAGTGCTGCTTCAGTTGCCATCCCTTCCACAATAAATCATAAGGAAAACTGAAAGAACAGCTTTGAATTATTGGTTTTCAGACTAAAGCATGTTGAAAAATTCTTCTTGTGCAGTCGCAGCATTGATCTCCAGTAAAACTTCAACAACAGAAATAAACAATAGATCCCCACTGCCATATAAAAGTGGAAGTAAACCAGCTTGTGATGGAAATCTTTCTTTTTTCTTTCATCCCCTTCTTTTAGGGGGATGCTCCTCACCCAGCCCAGTCTTAAAAACTGCTGAAGCTTGATGCGCTCCAGTGTGTTATGTTTGTATGTGTGGTTATAATGGACAGCATCCTTTCATATTGTTGGTTATTGCTGCCACAGCATGACTGGCCATTTTAGTTGCAGATGAGTCAAAGCAGCGTTTCTGTGTCTGAACCAGCATGCTCTGTCAGCAAATGAAAGGAACCTTTGACCAATTTTAGAACTGGGCCACCAGACTGAACACAATGTCAGGCTTCCTCCACTTATGCCTATTTTTTGTTATTTCTATGTAACATTTATAGTGAAATAGCTCCATTTAATGCTCTTTTCTTTTTTTTGGTCAGTGTTGTTGAGAATGCACCTGTTGTGTTTGAATAATTTTTACTGGAATTGTTAACTGACATAACCGAACAGGTGTGTCGCACATTAGTATTTAGCACGAACGCCGGCACATACAGGGTGAGTCGTAGAAGGAGCGGGTTCTATTAGGAAAGGCTGTTTGAAATGTGTAGTTTGAGTCAACACGGTGTAGCTGGAATAGAAAAACAATAATAAAATATCAGATCAGTGGAAGTTATTTTGTCTGAAATGGCTGAATGTGTAACAGCGTTTAGGTTTCTTACACACAGTTAGGTAAAGGTTTAAAATGGATGGAAATTGCAATACTTGGACTTGTATCATTTTTTGATCATTTTATACTACAATGATGAAATGATTTCCACAGCCCTAACATCTACTGCATTGTGGTATCCATCCACTCACGTCTTTATTTTCCTTCATGCATGTTATCACTGATGTAGTTTTGCTACACACTGTCCTCCCACTGACCTCAAATCACTATTCTGCTAATGTGTGATGCCACCACCAAGAGCACCATTAGGACTCCTGTGTGTGTTTGTGTGTAGAGAGCAAGAGAAGAAGAGTGTCTGCACCATGTCCCTGTTTGATTTGTCCTTCACTTCTCCTGTTGTAATAATAGACTCTAGCAACGCCAGTAATTTGTGTGTTCAGCAGTAGATAACCTTCAGTGTTTGTCCTCTTCACAAAGTGATGTAAACTGCTTTCTTTCCTATTTGATGTTGAATCTTATAAAAATCTGATTTGAAAGCTGTCCCCCCCCCCCCCGGATTACAATTCCTGGTTAGCAAGTGCCTCTGTGTGAGTCTAATCCAGTGCTCCTCTGTGTAGCGAGCTAGTAGTTTGTAGTTTATGTGTGTTATTATTTTGTGATGTTTTAGAAACATAATTGTCATGGTTGTTCTTCCAGGCGCACGCGCACCTCGAGCACTTGTTGACCAGAAGTCTTCAGTGATCAAACACAGTCCGACTGTGAAAAGAGAATCGCCCTCTCCTCAGGGTCGGGTAAACAACACGAGGTAGTAAACGATTTTAGATTAAAAGTATTTCTTAATTCTTTTGTATTTGTTAAGCTAAAGGCTTTAGATTGGATGCTTTTTAATTGTTGTGTAATTGCTGTGTTTAGTGTGACTGAACCTGTGTTATGTCCATTCAGTGAGAACCAGCAGTTCCTTAAGGAAGTAGTGCAGAGTGTTCTGGATGGTCAGGGAGTGGGCTGGCTCAATATGAAAAAGGTGCGCCGCCTGTTGGAGAACGAGCAGCTTCGTGTGTTTGTGCTGAGTAAGCTGAACAGAGCCATCCAGTCGGAGGAAGACGCCAGGCAGGAGATCATTCGGGATGTGGTGAGATCTTTGTTCTTATTTATTACTCCATGACAGCGCTTGCCTGTACCAGGAGTATTTTTAAACCTGGGCTATATTTTCTCATTTTGTTTAGTCTAAATGATTAATCTGAACAAAAACATTTGGAATTGGTCCAGTATTGAGCCAGAACAATATAGAAGGAAGTTCTGAAACGGTATTCTAAGGCTCTGCTATGTTTGATGTCAACCTGCCAGGCTTTTGCATATACAGATGCAACAAAATATGCTAACCACAGTTCCACCACTCTGCAGCATGTTAAAGCACTTATCTGTTGAAAGTGCTTGGCTGTAGGTTTTCTTCTCCTTTTTCACTAGCGGTCTTTATTTCGTTTGAAACATAATCACTGCAAAAAGTGACAAAAGAACAGCTTTTCAATAAGAGTCCTAGCCCCCCATAATGTATACATACATTAATGTATAACATTATGGTATCCTTTCTGCCCTCTCCACCCATCCCTGGTTGGTACTCTTTGAGTTTGAGTGATGGTCACACTGTTGGCTTCCTGCAGCTGCTTCCATCACATCATGTTTTTATGGTGTATAAAGACTTAGAAGAACAGTGAACTTCGAGGGTTTTTTTAATTTTCAGAATATAACTATTGGAATAATAATTCCATGAGATTACATATTATATATGAAGTGTTTCAATCTGGGACTTGTTCAAAGTATTGTTTGCCTTTAATAACTGAGACTTGTTTAAGGTTTTGAAATGATAGTCTTTGACGATGGAAGCTTGTAGTGTTGTTTGTATTTTTCTATTCAGTTTTTCAGTAGAAACCATGTTACTGTGTTTTGTTTCCAGGAGGTGAACAGGAAGGTGTACAAAGGCATGTTGGACATCTTGAAGTGCACCGTTTCCAGTCTGGAGCACTCCTACACTAATGCAGGCCTCGGGGGAATGGCCAGTGTATTCAGCCTGCTGGAAATAGCACGTACACATTATCAAACCAAAGGTATGTCTCATGCTTTTAAAACAGAAGAGTGGAAATGAGTGAGTTAGAGGATTTTTATTTTTTACTTTTCTCAGCTTGTTTAAGATTCTTTGTGCTGAGGAGTGTAACGGCAGCGAGCCTGTGCTACTAACACTTGTCCGTCTTTGCACTGTTTATATTAAGCTTTGTGTTGCATGTTAGACTTCGAAGCACTAAAAGTGTGATTTTTCTTACTTTTAATCGATTCCCAGTTTAACCCACCGCTTATTTTGTTTTTCTGTAATTTTGATGACCTCTGTTTTTGGCCCCTTAATTTCCGTAACTCGGTAGACCCAGAAAAGCGCAAGCGAAGCCCCACAGACAGTGCTGGCAGCCCAGGGAGTAAAGAGAGTCCTTCTGGTCGTATGGAGACTGCCAGACCTCAGGGCCTTCTGAATATTCCCCACCTGCAGCTGCCACACCACACAACGGGCAAAGGAGCCCGCCATTTTGATACCCGGAGTCTGAATGAGGAGAACTTTATTGCCTCGATTGGTGTGTACACCACTCCAGCCCGGTTGCATGTGCACTGTAAAAATCCCCTCCCCCTACAAGCTCATCACCCTTAATACCAGTCTCCCTCCCCTCCTCCAGCCGTCTCAAAGAAAGATCCCCTCACTTGTCCCAGACTCAGATTCTTGCAGGGCAATAATATTCCACACATTTTGACTAAAAATAATCGCAAGAGTGGGCAGCCAAACTAAAAAAACAAAACGACAATAAAAACAATAATGTTCTGCTTAGATGATTTTCAAAATTCAAATTCAGAATGAGGCCTTGGTTGCAGACATGATGAAAGCCTTGCGAAGTGTCTGGAATATATCCCTGTCTTTCAGCCTGGACTGCGTGTGCTTGTCTCCCTTCCCTTAAACATCTGTGCCCCTGTTTGCCTCCTTCCCAGAGTTCTGTCGTTAGCCTCTCGGCACCTTGAATGCATGTCATTGTTTTGGTCTTCCAATACGTAAATCTGCAGTAGTGGATGAGGGAAACCAGAGGTATGCGCATCAGTAGTCGAGACTGCCCTCACTGCAGGTTTTCTGCAAGGCGTGCTGTAGAAAATAGCAGCTCCCTTTGCTCTCAGCATGGAGGGTGGAAGAATCACTCCCCAGTAAACAGTCCCAGTAAGAATGCAAATGTCACCTAAGAAGCTTTTCTATTGGTCCAGATGGAAGTAACTGGAAAAATCTTTAATAATCTCTTCAGGATTTCAATTTCCAAAAGTTATTCTGGGTCTGTATACAGGGGACTTTCTCAGCTAAACCACCCTGACGCCTCTCCTACCCATACCCCCTTCTTTTCTTGTTAGAAGCTGCACCTTCAATTCTACAGAAAGCTGTGAGACTTGCATCCTGGCTTCTGCAACTGCTCCATTTCACATGCTGGCTAATCGGCCTCTCAACCTCATCCCATGCTCTTTTCCAAATCAACCATCTCTCTCCCTCTCTCCCTCTCTTTCTATCTCCTGATCTCTCTCTCTTGCTGTCTTACTTGTGCTCTGGAGAGCCAGACAATTGCAATAAATGCAAATCAGTGGCCTGTAATTAGAGCAAAAGCTCATTCTGACGTCACTGTGTGGCTCTCCAGGACTTTGTGCCAGGAACTACGGGTGTGTTGTAATGTTCCCTTAGTAGCTGTTACACATGATGGATTCATTGTAAAAAAAATAACAGTTCTTTTTCTATTTTTTAAAATGTTCCAGATTAAAGCAGAGCTACATGCAAACATTACAAAATACCTCCCGTCAATATTGACAGATTCTCAATGCTTACTTTGTTTTGCTTTTGATTTTAATGCTCATCCACCATACATGCCTTTTCAACCAGCTCTCTGACTCTCTCTCTGTCTTTCTCTCCTTGCTTGCAATGCATCTTGGGTAGAATTGTGGAGCAAGCACCAGGATAAGCAAAAAGCTATGGAAAAACAACAGAGTAAGAGACTTTTCACACACCAAAAAAAAGGATTAGGGTGTTCAGCTGCTGACCTTTTTTTCCTGCCGCCTTCTGTCTACCTTTTCAAACTTACCAGGATCTTTTATACATGAATAAATAAAAAAGAAATGAAGGAGAATAACCCAAGAAATATAGTTACACAGGTCTTGATTTTACTCTTACAAATAAAATGTGTATCAGGCTGTTTTTTTTCTATAAAATAATTAAGGCTAAAGCATTTTACACAAATACAATACTTTTAGGGAAAAGAAAGCCTTTTATTTTCAAAAATGCCATGCTGTGTTTAATAGAGACTGTTTCCAAAATCTTGTGGAACTTAATTGACATTTTAAAAAAAATGGGAATTTCATTTTAGTTACTGGCTTTAGCTCCAGCAATATGTCATTTTGTTTTACCAGTGTGTTTCTTTTTCCTTGCAAACATGCATTATGATGAACAGATATGAATACCTGCTGCCCTGTCCTCCTCTTTTAACTGTATTCTTTCCAGTTTCAAGTGGCTTGCTGTAAACTGTGTGTTTGCAGCCAATATTTCACAGGTACACTTAAAAGCCTTATGAAATGTTAGAAAAGTTAAATGTCACAAAATCCCAGGGGGGGGAAATGAAAAAGGAACAAGGAAGGGTCAGGATGTACTTGTCACCATCTGCACCTGCGGAGGTGACGGAACAAATTGCAAATCACACTTGAAACAGAAAATGTCTCCTTTACCGTCCATCAGTTTGTCTGCATGCCTAACTGCCTGTGTCTGTTTTTGGTGTAACTTGGGCCACATTTGCAGCATTGACTGAGACGTAATGTCACACGCTCTGGCAGTTTTGTTTTCATTTGTAACTTTTTCCCAATTTTACTGCACTCTGCTTGCCCCTTCTGTCTTTTCTCTGTCTGGTCTTGAACAACTTAAGCTGTTTTTTTTTTTTTTTTTTTCATTATAACACCAGTATTTTATATGGAAAGATAAAAATAAAATAATTAGAACTTTTTTTTTTTTAAGATTCAGGAATTATTAATTTTTCTTCTTACAGTATTTTTCAGCTAGAATGAGGTTAAGGCACCAAGTCTTTGATACCAAACTTTGATAAGCTAGTGTTATACTGTATGCTTTGCTGTGCACAAGTGCAATGCAGTGTTTAAATTGAGGCTTTGGCACTTCAGATGGATGTAGCGTCAGTGTCGCTGTGCTGTGCTGGCTTTGAGTGAGGCGGCTCTGAATAAGGTAAGAAGGCAGCGTAGTTGTCTTCATGAAAATGTGCTTATAATCATGCCTATTTTGCAGGGTCAGAAGGAGCAAAGCAGCAGCGCCCCCAGGTGACAGATGCAGAGGAGAAGAAGTCCCAAATCAGTGCTGATAGTGGCCTGAGTGTAACATCTGGATCTCAGGTTTGTATATGCAGCACTGTGCGAAAACCTGTGTGAAGCAGAAAGAAGATTAAACTAGGTTTAAAAAATAAAAGCTTAATAGTTCAATCTAATTCCCCAGTCTTTGTATATGTTTTTGCCAGAGCCTGTAATTCTTGTAGTATTCAAGTTTTGATGTTGCTCCTTAAATGTCATAAAACTGCTTCCCTTAAAAATACCATTACATATAAAAATACCACTGTATTGTTTTTTTTCTTTTGGGTTACAGAAGAGTGACACTGAATCTGTAGCAAGCTCAGAGCCACCAATCCTGACAAGGAGCACCAGCCAGGACTCAGAGGCCAGCACAGTGGTAGGGCATGGCCAACTCAGATATTAATCACTAAATTTCTGTTTATTCCACCTACAAAGTAATTTAAAAAAGAAGAAGCAAGAAATGTGGGTGGTATGTGTTAGCATATTGTTAGCTGTAATCAAACAAACCAGTCCTCTGAGAGCTGTGACGTTGCTGTTGCTAGGTTATAGATTTAGTGAAGACTGAAAATGCCAAATGTCCTTAGATGATGAGTTTTCAGCCTCTCCATGAACAAAAGTAATTATATAAAAATGATGCAGATGTCATTCTCAAAGAGTGCAACCATTTAAAAACATGTAGTCATCATACAGTGATGTTAAGAAGAATAAAAATGGGCACCTCACAGTCACTGAATCGAGTCAAATCTGAGGCTATTGGTTCTCCAGCTAAAGCTTGTAGGGCAGTAGGACAATGATCCCAAGCACAGCAGTGAATCTACAGCAGAGCAGCTGAAAAAGGCCAAAATTCTTCCACAATGTGAGAGGTTGATAAAAGTACACAGAAAAAAACATAATTTCAAGGTATATCTGATTAAGGTGGTTTTTAAAACTGGTGTAGTGCTGGGTTAAGATGAGGAATATGTTGCATAACTGTTTAATTTATTTTGTGTGATTGTGCTTTTTTTTTTTTTTTTTTAATGTTTTTTAGTAACTAAATACTCCCAAGAATAAACCTTCCCCACTTCTGTATTGTTCTTACACCTTGGTTCTTTCTTTGTAGATAAGCAATAGCTCTGGAGAGACTCTCGGAGCTGACAGTGATCTGAGCAGCACAGCAGGCGATGGCCTTGGCGGGAGAACCGCCCCTCATTTAACTCAGTCCAGGGGGACTCTTTCTGACAGCGAGATTGAAACCAACCCAGCCACCAGCTCAGTGTTTGTAAGTAAAGGACTCACTGCTGTGTTTATGACTTCACAAGTTAAAATAAGTGAAAGCGTCACAAAAGGTACTGGGCCTTGGTGGGATTTCAAGGTTCAGTTGAAGTTCAGTTACAACCAGTAGAGGTTAAAACCTGAAAAAGTTGAAGTGGAAAATAGTTTTTGTTTCTTTAACTAAGATTAAACTAAGGAAACCTACAGCTTCCAGCAATTCAGTGTTCGTGTTGCGTTAAAACCCAAGTGGTGTCAAAGTATTTAAATGAATTTAAGCTAGTTTTCTATATTTGCACATTTGCGAACATATTTGGGGTTATTGCAATAACCTCTGATTCACTTTGTCTTTTTTCCAAAGGGGAAGACCCATACTCTGAAACCTGGTGTAAAAGATCATTTACCTGCCTTGGCAAAGGGGCTGCCTGCACAGCCCATCGAGGACACCAGTATGAGGATTTACCTTTTCGAAGGCCTGCTGGGTAGGCTCCTGCTCTCTTGTTCTAAGGCTTTCTCTTACAGTTTGCTCCAACAGCTGATGCTTGGTAAAAACTTGCATTCTGTTCTTTGTTGCTGTACTAACAACTTAAAATTGGTCCTTCCACTAAAGTAAAGACTGCAGCACTTTCAGTTACCCCTTACTTACTTTAACTTACGCAACTTCCTAATTTGGTTTGCCAGTTAATGTAATCACAGTGAACTTTCACTAATTTGGGAGTTGCTTATAATAGAGCAAAGCAGAAGTCAGACATGTGATGATTTAGGATTATGTAATGTTAAATGCTACAAACCAGTAAACTACAGCTAAAGGTTAAAAGCTGTTTTGTTTTGTCTAAAAAATAAAATAAACTGTAAAGATAATTGTAATAATAGTAGTAGCCCACTACATGCCAGTATAACAGTTTCAGTGTTCTCCATTGATTCTTCAAGTGTCTGGAACGCCACTGAAGGCTCAGACATCACTCCTCCAAAAAACATTCCCTCATTTGATGCTTTCATCATGGTGGTTCAGAGTGCTGTTGACTTTGGACTCAATGGAGTCCAACATCTCCATAGATATACATTTGGTTAAAATTTTGGTGACTTTATATAAAAGCGTATACAGATATTTCTAATTGTGAAGCCCCTCCCACAAGGCCTTATAGCTGGAACAATTGTCATCTTTGATCACTCCCATTATTAAGATAGAAATGCTTTATTCTCTGCCAGGTTTTTCCTTTAATTTGTCACTCCTTCCTAACCTGTGCAAATGACTAATTTTCTTTGCTGATGAATTAACACCCCTGAAGGTGGCACTTGTCTGTGACTTTTTCTGAATGACTGTAATTTAGAACACCAGAAAAAATGGTATCTAACTGTGACTCTGTGTAACAAAACAGAATGTCAAACTAAAGTAAGAACTTAAGATAGTGGCTCATCTCCTTGAGTGCTGTTTATAAAATAACAAGCCAGCCAAGTTCTAGATCTGTGAATATCTGGGCTTGCTTTGTCCATTTCTCCTTGTTTTTGTTCCTCTCGTGTGGGTTTCGACTCGCTCCGCTTTTGTTGTTGCCATTAAACCTACTCACCTCTTCGCCTAACCCCCTCCTGCTTTTGCTGCTTTTTTTCCCTCCTGCTGCTCCTCATGGGGAATTCTTCCAGGCCGTGATAAGAGCTCCGTTTGGGATCAACTAGAGGATGCTGCCATGGAAACCTTTTCACTAAGTAGGGCTGATCTCTTGCCTTTGCCCTTTAATTCCTTTGTGTTTGTGGAGCGTATCCACGGTTCACCCCAGCTAGCTCTGTGTTTAATCTCTGTGGGGTTTTCTTTTTTCCTTGCACATCTGTGTTAAACATACAGAGGGATAGAGCATGTAAGCAATAGGAAGATGTCTCACAGGAAGATCACAGTTAAACTAGGAGCTTTTAGTTAATGTTTCTTTGATTTTTCTGTTCACAAACATTTCCCCTCTAACTTTTATTTTAACCTAACAGCCTAACATTTCATGGGTTTGCACACTGGATGAGTGTTACCTTTAAGTGCTGTTAGAGATGTAATTACCAGCTGAACACACTCAAGCAACCAGCTGATGAGTGATACTGTTAAATGTCAAGATTCCTAGTGACCAATTACCACATTGTAATAGGGGTGAGAAAAAATGATGTAATGGAAAGTGAAAGCAACTAATTTGAGGCTAAAGGGGGGAAAAAAGCTCCACTAACTTGTTATTTTGGAAAGGTTACAAAAACCGCACTTAAAAGCTGCAGCAGACAACACTGTACCTGCTGTGTGTGTGTGTGTGTGTGTGTGTGTGTGTGTGTGTGTGTGTGTTTTAACTAAACCATTTTGGTTTAGTTTTCATTGGACCTGTTTTGATGTGCGCTTAATTATGCTCATCCAAATGTTCCAGTAAACCTTATTGTGTGTAAGACGTGTTAACGACCAGCATGTATCAGACCCCGATACACGCATATTTTCTCCTGTTATAGAAATGTATGCAAGTCTTTGAAAGAGCTTACACTTGTGGCTGCATGTGGTGTAGTTTGTGTTAATATGTTACCAGCCAAGGTGCAGACAGAGAATATTTTCAAATTTTGGGGAGCTTCATCTGTCTTCTTGATGTGTCTAGGTAAGGAGCGCTCCACACTTTGGGACCAGGTGCAATTCTGGGAGGATGCCTTCTTAGATGCTGTTATGTTGGAGCGTGAGGGCATGGGCATGGACCAAGGACCTCAGGAGATGATTGAAAGGTTCCTCTTGGCCATTGTTTTAGTTCAGCCACTGTGATTTATGTTAATTTTCATATGTTTTTTTTTTTTTCTTTTTTCTTTTCTTGGTCTTGGTTTTTTCACTATGTTGCATCACCATTTTCATATCTACTCCATGGAACTCATTGTGAACTCTTCTGTGTTGCATGTCAACACAGATACCTGTCACTGGGAGAACATGACCGCAAGCGCCTGGAGGATGATGAAGACAGACTTTTGGCCACCCTGCTGCACAACATGATTGCATACATGCTAATGATGAAAGTATGGAGTGCTTTTTGTCAGTTCATTCAAAGCACAGTAAAACTGTTTGTTAATATACACAAATTTTTGTTTCCCTGTGAATATGTCAGCCTTTGAGGTTTGTGTGTGTTTGTTTGTTTTCATGTAGGTGAGCAAAAATGACATCAGGAAGAAAGTGAGGCGCCTGATGGGCAAGTCCCACATCGGCCTCACGTATAGCCAAGAGATCAACGAGATACTTGACAAACTGGCTCAAATGGTAAAAATTTGTATTCGTTTTATTTCACCCAGTTAAACTTCAGTTCATTGTTTTGATGAAATATGTGCTGAACTACATTTGCAGAACGGCCGAGAGCTGTCCATCAGGCCCAGCGGAAGCCGTCACATCAAGAAACAAACATTTGTTGTTCATGCTGGCACTGATACTACAGGAGACATCTTTTTCATGGAGGTATGCAAAGTCTGCATTTTATGTGTACCGTCTCCCTAATGACTTGGTCACATTAGAGTAAAAATAGGAGGGCATTCTGCTTGTGACTAGGAAGAATTTGTGGTTATCCAGATTGTCAGATTGATTACTAGTTACAACTTTTTGCTCACAGGTTGAGCACGTAACCGCTGTCAACCTCCGGACAATTGCACAGGTTGCCTGTTGGGAACAACCGATCTCCAAACAATCATTTTCTGACTTGATCTGATTGTATCAAACTCAGACAGATTGTGTATCTCTTTGCAGCAGGGGACTCAACTGTTACACTGGTCCTAGATAAAAGCAAGTTTGCAGAGTGCTTATATTATTTTGCAGTTAAATTGCTGTAATGCAGCAACTGTGTCACTATTTGTGAAGTAATTTCAGATGGTTGAGGTTCTGGCTAGACTCTAAATGTAAGTAGATGATGTGCATTTCTGTGTATGCAAATGGCAACAGATATGTAATTTTCACATTATTATAAATGGAGTTCGTGTAACTGCCGACTTGACCTCCAACCAATAGCAGATTGAGACCATTTCACTGCCAAATTGGCGCACTAAAGTTGCAACCATTGTTGGTTGCAGACTTAGTCCCTGTCTTTGACGTAACCATTTCATAGATGAGATTGGAAGCTCATTACACAGTCGCAGTAATTTTAGGTCATGCTGTGGTCTTAAACCACTGTTTTCACCAGTGTGCCTGTAGCATAACGCAAAGGTTGTAGCAAAGGATATTTTTCTAACATATCAAATGGTCTCAGAGTGTCTGAAACTTTCCTGAACATAGAAATAGTGTGCTTATTTTACTTGTGCTTTATTGTTCCAGGTTTGCGATGATTGCATAGTCCTGCGCAGCAACATCGGTACCGTTTATGAACGCTGGTGGTACGAGAAACTCATCAACATGACCTACTGCCCCAAGACCAAGGTGCTGTGTCTCTGGAGACGCAACGGCCAAGAGACGCAGCTGAATAAGTTCTATACCAAAAAGGTCAGAGGCTTCTTGTGTCTGCATCTCTTGTGTTAAATTGACTTAAGAAGATTCTAAAATCGAATAACTTTCTGATTGCTTTCCAGTGTCGTGAACTCTACTACTGTGTTAAAGACAGTATGGAAAGGGCTGCAGCAAGACAGCAAAGCATTAAACCAGGTATGGAGTGAGTTAGAGCAACCACAGGCTCCTTTTTGCATTTTATTTCATTCCTTATTCTCTTTAACATGGACATTGTTTCTTTTGAGAGTTTGATTGTTCAGTAGTACAAAATAGTCTTTTATTTTGATTAATTAAATATTTTAGAGCAGTCAGTATTGCATAGATATAGATATGTTGATAATAACACAAAACATGGACAGACCTAAAGTTTAATAAAGCACTGCTGCAGTTTTGAAATTTCCAAGTACTTCCAGGTTGTTTAAGGTAAGAAGAACATGTGACAAGCTTTCAGACATTCCTGTTCCTGTGTCCATCCTTCAGGTCCCGAACTGGGCGGCGAGTTCCCCGTCCAGGACATGAAGACTGGTGAAGGTGGACTACTGCAGGTCACACTGGAGGGAATCAACCTTAAATTCATGCACAGCCAGGTAAGAGACCAGTTCTACTGCAAAAAAACTGCGTCTCATCTCACAGAAGGGCATGACAATGTAGAATCACTCATGATGGTTCAGACTTCATCGTCCTTCTGTCCACCCTCTCCGCTCGTCTCTCGTGTTTGCCTCTGAATCATTTCCTTTCATCGTGTGACGTCTTCCTCTATCACTAAGAAAATCTTTACAACACATTTGATTGGCATCTACTCATACCTGTTTTTCCCATAGAGGAAGAATTCCTGTTTGTGCTTTTGCTTTTTTTTTGGATTTGGCCCCCCCCCCCCAGTTTCACTGTGTTGTGTGTGTGTGTGTGTGTGTGTGTGAGTGAGAGAGAGAGTTTATTTGTGTGCATGTCTTTGCCAAAAAATGAACCCATCCTTCCACACAAGTTTCTTTTGACATCTGTGGTGCTCAGATTTCATGTTGAGCTACTGTGTGGGAGGAGATGTTAATCTGTTCGTGTGTGTGTGTAAGAGTGACGTTCCACAGTGGTAAGACGGATGACCTTGAGAAAAGACTTTTCATTAATAATTGGCTATTTTATAGCAACGTTTGATTTTAAGTTTGGACCCCTTGAACATCTTCATGTGTTGTCTTCATGTCTGAGCAGTAGCGATAGTTGGGTGCTTTGTTTCCACAGGTTCATTTAAAATGTGTAGCTCTGATTGAACTATGCTGAATAATACAAATTAGGGGAAGAAGTGTTCATTGTTAGATACCCACTATCTTTAAACTGGCATCAGTTCACCCGAGGTCCTACATTTTTCTTTTTTTTTTTTTTTTTTCTTTTTTTTTTTCCTTTTAGAAAATTCTGCAGCAGTGGTGTTCTGGGTAATTTGGACGGTCCATCACACTGCAGAGACGTGTCATTGGACCCACTTTCCACCCCCCAAAAACTGAAATATAATTTTTCTGTTACCGCATAGATTTCTCCCATTTTAATTACATGCACTGCAGTATTATGCAAAAGACTTAATTGTACCTTGTTATATTTTGGATGTTGTGATTAATTAGAAGCAAAATGCCCAAACCCAAGTTTTTGGGATAGTACTGTATATCAGTACTCAAAATGAGGAACTTTGTTCTATTTAGTTTTAATTCCTGATGGTGCCCAATACAATACCAGTCAAAATTTTGGGCATAGTGAGGGCATGCATATTTCTCATGAAATGAATTTAATAAAAAAACTGATGGAAAATTACACAAAATTAAACTCTTTGAAACTCCCAAGTGTTTTGGAAAATGTAAATGTCTTAAAATTCAGTCTAAACAAGAAAAAAGATTATAATTTAGTTTTTCTCTCAGTGAGCTATTAATGATTTATCTTAAACAATTATGTAGTAGAAAAGTAAGGTATACCCAAGATACACATATTTGGTGGACAGCACAGTACTACAGCAAAACGAGCTCAACTTACTGTTGGTCAGTGAATAACTCTACAGTAATTATTCACAAATCACAGTAGAGATAAAATGTGGAAAATAACCAAAAATAAAGAAACAACCTAGTGTATGCAAACTATTGACTGTAGATATATACATGTGTGTAAATGTTTGGCTGCTCAGCAATCATAGACTGTATATTAAAGACGGATATAGCCACTGTGATATTGTAGACCCTGTTTATGAAGTGTCGACTTGAACATTTTGGCCCTTGTCATCTTGATTTCTTTGAAACCAGACATGACAAGTAGATCCAACCAAGGAACTGACAGGCACGTTAAATAATAGCCTGCTTTAATACTTTATGGGACACTAATTAGCAAAATGCGTTTAATTTTGTGTTAAATAAGAACTGAAACGAACAATTGAGACGATAAAGTAATCAGAAAATATATAAGAGCATAGATCAAGTGAGAAATGGGACTGTTTTCCACTTAACTTTTACATATTCAGAGTTGGTTTTGCAGCCAGAGGAAACAGCCCCTGGTGGCCATTAGAAAGACTGCAGGTTTAACACTAGAACCTAGTTAACCTCCTTCATCGTCCACACTGCTCCACATCGGTCTGCCACCCTTCACCCCCCCAACTCTCCTTCTCAGGCCTGAAACCCTTTCAATAACCTGTTCTCCACAGTCCTGACTCAGTTCAGCTACTGGTTTCCCCGCTGCTCTGCACAGTCGTACACTACCCCGCTCTGACTTGCAGCACCTCTGCTCAACATCAGCAGTTCAGTCCTGCAGTAATTATTCATCTTCTTCAGTGTGTATGTGTTTAGAAGGATTTTTATCTATCAATCACATCTAGCTAGCTTTGGCTCATGGTGTAGCAGCTTTCACATCAAAATGTGTGTAAACTTTGTTTTGCTACACAGCCAGGTGTGCTAATATTGAGCTGTGGGGTTCAAAATTACTCAGATTGTAGGTATAAGTGGTAGTTTTTGATTGATATATATATATATATATATATATATATATATATATATATATATATATATATATATATATATATATATATATATATATATATATATATATATATATATATATATATATATATATATATATATATATTAGTCCCCTCATATGATTCAGTACATTGTGGAAAAAATTCCCTATATGCTGAGTAACTCTATTTTTGGAAAACTTGTGGAATATCAGATGATAGTTTTGAAGTTTTTTTGTTTTTAGACAGAGCCACATGATTTTTGAAATGCCAGGAAATCAAAATGACCATCTTGGTATTTTAAAGCCTAAAGGCTTCTTCCATCTTTTAAATACAGTCCATTGTCAAAACTAACAATCATGTCTACTTTCATAGTTTTTTTTTTTTTTTTTCCCCACCTAATGTGACTAATAATATCAAACTAGTAGTATATAATTCCAGTAGCTCTGTCATATTTCAACAGACCACTATTACTAATCCCAAATACAACATGATTAATTAAAATTTTCCATGCACAGTATTTGCATCAGCTCAATAAACGTCCTCATAGATCATGTTGGGGTCAAGAAGACTAACTGAAAACTAAGCAGTGTAGTGAGCGTCCGCCTTGTTGGGTCCCTCTGCAGTGAGATGTATCAGAGGAGGCATCCTGCACATAGTGGGATTTATTGTCCATCAGTAACTACCCTCATTTATTTGTTCTGCTGTGTGAGCAAGTGGCGTTGGTGCCAGCCCTTGTTGCTGGAGGAGGAGGCATGGAGGGCTCTGGGGGGGAACTGAGATGTTTAAAGTCCAGGAAAACAGAGGTGAATCCAGTTCTTAATATCCTAGTCAAACCTCTAGTCTTCTCTTTTTTTTCTTTTTTTCCCTTTTTTTTTTTTTGTCGTCTTCTTTTTTTTTTTCTTTCCTATTTCCTAGTAGATTTTGGGGGGCTGAGTCCTCTGGTGATGGATTTTTTTTTCTTCAAATCATATTGGCTCTTGTAACCACTTAGCTGGATTTTTGATTTGAATCTGTACGAGGCTCCTGTGGACAGTGCCCTCTCAGAGTGTCGTCGAGTGTTTGTGCTCTTCTGTCCGATAATAATCCAAACCATTTCTCTCCCATGCTCTCTCCCCCTGCAAGGAGCGGAAGGTACACAACCTCTGCTGTGTTTGCTTATTAGCAGTTACATCTTATTCGGTTCCTTTTGTTTTCTCTACCTCTTTTCTTTCCTGTTGTAGCTGTATGGCAACTCTAATTTTGTGTCCTTGTCTACATTTTATATGGAACTTCCATGTATGCATCATATGGGCCATATTGCATCTTTGAGCATAAAGAAAACATTTTTTTAAAAGTATCTATGCTGTTTACACCAAACATGACAAAACTGTCCCAGTTCTGATTCATTTCATTGATGAGCCACGTTGAATCAGCGTTGAGCTTCTCCTCATTGCCCATGTATGCGTTTGATCATGGAAAATTTCTCATAGTGTGCTTTTTCTTTTCCTTTCTTAGCTGTTCAAAGCTTGCATTCCATGTGTAGCCTTTTATTTTGACCTTTCACACTGAATAAAACAAGTTTAAACATGGCTAATTCTTTAAATATGACGTGTTCACCATCCAGTGTTGTTGAGTTAATAATGTTCTGTCTTGTTTTGTTTTGTTTTTTGTTTGTTTTTAGGTTTTCATAGAGCTGAGTCACATTAAAAAGTGCAATACAGTGAAGGGAGTCTTTGTCCTGGAGGAATTTGGTAATTACACCATCTATTGATTCTAGGCCTGTACTCGGCACGGCAGTAACTCAGCTTCACGGCAAATGTATTGATGAAAGCTAATAGGGGTTCACTAAATTGGATAGCCGCTCTCCTCTGGAGCATTGAGACACTGACGTCTGCAGGCGATTAAGTGCGTCATGCATTATTTCGAGGGTGTGGTTTGCGCTTAGTCATATGCAAGTGTTGAGGTTTAGAGCAAGGTAATAAAAAGTCAAAGTTTGTGAGAAATGGTGTGCGCAGTGTAGAGAAGGAAGGCTGAAACGTGTATCATAAATAGCTATGCCAGTTTGTGTAGATGTGTGACTTAAAGGGGACCTGTTCTGCTTGTTTCCAATTCAATTTTTATGTTGGAGTCTTAATAGAGCAGCTTTCAAACATCCTCATTGATCTTATACTAGATTATGGTGCAAGCAGTTTAGTCTCATTTTAGCACACTTCCTATTTAACTTTAAGCCAGCTTTCTGTGATTCGCTGCTACCCACAAACAGCAGGTTTGGACAGCGTGGCAGTAGAGTGGCTCTGCTCAAACTAGTCTGAATGCTCTGATTTTGGTTCTATATATTTAAAATATTGCACATTTTTCAAATGAGAATCCACCACTGTAGTATTAACATATAGACACACACAAACTCAGCAGAAAATAAGGACAAGGTCTCCTTTAAAGGTGCCATACAAATATTAATAATGAAAGCATCATATTAACTGATTTTCCAGAAACGACATAATCAAAGCTTATAATGCTTGGAAATAGGTAAGCATTAAGGGCATTCTGCTAAATTCTAAATCTCTCAAGTAACACTAGTCCCTCGTAGCTAAATGGCAGCCTGTCCTCCATGACAGCAGTGATGTGTTCTAGCCCTGAGTTAGATAAGTTGTTACTAGAATTCGAGCTGCCACCTTTTCAATAAGACTTTAACCTTTTTCAGATCTTAAACCATTTAATTTTTTTGGCCTGGTTTAAATTGTTCCATGTTGAGTCAGCCTGAGGGAAGAGAGCAGCAGAGTCTGAATGTCTTTAAAAGCGGTCGATACTGCATCGTGCCTGATACATGAAGAGGAAGACATTTAGTCTCATTAGTAGGATGGTGTAGTGGCTAACACGTTTGCCTACGGAGGAGACACAGACCCAGCCTCAGGGGGTCACAAGCTAGTGTACTCGTAGCGCCAGATGAATGGGAGGGTTGCGTCACGAAGGGCATCTGGTCTAAAATCTGTGCCAAATCAGTCACGCTGATCCATCCGCTGTGCAACCCCCTACTTCAGGGAGCAGCTGAAAGTACAGCTCAAGTATGAGGATTCTGTCCGACCTGAGATGCGTCACACAGTTAGTGGGTTCCTGTTAAGTTTCATGGAAAATGCAAATGTCTGACTGAATGGTGACCAGTAGCTGTAACTCTTAAACTTGCTCAGACGTCGAGCGCCTGGCTGGGTTACTGTTGTGTCTCTGTGCTGCTTTTGTAATGTTGCCCTCATCTTTGCCACTATGAAAACCTTCATTCTCCAGCAGGTAAAGTGTCGTCACCTTTCTCCTTTCTTATTGAAACTAAACCTGTGCAGAATATTTCCTCACTCCGTCCTTTTCGTAGATTTTTTTTTCTTCCCCCCTTCCTCTCTTTCCCCTTTTTCTGTACCACTAATTTTTCCTCTGCTTCTTCCATCACTTGCTTCTGATTCATTTCGGAGATCACCCCAGACTCCATCACTCACGTGGTCATCACTCTCTGACCATCTGTATCTCAGCAAGCGGAGATCTTAGGTGGGACAGTTAGTTTGTGGGGGTTGAGGATTTCTCAGCCCTTTCACCTGTCCAGATCTCAGCCTTTCCATCTCTGCTATGGGTTCAGTTACTAATGAAAAGTCAGCCTGTCCCGTGGACAGCGACGTGGTCCCGGGTCAAAGGATTTTGGCCTCTTGTATCGACTCTTCTGTGATGTTTAACTTTGAGTTCACTGGCTGGAAGGGCTTGGGGAGGTCGTCCTTTTTATTGTTTGTTTTTTCATATATTAACTTTGCAGCCTTCTTGGTCGCAAACCCTCTTGTTATGACATTTGTGCTCATATTTGTTCATCGTGTGGGCCATGAACGTCTCGCCAACCAACCCAAGCTCAAATTTAACATTTAGCTTTCTTATTTGAAGACAAAGAGAACATTTGATCAGTTCATTAGTCACAATAAGGAAACACAACATGAGCAGGATTTCACAATTGAATTTTATCTAAGCTAAAAGTAGACAGCCCCTTCTGCCCCTCAATCTGATCTTTAATTGACCTTTATGGTGAACTTTTCTTGGCCCACATCTCATTTTACACCTTGTTGAAAGTCCAACCCTATAACCACACCCCCACCCCCCTCCCAAAAGCTCTCAAATATGAACTCATTGAGGTTTCTGCTGCCTTTGAATTCTCTGTTTTGTCTCTTGCACCGGCGTAGTTCCTGAAACTAAAGAAGTGGTGATCCACAAGTACAAGACCCCGATGGTGAGTCCTCTCTTCCTTTGTCTGAAATCATGAATACATACAGCTATGTGACTGCTGAATGCCAGTGACAAGATGGACACAGCAGAAATATTCCTTAAATAAAAGCGCTTAACTTAAGGTGCTTTCAGACCAGAGTTCATTTCATAGTTCTTTGAACTCTTGGAGTCAAAGAACTGACTTTTTTCTGTGCGTCTGCACCACATGAAGCAGGAACTCTCAAAGTTTATAGAAGATTTTTTGTGGACTGGAGTTTCCGCTGCAGGGTATGTACTCTCCAGCACAAGAGCAGCCTTTGAGTGATGTGAATGTACGGTGATTGGTCTCAGAGCAGAACAGTTAACTCTAAAAATGGAACAAAATAGAGAGGAATTGGCTGACAGTAAAATCCAGGCTCTATTAAAGTTACATGTGAGAGAAGAAAGTACCATGAGGTTCACAGTTTTGACAGTGAATATATCAGGAATTTTGGCATGCAGCTGGACATTACATCATATCAGTGTGCACTCTGGTGGTGCAATTGCAAACAGGAAAAAGCCCTGAAGGTAAACGTAGTTCTCGGGGCGAGCTCCCCAGTGAGCACTGGGCGTCTGTAGAGCTCTGGTCTGAAAATGCCTTTGGTTTTCATTTCATTTCGACAGTTTGCTGACACAAGTGAAAGACCTGCCTCGGTGTCTCTGTGTTGATTGGAGTTTTTCTTAATTTTATAGTATTAGACAGGTTCTTTTAACACACGAAAATTTGCATTTTAACCACTGTTCAAGAGGTAAACAGCAGAGTGACATCACCTGAGGTTATATAACGTTTAAAGATGCCCACTTCCATGTATCTGTGGCTCAACGCTGCTTCTTGTCAAACCACCACACTGCAGTGGTGTAGCTTCTTTTTTGCTCAGAAAATGAGGTTTTAGCAGTTGTAAAACCCCACGATGACATTTCTCAATAATGTGTCAAAAGTGACACATTTCCCACAACTCAAGTAAGACCATAGCATGATGAGCCTTCAGGTTAAAGGTCAAATAGTGCTTCTTATTAAAGAAGTGCAGGGACATTTAAAGATTTGTGATTTTGTACTTCTTTTTTTTAAACTGCTCATTAAGTTGCTACGCTGATTAGTGGTTTCCAGCCAGCGGCAGGAACGTGTGTCACGATGCCAGCTCCCGTAGCACAAATAAAACTGAAGCATTTGTAAAAAGCGCATCATACCATCATTAGTGGCAAATGATTGACAGAGTGCCTTGAAATACCCC
This sequence comes from Perissodus microlepis, assembly GCF_051167445.1. Taxonomy (NCBI): domain Eukaryota; kingdom Metazoa; phylum Chordata; class Actinopteri; order Cichliformes; family Cichlidae; genus Perissodus; species Perissodus microlepis. The sequence continues at coordinate 30,627,389 of NC_140461.1, forward strand.
ACAGTATATAGACTGAGAGGAGCCTCTTATCCAGCTTTGTTCATTGTATTATTAATAACTGCACGCAGGTGGTTCCCTCTCACTTCCTCATGTTTGTTCCTCCTCTGCAGGCACATCAGATCTGTTACTCGGTCCTCTGCCTTTTCTCGTACGTGGCGGCAGTCAAGGGGAAGGAGGCGGAAGGAAAACCCAAGATGCTGTCACCGAGACCCCTTCCTAGCTAGTCTACACCCCACACTCTCCTCCCCTTCCCTCTCTCCCTCATCCCCGGCGTGCCTCTCTCTACTTGAAAATGGCATCTCGGCTCCTAAAACCAGACTCGACAATCCCCAACTTCACTCTAAGCACACAACTCCCGCGCTCCCCTCCTGTGTATATACAAACCCAAGACCCTTTTTAGATCCAATTGTGTAGACATGTTTGGTCTGTGATGTCATGTAAATACTTCCAGCTCTTCACCGCTGTTGGCCCAGATGTTCTTCCCATACTAGCTAAATGTTTGCCCGCTTCATTACTCTGGAAAAGTTGCTCCCCCCAGAGCTCCTCTGCTCCCGGTGAAAGTTTTGCTCCTTGTTCCTGCTAGCAGGACCCAACAGTTTTTACTCGTATGTGATGTGAGGGCTCCACTACCCCATCACCCCCCAACCCCGAGGCACTGAGTGCTTGCAGGTCCCGCGCACAGCCTCGACGTACAGCGTAGCTACCTGCCCTCTCCTGCCCGTCTCCATATGACTGTATGACGTATTCTGTGATATGTGGTTACTGTAAAGGTTCAGTCTGTCCCAGTTGGTCCAACAACCAGAGACTGTCGTGTAGTGCGGGATGTTCCATGCTGAAAATGCTACTGTATACTGCACCAGAGCACCGCATGTAAACGCTTCGTTATGGTGTTTGAACCCTAAAATACTGTGAGTGTTCTCAGATGTGTACTCTAGCCCGGCCCACCCGGCTCAATTACTGTTCTAGTTCTACTGTAAAATTTCTCGTCTGTGGTCTGCTGTTATCAATTGCATGTTACTATAAGGATGACAAATAAATATTATATATATTTCTATATATAGTATTTATTTAATATATGCATATATTGACTGTACATTTCTGGAAAACAAAATGTTACAAATGTTAATTTGCTAGATGTGCAATACTTAAGAAGTAGTTAGCCATTGCCAGAGCCAGGTTTTCTCGAGTGAACTGGCTTTCACAGGGTGACGAATGTAAGAACGAGTTTTTTTTTTCCTATAGTACACATCGATCGATTGAATATTACGACTTCAGTGTGACACGAGCATTTAGTTTTAAAAGGTGATCACAGGTCAGTCGGTGCAAAGGACTGCTGCTGTGTCGCTCTCTGTGGGTGCTAACAAACCCCACCCCAATCAACGATGTCACAGCAGGCGGCGGGGATGCCGGGATAAATGTCACCGTCTTCTTACAGCTTTTAATTGTAGGCAAAGGCTGCATGGATAATGAGCTACTAAAGGCAGTGCAAAATGTCTTTGATGGTACACATGTGAGCTGTTTGTGTGCCCACTTTAAACAACGGATGTTTCAAAATTTCTGCAATTTTTTTTCCTTCACTTGACCATAAATACATGTAAGTCATTAAAACATTCAGTGGTGGGTGATAATCTAGAGACATAATTGTAGATATTTCCATATCTGTGGTACAAACACTGGAGTTACACGCTGGTACTTAATGAAACACCAATAAAAAGTAGTGGGGAAAAGAAGGCATTTTTAGTAACAGTGTAACATCCGTGCTGGAATTATTCCTGCGCGACTGAAAACACAAATATTCACTAGAGAAGCCGAAACCAGTGTAGGAGCTGCATAATCGACTGATGGGGTGTGGAGAAATGAGAAATAAGCCACCAAACCCACAGCAGCAGTTCTTCCTCCTGTGACTGACCCTTCAGACGCGCTGAAGATGCCATCTGTGGTCACCTGATCTCCAAGGAGACGATCGAGTCTTTATGTCGTGTCTGGTCCCATCGCTGGCTCGTTTACTTTCACAGTGAGAGTGCGTGTTTTTTGTGGTTTGCGTGTGTGAATGTGGTGAACACTTTTCTCTAGATCAGCAATATATCAGTACAGCTGTAAGGCTGGAAGATGTTATTTTGATCCTGACATGCTTGTATTTTTAAGGAATTTAACTGTGCAAAAGGAAATCTGAGTGTGGAGAAGATGCTGTTAATAAATGACAGAACTTGATCTGAAGCATCTGCAAAACTGGTCTGAGAATTTTCTGCTTGAGTTAACTTTTTTTTTTTTTTTTTAAACTGGATTATTACAACTCATCTCTGTTGCTGTGAAATCTGATAGCTGTAAAGAGAAGGAAAAATGACATGAGATGGATGGTGTAACTATTCCAGTATTCAAGAAGTATTTATAAAATATGTACAGCTTTGGCAATATAATAAAGATGTCCCAAACGAAGCTCTGTGTGCTCGTCATCCTGCAAACAAGGGAAGTGGCAACAGGTGCTGCTAGTTGCTGAAACCTTTTCTTAAAAAAAATAAGTTCACACTGTTTTACAGAAGCAAATGAAGACCTTAGGCTTTCATCAAAAGAAGTGTTTCCATCCATATCTTGATCATGATTGATTTTTCTTCTACATTGTGCGTGTGATGGGTCCACCATAGCTGCAAACAGTGGCTGAGTAACAAAGATGCAAACGCCACAAAAATGCCAGCATGAAGTCTCCTGGAGAATGCAAAACATTTTAAGCACCCATCTTTCCTGCCAGAGAACGAACCGTCACAGTACAGATCTGTTTCCACTAACAGCAGTGGGTGAGCGGGGCAGCTACTGAATAAAGCTCAAACTGCTTATGGGGACTCGATCAGTTTATAGCCATCACAAAGAGAACTAAAGAGCTGCTGCTCAAAGTAACCTAATCAGAGTGGTGGTTGCCATGACAGCTGTGGCTCAGGAGGTAAAGTGGGTCCACCAATTTGGAAGGTTAGTGGTTTGACCTTCAGCTCCTAAAGGCTGTATCAAAAAGTGCTTAGTCAAGACACTGAACCCCATAGTGCTCCTGATACATCCACTGGAGCGTGTGGGATAGAAGGTGCTCAAAGACAGGAACCAAAGCTCTGTGTTTGTGAATAAAGGAGAAAAGCAAGAGTATACTTACTGGACAATTTGCTAGGTACAGCTTACTACTACAGGGCTGAACCCCCCTTATGTCTTCAGAGCTGCTTTCATTCTTCACAGAATCAACAAGGTGCTGGAAACGCTCATTAGAGATTCTGGTTCATGTTGACCTGATGGCATCACTCAGTTGCTGCAGATTTGTCAGCTTCTCATCAATGTTGAATATTGCAACTCTTTCCCAGTCTTCAAGTGGTGCAAGTTGTAGCCTCGGTTTCCTGTCAGCTGACCTGGTGTGGTCTTCAGTGCTGTTTTGTGCATTCTTTGGTTATAAAGTGTGCTTGTTCAAGCACACTTTTCTTCTGTCATCAACAAGACATTTTCATCCAGAGAACTGCTGCTTACTGGATATTTTCTGTTTTTACAACCATCCTCTGTAAACCCTAGAAATGACTGCTCTGACCAACACCAACAATCATGCCACATTCAAAGTCACTTAAATCACCTTTTTCCTATCATTCTCATGCTCAGTTTGAACTGCAACAGGTCATCTTGACCATGTCTACACACCTACATGCACTGAGTATGTGACTGGCTGATTAGCTATTTGCACTAACAAGTAGCTGAATAGGTGTACCTAATGAAGTCTGGTTAGTGTAAGTGATATTCCATTTACTGATGCTGGGCATCTCAATGATGTCTCTCTGAAATTTCACACAGTCAACAGAAAAAAAAGCAACATGATTTTCGATGAGTTTTAAAGTTTATTTACCATCAGAAGCAGAAAAATTAATTTTCAAGTCACCAGATGTAGAAATAACCCTGGACAGCGGCAGAAGTATAACTGAGCTGCTGCTGGTATTTCATAAGGCCACAGCTAGCACAGCCGCTGTGCTGTAGCATAAGGCAATTCAGAAACTGCAACTCTACAGAAATGAAAGCAAAGTGAAGGACAGCACATCCTTCACATCGGCACAGGATCAAACAGTAGAGGTAGAAAGATACTGTAGCAGGTAGTGAAAAACTGAAAAGGGGAAGAAAAGAAACTTGGATTCAAACAGGTTCCACCTGAAACTACTCCCTGTTCCTTGTACACAATAATATAATGAACAATAAGCTTGATTTCAGACTCGTGAATCATCGTCTTCAGACAGAACAAGTGAGAGATTTCAGAAACGGGGCTTGCTGAATCAAATATTTCCACCAGAGAATGGGCAATGGTAAATTAGTGTAGAAAATGTATAAATCAAGAAGTACCAGGACAGAAAATAAAATCTCATAGTTAAGCATGTAAAAACTCATTTATAAAAACCTTTAAAGCACCTTTAAATTTAGGAGTAAGGTGTTTCTCTTAATTCTTGCATTGTTGCGTTGCACAGTGCGACACATCTGCAGAGCTCCAGTCATCCTGTAACCTTTGCAGATTTTTGTAAATCACTATATATATATTTTTTAACATTTATAGTTTAACAGTTTGATTACAGAGGCAGCAATTCAGCTCTTGACCTGTTGCCTGGTAGGTCAACACGTTTGCACTCTGCCCTCTCAGCATTTTTAAAACACACGTTCAGCTTGACTTCTTCTGCAAAGGCTCTAAAGCTACTTATTTCAATATGGCCGTACATCTGGAGCTCACAAGTCCTCGTGGACCACCTTGCGGAGAATCCGGAGACGGGACATGACTTCGTCCCAGTCCAGGTAACAACCCTCGAGGTGCCGGAGCCTCTCCGGCCTGCTGATGTAGCTCTTTCGGCCGTGAAGCAGACGCCAGTTATCAAAGGTTATGATGTCACCTGAAATAGAACCACCACCAGAGATCAGATGTGAAGCTGTGGGGCACGTCATTGATCCTAGATTTACTTCAGTACAGACTTTAATTTTCTTATTTGCCCCACCTCGTTCAGAGAGGTCAGAGTTGGCTGCAGAACAGCTTATAATAGCTCACAGGCATCATTATGCTTCAAATAAAATCTGAAACCTCTGACATCGTCTTGGAAACCGCTGGACGACAGTCCTAACTTCCCAAAGCTGGCACTACCACATCAAACAGCACGAGCCAAAGTCTCATTGTGCTGTGGGCAAAATTCAGCAGAAGACAAAAGCAGCTTTAAAGTCAGGTCATCAGGATGGAAGCCTGAGGAATGCTGTCAAAAAGCTGCCTCTCTGCTAACACCATTGTGCCTTTGAGCCCCACTCTGAAGTCCTTTAAGTAAGTTCATCTCCGCTACCTGATGCTGCAGACTCTTAGCACACTGTTTTTTCAGAGGGTGTTGCATTACACTCTGGTCATTTGCTTTTCTCTACAGTAGCGGCACTGACACGTCACATGTCATCGCGACCCTGACGAGGACAAAGCTGTTGTTGCCCAGCGCCGTCCCAGTTCGTTTTCTGTTTAACACAAGCATTATCCTGCAGACTGCGCCCACCTCCATCTCAGCATCCATTTTATTTGCACTCTCTTTCCTCGCACCGCTCACTTATTTTCATTTCGTTCTTCCACTAACACACACTGTTTGGCATACAGGAGCATGGATGTGGGCCTTTTACACACACATTTTCCTATTCTTCTCATTTTTAATGGAAAGAGGTGCACGCTGACCTGGCTCCATCCTATAGGTGACCACGTTCTCCGGTCGGTTCATGATGTCCACGTAGGCCTTCAGTGCTCTGTAGAAGGGTTGGACCTGATGTACGGGCAGGTCCAGCACCGAGTCTCGGGTGGCGTTATTGTAGTTGATCTTCACGACTCGGCCGTCTGCGTCGACGCTGCACCGAGAGGACAAAGCTCAAAGTCAATGGGACTTTTAGAGATGAGACAACCAGTCCATTACCTCATTAGATGCTCCACAAGAATGAATTAGAAAGCATTTCATGATTAGGTATTTTAGTCAGGTATTAAGGAAGCATGCAACTCACTACCAATTCACTGAGTCTAATAGTACAACTAAATTGAATTAGTCAGTTTAATATCTTAGAAGTAACTCCAGCAATTGATTATGAAATTCACTGCAGATCATTTTTCTACTCATTCATCTTTGCTCTCTGCTCCCACCTTATCATTGTGACAGTAGTTACCGCACATTGATTAATTTGACATAAATCCAGCTTTTTTCAGTTACACTTGAACAGACACATGTGACTGAACATCTAATTAGCATACAATTAATACGAAGCTACGCTCTTATGATCTGCACAGTTCATGTGTGAACATAATCACTGTGAACAGCAGATGGCAGTGTCCCATTTCAAATGACAAAAATACACACCTAAGTGTATATAAGTGTACAGAAATGTCACTGTGTAGTTTCTCTAAAAGTCTGAATCTCTGCTTTATATAAAATGAGTAAATGTGTGTGTGTGCCGGGGAAAAAACCTTAACAAAACACAAACTCATGATCTGCCTGATCATCTCCACTTACTCAATGATGCAGTTCTTGGACTGCAGCATGAAGTCGCAGTAATCTGTCCCGGTGTCGGTGAAGTCCACGCGCAGCGAGGTGAGTGTCTGGAAGGCCTCTGGGTCTTCTCTCTGCAGCTGCTCAGCCATGTGGAAGCCGTCCACCACTTCGCTCTCCCCTCCTTCCTCAGCCTGGTTGATGCAATGTAGAAACTGCACCTACGCCAGCCCGACACAGACACACACACATGCTCCACAAATGCTCGTTTTACAACTCTGACAACATAAAAGCCGAACGCAGCCATAACTCAGGAGCGATACCATATCTGTCTGCTGTTATTTCATCTTCCAAACAGAGCGTACAAGTAAGATTTTACTCACTCCAGGTGCAAAGTGTAACGCCGGGTAGTCTGTATGCAGACTGAGCTTTCCTGAAGTGTAGGCTACATTGTTTGCCATGGGTTTGTCCTGGACCTGCCATGTGTGCCTGAGGACAAAGATAACATTCATTAATATACTCCACTTTAATTATTTAACTTTAGCTTTAGAAGATCAGCGACGACAATTAGGCCGCGTGGAGGAAAAAGGACGAGATGAGATGAAGTTCGGAGGGTTCCCTGAGGGGGGAAAGCAGGCAGCTTCACAGAAATGCTCAGCCTGTAGCCTCTTAAGCAGGCACTTCATTGAGATGCAGCAAGAGTCGAGCACTAATGAGGTAAAGTTATCTTCCATGTTCTGTTTGCATGTCTCGTTCGGATGATGCGGGGGTCGTAAAACTGTCTCGTTTCTGTGATGGCAGGCCTTCAGCCTTAGTCTGCAGACTCTTTTACTTCCAGTGGCATGAGCTCATCCGCTGGCAGAGGCAAAGCTTTACGCTCCAAACCTCTGTTCTGACTGAGTGCACCAGGTAATTCCTCTGGCTTAAAAAAAAAAAAAAAAGCTGGAATGCTTTTAGGTTGTTTTCCTCTGTCCTCAAGTAATCAGCACAGCAATAAGTCAAAATGATGAACTCTGGTGTGGTGAAAGGGGCCCCGACGGCCGTTCGCTAAGCTCCTCCATGAAACCGAAATGAATCAAAGCTATGGATTATTCACTATTGGACATATTTCGTTAATGTACCAAAGTCAGAATCTGAGCTCTTCTTTCAGCACAATGTCGAGCTCTTTCTGATTCACTGGAGAAAGACATGCATTTTTTTAAGGGTCTTTTGTATTTAAATTCTTACTAATAACACTCCTGGGCTCTGCTCCAGCTAATATATGATCGGTGGAAAATTCAACAGCTCGGGATTTAGAGGGGAGTCAGATTATTAAACAATGGCTTGGCTGAGGATCACTGGAGCAAAAAGGGAGGAAGATCACAGAGTCTTACCCGTAAAATGTCAGCCTGAGATAGCCAATCCTCTCAGCCAGTCTGGCCACTTGGCCTTGCTCTGCAGGAGCCCCCTTCAGGTAGACCATGCCAACACGACGCAGGGCCAGGAGCCAAGCGAGCGCGGCCTTATCGTCATGGAGGACTTCGTCAAAGTCTGCTGAAGGAATGCGCAGTGTCGAGTCCCAATAATAACGCCCTGAAACGAGGAAGCGGACACGGCAGAAAGTTCACTTCTTATGTACATGTTTATTTCTGGTTTCTGTCTGTCAAGAATTAAAGCTGGTTGTGCGACACAGGAACACGAAGCATTCTACAGCAACAGCCTCTGTGCCATAACAGCTCCGTTACACAAACAAATGCTGTACAGCGAGGGCAGGAGTGCTCTGCAGCAAAGCATTTTATCAGATGTTACACTCTTGTCTTGTCCTTCTTTGTCAGCGTGCTGGTATAAACCCGAGTTGGCTTCTAGCTGACTGAGAGACTGCAGGTTGCGCAGACAGTTTTATATAACCTGTAGATATTTGGAGGTCTTTGCACTCTCTGAAGGAGGTCAAGCCAATAAACTGGGTGGCAAGGGCCCACACCACAAAACGTTCTGAGCTGCGTGCCCCCCAAGGTGGATCCTCAGGTGGTTGAACCAGTCCCTGCAAGTCATCTCACTTCTTTCCTCCGAGCTCTTCTCCTCCTCCGCCGCCCTCCTCCAATAAAAGGCGTAAAAATTCAAAGAATTAATCTGAGCCTGTTGACTTCAGCTGATGGAAAAAGACTAGAATCAGCCAGATGTGCAGCTGCAATCAGATATAGGGCACATCTGCTCTCTCAGACTTTCCATCAGCACACATTTGACCTTCCAACCCCCCCCCCATCCTCTTCTCATCCTGGTATGCTGCAGGTGAAGGAAGTCAAGTCAACATGGAAATATGACCACACACACTTTTTATTATCAAATGAAACACAATGAGTAGTTGGATTTCCTTTGTTTAAAAAACAACAACAATATTAAGTAGCAGCTAACAGTATGACTAATGTGATGTTTGTTTTATTGCAAAAAAGGAAACAATTCATTTAAAGTCCATTACTGCCCCCTGCTTATTAGTTCCAATTAAATCTATAAACGCTGCAGCTCTCCACTGCATGCCATCGTGTGTGCGCTTGAAGAAGAATAGCTTGCTGAGAAAAATCAGCACGTCTCCATCAGACAGACAGAAGTGGGGAGAAAACCCCCCCAAAATCCTCCCACTGCTCTCCACCCAACTGGCTCGACTTCTTTTTCCATGCAGCCTCCCTCCAGTGACTTCCAAAGAAACAGCTGCTAAATGCATTTGTGGGGGGAGGAGGAAGAGGAAGGTTTAAACTGAGGAGATTTTGTACCTGTCTGATGTTTGTGGCTCCTTTTCATGTCTTTTTTTCCTTTGTCCACCGACTTCCAAACAACTTTCCAAATGGCTGCATCATAAGCAGATTACAAGGCTAAGGCTTGCAGGAGATGGACACACAGGGCGAGCGCGCTGAACCTAATGCATAATTTATCATCATCTAAAGTGTTTCAAACCGCAAAACAAAATGCGACTGTTTGCTCTGAAGGCCACAAAGATTTAGAGGTACGACAAAAAGACTTTAACTGGTGATGCGGAGTATCAGAGCCGCTGAGGCAGAGATGCAGCATCAGTCAGAAACACAGCGATCATGACTTGCAGACCTCCCTCCAGGCTGTTGTCACAAACAATCAGTTTCTGGCTGCACAATTCAAAGGGTCAGGAACCTGCTGCTTGTTAAAACTTGTCAAGAGGGCGGTGGGCAACAGAGATGGGGAACGAGAAACTGGGGCAAAGGTCAAGCCCCAGTGTTACAATTACTCTTGTGAAACTGGAACTGTCTTGTACAGGCATTGCAGCGTTTCAGCTCTGCAGTTTAGGGTGTCACTCGTGACAAAGGGGCTACAGTGTTAGCTGCAGTGTGCGTATACATCAGCTGAGCAGTCCTGGCTCTAGTTCAGCTCCAACCTCATTGTGGAAACGCATCACGTTCGCCGCTATCAGGGGAATTCACAGCGTGGCTGCTGGGTTGAACAAAAGACGAGAACTTTGCAGAGTATCTGCTTTCTAATCAAGTAATCAGCACCTAACATTAGCTTGTTTTTAACCGGCAAGGCTAATCACAAATCTTGCATGGGAGGAATCATAAAGGAGGATCTTCCCCCGTCACACTGATCACACATTATGAAACAAAATAAGTTTTTTTTCACCCGAACAGCTTTTGCTAACCTGTTTCTCTGCAGCTGCTGTTACACTCACAGTGCAGTTCTATTCAAAAGATATTCTTTGATTTAAAGCTGCTTCTCTGCATCAACAATGGATTAAAAGCAGCATGTGAATATGAACGATGGCAGACAATTTTCAGTCGTCAGCTTGCCTCAGCTTATTGGAGCCTCTCCTTTTCACTGCTCTCGTAGCTTGTTTTCCCAAGCAGCTGGAAGTGGGTTTTTGGCAATAAAACACCAGGTTTTTTTCTACCTGTTCTGCACTTAACAGTTAAAAAACACAGCTGCCAAGATGCTGGTGAACACTGAGGAGTGCTGGTAGCTAAAGAGACAGATTTGTAGGAGGTGGGGGTGACCAAAATCAAATCTTAGTGAAGTGAATGCTGTAGTTCTATTAATAAAGTGAACACAAGCTCAGTGTCCTGCAGCAGTAAGCCTGGGCAGATCAAGTCCAGTAGACAATATTCTTGTCCTATAAGTACAAACCACTCAAAGCTCTTAATCACCAAACTTTTTTGAGTATTCTTTTGGAAAAGCATCCACACAGGCAATAAGAACCATCACTCTCTTTTGCATAGTTTCCAGCTGTGGTTACCGGTGGTCTGGTGTCAGAATTAGCATGTGTGTGTTTTTTAAATATCAGTATGCAAAAGAAAAAAATAATAAAACAGAGCAGAGCAGTGTCAAACTGAGGCAGCCTCGAGTCTGCACTGTGTTCATTTGTGTAAAATCACTGTGGGTTTCACACACAGGACTGTGCTGCCATGTGCTTGAAGGGACACCCTCCGACAGCCTGACAAGATATGTGCATAATCCCCTCCACTGTGCCCCCCCCCCGTCCTGGTCTGCTACAGTGGCTTTTCCAGATGAGGAAACCTGAAGCCGTGGTTCCCGTGGTTGTCAGGCAGCTCATGGCAGTTTGGCTCTACTCTCGCTGGGCTGTGTGATTTAAGCTCGCAGGCCCAGGGTCGCTCTCCTCTGCAACTGGGAGCGCCTTCAAAGCTCTACTTGAATCACTGCAGTTATCCAGAGCTTTTGTTTTGACTTAGTTAAGTTTTATCACATAGCTCAGATCAGCTCACTTCAATGGTCCGTCTGTGGAATGCACAGTGGAGGGTGCATGGCCAGATGGGCATAAACAATCTATTTTTTAAGGAAGAGCAGTCTTTAGGAAATTCATTTCAAACTGCTGTTTATACTGAAAGCAGATTTTAGAAGTTTTACTGAATATAGATATATGCAATCTCCTTTGTTTTTGTTTTTTTAAAAGTGGAAAAATGACCCCTCTATCTGTACCTTTTATTTGATTTTAGTGATGCATCGATATAAACTATGGTGGAATCCATTGTGCTCTTATTGGTTAAAGATCTACAATCAGTCAAATCAGTTTTGTTTTAGTTTTTTTGTCCCAGTAGATTTTGCTTTGTCTCTCTACGAAGGACTAAAAGAAGCTTTTCATGTAAAGAAGAAAGAGCAGAAACGGTCACTACGGGCTTTTATCAATGTTTTAAACTATTTAATGTTCCAATGTAATCCTTTTCTAAGAAGACACCTGGAAAGAAATGTGCAGTCATATTCTACTCAACAATTACCAAGCACATTTGCATTTTCCTAGCATATGTGTGTGCGTTTATCAATGGCACTGCAAGACCATCACGCCACCTTTCCACTAGTGCAACAAACACACCTTTATTAATGAAACAGACGCGGATTACGGAGCAGCCAACTTGTGCATTACCACTTTGGAAGACACAGTGTGAGCAGTGTTTTCTCACCGAGGAGCAGCAGTCCCCTCCGCACGCTAATCCAAACTTTCTCCATCTGCAAATTTAGTTTCCCGAAACTCAACTGAACACTGTGCTAGTTTGTCAAAATCATGTCTTTTTTTGGAAACTTATACGCAACTCTTTCAGCATTATTTCAAGTGCCAAGCGGGACGCCCGCCTTGCCAAAGAAATGAAAAATCCAATCATTATAGCCATTAAGCTTCCCGTGGAGTCTGATGCAAAGGTGTTGAAATTTCAAATGAGATGACAAAGAAAAGGGATTTAACCCAAATATAACTGATCTGTGAGGAATTATAGGAATACACCGTGAGAAATAAACTGTGTTGCAGGTGAAAAATGGTGAAATCTGTTGAAAGGGGGCCAATTTTGAGGTCGCTTGAAAGAGACACCTGATATATGAAAGGCTTGGTGAACCAATCGTATTTCTGACAAGTCTGGAGTGCTAAACCCCTCAAGACTCCATTATTGCAGAGTACACAGTAAATTAATAAAAGCCATTTATGACAAATTAAAAACACCCAAAGTTAAAGTATACACCAGTTTCTCATGTCAGGTTGGTAATACAGCCTGTGAGAGCGCATGTGTTTGGAAAGTTGGTTTTGCTGAAACTGTAAACGGCGCGTGAAGTGATGATCCAGTTTGGAAGAACGTACGCGTTTTTCCGCTGTTGGACTTCCACGGCTGTTTCCAGGGAAGCCGCTCGGTCGACTGATGATTGGTGACACAGAAGGCTAAACTCAGACCAGATGGCAAAGGGGAAAAACATCATTGAAACTGGGAACTGACAAATCAGCTGCTATTTGGCTAAGCTATGAAATCCATCAGCAGACTTAATGAATAAAAATCCACCAGTCAGTCAGTACGTTTACGATATATGTCCAATTCAAATGGAACACTAATTGATTTATAATGTAATTATTCAAAGCAGGAAATTAGGGCAAAAAAGACATTTTTAATGCTATGGAGAGCAAAGAAAACTGACACATTTTCTCTTTAGAAGGGAAAAGGATAACTGAAAAAGCCAACCAGGCAAAAGTTAATCGAAAAAACAAACAAACAAAAACATGTATCTGTATACAGGACATGGGTGCCAACACATATGTGTGCAAACTGCATATATTTAGACATTTTTATCAATGTATCTCCCAGAAAGAGAAACTGAACCTGAACTTCTGGACTTTATGGCTGCACTGATGCAAAAATGATCATTTCCACGATACCTTTGGACAGTTTCATTTTAGCCTGGGATTCTCTAGTTAGTGGAATCGGTACAAAATGGAGCAGCAACGGATTTCAATTTGACAAGACGACATTACAGTTTGTCAAGTCTGTTAGGGAGTATCTCTGTGGATGTTTTTAAAATGTATTAGCAAGTACTATGAAAGTGTCACAGTCTGGTGCAGTACGTACTGTAGGGAAATATTTCCCCCTTTTTCTGTTTAGGTCAGCTTTTTGTCAGACTTTTGACAGCAGAAATACTTTTTTGGCTGTGATAAGTTACTAGGAAGTTTTTTTGGCAGGCCAGAGAAAGGACAGCTGTAAAAGCGAAAAGAAACCTCAGTGCTTTTTCAAAATTAAAAAAAAGAAAGTCCAGTATACTACTTCATGTATTGCTTCAGATTTTAAACACACTTTGTGTTTCATTTTTATCTAAACTGATCAACAGCAGCAGTATTGAGTAATGCATGTGTTGAAGGAGCAAAACCCAAAGAATGACTATGGAAAGAAAACGCCGTGCAACTGAAGAAAAATTGCAAAATGATTGTAAAATAAACCCTGCTCTTTTATCAAATATGATTAACAACAAACCAGAGGACCAACGATTACTGTAAACACAGGTATAAATCTTTTGTTGTGACTTTGCCATCTATCAGTGAAGTACTGTTTTGATATTCAAAATCACTCTGAATGTGAATGGATGTGCTTCAAAGAAGAAAGTGCGCTTTTACTAATAAAACCTGATCCTGATATTCTGCGAAATCGCATTTAAAGACTCAACTTGTTCCAAGAGTAACGACATGCCATTATGCCCCAGTTGAGGATGAACAGTTGGCTAAATTAGAGAATACTCATAACTGCAATTTAGAAAAAGAAGAGACTACATATGTGAAGTGGTGGATAAGTGTGAGGAAAAAAGCTCAAAGCCACGTATTCGGGCTTATTTTTACTTTTTTAAAAACCCCACTTAACCTTTTTAATTTCTGCCTTTTAAATACCAGTGACATAAAATTAGTCATGAAATCAACCCCGGCTAAATAAACATGACAAGCACCAAGTGGGAGGCCCGAGATGATTACATGGCTCAAATACTGAAAGCATCTGGCAGGCTTTAAGTAAATCACTGACAGATTTATTATGAAAGGAAGACTCATTGCAGATAAGGATGTGAGTGACATATGCTTTTAGTGTTCCCGAGAGCACTGCGACATCGTCACTCTCCTTTAAACGATGTAAAGGGTTCATAGTGCCAGCAAAATAATGGCATGAGTGTATTCCAAAGGTCCCGAACATATCTACAAAGGAGATGTAAATACTCGATCCACACAGAATAGCTAAGTCTATTAAATGCGTCATTCCGTGCCGACTGTGCGTTGAGCTTAGTATCTGCGCATGCCAACACATCTGCTGTAATATTTTCTAATATGTATGAGCAGGAATGATTTCACAGCTATGTTTATTTACAGCAGCATTTCTAACGCAACAGACTTGAACTAACAACACTTATTTAAACTTGTAATGCTGCAATAAAGCATAAAATCTCAAATCCAGTTGGTACTTCCTGTCCAGGCTTTGCTCAAGGAATAATCCTGATCGGGAAAGCAGTGGATCGAACAACAAGAAAGCACTGACGTTCATAGATCACCCTCCGGGGCGATCGTGGCTCAAGAGTTGGGAGTTCGCCATGTAATCGGAAGGTTGCCGGTTCGAGCCTCGGCTTGGACAGTCTCGGTCGTTGTGTCCTTGGGCAAGACACTTCACCCGTTGCCTACTGGTGGTGGTCAGAGGGCCCGGTGGCGCCAGTGTCCGGCAGCCTCGCCTCTGTCAGTGCGCCCCAGGGTGGCTGTGGCTACAATGTAGCTTGCCATCACCAGTGGGTGAATGGGTGGATGACTGGATGTGTAAAGCGCTTTGGGGTCCTTTGGGACTAGTAAAGTGCTATACAAATACAGACCATTTACCATAGATCTGCATCACACATCAAAGCTTGTACTTGTGGTGGACTCTTGGTCATTATATCAAATCTCAATTTTAGATAAGTTCTTTCTAAATATCAAGTAATCAAACAATTTCTGCACAAATGCAGTAAAACATGAGAGCATATAAGGCACTAAGAAGCACAACAGTTTAAAATAAAAAGTTACAGTGGAGTTGGTAAGAAATCCCCACTCGCAGAAACCGAGCAGCGCGAGTTTAAATCTGTGGTCGCACGTTATCTGCAGGCTCAGGGATTCGTTTGTTCCGACAGGAAGGAAATACGACGGTGAGCTTGTATTTGCTAAGAACATGCTGCTGTGTTCTTGACCCTCAGTCTGAATCCATTTTCCATATGGTACAGACAGACAGGGGTCTGCGTGAGACTCGGTTACACTGACGTCAGCTTTTTTTTTTTCTTAAACACAGCCCACTTCCTTACAGCGTTTCACATTAGCTTCGATTTTTACTGAGTGTGTTTATCAGGATAATAAATTTGAAATTCTGACATATTACAGACCTATCTAATATATTTAAGTTTATACATTTTTGGAAACTGACACAATCTTTGTTATTTTATTTTTTCCAGGTAAAGTTATGAAGAATACGGGCTTAACGTGCAGACTCACCTGGACTTCCACAACAAAAACAGCACTGGTAGATGATCACAGAATCATTTCCATCGTAAAGATAAAATTTTACCGAAGTCAGCCAAGGAATTCTGTTTAAAACCAAAAGTCAGCCCAGCTCTGGAACAGCATTCTTTGGACAGATGAGACAGATCAGTCTGTACCAGAACAAGGAGAAGGGAAAAGTACGGAGGAGGCTTGGAAAGGCTCATGATCCGATGCATACAACATTCCCTGTGAAATATGGCGGATGCAGTGCGACACATGGTTAAGCACTTTGTCCCTGCTGTAGACAAAACAAAAGGCAAATAAAGGCATTCTTCTTCTTCATCTGTATCACTGAATAACTGTCCCTGATTGATGTCTAATAGCATTTCACCAATAGCTTTCTGGTGAGCTACACACTTGTGAGTTGAAAGGCACAAATAGTAAAAGAAAGCAAGAAAAAAGCCCTACTTTAGACAAAAAGTGAAGTTTTAAAACATGATGAATAAAAACCCCAAAGCTCAAATTATCACATTGACCTCACTGCGTCTCAAGTGTGCTACACTTTCGCTTTCACAAGCCCGCTTGGCCCTGTAAAATCGAGGAGCGCTGCATGAAAAAGCACACAGAAATTCAAACGGTGGGCTTCACTTTAGCCACAAACAAGTAAGTGAGTGAGAATACGAGAAAAAAACTCAGAGGTGAACGCTGTGCATCATCCATCTTTTGAGAATGTAGACCTTTCCGGTATTTTTCAGTTCGAGGAATTTCATGCTGGCGCTCAGGAGGAAATAATTAAACCCAGTGAGTGCGTGTGTGTGTGTGTGTACGTCATCTTTTATTGTGTTTTGATGCATGATCTTAGCAGCGCCTTCCAGGAGTGCTCCTGGCTCTGAGCTGAGCGCTTCTGAAAAAAAAACAAACCCTAAACAACAAAATGACTGTCTGTAAATTGCTATGAGGGCGATCCACTTACACCTCCACATGAATAGAGGAGTCCTGCAACACAAGACACACACGTACAGACCCTTAATCAGTCTGGAACAGAGCAGGAGCCGCTCAGCCCTGTGGGTCCTTCAGGACCACGTGTGTGTACACAAACCAACTACAGTCCATCCCCCGCTCCACTGAAGTGCTGCTACCTTGTTCCACAGCTGAACTTTCTCCTCTGCTTGTCTGGCAGACTGTAAAGCGTCCTGGGCCATTGTAAATGTACTGTAAAATGAGTTTTCTTCTAGTCTTTAGAAAAAAAAGCATTTCCTTAGAAACCCTGTAATGTTACAAAGCGAAAAAAAACAAACAAAAGTTTAAATCGGGGGCATCTTTTTGTTCCCTGGGAAAAGCTTAGCTTGGAATTTACACAAATTTTCATTTTAGCAGCTACACAGTCAAGCGGCGCTCACAGTGACTGTATTCACGTCGCATGCCAAGTGTTATTACATTTTCTACTACACATTCATTCAAATATATTTCCCTGCAGATAAACCCGTCTAGTTCAGACACACTATTGTCAGATAAAAACCGATTGGAAAACACTTTAAACTAAAAAGCGACGATGGAACAAAAACAACAACTACATGAAGTATGAAATACCAGTCTGCAATTGTTCTAACTCTACAGTAATCCCAGCAAGAAATTTATTTCAACTGAGCAACCTTGACAGTCTCATTAACAGACTACAGGGATACACACAAGCAGCTTCCAAATATAATTGTGACACAGTGGAATAGGCCTAGAGAAATTACTCAGTTTATGTCCAACAGCGCTAAAGCAGAAAATGTTTCATTTACACCGTCCACACAGGAGGATACATAATTACCCACTTCCAACGTGCCTGCGTTGAAAGACGAAAATTAAATCATCTTGTATTTTGCAGTAAATTACTGTGAATGCATTACTCAGAGTTTGATACGAACTCATCGCTGACTAAACTTTTCTGTGTTGGACAAAAAAAGAAAAAAGAAGTCAAAGTAATCACCGTGTGCTGAAATAAAACCGGCTGCACTTAACTTCTATTCTTCCCGTTCGGACTGTGAGTTGCATCTAATGTGAAATATGAGGTTCTGTGGTCACAGTATGGAAAATGTGATCTGTGACGAGCTTCGTTGGACTTGCTGGTTTACCGTTTACGTGCAAGCTGGGAACACCTGCTGCTCGGCAAGCTGATAAATTGCCGTTTTCAGATACCGCTTTGAAAATGCAGTTATTCATGACAGTGTTTGTTCATCCTGTTAATTTTGAGACAGCTGCGGCGTGATTTATGGCCTCCTTTAAAGATAATCTATTTTACCATTACATCAACAATAATTAGAAAGTAATCACTGGTTTAAGACTACAGCAGCCCCAATAACGGCGGCCCTTTTTGTCACCAATTTAATGGATTCATTTTGTGGCCTTCTCAGTTAAACTCCACATAAGTAAATACAATACAGTAGAAGATAAAAAAAAGAGTAAATTCTACTTTACAAGAACAGCACAAACTAAAGCAGAGATATTAAATGAAACTCCCCAAAAAATTTTGCACACACTGTTGCAATCTGATAATACCTTCTACCTTCGTTCAGGTGACAAAGCTTAGCCCATGATGAAACACATGCAATTCAAAAGATCACAGCACAGCTCGGCACAGGAAATCCTGGATAGAGGGCGAGGCCGCTGCTCCTATCAAGTACATGACATCCTAAAAGTACAGACTTTAAATTGAGTGAAAATTATGAAAGCTGGACTCACTATTGAGGAAAAGCTTTTCCTGCATTGCCTGTCGGGCAGCAGGAGAGAAGCAGCGTTTCTTCAGCCACTCTGCATCAAAGACACTGATGTGCTGGTCGGGCCATACGATGGAGACCTGTGGAGAGATGAAAGCTTATTGAACTGGTTTGTCAAAGTGTTTTGAGGCTCTTTTTCTTTTTAAGTGTTCACCTAATATTTTGTAGTGATTGCTAATCAACTGAAGTAAAGTTTGTGTCAAATGAACAATCCATGACTTGTTTATTTAGAGGGTATTGTCTTTTTAGTAACATATGACTAGGATAGAAAAAAAGATGGGTCTGCCTTTTGAACACTGATCTTTGAAGGCGGTTTTTTTTTTGCTTCATAAGGTTAAAAAAAACCCCCAAAACTTACTCCCTTCTTTCCAAATACCTGTGGAGGCTTTTAGCCAATCCAACCACGTCCTCAAGCCTTTTGGTATTTTTAAAGACACATGTTTGCTATGATGCATAATGACTATCCAGTAAATCTTGGCACAGGAAACAGGATGCACACGGTAGCTTGGCAGTGTTGTCACGTCAAAGGAATCTGTTTATAGCCGTGTCCTACTTCAGGGCCTGGATCCTCTGAAGGACACAGTTCACTGGGGAGATTTCTTTGGAGGACTTAAAGGTCAGGCTGAATGCGCCAAAATTAGACTGTCTGACCTCATCGACCTGAGGAGGTCGATGAGGTCAGACAGTCTAATTTTCATCACCAGGCAGTTTCTCAGTAACAATAAGCAAAGTGTAAATGTCATTCCCGAACTGGAACAAGTTTCATGAAACCAAGTATAATGAGATGCGTTTAAAATTTTAAACACGACAACGACACAAACGCACCCAAACAAACTTCTTAAAACAGAGCAACGAGAATAGAGTTGTGGAGATGTCATGTTTGAATCTTTGTAAAACATTTGAAATATCAGTTCTTCTGCTGAATTCATGTTTAATTATTTGTTTGGCCTGAAAACATCAGATAAAAGCAAGTAATCACTATATATTTTCCAGGGCCTAAGGTGACACCACTTTTCCCCTAAAGAACAGTCAAAATTAGAATCCCTGCCTAGTGTCTGTACGCCCAGCAAACTAGCCAAGGTGCAGCTTTCATGCACATCTGTGCTGACTCGTGATGTATGCAGTAAAGGCTAAAGGAACTTAACATTTTAAGTATCACACCAACCTGAAATCTAATCACATCTCCTCCTTCTGTTTCCGAGTTAATGTTCTGAATAATGGGCAAGAACGTGCAGAACATCATAATATCAGTTAAGTTGACCTTTTATCCTGTTTGATATTTGGTGAAAAGATCTTACGCTATGGCCAAAAAATAAAGAAAGAAAGAAAGAAATTGTGAGATAACACCAGTGACCTTTGACCACCAAAATCTAATCAGTTCATCCTTGAGTTTAAGTGAGGTTTTGGATATTATTTTGGATACTGATTAACTTAAAAGAGGACCGACTCATCTGCTGTTGATCTTACAGGTGAAAGTTATAAGGAGCGCAAAAGAAGTGGTATTTCAAAATAATGTGCAAGTACAACTACATGACTGGAGAGAAATTACTGTTGAACCAGAGAGTAGCTCTGGAAATCCACAGGCAGCCAACTTGGGTCATAATTTAAACTTTTATCCTTTTCTCTAAACATAAAACATCCATCTTGTGTGTCTGTGTGGAACTCTGAAAACCACAAGCCAAGTTTGGCAGCAGCCCACCTTGTTGTCATTGGTGACCTCCACAACATCTACTCCTGTGTGGATATCGAGATCGGCCAGCAAGAGCGTTCGGGCTTGAGCAGATTGCAGGGTACACAGTGGACACTGGCAGTTGTCTCTCAGCCAGGTGAATGGGTACAGACTGTGGCCTCCATCCTCCCACTCCACCTCCATCTGCCTGTCATCGTCCAGAGCTCGGACATGCCTCACTAGGTGGCGAGAGACAGGAAGGGAGGCTGACTCCAGTGTGTGCCGCCCACGAAGATGTAATGAAATCAGGCAAGGAAGTAGAGGAGCAGCGGTTGGCCTCGGCCTACGACAAGCCCTCAGAGCCTGGCGGGTCAGAGAGGTGCTCCTCTGCAGAGCAGGCAGGGCCGAACGTGCAACAGTGCTCATCCACATTTCTGAAGGGTTTTGCCCCCGGCAGCTTTATCGCCAGATTGGAAAGGGCTAACACTCTGCAGAGAAAAAGTTAGTGACTTTAGACAATATTAAAAAGCAAGATTTTTTTTTTCTCGTTTCTGTGCAGCTTTTGGAAATGTGGTTTGTTGCTATGCTACACTCTGCTGACTGTGTGTTGATAAGACAAAGCTGCAGTTTAGAAACCACACAATTTTTCTTTTGACCGAAATGCTGAACAGTTTGCATGCACAAGACACATTAGCAATCTGAAATTGAATATGATGATGATATTCACATATTAACCTTCACCGTTTCATCGGTGATGTGCCGATACAATACAGATACCGTTAAGCTATTTATGTAGGGAGAGCAGCTCGTTATGATTTATGAGATAAACAATCATTAATTTTGAAATTCTTTTAAGATTTCATTGACCAGTAAATAACTGTGATTTGTATTTTCCACAGTAATGAGTTAATACAACAAAACACAGCTTTCAGCTTTTCATGTATTTTAAATTTGGGTTTAAACTGTCTTTAAAGCACTCTGGGTCAGCTTCTGTTGTTTAAACATGTTATAGGCTATAAACAAAACAGACAACAAGGTTTAGACATTTTTCATTTAAAAAAATGATTTAGACAATGACAATTCAGTGGGTTACATACTGAACTTGGATGGAAACAAAGTATCAATGCTATTGTGTTAGTATCAATCTGATACCAATACCAGCTTTGGTATCGATACTATCGATATTTGGCCTGATCCGCCCACCTCTAATGTCTGACCACCAACCACAAAAAAACGACTGGAGACGGCAAACTCACAGTTGGGAACCTATAAGTGTGAAATGTTCGGAATGTGCTTAAAAAAAGAAAAGACAGCTGGGTAATTTTGCCACCCAACTAACTAATGCATCATTCCACTTTCACAGATTCAAACAATAGCTGTAAAACATTTCGTGGGTGTAACTGTCTGTGCTGAACAGGGTTAGGTTTAGCCCTTTGATTCGTACCCCCCTCATTTGACAGCTGTGGGTGCTTGTTTTGTTACAATTTATTTATATATAACTCAGTGCGAGATTAGCTTCTATTTCTTTAATACTGCTGACTTCAAGCTTCCCGATTCTACTGTTGTTGAACAGGGCTGTGGCACTGACAGCTGGTTTTGATAAGCATACAACATACATTGACTGAATCAGAAATGAGTTGGTGACAGAGTGACTTATCCTCGGTCTAACTCCGTAAGGTCTAAAATGACAGCATTTGGCCGGTAGCCGCTGGGTTTGAAGAACGAGCTAACCCTCGACTGTTAGCAGGCTAGTTTCTGTCAACGCACTCGTTCATCCGGTACAGCGACATCCTGAATTCAGCTTCAAAGCTAATAGCGAGACTAAACAGTGGAGCCGCTTACCCAGCAGGACTCCTGTGTCAAGTTTGTGTATTAAAGTGGCAGGAAGAAGAAAAAAAAAAAAGTCCGCCTTTTCGCCATCAACAGAATTTACCTGGATCAATTAGATGACGGTCGGTGTGTTGTTCCCACGAGCACTGCGGACGTCACAACACAACCGCCGGGTGTCAGCGTGCGAGAGAAAGTAGGTGAAAGGTTGATCGGCGGCAGCATTGAACAGGATGACACAAACAATACACGCGCGTGAACTTTGCTCTGCTTTCTTATCCCAGCCATAATACAGTCACGATACAATCTGATAAGGACAGGGTGGATGTGTTTTCTAGAAACAGTAGTAGCAAAGTACAGTAGACACAAGCTACACAGCTACCAGTTAATCTAACACCATTATTTTCATTCTAATAGTAGGTGGGTCACAGTTTCAGTGTGATAAGCGCCTTTGGGTGGTTGGGGGCAAACATGTGCGCGTTTTGGAGGTCCACTAGGTTATCATTGCATGTTATCCGCAGGTGTAATTACGAAAATGAATTACAGTCCCATTTGTTTGGTGTACCGCATCCAATCCAGTTAGCTAACATACAAAGAGCCATAATAAAAGTTATTAATTATATCTGTGTTTACCCTGCAGTCAAATATTAAAAGATAAAGACCCTATAATAACACAGAAAAAACTCCAACAGTCAGACAACTCCCTATGAACAAACACTTTGGCAACAGTGGGAAGGAAAAACTCCCTTTTAATAGGAAGAAACCTCCACAGAACCAGGCTCAGGGAGGGGAAGACATCTGGTATGACCGACTGAGGGTGAGGGAAGAAAGACAGCACAAAAGACATGCCGTGGAAGAGATGCCTGGGTATAATAACAACTGATGATTAAATGTAGAGTGGTGTATAAACACACAGTCAATGAAAAAGGTGAGTAAAGAAGAAACACTCAGTGCACTTTAAGCTCTGCCTCCCATTCTACTATTACGTATCCTAGGTACCCACAAGTAAACCAGAACTCTGGAAGCGAAGTGCTCTATTGGGGTGATATGATACTATGATGTCTTTAAGATAAAATGGGGCCTTGTATGTGATAAGAGTTCAAATTTGATTCTGGATTTAACAGGAAGCCAATATGTGTGAAATATGCCCTCTCTGCCTAAAGCTCATTGGTTTGAGACAAATGCTGGGAACAGCGTTGTTTGTTTAACTTGGGAACGAAACTTAAAGGAGCACTTGAAGAAAAATGGCCAGTGCCACAATCCCCCATTTTAAAGTAAATGAGGCAGATCTGCACCAGCATTTAGACCTTTCACTTTCAGCTTTTCATGTATTTTAAAACGGGGTTTTTTGGAGACCTGGAATGAGAATGTGCCTGTCTTTAAAGCACTGTGGGTCAGCTTCTGCTTTTAAATGTGGTATTGGTTATAATTAAAATAGACGTGACAGTCAACACAATAAGGTTCAGACATTTTTCATGGTGACTCACTGAGGTATATTTTTTCATTTCCCAAAAAAATTGAATAAAATAAATAACACAATTCAGTGGGCTTCATACAGAACCTTAACGGTTATAAACAAAGTGTTGATTATATTGTGCTACTATTAGGCAGATACCAGGCCTGCACTTTACAGTATGAAGGACCCTAAAAATGACTGCTGTAAATCAAATTCTGCTGAAAAATTACAACACATTTCCTTTCATAAATCTCATCTGCCTCTACTGCTTGTCAACAAATTTCAGTCTGAACCATGTTAGCTTGATGGTAGCACATAAGAAAAAAGTCCTGTAATCCCCAGTCTCCTGAGGAGTAAGAAATGAGTACAAAAGTTGATGGGAAGCCATCCAATATCTGCTATGTATTTATACTTCAGTCTAGAGAAAAGTGAATGGATGACAGCCAATCCCCAGAGCCTATAAATGTCCATAGAAATTACATAAATTCTAAGTTTATATGTCTCTGTGCTTTTGAGGATGCCAGTGGAGGCACTAGATCAAATATTTATCATTCTGATATCAATAAATCTTTTACATTTATCTGGAAGGAAGGTCAGAATATAAATTGTTTCTTTCAGCTTTGAAAGTGTGTCCACTTGCTACTTTTTTCTTTTAGACCAATGGTTGGGAAGTAATCAAAAAAACAAACAAAAAAAAAAAACGCATATTGAAAACTGTAAAACTGATAAAGACATGAGTGGATAACGCACAGAACTTCTGTGTCCATTCATACCTTTTTCCCTCCGTTTTGATGCCTTCTTTGTAGGTTTCAGATGAGGATGACCAGCACACAGCAGAGGAGTGCAAGTTTTAATCCAAGTGGCACCTGCTAATGCCAGAGTTTTATTTTAAAAAGCATCATTTTGAAATGATTAACCCAGGAAGAGACACATTGTCAGACACATGGTCACCTAGTTTATAGTTTAATAGATGTGCGTTTCAAAGGGTAAGCGATAATTTCTACTCAGTCACCCAAAGGCACTGGACTTTGTACAACTGGTTCAAGTGTACTCTCTGTGTTACATATGCCGTTAAATCTGTCTCACAATTTTTCTGAAATGATTGAACCAAATGGACAAAGTGCCCAGCCACAGCTGAACACGGTTCATTATGGAACACTGGAATTCATAAAAAACCAAAGGTGAAATGATGACTTACCAGTAAGAATGGTAGATAAAGCAGCTCTGCTATCACTCACTAGCCACTTTGTTAGGTACACCTGTTCATTTACTCATTAAAGCAACATGTAGTCAGCCAATTACGTGGCATCAACACTACATGCTAAAGTTCAAACCGAGCATCAGAATGCGAAAGAAAGGTGATTTAAATTACTTTGAATGTGATGTGGTTGATAGTGCCAGACTGGCTAGTCTAAATATTTCAGAAACTGCTGATCTGCTGGGATTTCGCTGTGCAACCATCTCTATGGTTTACAGAGAATGGCCTGGAACAGAAAAAATATCCAGAATGCACCAATTGCCGGTGAAGAAATGCCTTGTTAGTACCAGAGATCAGAGGAGAATGACCAGCCTGCTTTGAGCTAACAGGGAGGGAGCAGTAACTCAAATAACCACTTGTTAAAAACAGAACAGAAGCAGAAGAGCATCTTTAATGCAAAACCCTGAAGCAAATGGGTTACAGCACCAGAAGACCACACTGCGTGCCACTCCTTTAGACGACTGGAAAAGCATTACTTGGTCTGATGAGGCTTGATTTCTGTTGTGATTTGGATGAGGGGTCAGGATTTGCTGTAAACACCATGAAAGCCTGGATCTATTCTAACTTGTATTACGGTTCAGGATGCTGCTGCTGCTGTAATGGCGTAGGGGATATTTCTTGGCACACAGCATTTGCTGACCATGTTCATTCCTTTATGGGCTCGGTGTATCGATCTTCTGATGGCTGCTTCCAGCAGGATAATGCACCATGTCACAAAGCCCAGATCAAACTGGTTTCTTGAACATGACAGTGAGTTCAGTGTGCTCAAATGGCCTCTATAGTCACAAGATCTTGGTCTAATAAAGCACCTTTTGGATGTGGTGCAACAGGACATTTGTATTGTTGATGTAAGCTGTAACTGTGAGAGGGTGTCATTTGAATACGAACCAGAATCTCAGAGGAATGATTACAGCACATTTGTGAATCTGTTCCACGAAGAATTTAAACAGTTCTGAAGGCAAAAGGGGTCCAATCTGGTACTAACAAAGTGTACCTACTAACTTGGCCACTGAGTGTATATAAGTGATTCCTAGCCTTTTTGGTGTGCATACTCACACATGCCTGTCAGATGAGCTTCACTTCCCTGTTTATTGATAAAACTCTTCGTGGTTTAGTGTGTTAATTTGATTGAACTACTACAATAGAGATGATTCATGGATGTAGTGCAGGAGGACTTGCAGATGGTTGCTGTGACAGAAGAAGATGCTAGCGACAAGGTGAGATAGAGGCAGATGATTCACTGTGGCAACCCCTAAAAGTGCAACTGAAAGAAGAAAATCCTTTCCATACATTTGAGCAGCCTGTGTTTGGCTCATTTGAGTAAACCTGGTATTCATATATAAAATTTGGAAACAGAACACTGGTTAGACATAACTGAATATCCTTATTAATTTGCATCAACCATGTGGATTCTTAATTCATTGATATTTTTAGTTAACTATTTGGTTAAAATAAATTTGGCTAGAAATGTTTTATTATTTTCCTAACTAACAATTTATCTGATATTCAGCAGCATATTTTCCATCATTTATCCATTAATTTTAGCTATCTATTTGGTACTTTTAGATAGTGATTTAATTCACAACATTCAGCTGAGCTATCTTTTTAGCTACCTAATTTTAAGCTAACAAATACTTCTGGTAGCTTGCTTCATGAATCACTGCAGATATTTACTTTTATAATTGGAATTTAAAAGTTTGGCTTTTTCAATCTATTTTGCATGTACACATTGGGGAAAGCAGGAAAACCTGCTGGAAACCCTGACGTAGCCTGTCAGTGGTTGGGGTCAGTGGCTTTAGAGAACAAGGATTCAGTGTCAGTGTCTTTTTTTTGCTCTGCATGCTGCTAATAATCATTTTACTTTAGCTAAAACCCCCCAAAGTTTTTACCCTCTTGTGGAAACACAGTGTAAGCTATAGTGTTCCCAGCTTTTATGTTTGCTGCTGGGCCTATACTGTGTCTTATTTTTAATGTTGGCTTCATCCTAATCGGTCGACTCAAAGTATCTGCAAGTAAAGCTGTACTTTCCAGTGTTACATAATGCGCACAAGCTGGCACTTTTAAATATGGTTTTGAATCAATATTATTGACTCACGATTTCTCAGTTTCTCCAACTCAAAGCCTCACCCTCTTTATTCAACCTTATGTGTGGTCTTAAAGGGCCAAAGGGAAAAAAAGATTTTCAGCTTACTGAAATAGAACTCAGGAACAAACAAAGTTGTCTGTAAGGTCCACCACACTGCTTAAAACACCAGCTACACAACATCCTTACATGTCTGTTTCTTGTAAATGCCAGCAAGCAGCTTCTTCCTTCAAAGCATCCATAATTAGGGGGCATTGCCTGTGTGTATAATTCACAGCAGACTTCAAAACCTTGTAAAGCAAACATGGAAGGCAACTTTGTTTTGAAGCACGTGGCAATATATTGTGCATTCCCCCATTGTTATCCTGCTACAGCAACATTGTGGGGTGTGCTAAACACCACAAACTCTCAGGACCTCCTGGATGGGGATCCATGGGGATCCCCTGCAACATAATGAATGGTGTAAGCTCACTTTCATGTCAGTAACTACTAGAAGAAAACAACAACAATGGGAGGGACTCAGTGCTCAAAGGACCAGCTGTTGCAGCAACACTGTACTTCAAACACAACTTCTTTATTTAAGAAGACTCGACGCAATCCATTAAGTATGTTGTTTTACAGATTAGTATTTGACACAGAAGTCTACTAGTGCTGCCTGCAGTCTTATCCATCAAAGTATTACATCTGGCCACATATCTTAAAGATATACAAGAATAGATTTTTTGCTGCTCTATTTATATAAACAATGAATACATAATAGATGTTCAGTAATAAAGATATTGGCACTCACAGTATTTACTTACCTCTAAAAACACTGTACATTTTCAAAGACTACAGGAGGCTTTGCATTTTTAACCATGTCACAACCTTTAGCATCGCGACAGCAAAGAATTGTGCAAAGTCTGCTAGCCTATAAACAAAAACATACATCAGATACATATGTAAACATTATTTTTGGTTTTGCCAAAGAAACACTCGTCTGAAGCACAAACTAAGAGCGACATAAACACATAACCTTGTAATGTTGCTGCTAATCTATTTAAATTTTGGTGTCAAAGTCAAACCAAATAGATGGCATTGAGCGCAGGGTAAGGATTCTGCTCCAAAACTCACTCTGAGAGAGAACCGAATGAGTGTTGGAAAACTCAAACTAAGACTAAGGATTTTTCCTGTTGTCACTCTTGTGATTGGCTGACTCCTATACAAAGCCATTGTTTCACACGCATAACCCCACACATACACACATGCAGAAAGCCGTGACAGGTAAACTCAGATCACTAACCAATAAAAAGACAAAAAGAGGCATTTCTGGTACACTCGCTTGCAGAGAGACAGTATTGGAGTAACATTAAGGCGATGTATTATCTACTGTAAAACATTACTTCATATTGAATCATTTTAGATATTCTACTAACATTTTGTATTGTAAGGATAGAGTATACAAAGTTATCAAAGAGTTGGCAGTACAACAGTGCACACAGAATTGTCACCATGCTGTTTATCCTATTAATATCTGGATGCTTTAAATAAACCTGGATTGTGTTACTGGAATTTTTTTACATCATGTTTTTACATCAGTTGGATGAAGCACTTTGATTTGTTTGGTATTTGGATGAATCTGAGAGAAATAGACCAAATTTAGGAATTTCTTAACTGTCCCCCCGCCCCCAGAAATGGTATCACAGTATTGTTGGATTATGTTGCATAAGATGAAAAAGATTATTCCTTTTTGCATAAGAATATTTAAAGATTGTTTCCTACTCCTCATATTTCTTGTTTATTTTAACAAAAGCTTTACTGTGCCAGAGACAGTCCAAAAGACTAAAATAATAATAATAAGAAGAACAGATTAACTCTGTCTGTACCTTACAAATGGAGATAGCTACATTTTAGGTTAGGGTAGGTTCTTTTTTTTTTTATATTCCTTCAAAATAAAATTCTACCATTACTGCAGTGTATGCAGTGCCAAGTGAATGTCCCCCATACTGCGTTTTTAGTTTCGAACTGACTTAATTGGAATATGAAGCCAACATTTAAAAAAAAAAAAAAAACCAGAAACAGAAAAAAAAAGGTCAAAGTTCCCCCCTAAAATACATTTGGTTCCTCCCTGAGATTTTGCAATGCCAATTATGATATTGCACTTTTTCATTATTAATTTGTTGGCTTGAAATCTTTAGAGATATGTTAAAAATACAAATACAAATAAAAACCCCGGGCACACGCACCCAAAATTATCTTCATCTACAGAACATTTTAGTGAGGAAAATTGAACTGATCCTTTATGCTCTGGCTTTATGCCCCTGGTATGTAATTTTCTCTCTGCCTCTCTCTCTTGGTCAAGCGCAACTATTATAATAATAATAAGAACAATAATAATAATAAAAGAAAAATGTGGTGCTGCATTAATGAGATGATTAGGGACTATTTTCACTCAGAACTTGAGGTACTCGTTCTTCAGTCTGCTCAGTCTCGTGCCGTGGCTGCGGATGATCAAAGACAGGAGCTCGTGCTTGTCCTTCAGGCCCAGAGAAATGTCCAACGTCTCCTTCAGGACGTCCCGCGTGTGCACTATCATGTTAAGAAAGTCGTCATTGAGCCGGTGCTCCTCCTTCAGCTCACTCTCCTGGCTCTGTTTGAATTTCACCTCGAGCTCCAGCAGAGATTTCTCCGAGTTTGTAAACGCCTCGTTTATCTGGGTTGTCTCCCTCCGCAAATACTTCCCGTAGCTGTCCTCTCCGTCCAGGTCGTACGAGATGCTTTTCCCGATCCCCTCCAGCACCCTGGCAGAGTCCTCGATCTGCCTCTTGATGATAGTGAAATCATCCCGTATGACGGCGTCCTGGTCCTCGCCGAGGCTGCACTTTCGCTCGTCTTTCATTTTAAAAAGCATCTGGCACTTCTCCGGGTCGTCGTTGTCCTCGTAGTCGCCGTCCGGCACGAAATAATGATGGAAAGTGCCATTAGACATCTCCGGATGTAAAGGTCCCTGGTAAAAGCCTCCATACACCGACAGTGATAAACCGGCAAAGAGGAGCAAGTGAAAAAGAGCCATGATGCCCACTTGTCCCAAATATACTCACAAATAGGAAATAAATAAGTTTAAAAATGATGTAAAAAATATGAGCCCGGTTGTCTATTAAATCCCAAACCGGCAGAAAACCACAAACATTTCAGTTTCAGTCCAAAGTGCGCAGTTGGTTGAAACTTTCTCGCAACCCTCTCTGATATCCTTCTGGGTCCGAGCAGATGAAGTGGTGTAAGTTGTTTTCCACCTCTCGTCCTTTAACGGAGCCTGCTAACTCCCATCACTGTCGGTGAGCACGAAGGCGATGTATGAAAGTTTGTTTCAGCAGTTGTACTCCCGGCTTTAGTCTGGTGCCTCAAACGCAACATCTGGAAGTCTCAAGTACCGCGCTTCGGTTTTTGGCTAATAATACCTCTGTGCTACTCTCAAATTACAGCCCCTCCGTCACTTAAAAGGCTGCATTCAGTCTGCACCAGGCTGCTACCAGCAAGGCCAAAGCTGTTAAAGCCCCATTGAAACCAGGAAAGACCAAGTTTGTGTGAATTCACATAACCGTGACCAGCTGGCAGAAAAGGTTCAACAAGTTATTACCCTACCGAGAAATATAGGCTACACAAGACCACATGTAAACATGAAATGCAATCGGCCCTATAATTATAGTGAATATAACCAGGTAGTGGCCTGGTTTTATAAAATCTGTTTTTTAATACCTGACGATGTGAAGTGTGGCAGACATATAATTTCTGTGGTAGTATTGCATAATATAAAGATGATGTGGACACAAACAGCATTTGTGTCCACATAGTCCATGTAGAACAGGAAAAACGTATCTGATTTCATTACAGTTTGCAGGATTGTTTTCTTACACCTTACATCCAAGTCACTGCATTTCATAGTAGAATAGTGCATTGCCTCAAGTCTATGTGGAGACGCTGGTATAGCTGTCTCATTGTGGGTGCATTTCTTTTTTCAGTTTTTAATCTCGTTTTTGTGTTGTCTGATGTTTTGTTTCTCTGGACTGTGAGACTGGAATAAATAGAGACTGATATGCTGCCTATGAACAGTCATACACTGTTAGCCTTTGCAGTAATTTCCATAGCTTAGTACTGCAAAATCAACAGTAAAAAACTCTAAAGGATGTTAGCAGTTTAGTACTGTAATTTGCATGTAATTGTGGGAAAATTCCATGAGATTACATTATTTTTACGGTAACTCACCGTACTCATGGAAACAGCTGTAAAATACAGCAAATGTAACAATTGGTGATGTTACTGAGATTATACTATTACACCATCCGGATTTCTGTTGTTTTCTACTGTAGATCTAAGAGTAATTACTTAAATCCTCATTCAGAATGTATTACTATAAAATGCGATTCACTGTGAAAGTAGTATAACATATAAACTACAATATACAGCACAATTTTTAACTTAAGGAGTAAGTTGCAGCCACACTAAAATTTAATTCCTTGAACTGAATGGAACCTCATATATTAATAAATGTATTTGTTTATTCAAACAATGTGAAACATTATTAATACTATTAATTAATAGTATACTTGTAAGGTTAGTATTGTGATAGAGTCGAGTATATTTTAATTATACTCTTGTAGACATTATGACATTATGCTAGTACAATTATGGTGAACAAAAAGTACATCTAAAAGTTAATTTCAAGAATACTGTTATGTACTAAAACGGGGGTCAATATAGTCCCAAGAAGCATTATAAGTATACGTACTAGGTAAGGTATACTTGGGAAATTTAATTGAAGTATACTTATTTTTTGTATGGCCAGCAACAAAAACTAATGGCTACATTTAGAATAATGTTTAAAAATGACTTCATTTAGCAGGCTGTTCCTTTTTTCTCTTCTTATTCTTTCTTATACTGGACCTTCATTTGTTTTGTATAAGATGGTACTTTTTAAGACACCTCTGCCTAACTACAGTGAACTAACCTAATAATATGCTCTGGTCGTCATTTTACACAAGTTAAGGTGTCACATCCATGAAACCTACACCACTAACCAGCATCAGTCCTACAACTTAACTCTCAAAATTAATAAATTCTGGGACAAGCAGAAACTGTATTTTTAGCGGTGCATTTTGTTGCAGGCCAGACTGCTATTAAATACACTCTCCTGAAGGAATAATTTGTAGCACCACTTCGTCTTGGTTCAGAAGAGATGTCCTGGATATACGTGATAATGTAACACATTATCACAGTTTAGCGCGTTGGGTTGTGTTTTTAAAGCGATTGTTACGTTTTTAAAGCTTTTTAATGCGACAGGTGCGATAGCCGACACCACACCTTCACCTGACGTACAACGTGACGTATGACGCACACGTCGGGTATTCACTTTCAAAACAACAATGGGGATAGAAAATATTGCTCGAGGTGGTTAATGCTCCTTTCGCTGGTTGCCAACCACCATTAAATAACAACAAGAAGAAAATATTGATCTGCTTCTCTTAGTTTTGCACGTTTAAGCTGCAATTCAGACTCAAACAAAGCTGCAAAGCAGGAGAACAACATGATCATCAACTATTCTGTGCCATAGATCCAGTTCGCTGCAGCACAGAGTGATGATGAGACCGTTAACATGTGCAACTTAGAGGTAGTCAGAGGTAACTGGATGTTCAATCGGGTTGAATGCAAGGTTGATTGGATTATATCTGAAGATCATATGCTATTCGTGATAACTCTGCTAGACTCCAAATTGCTCGTCCATGCGGGAGTATCTCACAATTAAATGAAACCACTTTACACTTTTTCCCTAAAACGGACTGACATGGGACACATTAAAGTTTGATCGGAACCTGCTAATCAGTCTGAAGGTAAGTGTTTTTTTCACTTATTCGAGAGAAGTCCGAAATGCGTTCTTATTACTGTTTGTTTTGACTTTTAAGCTACCCTACCAGGATATTTTCATTCAAATGCTAAGACAAAATGTCAATATCTATGAATGTGGAGACTCAAAAGACTAGTTAGGTAATAGTTGCCGATGGATTTATGAGACTTGATAGAAACTTGGACGTTTGCAACAGGTGAATCGGTGAACTACCGAGGTTGCGCCCAAATGCTTAAAGCTGTTAGCTGGTCAGTGTTTTCAGGTGTGCTTGTACTACCTGTACGGTGCGGAGTGCTGACTAAGTCATGTTAAACCCATTAAAGCGTCGAGCTCAAATATCTTTTCATTTTTCTGCACTGTTCTCTTGTCGGCACACGTTTTCTGTTTACTGAAGCCTTTTGTGAATAATTTTGATCATGTAAAAACTGGGAATTGGTCCCTATTGACAATACTCTTATTTTTTGTCATTTAGGAAAGGTAATTGGTCACTGAACTTTTTGCAACTATGTGTATTTCTAAATTTTGTGGCTTCAGTGCACATTTATATTGTTCAATTTGCATGTTAAAAGCCTGCCAAGAACCCCAAGGCTGATTATGCTTGGTAAGAAGTCATTCATGAAATAGAGCTGATTAGACCATATTAAAATTTCTGTTTGGCACAGGAGCTTTTCGTGGACACAGGTATCCAGTCTCTGTTTCGTTAGCTCAAATTTCTGTAATTTCCTTTATAAACCAAGGTTGTTGGACATGTGTCTCAGTGAATCCAGCAAAGTAACAATATCAAATTTCATATTACATATTACCGATCAACACTGTAGTCTAGCTACACCAACAGCAGAAATACTGAAGTCAATACTGTAAAGTTTAACGGCAGCACAAACTATAAACTCCAAAATAACCATACAGTTGATTCATCTCCGGTAATTTAACTGGGCTGACTCTTTGTTAGGTGTGTTTAATGTGCAGAATAATTCCCAATTATGTACAATTATAATATGTTAAAACGGACTTATGTACATAAGGCCATTGATAATTATGTCACGGTCGGACGGTCCTCCCCGGACAACCTGCTTGTTTATTTGTGATGTGTGTGCGCCTTCCTCTCTTTC
The DNA here is from genome assembly GCF_051167445.1 of Perissodus microlepis. Taxonomy (NCBI): domain Eukaryota; kingdom Metazoa; phylum Chordata; class Actinopteri; order Cichliformes; family Cichlidae; genus Perissodus; species Perissodus microlepis. Next base: position 30,661,151 of record NC_140461.1, read on the forward strand.
TCTCTCCCTCCCTATTCTGTGGGTCGGGCTATGCCTAGGAGCGGCGTCTCCGAGAGAGTAAGAAAGGCCGACCTCTGACCCGGAAGTGTAATCTTCAGCTCCAGCTGCCGCTAATCATTCTTCACTAAACGGAGGTATTTAACGGTGTATCCAGACGGCAGTCGACGCTGGATTGTACTCGGAGCTCGGTAGCTAAGTGTGCTCGTGATCTTGTAACCCGCATAGCAAGGCAAGCCTTCTTATCCGCTGTTGTGTTTGCTCGTCTCTCAGGTGGAGAGGTACGGGACGGAGGAGTGGAGGAAAGGATTCACTGGTGTTTTCGGGAGAAGGAATTCACACGGAAGGAGTGCACACCGACCTCACGGGGAAACTCACCTTCACCACTTTTGGGAATTGAGAGAAAGGACATTGTTGGATATCTCGCTGTTTAAAGACTATATTTCAAGCACTGTAAATAAACGCACTGTCTGCTTCAACCCAGAGCTCCGCGCCTGAGTCCATACCGTTCATTAGCCCCGACAGAACAATCCAGCCAGCAATGGACTCAGCGGACTCTACCCCCCTCCAGCGCGAGATCGCGCTCCAGGCTGAACGATTGGAGCGACATGAGAAAATGCTGCAGCACGTCGCCGAGGAGCAGTCCGCGTTACTACAGGTGGTATCGGAGCTAAAAGGTATGTTGCTCGCTACCCCCAGGGCACCCACTCAGCCACAGGGGGGCCCTGCACAACCACCTGTAGCTTTGCTAGACGAAGCAGCAGTGTCTCCCCTTCCGCCATCTCCACCCCCGCCACGACGTGAACACACATTACCGGTGCCGCAGAAATTCGGCGGGGACCTGGATAAATGTCGGGGGTTTTTGACTCGATGCTCCTTGGTGTTTAGGCAGCAGACTCAAGCGTATGCCTCTGACATTGCCAAAATCACCTTTATGGTTGAGCTAATGACTGGACGGGCTCTGCAGTGGGCTCAAGCGGTGCTGAGCGCTCAGCCCTCTATCTCATACAGTAACTTCTTAAGCAAATTTCGATGTGTATTTGATAAGGGGTCTAACCCAGACAGTGCTGCTCATCGTTTGTTTACATTGAGACAGGGCCGGCGGAGCGTGGCTGACTTCTCCGTGGATTTTTGGATCCTGTCCGAAGAAGCCGGCTGGGAGGAGAAGGCACTCCGAGGGGCTTTCTTAAACAGCCTAAATGAGAACATCAAACGTGAGTTGGCAACCAAAGAGCTACCTAAATCATTGAGTGTCTTGGTCAACCTGTGTATCAGTCTGGATGACCATATGCGAGAGTTTGGCAGGCGATCTGGAGATGGGCGGCGGTCAGCAGGGGGCGTGGGAGTTCCAACAGGACTCCCCTCGCTGGAATGGAGGGAGGAGGAACCTGACTCTCCGGCTGATGAGGAGCAACCCATGCAACTGGGGCGGACTAGATTCACCCGGAGAGGAAGACGGCTGGTGGGTGAGTGCTTTGAGTGCGGGAAGAAGGGGCATTTCGCGGACGCCTGCCCCTCTCGGTCAAAAGAGTCTGCCCGTCAGTAAAGGTGGGGATACTGACGGGTGCACCTGCGAGTTCGGTTCTCCACCTCAGCTGTCCCGCGAAGTTACAGTTTCTTTCCTGTATTCACCCATGTAACGTTCTAATTGACTCTGGGGCCGAGCAAAGTTTTGTGGATGAGGCTCTGGCCGTCAAGATGGGTTTGCCAGTCGTTCCTCTCCCTGAAACTCTCGAGGTTTCGGCGCTTAACGGCAGTACACTAGCTTCTGTCTCTCACCGCACCCAAGAAATTACTCTCACCCTGTCCGGCAATCATACAGAGAGGATTCGCCTGTTCCTCCTCAAGGCGCCCCACACCCCCTTAGTTTTGGGTTTTCCCTGGCTTCAGCAGCATAACCCACAGACTGGGCTAGGGGGTGTATCACTGGGTGGAGCACGTATTGCCACGGGCAGTGTTTATGCTCTGCAGTGCCTGCCTGCATGACAACTGACCCAGCTGGGCTGCCCGCTCCACCCGATTTGTCCTCTGTGCCTGCGGATTACCACGACCTGAGTCAGGTGTTTAGCAAGGACAGGGCCCAATCGCTGCCGCCCCATCGCCCGTATGACTGCGGGATAGACTTGCTTCCTGGTGCACCCTTGCCCTCAAGCCGCCTCTATAACATCTCTAAGCCCGAGCGTGAGTCTATGGAGCGCTACATAACAGACTCCTTGGCTGCTGGCATCATTCGCCCATCCACTTCCCCTCTGGGCGCTGGGTTTTTCTTTGTCGGAAAGAAAGACAAGACCCTACGCCCCTGCATAGATTTCCGGGGACTGAATAAAATCAGTCAAAAATAAGTACCCTCTTCCTCTTTTGGCATCAGCTTTTGAGCTCCTTCAGGGAGCCACCGTTTTCACCAAACTCGACCTCCGCAATGCCTATCATCTGGTTCGTATCCGTGAGGGGGACGAGTAGAAGACGGCTTTCAACACCCACCTGGGCCACTTTGAATATCTGGTAATGCCATTTGGGCTTACCAACGCCCCCGCTGTGTTCCAGGCATTGGTGAATGATGTTCTGCGAGATTTTCTTAACCACTTTGTGTTTGTTTATCTTGATGACATCTTGATTTTCTCCAGAACCCAAACAGAGCATGTCAAGCATGTGAGGCTGGTGTTGCGCCGTCTGCTGGAGAATCGCCTGTTCTGCAAAGCAGAGAAGTGTGAGTTCCACATTTCCACTGTCTCTTTCCTGGGCTTTATCGTTGAACAGGGCAGATTGCGAGCAGATCCCGCAAAAATCAAAGCCGTTCTGGAGTGGCCGGTGCCCACGACCCGGAAGAAGTTGCAGAGTTTCCTTGGTTTCGCCAACTTTTACCGGCGATTCATCCGGAACTTCAGTAAGGTAGCCTTGCCTCTCACTCAACTCACCTCACCCAAACAGTTTTTTCTGTGGTCTCCAGCAGCTCAACAGGCCTTCGACCGTCTCAAACACCTGTTCGCGTCGGCTCCCATACTCGCCCAAGCTGATCTCACCTTGCCGTTCGTGGTGGAAGTGGATGCTTCGGATTCAGGGGTTGGGGCCATCCTCTCACAGCGCTTAGAAGGTAAATTACACCCCTGTGCCTTTTTCTCCCGTCGTCTCACCCAGGCTGAGAGGAACTACGACGTGGGCGACCGGGAGCTGCTGGCCATCAAGCTGGCGCTGGAGGAATGGCGGCATTGGCTGGAGGGGAGCGAGCATCCAGTAGTAGTTTGGACCGACCACAAGAATCTCGCCTACCTCCAAGCGGCAAAGCGTCTGAACGCCCGGCAAGCCAGGTGGGCATTGTTTTTCACTCGATTCAACCTGACCATTACGTACAGACCCGGGTCCAGGAACACGAAACCGGACGCTTTGTCACGCCAGTTCGCACCTGATGTCGACCCGGAGGAGAAAGAGAGGCCCGTTCTGCCCGCCACCTGCATTGTGGGGGTTCTTACCTGGGAGATCGAAAAGGTGATCCGGGATGCCCAGCGACAGGAACCCGACCCCGGAACTGGTCCGGATGGCAGACTGTATGTTCCCTCAGCGGCCAGGAGTAAAGTTATCCATTGGGGCCACGCCGCGAGATTTTCCTGCCATCCGGGTAAGAACCGCACTATCACGTTTTTACGACGGTTGTTCTGGTGGCCATCTCTTTCTCAGGACGTCCGAGAATATGTGGCGGCATGCCCGGTGTGCGCTCGAAATAAGTTGTCGAACTCTCCTCCATCTGGACTCCTCAGACCGCTGCCCGTCCCCGGCCGGCCATGGTCGCACATCGCTCTGGACTTCATCACCGGCCTTCCTCCATCCTCTGGTAACACCGTAATACTCACAATCATTGACCGCTTCTCTAAGGCTGCCCATTTTGTTGCCCTTGCCAAACTCCCCACCGCACTGGAAACCGCCCAGCTCCTAACCCAGCACGTTTTTCGCCTTCACGGCATTCCACAGGACATTGTCTCAGACCGTGGGCCCCAGTTCACCGCTCGGGTGTGGAAGCAGTTTTGTGCAGAGCTGGGGGCCCAGGTCAGTCTGTCTTCTGGTTTTCATCCGCAGACCAATGGACAGGCGGAGCGTGCTAACCAGGAGCTGGAGGCCATGTTGCGCTGTGTCGTCTCCTCCAACCAGTCCTCCTGGAGTGAACAGTTGGCATGGGCTGAATATGCTCATAACACCAGTACGTCGGCTGCTACGGGGTTCTCGCCTTTCGAAGCTTCTCTGGGGTATCAACCTCCGCTTCTCTCCATCACGGAGGGCGAAGTGGCCGTACCTTCCGTCCAACAACACATGAGGCGCTGTCGACGGATCTGGAGGGCAACCAAGGCGGCTCTTCTGCGGACGTGCGGACGTAATAAGGTGCTCGCTGACCGTCGTCGCCTTCCTACACCGGCCTATTGGGTGGGCCAGCAGGTATGGCTTTCCTCTAGGAATATTCCCCTGCGGACCGAGTCCAAGAAGCTGAGTCCCCGGTTTCTGGGACCGTTTTCGGTGCAAGCTGTCCTGAACCCAGTTACGGTCCGGTTGGCCCTCCCGCACAACATGAAGGTACACAATGTGTTTCATGTTTCTCAACTTAGGCCGGTCCGGACCAGCCCGTTGTGCCCGCCTCCTGGGCCCCCGCCACCTGCCCGGATTATCGCTGGCGCCCCGGCATGACATTACTCGCATAATGGATGCCGGGCGCCGCGGTAGGGGTTTTCAGTTTCTGGTGGATTGGGAGGGGTACGGTCCGGAAGAGCGTTCCTGGGTGCCACGGTCTGCGATCCTCGATCATGGTATGGTGAGGGAATTCCGCTGCCGGCACCCAGATAAGTTTCGTAGGTCGCCCGGAGGCTCCCATTAGTGGGGGGTACTGTCACGGTCGGACGGTCCTCCCTGGACAACCTGCTTGTTTATTTGTGATGTGTGTGCGCCTTCCTCTCTTTCTCTCTCTCCCTCCCTATTCTGTGGGTCGGGCTATGCCTAGGAGCGGCGTCTCCGAGAGAGTAAGAAAGGCCGACCTCTGACCCGGAAGTGTAATCTTCAGCTCCAGCTGCCGCTAATCATTCTTCACTAAACGGAGGTATTTAACGGTGTATCCAGACGGCAGTCGACGCTGGATTGTACTCGGAGCTCGGTAGCTAAGTGTGCTCGTGATCTTGTAACCCGCATAGCAAGGCAAGCCTTCTTATCCGCTGTTGTGTTTGCTCGTCTCTCAGGTGGAGAGGTACGGGACGGAGGAGTGGAGGAAAGGATTCACTGGTGTTTTCGGGAGAAGGAATTCACACGGAAGGAGTGCACACCGACCTCACGGGGAAACTCACCTTCACCACTTTTGGGAATTGAGAGAAAGGACATTGTTGGATATCTCGCTGTTTAAAGACTATATTTCAAGCACTGTAAATAAACGCACTGTCTGCTTCAACCCAGAGCTCCGCGCCTGAGTCCATACCGTTCATTAGCCCCGACAAATTAACTGTACATAGCTATTTGCTTTATGACTATCTAGACAGTGTGAAGAAGTGAAGTATTGAAATTATTTTATGTTGCATAATGACAACATGTTGCCCCTATACAAAGTTCAATGACCGCCACCTGCTGGATGGTGAGTGCAGAGGGGCGTGTAACTGTTGAGCTGGACAAAGAGAACATCTTTGCTGATGCAATGTCAGTCTTCTTTGGTTCATTCTATGTATTGAACCTGGAATACCAGGAGTCAGTGTGTGCAAGGATTTTTGTAAGGATAAACCCTGAAGAGGGAACAAAATGTACCTCCAAGGTTGGGACAAGCAGATTGACTGGGACCACTGTGAAGCGAAAGGTTGTTCACATAAACCCTCATGTCACAACTTTCCTCCAGCGGCATACTGAATTTGAGTGGAGAACTTCAAATTAGGTAACTGTTTTTGCCATTTTTAGTGAATTTCTTGTATAATTTAAGTGACCAATGTGTTGTTACCTGTGTCTCCACAGATGATCCATGGCCCATGCTTTCTGGACATTTACACAAGACGAACGGCAATGAAGACAAGCTCTCTTGCAACTCTTGCAAGACGCTGTCTCTGTCCAATAGGTTTTTTGAGTGCAACAGTTTTGATTTTTTTTTCCTCCTTTTACCCGTTTGTTAAAAATTATTTCAGCTACTTACACTTTAATTGTCACATGTATTGGCTCACCCTACAAATCAATCAACAAGATCAGGGTTCAGTGCAGGTCAGTCAAGTTCCTTCACACCACACACGCTCATCCATGTCATTGTGGACCCTGTTTTGTGCATTGATTTGGTGGTGTGAGCCAGAATTTTGGACAAAGTGTATATAAAGGCAGAAGTGTGGGGCTTGATATTATATTCATTACAATTCAGTTTATTTGTATGGTGCCAACAAAATGAATGCCAAGGCACTTCACATTGTAGGTTTAAGACCCTACAAAATATAACTAAGAAAACCCAACACCTGAGCATATGTTGTCTGCCATGATATGGATATGACATAATATCGTTATTGTTTGTACAACCATGTGAGAAAATAATGGATTACATGGTTTAGTAAAAACAAGTGCTTCCTCAATGAAAATATGTTTTCAGTTCTTTTCAGTTTTTGATTTTGGAAATGTGTATTTCAGCAGGGAAAAATCAGAATTGAAATAAAGTGGTGTAAAGCACATAAATTATATTTTGTGTGTGTGTGTGTGTGTCTATCTATCCATCCATCCATCCAATTTTTTTGGAACCCTCCAGTCTCTTACAGTATGTTACTGTTAACTGAAATTACGGTAAATTACGACCTGTTAAACAGTAAATGACCGCCTGTTGGGACACGGTATCCTCTAGCAGAGATGAATATTTTTGGTACTGATGATGCGTGATAACGGTAAGTTACTGGTTAATATATTGCAGTTTATTACCTTGCAGCGGGCTTACAGTGACATACCGTGAATAAACGGTAGTATACCAATTTCTTAATCACAGTATGATGTTACTTTGTTGACGTAATTTACGACATAACGACATAACGGTATCTCACTGGCGTCAAAAAAAAGGCTACGGTGCGTTACCATAATTTGTCCAAGAGTATTATACCACACCAGCAAAAAACGGTATCATCCTGCAGAACGGTAAGCTACCGTAACACGGCGTCACGGTATGACGCTGGCAACAGTGACGCCAGTATGTTACCGTAAAGTGGCGATGAGAAGTCAAACAGTGTAGTAATTCGTGTAGCTTAATTTTTAAAGTTACTGTACATACAGTAATCGATACATTTGCCTTTAACCCATGGTTACTAGTTACTTTTTTATATGCAAAACATTAAATATTCTCATAAATTATGTCATAAACTGTTATAGACCCAATGCTATCCAAGGTTCCTGCAATTTGTTCCCCATAAATACACTACATTAAAACGGTCCTTAAGGGTTTAGGCATCATTATTGATTTGCTAGGGTTAACGGTGAGATAATGGTCTGCTGCTGTGGACTTTTACTCAAGTTCTGCAGTTTGCAAACAATAGTGGAAATGCCATTTTAAAGTTAGAAGTTAAGAAAATTGATAGATGACTTAAGTTTTTTTTCTTTTTACAGTATGCTATTTCCATTTCCCAAACAACAGCAATTCAGAAAATCTGGGATGGTGTGTAAAATGTAAGTCAAACACTGCCATAAGTCTTTGTCTTTGTTCGTCCTCCTATCCACTAAAGCAAATTAAGCTAAATGTAAATATGTTGCTGTCTTCTCTGGCCAAAGCTCATTTAAAAAGGACTGACATTGTCCTGGTGTCAGACAAATTTTAAAGTGTTTTTGGGAAAACAGATGCTGTAGCTCCTGAACTAAAGAGGAGAGGGACCAACTAGCTTGCTATCAGCACTCAGTTCAAAAACCTGCATGTGTTCATATCTTCTTCTTGCACATCTGGAAATGCACCATCAGTGAAAGACCAGTTTTAGATTTAGAATTTTACATATGCTCCCATCCAGATGTCTTTTTCAGAGAAAGCACATTTCAGCAAGACAGTGATACATCTACTACAACACCATGACTTTGTCTGAGAAGTGTCCAGGTGCTGAAATGGTTTGCCTATTGTCCACACCTTTCACCGATTGAAAAAAACAAAACAATGGCACATCATAAAACACAAAATACAATAATGAAGGCCTTTGACTTCCTCCCAAACTGTTGTTAAAAGTAGATGGGATGCTACCGAGTGGTAAGCACTGCCCTGTCCCAACCTTTTTGAGATGTGCTCCTGCCATCAAATTCAAATATTAGTTCATTATTTTCTTAAAATGGCACATTTTCTCAGTTCAAACATTTGATGTGTTTTCTGTGTTCTACAATGAATAAAACACCGTTTTATAAGATTTGCAATCAGTTTGTATTTACATTTTGCACGGCGTGAACTTTTTTGGACTTGGGTTGTACTTCTTCCACCAACCTGATAATCAGAATTGTGTTTATTGGCCAAGTATATGTGCAGACACATACAGGGAATTTGGTTCCGGTAGATCGTGGCTCTCAAGCACAGCAATGTAAATCACACACACACACACACACACACACACACACACACACACACACACACACACACACACACACACACGTGTCTATATATACACATTACACATACATACACAAAGCTGTGTAAACCAACTATAAATAACGAATCTAAACTTATATACATAAAATACAGAAATGAATGAGGTGGAATGAATACTACAAAATGTACATAAGGTGCAGCTGCAGTCTGGCAGTGGGAGCAGTGTGACACTGTTAAGAAGGGAGATGGCGAGGGGAAAGCAACTGTTCCTGTGTCGGGTGGTCCTGGTCTGCAGGCTTCTGTACCATCTGCCAGAGGGCAGCAGATCAAAAAGTCTGTGTCCAGGGTGTGAGGAGTCTGTGATGATTTTCCCTGCCCGTTTCCTGGTTCTTGAGAGGTACAGATCCTGGATGGAGGGCAGGGGGGTGCCGATGATCCTTTCTGCTGCCCGTACAGTCCGCTGCAGTCTGCTCCTGTCCTGTTTAGTGGCTGCTCCATACCAGACTGTGATGGAGGAGCACAGGACAGACTCAATGACCGCAGTGTAGAACTGGATCAGCATCTTCATTGTAAAAGAAAACCATTTTAACCTTCACTTTGCTTCTGCCAAATATTGCATTATTTGTTTAATATAGTAGGGTGGTTTGATCCTTGACTCTTTGAACCAAAATGTGGCCTCGGGTAAGATACTGAACCCCCACAATATGCCGCTGATCCATCAGCCAGTGTGTGTGATAGGATTGCTGCTCTATAAAAAAAAGACTTGTGTGACCGGGTTAAATGTGGCTTGTAGTTTAAAGCCCTCTAAGAGGATGATAAGACTAGAAATGTACTGTATTTGGCTAATGCAGTCCACATTAATGTAGAAAACTCAGCTCTGTAGCGCTGGCAGGACATAGAGAAGTCGAATCCAAGGAGTGTAAAAACACGTTTGCTAAGCAGCCTTTAACACAGTAGCCACCTGTCTTTGGGTCACTTACTGGTGTCGAATGACAGGCCGAGTCTAGTTCAAGCTAAGGGAGTGAAAATGCACGAGATAGTGAATGAGGAAAGAAAACTTTGTTTAGCTTTGACATGTAATTTGTTTTGATTTTTACAATTCTCATGCTCGTAACTACTGATTGTGAATTAAACCACAGCTGTGAAATATGTTCCTGTATTAAAACACTCTGCCAGGGCTGGAAATCCAAGAGTTGCTATTAAATTGAAAATGTAGTGATTTGTAAGCGGCTTTAGTCACAAAAGCAACGCACCAAGGGAAGGATAATTTTGTTTTTATATGTAATTCTATATCTCAAAGAGCAACATCTCAACAGTGATCTAATTTGTCAAACCCACAATTCCACTCAGCGTGTGGATATCTTTCCTGTTGAAACAGTGAACGTTACACCGTCACCAACCTCAGAGGAATTTTGTTCTTCGCCACATGAGTGATCATTCCGGGTTGGGACCTGCATGAATTTAGCTCGAGAATGACACGTTTTGTTCGGTAAACACGATGTTAAAATGTTTATTTCTTTTTCGGTTGGTTGAATAAAAACATTGTGAGAAATATATTTATAAAAAAGGAAAGTCAATGGCTTTGTTACATAAGACTTACATAAACCGAGGTCTGCAATGTGAATCAGTCAGATTTATGATGTGGACAAATACCTCACTCCTCATCCTGTCTGGATCTACCCTCGCTGACACGAGGAACTGAGAAAAGAGAGAATTTGATGTTTTCTCCCACCCAGTTCTTGCTTCCAGGTTTTCCATTATAAATTGTATCCCCCCACACCAGCATTAATAAGACACTGTGACAGCTTCTGACTGTCAATGCTCCCACTAATGTCCTGTATTTTTTTTTTTAGCTAACAGTGGGCTCAGCTGTTTATGGGTGTTTGGGCATTCTGTGTTACTCTCCAGCAATCATCATTTAGCCTCCCCCTACTCAGAATACTTTATTTTAACAATACAACACTCGCTTACAGATTTGCCTCTACTGCTTTTATTTTAGGTTTGAATGTGTTAGTGTAAAGCTATTTCCATCCTCTCTGCTGCTCAGTGCAACCTTCACTTTTATGAGAAAACCTGCAGTGTCAACTCAATGTGCTGTCAAAGACCAGACAGGCCTTGAGACGCTTAACAGCGCCCATCCTGTGACATCATTCTGCAGAAGGGCTTTCTCTATGGTGTCAGGAAGAAAAGAAATGGAAAATGAAGTCACATTATGGGCTCAGGGTGTGATGCTGTTTTGGTTCAAAGCCTTTTGTGGCATGCATCTACATTAAATCATGTTCAAGAGGTGAAAAAGCCACCTACTCACATAGGACAATCTAATAAAAAAAGGGGGGAAAAAAACAGTGAGGAGGTTTTAGTGACCTCCCTCTTTCAGCACTAAAGCTGCGACACAAAACACAAGCCAGATATTTCTGTCCTCCCAGTTCTCTGCAGCATGAGCTGCTGCAGTCTGTTTTTCTCCACTTTATTGTGGATATTGAATGAAAATTGAATTTAACAATGCATAACAGCATTTAACAACCTTGTTTGTGATAAAGTGCCTCCAACTTTAAGTTAAATTGACCGAACTGGGATTAGATCCCAGCTTGGCAAGCTGCTTCCCAAACTGAGCTTGACTCGGGGTGATTCAGCAATCAGGCTCGGAGTGTTTCCTATGATTGCAAATAAGGCTTATTTTAAAGAAAATGGCACCGGGTAAGACTTACTTCTGCTCTAAAGTCATTGATGTTATTGGAGACCATGTTATGGGTGGTTATTGGATTGACTTCTTTCTTACCTAAGTTCCTGTAGGTAAAAATGAATATCATCAAGAGCAGAGCAAATTAAATTATGGGCGCTTGATCATGGTTCAGAAGAGTATAAAGAAAGGAAAAAGTGCAAAAAGGAGTTGGATGGCAGATGTGACACAGCAGGCAGAACAGGAGCAGATGGCTCAAAGACAAAAGCGACACTGAGCAATTTGGCAAAGACCTAGGGTTTGTGGGTAGGTATGTGTAATATAAAGTATATGTCTGATAAGGGAAAATAGGTAGATGAGTTAGACAATGACTGAATTGTTTTAACTTCCCTTTTTGCAAGCTCTCTGCTAAAAAGGAACAGCTTGCTTGCTTGCTGCACAGTTAAAGTCTATACAAATCTCCATTGATTAAACTAATCTAACTAATCAGGTTGGTTGGCAATCTTTTGTCCACTCCTCTTTTTATTATAAAAGTATATATTTACTAAGTTACAATATTGTGAAAAAAGCACTGAGGTATCCTATTAGAAATTTGTTGAAACTTTGCAAACATAAATGGAAATTTTATGAGGCAAAAACAGAGTTTGTAGAATTCTAAGAATCTTTGAAATCAGTATTTGGTTCAATTTATAAAAGCATTATTTAGATAACAACAAATCACAACAAAAGTTGCCTCTAGGTGCTTTATTTGGTACCAACTTTATTCTTTAACACAACCAGAACTCTCTTAGGCAAATAGTTTCTTTATGTAGTCTTCAGGAATAGTTCTCCAGGAGTCTTGAAGGTCATTCAAAGCTCTTCTTTGGATGTTTCTGCCTTTTGTTCTGTTTTTTGTCAAGACGATTCCACAATGCTTCAATAATGTTGAAATCCATTCTGTATTTTTCTATCCAGGTATATTTTTAGTGCATTGGCAGTGTGTTTGGGATTTTTGCCATGCTGAAAACAAAGCAGTGACAATCAGATGCTTTCCAGATGGCACCTTAGCTTTCTCTCCCTGTTTTACTTTCTTAAGAATGGCTTCTGGACAGCCACCGTTCCACTGAGACCACTTCTGATGACACTTCAGGAAAAAGCAGATGGATCCACTGAAGGGCCAGAAGCATCTCTCAGGTCCTGTGTCAGGTTTTCTTTGGAGTTTTTCCCCTGTCTCTTAAGGACATGACTTTGAGTTAATGTTCATCTGCTATGGATATTTTTTTTCAGGCCAGCTTCTTCTCAGATTTTTCGGGGGACACATTGCATAGCATGCATGCAATGTGTCAAAAATTGGCTATTTAGGAATCAGCTTTTTGGAAAAAGTACTATTTTAGGTCTGTCAAACTGAGTTAAATCTATTAAAAATGCCAACGATAACAAACTACAAATTGGAAGAACGTATGTGTTTTTGCTACAGGCTTCTAGTAACAAAGTGCCTAAAGATCTATTTTTTTCTTTGCTAACTTGCGTGAATGATTCATAGGTCAGGTACAAGGTCTGGACTAGGAATGAGTGAAAAACCAGCCAGTGTCCAAAGAAAGACTTTGAACAATCTTCAGAAAACCTGAAACAAAGGGTGGCTCAAGACTTTTGCTCAACATTTTTTATTTCATATCTTATGCTTTATATCATGAAGACAAGTCAATGTGATAATTGAGGCAGAAATAAACTTAAAATGCCTCACATCATATATCAAACGCATCCTCCGCATTTTGTGGTTTATTTAATCTACAAAATTTCTCTTCTTTCTCTCTGACCTGTCAGTGCTGCTTCTGTCCTGCATCTTTGCCTGATGTTTTAACCCAGGATCCACATGACGATTAAGGAGGTTATCTGCTTTTTAGCCCCTCCAGACTCTTAGTTTCTCTTTATAACCTGTTTGTGGTGAATGTGGAGCCTAGAAGCCAAATCTAACTCTATTCTCATGCTAAAATAAATCCTTTCAAATGTGGGTCATCTGACTGATCTTCTTTTGACCACAAATGGATGCTATGATATCTTTAGTTAGGTATTTGAATCTTGTAAAAGCACAAATAAAATACATGTACATAAAATTGCAGGTAAAATGCAGGAAATGCAGCCTGGCGAATTTGTGGTAATTCTGATATCAGACATCTGAACAATTTAAACATCTGGCAAAAGGTCATGTCTTAAACTGTGGCACATTTTTCCAGCATTTGATCTGAGCACAACACACATTTGGACCATTCATGCAGCTCCTGACCTAAACCTTTTCACACAGTAGCTCACTTGTTTAAAAATTGTGTATAATGCTGCAACGAAATTCTGCCATACTTAGTCTCCTCCAATTAGACACAACTGAAAGTCTCCCATGAAATTGTTCTTGGCTGCACTTGTTACAACCTTGCTTACTTTGAGCCCTTATGCCATAGTTTGTTTCAAATTATATCCAGAAACTGAACCCCGTGGCATTCTTCTGTCTTTGGCTTGTATATCCACAAGCCAGAGAAATAATGACCCAGCATATCCAGTGACTACAGGATGGTGGCACTCATATCATACATTATGGGGCCTTTAAAAGGTCTGTTTGTGCAGCAACTCAGTCTCTGTAAAACGTTCCACAAAGGGTAATTCCAATATTCATTCTTATCCTTTTTCATTATCAGCTGTTTCTGCTAGTCAGCAAATCTATTGTGTTTTCTGACAGATAGTGGGCCATGGAGGATTTAGATAGTACAGCAGGGAGACAGCTGAGCTTGAAGATGCATGGCCTTGTCTAAGAAGCCTCAAACTCAGTATCTGTAAAGCAAAACTCCCGAGTATCTGTAAAGTCGACAGTCCTATCATTTTGCGCTTTTTGGGCTCCCTCTGTTCTGGTGAGACGGAGCTAATGCACACGGTAAGTGTGATGTTACGTCACCGTACAGCTGTAAAACGTTTGCCAGCCCAGTCTTTTACATGGGTTTAATGGATTCTTTGGACTCTGTCCAACATGCACACCAGACACATGTTTTTACAATATGCAGAACATGTCATGATCTTTATTTCCATATGAACAGATGTGTTGGCACAGAGATTCAGACAGAAGCAGTTAGACATTTCAGAAAGGCAACAACTGTAAATGCAGAGACTGTAAAATGCAACCAAACTGCTGTTTTTATGAACCCTCCACAGTTCGGTGGATTATCTTTCTGTCCAGCACATTGGTCTGGGATCTCTATGAAATTTTTAACAGCAACAGGTCGTAATGCCACTAATGTGGGGGAAAGATTCAAGGTTCCCAAACTTCACTAATAGATTGAAGCCCTGACTATTTTGTTTTTGGTAAAATTGCAACTGGCAGAAATTGAGTAAAAAATTTAACAAGCCAGAATTTGAAAATAGACACACAACCTGCAGCTCTCCTGTCTCCAAGAGACTATATATGTAACTGATGGATCTATCTTCTGGATTGGAAAAGTGAATCCACTGCAGTAAAACTGCTTTGTGCCTAGTGGCTGGCAGGAGTGATTCCTTTGGTAATAAAAAAAAAAAAAGCAGTACAGTTATATATGGGGTGTATATAGGAAAATGACTATTTGGGGTCCTCTGATTTGTCTGATGTGATTATGGCTTGAATCACTAGTTTGAAGTCTTATTAAATACAACATGGTGTTTATTTTGTACATTCAAGCCCCCATTAAGGGCCAGAAAACCAATAACACAGAATATAATGTAGGTTTGGCCTGACAAGTTGCTGTATCATGACATGGCCTGAAAAGACTGGGAACACTCACCTGTTGCAGGCAGCGTTGGTCAAGTTACTTGAAAATAGTAATTAATTCCTAATTACTGATTACTTCTCCAAGAAAGTTATCCAGTTACCTTACTGATGACTTATTTTCAAAAGTAACTTTATTACTTTTTAAACATAGAGATACAACCTGTATACGTAATAAAGCAATAATAGACCTTCCAGCCCGATTCTATTTTTTTCTGCATATTTCATCAAGTCTCTTTTTACAAATTGCATATAAAATAAAATGATCTTTTGTGTTTACACTCACTCTTTCAAATAACTGCAAGTAAAACACAGCAAAAAAAAAAAAACTATTTTCAGCTGTTTAGCAGGAGTGGGACCGGTGGAGGTTTGCCCGGTGTCGCAGCGGTCGTGTCAGTGGGGGGATCCAGTTGTTTCTCTGTGAATTTCACATTCCCATGCCAGGCGCTTGCTCAGATTTGAAGTTTAATTTTTTGCTGTAGAAAGAAGTTTTCTTCCCACACAGAGTGTTCAGCGGACGCTAATGTTTTTGTCACATTTTACGGAATCAAACAAGTAATGCAAGTACTTCCCAGCTTTAAACGCTGCATAGTCGTACTCTCTCCCGCACTCCATACTATCCATTGATGTTTTCCATACGTCTGTTGCTGCGACAGACGTTGCACGCTCATACGTCACTGTCATGAGACACTCTCACAAACAAAATAAAGGTTTTGTAACACAGCGTGCTTACGCGAAAGCAACATTACTTTTTTGCAACATTAATCCCTTACTTTACTTGTTACTTGAAAAAAGTAATCAGATTACAGTAACACGTTGCCCATCTCTGGTTACAGACCACTTTTTTCTGAGGTCTAAGATCTGTAAACTGATCTTAGATTTAGAATCGGTGCAGGACGTGAGCTGAATGGTTGTTATGGATTTGTTTTATTCATTGATTCCAAAAACACATTCCCTCATCTCTAAGTCAACGTTGGTTTACGACTAAATACTTGTTGAGTATATAACTTGCCCATCAGTCCCATGTTTTCTTTTTGCCCATCCATCCATCTTCATAACCACTTGGTATATTAAGAGTAGAAGTGTGGAAGATGGGCCTTTCTCAGCTGTCACAGGGTAAAAGGACAGAACAGATCAGCAGTCTATCTAAGGACTAAAACATAGAGACAACCATTCACACTTGGGGTTTTCTGTAATTAGTAGTAAGCCAAAGATATATATGCATACTGTCTTTGCTCTTATTGAGTTGGACAGAGAATACATCAGTACACAGCAAATCTCTGGAGTTAAATATTCTGGAGTTAGGCATAAAAGTGCACAAGAGTTACATTCCGGGAGTTTATTTTTCACCTTATACTACAGTCAGTGTTGGGGAGTACTCTAAGGCGGTGTAATATTTAGGTGTTCATTCACTGGGTGCTAAGGAGTCTAATTCAACACATTGCTGGTGTTGTTTGTCTGTCGACCGTTACCACGCCTATCTGTGTTTCTTTCTTGGACTCCGACATGTAGGAGGTAAAAATACTTTATTTACTTTGGAATTTTCTGTGAGTGTAGTGATGTTATTTATATATATATTCAGTTACATGGATGCACAAGTAAAATATAAAGTTAACTAACTAGCACTACATGTGTTTTCTGTATGTTATGCTGATTTGGAGATAGCAGCTAGGCTAATGCTAGTCAAAAGTTAGCTAACTAACTTATCTTACTGTATTTTAAGATACACTGTAAAATCTAATTAGTTCCCAGAACTTAAAAAAAATTGAGGAAACTCGTTGGCTCAAAAAAATTGAGTAAAGCTCAGCTAAAAATGACTAAATTAGGACAACTTATTTATTTTGAGTACTCTGTACAAGCTCATTTGTTCCCAGAACTCAAAAAAATTGGATCAAGTTTACGTAAGATGACCAAGTTAGGGCAACTTACTCATTTTGAGTACACTGTACAACCTTGTTAGTTCCCAGAACTCAAAAAAACCAAGTAAAGCTTACTTAAGATGACTGTTAGGACAACTTACACATTGCAAGTCTGCAGTATTAAGAATAACTTGATATTTCTGACTGTACAATACTAATTGTTTACCTACTGACAAACATTTCAAGTTCAACTAAATGAAAAAAACTATTTGTGGTAACCTGAATATGATTAAAAATAATTAACAACACTTTTTGTAATGACGTTAAAATGAGCCCAACTTTTATTTTCAAACACAACAAAGTATAACAGCCAACATACTGGACACTGTTCTGCTGAACAACAAACAATTATATTGCCATCACTGTTATAATCTTACAATGAAACAAAGTCTCAGATGTAATTATTCTGAAAATAAGTTTAGGCCTACCACAAGTTTGTTTTGTACTTACATTACTTATATAATCAAAATAAAATATTTGTTGTTCTGTCACAAGTGCAGTCTCTGATTTAAACAACACATTTGTTTTTCATTCCAACACAGGAGCTGGAATGTTGTAATATTTTAAGGATGGCTTGTTTCCAGTCCGGGCATTACTGCCTGAATGACTGTCATGGATCGAGGTGATCCAAATGTAGGTCCAGAAGAAAGTCTTTAACTTCCCTTAAATACAGTGGCAGTGGATGTGGGTTGGAGATGCAATGAGCTTGAACCTGCAGGCGACCATCTTCACTGACCACACCATCTGTGACAGAGGACTCATCTCTCCTGTTGTCCTGCAAGCAAACAATCATATATTTTGGAACATGAACTTAATTGCTTTCTTAAAACATTTTTTTCTGCATTTGGTATAAAATAGACTCCAATTTGGACAATCTCAGGCTCCCTCCCCACCGGAGAGGTGACATTCAATGTCCCAATTGTCAGTCTGGATAGCTGTGACCACCACCCAACATACAATAATGTCATGAAAGCATCATTTTAAAAAGGGCTATGCAAACATGGCCAATAACTTTCATTATAATGATGTGCAAAATGATTTGGGCACAAAACAAAAGAAAACTTGCAGACTTCACTATTTACAGTGTAGACCCTCTAAACTAAGTTTGGGGGATGTGATCTTTCAAGAAATGCAGACCAAACTGTTGTTGTTTGTTTACTTACACAGCATGTCTTGTAGAATTAACTGGAGTCACCAGCAACAGCATAGTGCAGTCATATCTCAAGTCTAATAACAGAAGACAGGAAAAGATCAGTAAAGAAACAACTTCCCCAAACCAAAGCACAAATAAAACAATAAGTAAAACAGGCTGATCTAAAGTATGATTAAAGTCCAGCCTGATTAATATAAATGTCACTGACAGTTGCTAATATATTGGAAAACCAAAATACTTACCACTGAGTTGATGTCTTTCTGTCCAACAACAGGAGTGCTGGTCCGGGGCCTCAAAGACAGTAAGAAGCAAGCAGAGGGAGAAAAAGCAGAACATTTTTCAGAAACTGATTTGATCCTTAATGGCTGTGCAATCATTGTAACATAGAGTTTGCTTATGTTGTTAAATAAAGGCTAGATTTGACACGTCTCTGAAAACTTCGGCACATTTTTGCAAATATGTGATGTCTTGATAAATCGAACAGATATTTGAACTTTACACAGCTACATTCTCGCCTGAAAATATCTTAAAAGTTTATTTTGTGACCCAGGAAAAGTAATAAGTTTTTTAGCCGCGCTCCTCCGCCATTGCCGCGCTTACAAGTACGCACAGGCTCCGACAACCACAGCCGACAAATGCGATCCTCCTTTTCCCCAGACTACCCTTTCTGGGTCACAAAATAACCTTTTAAGATACTTTCAGCCAAGAATGTAGCTATGTAATGCTCAAATATCTACTTAATTTATCAAAATATCACATATTTGCAAAAGTGCTTCCACGTTTTCGGAGAGCTCTGTTATCCACCAGCGCAATAGCTGACCGGGAGGTCAAGGCTTGATAGAGTCCGCGAGCACAGCTAACTCCTGGCATATTGTTTTCAACCCCCTGCGGTCTTTTGCTACTCAGGTTAAACATGATATACATATATATATATATATACACATATACATATATATATATACACATATACACACATATATATATATATATACATATACACACACACACACACACATATATATATATATATATATATATATATATATATATATATATATATATATATATTAGGGGTATCGATATTGAACCGTTCGATACAGTGCTTTCGGTTCGGTACGCATATGTATCGAACAATACAAAATTTTTAATTTGTTTTATCAACTTTCCTGCTGTCTGTGTTGAGCGCTCAGTGGATCTGCGCTCGACAGTGCAGCCTAGGCGGAGTAGTCGAATTCACTGAGCGCAGAGCAAGCTAGCGAGACAGAAGTTAAGCTCTCGTTGCAACATGGCAAATTGAACCTCCCCCACCCTCATTCAGATCTGGCGTTTGGAACTATTTTGGTTTTCATGTGAGGTATGACCCTGAAGGTAAGCGCGTCATGGACTAAAGTAAAACAGTATGTTGGATGTGCCACGCAATGCTCAATTACATTGGTGGGAACTAGTGTGTTAGCGCAGTTAGCTCGTTAACGTGTTGGCCGTCCAGCCCCACGCACGGGGCGATCCGCGGTAGCTCGTTAACGGAGATTTGCCGTGTTGTGGCTTTAACGTCATTTCAACGAGATTAACGCTGACAGCACTAGTGGGAACACAACGAATATGACTGCACATTTACTCCAACAGCATCCTAGTGCAAAGACAAGTGGAAGCAGACAAAAACAACAAGCATGCATGCTACAAACTTTACCCGAGTCATTTACACAGCCGTTAGCACATGAGTCTCCTTATGGGGACCTGATATGTTTAATATGCTGCTGAGAGTATAGCCCAGAAGAAGCGTATAGTATAGCTTTTATTTTGGTAAAAGCCATTTCTCTGTAATAAACTCTCTTTTCCAAAGATGAGTGATTCCTCAATCAGATATATATATATTTTTTATTACTTTGTTGTTTCAGCAACATTAAATTTAAAAACTGTACTTTTGAGTTAAAATATATATTAAAAATTTTAATAAATGACAAATTAAAAAGGCATGAACATTTTTTTTGTATCGAAAAAATATCGAACCGTGACACCAAAGTATCGAACCGAACCGTGAATTTTGTGTATCGTTGCACCCCTAAAAAAAAAAAAAAAAAAAAAAAAAAAAAAAATATATATATATATATATATATATATATATATTAGTTAGTTAGTTAGTTAGTTAGTTATGGCTATGGATTGAAACACCCCATCCCTAACGGCTGCACTTCCCGAAGAATTTTGTCTGGGCTCTTATCTCACTCACAGAAAATTTCACAGACATATTTTTATGTAAGGTTTTTAAGGCTGTGGTGTTAATTTTTAAGTAACATGAGCCCAGCGACAGCAGCAACGCTAGACTAACATTAACTAGCTAGCAAAATTATAAACCTGGTGCTAAACTAAGAGAAGCCACAATGTCAGTTTGAATAAGAGTAAACATTTACTCACCAAGTCAGTGTATCAGATAAAGATTCATAGCAATGAAAACAATAATATCTTGAGCTGACACTTTTCCAGGTTTGCTCAACATATTCCATAACAAATGCTGGCACCATGAACATGCGGACTGATCCCAGAGGGAGGAGGACGGTAGTGACGTGGCATTTTCAAAACACATCTTTCATCCTTCCACACTGAGAAGCAAAACTTCCTTTTTCTAAGTTAAGACAACTCAAATAAATTGAGTTTATCAGCGTTTTTGCATAAAATGTACTGGTAACTTATTTAAATCGAGTTCTAATAACAAAGTGATAAAAACTGAGTTCAGCCTATTTAATATTTTTAATTAAACACAATATTACATTTTACAGTGTACACATTTCACGTTGTCAATGAAAACGTTTATTTCTATTTTTTAATTTTAACACTAACGTTTAATTTAACGTTTGTATATACCTTATATTCTAATATTTTTATTAGTCACTCAGATTTGACTGTCCTGAAGCAACATGTGGAAGAGCCCTCCTCTCCAAGTCTAACAGATACATTGTCTGTCTCAACCACCAGCGGTCAGAGCAGTGACACAAGTGATGCCGGACTTCAAATGGTTCAGCCTCTATTGGATGGCATACATGAAAGAAATGTAGATACAGTACTTAATTGACTTATACTTGACTCTTTAGTTGCCATTACTTGAAAAAGCTTAAACACGAAGATAAAACAGATTAGAGAAAAATAATTTAATATAGTATTTCATGTAGTTTGCTCTGCAACTGTAGTGTGTAATAAGACTTGCTCTCTCTCTCTCTCTACAAATATATAGCTGTTTTTGTTATGTATGTTAACCATGAAACGTGTTTCCATGATCAGTGTCCTGCACAGCAATTCTCATTTGTTGGGTAACTTTTGCTGTTTTTGTAACTGCTTTTTGCATTAAGTTTATTCTCGGCTAATTTATTTCGCTCCAATTTATTTGTTCTTCCTTTTTTCTTTCCTTTCCTCTCCCTTTTCCCCCTGTCACTTCCTGCTCCAGCAGCCTCGTTGCACCTTCCGTCTCCAACCCTAATGAAGTTATTTCTTCTCAGTCTGAGATAATGGCCCGAGAACAAATTTGTTTCTCTGCACACTCAGTGTCTGTGTCATTACAAAAGACGTCTCAAAATGGCTGGTAATTCAGTTTTTCTTTGCTAAATTCCATAATATATGTAATGCATTCTTTTTGCTGTGAATTGTGGTGTTTGTGTGCGAGAGAAAGGCTAACATGGATTTGCTTTTGATGCCATCCTCAGTGATGTTTATAAGCTCTATCCACACGAGCAAAGAGATGAGGCTGAACCCTACCCACGGGCAAAAAATGTACAGGCAGACAGGCAGACAGACAGACGGACAGAGGAAGATTACATTAATTAGTGTCTCTGAGGTATGTGCAGGATTAAAATAAGATGCTTCTCGGTATGTCATTTTGTTTTGGTGTTCATTAATTTTGAGCACAACATAATTAGTCCTAACATGATTTGTGATTGGTAATTGGATGTATCTGACATCTGTGAAGGTTCCTCTTGCATGATGTGGTGCCATTTCCATTTGTTGAATGTATTTTGATTTCTGTATTGTAACGTTGTCTTTAGCATTCTGATACCTGGACTCACTGCAATTCTTACCAACCTAAAATCAATGCGCAACTTCTGAAGCATTTTATGATTCACAGGATGAAAAGTGTTTCTTCCTGCTTTTCACGGTCATTTTTCTTGATGTCAGATATTTGGATGTTTATTTGAAGTCTTAAAAAAATAATAGCCCACGAGTGCTTTCGCCTAAAAAGTTTCCAAGCTCTTGTCTGTTTCAAATCACGGTCTTCTTCCCTGCAGCCATTGGCAGGCTGCAGCTGTTGCTTTTCAGGCTGGCTCATATCCTTTGACTCACTATGTAAAACAAAGACAGTTGTGACTAATACGCAGCAAAGCACAGAGTTGTACTGGCACTATGTTCGTGCACATGTGTGACTTGATTGATCTTTTAGAAACAGGGAGTACTCAACCACACTGAACCTCGTGTGAACTGGTCTTTCATGCCAGAAAACAGCTGGATTTAGGACGCTGGGTGTTTCGTCATTATTTCTGTGGAGACTAATAAGAAATTAAATGCCTTCAGATTTCAGTATTTCCAGATAAAGGTTTCTGTTTGTGGTGATTTCTTTTCCAAGTGCCATATAACATTCACTGGCAAACTATTTGATGCCAAAAATGATTCACTCCAAATAAAACAAGCAGTCAAACAGTCACTGGACTTCATGCTCCTTGGGATCATTGACCTCAGTCTGAGCACAACGTAGCACAGTTTGTTTTTTAACACAAGTAAATAAAGATGTTCCTTTTCACTCGCAGTAGGTAGCTTAGTATTAAATCAAAACATTTTGGAAGTCTGGGTAAAATTGCTTTCTGGCAGTGACGTAGATAAGAAAATGAATCCCGTTCTCATGCTTGAAACAATGATGACTGAGCAGCTGGTTAGCTTAGCATGTAGTTTGAAAGCAGAGGAACCAGCTTACTTGGCTCTCTCGAATTGCACCAAAATCTGCTATAGTATATCCAGATAAATGAAAATGTAAAAATACCAATTCAATTATTTACTATTCCCTGTCTCTTGATTGCTCGCTAGGCAATCAGAGAAGTTGCTAGATACTAGCCAAGAAGGCTGACACAACCAGGCTCTATGTCAGCCAATGAGCTTTGGTGAGTTTCCACAATGTACTGTACATGTAAAATAGAAGTCACTGTGACATGTGGTCTAAAGCACAAACTGTTTCATTATCCTTTCTGTTGCTAATTCGGACCATAACTTTAAAAATTCCTATCACGGTGTATTCAGCAAGACAAAAAACTATTATGACCACGAACCAATCAGACTGAAACGGCCAGTAAGGCCTTGAACGGGAGATTCACATCATGGATTTGCAGCAAGACGTCCACAGCATATAATGCCAATATGGAACAAATTTTCAAAGGAATGTTTCAAACTATATCACGAAAAAGTAAGTAAGGCACTTCTGAAGGTGAAAGATTGTCAACCTGCTGTAAAATGCAGCTGGAACATATATAAATATATATCCAAATAATTAATCATTAAAGGCGACATCTTTGGAATAAACTAAATGTATGCCAATCAAGTACATTTCATCTATCTATCTATATAATCTATATATATATAAAGTGGGGAAATATGTATTTGGGCCACACTCAAAAAAAGGAAACATTTACAAAAGTTACAAAACTTGTAATTTGAACAAAATAATTTCATGTTACTATGGTGAACGTAATTAAATCATAAATCATGTATGAAATTCAACAACTTAATTTATTCTTGTTGAGATGACCTGATACAATCTAGTAAGAGTGGTTAGTTGCCTGGACTCACAAAATTCACAAGATCACACAAGAGTTCAAACCACAGGAAAATCACTGGAGTCAGAAGAGACAGACAACCATACACACACTACGTATATGCTATCGCTATTTACTGTGGTTTAGTCTGTAAAGGACAGAAATGTACTGAAAATTCTATATCAAGTCTTGTAATCATAGCTTCCCTATTTGAAGTCTAGACTGACAGCTCGTGGCACAGTGGTTAGCACTGTTGCTTCGCAGCAAGATGGTCTTGGGTTCAAATCTGCAATCTGGCCAAGTTTGCATTTGCTTCTCTCTGGGTATTCTGGTTTCCTGCCACAGTTAAAGGTCATGCAGTAATTAGGGTTAGGTTAATTGGTGTTTCTACAATACCTGTGAACATGAGTGCATATGGTCTCTCTGTGACAGACTGCCGACCTGTCCAGTACTCTGACTCCCACCCTATCACATCTGGGATAGGGCCCAGCCTCCCTGCTACCCTGGTAAAGATAAGAGGATGGATGGAGTGGAAGTTAATATAAATCCATTAACATTTTATGTTAACCAGACTCTAGACGTTGTTGAACACTCTTAAAAAACAACACTTTTTAAATGAACTTAAAATAATCATGGAAAGGATTTCCACATTATTAAATGGCTTTCTATTGCGATTACGCATTTTTGTCGCAATTAAATTAAGTTGGACTCTACTGTAGTAAAACAGTTGATTCATCATCAATTAATCACGTTAGTCCAAATCAAGTACATTAAGTTGTAATAACAGAATTGCATAATGCTTTCCATGTGTTTTTTATGTTCATTCAAAGAGTTATTTTTTTGAGTGTATGCTGTGAAACAGCATTCTTCTTCTTGTGTCAGTTTCAATGTCAAATTGAACAATCTGTAAATATTGAGGTATTAACATCGGTTTTGCAGTCAGCATCCCCCAAGCCTCCAATAAAATACATTGTTCCATGACATTTTTTTTTAGATATCAGTTTTCAGATGACATGTTTTATTTTTTTGTGCTATTTGTTTTGTTTTGCACCACTTACTAATTTTCCAAGTCCAGAAACAAAACCAATTTAAAGTCAATTACAAGACATAACACATAATTTGTACCTTATCTTCGGTTACATGACGAACAGTTATTACAAAAATAATTAATTTCATTTGCATTTTCATTACATCCCAATCCACACTTCAGCAGAGCAGCCTGCTTTATCTGCCGGGTGATGCTGGGTGGTTTTTCTTATGTATATACCAGAGAAACCCTGCTAAAAAAAAAAGAAAATTAAACCAAGCAGCCAAATGTATGGAAAATGAATGCTTTTGATTTTTTTCCCCCACCGTGCATAAGAAACTCTAAATTGTACTCTAAATTTAATCAGACAAGTAAATTTCACCAAAATTTCAAGATAAATCTGCTGAATTAACAGAGCCATGAAATAAATATCGGAGCATTTCAGAGCACAAACTCCACAACCCCCTTTGATTAAGAGATTTTGAATCTTGGCCGCTGTCAGAGGAATCCTGCGTCATGCCTTCCTCTGAGTGAACACAGCTTAATGCTCCTTGTACTCTGTCCAGCGGTGACTTCAGCTATTTCACCACACAGTTACTGCTATAAAAGATACAAAAGTGACTGAATAGACCTTTGCAGAGACTTTGCATGAGAAAAAAACCCCTTTCTAGGTAAATTCCCTTTGAGATAGTGTCATAATAGCATCATGTCCTCGCTTTAGCTATTAATTCTTATTATTCTAAAGGTAAGCTCCACATTTCTATGAACAAATCTCTCACATATAGACAAATTTGCTCTATCAACAAATGAAACACAAATGTGTGTACAATATGAATATATGCAAAGGTAGTAAAAATAGTTGAATAATCATAAAGACAACATTTTATCAAAATATCCGTGAGACCTGAGATGTGACGTCTTTCTGTTTCATGCCCGCATGTAACGCGAGGAGAACTATGATCATAAAACGATAATACCTTGCATACGCAGTCAGGGGTGGCGTCATTTGGTGCACGTCTCATTCGATGGATAATGACTTCAGGGACTCTGTGGTGTATGAACTTGGGAAGCATAAATAATGCACTGCTTGGTTCACAGCACAGGAAATTTGGAAACATAAACATAGAAGGAAGCCAGTAACTTCTGCTCATTTTTATGATGAAGCGCTGATGAAAACAGTTAGTGTTAAGAGCCGAAGTTCCTGGTAGCGGTTTTATGCTCACCGGCAGGACTGGCAAAGGTTTAATGTTGCAGAAGTTACTAGGGCAGTTTCTCATTCGCTTTTGAAGCATGTGTACTCGAAACTGACGTCAGTTGTATAAGCGTTTGCAGTCGTTTTGTGGTGTGTGATGACTCTGCCTGTCACGGAGGGTTAAAAGTTATTGTTGATTAATAATCGTGTCAGACTTCTGCAGATATAGAGCCTTTATTCCACACTGCGGGTTAGCATCTGTGGAGTCAGCAGAGATTTTACTGTCAGTGTGCGGCTCCTCATTGAATTGAAGACGGGGATATACCGCAGTTTTTCAGGCACAACAAATATATCTAGAAGCTGTGAAATACATCCCCTGAAAATTCAATAGCATTAATCTTGCATTATATTCATTATGCCAGTGATGGTAGCAAACAAATGGCACTCACTATTCTGCGCTAAAGGTGGACAGGCAGGTGCTTTTATCAAGTATTAGGCAGCATTGATGATGACTGGACTGCTGCTGTTGTTGTAAAAGTACTGGCTCTATATATTATTTATTTGTTTGTGTGTGTAGCCTTCTGCCAGGTGAAAGAGGCTGCACAATAAAAGCTCACACTGGCTTATCTTTTTGTACAGCTGAGCACAACATATTTGTAGTTTTTTATTTATTTTTTATTATAAATTATTGGCAATCTTTTCAAGGTACTGGAACATTTTGACCACTATGCACACATTTAAAAGAGAATTGCAAACTTTTTCAGCAAAGTCTGAAACTGTTTCCCATCTTAAATATATAAAGTGGGGAAATATGTATTTGGGCCACAATCAAAAAAAGGAAACATTTACAAAAGTCTAAGTAACAAAATAAAATAATGTTTCTATGGTGAACGTAATTAAATTGTGTAGAATCTGTATGAAATTCAACAACTTAATTTGTTCTTGTTGAGATGAGCTGATACAATCTAGTAAGAGTGGTTAGTTGCTGGACTCACAAAATTCACAAGATCACACGAGATTTCAAACCGCAGGAAAATCACTGGAGTTATAAGAGGCAGACAACTGCATACACACCACGTGTAGGCTATAGCTATTTATTGTGGTTTAACCCATCAAGGACAAAAACGTACAGAAAATTCTACATCAAGCCTTGTAATCATAACTTTCCTACTTTTGCGGAGCCTGGATTGATAGCTCGTGGTGTAGTGGTTAGTGCTGTTCCTTGGTTCAAATCCACAATCTGGCTAGTTTGCAGTGGGTTCTGGGTATTCTGGTTTCCTCCCACAGTCAAAAATCATGCAGGTATTAGAGTTAGTTTAACTGGTGATTCTAAATTAAACCCTTTAGGTTTCTTGGCTGTCGCCTGGCAACTTAAATGTCGGCTCTGCCCACAGATTTTCTATAAGATCGAGGTCTAAAGACTGGCTAGGTTACTTAATGTGCTTCTTCTTTAACCACTCCTTTTGTTTCCTTGTCAGTATATTTGAGGTCATTGACATGTCAGAAGACCCATCTGACTCATTTAAAGTGTTCTGACTCATGTAAGGACGTTCTCATCCAAGATGTTATAGTACTATACATGGACCTTTCCAACGCAGTGAACTTGTTCTGTACTGTTGGCAGAAAAACAGCCCTAAACCATAATGTTTTCACCTCCATGCCTAAGTGTGGGGATGGTGTCTGCTTAGATGTTAATTAGCACACTTAAGATGGCCCTGTGCATGTGCCTTTTTGAGATGTAGGACCTTAAGAACACTGCAAGACTTTAATCTGTTATGATGTGGTGTGTTACCAGTGGTGTTCCTGGTGACTGGTCCCAGCTGTCTTCAGATGATTAACAACTTCTATTTTTTCCCATTTCCAATCGATTGCACCAGCAGTTGTCACCTTCTCACCAGAATTCTTGCTGATGGTCTTGTAACCCATTCAAGCTTCATGCATGTCTAAGTCTTGTCCCTGACGTCCTTTGACAGCTCTTTGGTCTTGCCTATAGTGGTGGGGAGGTTGGATCTGTGGACAGGTGTGCTTTACAAACATAAGAGTTGAGACCAGGAATATTTGTAATTGACTGATTATTTGTTATCTGTGTGGCACTTGGGCACAGTCTGTGTGAGCCAGAATTCTGCCTGTTACATGGTTACAGGGGATCAAATACTTATCTCACTCAATGACTTGCAAATCAATTAACAAAAAACCCTCCACTGACAAATACAATACACAATCTTATGTTGCCTTTGTTCTTTATTTCATTGTGAGAGTGTAAGAACTTATGAAGGACAGCAGCATATTCAGCAGCATGTCCCCAAACAGCCTTGAGTTTAAAACGTCAGCTGGAGTGAAAAGACAAATCCTTGAGGCCTGAATCTTTGCGTGAGTGAATGTGCTTTAAAAACTATAATTTCAGCACTCTCCACTAGCTGCTGGCAGAACAGCACTAGGTTTATAGCATAGTGTGTCATCATCATTTCCCAAAGAAGTCTTCTGTGTTTAACCTGAGAACATTTCAGTTAACATCTGCAGTGCTTCCTCCCACTCAAAATGTGATGGCCTCCGCCTGATGGAGAACATCAAGATAGACACTCTATTCTTTGTTCTTTGAACCTCTTTTTTTAAAGAATGGAAATACACACCCTGTTGCCATTAAATACACTTTAGAATTCAGTGATCAAACAGTGTCAGGACCGTCTCCAATCCCTTAGAGTTTAGACTCTTTGATCTTATCGCGTCATTGTATTATAAACCATCTATCAGACCTTAGCAGCTACACTCTGCCTCCCTTTTAGTCATTTGTGGTATAAAATGCAGTTGCCTTGAAATTATTTGGGTTGACTTGCCTTCTCTGATACCCTATGCTCACTGTACAGAAAGTGAGTAAACACACCAGAGCAGCAAACTTTGTAACAGGACTTAGAGTAATTTCTTCAACCTGCCCCGAGAGGTTAGGAAATGAAAGTAAAATCATTTCTTTTAGTCATGTGTTTTTTCCGGGCTCAGCCAAGGTCACATTACTTGGTTAACTGCCCCCAGGATTCAGACCCCGGGGGATCTCAAAGGTGCTAGGTAGGTCAGCTGGTTTGTGATGAATTGCAAATTTGATTATCACTGAAATTATAAGGGGGTTGAAGTCCCTGCAATGTTGGCCATCTTTTCTAGAGTGACCTTGTGTCAAAACTCCATTGACCAAATGACCTTCTCGCTGATATTAAATCATAGCAGTCTTAAAAAAGCCAAGTGATTCATACGATTTCTTCTCTGTATTGCTCCCCAAATCTCCAAGCAACTGATAAAAAAAGAAAAAAAAATGAAAAAGAAAGACAAACTATTACAGTTACAGTAAGCCAACTGAATATAACTGTTGGGATACCAACTTTCCACCAGGCTCACTGTAGGAGTGCTCGGGGAACTGGCTGTTCCAATTTGGGAGAAATCTGAGTAGAAATGCAGAAAAACCACGTAGTAGTGTTGAGTCATCTTTTAAACAATGGCCAAGCATGCATGTATGTATGTTTGCATGAGTTATGGAATACACATTTTGCTGAAAAAAACCCCAAACCCAAATGAAACTCTACTGTATGTGCTTACAGTAAGAGGGAAGACGAGAAATGAAAGAGAAACTGAGCGATGCTTCAGAATGAAATCAGTCCCATTGTCACACTGAATTTGATCCGTAGACTCATGCAGATTAGTATAAAGCACTGATTGGAAGTGACTGATTTTGAACACCAGTCACACATCTTTGCAAACAATAGGATTAATCCAGCTTGCTGGGCAGATGGACATTTTTCATGATGCATTAGGCGAAAATGAAGAGATGAGTCAGAATCTAAACAAAAGCATAGTTTGAAATTTTTGCAGATTTGAATAAGAATTGGTTTAAATGAGACATGATTCATTCAGCCGCAGTGAATCAGCCTGGCTGTGTGTTAGGAGAGTTGATATGAACCATATAATTGCTCGGACACTAACGGAAATGACTCACGCAATATTGCATAGCAGACTGGCTGTAAATCTGAGGCTGTGATGGGGAAAGGCATTAAGAGCTCCACATCTACAGTATGGCTATCAAAAAAAAAAAAAAAAAAAAAAAAATTACATACACCGGTGGCAATTTTCTTGGGTTTTGAATACAAACCATGTTTGTAGATGAGTAAAAAGTCCACTTTAGATCAATAAAGAGGTGTGTCACTCTTTGGCTTGAGATTAAGAAGCTAGCTGCAACTGTAGCATAAGAAATTGCTACAGAGCAGCTTTCTGTAGTGCAGAAGGAAGCATCTGCATTCCACATCTAGCCTGCAGCTCTTTTACATTTTTTTATATTTAAGCACATACTGTAAAAATGCACACACTCAAGCTGTTAGCACAGCAGCTGCTGTAGATATAGGTTAATGATGCCTGAACCAACAAAATGGACTCGGTCACTTAGAAATAACTGGAAGTTGTGAAGGTTAGATTTGATCTCTGTAAAATGAAATTCACTTGCCATTTGAACTACTGCTATAAGACCCATTAAGTAGTAACATAGATCAAAGGTGGGCCAACTGAAGATTTCTTCATTCATTCTTCATTTTTAAGAAAAAGAGTTTTTCTTTTTCTTTTTTATGCTATAATTATCATTATTTAAGACCTGCCATGTGCATACAAAATTAAATAAAAGCTTCAACATGTTTGTATTTTATCTCATGCTATTATTTATTTACTGAGACAAGCATTAAAAGGGAATGGAAACGGGGCCCCTTCCATGAGAAATCCTGTTCCATAAGACATACAACATAAACATTTACTGTTTGAGGTAATGGGAAATTCCCTCTTGATAGTTTTTTTTCAATTTCTTCTCCATATGTGCAGTTGAACTTTATTGTCTTTGCATTAGCTATGGAGCTGATGACTTTAGGCACGGAGACAAAGTGTTCCTGAATGGGCATAAGAGAATATTTGGATCCTAAAGCGACAAAGCGTCCAATAAAAATGCACCTGGTTATTAACACTGTTCTTCTGCTTGGCATTAGTGTGGCTGGAGTTTATCCCAGCTGTCAAAGAGGGCGAGAGGCGGGTTACACCCTCGACAGCTCATCAGTCTGTTGCACGGCTAACACGTTAAGACAAACAGCTATTCATGCTCAAACTCACAGCTAATTTAGAACCACAACTTAACCTAATATGCATGTTGTTGGACTGTGGGAGGAAGTGTCAGGAGACAACACCACTCAGGCACAGAGGGAACATGTAAACTCCACACAGGAAGGCCCCAGCCGGCTGGGGTTTCCCATCAATACCTGCATTGGAGTGTCTCAACATAGCTGTTCACATCGTGAGTGGACAGGGTTTGCAGGACAGCTGAACAACGTCTGGTTGGTATTTTTCAACCTCCTGAACCGTGCATGTTCCTCTCACCTCGGGGAGGTTATTTTCCATGTTTGCTTGATACTTGATCCTGCTCTGCTCTGACAGGGATTGTACCAGACTGTGTCCTTCCGATTTCAGGCAGTGACCTCACGAAGCAGCGCTGTAGTTTAGATTTTATGAGCTTTGTACAGCCATGCTGCAGGGTCAAGGTGCCAACAGGTGCTGAACTGTAAGCCTGGCCTCTGGACTTTGCTATTGTTCTTACAGAGACATGAATTGTTATTCTTCACCATGGTAACAATGACAGATTTAAAAGCAGTCTTCTTATTTATTACCTCTCCAGAGCTTTAACAGCACTCGGTTTTAGTTACAATCCAGTCCACTGCCAACTATAACACTAATGTTAGGAAAAAGGATGTTTTTTAAAGATTCATTCTGCCTGGGTTTATGGTTTTAGTTTTTTGAAAAATTCTTTTATTGTAATATATACACTTACTTTTAGTTTAGTTATGATGTAAAATTGTTCCATTTCATTTTATGATATTTTTCTCCTTAGCTTATTGGATCTGTCTTTAAGCTGTTTTTATTACTTCGTTATTCAACATGTGTTCTGTCTCATTATCAGCTTGTCTGTCATCTTTGGAGCACTTTGAACTGCACCAACCTGCATGAAAGGTGCTGCATAAATAAAGCCTGCCTTATAGATTGATTGCACACAGACTAAATGATAACAAATATACGTGCTGGTGAGAAATGACATAAGCCCCTTTAAAAAAAAGAAATAAAAAAGTAAATAATACATTTATGTATTAAACAGAATTTCTTTGCAGAGAGCCATGGCAAAAATGACGGGTAGTCTCCCACACAGGTGTCAAAAAGCACACCTCTGGATATATTCAAAGGAATTATTGTTTGGTCAGTTTTAGAAAAAAGGAGGTAAAAGTGAAGTTAGCGTTGAAAAATCTAATAGAAACCATGAGTGCGCCTTAATGAAGCTTATGCCTTTACTGCCATGGTGCAAGGTTTCACGGTATGTAATTACACAAGAAGACTTATTAGCCTCAGGAAAAGGTCACAGATGGTGGGAGTCTGCGTGAAGAGCTTAAACTTAGCTTTTGTACCTCTGACTATTTAACTCGAGGGAGTGCATTTGCAGTTTGTGGTGCTAATTGTTATAAATCCTGAAAATTACAGTCAAAGAATCATTAGGTGTGATTGGAAAGATTAAGAGAAGATACCTTTTTAAATTACCTCCGCATATTCTCCTCTAGATTTCTTTTGTGGTCAACAAAAAAGTGCTTCTGTAAAGGTCAGAGGACATTTAGAAAGGGCCTGGATCTTTTTAAGATGCACTTCAGCAGGTGTGAGTGGGGATCATTGCTGAGCTGCTGATAAAACGCTGCTGCTGATTAGAGCTGCTTGTGCTGCGAGCAGACTTTTAAAACTTTCACAGCACAAAGGAGTTGTTGAGTCCCCCTTGAAACTCATGCCCCATGGACCCCTACTTTAGTGTGGGTGCATGCTTTCCACATGCTGTAAGCAGTTTGTGTGGTAGTTGGCAAGACAGCTGAGCCAGTGCGGTAATCTTTGGATCGTGCTGCTACATGAATGGTGGCTGGGGCTCTGTGAGTATCCTGACTGTCTGCCTGAGCGCCAGGCCACAGGAATGAATCCATTTGCGCCACTGTCTGCCTGTGAATGACACTATTAATGCTCAAAGTGTACTTTTTCCCTTTAGAATATAAATTAAGCTTTGGAAGACGTGCTTCAAATGACAGCCCTAAAATGAGGACAGGAGGTGTTTTCTGATATTCCATTGCCATTTGAGACACTATTAATATTAGGCCAGTTACTTTAGCCCGCACTCCTTAATTACTTTACATGCATGTTAAACCAACTTATCTATTTACCTTCAAAATTCTTTTCCATCCATTTTTCAACAGTATGCATATTTAATCTTAGCAGATGGCAAAAACAGGAACTGCATTCCTTGCCTCCAGTCTGACTGCCTGTACTAGTCATTAGGAGATTTCATCAGCTATTGAGCAACTAATTAAGCCATTACTTTGCTGAATTAGTTAGCTGATGATAAAGACGTTATTTATTGTATAGGGCTAGTTTGTCCAATAAAAACAGTTGCAGGAAAAAGGTTTGTGAACCTTTTCTCCTGCCATATTCCAGCCTGAATATGCCCTAAAAAAACCCTTAAGATTACTAAAAGTAGATAAAGAGAACTCAGTTAATGATCCAGTGAGGGAAAATATAAGTCTCTAGGGTTAGCAAAAAATGTGAAGGTAAAAACAGATTTGGGTTTTTATCCCACCAACAATGAGATGTGTTTTTTATTTAAAAACAAGTATGATCTTCACAACCCATGATTTAGAAAGTGTATCACAATATGCACTCTCTTTATCTGTTAGGACTTTGACAAAAACAAAAGAGTTGCTGATCCTCATCAGGCTGACAGAGTTTAGACAACAATCTTTTCTTTGGACTTTGCCAATCCACAGTCAGGAAAACTGTGTACAAATGGAAGAAACTCAAGAAAATTGTTTCTCTCCCCAAGGACAGATCACCCAATAAATATTGCTTCAAGATCAACAAATGTAATAATCTGTGAGGTCACAAAGGCATTGTGTAACTTCTGGACAACTAAAGGCTCGTTCACATTGGCAAATGTAATTTTCATCGTTGCAACCCATTATTCTCCAAAAACAACTGTGCTGCAGTTTGCCAAAGATCATGTGGACAAGCTTCTGAACAAATGATTGAGGAAAAAAATAAACAATGTTATCTTTGTTAAAAGAGAAGCATGATGTGGAGAGAAAAGAGGAAGCTGCATTTAAGCATATGAATCTGATCCTATTTGATCCTATCCTATATAACACGGTGGTGGTTATGTCATGGCTTGGGGCAGTTTTTCTGCATCCGAGTTAGGATGTTTGCTATTACTAAAAATATCAATTAATTTTCAATTAAACCAGCAACAACTGGAGGAAAAAAACAATCAGAGAAAAGTCCTTCAACAAAAGAATGGTGGGAGAAATAAGGATCTTAATGGCAAAGTCAAAATTCTGAGCTTAATTCAATAGAAATGTTTCTGAATGCCCTGAATAATGTAATTCGTGTAAGGAAATGCACCAACATATTGGAACTGAAGCTTTTCTGTGAGCTGAAAGTCTACTAGAACAAAAAAAATCCAAAACTTAACAACAAGCCAAATGATCAGGTTCCATCGTAGGTAATGGCTGTTACTCTCAGCACTAAGCTACAGCTTATGTTACATGAGTTATTACCAGTGTTGGGTAAGTTACTTTAAATTAGTAACTTAGTTACATTACTAGTTACTTCTATCAAAAGTAACTCAGTTACTTCAAGTTACTCGTTACTTTCAGAGTAACTAGTTACTAGGGAAAGTAACTTTGGTTTTACTCAGAATTCTCTTGTTAATGTGTTGCTTCCGTAACTGGATACCCAGCCAGTCTGCCAGTCTTCTAGCTTGCTTACTTGCCACAAGTGCACTGTGCCACCTACCAATAGAAAGGAAAAAAATAATGTGCACACTTCCACGAGAGAAATCCCACGCCTGGACCGCCGTTGACCGCCGCATGATTCTAGCCTGCTTTTTACATCCAACACAAAAACTGCAGTCGTGGTGCTTTCGATTGTACTCAGAACTCGGAAATTCTGCCTTCTGAATAGGAAGATGTAGGTAACACCAGACTGCAGATGAGCTGCTTACAGAGCTGGACTGGGACAAAAAAAAAAAAAATCGTCCCGGGGAATTTGACTAGAGACCGGCCCACCATTATAGGAAAAATCATAAAGCCTTTGAATGAAAACAAACGCTGTTGTGACAGTGATGTACACTGTTCTGATGGTATATATGTATCAATCTATCAATCGTTTGTTGTAAGACTCAGATAATTATTTTTTTAAAAGCGAGACATTTTAAATGAGAATAAGAAAGAAAAGTATTTCCTTGTGCCCACCTCTCCCTGTTAATGCCCTACCTGCCCCCCTGGCAACACTTGGTAGACCCGCCCCTGCACAGTTACCAGCTGTCAGCTAAGTAAAAAAAAGGATCCTGGTGTTATTTGTCTCTCAGAAACAGTTCATAACTTCCCTTCAACTCATTCATGTTAACTAAAAGGTAAACCTGTTTCTCCATCACCTGTTCAGCTCTGATGATTCAGTAAGGACATCTCCTGGTTTCATCTTCATGTTTCCCTCTCACCACATATCCAAACCGACATCATGACCAGCAGCTTTACAGCTGTGGCTCCAGCAAACATCAGCTGATAGTAGAAAGTAATATTAAATAAATTCTAACAACAGCTGATCAAGTTTCCTCTTTCTGGCGCAAAGTAGGCGATAAATAAACAAGAGAGAAAAGCCGATCAGCTGATCATTGATCAGTTTCATGATTGAAGTAGAAACAGGAGAGGGAGGGGGAGAGGATGAGAGAAGAAGAGGCAGCTGTGCAGCGTAAACACAGAATAAATCCAGCTTTGTGTCTTTTTCATTGTAGCTTAAGTCCGGGACAAAATGTTCCTTTTCACCTCAATACGAAACCCGTAATATTTTCTCTGAATACCAGACGATTCTGTTTTTTACAGGACAGTTGGCAACTCTAATAATTAACCTATGAACAAAATAAAGTTCAACATCAGTAACATAGCACCCACCCAGCTGTATAGAAACTCCATCATGCTAGCTAGCACGCAGTACGAAAAAGTCAGCATAACGAAAATAAACTCCACCTAAACTTGATTTATATGTGACTCAGATACACTGCAGGTCATAACTTCTTACCTGAAGTTCAGTTCACCTGATACTCGGACCGGCGGCTGCTTCGGGTCTCTCCTCTTGGCCCCCTTTTCCTTCATCCACCTGCTGGCTTCCACCACTTGCTAATGTTATTGAATCTGTGGAAGCTCCGCGATAGCCACCACACGAAGTAACGAATAACGAGCCTATTTGAATCCCAGTAACGAGTAACGCGTTCCTGGTTTTGGCATAATAACTAGTTACCGTGCTCGTTACCACAATAATAACGTAGTTACTGTAACGCGTTACTTAATAACGCGTTAGTCCCAACACTGGTTATTACATCCTAAGTGCTGACTATTGTTTAATCTAGTTACATAAGATTGGTATGGGATGAAAAAAAAACCTACCTGCGGACAACTGTAATCATACATTAATATTATTTCCTATATTTTAGTTCCACCTGGGCTTTTGGCCATTTAGTGTTCAACTCTGACTTTAACATCTGTGTTGCAGCTCCCCAGAGTTTTGTCAGAACGTTCCCACTGTGCCCACAGCTTAATGAAGCAAGTTATATGGAACGGTCATTCGAGCAATCTTATTTGTTTATTTTATCGGTTCTTTTATATACTTTGGAAGTTACCATTTTATATAGTATGTTTTACTTTATTGATATTGTGGTTTCTGACTTTGGTCATGGATTTAGTTTTTTTTCCTATGTCTGTTTTGCCAGAGGTGGTTATTTCTATGATATTGAAAAAATAAATATATAAAAGAAAAACACCTTTTTAACCTTGACTGTAAACATATTTTGGTGACACAGCAGAGACCATAGTTTCCAATGCAAGAATAAAAAGGAGCGTATGAGGTAAGTATGTGTGTGGTTTTGGTGTCATGAAACAAAGCTTTTCCAGTTCTGTTCTACCACAATGAAGAGGTGCCGCATACGCAACTCTTTCCATTTGTCACCGTAAGTCCGAGTGACTCCAGATTCTCAAATGAAACTGAGCTGCTGAGACATTTCCTAGGCACATTAGGTTATAACCTGGCGAGTCAAAAGAACATTTATGGAGAATGAGCTAATCAGTGTGCAAATATCCCTTGACATGAACACTGAGGTATTGTAGAAGAAGATCAAAGATTGCGAGGTTAGCCAGTGGCCTTTTTTGTTCCACATCACTGTAAATCTCCAAAAAACTGGCAAAAGAGTTAATCCTCTCTGGCTTATAACACCTATTAACATGCTGATGTAGGTTTAAAAAAAAAAATCATGAACATCTCTAATGCTGCTGGGAGGCAAGTAGAAGATTTCCCCATTACCCAGAGAAGTCAATTTTAATGTTGTTAGGATGCCTGGGTCGTTGACCCAGGGTTTTTGAGTTTATTATTATTTATAAATTCTAGTCTTTGGTTTCTTTGTTAGAGTTCTGTCTTTTGGTTTATGTCTCTGTCTTCTCTAGTCGCTCTGTCTCCCCTGTCAGCTGTATCCCCTTGTCTAGTTCGCGTCTCTGTGTATCCTTAGTTGCTATATCCCCGTGTCCAGTCAGTGTCTGTGTCTGCCCTGGTCCCACGTCTCTGTTCCCTCTGTAGTGCCTGCATGTGAGTCTGTGTCTTTTGTTCAGTCTGTGTTTTGTGTTTCCTGTTTTACTTTGAAGGTCTCTGTCTCATCTCAGTGTGTTCAGTTTACGCTTCCTTGTCTCGTCAGTTCTGATTTGCCCCAGCTGTGTTTCCCTCCTGTTACCCATTCCCTGATTGCTCCCTCTGTGTATTTAAGCCCTGTGTTTCTTTGTGTCTGGGTCGCGATCTACCGTTTACTTAGCTGTGTGTTCTGTCAGTCCTCCGGTTTAAGTTTATTTTGATTTTTTCCAGTTATGTTATATTTTGAGTTTTACATTAAAGCTGTTTTGAGTTCACGACTGTCTCCGGAGTCTGCACCTTGGGTCCTATTCCTGTCTGCACACAGCCACACATAACAAATGTGGGCAAACATCCTGAACCACAGAATGCTTTAACAGTCTGGTTAAATATTAAAGTTGTTTTTTTTTTTTTTTTTTTTTTTTTTAAAAACACATTAAACTGATTATTACATTTAAAAAACGAGCTAAAACTAGATTCTTTTTAGCTGTCACACACTATATGTATTTTATCCATTTTCCTTCAAGGTCTACTTTGGGTTGCATGTATATTTTTTGGATTAAAATTTTCATTAAAAACAGGTCGTGCCAGCTTCATCTGCATTTGGCCGAATCCTGACGTTGCTGGATATTACTGATTTCACTGCTCGTAGCATTTTCATAATGTTAGGTTTCATATGTAACTTTGTTTCACCACAAATGAATTCAACTGCGATTCGTTGTTTCCACCTGCATAAGTGTTTTTATACCTCTTACGTTTCAAGTTGGTGCAGTGTTTTTCAACCGGTGACAAGCTAGTTTCTTCTTATTAGTAGGAAACGTGCTTTGGTCCACACAGACACTCTAATAGAGATCGCATTTGGCACTTTTCTCTGCGTCGCATGTGCTGAAATCAAAGGGCACTTGGAGAGCGCTTCCTCTGCCATGGGCCAGTGCCAAGGTAGTTTTAACGAATGCGATCCAGCAGCACCATCTCAACATTTAATGGCTTCCTGTGTGTTGCCCATGTATGCCGCACATCTAAGCCAAGTGTAGTGAAATTCAGAGCGCAAGTTTTGGCCTATAATCTTGTTAACAGACAAGAAGGCGAGCAAACAAACAGCAATTATCACATACCTGATGTGTTGCAATATAACCTTGCATCAGAGTTTTCCCTTTTTGTGAGCCAAACAAATGTGAGAATAAAGAAGTCAGGCTGTCCAAGAAGTTGTGTAGCCAAGACAAACAGTCTCATCTCATAGAAAACAGTGCATACATACTGACCACAAAAAAGAAGAAGAAAAAGCAGGAGTTCTTAAGACGATAAAAGCAAAAGGAAAAAGTCACAATAATGGATTGCAGGTTGTTTATACTTATTTGACACCTACAGGGAAGAAAAATGGTTTATTCTGCTTGACTTTAAATGCTTTATTGCACAGAGAAGAACAGACAGTGACGTGTGTGAAAAGAGTGAAAAATCTCACGGATTACATCAAGGACTTCATCCAAGTAAACCATTTCCAGCACAGATTGGACACACTGAACGTCCACAAAATGTCAAAGGAACAATGGAATTCAGCCGAATGAATTTTTCTTAGTCTTTCAAGATATTTTCTCATAGGTCAAAAGCAGCTCGCCTGTGATGTATTATCCCATTTTCTGTGCCTGCTTCCCCTATCTGTCTCACTGTCTCTGCGAGTCTGGATTTTAGGGCGGCAGATGTTTTAGCTCATGACTGGATGGTGATGTCATTGCTGGTGAAGAACTTAATTCTTCTGTTTTGGTCCGAGGAGGACTGAGCAGCAACACTGAAGATGCCAGATGTATTTTAAGTTGTAGTTAATCTTCCATTTAAGCAACACAGTGATGCTTTATTCCTAATTTGTCAGTGAAACATTGTAAAAGCATATGAAATGGATCTGATGGATGCAAGATGTAGCATTAAAATGATTAGCATTTGAAAAAAAATGACAAGATATACCATAAGAGTTATTTTAAAGTATAAATAACCGGAGAACAGTCCGCTTGAAAATAGATTATAAGAGTTTAAGAACCTTCAAAACCGATTTAGATCAGTTTTAGCTGAAGAAACACAAAGCAGTAATATTTCAAAACCTCACGCTGCAGGCATCCTGTCCCACCTTACAGTATGTCAAATGTGTTTTATTAAATGGGGAAGTGGGACTTTGCAGGTCATTGGGGTAAACTGAACACATTGTAAATTTCTTGGAGTCATTCATGGAATTTCTACACTGAGCTCTGTTGTCTCCAACCCCAACAAACAGAGCCTTTCTTATCACACAGCGGTGGGATTGTTGACCGTAGATGTTATTTGATATACTTATGAAGCAGCTGCAGAAATATTTGATTATAAATGTATTTCAATGTGTTTGAAGCAAACATTTTAACAATGCTACAGTTGTTGTATTTAAGCCTATTTAAGGTTTAAACATGAATTGCAGCCCTAGTGATATTTCGGTTTCATGCTATAATTCATTTCTCTCTTTGTGCCCCTCTCTGCATTAGGCCCTCAAAAGGTTTTCAAATTGAATAATTCATTCATCAAGAGTGGATATAAGTGGTATAAGAGTTCACTTAATTTTAAACTTTGAACTTTCCCTTTAAACTGAATGTAAGTACGTACGTCTATTTATAAGCACCTTTAACAGAGAAGTGGTCACAAATAAAAAATACAACAAATCTGTATAAAAGTGATCTGACTTGTTCAACACATGTTATTTCAGAAGTGTTTACTTAATTTCTAAACTTTGAACTGATTAACAGTTAGTAAGTAATGGTTATTTATGAAGCGCCTTTCACAGACGAGCGGTCACAAAGTGCTGTATACAAACGGTAAGTAGACAGTAAAATAAATAAGAAAATGAAATGCCAGAAAAACAATACAAAAAAATATCGGTATAAAAGTAAACTTATGCAACATGTTAGCATTTCTTGCCTTCCTTCTAGAACAGCATATAAAGGTTAGTCTGACCCTTTGTTTTGCGGTCAGTGCTCTAGTCGCAGGTTTGTGAACACAGCCACTCCTTACACCAGGCCGTGAACTGGAAGCTCCAGTAGAGCCGCTCCTCTGGTTGCGTAAACTCCGGCTGCATCGGTTCACTGACAGTCTGACTCGATAAGATTAAAATCAAGAATCTTATATTTCAAGCAACATTTTTATTAATGCCATTTTTTCCATGCTGAGGTTGCGTGAAAAATGGTGCTACCATTGTTTGATCTGATTGTTGCAGTTTCATAAATGCCTCCAGTAAAAAATCTAAGGATTCAACATTTGATGAAAGTTTGTTTAGCTTAGCTGCACCAACACACATTATGGGAGCAAAACACTTTCTGACATTATACAAACACTCGTCAATGGTTCACGATACTTTGGTAATG
This sequence comes from Perissodus microlepis, assembly GCF_051167445.1. Lineage (NCBI taxonomy): Eukaryota > Metazoa > Chordata > Actinopteri > Cichliformes > Cichlidae > Perissodus > Perissodus microlepis. The sequence continues at coordinate 30,702,311 of NC_140461.1, forward strand.
TGTTCTTTGTGTATTTGGCTTTACTACTTCTCTTGGCTGCTTTCTACACCTGCCTATCTTGGGAGATCCCTTTCTGGACCCATCTAAAGGCTAGTAATATTTCAAGGTGCTGCTTCAAGCAGTGTTTCAAACTGTTCTAGGTTACTGTCAAGACGACAGCCCGAGCAAAGCACTGGGCAAGAGGAGAGGTCAGTCTGTCACTGTCGGGGATCTACTGCATGTGATCACAGGTGAAGTTGCTGGTTGATGCTGACATCTAGTGGTCGACAACACATCATCAATATCTTATCACTGCTGCAGGGGAAGACGGTAGCAGGAATTAATTACATGCATAAAAACACCAGATATAACAAAAGTTTGGGCTGCTCTTTGTTTCCCCCATTCTGTTTACAGCGGTTATTTATTGCAAACCAAGAATAGAAGGACTAAAGGTTTCATGGAGGCTCATCTCTTATGATGGATGTTCAGTAACCTTGGTTAAGTTTGCAGTTTTAGGGTCATTTCATCACTGTCTTACAAACAGGGGTTAAATGTAGCACTTCAGTGTAGTGCACTAATGATTTAATTAAGTGCCATGCCAAAACAAACCAGAATAAAGTGGTAACCTTGAAGATGGATTCAAGTTTGTACTGTGAGCACAACAGCCCAGGTACATTGGATCAAACAAAAGCACGAGGTAGTAGAGGATATACAGAAGTAATAACTGGATAATATCATAGTACCTAAAGACTTTCCATTCTTGGCTCAACGCTCTCTTTGTCATGTGTAAATAATCTGGAAGCTGCTGGATTCTGTGTTATGCAGCTTTATCCTGATATTTCAGGCTCTCTTATGTCACATCAAGCCCATAAACATGACAGAAATCATTTCAGTTCTTTGCTTTTGAACATCAGATTGTTTTCAGGATGGATTTTTTAAAAAAGTATCTTTTAACTGCCTTGGATGTCTTCCTGATACCTTATCTTGTGAATGATGGTTCAATAAAGGATGCTTGAGAAGAGTGTCCTTTAAAAATAGTGCCAAGAAAAACAATTCAACAATAGTTTTCTCATTCAAATTTATCAGTGTCCTAAAAAAGAAGAAATGATAAACAAACACATCTGATTATAATACGGGTGCTTTTATGATGAATTTCAGTATAAATATCATGACTTCATAAAGGTGTGTCATGTTTGGCTGAGAGGGTTGTTTTATTTTTTAGCATATCAAAATATGGAATTACTTAGTCATTGTTTTGGTATCCAGTATCTCTACTCATCTACAATGCACTGATCTGATCCAAAGAGCATGAAGGAATGCATGTCATCGTGTGCTATTTGTTTCCCATTAGTCCTGCTTCCTCTCACACTCAGCCACGTATGTTAAGTTGGAATTTCCTTCTTTAAGTGGACTAAAAGTGCAAAAAGAAACACAAACATCACATCAGCACTGGATTACTATAGAGATATTACTTGTAACGTGCCCACTGAGAATTATCACGCTTTTCTAGCTATCTAGACTCTCTTAGCTCATTGTTGTATTTTTACAGCCCATTAAAATTGCAGTTAAGTCTGACTGCCCCCAGAACTACATTTTCCACCAGTACTTGACTGCTTTCAGTATACAAACTATACAAACTATAGCACAATTGTGCTATGTTTCCAGTTCAAAACAACCCCAAAATCCAAGCTACGTATATAATTAAATTAGTGCTGTCAGCGTTAATCTCATTAAAATTATGTTAACGGCATAACCGTCCAGCTAGCTGGACAGTGCTAACACGTTAACGTGCTAACCGCGCTAACGGTTAGCACGTTAGCTATGCTAGCGTTAATGCAGTTATGGCGTTAACGTCATTTTAACGAGATAAACGCTGACAGCACTAAATTAAATCTATTCAAATCACAACGACCTTTCCTTCCATGCAAAAAAACCCCAAACAAAATAAAATAAATCACACTGAATAAGACCTGCAGCCAACAATCCCTACAGACTCAACAACAACGTGTTTTACTGGAAGAAAGAGATGTAAGCTTTGCCATTGTAGCTCATTTTGTATTAAGTCATCAGCTGGAAGGAACCAATACCGTCACCTGTCACAGGTCATGCCTATAAATAAACATGAACAGTGCACGTTTCATGTAGTACGTAAAACAGTATTTAAGGCAACACACATGAGAATTAGAGTTGCTTACTTGACCTTTTTCATAATATCTTTCCTGAATTATTAAAAGGCATTCATCTATTCCTTAGTGCCATGTGAGAAGGACGCAAATGCAGACAAGATCAGGGAAACATAAGCAGTGCCGAAGTCTTATTATTATTGTTGTTATTGCAAATTAAGCTTACCCTGCTGGTTGTCAGACAATAACAGATCAAGGACTTGCGCAAGAGTGACTCAAACAGACAGGATGGCCCGAATAAGGAGTGGCAGAAAGTTGAGTGGGTGCAGAATGAAAGTCTGTTTTCATTCTTGAGCCATCAAATATTGTCATTTTGTCCAAGCCACTGGCTCCTCAGAAATGTGCCCTATATCGTGTCACTTGGAGTGGGAGCAAAGTGAATGCATTAAGAGACCAGTGCCAACTAACACGCTGTGAGCTACGGGGAGATGCAGACGGTATATGACAAAATAGAATCATTTTATGGCCGGAGATGAGAATGTGTCGGTGAAGTAGATGCTAAATCCAGCGCTCCAAAATGGTGACGCATACTGCAGACAAACGGGGAACGCAACCACCACCCATACTGCCTCATTGTTACCCTTTTAAACAGGACTATTATCTCTAGGCACCCAACACCGCTGTGTCCGCTGCGTCAAGGCACTGACGCCAAATGACATCTTGTACGTATCAGGCGATGCCAACGGAATCTGACAAACCGACAGTGTTTGACATTCTGGGATGAGAATGAGATGAAAAGGCTGAAGGACTCTGGTGGGTGGAAGAAGCAGAGGAAAAAAAACTGGACTGTGAGCAGATTGTGACATTTTACTGTTGCCATGAAACACAATTGTATAAAGCAGCAAGAAAAAAAAGGTTTATTAAACCTCCTGTGCACTTAGTGTCCACCACAAAATGGCAGGTGTAGGTGTATTAATGACAAATCAGTGACCTGGTGCAGTCACCTGATAACCAATCACAATGAGTAAGTTCTTTCATTATAAATGCTGTCATCCATAGCAAATGGGTCAGTACTTCCTTTCTCTAAATGTATAGAAAAAGGTTGCTCTCAACAGGTCTCAGAATAGGTCATAAACCTTAAAACTAAATTGCCTTTACTATAAGCAAGCCCATTAGGTGTGGAATTACCTGTTGGAGATCAGAGAAATGCACATCTTTATTTTAAAATCTATTTTAAAACCTGCTTTTTTACTGATTATGTCATATATTTTTACTATATGTGTTTTTTTTAGTGGCTGTTGCTTATTGCATTCCCTTTGTAGGTTATTAACTCTCGCCTGTGGTTTGTGCTCTTCTTTGTGGTTGCTGCCCTGCACTGATTGCTAATCTACTCTGCTTATATGATGTCATATATTTAACCCTCTCAGGCCCAAATTAAGTTTTTTGTTGCTAATGCACCAGCAAGTCCTGCAGTGGTACTTCTGAGTAAAAAAACCTCATAAAATATGTATGTGGGGTAATCAGGTTGTTAGTTCTTAACTGTTGCAAATCTGCAACGTCTGCCTGGAGAGGGTTAAACACGACGTCTGCCGCTCACTCGTAATTTAAACAAAAATTATTATTGAGCCCTCAGTGCTCACTTAGCGTTGCCTTTGCAGTACTAACCAGATCAGCACAACATATACTGAGAAATCTGTTTTATAATTAGTACTGAAAGGTATATATACCTTCATATATACGTCAGCTTTCCTCTTTCCTTTTTTTCCTGCCCAACCCCTCTTTTTTTGTTCTATCTACAGCGACCAGTTTCAAAAACAGGTGTCGCACCCATGAGCTGGGTTTGCCTCAAGCAGAAATCTTCAATTTCGGAAAATTGAAATTGATTTACTTAAAAACTTATGTCTGACAAACTGGTAAGAAACTGATTGCATTTTACACTAAATATTGAACTGACTCATTGAAAAATGAGTCAGTTCAATATTAGTTAACCAAAGCAGGTTAACTCATTGAAATAAAAAAAAAAAACACCATGTGTTTTGGCAATGAGCTGATGTACTTTATTATTTTCGTTTGTTAGACAGCAAATCGAGAGGGAGCAAAAAGAAACAGCTCAGAGTGGACGCGTAGTCAAAAAAAGCTATGAAGTCAAGACTGCTTCTGTTTTGCCCACATTCACTGATGATAATGTCACATAACTAAGCATTGTTTTCTACTGTTATTAAATGTAGATCCTTAACCTGCTCTTATAATAATTTTTTATAAAATTAAATTTTTATATTTGTGTGTGATTGTTGGGGCAAAGAAGAAGTGAGGAACATGGAGAGCGATACAAGAGCAGGAAAAACCAGGTGGCCAAAAAAACTTAAATCTGAAATCAACTCTTACCAGTTTAGGTCTTGTAAAGTGGAGTGACAGGGTGATTTTCCATATCTGTACTGAATAGTGCTTGATGAGTTGGTGGACTGCCTTTGTGTGGTTAAGAAATGGAAACAATGTCGGGCATGTTTGTCCTTTTTGTCTGCTTGGCTGAAAATTGTTCGTTAATTTATTTTTGCTAAATTCTGGTCATCTTGACCAAGCCTTTGCTTCGGATTTGATAACTAAACCTTAAACTCAAACTTAATACACCTAAAACTGGTATTTTATATTGGAATCATTGGTTATTCAGTATAAATTATTCACTACAATAGGTCATCCAACTAATTAGGTTGCTTTTGAAGGTAAGACTGTAATGAGTACCCAGTTGAAAGGAAATGAGGTATGAAAATGTGAGAAGCGTTGACTACATTTAAAAGCATATTCCATTAATGTTAATTGGAAGGCACTGTATGCATGACATTATGATTTGAGGCTGAGCCTCCCCCTGGGGGTGGGCAATTAATTTTCCCAGGGAACCACATGAAAAACTGGGACTATTGTGGACGGCTGCAACAAAGAGATAGAATTAATATTGAACACTATAGAGTTCATTGGTTTAGCCCTCTATAACAGTCCCAGTTTCTCATATGGCGCCTTGGGAAAATTAAATGGCTACCCTTGCACTAGCTGTTTGCTAGGCTAAGCTACTTCAAGTCAGTACTTTTTTGGGGAACATTTTTAATCAAGTTAGGCTACAAGTAATACAACTTGCTGTGTGGTACAACCTGTTGATGAAGTCTCTGTTGTAGTTCGTTACACAGCACTTATCAGTAGATAAGATAAGATCTGTGTCTGTGCATTACACTTATACAGTTTGTGCATGCTAACCAGTTTTGCTAGCATTAGCTCATAACTTAGCACTCCAAGTGCTCACCCAAACAAGGTTACTTCTGGGATCAAAAAGTAAAGATGGTAATGCTAAAATGCTAAACAACTAAATAAATATAAAATCAAGACTTCAAAACAGTACACAAAGCAATCGCAAGGGTTCCTTTTCATACAAGGGAATCTTCCTTGCCACGATTTGTTTTTAGTGTTAGGAATAGCTAGCTTCTTACTATTATTATCATATTATAAATAATCTTGGTTAAAAACTGCCATTTAGGACGACACCTACTGGCTATGGACAAAATAACCTAACTGCGTGACACACAGAGAAAAGTAAGACTGGACCAGTAGTTTACTGGGTTCACTTACAAGACAGCCGGTCAGGGCAGGGTTTCAGGTTTACAGGTAGAAAGCAAAAGCTAGGCAGCGATAAAACAGGTGATGGAGTGCTGCGAAGTTACAGTGCAAAAAACCCGAACTGACAGAGGAAGCATTGTGAGCCAGCTTTATTTATTGAGGTGACTAATTAGTGAAGTGGAAGCAGGTGAGTGGAGAGGCGGAGAAGATCAGAAGATGTGTCTGGTGCGGAAGGGGAGGTGGGAGCGACTGATCTAAAACGACAAGAGAGAAACGTAGAACAGAATCAACAACTGAGCTGTAAACCAAAGACGTGTGTTTGCAAGACTTGTTGATATACAACAGAACCTTTAAATTGACATTATATAATATGTATGAAGCATGTTTAGTAACAAAAAAATGTAAATGAAGCTGTAGATTCAGTTCCGGTTTGAAAATAAGATTGGGCTGAAGTGTTTAAGCAATCGTTTCATTTGTATTTTTTAGCTTGAATAATTGATGCTTATACAAAGCTGTCCTTTGGCTCCACGCAGAGAATAACCTTGCAATTGGCTGCATTCCAGCTTGGCTGTTTACATGTACCTTCGACACCCTGTAACTGAGTCTCTCAACGTCCATTAATAAACCAGATTATTCTTGTGCCACCTGAGGTGTGCACTTGCCCACAAACACAGCGCTTCAACAGAAAACAAGGGAGAAGAACACGCAGCCAGCTCTGCAATTTGAAGAAAAAATTATATTATCCAACATGGTAATTTATCTTAGAAGACATTTTGCACACATTAAGGAAATTATATTTGAGGAGTCGAGAATGTCTGTATGTCACAGTGACCTTGTTTTATATTACCAGATTTTTGCATGAAGGATTACAGCACATGCTGTACTCTTCTGCCTCCTCACCGCATTTCACTGGTACTATTAAAATGCACTTTTTATTGAGATCCTGACAATCACAGAAAGCTTGTGAGCTGCTTTTCTGTTGTTAAAGATAGTTGCGAGGAAGAAAAGAGATCCAGAAAACTCCAAAATAGGCCCATAAAGCCTTTATTGGCTGTTCATTATTCAGCCAGTGTATTTTGGGCCCGACTCCCTAATGAAGGCCGCGAGGCTCACATGTGTTGAATTCACAATATAGTGGAATACAGCTATTCCTGAGGTGGTATAAAAATAGGAAACGTTAGACTGTGCACGGTGTATATCTAGGTGTAAACCTAAAAGATGTCAAGGCAGAGCCATTCAGCTTTCCCTCCTTGCCTTCTGGGTCTTACTGTTTTCTGCCAGACACAAACCTGAAGGAGATAATTCAAGTCTGACAGTGAGGTATCCCCAGTGCTGCACAAATGCAGCCCTGCACTCACACTCGCACAACACAAATCACTTGCTGGTTGTGGGTTTTAAGAGGGTATCATTAATGCTTTTTGTGAGTTCACTGCAATATAACAGTTGGGCATAGACTCCGGATCCGTCTGGAAAAAACAGCTTTCCGGCATTTGTTTTAAAGGCTAACCAGAACCAGAAGCAATGGCTTTGCAGTTAAAACTGTGAGGACTCATCGATGTAGCAGGAAGGTGCCAGGCAGCAGTTACTGCAACACCACAAACATATTTTGTGATTACATGTCCTTTGTTTAGCTCACATAGAAGGCAATTTACTGTAAAAATTTCATTTTCATGAAGACAGAGTCGAAAACCATAAAATCCTCATGAGGAAGCGCAGAATTCGACTTGGTGGAAATTATGTGCTTTTTATAATCAACTGAGGAAATAAGTGAGAGCGTGCACAGTTTGGCTTTTTCATTATGCCTCTCCAAAGAGTTGCAAAGTGTTTTTGTTCAGACTGAGCCACAGAATCTTTAGCACACGGGGAAAACACTCATCAAATCTAATGCTTAACAGGCGGATCTGAGAGCGCCATTTCGGAGAACTTACTGGAAACAAGACTATCGTTTAAACTACACGCATGAAACTTTAACTCAGAAGCACACGTGTGAAACTGTAACGTAAAATAAACAGCAATGAATCGTAAAAGTGAAAAAAATGAACACACCTTTTCAGCAAGGCTAATATGAAACTAGACACTGACAAACATCCAGGGTTTGATCTGTTTTTCTGCCTGCCTAATCAGAGCGAATTAACCTCAAATGCAATAATAGCTCGAAGGATGCTTCAAAGACTGAGATAAGTGCAGACCCATTATGGCAGTTTGGCTGTTATACCCCTCTTGCAGCCATTTCCCTGAATGAGTCTCTCCAGTACAGCAAAAGCAGCCTCAGATCTCTGAACAAGCTCATCCGTGTTCACATATTAAGGCTTTTTTTCCTATGTCCTAATACTGCTGATAGATAATTCACACGATACCGCTGCGAGCACATCTTTATGTAACTAAATTATTAATCCGACACTGGGAAATTATATCTCTGAATTCTCAAAGTGAGCATGTTGCTGTTGTTGGGCGATTTCACTGTTTTTATGTCTGCAGCGCTTTTGTCTATCTTGAGTCTGGGAGATATATTTCAGGGAGCATCATCTAAATTTCCTCATTTATGAATTTCTGGGTACTTCGGCTGTCAGTGTGCTGTACATAACTGTAAATTTACATTCAGTCTTTGATTTTACCATCAAACGATGTGTGCTCTGCAGCATATATTACGATGACAAATGGCAACACATTTCCCTATTCAATACGGACCGGAACGTATGCAGAAACATGTGGGGCCTGCACTGAAGCCTGGTTGAATGAATATATTCAGTGGTCTATGTTAGGAGAATCTGGTACATGAATGAGCCATACATATGAATGAATACATGAAAGTGCCAGATTTATTCAAATTAAAGTTGAAAATCCTTTCGCCGCCCTCATTACTCATTCTGCTATGGAGGTGTTTGACAAGACTTTTTAATGAAGAAGGATTCTAGCTTAATTTATATAACTAGATGTATCTACAGCGAGATAAGAGCTGGCTGAATCATCCAGAAATAGGAGCCCCTATACTCTGTTTCACTTATCCAGGCAGGCACTCCATCCTTTGGGATAAGAGACATGGTACAGTCCAATGTATAAATGTATTTATAGGTGCTTGTACACCACTCTGCATTTAATCTTTAGTTATTATTCATCTCTACCTCTCTTTGACATCTGTCTACTCACTCCCAACCAGTCATGGGAGATGGCTGCCCCATCCCTGAGCCTGGTGCTACTGGAGGCTTCTTCCTGTTAAATGGGAGTTTTTCCTTCCCGCTGTCGCCAAGTACTTACCAAAAGGATTGTTGGGGTTTTCTCTGTATTATTGTAGATTCTTTACTTTATAATATAAAGAGCCTTGAGGTGAGTGTTGTGATGCAGTGTTGAAGTTTATCAGATTTTAATAAAAAGAACAAATAACAAGCTAAATCACATTGATTCAACATTTAAGACTATTTTATATGGTGTCACAACATTTGATAGTATTTTTTTTTTATGCCAAAGCGAAGAACTTCCCTTGACACCTGAGGAAAGAATGTGTCACGCTGACATCTGCTGCTTGCGATCGCCCTTCCCTCCGTTTCTTGCACATATCTGATCAATTATAATTTGATAGACAGTGTGGAGCACTAACAGACATGAAGCAACATTTACAAAGCAATGCTAATTAGATCAGCTCTCCTGCACAGCCCTGGGAGTAGTTTTTTATGCTTCTGCTATTATCACACCGAGCAGGATTGTGTTGGTGTTTGTCCATGTGCGAGCCAGAGTAATACAGTTACTTCTTCATCCAGTTGAGACTCAATTTCAAGAATCAGCTTGAACTTTAACATGCTATTTTTGGAACTTGCAAGTGACTCCAAATTTTATTATCACACAGCAAATCCAGCATGTCCAAATTAACACTGTCGGATTTGATTTCAACACTATTAAAGTGTCTATATGGGTCCACACCAGAGAGTGTTAATTTAACTCTTTTTGGAGAGTTGGTACATTAACTCTGATTTAGTGTTAAACACCAAATCTGTCTGGAGTTGATAATTTAATACTTGGTGTTAAGAGTTTATATATTAACTCTCAAAAGAGTATTTTAGTTTAACTACATAAGAGTTATCTTCTAATTAATTCTAAAAAGCGGGAATTTTACTGTTCTGAACTTCTAGAAATTTATTTTGGAAATAAACATTTACTAAAAAGACGCAATGGTTTTTGAAAAACATTTATTCTGAACTGTGCACCACAATTTCAAAACATTTTCTGAAAGATGTAACAGTGTACATGTTCTCACTTTCATTAGAATTTTGTTTATCAAAAGGTCCGACATAGGTGAGCTGGTAAATGCAAATAACAGCATTCTCATCACTTATTACAATACAATACAATACAATATGCATGTCCTTCATTCATCACTTTGTGGAACTTCAACGCACTTCTGCTCTCCCCCATATTCCATCTTCACAAGCATATCCTATGTGGAGATTGGCAACAGGTAATACTGGACTAAATGTAAAACCTCAACCTTTTTCATTTTTACCTAAACCGTGTGCACAAAACTCTGGAGGGATCTAAATGCTAACGTAGAACCCAGTCAGGACGTCTGCTACTGCTGTTTGCTCGTTTTTTTTTTTTTATGGGAGATCGTTTTCAGGCTTCAAGTAGCACCATTATACCAACATTTCACATTTTAGACATTGGTCAAATACACCTAAAACAAAGGTTTGACTGAAAATTCACATGCAACCTTTTTTTCAAGGCTGTGGTATTTGACTGCAAACAATACCTTTCAGCTAGCTAAAACAGAATATTATGCTATCACCGAGCAACATGGCTAATGCCTTTCACACAGCTTTGTCTCAACTCCAAAGAGCCACAGAAGTAAAAGCTAATAATAATAATTGAAACAATCTTTGAAAAAATGACTTACCAAGCATGGCAAACAACTCAAATATGTAGAGCAAAATGTTCTGAAACGGCTTCACTTCAGCTTCGATTGGAGCCTATGGTGCTGGGGGCGGAGTCTGTGAATTTACTCTATTGGTGTCATAGCCCCTGTAGGAGTTCAGAGTTAAGAGGTCAAGAGTTAATGTTTCCATTGTAACACCTCCAGATTTGAAATAGAAACACTAATTTTTAACACTCAATTTTAACTACTATCATTTTACACCTCAGAGTTACATTAAAAGAATGTGACTCTACTTAGAGTAAAATTAACTCTACTTTTGCAAGAAGACTACTAACACCAAAACATTTAACACTTTTGAATTTGCTGTGCAATCAGATACAGACTCACCACTTCATTAGGTACATGCAGACATAGTCAAAACAACCTGCTGGCGTTCAAACTGAGCATCAAAATAGGGAAGAAAGGTGATTTAAGTGACGTTGAATGTGGCATGGTTGTTTTTTTTTATGCCAAATGCACATTTCTATTTCTAAAACTGATGATCTACCAGGACTTTCTAGGGTTACAGAAAATGCCTTCGTGGTTTAAGAGGTCAATGGAGAATGGTCAGACTGCTTTGGGCAAATAGTAAAGCAACAGTAACCCAAATGACCACTTGTTAATATTCAAAATAGGAGAAAAATGCACAGATGGGTTACAGCACCAGAACATCACTGCTGTAGCAGATTGGATAAATGCTGTTTGGTCTGCCGAATTTTTGCTGGAATATTAAAATGGTAGGGTCAAATCTAAGCCCTCTATCAGTGCTTCAGGCTTGTGGATGTGCCATAATGGTGTGGAGGCCCACTTTGGCTCACTTGAGCATCATTTAAATGCTACAGCCTACCCAAGTATTGCTGTGGACTTTGTCCATCCCTTTATCATCCCACAGTGTACCCTTCTTCTGATGGCTGCTTCTAGCAGGCTACATGCCATGTCACAAAGCTCGAGTCATGGTTTCTTGAATGTGCCAGTGAGTTCAGTGTATTCAGTGTACAGTCACCTGATCTCAATCCAATAGAGCATCTTTGGGATGCGATGGAACAGGATATTTCCATCATGGATGTGCAGTTGACAAATCTGCAGCAACTGTGTGATGCTATCATGCCAACATGGAGCGAAATCTCAGAGGAATGTTTCCAGCACCCTGTTGAACCTGTGCCATGAAGAATTAAGGCAGGTCTGAGGGCACAAGAGGGTCCAACCCGGTACTGACAAAGTGTCAGCTGACTGTATGTCACATATTACAGAAATGAGTGAAAAAATGTGTGAAGCTATGCTACATTTGAATCTAGTTAATGCCACTGCCTCTTTTTTTCTTCAGATTGTGTTTTTAACTCAATGTTAAAACACATTAGATATTATTTTTGTTTTCTATGTGTTGCCTCTCTGTGCCAAGGTTTGTCTATGCGATAGCACAGTCACGTGAGTCAAATGGCCCAATCCTGCACATACAGGCTTATCTATTTGCGATGCAAATGTCTGAGAGCTAGATACTGAGGGCATTTCTCTCCAAGCAGCTCCAGTTATGAGCTTTCACAGGAGGAATTGCATGTATGTTTATTTGCATTCCTCCCTTATTGTAATTCTGAAAACTGGTATGACTGTTTGCTGTTCTTATTGTCTAAATTCTACTGCCTAAGATCAAAGAAACAGAGACTTTGCTACAGTGCTTTTATCTATCCATAAAGCTACAGATCTTTTGGGCAGTGGGTGAAACTTGGCATTAAACGTCAGTATTCACAAATGCACCCTTCTTCATAATGCATTCTCCAGGTTTCATAGCACCCTAACTTGCTTTTCCTTTAACCTTTCATGACTTTTGCACACTTTTGTTTTGCACTCAAGTTTGAAGGCTGTTTATCCTCCGTTCAAGATTTAGGCATTTCTATTATTCACCTCCCTGATGAGGCTACGTGATCCCATTAGCTTCAAACACTGGCAGGCCACATGAGGTGGCAGCGACAAGCTGTCTGTGAGGAACTCTGTGTGCTCGGAACAGTGGGCCACTGTTAAACCTCATCTATGGCAGTATATCAGCAGCTAAACAAAGGCATCTTCAGTGCAAAATGATAAATAAACCCACGTGGTTATGATAGCAAAACACATGAGTACTTTTTGCGAAAGTTAATGTGTTTGATTACTGGCTTATAACATGTAAAACAGGTAGGAAGTAATAACCGAGACCTGAACAGACAGCTCTGCTGCTTTTTTCATCTCGTTTTATTTTTGACATGACCTTTTGAAGGTTAGTTGTGTTGTGTAGCTGCTTGACTGAGGCGAGTCTGCAGTGGCTGAAGCTGTAAAAATAACCAACTTAAAGGACTTGATTTTGGACTATTAATGGCTGCCAGGTATTCTGTATAATGCTCATGCTGATTGGGCGTACTCTTTTGGAGAACTGGATGGGCTTTCAGACTATTTGATGGAAACCTGTAGTTTTCAATTTCATTAGCAAAGCAAGCACAGCCACTCCCTCTTCTTAACTCACCAAAACACGCCAGCTTTGAGTGCCACTTCACCAGCCTCGCTCGTTCGCACTAAATGAATTCAGCCTCTGCATGACTCACTTAATCGAGGAACGAGACAAAAAAGCAATCCTGGCTCATTTGACGCACGGTACCTGCGAGTTCACAAAGTCACACGTCACCTGGTAGCCTGATATAGACCAGAGACAAAAGCATGGATGAAACCCGAGCTTACCAGCCTCTTTTCTGTTACCATGACGACCGCAGCAGGAGGAAAAAAAAAAAAGGCTCCGAGGACCTTTGGCAAAATGCTCCGCCCACTGGGGGGGAATTCACAGATCTAACCTGGCAACCTGGAAACCTGGCAACCAAAAATTAATATAATCAACTTATTTAGATGGCAACATGAAATAATGAGGTGGTAGCAAATTGACATTCCCCCAACCCTCTTTACTCGTACACCAATTCATTTTCATCCCCGTCCTTCGTGGCCTTTTCATGGCATGCAACTGGATGCGGTTCAGGGCGTGTTTCTGCTGCTGGCAGGTGAAGAAGCAGGTTGAACAGGTTCTTCCCTGAATGCCACTCTGTCGGGCCCTCCTCCCTCCCTCCTTCTCTTCCTTCTCTCTCCAAGCCGACTGCTGATTCACTCTCACATGTTGGCAGCTGAGTGAAGAGATTTTGTTGCCTGTGCACCTGTTCTCATCTGATATAGCCTAAGAATAAGGTAAGGATTTACTGAGGGAGGGTTTTATTTATTTATTTATTTATATTTTTGTCTTTCCAATTCACAGCAAACGTGTGAGGCTAAAAGCTGTCGGGAATATGCTTTTCAGGACCATATTTACTGTTATTTTTTATGAATATTCACAAACCCCCTATCTTCATTCCACTTTTTGTTTTCACAGCGGCATTGTGTTTGATGATATTTGATTTGGTAGCTGTAACATTTACAGTTACACTTAACAATTGGCCGTACCCCGCAGGTTTTGTCACTGCTTCTTATTTTGAAAGTGTAAAAATAGAAGATTCAAAAACTGAAGAGCTTTTGTTTTCAACATGAAAGTAAGAAAACAAGTTGGTTGCTAGGTGCCACAACGTCACAACGAGTGACATACATACTTTAAGACTTTATATAACCTAGGCAGGGGAATAAGTGGTTGCCAGTTTTTACAGTTAAGAGCCTTAGAGCGATGTTTTGTACATTTAAAAACTGGGATGGATGAACTATTGAGATCTTTTAATCCAGAGTACGCACACTTTAAGATAAAAAAAAAATCAATCAAAATATGGCCTAACCACACAAATGCATTGATAAGCAGAGTCAACAAAGAGAATTTTCTTTTCTTCATACACTGTTGGGTAGGGCTGAGAGTTGGTTAAGAGTTCAACTGCTCTTAACCAGGAGTATAAACACAGCCTGAAACTTCTGCTGTACGCAGAGGTTGCGTTCCACATGAATGTAAAATAAATTACAGTATATTGAGGGGTGATAATAACTTCAGACAGCTAGAATGTCAGATAATTAAGAAGGATATGCTGTCGCCAGGTGTTTACAGGAATCACATTAGTGTCCCTTTCAGCCTGCGTGAGTGTGTCTGTGTGATGTTGATGAGGGCACGGCTGACTGAGCTGTTGAGATGATAGCTTGCGCTCTGACAGACTGGCATAGTGGGAGCTCTTTTCAACAGATGGCTTCTCTGAGTGCGAAGGGTCAGAAGCAAAATTCTCTCCCCGTTGCCGTGAACTTGCTGCTGCGCGAAGACTAGTTGGCGGGTCAAAATATTCTCTGGGCGCAGCTCGACACTGTAATTTCTTTTTCTTTTAATGGTTCAGAGTAGTTGTTGTTCATAGCTATGCTCTGTGTCACAGCATCAAAGTGGGCATAGCTGGTTTGAAATTGCACGGCCCACATGTGCCATCCAAAGACACAATAGTGGTAGAGTCTGTGTCTGAACAGGTCAGCTGCACAATGTTTTTATGTCTTTTTAAAGCGAGTTGACAATCACCAATAATACTCTGGTCTTTGCATTATAGAGAAACCACTTCCATGCTGATTGTGTGCTCATTTGAACAGTGAGCAATCAAACAACAAAACAAAACAGTGACGCTGCTGAGCTGCTTGTAAAACTGGTTCCACATTAACTGGTTTCCTTTACACGGGCTTCTCAAGATGGCTGCAGCGTAATTAGACTTTTATCCTCCACAGAGTGCTCAGTTGAGAGCTGTTGTCTTAAAATTGTTGGTGTACTGTGAAGACGCGAGACAGGAAATGTGGGGAGAAAGAGGAAGGATGAAAAGTTCACACAGTATTCCAAAATCCATCAAGCGACGGGAGAGGCAGGAGATGCATTAGCGTGTCATTTAAAAGCGCCACTTTGTTATTTTCCACCGCTGCAGTGTTATGAGCTCTAACTTGTTCCCGCCATTCTGCTGCTGGACTGAAACATTTTTTGTGTGTGTTTGTGTGTGTTGCACGATCGGCAAACACGAACGAGCCCGATTGATCCTGCGGCAGGCTGAAAAAGCAAAACACACGTTTTTTCCCCCCCATTTGTTTCTCGGAAAACAAAAAAGACCAGCACGAAAACAAAGTCGTCGGATGATAACAAGCTTGTCGAAAAGCTAACCAGCGATTGAACAATCCCTGGTTGATTGTGAGTTGTCAGTCAAAACAACTGAGCAGTTCTATTTTAAAGCTAACATCAGCAGTTTCAAGGAAATACAAACTGTATTCAAAACATAACGAATATACACGCTTGGGTTTTCCTTTTTGCCAGATTATCAATCCCGATGAGCTAAAAACAAAGTACTTCCTTGATGTTTTTAGCACCTTTGTTGAACATGTCAAAACAGGTAAAACCGGAAATGTGAAATTCCCAGATTTGCAAGTGAAGCCTCTGTTGCTCCAGGCGCCGACGTTACACACTGTACACTGAGCCTCTCGTGCTGATTATAACAAGCATGAATTTAGAACAAAGCAACTGATCAACAAAGTGACTCACAGCAAGAGTGCCCTGTAGGGATTTGCAGTCATTTGTGTACTGGAGTGAAGCCGAGGGGAGAACACATAGCTCACAGGGCACTCGCACAATTCACACTGTCAAAAAGCCACAGATCTCACCAGAGATTGTGTCGGGGCTATGCAGACATTGTAGGGGATGACTGCTTAGAAATTTGCCAACAAGCTCCCGAATGTGCCGCGTTCACAATGCTGTCAGCCGTCCATTGAGCAGCTCTCCGAAAGTCAGGTGGTGGCGTGGAATTCAAGGATTTTTATTATGACTCATGTCAGTGAAGCTCACCTGCACCCCTCAAGCAGGTGTTTTGGTTGCATTTTGGAAAATGCGGGGAAGAAAAAAATCAGGCTAGAGATGTTTTGTTGTTGTTGAGTCTTCCAGTGCGGCCAGGCGGACTTTGAAGGCTGTGATGAACACACATTTAGCACCTGTGGGTCCTTCCTGATGGTGCTTATACTCAGCAGGTGGTAAACAGACTTTTCAGACGCTCAAAGAAAACAGGGGGGGAAAGGAAATAACAGAAAAGCTGTTTTTCTTCCTTTAGCTTTTATTTGAATCAAAAATGCATTTTGTGCCCAACCTCCAATCTCCCTATGTTTTGGAAAAAAAAAAAAAACCACATTAAAGCAACAAAAATAAACAGCCAGTCGGGAACATGTCTGTCAATGTGCAATTTAGCAAAACTCTGGTAAAGTACAAGTGTAGAACTGGGAAAACGAGGACTTGTAATTGTTATAATCCACAATATTATTTTAAAATTATCACTGGTTATGAACAATGGAACGTAAATGTCATGCATCTTTTTCTAATTATAAAAATAGCCCATGGTATATTAATGATTAACACAATTTGCTTATTATTGTAAATGAGTCTTCTTCATCATGTGTTATATCACTACAGTTTCTAAGTAGTGAGTTGATGGCAGCTCTACTGAAATGTTATCTTCCTGGACTATAGTTGAGATACTAGTGCAGTGCTGAGTTAGACTGAAATGAATAAAATATTTTCTTCATATCAGTGTTTACTGCTGTATGGCATATACATGACATAACACTCAACACTACATCACATCCACACTCTTTTTAGAGGGGCAAGTTTGCTCAGCTATCGTTAATAAATGTTGCAACTGAGTTTTGATCGTGGAAAAAGCAGATTGCAAAGTAACTTTAACTTTAAAAGTCGGGTTTCAATGTTTCTTGACGATGGATATTTACCTGCTGGAGGTGGTCACAGGCACATGATGCAATCAGCAGCTTTCAAAGAAGTGAGCAAGATGACCTTAAAGAAGCAACTCGCATGAAGGTGACCTCGATGAATAAATCTGCGACAAAATGAAAATAAAAATTCCAAAAATAGATGAACGAAATAAGTCTTCTAACAGAAGTTATGCAGCCCTCAAAAAACAAACAAACAAACAAAACACTGAGCTTGGCAGTGACATCACATGATGGAGTAAGCTGAAGTTAGTGTCAGTATTAAGGTATACTCTCAACCAAATGTAGAAATATTGAAGTTGTCCTCATTGTTTTTGGACAACAACAGCAGACTGGGCTTTCCTTAAGACAGCCTGTCGATACAGCTCATCCAATGAAATTTCTTATTGACTAATACTTTTTCCAGACACTGACAAATTCTGTTCAGCCTCCTCCTTATTGCCACGGGCAGGTTGTCATATCATATGGTATTTGACTTACTGAGTAGTTATTAAGGATACTTTCAATTAAGCTGACATAGTTAGTTGTGGCTAACTCCAAAGGCCCTTAACATCCTGTTAAGAATAATCTCTGATTAGCTTTCTTGTACAGACATATATACATACATATGCTACGATCATTACAGCTGATTATTATTATTATTATATCATTATTTATGTTTTTTTCATGTGTTTCAGAGTAACAACAAAAGGGAAAATGAGACTTCTGCTCCTTCTCCTGCTTGTCCAAGCATTCCACCTGGCATCACTCCAATTTACAACAGACTCTCCAGGGAGAACGATTGATAAGAGTTGGTTGCGTGCACGAGGCAAAATTCCACAAGGAAGTGAGAATGCTACGGTTACTAAAGGAAACGATGAGGGAGCTGATGTTACAGAGTCAAATAATGACTACAGTGGGACAGCATCTGGCTCAATGGTAACATATTCAGGAGAAGAGGAAAACAGTGGAAATGAGAAATGGGAGGATCAGAATGTTACCACCACGACCCTGAGTCCTGAAGTTCAAAACGGTACGATTGAGCTAACCGAGCTGCCGCCGACCACAACCACAGATCCCACAAACGCAAGCCAGATCAACATGACGGAAACTGAAGGGGAATTTAATAAAACGCTGACCCCGCGAAACTCCACCAGCTTCCCAGATTACTCTAATCGCACCGATTTAGAGTCACAAACCTCGGTTCCAGAGACCAACACTACAGAAGAGCACACAACAACTCTGACCACAAAAGCGGTGCCAGGGATAAATGCGACAACCACCACATCTTCACCTACAACGGTGTTTCTTCACGACGTCCCGGAGACTACAACTGCTGCTGCTCCAAACACGCCTGAGAAGGTCAACAAGACTGACAAAAGCGCGGGCTTAGCGGGCAGCTCCGATACAGGTACTGGTGCAGTCTGCGTAACAGGATCTGGTCCACATTTGTGTGTCTGATCTTGAAGGCAAAAGGCAGATGGAAAGTCGGAGAATATGCTGTCTGTGTGAAAGTTTTAGAAGATTTTGACTTGACTTAGTTAATGCAGGTTGAGACATCAGAATAAGATCCATGAGGCGGCAAAGGAGGATTTAAAAATAGCGATGACCTCTATGCTCGGTACTCATGAGGAAAATATTATCATGTCATATGTTTAACAAATTGCTTTTTTACATCCCTTTCCTGGCCCATATTTGCCAGCATCTATTTTCCCACTGGAAGAGGACAAATACCCCTTTTTTCAAAAGCAAAGGTTGGATTGGGTTTCAAGTCCTATCGAGGTGGCTGCTATGAGCAAAGGAGTCTATTATAACCACCTTCTCAACCGGACAATGAAACCCTGTTTTAGGGGGGAAAAAACTTGAAAGAGAGAGCGAGGGACTGAGGTCAGAGATACTTGTGCTGTGTCGGTGCAAGGGCGTGAGACTAGACTTTGGTGTCGACCACCAGATCAGGAAGATAAGACTGGAAAGGAAATTTATATTTCTTAATCAGTGCGTAAGCTAATAGAAGACCACAGTACAAAAAACAAAACCTTTACAGAGCTGGTGCAGTGGGGATTAAAATGACACAGCTCGTGGACAGATGGGACAGTAGGACATAACACTAACAGATGATGGCAATAGGCAGCAGGAAAACAGATGTGAAATTGTGGGCAGCACAAAATGATAAAAAAAAAGCTCCATAGTTATCATGACAGGAACAGCATGTGCACAGAAACGGTAGAAAAGCACTGAGTACAGATAAACAGTCTATATGTAAGATCCCACAAGGCACCTTAGCTTTCTCTGACACTAACTGACAATTAGCTAATCTCCTCACTTACTCAGCTACAATCCATACAGACCTGTTAGTAACTCTGTGTGGGAAATGCCTGTGGGAATTACCTAATAATGGTGTGGATGACATGGGTAGCTTTTAAGGATATCCTAGAAAAATACTGAGCTTTTTCAAGGTTTCCAGATTCATCCTAAAGAGAACATGACGTGTATCTGTGCCAAATTTCAGAGCAGTCCAGTTCGTAGTCGTTGATCTACGATACCGTCCATTCAGTAAAACTGTGAACAACTCTCTACACAATTTTAGACTAACTTTATTTGCCTGTGTTTGTACATTTTTGTCATCATGAGATGAAAATTTAAGAAAAAACTGATAACTTGCAGTTCAATTTGTTTGCCAACCTTAAAAAACTAACTAACTAAAAATAATTTCCCAGCAGGAGCAACAATTGCTAAAATCTTTATTTCCACCTACGTTTCATTATGTTTACTTTAAAAGTAAAATTTAAAAAAAACTTGCCGCTAAAGATGACAAGAATAGAAAAACACTTAATGAAACAAGTCTTGTGGTTCAGCCTGCCTTGGATTACGGGTAAATTGATCCTAGCAAGTCTGTCAATTGAGCCGTTTCTAGATGAACAAAGTCACTGAATTATTTATGTGTGAGCCCTGACAAAATACCACTCGAGTATTTCTCTGTCAAAGGATGTTGAAGACGACTCTATCACTTTCAAAAACAATTATTTTCCACTGCTGTTGCCTTGGACACATACATTAAAATAGAAGAGCAGCAAACATTTATGTTATATATAAATAAAACCCAATTTTTTTTGAAAAAACAACAACAACAAAAAAAAGTCAATAGGCTAGTTATTGTTTCACAGTTTCCATTTAAACAGTTGTTATATATAATTTAACGACAACTTGAATGCTATTCATGAAGTATTCAGCCACATTTCACCACATTTCGATTACGATCACAACCTGCTGCCTTAAAATATTCAAATGTATTCCAGAAATTATCATGAATTTGGCATGTTAATTGCATTAATTATCACAGCGTAAATTATACAATTCTGAATAATTGTGATGTATCACCATGCAATGCGTTACGGCTCCGAACGCAATATGAAAAACACATTTTAGCCATAATTAGTCGACAATTATCCCTCAAAGATGCCAAACGATGTAAATAATTTCTTGTTGACAAATTATCTGTGACTCTCTCCCACCCCCACAACCCTTCACTCCTCAGACGAAGGTTTCGCAACAGATCCCCAGATCAGTAAACGACACAACGCCTGGGGAGCAGTGCTGGGAACAGCTGTGGCTGTGACATTTGTGGGACTGGTGGCCTTCGTAATCCTGAAGAAGAAACAACAGAAGGCCTTCTCTCACAGGAAGCTGGTTGAGGAGTATCCTTCCGAGCCAGGTATGTGTGTTCCTTCGCGCTATAAAGTAACAGATCGTTGGCTTTAATCAGGGTTGCCGACTTGATAGCTATCGAAAGACTCTCATATTTAATAAAACGTCTGGCAGCAGACTATTAAATTATGCCGAGAAATGTAGTGCTGAGATAAAACTGTGCTAAATATGCCTTTGTCAGTGCTTCATAATGAGCCACTATAACTCACTTATCCCCTCGTATTTAAGGTAACTGGCTGCTGGATAGTGCCGCAGTCCCCTTTACAAAAAGAAAAAAAAGTTGGCTGTTTAACATAGTGACAAAAGAGAGAGGCGCTGCTCTCTCTTACTCTCTCTCCCTTTCACATACACACACACACACAAGTGCATAACTAATCCTGTTTTAATAAGGCAACCCTCCCATAATAAGGTAACCTCACCATGCAAAATAGGATCATGTACTATGATAGTTTCTAATCTGTTGCTTTCCTGCCATGAACTTAGAGGGAAACAGCACTTTGTTGTCACAGTTCCCCTACACGCCCTCGTACATAACCTTCCTTCATCTCCAGTTAAATTCATTAAAGTGCACACAGATATGCACGTGGGACTCGTGACTGCACGGGCGATTAGCTGGCAAAGTGCATCTAGTGCAGGCCGGCTTGAAAATGTACCTGCACTTTCCAGATGAGTCACATTCCATCTTAAGCCATACACCCACTACAATGTAAGAGAAACAGGGTGGCAACTGAAAAACATATACTCTTGACAACACCCAACATTGTTAAAAGAAACTCCTCTGGTAACAAAGGCAGAGTTACAAAATGGAAAGGAAG
The DNA here is from genome assembly GCF_051167445.1 of Perissodus microlepis. Classification (NCBI taxonomy): domain Eukaryota; kingdom Metazoa; phylum Chordata; class Actinopteri; order Cichliformes; family Cichlidae; genus Perissodus; species Perissodus microlepis. The sequence continues at coordinate 30,724,120 of NC_140461.1, forward strand.
AAAACCTCTTTGGTCACGCAGTCGCTCAGTATTGCGCAGTATAACTCGAAGAGTGTAGAGCACTTGATAAACTGCTTGGCAGTTCACCAGTAAAGTGACGTGATACGACTGCCTACTTGCAGCCCATGTATGTAAATTATGCGCTTAATGCAAACAAGCCCACAAGCTTCATGTGCAGAAATGAATGATTAAAAGAGCTTGCGAGAGGCAAGAGGTAGCCAGACACTGTGGGTCTGTGTGCTTGTTCCTCTATGGCTGTTATCATCCAATAACCTTGCTAGTACTGCTACCCTTCGCTTGAAAGCTAAAGCAAGAGTTGTTTTCTGCATGTAGTGTCTGTATCTGTGTGTGGTAAACTGTCATCAATTGTACATGTGAGCCAGAGAGTCTCAGGCTGTAGAAGCGTTTTTGACCTTGCAAAGGCAGTGTTTTTCTTCCCCGGGATTTATTTCAGTGATAGAAACATCAAGTGCTCAACTGATCTCAGTGTTGTCATTGATGTCAGTGACATTGCCTCATACAGGTATCAAATATCGGAATGTTTTTAACAACAAGCGTCTGTTACATGACACAGCAGATTTAAAATAGCAAGCTAATGGTTAAAAGAGCTAACTATAACTGAACAAACGCTAGGGGACATTTTTAATACCGAAGTAGTCTTACCTACAAAAACGTGGATAATTTATGTGTTAACACATTGCCACAATCAAACTCATCTCAAGGTCAGACCATTTAATCCCCAGCAAAAGCAAAATTGCAACAACCCGTCCACCAAAAAACAAAAGTTGACCATTATATGTGTTATTGATGAAACAGTTTTCAAGTCAGTCTGACAGGTCTGTGGGGGTACATGAGATTTAAAAAAATGGAACTGGTGATTTTTAGAATCGCTTACACAACACAAGTTGAGTAAGCGGTATAGCCCCAAGTGTCACTTTAGCCTGGCCTTTACAATCGCTCCTTCTCTTCTTAGACTCTTCGTTTGCACAAGCAAAGCAGCTCCAGAAAACAACACAAGTAATATAAACCCAACATAAGATTGTTTAGGATTTATTACCTGTCCTTCTTGCTACACTGAGTATATTTTCACAGCAGATCCTTAAGGGCTGGCGACATTATCTCTGTGATGCAGTTATTTTCAGGTTAAGTGTAATTTATGTCTTAGGTGTGTCCACTTACCTTCGATCGATCTTATTTATTAATCGGAGTTAGGTGTAGTGATTTCCTATATAATGCTCCATGGTACTTGTAGGTGCAGAGGAAAACAATTATTCAGCAGGGACAATAGCAGCACATTCAGGAAAAGAGCTTTGTGTTATTGATTTTTGTTAAGGTTATTTCAAAATGGAGCCTCGAGAAGAGAGCTCTTGCTCTTTGCTTTTAGGGTATGTTTTTGCTGTCAAAGCCACTGTGTAATGGTAGTGTGTTAATAAATCAGTAGACTGCTCCTTTTTGTGTACTTGGTTATCTTATGCTGGAAATAAAAGCATTACAACAGAAAACCTAGGAGTCAAAGACATAGGATTGGACCACTGACAGTGGTCTACTCTTTAATCTTCCACCTAAACAAGTTAATTAGAGTACTTTTCTTTTTGCAAAAGACAAGGTGTATGCTATAAATATTTAATATTGTCTACTTTCCAGTTCTCAGATTAGACAGCAGTGAGCCTATGGACTTGAAGTTTGGTGCCTACTACAACCCAGGAGTACAAGAGGACACCATCCAAATGTCCAACCTTCCAGGACGCCGTTGAAACTACAAAGTCATGAACTCCCTTTCAAAAAACGTTTGCCAGCTATGATTATTGGCATTCAGTAGACAGCTTACTGTCTAATGTGTGGATTTTTGTAAATAAGATGGTCTGAGAGTGGCATTTGTGGATGGGAATTACAAAGTGAATTATGTAGGTCTCTTGTCAGCCACAGATGATACTTATGTCAGATTATGTATTACGTTAATCAGATTTGCTGTATTTAACTAGGAATCACTGAAGGCAATCCATCTGAGTACACCGAGAAAGCCAAAATGAGCTGTTAGCCATTTATGTGTGTTGCCAAAGGGAATCAAAGACAGTCTTTCCTAATGAAGAATTTGCTTTGCAGTCAGTGAACAATGTCAAAATCAAAAGTTTTTGCCTTACTTTTAAACATATTTGTGTGAATGGCACCAACAGAATTCAGTTAATGAGCAGCAAAACAGAAACATTAGCATAAAAGCACATCAAAGCACAACGAGGTTCCAGCTGATGCAAAATGTTTGAAAAAAAAAAAATAGCACTGATGTCCTGCCGTCTAAATAGCAGATGACACAGCTGGCCTATCGAGGCCTTTGCAACAAAATTCAGAAGCCGTGGTGAACAATAACATTATCCATATCGCCAATCGCATGCTGTTACAGCATAAGGTAGGCAATAAGCAGTTAAATTCAAACTGTGCTTTTCAGATATTCCACAACTGGCAGTCAGAGTCAGAGAATTGAAGCGTCAAAGCCAAAGACTTCAGTTTGTTTTCTACACACTAGTGACTGAGGGGGAGGGAGGCTGGGTGCTGCGTTGTTATTCATAGGCTGCGATTTTGGTATTCTGGAAGGGAGCTGTGCATTTGGTCTTCGCACTACTCAGAAGCAACAACTATATCAACATAATATACCGCTTAAATCTTCTGACCTCCAGGTGTCCAAACACAGATTTGACTTTCTCGTAGTGACTGTGTGCACATCGGTACATACTGTTTACCTGCAGCATAACCACAGCAAATTTAGAAAAAAAGCTATCGTTATTATTATTTCTTTTTTTTATTCTTCTATAATTTTGCTTCAGAAAAAAGCATCTCTTATTTAACTGCTCCACTGTGGCTGGACAATAGGTAGCTATTAACTCCATTCTGTATGTATTGAATGCAACTGTATAAGAAAATCTAACAATATTGCTTATTTCTACACTGGTTCTGTTAACACACATGCTTTTTTAAAGAAAATAAATCCAGATATATACATATCTTTCAGCTCGCTCAGTCCTTTCACTCATCATTACCTGAGTGACACCAACACTCAATCAATATGCTTCCTTTCTATGATTGATATGTACCTCAGCTTTGCCCTAATAGTCAATAGACAACTGTTGCACACACACACACACACACACACACACACACACACACACACACACACACACACACACACATGTAAATATATACATATATACTGTGGTTAGTTCAGCAGACATGTTGGGTCTGCTTCCTTCCTCTCTAATTTTACACATCAATCAGTGCATGAAGCATTTTTCCTGAGTCAGAGAAGCGAGTTTAGCATTGCAGTATTAAACAAGGCAATGCAGTTGGATTATTGGAGAATTCTACATGGGTTGTGATTGCTTGTAAATTATACGTAACTGGATGATGCTTTACTAAATAAACAGCCTTCCCAAAACTGTCTCTGTTTCATGAGTTTGCATAATTGCCTTCAAATGTGTGTAAAAGACATACAAATTGTGTTTGCTTTCATTATAAAACAAGTCATTCCATGCACGCACACACATAAGAGTCAGTATTAAGAATGTTGGACAACAAGGGCGTCCTTCTTTCATCACAAAACTTGCTCGGTCTCTTTTAATTAACAGCAACAGTTTAGGATGTGATTGTTTGGCAGGGTGCTCAAATCAATTAACTGAGGCTAAGTCCTTGATAAAGAATGTGTACACATTTCTTTGGGTGGTATAGACAGGTTAATTTTACTTCCAGCTGAGCCAAATTAATTCAAATGAAATGAAATGATTGCTATCTAAATTGAGGCCATTTTTTTTTATTGGCTAAACTGAAATTCTTTTTTTTTTCCAAGTTAACTTGCAGGAAATGAGTTTAACCTACAAGCCAGGCCTGTTGTAATAACTCAAATCAGTGTCTTCTTATCAGATGAGCCTTCTACAACAGGTTAATCGCCAGTGGTGAATTACGCTAAAGTCCTGTTATTTTTATTTAGCACAGTCATTGACCACAGGGTTGGAAAGACAAAATCAGTCTGTGTCAGGACCAAATACAAATATTTACATACTTCCAAGGTGAAAATATGTGTTCACTCCTTCTGTATTTCACAAAGACATCATATTTATTTCTAGTGGTAAATGGTTAATGGACCGCATTCAAGGACATGTGAGGTGCTTGTCTTCTATCAGGAGCAATTTGCAGTTCAGCATCTTGTCCAAGAACACTTCAGTGTTGACAGGAGGCGTAGGGTGATTGAACTACCCTCTGATTAGTGGACAATACACTCTACTACTTGAGGTCTTGATCTGGGACTTTTCAGTATTTAATTAATTTCACTTCTGAATTGGACACTCAGCTTTGCACCCTTGAAAAACCCTTAGCTAGCCAGGCCCCTGTTGCCGGTGCAGCCGAAGGCAGTGTAGTGGTACACTAGACCAGCAGTCCCCAACCCCCGGGCCTCGGACCGGTACCGGTCCGTGAGTTGTTTGGTGCCGGGCCGCGAGAGTTGAGGCTCAGGTGTGAAATGCATGGTTTTCAGGGTTTTTATCGGTTTTCAGCGTTATTTTGTTATCGTTTTGATCGTTAACTCGGTTTTCCTGGGTCTTTTCACGTGTGTTATGAATAAATCTTCTTTTTTTCGGTTCCGGTACTAGTTTTATTTTGTTGTATTTATCCGCGACACATTAAAGGCCGGTCCGTGAAAATATTGTCGGGCATAAACCGGTCCGTGGCGCAAAAAAGGTTGGAGACCGCTGCACTAGACTGTCCCGAGAAGCCAGGGAAACAGGATGGCTGGGTGACCGTGAGGAGGAAGCATAGTCCTAAACAGAAGCCCCTGGTACACCACCAACCTGTTCATGTGTCTAACCACTTTTCCCCACTCAGCGACACACCTGCCGGGGATCAAACTCTGGGAATTGGTGATTCTGTTCTGAGACGTGAAGCTAGAGACACCAGCAACCATCAATTGTCTTCCAGGGACCAGAGCAGGTGACACTGAGGGAAATTTAAAACTGCTGGCTAAGGGTAAACGTAAACTGAGTAAAATTATAATTCATGTCGGCAGTAATGACACCCAGCTACTTCAATCAGAGGTCACTAAAATCAATATTGAATCGGCGTGCAACTTTGCCAAAGTGTCGTTTTATCTGTAGTTTTCTCTGGTCCCCTCCCCAATCAGACCAGGAGTTCAGCTCAGATAAAATAATTATTGTGGGTGATTTTAACATCCATGTAGATGCTAAAAATGACAGCCTCAACATGGCATTTAATCTGTTATTAACTGGCTTCTCTCAAAATGTGAAAGAACCCACCCACCACTTTAATCACACTCTAGATCTTGATCTTCAACATATGGAATAGAAACTGAACATCTAACAGTGTTTCCTGAAAGTCCTCTCATGTCTGATCATTTCCTAATTTTACAATAATTAATTAATTAATAACCCACATAGCAAAATTGGTATGGCCCCGATCAGGCCCACACAATGTGCTTACACATGGCCCACATACCGCAAAGAATGACGGCCCTTTGGTGGCCCAGATCTGGTTTGCCAGTGGTGTCCCACACATGGGCCAGCACAAGGCCAGTTGCAGACACACTGGTGGTCCTCTGCTGGCCCATGTGTGGATTACCTCTGGCCAACCTGATCTGGTCCACCAAAGTGCCGTCATTCATTGTGGGATGTGGGCCATGTGTAAGTTGTGTGCATTCACGGGCCAGTTGCAGACACACTGCTGGCCCTGTGCTGGCCCAGAACAGTTTCAGCTCTGGTCCCAGATGTCAGCCTAATGTGTGCCTTAATCAAGCCATGTAATAACAACATGTGCTGGAACATAATAGTGCAAAAGTAACATGATGAAACTCTGTTCAGACAGTGAATGGACTAATTCTTATATAGCGCTTTTTTCTCTCTCCCAGATTACTCAAAGTGCTCTACACAACATGCCACATTCACCTAATCACACACTTTCTCTATACCGAGTACTTCCTAACTACATTCATACACAGACTTTCAGACTGGAGGAGCCAGGGATCGAACTACTAACCTTCCGATCAGTAGGTGACCTGCTCTACTGCCTGAGCTACAGCCACCCACTGGCAAAGATGAGTAAACTGTCAATAGGTTTTGGATAAAGTGTACACTCACAAACCTGTCAAACCTGCATTTGAAACGGGTCTTCTAACTAAAATAGGAAGATAAATAGTGCCATCATTGCCAGACCTGGCACACATCTGGTTGACAAACACCCTGCCATGACTCCGGTCAGTCAGAAGTGCCAGCTTGATCCTGGAGCCAGGGAAGACCTGTTTTCTATGGGCCTGGGCCACATACACCAAACCACAATCGGGCCAGATATGGCATGCCATGACATAAACAGTGGTGTCATTGCCAGACCTGGCGCACATCTGGTTGACATACACTCTGCCATGACACCAGTCAGTCCGAAGTGCCAGCTTGATGCCAGATCTGGGCCAGACCTTTTTTCAATGGGCCTGGGCCACATAACCCAAACCACAATCGAACCAGATATGGCATGCCATCGCAAGAACAGTGGCATCATTGCCAGACCTGGCCCATATCTGGATGACATACATCTTATCATGCCAGAAGTCAACCAGCAGTGCAGGCTTGATACCAGATCTGGGCCAGACCTGCTTGCTATGTGGGAATGGTCTAAAATTTGAAAGAACCGGTTCGTCAAGGTTACTTTTTTTGAGAAGTGGATGGACAATAGCATGTTTAACATCAAGTGGAACACTTCCAGTTAAGAAGGAGGTCTTATTGATGGTGAAAACGTAACGGCCAATGGTGTCAAAGACTTCTTTAAAAAGATGAGAGGCGATAATGTCAAGATGACACATACAACTTCAGCCAGAGAGTTCAGGGAAATTGACTCGAAGTGAGGTCGATTATCTTGTTAATAATTGTACTGTAGCTCCTGTGAAAAATAGAACCTCAAATCAGAAGTACTTGACTCCCTGGTATAACTTTCAAACACATGGCTTAAAGCAGATAACTTGTAAGCTGGAGAGGAAATGTCTTTTTCTCCAACCGATCTTTCTGCGATAACTTCAGTAATTACTTCCTCCAAATCATCAACATGTCTTTTGGACTCACTTCCTACAAGACTGCTCAAAGAAGTCCTACCATTAATTAGTGCTTCAATCTTAAATATGGTGAACCTATCTCTAATAATTGACTATGCACAACAGGCTTTCAAGCTGGCTGTAGTTAAACCTTTACTCAAAAAGCCATCTCTAGACCCAGCACTCTTAGCTAATTATAGGCCAATCTCCAACCTTCCTTTCATATCAAAAATTCTTGAAGCAGTAGTTGTAAAACATCTAACTGATCATCTGCAGAGGAATGGCTTATTTGAAGAGTTTCAGTCAGGTTTCAGAGCTCATCACAGCACAGAAACAGCTTTAGTGAAGGTTACAAATGATCTTCTTATGGCCTCTGACAGTGGACTCATCTCTGTGCTTGTCCTGCTAGACCTTAGTGCAGCATTCGATACTGTTGACCATAATATCCTATTAGAGCGATTAGAGCATGCTGTAGGTGTTACAGGTACTGCACTGCAGTGGTTTGTATCATATCTATCTAATAGACTCTAGTTTGTTTGTGTAAATGGAGAGTCCTCTTCACACACTGAGGTTAATTATGGAGTTCCACAGGGTTCAGTGCTAGGACCAATTCTGTCTACATCATACATGCTTCCCTTAGGCAGTATCATCAGAAAGCATAGCATACATTTTCACTGCTATGCATATGACACCCAACTCTATCTATCCATGAAGCCAGATAACACACACCAATTATTTAAACTGCAGGAATGTCTTAAAGACATAAACCTGGATGGCCTCTAATTTTCTGCTTCTTAATTCAGATAAAACTGAGGTTATTGCACTCAGTTTTCAGGCCCCTCTTCTATGGAACCAGCTTCCAGTTTGGATTCGGGAGACAGACACTATCTCTACTTTTAAGATTAGGCTTAAACCTTTCCTTTTTGCTAAAGCATATAGTTAGGGCTGGTGACCCTGAATCCTCCCTTAGTTATGCTGCAATAGGCATAGGCTGCTGGGGGATTGCCATGATGCATTCTTCTTTCATCACCTTTCTCACTCACTATGTGTTAATAGAGCTCTTTGCATTGAATCATACTTGTTATTAATCTCTGACTCTCTTCCACAGCATGTCTTTATCCCGTCTTCCCTTTATCACCCAAACTGGTCACAGCAGATGGCAGCCCCTCCCCGAGCCTGGTTCTGCCAGAGGTTTCTTCCTGTTAAAAGGGAGTTTTTACTTCCCACTGTCGCCAAAGTGCTTGCTCAAAGGGGTTTATATAATTGTTGGGTTTTCCTATGTATGTATTATTGTAGGGTCTACCTTAGAATATAAGCACCTTGAGGTGATTTATGTTGTGATTTGGCACTGTATAAATAAAATTGAATTGAATTGAAATCCTGTACTGAAGTACAGTTTTGATGTACCTTTACCAAGTATTTCTATGTTCTAATACTTCTACTGTATTTTAAAAAAGATATTACTGTACTTATTTCATGACCTTACTTTTAAATAATTATTTCATATACAAAGGTACTAGGCTTCATTATTCATTACACCTGTAGGAGCAGCTTGGCCAGGGATACCCATGCCATGAAGCTCCTGGCATACAGATGTGGTGCTGATGCTGCAATGCTGGAGGAGGTTTGCAGTTACTGAGTCATCAGAACATTGGCCACTTTCAAGTATCTCACATGAAACCACTTCCTGTGGTTCCTAAATGCCTCCACTTTACAATATAACCACTGACAGCTCATTGTAGAATGTCTTTGAGGGAAGAGATTTTTGAGTTCTTTACAGCAAACAAATGTTTGTAAAGGCAGACTGCGTGACTAAGAGTGTGACACTTGTGGCAATGGGACCGAAAACACCCGAATTCAAAGATTAAGAGACTGTGAGGCCTTATACTTTGGCCTATATAGTGTACATTCCAACATCGGCACAGGCGGATGAAACCTCTGTTCCTGAAGCCAGGAAAACAAACAAGCTCTGAAGTCATTCAGTGTGGCTTTGATCCACAGAAGTGAGAATACAAAATAGATTATCTGAAGTTAGCATAATCATATTCTATCTTCCCCTGTTTCTTGGATTTATCCTGTTACACTGCTGTTCTGCTGACACTGAAAAGTCTGCCTCTCATAAAAAGTCATGTTTCTGAGGTGAACCCTGTTAATTATTTACACTAGCCCCAATGAAAGATCAGTCCAAACGGTGGCTTAGGCACTTCTATATGTACTCCATGTTGTGATTCAAATAATGGGGTAACATAAAGAGTACCCAGACTAACTGCTGTTGCCCCAAGTTTTGGTCACACTGATCATATAGCAGACAAATGGACAGGCATGTTGGGAGCAAAGCTGCATAAGTCCGAGAAACAATACCCAACAATGTGTTTAAGTAATATTAATATAAATTTAAAATTGTGTTGAGAAGCAAGTGTAATATTTGTAAGCCTAATAAAGTCTAACTATGTCTAAGACTTGAAATAGTGATGTTTGATATTTTTTAAACATTCACCGCTGAAATTTAAACACTGAGGGGACAGATGAGCTAAGGTTTGTATATTCTGATAGCTTGAGATGCAAGATGCTTTTGAAAAGATGGATCAGAAAATTACGGAAATATCTGGCTCTATAATTCAGTGGCCTTTTCGAAACCTACCCGCTTTGTGAGAGATGCATAAACATGTTCCAAAAGGACTTGTTGTACCATCCTTGCAACTTTACATCACTTCAGTAAGTTGCTGCCAATGTGAAATTACTCACTTCCAGCAGTGACATTGGTTTCACCACTATTCAGAAAGTGTGTTATTTACTTTGAAAAGTGAGTCAGTTTACTGTTTATGTAAGACATCACATAAAAGGTAAGCAGGATCTGAATTTTAGTTTTACTTTTATGTCATATATGCAAGAAACTATTACAGGTTTATTATTTCTTTCTTCATAATAAGCCACACAGATCCGTGTGTACCAGACATGATGGTGAAGGCATGCCATTATTTGGAGCATCAGCATATCCAAACAGATTTCGTATTCCCAGTTTTACTTAGTAGCTCGAAAGAATGGCAGGGAGAGGTGGCATATGGAGGCTGATGTGCAGCTGTTGTTTCCGTCTGAGTTGCCAAACTTGCCTCGTGAATCCTCAGAGACAAATCCTGGAGAAAGAAGGAACAGCTGAAACTGTAGTCTGACAAAATATTCAAACACCTGAAGCTACAGTACCTGCCACTCTCAGGATATAGTGTTATCTTCATTTGGAAAATTTGAGAGCAAGATTAAAAAAAATTAATTCATTCTTAGCCCTTGAAATACTTTCATTGAAATAAACAATAAAAATGTGTGCTTCCAGCTTCAGTTTTGTTCTTTGCACTTATAATCATGTTGCACTACTTCATTTATTAATTGATAATTTATCTTTTTCTTCCTATATGTTTTACCACTACATGCTATGAGCATTAATATGTCCATGTCACAAAAACAAAACAAAAAGTAAACTGAGAGGGGTGAAAATGCCTTTACCCCATAAGGTTGACAATATGAAATAAAGGGTGTATCAAAAAGAATCCTCCGATTTCAAAGTGCTTTAATTCTGCACCCATTCGCCAGTAACAATCCAAACAAGAGAGGGAGCAGATTCGTGACTTTCATGTGGTTCCTGGTTGGTAGCATAACAACTTCAGTGACTCCAGACATGCTTACAAAACTATAGGACATTTGGCTAACCTGTGCACATATGCTGTGCATCCAGAGGGGGAGACATTGAGCACTTGCGATCATCAAGTTTGGTATATAAATCTTTATATTCAGCCATGTATTTTAAAATTTGTTGCAAGATTCTGTCCATTACCGTATTTTTCAGACTATAAGGCGCACTTAAAATCCTTTAATTTTCCTCAAAAATCAACAGTGTGCCTTATAATCCGGTGCACCTTATGTATGAATTCTAGTTGCGCTCACTGACCTCGAACCGATTTCATGTGTTACACAGCGCTCAAAAATCTGTCAAAATGTTTTAGTACGACTTTGGTAAGCTACGAAGCCGCATCGCTTGATGGATTGTCGGAGCTTTACGGCTACCGCAGTCAGGAGCCTCGCGGAGTAATACATAATGTGCTTCAACATAATATTATGGTGTGTGTATAAGGACTCCAAAATGGCACCTGTTAAGAGACATGCTTACAAAGCGGATTTCAAACTCAAGGCTATCAGTCACGCAGTAGAACGTGGGGATGGAGCAGTTGCAAGAGAATTCAAAATCAGAATTTGATGGATTTGTGGGAGAGGAATGAACTGAAAAAGTGAGTGTATTGTTCTGTATTTTATGCGTTACAACTGAACAATGTTGAAAGTTATTGTAAATGAGTTGAACTTTGACTTATCTGACTGTTTTGTTTCGCTTAATGCGCATTATAATCCGGTGCACCTTGTAGTCCAAAAAATACGTGACTTTAAAAACAGCCTTTTGAAATTGGATTCTTTTTGACACAGACTGTACACTAAGTTTGTTTTTATGTTTTAGCTTCTGTGAAGCACTTTGTGATTTTTATCTTGACAGGTGCTATACAAATAAAATTTTACTTAAGTAAAGTCACCGCAATGCTGATTCCATCTTCTGTGTTTAGGGCTGGAAAATACTGTGTGGCTTTAAATTCTGCATAACTCATAAAAAGCAACAATCTTGCCCGATTATATTTTGATCACTGTCCCCTTTAGGACTGTTTCTATACACATTTATAACTGCTTCCTGTGTTCTCTCTATGTTCCTTCTGACTGCACTTATACAATTTTGCTGAATTTCCTTCCCTTTCATCAAAGCGTCAACCTTCCAGCTTGAGTTTTATTTGGGAGAAGAGAACAAAGTCGTAGGGAGCCAAACCTGGTGGTGTTGGTGTTTTTTCAGTTGTTGTGCCAAAAATCCTCCCGCAAACCTGGCATAGCAATGAGAATATTTTATATGTTGGCATTCATGTGGTGCAGAAACGATATGTGTGAGTTGAGAGCAGTACATGTGTCTGCCATAAAAGGTTTTGCTCTTTAACACAAGTCCCCGCAAATCTGTTATTTAGCAACAAGCAAAGCACACAAACATTATGCAACACTTATTTGAACAAGCTAATGGGAATTTTGATCTATTATTTACTAGCAGCTCAGGATTCACTTACCCTAACTTTGGCAATCAGGATAACTGGTCACATAAAGCTGGTTATCAGCCTTCCCGATCTTGGTATGAGCATGTTCACATGAAAGAATTTTTGATAAGTGTACTTGCAGCAGAGCAGCTTCAAAGAAAGATGAAACAATGTTATAGGAAAAATATGAAGACATTAAACACAGAATACAGATTGAAAGCAACACAGCTGCAAAGGGCAAAGCAGCAGTGTGAGTGTGTCAGAGGAAAAGCACCGTAGAGTAATATAGTATTATAAACACACACTCTAGAGGCTTTGGTCAGTAAGAGATGATGTATTAATACATTTGAAACTAAGAAAGAAAGAAAGCTGGCAAAATGCAGGTAAAATGCAGATTGTATGAGTCAACAGACTTGAATCAATATCACAACTCTGTCATTGAGACAGAGGAGAATCTGATGGATTATAATCGAGTATTTCATAAAATTATTGTTTAAAGGACGTTTTTTATTCCCTGAGCTTCAGAATCAGTGATGTTCAACAGGCACAGGGAAAAAGTGTTCATCTATCTATCTATCTATCTATCTATCTATCTATCTATCTATCTATCTATCTATCTATCTATCTATCTATCTATCTATCTATCTATCTATCTATCTATCTATCTATCTTCTTTTCCTTTCTTTTCGCATTATTTAAAAACTTTTCAACCTCCTAGGTTGCACAGAGGTCACAGGGATTTTTCATTAATGGTGATGCTATTTTGATTAAGTGATTGATCGGTAGATCATTATTTCAAAGCAGGTGTTATTTCCTGCTACAGAGCAGGTAAGCTTTGCAGAATAAGTTACCAGGCGATATATCAGAAAACCTATCGTCAGCCCTGAAATTAGCTGGATAAGAAAAAAATCGTCCTTAATAGTACAGACCTCAGACCTGATGTTATGGACAATCACTGATGATAATAAGGTGAGCATGCTGATGAGCAAACTGCTGTTATTATGAAAAATATCTGATTATGAGTAAAAAGTACACAAGTACTTGTGTCTATTCTGGCAAACCATGTTTAAATCCATGGGGAATTATCATTGTGAGTATAATATCCCCAGACGTATGTTATAACAACATACTGTATGTATGCATGTGCGTATGTGAAAGCGTTGTTTTGCATTTTAAAGGTACATCTACTCCTCACAATGTTGTGCTATGAAAGAGATTCCTGGGGTGTATATGAAAGCTAACTCAACAGCTTATGACACACAGAGAGAAATGAGGCCAAACAGCAGGTTAACATTCTGCCTCTGTCGCTGTCTTCCTGCACAGGTTGGTTGCTCTCTGTAGCTTATACATTACCCATGTGTCTAACAGGGTACTGTCTGTCAGTATCTTTCCACACCGGTCGCCAATGCTGTTGGGTCACTGGGGTGGATCTGAAAGGTCAGCATCTGCCTTTAAACAAATACGAGAGAGTTTCCAAATATACAGATGAGACAGGGGAGTGATATTTGCCCAGGCAGGCAATGAATATTGAGGAGCACCGTGAAAAACAAGAAGGATTTTTATTTCACTTATGCAAACTAAGACGCCTGGGAATTGTTGGAACAGTGCGGTGGTATTCAAAGCCAATACATTTTTGGACAATATACAGGCACTGCCGCTAGGTACAGAAACGCTTGACTTTCACTTAGCCTTCACTTCACTGAGCCTTACTGACATTAAACTTACATTTACTGGGAGTAGGCAAGCACACAACAAATAAGCCTATATCGCAGAGACAGTATTTTTCCTCCTGTGAATACAAGATTAAAATTATAGTGGAGTCTCAGATAAACATCAAGGGCGAAGGAACAACAAGCAGCTCACTGTGACTGCTCATAAGGTACCTAATTTAATCATTTCAGATGCTAAATCTTGGCAATAAAGTCAGTTCCTTTGCATGAGAAGTTTTCTGTTATTGTCTGTCACCAGTGAACTGCCTTTCTACATTTTTTTAATAAAACCAAACACTTCCTGCAAACTTATCACACAAAAAAATGGTAAATATAAATAAAATGAGGGTCAGTACAATCCAATACAGAGGAGAAGTTGAATTTCATTGACAGCATCCGTAGAACAGCTGGAGTAAGAATTGTGGCTGGCATAATACAACAGAGTACCAAAAGTATATCTGTACAGCAATGTAGTGTTTTCTGATCTGTTGGCAGTTATTGCTGTAACAATAACATAATGAATAATAATAAAGCTCCAGGAATTAGTTATTTTTAGAAATACATTGATTAATACACTTGTTTATGTCATAGATCTTATATAAATGACTAGCTCATGTTAGACATAAACATGTTATGCCTACCACTCAGTCCACCCCTTGTTGTGGTGTGGTGGCCTAATTGCTCTAATGATCCAGAAAGCTATGACAGCAAGTGCATAAGCCCCTGGTTGAGACATCCAAGCTATACAGGTTAAGGGGTTCCCAGCCAGAAAACCCCCCAAAACAATGTCCAAGACTCTTTACAACTCTACACAAGAATAAAGGAACCAGTATCCATACAGTCCCTGAGTAGGAAATGGGGTTTCTAAGGAAGCCTACAATTAACATCACTAGACAAGCTCTGACCTGGAATCCATTGGGAAAGACAAAGAGAGGACACCGCAGGGACACATGGCACAGGTACAGTGACACAGAAACGTAGAGAAACTGACATGCATGGAAAAGACTGCCCAGAGCCATGTGCGCTCGTGGGGAATCATAGATGGCTTATGGCCCTCATGGGGCAAAGAGGCTTAGGAAGATACACATTATTCAGGGTGAACTGACCTTCTGAGGTTACATACGGGTGTGGTTGTGCTGGGGATTATGTGAGTGTGGGAACTGGTATAAATGACAAAAAACAATAAATAAAAGAGAAAATATCAACTCAAACAACATACTGTAACTCAATATATATCGATGTGCGCAGGGTCTACAAGGGTAAAAGAAATTCTTTTTGAAAGGTGGTGACCAAAAGAGTAACTGACTTTTTGTTGAACCATCATCCATCCTCATGTTCATCCAGTGTGGCCTTGGAGGCTGACATATGTTATGGTGTGGCTGGAAAGATTAGGACCCAATATGCAGGACTGCAAACTGGCACTGAACTCAAAATACAGCTTTATCCCGAGACTCGGGGGAGGGATTGAAAATATAGAAGAACTTAAACTGGGAAGATACCAGGAATTTGCTAACTAAGAAATTACTGAATGGAACTTTCAAGACACACAAGTGGGAATAAGGGCCAAAGAGAGACTGAAACAATATTACATGCAAGTAATGAGTGAGGAAAGAGGTGGAAAACACAGTAGTTGCAAATCAGGAATAATAAGACAAGAGGAGTTAAACTCAAAAAAACATGCATGAGACAAGAGGCTATCACAGCAAAACAGGAAACGTAACTAACACTGACAGAACTAAGACATGCAAACATCGGCGTAACTTTGTGCTGAACATTGGGGGAGGGGTCAAGATCTCTGTCTAAATAAATAAATAAACCTGGGTAAATTCCCAGATGATTATTTTGCTGGTAATACCTGAAATGAATAAGAAAACCAACAGCCTATTTATGTAAGATAATTCATAATTTTATTGGGGGGGTTATATTGGTTGAGATATGCATGGATGACTGTTCTACAAGAAGAGCTAGCCAACACTGTCATTAAAGGTACAGCAATAAATGTGTTAAACTCTAATTAAAAGCTGTAAGGCCCCATTATCATAGCATCGAGAAGCCAAAAATATCAAGCCCTAACAGTCTGTCGCTTATAAAAATAGGTGATGTTGGGAAAGGCTTCTCATTTCCAGGCTGTCAGTGCATCATTATGTTAGTTTTACCTGCTTTCAGCGAAAGGTTGGGTCAGATTTCACAGAATGGAATATTAATGGGGTCAATGGCTAGCTGAAAGAGGTTTCAGCAGGTACTTTAAGTAAGAGTTTGATCTCTTAAAAAGGATAACTTGGCACGGGTCACTACGCTTTCTATCTTTTATACTAAATAAGTGGATCATTGTTTTTATGTCCCTTTGGAACTGATCTAAACAGAAAGACAGCTAAAAAAAGAGGGACACAATATTAGGTATAGTATAGTTTGATAGGCCAAAGAACAATGGCTATATTATAATGATGGCCCTTTGCATAGTTAAATAGTTACTGATTAGTTTGCCGTGTCATCCTAAAATGATCATCCCAAACGATGTGTCCACATGTTTTAAACAATCTGAGTAAAGCTTGTCAATAAAACAAAGTAAGCTTGCAGTTTCACTGCAGTCTCTTGTGCTTTTTCAGAATAACTTGAAAAATGGCAAATTTTAGACTATGTGTCACGGCCAGGCGGATCAGCTGCACGCTGATCAGCCCTCTGTTTCTCTCTCTTCCTCTTCTCTCTCGCCGGGGCGGAACTCACTGTGGGTTCACGCCCTCGGCCCACGCCCTCGGGAAATGAGACACCTGGGTCTCATTAAAGGGAGCAGCTTTTAAGCCAGGAGGTGACTGCTGTTCGTCGCTGGATCGTTGTCTACCACGCGTTAGTGAAGTCAAGCTACAGCAAGTTTAGTTAAGAGTGTTTTCCTTTGTGCGTCGTTCTTAACCCTGTCTCCCTGTCTACAGAGCTTCCTGGATTTTCCCCGTGTGATTCCCGTGTGGCAGTGTCGGAGTGTAGCCTGTGATCGTGTGAGTGGATATTCTGAAGAACGCGTGCTTTCCCCTGGACTTCCCTGGAGACCCCTTCTCCCCCCACTCAGCTGTATATAACACCCCCCCGCACATTCTTGTATATACACCTGGTGACTTGTAAATAAACCCTTCTTGTGAGCATCAGAACCGGAGTCCTGCGCTTGAGTCCTCCTCCAAACCGTAACACTATGATGTTCTTCCGAGCAGCTTGTGTTTTTTTTGTGGGCAGATGTTTGCGCCGTGGACTTAAATGTCCAATATTTGCATCATTATTGCCTGGATTTTACTCGCTAAAGATCTTTAACTCAACTGCCAACAACAATCTGGAAGAAATCGTAGGATTGTTTACAGAAGATCATTTCAGGGAGGCTTGAGAAAACAGGTGGTAATCTCACATAAAAACAGCACAGTGTGGTCATGGTGGTGTCTCATCACAGTCACTTTATGTACTTTTTAAAATAAGGAAGAAAACAAATATTCCACTTGGATTTACTGACTCTGCATAGGAGCATTTTAGCTCAGTTCTCACTAGCGAGAGGCCTCTGCCTGAGTCATTACACCACTATGCTTTACTGTCCAAATGCTTTTAACCATTAAGTGCTGGATTTGCTAAAGTCTTAAAACAGAGCCCAGTTTCTTTCTAGTTTCTTCTCTAACCACTTGACTTGAAGGACATGAATCTTTTTTGACCAATCATTTTGCTGAGCTTTAATGAGAGGAGTGCTTAGTCCTTGTTTCATGGATCTTGACAGGGTCAAGATTAAAGCAGCTGCTGATTAGCCACCTTTATATTGGTTTAAATATATATAAAAAAATGCACTTGACACAAAATAACCTCTTTGACTCTGTGTCTATTACTGCATATTTACTTTGCAAGAGAGAAATAAGGATATTAGAGATATGGTGATATGTAGAGTCAGGATGTCAGCAAGTAAACTGCTAATGAACAAAGACAAGTGAATTAATTCAGCATTTAATTGGATGGATTTTAAGGCAGCATATTCACAGGCAGAGTGGTCACAGGTCGACAGCAGCAGCTCGGTGTATTTAAATTGGGGCAAACCTGCTGTTTTTGAGGCATTCCTGCTCAAATGCTGCAAAATGTGCAGATTAGAGAAAGTAATTCTACTGCTAGGAGAGCCAATCAAGACTAATTATTTTCTAGCTGTTTGAGTTATTCTCAAATCAACTGGAAAAGGTGCATTTTGGAAATATAAACATTGAAAAAATACCAATTTGCAACACATTAAATGAAATCCAGCTACAGAATTAATTTAAAAGGGTTTAAAATCTAATTTTATAGATAATAAAAAATAGATGAATAATTATCATCCACCATGTTTAGTTTGTTGTATGCAATCAGCCTTTCTGGAAGGATATGACCACAGATAACCTTATTTCATTACAGTCTCAGTTATGAGAAAATGTCCAGTCCATTTATTGAGCTGTAACAGCTGTCTGTTATTTTTTTAAAGAACGTGAATAGTTATTGTTATTATTTCTCATTTCTATTTTTTTTAATAAGTAGATTTAAATGTTGTTTTAACCTCATAAACAACAACAATAAAAAGATAAAAAAAAGATAAAAATATAATAAAATGAAACAATTTCCCCATTTGTTTGAACTTATTGGGATTCACAGATTCATTCAGATTAAAAAAACAGAGGCTATTTAAAGTGCACAGATTTTACTATTACATCTACATTATCTATACAGTTATCATACAACAGTGAGCAATAATAGGACATTTAACTAACAGAATGTAATCTAATGTGAAAACAGGTCTCTGATAACCATGAACCATTCGAACATCTGACAATTTCTGAAAGGTAAAAAGGTACAAAAGACAACTGCACAAGCTCCATCATCTTAAAATGAAAATTCTGTGATATCGTAAAGTGTCCAAGATCTACTGCAATATAGGACTTTTTTTTTTTTAAATGAATTGTTTGCATTACACATCCACACATCTAAACAAGAATAAACGGATTGTCAGTCTAAAATACATCACATAACATATATTTTTCCACATTAGCAGCCAGGTGCTGTTAATCAAATGTACAGGTCTAACTGATCATCAGCAAGTGTGAGCACCTCTACAAAAACAGGAGTTTTGGAAATTTGCTAATCTGGAGCATTCAGATGTGTGTTCACACAATTGTTCCAGGAGTGGCTATCCCCAAATTGCACCCCCCCCCCCCAACCCACCCCAGGAGCGACATCTCAGGCCTCAGTTAACATGTTAAACGTGAAAGCTCATGACAGTACCATTAGAAAAAGACTGGACAGGCATGACTTGTTTGGAAGAATTGCCAAGAAAAAAAGCCCATTCTCTCTAAAATGAACATGCAAATATGGCTTAGTATTGGAAGGTTGCATCTGAGCAAAACTTTTGGTACAATGTCCCTTGGACAGACAAAGTGGAGATGTCTGGCCACAATGAACAGAACCATGCTTCATGCAAGCCATGTACCAGCTGGTTGATGGTGATGATTTGAGCTTGTTTTGGAAATAGTTTGGGACCATACCTCTTCAACACGCTGACGTCATTGAGTCAGCCATCGACTGCTCTGTACACTAAAGATTTTTAGTCTTTTTGACAGCTAAACTGTGGCTTAAGATGGACATGGCAGGGCAAAGATACCATGCACGGCAACATATGTACAACAGAATGACTGAAAAAGACAAGAATCAAGGTGTTGCAATGACCTAGACCTTAACCTGAACCTTAAGAGAGCTGTGCATAAATTAATGCCTTCAAACCACAATGAACTGAAGCAACATTGTAAAGAGGAGTGCATCAAAATTCCTCCACAACGATGTGAGAGTCTGATAAAGTCACACAGAGAACAATTACTTCAGGTTATTGCTCTGAACAACAACTTGATGTACCCACTTAAATCACAGGATGTACTTTTTCACAGGCCTGCATACAGTCATGACTCTACGGATGTACCATAACATGCAAGAATATCATCTTGTTTATCAAGCTTATTTGCATTAGTAAACTCACAGGAGGTAAAACTCTTGCTCTCATGGCAGTGGTGATCACCAGTATTTTACATTTTACATTCACTTGCATTCACACGTCCATGAGAAGTCACTGATATAAACAGCAAGCGTTTTAACACTGTTTAAGCTGCGTTTGTTGTTTCCCAGTGAGGTCGGGCTTATTTTTTGTTCTTTTTTTTCTTGTGTCAAAATCCGTTGATACATGCACATTTTTGATGACACATCACTGAGTCCAAATACATTTTAAACAGGAGATAAAAGCAACCTTTCTTTTTCCAAACGGGGTGCAAGACAGAGGCTGCAGGCATCCCCTGCCACTGAAAATGTGTTGAACCAACTAATTTGCACCTTGAAATGAATCAATGTAAGTTCACTTGTGAGATTGTAGCTCTTCATTGTGTTGACTCGCTGCTGGCTCTGTGCTTAAGCACTTTTCTTCTTTTATGCCTGGTCCTCCTGACAATGTTTGTGGTTTCGGCAGATAAGCAGCCAGCAGAATACAGAATAAAACAACAGATGCTTTGTGCCACTCAAAGTACCTCTTCAACAGTAAAATGTTATTTCTCTGCTTCACCCTCTATTCTAGCCCTCCCAGCATAGATCACACATGCGTGCACACGCACACACACATACACACAAACACACATAAACAGGCTGACAGAAGATCTGAGGCATAAGAACTGCAAGGCAAGCAAAAAAAATTCACCCCCAGTCCTCTTCATCTTCAAGTCCTCTACTCAGCAGCACAGCTGAATCCCACATCTGAGCTACTGTAATGTATACACAAAACCTTTTAACAAACTTTAAGTACATTATTTGCAAAATAATCTAAATTGAATCCAGGTTAATGAAAATGAGCAAAGTGAGTCTTTATTTTAGATCAAATCAAAAGCCAATATTTGTTGAGTGTGACACATTTGTGTGGTACCTTCAAATTCAATTTGTAGGTTTGTTCAGAATAAGAGACCACACACACTGATCTGAAGCCTGGTGCCTTTACTATATTTCTATTATGTCTTAAAAACAAACTCAAATAGAGCAAACCAAGCAGTTGCCGGGTCAGATTTGCACCAAAGTAAATTTCGTTGCAAAGTGGAAGTATATCTTTGAATTTGCCCTAATCAAATGTGATGCATGGAAGGCGCATACCTCAGCATCCCGCTGAACAGCTCAATGAAAAATGCGGCAACGTATCGTAGAGAGTGAACTCATTGGGGAAAATGTAGAGCAAAAGTAATCAATTATCGCACCTCCCATTCCCATTGCAGGGGTCCCTTGATTATTTAAGGGAATTAGCTATCGATCAGCTAAGTGAGTCAGCGGGAAAGCCACCAGCTGTCTCGCCGGTCAGCAACAAGGCTGGCGACTACACCCCTCCGCTACTCTTCAGACAGCTGAAGCAGAGGGAGCCTGGTTAGGCACTTGCCACTTCCCACTTGGCATCTGACTTTAGATGGCTGGGGAGGAATGCAGAAATTAACAGGTACTAATTATGTATGGGAGTCAGGCTAGCTCAAATCAAGGTCAACAAATGTTAAGGAGGTATGGAAATCTCAAGCCATATGCCAGACTGCTGCAGTGAAGTGTACGCCGAGCCGAGTCTCCGCATGCTCCCAGTTCATTATCACCATTATCATGCAGGATGTCTACATTCACGCCAGAGCAGCCAGCCATGGAGTTTAGTCATTAAAAGGATACATTGTGCTTTACACAAGTGTTGTTGCTGAACAGTCTACAACAATGGCTTCATGCAAAGAGTCTGTTCCCCTCAGAAGATCCCATTATGTGTCCAGCCGAGCTGCTGCCAGTTTGAGCCCTGTGGATAAAATCTCACAGCATCTCTGGTTTGCTGTTTTTTAGTCATGAGTATAAAAATTCACAAAAATAAATAAATAAATAATATTATTATAACAAAGGCAGGGAAGATGAAATGGAATGTGTTTACAGTGAAACTTGGTAAAAACAATATGCGGAGGAGACCATATTAGTCACTGATATTTTTGGGAGCGTAACTTTGTTAATCATAAAGTACATGATCCTGTGCCTAAGTAGGACATGTATGGGAAAAGGTATAAAGGTATTTTAATGCAAATAACTTTCAGCTGACACACTTTTCTGACTGCTGCAAACATTTTTTAGTTTTAATTAGTTGTGCTCGGAAACTTTATGACATTGAGACTTCGGTGCTTTCGGCTCTAATGTGATTTCACAAAAAAAATAATAAAAAATTATAGTCAAAACTGCATCAATCAGTCTGTTTTCACTTTGAGACTGCTCCAAATGAAAACATATAATTAAAGCAGGTCATTGACTGTGTGGAAGCTACTGTGAATAAATACCAAATACCCACTTTTAGAGCATCAGGGACCTTTCTAACTTTTCCTTTTGTATATTATTAATTTGGTGCTTTGGTTTCAAATATATTTTCATCCCAGGAGAGAGGGATGCATTTTTTTTCAATCTTGTGAAGTAAGAGCTTCTGGAAACTGAAGGTCACATACTGGCTAATTATCCAGTCATCAACACGACAGTAAGTTAATACAGGGGAATATATCTACTGCGTGGATACCATTAGCATCATTCCTCATATGTCCCCATCCTACATATCTTTTGCGTGGAAGCTTAAAGTCTGGCAGATAGGTCCATAAAGATTTAGTATACACAGCTAATTTAAAGTCCTTAATTTTATACTCTCTTTCCTGTCAAAGGTCAGCACTTCTAAGACAGTTTGCTGTGGATCCCCCTGCAAACTGGATTTGTGTGTCAAAGATCAACACTGTGTGAATACATTTCAGCAAATGAACTGATAGTGGCAGTTCCAGCAAAAAGCAGTGATTTTTGTCCCATATTCCACTGGATAAAATAACTGGAGTAACTGAGCCCAGAGAATCTGCAGCAATGTTAATATAAACGTAACGTATGAGGATGAGGAAAGCAAGACAAAACCAGAGGTTAAAGAATCAAGAAGGGTGGTGTTGCATCTCTTAGTTAAAAAACAAAACACAACCACAGATTAATATATCTATGAAAATGGAAAGGGCCGATTTCCTCAAAGTCAGAGTAACACCAAGCAGAAGCTGCCTTTTCTCACTCCTGCAGAACTTGATCTGCACAGCTTTTACTGTGGCTCAAAATGCTTTGTGATTGTTCTTTGTGAGACAAGCAGCCTCGTGCCAGCATTTATCATGTGAGCGCTGAAAGCCGGCGCTGTGCGGGAAATGCCTGTACTGTACACGCGACAGTCTGAGCTGATTGCCAAGCAGCCACTGCAGCAATTGCTGACACCATGAGATGAGCATGATGGCCCCTAGTGTGGCCGCATATCACCAGCAGTGGGAATTTCACATGAGCTGTTGCAGGTAATTAGTGTTTGATTGTTTTATTTTGAAAATCACACTGTTGTATCCAGGCTGCAGAGCTCAGGTTTCAAAGACAAATCGTGTGACGAGCATGATTTGGTATCCTTTAAAACCCTCTGCCCGGCATGTGGTGAAATAAATACGCACTTTGAAGTGCTCTTGTGGTTTTTCTGTGACGCATAGTTAACAATGCTCATGCCTCCATTGATAATTGATGTCGTGCATTATTAGCCCCTTTCACTGCCAATCGAAGATCCTCTGTGTCACTGTGCGTCTCTAGGTCCCACTGCTCCCGCGGTGCATATCATGCTATAGCTGAGGTGAAAAGCTGATTAAAATCTGCCACAGCCTAATGCACCGAGGACTATGAAAGTTATTTGGGGCCTGCAATGCAGAGGATGATAGTCCTTTGCTTCTTTTTTCTTCCCACTCTGTGCAGGTAATAAAAGGAGGAGACAGATCAGTGTCTTTCATGGACTTACAAGTGGGAGCTTTGGTGCTATTCAGGTGTGAAGAATACTTAAGTCAGGTATATCTGGAGACACAGGCAAATACCAAAGCCGTTTTTCTTTAGACAGGATGTGATTACATGGTACATTACAATGCAGCTCATTACTGCTTATGGCGAATTAATTACATGCCTCTCAGCTGAACTAAATTAAAACCTGGTTGGCTGTGATATTCAACAGGAAGACTGATAAACAAGGCTATATTTGATCGTTCACTGTGTGAAAACTAAAGGCTGGTAGAAAAGCCAAAGGGAGCGATAGAAACTCACAAAAAGTGCATTTGCTACACATCTTTGAGAGTTGCTGCTAAAAACAAGACTTTAGTGAGCTTTGCTGCAGCCCCTCAATTTTTAGACTGTCTGAAACAGGCAATTGTAGCTCTCTTTGCTCTCTCTTTAAGCAGCTTTCTTCTTACCTGCTACCCTTTGCAAACATAAGAAGCTCAAAACAAACTCTAAACACATGGAGCAACATTAGCAGTCATTTGGAGTCATGTCTGCAAGCAGCTAAATGACGTAAGCTCAGTATTCTCTGGTCTGATTAGCTGCTAAAAATGTTAGCTTAGTATCTTAGCTAGTTTCTAATTTGAAATAAGAATGGCATTAGTAACGGCAAATAGGCAATAGGTATCTGTTATAAACTGTAAAACATTATATGTTGGGTAAATGTCACACAACTCTACATATCTACACTCTGCAGGATCTAATGCTAATTCAGTCTTTGTTTAGAGCTTCATTTTTTTGGCTCGTTATCTGCTAAATGCTAACGTACGTTCACTATAGTTAGATACTTTTTCATGCTGCCTGCTGCAACTAGAAATTAGCTTGATAAGACAAGATTTTTCATGCTGAATTCAAACACTGAACTAAAATATCCTAAAAGGCCCACAGTTAAGCACTATTGTCTCAGTTTTAAATAAATGATTAAAAACTCAGGCTGTAAATGTAGTGGGTTTGACAAAGTGCAGAAGATAAAGATCAATTTTTGCCAAACCAGAGTAACAGGAACTGTGCTTCTGCATCAGTGGTTTCCACTCTTTTCTGGGTGAAAGTCCACACAAGTATAATGAAGTTCAGGGTAATTTCCAAAAGGGAATGGACATTTTACAGTGTATTGCCTTCATTTTCATCAGTCTATCCACCCATTTGCTTCCACTTATTCAGTGCAGTGGCAGCGGATTAACCCTTAGATGCAACAGTGGGGTTGTTTTCTTGCAATCAGTAGTGGTTTTTGATACGGGCAACACGGGCGGTTGCCCGGGTGGCATCGTGGTGGGGGGCGGCATCACGGGCATCGGAAAAAAATAAAAATAAAAAATTACTCGCGCTCATGCTCACAGGTGTACACACGGGTGCTCACACACACAAACTACACCCTCTTTGGCTCCTACCTCAAAGCACACTGTGCGCTGTCGATCTTACGTGCTGCACAATAATGCTTAATATTTAGTATTTACTGTTATATTCCCATATATCATCGTGATGTTGTTTATTGTAATGCTCTCGTTTTCTTCTGCTTGTTTTCCTTTTTCTTTCTCAACAGGTGATCCAGGTGATTGATATATGTATTTTTTTTTTGTCTGCTTATTTAGTTGGTTTTTGTTTTTTGCCCTTTATCCCCGTCCCTCTTCTCTGCTGTTTTTCCCCCTCTTCCTTTCTCCCTTTTCTTTTCCTCATTCAAGTCTGTCCCGTATCTAGCAAGTGAAAATAAAAAATAAATTAAATAAACAATAAAAGGTGAATCAAATAGACCATTACGGCAAGGCTGGGATGGTCCATTTGGTAAAGTAAATCCGTTGGGCATCTTTCTTCGCCTTTAGACAATAATTCTGATGGCAAAAGAACCAAACGGGACAGGCAAAAAAAAAAAAAGATTTGATATTCAAGAAATGAAAATAGTGAAGTCAGGAGGTTGTGTGGAAAATCACTGTACAGTGTACCTCTGTGTAGTGATTACAGCAGTCACAACTTTATGGAGTTGTGACAAACCACATGCAGGTGGGGGGGTTTGTTTTTAAACCACTTGTGGAGGATTGTAGGGTCCAGTCACTCATGCATCTAAGGGTTGAGCAGGGTACACATACAATTCTCATCAGCAAAATGTTCCCTCCTGTGGATCCCAAGGTGCTATCAGACCAGACACAGCAAATTCTGGGGTCTCCTCCCAGTTGTACATGATTGGATAAATCTTCAAAAATCAGATGCCTGAACAACTTTAGCTTTTTTCAACACAAAAAAGTAGCAACAAAAAAGCCTCACCAAGCTCCCTACAGATGGCTCAGCCCCTTGCCCTATCTCTAAGGCTCAACCCAGCCACCCTACAGTGGAAACAATTTTTTGCTTCCAGCATTTGCAGTCTTGGTTCACTATCCACAGGTCATGAGTACACAAGAGGATTGTAAAGTAGACTGAATGCTAAATTAAAAGCAGTTGCTGGACCTTCCTATGATGGCTGGACCATCAACAAGATACTGAAATGTTTGAAAGTTCTCGCTTGAGATGATAATTCTCCAACCCAGAGGGACCAATCTACAATTTTTAAGCAGGATACCATGGACTCATACTTGGAGGTGCTGACTCTCACCTGGCTGCTTCACACTGGGCTGCAAACTGTTCCAGCATGTGGTGAAGGTTCCGCTCCAATGAGGTTAACAGAACTAAGTCATCTGCAAAAAGTAGTGTAATTCTGAGTATAAATGATTGGTGGGAATACTTTTTCTGCCTTTCGGCTGTATAAATACTGAAATACGGCTGTATAAATGTGTCATGGCTCATGTGTACTCAATCACTCAGTTGGTAAAAAAGGCTGATCGTAAACAGCCAAGATGCAGTTTGTGAAACATTTGGTAAGACCACAAGCCTTGTCAAATACAAACAAAAATAAATCATGACACAGAATATAATGATGAGTTTATGATGAGGTGAACTGAAGAGGAGGCGAGGGACACGTGCTGCTAGGGTGAGACAAACGTCGCTCGTTGAGTCCTTTGATGCTGCAGGCAGGTACTATCCAGGTATAAAAGGAGAACATACGGAGTTGTTGGCTACGTGTAGCACTGTTGCTGAATTTTGGAAAGTGACTTTGCATCTAGACTTAGGTCTTTGAGTCTATGTTTAAACAACGAGAATTCAACATCCTGAAAACTACAGAATCCCATTTTTCTAATTTACATGATTGAAAAAAATATATGCTACGGTAAACAGCTGTATGAGTATAGCTTGGAGTAAAATGTGTGTCCCTAAAATCACCTCATATCAATTTAATTGGCCTAGATTTACTCAGGTAAGGTGTTATGGCCCTAGCAGGGCCTCCTCTTGAAATTACTCTTGTGTGGGTGTGGTGTCATTCTCTCTCCGCCTCCTCCTCTCTTGCCCCTCCCACCCCTGTTTGCCCTCTCTCCAGGACGCACCTGTTGTTCATTACCCTTGTTTGGCACCTTGACCCAGTCATGTGGGTGGTTTGTTCCTGTGACTGTACTCTGTCTTTGTTGGAATGGTCTCGTTGCGTGTTTGTCCTTCCCGTGGTGTTAAGTGAGTAGTTGGGCCGGTGAGCCTTTGAAAGTGCCTTTTTGTGGTGTGGAGTTTTTTGTTTGTTTGGTAGTTGTTTCCTTTGTTGTTTTCAACCTCTTCTTTTCTTTTTGGCCTTATTGATAAAGTGGCGTTGCCAACTCTTTGTGTTAAGATTATTTGCAATAAAAACATATTATATGCTAAACAACTCGGTCTGCTTTCCTTCTCATTCTGTTCCGGACCCATTTGTTACCGATCCCACTCACACCCCTAGACCTCTTCGTGGGGATGTAACAATGTTGTAGGGTAAGTATTTAAAGTGGATTATATAGGTTAGGTATCTTTAAAATACTGTATACAGCATACTTGCTGTAAAACAAATGTTGTAGGCTGTAGAAAATAAAAATGCAACTCAAATATTTTACACAAGCTTTAGATAACAAGAAGTTAGATAACATGTATGTGTAAAATGTTTAAGCTCCATTTTCAGTCACATTGTTTTGAATGCTCGTTAATTGAACTTTTTGAAATACAGGCATGGACTCTTCAGGGTTTTCTTTTATTTCTTGTATGATAATTCTTAAGTATCAGACACCAGCCTGAATTTTACTGGGTATCAGATTGAAAAGGAAATTTGTGTTGTGACACACAGTGGAAATTTTTATTTCTTTCATAATTGGTTTTATTCTGATTTTAGTGTTTTTTTGTTTTTGTTTTTGTTTTTTTTATTTGCATGATTTTATTCTGATGTTTGTATTGCATGCTTTTTTTTGGGTTTTTTAAGTGTTTTCATATGACATTGTTTTAATCCACTGTGGACTGGCTGGCCATGGGACAAATTGGCTGATAGCAATCACCTGCTGAGGTGTGGGTGTGTCCTGAGGTGGCCTATCCGCTGGTGAAAGGGCCCATTTAAAAGGAAGCTGGCTGAGCATTGCAGGAGGCCCAGATATAAAGAGGAACGCAGAGAAGCCTGGCGCTGGCAAGATTGTGCTGCCCGATCGTCAGAGGCGTAATGCGGCGACCCAGTTTGGACAGTAGAAACGGTAATGGCAAGAGACAATGCGCGTGATTGACAGCAGGGCAGAGGTGCATTTGTGAGTAGTGTCTCCACTGTTGTTTACCAGGTGCAACTATGTTGGAGGGTCTTCATAGCAATTAGCCAGGCCAGCTTCCCGGATGATGGTTCTGGCCAGTATTTATCTGCTTGCAGGGCGATGCCACGAGGGAAGACGCTGTGGCAGCAAGCAACAGACTCAAGTGCGGAGTGTAAGCTGGGCTGTGATGGGAGGCGTCCCCCTTGTCCTCCTGGTACTAGGCTGGCGTGGTCCCCGCTAGAGTTGGATGTCTCAAGACCACTTTTACGTGGTCTTGCTGTCTCAGATCGACATGGTAGTCGGGAGATTTGGAGTCAACAGTATCCACGACACACAATGTAACGTTTTCATGCGCAAAAGCATCAGCTCTAAGAGCCGTGCTTTGTAATGAATCAGAAGAGTCGACTCCCATTGAGCGAGAGCCGGCTCCCCCCTTAATTTCCTTTTGCTGCTCAGCTCTCACACAGTGGCTCAGCTATGCTCCAATCCCTCCATATTGTGGCTAATCACATGCGAGGATATAGGATAATATCATTATGTGAAAAACAGAGGGTGAGAGACGCGACAGTCAAGTGGAGCGTACGTCTGTCCTCTCAGTGAGTGAGACAGTAGACAGCGGTGAGGAGGGCTGTGCGAGTGCATCACACAAACACATAAATATGCCTGACACCCGTAAACGAAGCAGCATCTGGCTGCAGTTGAAAGGCTTTTTTGTCTTAGTCTTGTCCCGACTTTGTCTTGGTCCTGGTCTTGATTCTTGATACCCTCTAGTCTTTGGTATTGTCTTGGTTTAGGCGGTCTTGACTACAAGTCTAGTCCCTGCTCCAAAGAGAAATTAGACCCCTGTTGTCAAACACTAGGAACATTTGTCCTGCCTTTTTTTTTTTTTTTTTTTTTTTTAAATAAAGGAAAATGGCATTGCTGGACTGTGGGGGATTTCAGTGCACAAAGAACATTTTATACATTTGTTTGTTGTTCTTCCTTTCTGGCCTGGAAATAAACTCTGCAACCTGTAGTGTTGCAGTGCCCTGGGTTTCTGATTTGCTTGCTCCCCACTTGTATTTGCCTCCCTAGTATGACATTCAGGTGCACTAGCTCTAGTGCAATTGCACATCACTACTGTGAACACTCTGCTCATTTATTTTTCAGTCCTTTATTTATCCAGGTAAAATCTCATTGAGATTAAAAATCTCATTTCCAAGAGAGAACTGGGATCATGGCAACAAATGTCAAAATACACCTACTACACAAGTATAAAAGCTCTCACTTTGGTTATACAAGAACCCTCAGTTTTCATACACTAGCATGCACATGATCCCACAGGGAAACAGGCAGCAAGTCTTTTGAAAGTCCATGAAACTCCTGCTGACTGGATGGTCAGACTCCTATGACCTCTCCAAAAGTCCAGGAAGACTAAAACGCTAATACAGAAAATAAAACCTGCACTTTCCTATTGACAGGTTAATAACAATACAAGTAGAGTACAACTATTCTGATAAAGTGTATTAACAAAAAGTTTAGTAAGGCAATTACACACCAGAAGAGGAAAAACATGAAATTTCATTTTGATTTTCTGGGTCTGAGCTTGCCTTGTAATATATATGTACACACACTGAAATAGACATACCACACTTATATTTTGGGGTGCAGTTTTGGAACTCAGTATTTTGGCCAAGGACATTTCAAGCATGTGGACTGCAGGAGTCAGGGATCACACAGCTGCACAAACAATGAACCAACACAAGTAGTTTGAACCTGAGTTTCAGTTCCTAAGTTTTCAGTATACCAGGCTAAACTTTACAGAAACGTGTATAGAGTATTGTAGAATATTTGATAGGGTGATTCTCCACATATACATTCTGTATGCGCTCATGATCCTCATGTGTCTTATATGCTGCCCTTTGCCAAAGATGCATTCTGCTAGTCTGTGTTTGTCTCGGAGGACCAGAGAAGACAACATCTCTTGTGCACCTTGTGTATGCCAGCATAGCAGCAACGCATGCTTACCATTCTGACTCTGTATCCAGCTCTTTGTGTGCTATTCTAAATCAGCCAGTGGTACTCTGCTGTCAACATGCAGCCTGCTCCCACTAGATTGTGCTCACTTTCTCCGAGATCCAAGAACCTTTATTTCCATAGCAACCATGAATCAAAGTACAAACAAAACATATGTACTACAGTATGTGTCAGCTGGGCTTACAGCAAGAAAAGATTAAAGTAACATGCCTCCGCGAGACCATTGTTGCCTCACGGCCTTTTAAACAAAGACTTTGGAGAACTGTGAGTTTATTTTTCATAATAGCTGCAGCACACACTGTGGATGAAATTTAATTGCTTGTTCATTGAAGAAACATCAACTTTTTAAGTGAGATGTAAACTGAATCAGTTAAAACTTTTAATAACTGGAATCTGGTTGTTTTCTTGTGTCTATATACATTCTTGAGGCTGTGATTTTTCTTTGTAAAACACTGAATGTTGTATTTTTCACTTTCACTTTTGTAGGAACATGCTTTTCTTCCCTCTAACTTGGCTTGTTGGTGCATGAAAGCACTGCCATAAAAATGTATTGCAATGTGTTAGATCATGTGTTATATTAAAAAAAACAAACCAAACAGAACATGGCACTCTATTGTAAACGGAAACAAGCTTTCCTGTGAGTGCTAGTGAAAATCAAAAGCTCTGCATGGTACCATTTACAGACCTGTCATTCATGCATTCTAAGTTTATTTCAACAAAGTCTGCAAATTGCAACTCATATGTGATTTAAGTTAGTAAAATATGCTCATGTAATGCTGTTGTTAAGGAAACTACGGTTACAGATCACATGCAACCAGGCCCATTACAGAATGCAAACTGTAGTCTCCCTTGTTGATATAAAGCACCCAGTCATCCACCCAGCCTCTGCCCCATTATTTTTTGCTTTGCTAGGACCCACACGCAGCATTGGCACTGAACATTGGCAGCGCACGTACATAAATAGATTCTGGGCTCCCCTAACAGATATCCCATTAGTTTACCTTTTACAGCCAATACATCAAACAGCAAGGGAGCCCAACTGTCTAAAAAAAATTACATTTTATTGTGACTTCAGCATATCCCAGCCTTTGGCTAGCGCTCTCTATTGCATCCTTGACAACAAATCATTTCATAAACGCCGTAAGCTAAATTGTGGTCATGTCAGCACCAGCAAACATGCTCTGCATTTACTGATTTAAATGGGTCCGTCTTGGATGAGTTGGATGAAACTCCAGAAGGGACAAAAGGTCATGTTTTTATCCAGAATTCTGTTGACAAGTTGGGAGAAACACTGGTGGTATCTGAGGGCCCTCAAGCATGCATATAGTCTTT
Source organism: Perissodus microlepis (assembly GCF_051167445.1). Classification (NCBI taxonomy): domain Eukaryota; kingdom Metazoa; phylum Chordata; class Actinopteri; order Cichliformes; family Cichlidae; genus Perissodus; species Perissodus microlepis. The sequence continues at coordinate 30,755,837 of NC_140461.1, forward strand.
TTTTCTACACAAGATTGACACAGTGACTAGTTACAATTTTATATGAATCTCCATGCATATGAATTTTATCCAGTACTTTTGTCTAACTCAAACTTCATAGTGGAAATGTCTTTCTTTTCTTGTTCTTGTGGAGAAAATGTTTGTGAGCATGTAAAGTTCATTTGCTGAAGTAAATTGCAAAACAAAAAGGTTCCATCCTTTCCGTGTTTCCTATAAACATCCTTCTTCAGTTTGGTTTATAGGCTCCTACAGTGAGATAAGTTGGAAAAGTTATTACACAGCTCTGCCTTTGTACATCAGTTTAATATATATAATACCGAGCACTACACGGCATATCTCACAGTCAGGTATGAGAGGACAAACAGAGACATGCTAACAGGTGTCAACCAGGACGCCAGAATAAAACAGCTGAAGTAATGACTGTGTGTTTAATCTGTACACATTGCAGCCAACCAACAGTCTGCGAAGGTAATGAAACAAAGGATTCACGGTGTATCATCTGAGGTAATGCACTTTTTTCACACTTTATTATTTCAACAGTGATATTATTCCTTTCTTTACTCTTGCTCATCTAACAAACTGGAAGTTGACTTTGCTTAGATAGTTTTCTTTGTTTTACTGGATTTGAATGGCTTTAGTGTTTGTCTCTTGGATTTTACCTTTACAGTGTTATTGTATGTTCATAATTTATCAGTTTCAAAGTACTTTAACTGAACTGCATGAATCATTAATTTCATAACTGCTGGGTATGATGCAACAAATAATGTGATCATGAGATCATGAGTTTGCCATTTATTTTATTTTATTTTGTATTTTGCGACTTACCAGGAACAATGGTGCTCAGTAAAAACTGATCACTGATGATTTTATCGCAGAGTAGAAGAACTATAGAACCTATCTACTACAAGTCAGATGTACTTTACCTTACTGTTCACCTCTTTGCATAACAATCCATAATGTATAAATTTGGGATGTTTTTTTAAACCACAGCTTCAAGGCAGCCAGTGGTTTGCACTTCATTTGCATTTATTCTGGGGTGTGAAAATCAGATTCCAGAACCTCCAAACTTGCTGGAAGAACTGTGGATAATCCATTCTAGCTGAAGTCATGTCTGCTTTTGCAATTTTACAACTTACTTTTGTGTTGTAACCGAGCAGAGGTTTTCAAATCTATTTGCATTCACTTATACACGGCCCCACAATGATAACCTAACCTAGCAGGAGAAAATCTTTTCATTTTTTTCTTTTTTTTAACCAACTGATTACCTATCTAAAAGAATCATTGGGAGTCGTTTTAGCTATAAAGAAATAAATGAATGTTGATAGATGCTTTTGGGGTGGGAAGACATGAAGGAAATAAAAGTACTTTATAAACAAAGGCTTGCGTTTTTTCATACTCTGTGTGCAGCGGGGCTCTTTGGAGTCAAGGGCAATGACAACTGCAAATGAGAAAAAAGCCTATGCACACTGAACATTTAATAATGTTTAGCCTTCATTGCAGCATTGGAATAAAAATACAGACACTTAGGTAGCACACAACACAACACACAAGTGTTTATGGAGGAAGGTGTAACAGAAATCACTCAGGCAATCAAAGAGATGGCATTTTGGCTTTGATGAGACGGCACGGCATTGTGATTTGTTTCATAAATCTGAACTTAGGATTCAGGATGTCTGCATCCTGAATCACTAACCGGTAAGGCTTTCATAATGAAGTAGGTGTCTGTGGGTGCAACTACACTGACCTTCAAGCAGCATTTTCCTTCCAGCTTTACCTGTGTGGAGCATAGCTTTAGAAAACCTGCCTGATATAGACTAGGAAGCAAAGCAGAATTACTCAACAGAATATACTATGGATTGCCACATGTGTGGGAAAAAACGGGAAAAAGGGGATATCTATATCTATATATCTATATCTATATATCTATCTATCTATCTATCTATATATATAGAGGCAGAAGTTTTGGACATAACTTCTCATTTAATGATTTTTCTTTATTATTGTGACTATTGTAGATTCTTACTGAAGGCATCAGAGAACAAATGTCAGTATGTAGTGAACAAAAAAGTGTGAAATAACTCAAAACATATTATAGAACATAAAATGTTTTTAGATTCTTCAAAATAGCCACCCTTTGTATGTATATATACAGCTGTTTATTTGTTTAGTTATTTGAGTTTCTCCTGCTGTAATCAGTGCAAACTACTTTAAAATAATCTGAGACTGAGAACTGAGACTGAGAACCTTCACAGACTTTAAAATAATCCAATATAAAAATGCTTTTCTGAGGAATTTACAATCCTGACAGCATCAGATTCAGCATTTTTCTCCAATAGGTTTCAGTTAATGTTGTCCACATAAACACATCCACAGGGTAAACACAATTGGTACAAACAACAAATCATGTATTGCTGGATATGATTTATTGATTGTTTTTACCTTGTTGGTAAAGGCTGTGAAATATTCGATAGTTCTGCCTGCATGCACCACATTGTTAATCTTGCAGTCTGTAAGTAGTCTCGGTCCCTCATCATCCTCAATTATTTGCACATCTCCATTTTATGATAGGCCACTCTGTGAAAATGCTCTTAGCAGCTTGGTTGTACTGTATAAGGAGCCAGCTACGTGGGTGGAATATGTGGGAAAATATATTCAGAAACCAAAAAGAATTACTTTCTACCTTTTAGGTTGTTTGTGTTATAGTCCTCCAGATATTGTTACATTCTCAAAATGACACACCAAACTTCAATGGGAAATTATCTTTTTCCTGTAACCTTCAAAACTGTAGCTCAGGTCAGCATCCTCCGCGATGAATGCCTTTGTCAAATCATTTGATTGTTTTTTATGGACTGTGTGATGTAAAAAAAAAAAACATAGGAATACATTACAACTACAACTATAGTACTGATTGTGTGTGTTGTTTTTGTTGTTAAGAAACTTAATACTGACCTATAAATCATTCAAGGAGGAAATAATCCAACAAACTCAAGTAATGAGCCAGTGAGTCGGACAGCTTTTTTTAGGCACTTAGTTGCTAGCATCCAAAAGCACATCTTTTCTTCCCATTTCTTTAGTCGGATCTATGAAAAATGCCAAAGATAATGCAAGTTGATGGACATAAAATAGTATCTTTGCACCAACAAGGTCACCATGGTGTGCAGTTTGTCCTTAAAAATTCTGAGGAAACTGGACAAGTGCAGGACAAATGAAGAAGTGGCAAACCTAAAAACTATCTACAGCAGATGAACAGTATCTGAAAGTCATGTCCTTAGGAGATAGAAAAAAAATCCAGCAGAGACCTGACACAGGACATCAAGAGATGAATCTGCTAATTCAGTCGATCCATCTGCATTCACTGAAGCCTAATCAGAAATGGTCCTAGTGGAAGGGTGACTGTCTAGAAGCCATTATTAAGGACGTGAAACAAACAAATTACATATGAACTGGACAGAAAATCAGTGGCAGAGCGTTACGGTGTGATAAATCCAAATCTGAACGTTTTTATTTAAAACTGTATGTACAGAGGAGGTCAGGAGAGCGATACAACAATGAGTGTCTACAACTATCTGCCACACACCCTTCCAGTGCAGCAGAAGCATACCGGCATAGGAAAACACACAATAGAACACTATCAGTCATGGACTGGTCCCAAAGCCTGGACCAGTACGGGATCAACTTGACAAAGACCCAAACAAAAGGCAACAAAAGAAGAACTTTTGTATTGGTGCTGATATCAGAAGAACTCTGATACTTCTGATATCAGCACCAATATTTTTAACTTATAAAGGCAGCTTGTGTAGTGGAGAGCAGTGTGTCATGATTTCTGAGACGACTTTGAATATATTTGAATGACAACTAAATCACTGAGATTTTTGCTTTCCACAATAATGTGTTAACACAGCAAAAACATCTTTCATCTTCCTTTGTATTTTGAAACAGGGCTTTTTTTTGGAGACCTGCAAGGACTCAGGGTCAGCTTCTGTTGTTTAAATGTTCTATAAGCTACAAATAAAATAGACCTGACAGGCAACGCAAAAAGGTTCAGACATTTTTCTCAACTTAGATGATAGAAACAAAGTATCAATAATATTGTGATAATATCTTGCGATACTGCAGGAAGCCTGGAGAACTACTCAAAGAAATAACAATAGAGCTTGCCTAAAAGAGTTCCGACTGTGTTGACGAATAAAGGCAGTCATACCAATTAACTTTAAACATTCTTAGAATTGAACAAACTCTGTTTTTGCCTTATATACATTGCAAGTATGCTTTCACATTTCAATAAATCTGTCGTGGTCAGTGATGGCAGACCGTGGAGTTGAGGAAAGTAGGGCCCAAATGCTAGACTCTTATAGTGAAGGACAGTGCATTTATTTATAGTGAGTGGACAACAACAACTATGTACAAATCCAGCACTGTGGCTCTCGTGGCGATTCCGCTGTGAATCCCACACAGTGCACGTGTCCATAAACAGTGAAAGAGTGACAACTCCAAAACCCGATTCCGCTCCGTGATTTCCCCTCGTGACGACGCGCCTCGCTTCCGACTCCTGGTGACATAAAACACACACAGCTCAGCAGGAAACCCACAGTAGCGATGTCGTTCACATAAATACTCATCAACGGAGGTGCTTTACAGGTTTGTTATAGTATAATCCCACGCTGACTGGAGCTCCGCCACCTTCCTAAATAGGACGCTCTTGATGAGGCCATCAGCTGCAGCTGGTGAAGGATAACGAGCGGCAGGTGCGGCAGCCTCCAGTGCGGGGACACTTCCGGGTCTCAGTCCCCTCAGTGACCCAAAACAACCGGGAGCACACAGGGAGAAGGAGGACAAAAAGGAGAGAAAACCACCCAAAACACAACATACGGAAAAATAAACACATACAAAAAATACACGAGCCCCGGGTCTTCAGACCCAGTCCATGACAAAATCAGTAAATCTATATCCCATTTTCCTGGCAAAGTATGAAGTAATGAGGGGTAGCTAAAGACCTTCACACAGTACTGTTCATATACAAACACACACTTGCAAATATGGTCAAAGTGAGTGCAGTCTAATATTACAGACATAACTGAATGGACTGAGGTGCAGATTCTCTTTTATGGCCACAGTGTTGCATTTAACAGAGAAGTGGGTGTAGTCTTTTGTCCACCATTGTGTATATGAACAAGTTTACATAGATGGCCCTGTCAGTGTAACACACTACAACTCAACAGCACCACAAACTTTATTCTTCAGAATGATCACATAAAACAAACGAATACAGAATATTTTCCCTCCATAATATTAAGATCTATTTGAGACTTTGCATTAGAGTGCATTTCTCTTAGTTAGATGAACCTGACAACTCTGCCCAAAGCTACAGTAAGTTAGTCTCATGCTAAATTTAATATAATTTTAATATGAAACGTTCACTGACTTCAGAGTCCTACACAGAACTGAACTCAGGAGAGAAGTGACAGGATTCGCCGTTGCTCAGAGAGATTAAAGTATCCCTGAAACATGAATAATATACATAATGTACAGAAAGTCATAATGAACCCTCCAGGGTAGCCATCATGGTGCCAATGTGTCCGTGTGAGCACACAAAGCTGTCATATCTATACCAGTGAGTGTTAATATGTAGAGCCCTTATCTGGCAACAGTGACAACAGGAGATGTGTGTATTCTATTTTGAAGGTAAAATTATGCTGCTAGGCAGAAGTGGGTGTTTATCACACACTGCTGCACATAATGTTGGCCTGAAGGTCCATCTCCCCAACGTGCCTTTTAACTCAAGGACTAACAGGAATGGGAAAACTGAAATTGAGGCAGATAATAAAACTGTTATACTAGCCCAGACAGGGTAAAAATATAAATGGAAGTACATCAGGAAAAAAAGAGTGCTTGTGGCAAGTTTAGAGATGATTGGGAGTTTGAAACAATGTTTGGCAAAATGGGGAGAAATGACCTTGAAGCAGTTTCATGTCAATTTCGCACCTGGATTTTCATTTGTATTTTGCATAAGGTCTTATTATGTCTTTATTTTCCTGAAATTTGTATTATCTTTGGTCTGCCCAGTTGTGGCTTGAAGGTACTAACTGTATTTATTTTTCATCTCGGTGCATCACAAAAACACTCCTTCAAAAGCAGCTCATCTGAACAACAAATATGGCTGTGATTTACTACTTGCCCAGACATATTCCGTTCCCCCTGTGTGAGAAAAGCCAACCCTAGAGAGGTTCCTTTAGAGCGGGAAACTTTCTTGTTATTTCTAGTTATGTGTAGTTCAATATTCCAATCATTAGACATTATGCTACTCTAGTGTGCAGAGCCAGGACTGCACACAAAGCAGGAAGCGCCTGCTGTGGGATTAAAAGCAAGCTTTGCATAGCTAAACAGTGAGATCCCTTGAAGCTGCCAGTCCTTTCCGTGTGCCAACTTCATAAATCAATACGGACATCAAATGTGACAGCTATAGATTTAACAACTTCGCCCAGATCTCAAAGAAGAAAGTTCACTTCACTGTAGTTGCCTTCTTTTCCTCTTTGGTGCCCTACCCCAGTAAAGCATTATCGACTTTGTCGACTCAGTTTGAACCAGAGTTGCTATTCTTTCCCCAATCTCCTCTCTTTGCTTCACTTTGAAATTATCAGCATTCGAAGCTCCTGCAGCTCCTTTTTCAGTGGCAGCGGGGCTCTTTGATAATATTATAAACACGTTATCTATTGCAAATCTCTTTCACATGCAATTTTCTCACTTTCACATTCCCTAAACTTCAGTTATCCTGTAATACGTTGGGGGTGAGGGAACAGAGTCCAGCAGGAGTAAAGGAAAGAGAGGGAGAAGAGATTACTAGAGCTGCTTGTAGAATTTTAAAGATCCATTATCTCATACTGGCCTGATTTAATAAGCACTAGGGGACACTGAAGTATTAAATCTATCAATGCTTTAATGAAAAAATTCACCTAAATTATGTCATTTTCCACTGAAAGTCTTCCTCTGATTCCACGTAATTCACCCTGAATAATTTGAAATAAGGGAGGCTATAGGGGGCACGGGGACGAGATATATTCCCAAATCTGGGAAACTGACCGTTTTTCTTTGCTGATTCAGCCAAGCTGACACAGAACTGATTTCATAACGATGTGCATTTCCATGTGTTTGTGTCAGCAAAGGTTGGAACCATAAAATAATTGCTCCGATCGTTTATGGTTGCCTGTGAGGAAATATTCATTTTTTTGCATCACTGGAAAATTGTGCATCTTGTCAGCTGTGAAACATTTAAATCATAGCCTAGTCAAACAAGCCCTTTCATTACCTGCTGCTGTACTGTCATGTATTTTTCTAGTCTTCTTTTCCTTGGCCTTCATATCTGCAATATTACTGCAGAAGAGTGGACTGTACGCCCACACTCTTTTACATAAATGAAATAATCCCATTCACAGCTGCAGCTGACAAGCAATCAGCATATTATTTCACACTGCAGACCTGTATCAACGCACATTGTATAGATGTATCTGCTGCTGAAATGTTGCGCATATGATATATATTTATTTATTTATTATTATTATTTTAAATACAAAGCCAGCCCCTGTTTGTGTACTTCATTAGGGTATAATTAGGCAAATTTGTGCTTTCTGAGTAGTGTACTAGTGGCACTGCGGGGCCTCAAAAAGAAATGCGTTGCTGTAATGAGGGGCCACATTAAACACAGAAGCTTTTTTCCTTGAAACAGTCTAAAGTAGAGTACAACATGCCTTTAAGTGCTTTGTCTTATGGGGTACACTGTATTTTTTTTTTAAAGTTTTGATAAAATTAAAAATACCAATATCTCAAAAGTTTTTAACATCAACTTCTGACTGTTGTTGACTTTGCTGAGATTTAGCACTCTGGTCTAACAACATAGTCTCTGGACTGAAAAAGTGGGAGGCTTCCATCTGTGCCACAAAATATGTAGATGATTGCAGGAAATAATGGATCAGCTGAAAGTTTTAATAAGAAAGTTGAAGCTAAAGCTAGAATTTTCTAGTTAACTTCACAGGTATATTGTAATTATGGGAACAAGAAACTTCAAATTGCCAGAACTCGTCTGAATTTGTAAATCTTAGTAGAATCAAAAGCTGCGAAACATTTTTTTTTGCTTTGTTTAAATAGTATACATCTGGGATTTCACTCATGCATGTAAGCTCTGCCAACACACTTCAAGAACAATTAAGCTTGACGTGTCAAAGTCGACAAACCAGTGAATTGTGCTACATCCACTACTTCAGTGCTCTGTCTGTAGCGCCAGTTGAAAAGGCTAAAGTCAGAACCTTAACAACATCGTGTTGTAAAAAGATGACAGAAATAAAAGTGTAAAGTTTAAATTGCATAAGGTTTGACAAAGGATTGTGAAAAATGTTAACTAGCAAATCAGTGCCATCAGTTTGCAATCACCTTCCTGATGAAGGTGAGATTGAAAACAAAAAATCATCAGTACAGACAATCATGTTTGTATCTTTTTTATTCTGGCACTATTGTTAAACACATTCAAATTTCAATTTATAAATCATGGTGAGAAATACATTAAGTCTAGAAAGGGAAATCAAAAGATCGTCTGCTGTCTCAAGGCAGAAAATTGAAAATTACGATTTTATTTTGATAGTTTTTTTTAAAGTTTATAATCAGTCTTACTATGACTAAGTTATTTTACTGAAAAGGAAACAATAAAGTGTTATCTTTTTTAAAAAATTGGGTGTAAATGTGGGTTTTATATGCAGTTCTCATATTGTCCGAGTCCTTAATCTGTTCCTCACGGAGCCAAAATAAGATGTGACTTTCTATTTATTATCTACAAACCTGCTGTGGGCTCTGAGTCTCCTTTACGCATCAGTAAAGTGAGCCTGCTCTTGTGATTGCACGGAGCGCATTTCGGTCTGTAATGGCTTTAGAAGTCATCCACCACAAGAGTAGCTTAGAGGTGCATCAGAGACTTTTAACATCTAATCAAAAACATCCAGTTGTCTTTAACCCTGCAACCGGCACCCCAAAAGTGAGGGAGTCACTTCATGTGCAGGATTATTAAGAGGAAAGAAGTCTCAACTACTTTACTCCTAACAGTGAGGATGAGTTTTTTCTGTTGGACACTTACAAGTCAGTCAATCTTGAATCATTCACAATATTTTCTACTCTGTCAGCTGAATATTGATCTTTCATCAGCTTAATAAACTGTAAACGAAATGAAAGTGACACTTGATATTCGACTATATTTGTGTGTCTTCTACTCTATCTGTTCATGACTCCAGATCTTTTCTTTCTTGTAATGGCGAGGAAAACTAAACACCTTCAGCCAATTCATGTCTCACTCCGAATATGCAAAAGTCTCATGATATTTACTTATGTTGTTTTGTGTTCTGTTACAGTGGTTGAGCAAATGCAAATGTTAATAGAAAAATCTTGGCAAGGAATATATCAGCGCTAAGAAGCACGAAATGACGAGGGAAATCAAAAATATATATTAAATTTGCTCTCACAGGTGCGATTGTGTTTGTGAGAAACATTTGTGTATGTCAGCACCACCACTGGGATGGGCACGATTGGTTAGGCATGGATCCACTGCAGGTGGGAAACAGACAAGTTCAGTTAAAATGATCAATTTAAGAGAAACTTAAAAATGTGATGCTATTGCACAAAGCCTTTTTTAAATAACATTTACATAGGACTTTTTTTTATTGCTCACAACAATAACATTGCAGAAACTATTATAAGCCAATTTTTATTTTGTAACAGTGAATTTACAAGGTTAGCTCAAGCACATCAGCCTCCACCAACAGTGTTGGGAAGGTTACTTTTAAAATGTATTCCGTTACAGAATACAGAATACATGCCCCAAAATGTATTCTGTAACGTATTACGTTACGTTACTCAATGACAGTAACGTATTCTGAATACTTTGGAATACTTAATATATTATCATGCTTTTTACAACAACGTGAATGTACTATTGCTGTGTGATTTATTACTATTACTGAAGGTCCGCGACTCCGAACTGTAGTAAAGGGACCTCTGACTAATACGGCGGGGTCCCTGTCGGCTCGTAGCCGAAAAATAGCTTTACTTTGTTGTGTGGGTCAACTTTTCTTGCGAGAGACAGAGAGAGGCGTTGAAAGACTGCTGCAACGGAACTTATTGTTTTCGGAGGAAAACACGAACACAGTGTACAGTCGAGTCTTAATAGCTTACTTACAGCTGGGCTCGTCAGGCTCTCTTCTTGGCTACAGTGGTTATTATTATATTTACATGCTTCCAGCTCCCGTTTTTGCTCGATGACAACTCGTACCTTTCCACTCCCCTTTTTCTCCCTCCTCGCGCTCACAGACCCATAACGTGTATGGCAGTCCATTCTCCCTGCAACACGGACTACACTGCCCATGATGCTACATTCTTTAGAGCTATGCTTGTAGCATTCTGCCTGTTAGCTTAGCACAACAACAACAACAACAACAACAACAACGAAAAGGCGCTCTCTCACCCAGGAAACACACAGTCGCAGAGAGAGAGAGCGTCGCCCTGTAACCATGGCAACCGTAACGCTGCCGCCTGGAACAACAGAACGTAGCTGTCAAACAAAACCCAAACAGTCCTGACCCGCGACAAAATGAAACAGGAAAGTACCGCAGTGTAATCCATTTATTTCAACAAAGTAACTGTATTCTGAATACCACCTTTTTAAACGGTAACTGTAACGGAATACAGTTACTCATATTTTGTATTTTAAATACGTAACGGCGGTACATGTATTCCGTTACTCCCCAACACTGTCCACCAAATAGAATGCCCTGCAGTTTCAAAGGTATAATATGTGAGTGTTTTTCCTAACCTTCATTCATACATTATCCCCTGGATTTAAAGTGGGACATGGCATGTAGGGGGACCATAAGTCATTATAATTTCTATTGTGAGCTTCAGAAGCTTTTCTTTGTTGACAGTCTGTGGCAAGCTGACCTGCTGCTGCTGCTCTGGGGTTTACTGCTCCTTGTGGATTTAGCCAATTGAATTCAACAACCATTACATGAGCTATCATGACTGTATTCCAACCTCTCACAGCTATAAAGCTAAAGGTAGAAACAGACAAGTTCTAAGAAAATCATCAGGTTAAAGTGAAATTGATGCCTCCAACCAACCATTTCTTAGTAGTGTCACTTGCTGAGTAGTCCTTACTTTTTTTTCTCTCTTTAGAAAATGCAGCTTCTCTAGGTAAACCTATAGCTTGCAGAACAGTATGGCAACATTTATTTGAAACAATGAATCTTTAGTGCTAGCTAAATGCTCAAGTACTGCAAAAACTTGACAGAGTGACAACCTCTGCATGAACGCATAACAGGGAGATATGGACGGGGGATGAGAAAGGAAAACGGATGTGTACAGGAAGGAACTGCATGGTAACGTTACTCTATCCATTATATGAGCCGGAAGGATCACCAGGATGCAGCACATGAAAAATGATCCTTGACAGTATTTTGGGTAATTCTACCTATTAGATTGAATTACCCAGTAACTGCAGGTGCCAGCATGCTGTTCCAGATCATTCTGGCCCACTTTAAGGCCTGATTATCCCAAATATTTCCAGCAATGTAACTTCAAACCCAGAGGAATCAGTAAATTGGTTTACTGTAATAGTCTTTTTCATTTTGGTCACCCTATCAGGGTCATCATATCCCCTTTTGTCACAGAGCTAAGACGAATCGTAATGATATAATGTTACAACAATGCTACATTTACTAATGATGCTACTTTTTAGTTACATTTCTGACTATCAGTAACAGTTCTGAGCGACACCATGACTGAATATATCACTTTATCTTAGCTGCTGTACCGGTATGGATACACAGCTTATCTTTTGGGACGTTTGCAATTAATTTGACGTTACAGAAGAATAATTGCAGCTATTTCATTTGAATAAAATGACACAGACTGAAGATATACCATGACTAAAACTTACAATACAGTACAGTACGTCAGTCACCACGAATGGTGCCTTATAACCTGATTGACTGCTGTTTGAAGGGCAGTCAAACAAATGACACTGAAATTATACATTTGCTGAGACAAAGAGGAAAAAAAGCCTTACACAAAGTAATAGCGGGTACTTCTGCCCCCTTATATTAAATGCTCGCTACCAGACTGGTAAGGAAAGAAGTAAAAAAAAATACCAGCCTGTACGTGATATGTAATCGTCATATCACTGTACAGCACAATATATTTTAGAGAAATAAAAAATGATTACAAGTTTGTTTACAATTTGTGAGGGGGGCATGACTGAGGAAGGCTGTTGTTAGTGTTATAGCCATACTATTGATTTATTCAGGTACTTCAAAAGGAATTTCACAGCTGGAAAGCGAATTATGTCATAAAATTAGAATGCCGGTGTAGTGGAAAGGTGCAATTATTTTCATCCGAGGCTGCTCACTGGGAGGTGAGCCTCTTGAAGAAGACATCAGCTGACTGAATAGCAAGAAAAATGAGGGGAGGTACTTCATATAGATGTTAAAAACATTTTATAATGACAAAAATGCTTTTTTAAAAAGGAAGGAAAAGTCTCAGTGTTTACTCCTCTGTTAAATATGTAGTTGGAGGAGTGCATCCTCCAGCTGACATAATGGTACAGATTACATACATTATACATTATAGAGAATATATATATTGGAAAGGTCACGTTTTAAAATGTAAAAGGTTGCACATATACTATTTATATACAAATCGAATGCTGTAAATAATCTAACCATGTCTGCTGGACCTGTACTTACAGGTTTGAGTATTTCAGTGCTGGTAGGCAAACTACACTGTATGAAAACAGAGTGAATTATGATGACAGAAGAACAGATTGTAAAAAACAATACTTTGCATGTAAGATGATGTTAGCAACAATGGCAGCAAAGGGAATGGTTCGCCAGGCTTCTTGAGGGCCATTCAAAGCTCTTCTTTGGGTGTCGGCTGCCCTTTGTTCTGTACTGTGTCAGGAGGAGCCCACATTACTTCCCGTCCGGAAATTTGACATACCTCAGCCCTTCCTATTTTGGCTTTGGATCATAAATGGATCAACTGAAGGGCCAGATGTGTCACCAGATGCATCTCTAGGTTCTTCATATAAAACTTTTTCAACAAATATCTTTTTGGGAATATGTCTGTGAAGATTGTCAGTCATCCAGGTCATCATAGTCTAAGTAGCTTGGAAAGAAAAGCGTCTGGACTTCCTTAAATTGCTTGAAGACGTTTCACCTCTCATCTGAGAAGCTTCTTCAGTTCTAGGGTCAAATGTGGAGAGTCCCAGATTTAAGCCCTATGGGAGTGTCCCCCCAAGAGGGACATGGACCCCCTACTGATCCTCTATCTAATCACACGAGCCAAAGTGTGAAAACAGGTGTAGGCCACAATCAGCCAAGGTTTCGGGTGAACTCATTGTGAAACCTAACCCCACCCTATCATGTGATTTCCTGAGGTCAAAAGGCCCAGGATGTGAGTGGGCAATAAGGCGTCTGGGAAGGGATCTCAAAACTGGATTATAGATGGCAGACAGTTGGTGTCGTAAGCCACTGCCTCTGTTCAAAGATGGTTGTTCACAGTGGACATAGATGGCTTCTTTCAAACCATCTGTCCAACCTCTGTCCAAAATGTGAACATTGGCGTCCTCGAAAGAGTGACCTTTGTCCTTTAGATGCAGCTGGACCACTGAGTCTTTTTTTTTTTTTACATAGATTCAACTATTTACCTATTTTTGTGACAGGATACTAGTAACAAAGTGCCAAAGGCAAAAGTAAAATTGGCTCTTTGCTAAGCTGTGTGTTACTCTATGTGTTGACACAACACTGGTTCATCCCTTGAGACTTTATGAAAGCCCGGAGAACTACTGCTGAAGACCAGTTTAAAAATTACAAAAAAGTGCAAGTAAAATATGAATAAATGAGGGATGGCTGAAGAGTTGTGGACAGTGCTGACAAAAACATTCCTTCATAACGAATAGATGCAAAGCTACAGAGTGAATGCTACGTTCTTCAAGCTTGTTACTTAAAAGAATCAGATGTGGTAATCACATCAGCATCAGCAGTGGTGTAGATTTTTAAACAAAACTCACATTTCAAGCTTACCCAGATTACTTCAAATGCACTTCCTCGGTCTCCAGCCTTAACATGAGGTGCAGTAGCATGAACAGTTGTCATGAAACAGACAAAATAAGCACATGTACAGAGATTCCTTTGTTTCTGTAAAGTTTACAAAAAACAAACAAACATAAATGCATACAGATCCTGTGGTGAGCAGAGGGCTGTCATAAAAAAAGAGATGCAGTCTGATTATTATAAAGCAACCTTAAAGTAAACCTGGCATTTCATTCTTGTCCCAGAAAACAGTACTCGACATCAGAAACGTTTTACTCAGCTTTTCACTGCAACAAGTGTTTTATTTGTTTTCAGATGAAATCTGCTTAGTGCTAATGGGACTGTAAGATTCTGATGTGCAGCTGGAGCAAAGTGAAACTGAGGAAGAGAGGGATACGAAGACATTAACAACAATGGCAGCAAAGGGAAAGCAAAAGGATAAAATATTTTACACAGGTTGGCCGTTGCTCTTAAATACTAAATAAATCAGTACAGTACTATCAACTGAAATACATTAACCATGCAGCCTTACTGCAAGGTAGTGGCTTTGTCGATGTCATGTTGTTTTGGTGTGTGCACGGTTAACATGCTCTAGGCTCTCTCCTGAGTTTACAAATGCTTGCCAGTTTATAGGGTACATTAGATGGTTCCACACAATAAACTAAAATCAGCCAAAAGGCTTTCCAGTGAGAGGCACAAACCTTTCACTGAATGGTGGTTGTAACCTAGCAACACCTCACCACAAATATTTCAGTCTGCTTTGTGTATATTGTTACGGATGTCAGACACCCCTAACTTGGCAACATGTCAAAATTTCTTGTTTCCAAAAAAGATGAATGCATGAACACGGACATCCTGGCAAAGATGTTTCTGGTATTTGGTGTGCAGTGACCTTTTGAACAAATATGTGAATAAAGATATAGTGCAATACCTGATCCAGATTTCACTTTGCTGCAATGGAATTAGAACAATGAAAACAGGGTAGTAAAGGGTAAAGTCAGAAATATGCAAAAATAAATTCTGCATTACTTTTATGGCTGAAAGAATTTTAAAGAGGCACATTTTTTTGCGCTTTAGGTGGGTTGTGAAAGGCAAAAATAAAGAGAGATCAAGCCCACATAATGCTCAGTGGGAGTTACACAGTGATGTTTACAGGCTCAATATCAACCCGAGCTGAATGTTTTGACTCCACAAGGGGCTTACTGAGAGAAACTGTTTCATTAACACACCACCACCACTATTTAGTTTACCTTCTCACCTTGACTTTTTGTCTCCTTTGTTGCCCCGTCCATCAATATGTGGGCAATTTCCATGGTGATAAAACTCAGCTGCCAGGGAAAAACCAGGGTTACTGAAATTTTCTTTATTTCCCACAGCAAGTCTGTGTAAGTCTATCTAACACTGCAATTGAGCTTTATAACATAAACAACAGATTATTCCTGTTTACAACAGAAGTGACAGATGAAGCAATACTGAAATTAAATTTCTAATTGCTGCATATTGTGTAATCTAAATGAGATTAAATGATATCCATTTTTACTTTGTCATTAGAGGATCGTTCTAATAGTCATCGGAAAGATAAATTAAAATACCCCGTTTTCAGTGTACAAAAATATTGGCACATTTTTCTACACACAAAAGAGCAAATGTTGACAGTTTTGCTGTACATACAGAAGAAGGCATGAATACTTTATTAGGCCGTGTATCTAATATTATACAGTACACGTTTGGTGTGTGACAGAGAAACTGTTGACAGAAAGCTAGCTCTGCTTTTTCACTATATTTTATATAGTTTTGATGAAACCGAGGCATAGAATTAACAGCTGTGCCAGATTTTTGGTATGCATCACTACACAGAGCCCACCTCATCTTCAACAATGTGTTTGAATTATTTAGAGTGTGATTCTTCACATAAAAAGCTCGCCTCAAAGTCGCCTCAGTGCTCCTCATCACCTCAGTCTTTGGCTGTCTTCTCTTTCTCGACCTCACTGGTGCCTTTGATGTAATCAAACAGCTATTATGTTCTTCCTCCTCAGCATCTCACCATACAATAAGATACTTTCCTCTCCTGGTTAAAATGCTACAGCACATGGCTGTTTAAAATTACTGCACCTTCTCCAACTCGTTTCCGTCCTAAAAAATAGTGTTTGCCACTTGGGCAAGTGTCAGAAAATGTCAAACTGTGGTGTTTCTTTATGTTTGTGTTATTGTTGGCCCTTTAGCTTTGTAGTGGACAAGAGAAATGTCATAATATACATAAAACCTCCCTTATATATAAGTGAAATAAAGTAAAACAATTAGTGCTGTGAATAGAAAAAAAATTAACTAATTAATCTCACAATTTTCTGTAATTAATCGTGATTAATCGCGTTACTTGATCAATAGCCTGGTTGCAATTACATTTTTTCAACTTTATATTTAAGCTTGTAACTGACATGTATGCAATATAATGAAGTAAATACAGAATAAACACAAAATGTTAGAGTTCTGCTTAAATTCAAAGAGAATTTGAATAGTTTTCTTCAGTCTTTAGGACAGGTTCTCTTCTGTGAAATGCAACTTTTTAAAAAACCTATATAGTAATAGGTAAGTGTACACTAATATACAATATATATTAGTGTTGTCAAACACTTAAAATGTTTAATCAGATTCATCACAGGATTACAGTGGGTTAATTTTGATCAATCAGAATTATATGTAATTCGTTTTTATTCTATATTAATCACATTTCATTTTGCGTGAGCAAACAGACTCGAGAAAAAAGGGAAAATATACGCACTTAACACATTTATTGAACATCTTGCACATTCATGTTAACAAAAAACTCTGTAAACATTTATCCACTCTCTCTCTGTCACTCTTGGGGAGGCACTTCAAGTCCTTGAAACGAGGAACCAAAGCTATGTAAAGCGCGTTCTGCAGTTTGTTGCAATTCTTGGCAATTGTGACAGTCAACATGTCTGAGGTAGACTTACTGAGTCCCAGATGCTCCGTGAGTGGTTTGTCGCAAGCTGGGTGACGCGTTAGCCAAAGTGCTAGCAGCATCTGGGCTAATGTATGCTTTGCGTCAATGTGATATTTTGAGCTGGAAGTGCTTCAGTGAAAAGAAAATTCCTTCTTGCACAATGTGCATAGTACTTTATGTCGATCGACTGTTCTGTCTTGTTATTTTTTTAATACTCAAATTTTCCATCGAGAGGCCCAATGTGTGTTTATCATCTTCCATATTGAGTCGATTGGTTCAGCTGCCTGTCACTACCAGATTAACTGCTCATTTGCGCATGTACGAAGGTAACTGTACTTGGACAAACTGCCTGAAATGCGTTGACACAAACATTTCAGGGATTTTCATTCTGCACTCCAGATGCGTTAATAGCATTAACATGAATCGTATTGACCGTGATGGCGTTAACGCGTTAATTTTGACAGCACAAAAAACAATAAAACTGCCTGCTGCAGTTGTTGGAGTCTCATTAACATTCTTAACATTCTTATTAATGCCTTTCACATGAACTCTGTTATGTCTTTCACAGAAAAGCCATTTCGACCAGTCATTACTGGGTAAAGTGTTGGCCTTTTGAAAGACTGTATTCAAAGTGTATCCCTGTAGTTTCTGTATGTGGTTAATTATGGTTGACTTGACAAAACATTTCCCCAAAGGCCTCCAACTCATAGCAATTGCCCCATAACTTCTGCATGAGGTATCCCTCAGGGTTCAGTGTTAGATCCTCTTTTGTTTATTCTTTTTTTTGATTCTCCCCTAGCAACTGTCATCCATCATCATAATCTCCCCTCCCACTGTTACCAAGGAGATATTTTGCTGTAGATTATTATTGAGTCCAACTGAAACTCAATCCACCCTCATGAACTATAGCAAAATTAAAGCACAAATATACACTAGTTGATAAATTGATGTAACACAATATATGCCTCTCTCAACACTGACAATACCAGTAGTTAAACAACCTCCTGCTGTCATCCCCCAAACTGCTTTCCTCTCTTATAAAACCATAAGTGATCTCTGCTTGAACTCTAACCCTCACTCTTTTACTTCTGCTGAAACCTTCAACCCATACCTTCATTACGTCCAGACTCTACTACGACATTCTTTATAGTATATGACCTAGTCCTCAATAACTCAATAAATGCTAGTATATCTAGAAATACTGTATGCTGCTTGCCTGCTCACTCATTTCAGCTCCCATGACCTCAGCTGCCCTCAAGAACCTTCACTGGCTCCCTGTCGCACAACACATCCAATTTAAACTCAATCTCATCACCTACAAAGTGCTTCATATGTCAGTCCCTGTTCTACACACATTCTCTGCTACAGCACTCCATTCACTGACAAACCTCTTATCCTGTCAAACACAGGACAAGGGATAACAGGGCTTTCCTCTTTGCTGCCCCCACTCTCAGGTTCTCTTTGTCCACATCAGAAAACCCACGAAATTTCAGAAATCAGTCAGAAATTTCTGTTCTGCTTTTGGAAGTTTATATTGTTATGATATTTTTCCTGAAAAAATGCTTTAAACTATAATGTGTCATGCATTCTAATAGTTTTTACTCAAGAGAGCTATAGAAAAGAAGGGTTCAGAGTAAGTGGTGCAATTTTCAAATTCTTTGATTGTTCAGAGTAATTTTGGGACATCTTGGACTAGAACTTTCAAAATTGGTAGTAATATTAGGATGAACTTTATCGTCCTTGGAATAAAAACATATTCTTTATAACAACATACTGCAGAATGAAACACAAAAGTGAGGTGCCAGCATCTTAGTGTAAAGCACTCTCTCAGGTCTTTTGTATAATTACTTTGCGGGTTAATTGTGTGTATCTACTGTCGATTCTGCTGTTACAGGTACACCAGCATAATTCACATGCGTGCCTTCAAGGACGCTTGTGAGTTTTTTCCCCATAAGGACACAAATATTTGTCATCACTAAAACACCTAAGTTAAGTTTGTATTGTTTTTGAATAGTTATAAACCTACGTTGTCATGGTGCTGGGTGTTTAATTTTGGATTCATGATTTGTACTTTGCATGCTGAAGATGGTGCATTGTATAGTTTAGCCTTGAGTAGTGTCTCTGAGTTTATTTATATTTCTGGTTCATGGTTTCTTGTTGGTTAGGTTCTTTGTGCGTTTTTGTCTCATCCCTGTGTCTCCTGTGAACTTCATGTCTATTTGTTCTCTCGGTCCTTTGCTCTCTGTCATGTCTGTCTACCACGAGTGTGCTATTGTCTTCCCACGTCAAGTTGGGTGTCTTAGTCTAGGTCTCAGCGTGGTCCTGCCTTATTTTGACAGTCCCTCGTCTCATTTCCATTGTGTTCATTTTTTACTTCCCTTGTCTCGTTATGCCTGATTTGTCCCTCCTGTGTTCTCATGTGTGGCCACTTTTCCTAATCACATTTATGTATATGTTGTGTCAGGTCCCCTTTCATGGTCCCGAGTCTGTGGACTCAGTGGTTTTGCTTTGATTATCATTATTATTATTATTGTTATCTTATGTTCTAGCTTCTTCGGGTTGTGTATGCTGTCCAGATTTTCTAGTTCTTAGGTTTTGGTTCTGTGCTTCCTCTGTTTAGTCCCTAGTCATCCCTGCCCATGTGTTCCCTCTGTACTCTGTCTCTGAGTTCTGTCAGTGTATTTCCTGTTTTACTTTGAAGGTCTAATGTTAATTTGCATCCTCCCTGTCTCATCGTGTTTATTAGTTTCAGCTGTGTCTCCCTCATGTGTGCATTTTCCTCGTTTCCCTCTGTGTGTATTTATAGTGTGTGTTTTCTTGTGCACAACACTGGTCCGTCTGTGTATCTCCACATGTCAACCCACGTTTCTCCCTGTGTGTATGGTTTCGGGTTTTGTTTGTTGTGTTTTTCCCAGTTTAGGTTTTGTGTTTCCACCTGTTGGAATAAAGCTCACTCGCATAACAGCCAGTGTCTGCATCTTGGGTTACCTCCACACGGCTTGCCTCACAAACCGTGACATCCCCTTTGTCCCTTGCCAGATAATCAGTTCACCTCCCTCCAGGTTCCAGGTTCTAGGCTCTAGGGTCTGAGTGTTTAGTTGTGCCCTATTTAGTTTGTAAAGTGTGAGTCTCCTTTTGCCTGTTGTTTTGTATTCTTATTCGTTTTTTCCTCCCAGCCTAAATAAACAGCTCGCTTTTTTGTGAAGTCCAGTCCCGTTGCCACGCGTCTGCTTTTGGGTCCTCTCTCCAACACATACCCAGACATTGACATAATGAAAGAATGGCTAGTAAAAATCCCCCTCCGACCCCCCACCCCTCCACATAATTTGCTTGTGAAGTTGGAAGTAAGCATGGAAAACAAGAATCTCCAGAGTAAGTGATATAAAGTGTAGAGACCGGGTAGTCCTTGGCCCCAATGGTCTCATCAATACACAAAAGTGAGTCATTAATAACTTGAGGAGTAAAAGATAATGCTATGTGGAGCTGAGTTTTTTATCAAAGTCAAGGGCAGGAAAGTAATAAATTCAATTTATGCAGGGTGCATAATTTTCAGAATACTGGCCTACTTATATTGAAGTCTGATAGCACACAATCACAGCGACGCACCTGCTGAGACTCAAACCAACAATTATTACGATTTTGGGCTTTTGAACATTTTGAGCTCACCAGTGTTTTTACTTTCAAGCAAGGAAACAAATGACAAAGCCAAAACATATGTGGTTGCAAAGCATCTATTTACATTGAATTGATAATTTCGCTGTTCACAGTGTGCCTGATGAGACTCTGCTCTAATCAGTTAAATTGCTGACAGGCCATTGGAATCGTAGCTTCATTATCATTCAGTGCAGACAACTCCACTGGCACCGTCTGTGGATCTTAGTGCAATTTTTTGATGGGAAACAAAGCACTGATAATTTAGTGGCAACAGCTTCACACATCACATTTAACATAAACAGTGTTTATAACAAAGAAACATTTTTTCACAAACCTATTATAAACAGCAGATAACACATAAAAAAAAGTTAATCGCTGCCAAATGCCCCAGATATAAGGGTTATATCATACATCACATCATAAAATACATACATCATAAAATCTAGATGTTTTTCAAAAAGATGTATTATAATTTGTAAATCGTTAAATTTTCCTGTTTATTTCATCATCTCTCAGTTCAGTCCAGTAGCACCAAATCAAAGCAGTCACCTCCAGGTGCTGTTTATTGTAAGGTATTACTAGTAATAATAATAATAATAATAATAGTAATAGAGATGTAGAGATGTCCATTACCATCTCTCTCTCTGTCTTGCTTTCTCTCTCATATATGTGTATGTATGTTATGTGGAAACTTGAAGCATTTGAGTTGCCATTTCATGGCTCTTTATTGTTTATAAGAATTGCATCCATCTGGCAGGCAGTTTACAATAACGTATAGTTCTAATAAAGAATGTAGTGCTCCAAGATTGCTTTTCTTGAAATCTATCCACATAGTAGCAGCTTATCCACTGGGTTGGGTGACTGGAGCCTAGGACAGAGCGTGAGAAGATAGGCAGATGGCCAGCACACTCGGCCAGTAAAGTACAGAGTTTCCAGGCGTGGAGGAATACTATAAGTGACTGTGAGAATGATGGTAGTGTGCATTAGCATGAAATAAGTGGATTACTTACTTAGCCATTCATTTTCTTTGATGTCTTTTGAGGAACAAGATCAAATAAAAATAAAAGACAAGGACAAGGTTAGTATAGGTAATAATTCTTTTTACTGTTTCCCATGTTTGCTGTTGAGAGGAGAGACCGCTTACCAGGCCTTACCAGGAACTGTGGATTTGAAACAACAGTTGTTATAGTGGGAACATGTTTTGTTCTGCTCATTCCTAGAACATAAATGGATTTTCTGACATCACTGGGCCCATCAATCCATCCTTCTTGCATATTCTTTTTTTGGGGGTTTTGGGATCAGATCACTCTTTGTACTTCTCTATGGTGTTGTTATAGAGAACTTGCTGTGTCAAAGTGTATATAATGTATCAATATACACACTAGCAGTAATGCTTGACGTGTCCTAACAACTGAAATGTCATTATTTGAGTTGCAATTTCAGATCAGGGTGTCGGGGTGAGTCTACTTGACTGAGTAAACCATGGACAGCTTTCTAAAGTTTTAACAGGACAAGAAGATCAAAATAAAATGTGTTTCCAGATATGAAAATGTAGAACTGATGTGATGTATTGAGCCAATTAAGATTAAAATCCCAACACCAATACCAAGTATGATTTTTTCCAGTAGTGAAGCTTTAGTAAGTCTCTTTGATGAAACAACTTTAAAAGCAGCCAACACAAAGAAAAACACATTAAAGGCACTTTAATGTTCTGTCTTTGTTTGGTAATTTACTGCAGTAATTTCTAGACACAGCTCACCATTCATTTAAGCACTCGTGGTCATTTCAAAAGCCCTCTGTTACCTTTAAATATACCCTCCACTATCAGTGATTAGTGGGCCGCCAAATTAATGTTCCTCTGGTGTGACCTTTACCTGTGAAGTAGAGACACTGCTGAATCTGATCATTGTGTTTGCCTTTACAAAGTTTGAACACTTCGCAAGGCATATTTAAAGTGGTGGGTGCAGGTTAATTAAATATCTTGCAGACACTGACACAAAACACTGACTAAAACAGTTGGACAGTAATATTCAGTGATGCAGAAACAGCATCACTGAATTGCTGTGCTTTTTAGGGAAAGCACTTTAATGGACAATGAGGAAGCACTGCGATTGTCTTTGACAAGGGTGACAACTTGAAATAATTAAAAGTTGCTTTGGTTTTTGAAACACTTTTAAGTCAACAGAGATTAATAAAAGCCATAATCTTGAAGACACAGTTGCTTTGTATGAATGAAACGTAAGAAAGGCATACGGTATTTTCTGGTCCATTTCCTTTTTCTCCAAAGAAAACATCCACTTTTATATTTAAAAAAAATGCTTTAGATGTGTCATCTTTGATACAACAGTAACTTAAGGTAAGTGGCTTCCCAGTTTTTATAGTTTGGAAAAGATTAATGATGCATGAGCAACATCAAACTGCAGTTTGGGATCTTCTGTTATCTATGCTTAAATGTCAAAACGATGGAACAAACTGTAGTTTATGAATGAGTAATGTTTGAAAAAGCGATATTTGCACACAGCAGGGAACACGACTTAAAGTAGGACCGTTAAAACATCATAAAAAATGTATTAGAAATTAAAACAAAAACACCCAGTTCTCTTTTCAGGTTTCTAAATTTAGCTCTTCCGTACTCCAGTGCAAGATTATGAATATCTTGCCTCCAAGGTCAGTTAAGGCCAGCAGGAGTTCAGTGAGTTGATGACTTTGATGTTAGAATGGATGTCAGATTTTAGTTTATTTGAAATTTTACTGAAAAGCTTTTGGTATCAAGGTTTCAAAAGGCTCTTCTTCTTCTCTTCCTTTTTTGCCATTTGCTCTCAGGTGGGGTTTGGGCAGGGTTCTGGTCTTGTCCCACTCTTAGGTGGGGGTTGCTTCACATCTAATCATTACACTGAGATTCTAAAGGCTCCTGTAACTTCCACTCTTTTCCAGATTGTTGTTACCCATGTGGTATTTTCCGCCTGGTGTGTGCTTTGGCTGGAAACCTGCAAACCATGAAAATGTTTTGAAAGTAAAAGTCTAAAAGCAAGGATTTACCTCAAACGATTTCCTGATGATCCTCCTGCCTGTCCACTCTCCACTGTCACTGCTTCTTGGATCTATTGCTCACCTTCAAGTTGACAAGAAAGTGCAAGTATGAACCAAAGTCATATCTGTAAAGAATAATTCTGGCTAAATAGTCACCTGGAAACAACACTAACCTATCCTTCAATCTCTGCGCTGCAACACTTACCTGAGTTATACTTGCCCAAATCCTGATTCCCATCTGGTTTATGTAGATTCACTGGTCTTCTAGGTCTTGCATTTGCCTGACAACCCGGAGAGAAACCACACAAGCACAGGGAAAACATGCACACGCCACACAGAAAGGCCCCAGCCATTTAACAGTGCCACACCAGCATGCTGTTCTGATAATTATGAGCTAGAGCAGGGGTCTGCAACCTTTAACACCCAAAGAGCCATTTGGACCCAGTTTCCACACAAAAGAAAACGCTGGGAGCCGCAAATACTTTTTGACATCTAAAATGAAGATAACACTATATATTGTTTTTTACCTTTATGCTTTGTGTGAACAACTAAGGTGTGTTGTTTATGAAATCCTTGAAGTGCTACAGAGAAAATTACATTTTATTTATGTAATTAATACGTTTTGAACTCTTAAAGAAATATAACAAAAGGAAAGACACCCAGCTGAACTAAAATGATCCAGCAAACAAAAACTGCTGTGAGCCGCCACCCTTATATCGCCTTTGGGCTTTTGGAGCCTTGACCTGACTTTTAAAAAATAATTGGGAAAAAAGCACTATGCTGCTAAAAAATGAAAAATAGATATTTGCAAAATTCTGCCTAAATATGTATTTTACCTGGTTAATGTGTGTGGCGGGGCGTAGTCTGCAGCGCCGCTGCAGGGGAGGCGACGCACCTGAGCGGCACCCGCAATCACGCCTCGCCGCCTTTACGTCTGTGCTATCTATGCTGTTGTGTTGGTGTGTGTCGGGCTGTGAGCTGAAATGCTACAGCCGGCTGTATGCATACAGAAACCGTGTGTGAAAAGTGGTCAATAAAGACATGCTGAAAAGCGTGTTCATGCAAACATCGTCGGGTCTGCCGTGATATGTTTACAATGGGACTTCTGGTCCCGAACCTCTGCGCACAGCGTCTGCAGATCGGGGCTGTACGAAGTCACTTTCATCTTTATGCAGGACTGTAAGCTGCCATCTGTGAGGCGTGAGCGGTGTTTGTTTTTAACATAGTTCACGGTGGAGAATAGCTGATCCAAAGATCCATAATTGGCCTACCTGGGGTTGAAAGTCTCGATAAATGCACGACGTTTCGGCAGGCATACCGGCTTCCGCGAGTTTGACTCTTATTTTGAGCGATGAAAAAATAATAGAATATAATTTTATTTTTATATTTCTAGAACTACAAGTTAAAAAAGAACTAACATAAAAAAAAATACACTTCAGCCAATTACTTTGAACTTTCCCAAACCACGCGGAGCCGCACTATAAGGACTGAAGAGCCCCAGGTTGCCGACCCCTGAGCTAGTGTTATCTAAACGGCAACATTTCATGGCAACTTCAGTTAAAAAATGTCACTGAAGTCAAGGAAAGTTTTGTGTCAAATTCAGTTCAAGTCAACTTTGATCCTCAAATGTACATTTTACCAGTACAAACTGACAGTGCTGTCTGTATCGTGACAGTGCTGACATTTCAGGAGATTGAGGAAATGAAGGAAACTTATAAGCAATGCTCCACAGTCCAGTTTCATTTAACCCCCCCCCCCCCAAATCCTCTGTTTGCAGACAGAAGTCGATTGCACAAATACGTCTTCTAAATGAGATGTGTAACCTTATTGTGGGAATGAGAAATAGAGCTAATTTGTTGATTCATCAGGAGTCAGTGAGCGTTTCTATTAACTGTTTTTTTAACCAAGTGAAAAAGCTTACAGTGGTGAAGAAAATTACATTTGAAGCAAAGGGTGAAAATCAAGCTCTGGGAGCCATTATGGCTGACTAGCACTACCCCAGTTAACTGGTATATAACTGGTTAGCTTACCCCTTTGAGTTTACAGTTGGGTCATTCAATGGAACGACCGCCTCAGAATCAGCTGCATTTTTAGTGTCTGTGTCATCAGCATTAAATTGATTTAGTTCTTCTATTGAAAGTATGACATATTCTATGACGTTAACACCCAAATTAGTTATAGAAAAAAGAATTTTTTTTTGTCTTTATATTGTAAAGGGGAGTGGGGTATTTAATTGCATAATTACTTAAGTACTAATCTAACACAAATGTTTACACTACTTGGTACCTATATAACACTAAGGCTACTGTCACACACACTGACACAAATCCTTATTCTAATGAGGGCAAATATACAATTTTTATTAAGCAAAATGCAAAGTTAAAAGCTAGTCCAACACAGTGTAAAAAAATGCCAAAATACTATACTGTGTACAGATGATTACTATATACAGCAAAAAAACCCACCAATATTTTCCTTTTTTACATAAAGTGCAGTGGGAATGATAATAATATTCATGTATATATAAACAGTATTTATCGTGTGTGTATTATACAGCCTGGAGGACCTGTGAAAGCACTGAGCCCTACACCGTGGTTGTAACAGTCTACTGCTGAAGGAGCTGCTCAGTACCTCTACAGTCTCATACAGGGGGTGAAAGGTATTGTCCATAATGGACATTAGCCTGGCTAACATCCTCCTCTCCACCTCCTCTATGGAGTCTAGGGGACTGTCCAGGACAAAGCTTGCTCTCTTTACCAGTCTAGTAAGCCGTTTCCTGTCCCTGTCCATGCCGCCACCTCACCAGCAGACAACTGCATAAAAGTTAGCAGAAGCCATAACGGTACCATAGAAGTTAGTACTGTTCTGCACATCCCAAAAGACCTCGGCATGCCCAGTAGAAGAAACTGACTTTGGCCCTTTTTGTACAGAGTGCTGTGTGACCAACCCAGTTTATCGTTAAGGTGAACCATCAGGGAATTTGTACATGTCAACCACCTCGATGTTCATTAGTGCGATGCGTGTTGGTTTACTCCAGAAGTCGACCAGATGACGAAATTGTTGCTGAGTGTCACAATCTGGCAGAGGCAAGACTGTAGGGATTGATGAAAAGGACCCAAACCGCAGACACCAAGGAACGTAGACAAAACTTGAATGTTAGCAGAAAGCGAGCCGTTTATTAAGGCTGGTGAAAACTACACAAAACAAAAGGCAGAGATGAAGCTAAGCGATAATCTAAACTGGGGAAACTAAAACATAAAAAAAAACCAAAAGATGAACCTCAACATGGATACAAGGATACCTGAAACTTGACGCATAGAACATGGAAACGCGGCACAAAGGACAACAGACGACCTGACAAGGAATGAGCAGAAACAGGCAGACTAAATACACACAAAGGTGATTAGGGGAAGTGGAAACACATGAGGAAACAGCTGACACTTGTCTGACATAATGAAACAAAGGAAGCAAAGCTGACTACACTAACATAGGACACAGACCTTCAAAATGAAACAGGAAACATGAGACGCAGACATGACAATATAAACTTGACAACATAAGACACACAACATGAAACACATAAAGGGAGAAGGAAACTTAAATGCAGGGGTAGAAAACAAAGGGAATCTAATAAACAAATGAACTTAGCCTTAAACATATTATCCAAATAAACTAAAACTCAAAACGCTGGGTCAACAGACACAGGAACGTGACACTGAGCTGCCTATACGCCGGATTGTTCTGCTCAGATACACATCCAACGATGGCTGTATCATTTCACCATTGTGCTCTTGCTTTTTCGTGCTATAAAAATAAAATAGAATCGATTGATTGTATCACAAGTGTGCAGGAAGAAAAGTCACGTCTGATGTTCATGATATGAGTAGTAACTTTTGCTCTCATGATGTAAAGTTGCAAAATCATATTTCTAAACATGTGCTTTATAAGTAGATCAGTGATTTTTCTGACTCTGACATGCATATGAGTAATTTTCTCTATTTTTATTTTATCAGTTTACCATT
The DNA here is from genome assembly GCF_051167445.1 of Perissodus microlepis. Taxonomy (NCBI): domain Eukaryota; kingdom Metazoa; phylum Chordata; class Actinopteri; order Cichliformes; family Cichlidae; genus Perissodus; species Perissodus microlepis. Next base: position 30,783,625 of record NC_140461.1, read on the forward strand.
TGGTTGATATCATACTTGAGTGATCCCTGAATACTTGTGCAATGTGACACCAAGCAGACTTGTTTTCTTTTGTTGTTGTCAGCTCTTTCTTTATCTGACTGATGAGAATTATGCTATGAAAAATAGTTTATGGAAAAGATTTTTTTAAATGCATAGCAATGTTGTTGTTATGCAGAGGCAACCAACAAATTTGTGTTTTCTACCAAATGCTGTCCAGTCAGGCTAATGGGCCCACAGAGGTGCTTTTATAAAACCAAAGATGGATGGTTACTGAACTGAACTGTGAGTACAATATATTTATCAAACATGACAGGATATTAGTTTTTTCTTTAGCAGTGTAAGAATTTAATGAGTCGTTTTCACTGGAATCGACATTCCAAAGGTGTGTTTTATTATAACAACTGTGATATATTTTCAAAAAGTTCTTAAGATCGTCCAATATAGAGCCAGACAGGGAAAGGCAGGTTGTGGGTGGAAAACAAGAATCACACAAAAACAACAATAAAAGACACTGCAAGACGTTGTTTATCCCCAAAACTTTAATTGACAAAAGCAGATGAACGGCAAATATAAAGAGCTGGTTGTCTAAGAAAATTAAAACACGTGACCTGATACTTCTGCTATTCTGCTTCTTCTTCTTCAGTTTTTTAAATCAACTTCAGTCTATAAACGTTCTCTTTTTGTTTTGTTTTTTCGTTTTTTTTTTACTAGAGCTACAGTTTATGTCTCGCATCCACGTTTAAGACAACATCAGATAACGAACACACATTGAACCTTGACTCTTAATTATTGGTCAATATATGACTAATTATGACCAACATGTCTTTAAAAATTAAACAGTGTTCACAACAGTACTCCAAGAGCAAAATGATTTCTCATACATCTATTTACTGATTTTATTTTTTCTGTATGATGCATTTGAAGCAGCATTTGTTCCATGAACTGTGAAAATTATTCAGTGAAAACTGATGCAAGCTATACTTAATTAATTAATGAGACCAATAACTTGTTGGTCGAGTGAGCATTTCCCTGCACATATGTGCGCCCAACAAAGGCACATTAAACAAAAGCAGCGCTTTCATATGCATACTAGGTTCTGGTTATCTTTGATACAACACTTCAGAAGAAGCACAGTGAAATCTGTGTATTCATGTCCCTGTAACTCTGAGACTAATATTATTTGGGTTTCTGATCATCTGCACAGTCTTCTCTTTGACTCCCACGCATTCAGGAAAACTGTCATGCCTCTACAAAATGACTTACACAGCTGAGGATGAGCCCACTTTGGTCTCTGGTTGCATGGGCACTGCTGTATTTGCCACTCCACTGGATTTAGCCACAATATATTTTATTCATCAGACTGACTCTTTCGTTCCAACAAGCATATTACATATAAATCCACACACACACAATTATAATAGTGTTGAAAATGTAAAAGTAAAGGGATGCAACAAAACAGCAAAGACACTTTCTGATCCGAGTGAGATTTTAGAATATGCCACAATTTTGCTGTTTTCTCTACGTGACTATTAAACACATGATGTTTACATACGATGTTTACATACACCAGTATTCTGTTTTTAGTGGTGCCAATACTGTGTTTAGTGCAAGCAAACCAGTCATGAGTACATACGTGAAAAGCAAGACTTTTGACGTCTATCATCATCTTCCAGCATATTTTAGACAGGTTATTGCATTCTTCCTTTACGTCAGGAGTAATTCTTAACATGTCAAATGACCTACAGTAATATTGCAGTAATGTCATCGCTAATTGTCACTGATGACTGTCACTGATGTTTGAAGACATTATTATTTTAGTGCTATGTCAGTGCAGACAGTAGATCTGTATTACTGGGAAATGAAGTAGGCAGGCAGAACCTGTTCATCACTCATTCTGCTTCTGTTTTACACAATCACACACCCACACACACCCACACACCTACACACACACACATGCACACTTTACTCCTGCATGGCTGTCATCAGACATGCTCTTTCACAGCCATCTTTCATTCTCTATATTTATTGTCAAGCTGCCATGACAATGTCTAGCGCAATGCACTTTAAATATGCATTGCACTGGCATCAAATTGAGTTCAAAGTGTGTTTGTATTCTGAGAGACGCAGCAGACAATACCGGGCTTGAAAAAGCGAAGTATGTGAAAAGCGGCGAACTGACCAACAAGCATGAGCTTTAATGGATAACAAGGACTTCAAAGTGAGGAAGGTACGTGCCATGCAGCAGAGGTATCGGTTCCCTTTTATTCTGGGATCAACAAGCGATTCTTTTTTTTTTTTTTTGTGCGAGTCTCGGCTTTGTGTTTCTTTTTGATCAGAGTGCATGTTCCCATATAATCTGCTGCACCTCGGTGTAAGGGAATAGCATTGGAGCAGGTGTCATACTCACCTGACAGCAGGTTAACTCAACTCATCTTTAAAATCCATGCAGCCCTTTTGTGTTTGACATCTAATAAGCCCAGACTTAAATTAAAAACCCATTAATGCCACCTAATCGGGCTTTGCCGTGCTCCCTGCACCAACCCCCATCGCACTTCCTCCATGAGGAATTAGACTTGGCTGTAAGAGTGTATCTTACCTATAGTGCTCACTGCATGGTTCAATAGTTCACTCCATTAAAAAGTTTCAGGCCTGGATGGAACACAGATTAGACAACGCTGTAATGGTGATCCACAAGGGGGGGAAGCAGTCCACTTCCCCTCAGCACACTTATGTACCATCCTACAGTTAAAAGCAATTCTCTTTTTATTGGTCATTCACGTGTGATTGCCACATTTACTTGTGGTATGAAGAGAAAATCTATATCTGGATATCTTTCCTGGATAAGGAAATGGTGTTAATGGCTGCCAAATGGACTGTGATCAGAATGACCTGACTAAACACTCCAATTATACTGAAGCTCTGACTTTTCCCTTTATCTTAAATGAACAAAGCAAAAAGCGGTTGCCGATGACCTTCTCAGCTAAGGAGGAATGAGCACATCTTGAGGGACTGATGAGGTCATGTGACCATTAGGGCTTTACTGAGCTACAGTTGTGGTAAAACCTTTTCAGCTGGCACAGAATTCTAGTACTGCTTGTGTAATAAATAAAATTAGCTTAGGTAGGGATGCTAACCCAATTCTGAAAAAGTTAGGGTGACATTTAAAATATTTAAAAAAAAGAATGCAGTCATTTATTTATTGTTAATTACAGTGAATAAAATATAAAACCATAACAGAAAATATTTCAAATGTTTAAATGTTTCTGGAATTGAGGTGGTAGGAAAATATACTAGGGGTAACTTGGTTTAACTACAGATGTCTGTCCTAAATTAAGTCTTGATTTGATGTAAAATTTTCCCCAGTTCCCCACATTATGGAAGAGAGAGAGAGATTATAAGCATAACTCAAGATTTTTCAGACCAAGTCAGCTGAAATCTATATTTCACATGCTTGTAAAAGCCCTTTTCATAGTACTATGGGGACAGATAAAATTTTTAGAGCTCTAGCCAAAGGCAGCGATCCAGTCTCCAGCTCTTATAAGCTACTGACCCAGTCGCCTTTTAATTAAAATTCTCTATGTGACCCAGTCCCAGTGTGATGGAGATTTTGGGAATCACTCAGATTATGTTCCTATTTGTAGCTATATGGCTGTGGGTATCAACTAAAAGAAAAACAGTGTACAAAAATGAGCTTCATCTGAAGGGTGCCTGGGCCTCTCTTAGAGATGGTATGACTGATGGATATTTGGGAGGTGCTCAGACCGTCTAGAATAAAAGGAGCTGTTTGAGGTCCTGGATCTAGATGATAGATCCTTAATGAGGTATTTTCGGCATGTCTAAATGGAAGGAGATCCTGGAATAGAACAATTACACTTGGAAACTTGTCTCCCTCCCTCCAGAAGAACTGGAGTGGGGTTGGGGAGAGGAGACCTGGAAAAATGGCAGAAAATGGATGGATGGATGGATAGATGGATTGATTGATTAATTTAAACCTACTGAGCTGTAAGAAATGGAAAAAAAAAATCACTATTGTGGATGCATTCACACAACATTTTTTAAAACTGGCAGTCCTGGCTTTGTTGTGAGCAGTTTTTTGAAAAGTAGCAATCAATTGCTTGTCAGTCATTGGATGTTAAATAGAAATTTCTTACATAGTTGTGTGTATAGTTCATTCGCAAACTCCAAAAAACAGTAACTTTGTCCTCCTTAAATTGGGAAATCAATGATCACGGCGTGTTATTAAACAAACCAGCTTCAACACATAAAACATGGACTTTTGAGTATTATGACGATTATTGGCAGTACGGAAAAACTGAATGAAAACTTGGCATGCCGTCTTAGTTATTGAGCAGTCATATAGCAATCATTTAATTACTTTGGCTCAAGATAACAACAGCCTGCCTGCCTGCACATGATAAAAGGTAAATATTCACAGACGTCCACCTTATAATTATAGTTCCATTTACAGATAAAAAGGACAGAGCCTCTTTCTCCTAATCTTTTCAGCACATTACATGCAGCCCAGCTGATTGAATTAGGAAAGTATTTCACAAAGTACCTGTCTAGTGGAATATATCCTTCTTAATACATGTTCACAACACATAAATGCTGAAGTTTTCTTTTTTATGTCATAATTCATTAAACAGTGGTTCCTGGGGATTTTGTGCAATCCTCCAAAAGTTTTAAGTCATGAGGTGATGGAGAGATTCTTCTCTCTTATGGTTATGTCAGTGTCCAGTATCTCCCATGGATGGATTTGTTTTGTCATCTTTATCTTTGCCTTCTTTGTGTTTATGTGTATGTATGCAAGTCTGTGAACCTATCATTTTGTTTGGGAAGGTCGAAGTTGCAAGTTAGTGAAAAGGCCAACATTATGTTTAAAGGTTCTTTAAACATTGTTTAGTGTGAATTTATCATAATACAAAAAGTGTGAAGTAAAATGCTTGCGTGTACAAAATGTGTGGCTTTGAATTTATTGGACGGTGGTGCAACAACAGCTCAGTGGCTTCGGGGTTTCTATAACAAGGGCACTGACAAGATATGTTTTTCCAATTAGGTATGAGTAGTGCTTGTTACTTATGAGCCTCAGGACTCCAAGGACAATTGTAAGTCGTGAAAGTAAAGCTCTTGATCCTGACGTAACGTTTTGAAAGTTTTAACAATATAGTCCACGAAAACACCCTCCGACTTGTTTTTACGTCACCGCTCAGACAAACAAAGGGTATATCTGTGCTTTTATTTAGAAGCTGCTCTGATTAAGTAATTTCCAAAAATCAAAGATGAATTAAAAACCAGTGGAACTCATTTTGATGTTGATGATATAAAAAAAAAACAATGTGTGAACCTTTCGACCTTGTTTCATTTCGTTCTCTATCAAATTTGGAGTCATACTGAGGAAATATTTTTCTATGAGCTTCTCTCAGCGCAAGACAGCTATGACAAAGTGCCTCTGAACCTATTGCTTTGAAACACATCAGAGGAAAATAATGCTTTGTGGCACATCTAATTCATCAATGCACCCCCTTTTTTCCAGCTTCAAGTGTGATGCTTTTTGTTTCAGGTTGCTCCTGCAAGAATCAATCAGCAGAGCAGCATCTCAACATGTGCTGTTCAGTTTGACCCAGTCAATTACATTTTAGCTCAACTTATCAGCAACACTTTAACTTCAAATTCAATTTATATTAACAATTTGGCTTGCAGAGAACACATGACCACTCATTTTGATCATTAGCTTTTCTCCTGTCTGCAGTGAGAGCAGCTGCCACCCCTTAACCGCAATTTACACCATGAAACCAATCAAAGTTTACAGCTTTTTGTGAAAATTGGGAATGTGCTCCTGCTGTGCCTGTTAATGGTGTCCCATTGCAGGTGAAGAGTCTGCAATATTTAATTGCTACAGTAATTCACTCTCTAACACACCTTTAGCCCAGTGACAGAAACCCATCGTTAAGATCAGTAGCTGTGCAAATTGGCTGGAATTAAACTTTGCAGTCAGGAAAACCACTGGAAATGCTGCAACCTTCAAAACGCCCTGGTCACAGCTCTGACACAACAAATATTCATGTTTTTGTCAGCTGTGGTGCTCCTGTTTCAGGTCTTTAAAGTGTTTAGTCTCAACCATTTAGATGTGTTCCTTGCCTGTAAGTATATGGCCCTTAAAACCCCCTAAATTGAACTGCACTGTACTCTAAAGCAGATGGGTTTCATCCTCTGCTTAACAACACGCATCTCAGCAGTCAGCCTCTCCCTGTGTGGTAGCAGAACTTGTGTCTCAGTAGGTTCAGAGAAGAAGAAGCACAGTGTGCTCAGAGGCCACAGGTAAAAAAGGATGGTGAAAGGATGAGACGGGGACCAATTTGCATACAAGAAGTGGGTGTAGAAGAAGAAGAAAAAACATAAGTAACTTCTTTTAAGCCTTAAACCTCAACCAAAAACACCCCAAACCAACCAAACCAAACCAACAAAACAAGTATTTAGACAGTGGTTACCAGCAGAAGAAAGCAATACTAAATGTTCAGTATTGGTGCTCCTATCTGAGGGTTTTGTATCACCATTATTTTGTAAAAATAAGAAATGCATAAGTTACTTTATCAATATGTTTTGATAATTCTTTGCATTAGTGTGAGCACCTCACCCTTGAAGTTGAAGTGTCTCCCTTCAGCAACTACAATATTTAAACCAGTGGTTTTTATTTTCATACCACTGACTACAAAGTAACAACATTCAAAAAATGTGAGCAAAGTCATTCTTCAGAGCTTTTTACTGTTACTGGAATTTTTATCCATCTGAATGATAATGTGCCCTCAGGTAACAGCAAAAGTTCATGTGGTACTTTTGACTTTATTCAGGCATGAACTAGCACTTCTCCGTGTTGATGTAGTCCAATCACAAATAGTCTTTAATCGAATGCATCCCCCAAAGCACAATATTCTGGAGCAGTTCCTAAAACTGCCTTTTGACAATTCTCACCTCTTCATGTCTCTTAGAGTCAATAGTTTTTAAACGTGATGGCTGTTCAGCTTTAAATACAATAAAAAGTCTGCAGTTAGTAGTTCACATTTATCTTCCTATACCCCAAAATAAACATGAAATATTCACTCCCACACCTACTTACAGTGTATCTTTGCAAACTTAAATATTCTTAAATGTGTTAAAAACACTAAACTTCTAAATCTTCCAGATAAGGCATAGTGTTCTTATTTGACTTTAGCGCATTAATATACATCAATCAGTAAATGAGCAGTTGGCTAAATATGCTCTTTGGTCTTGAAAGTTGAGCACCATCGAGGGGATCACATGTGATAACACGCGCTGGGTTTTTTTTCAGTCAAAACCCCCCAAAAGGAGGACGTGCTTGGTGCTGTTCCAACTCATGTGCTCTTTGAAGCTCAGAGCAGACTGAATCAACATACATGTGCATTTCAGGGTTGTGTTAAATTATAGGGCTCTCGTGAGCGTCAACAGACACATCCCGTTTCCCACGGCACATCAGTGCAAGCCTACTTTACTGCATGGAAACAGCTCTATCTGTTTAATTACCCTCCTCTGAGGCGTCAACACATTTCAACTGCCACCCCCACCACTCATGAATTAATGATGCACATCTCTAGTTGTTATCAGTAAGCTGCACTGGGAAAAAAGACTGGTCCAAGTTCACTGAGATTCAGCTGTAAAAAAAAAAAACGTAAGAAAACTTTTGTTTATGTTTTGTTTATGCTGATTGTGGAAGTAACAAATATACATTCGATTTGTTACAGTAAGTTATGCTGGCCTTAAGGGTTTAGCAGTACATTTGGATACAAGGTCTTCCTAACTTCAAAAGTAATGTGTGGATACATGTATATGTTATATGAAAAAAATAATTATTCATGCTTGATGAGTATTGAATACGTCTTATATTTCTAAATAATCTGAGGATTATTTCTGTGGCGTGTCAGTGTGTTACAGCAGCTACCTCTGCTCTCATCTATTTGCCTGTGTTGCCTCTGCATTCAGCAACACTCCGCCTTGCTCACAAAACTGCATTTCTACAAACCCACTCAGTCCTTACCATTCAACACCTGACCGCCAGATGCCCTCAGACTTCCCCAGTGGTCTAAATCACCTGCTCACCTGTTTACTATTCCCAAGTTACCCCAGCATTCAGCATTTGCTCCATTTCCACCTGCTTTCTGTTAGATTGTGTTGTTTTGTGCCCTGAAGCCCGTAGACTTAGATTCCTGTGGGCTTTTGGTTTTTACAGGTTTTATACCTGTTGTACATCATTCAGGTGTAGATGAATTAATTTGTGAGCAGAGTGACAACAGATCTTTTGCACATTATATTAGTAGGTAAACAGAGATATTTACCTATGATTACTATTTCCTGGATTTCTGTCAAAATGTATGTAATAGGTGTACCGTTTCATGTAGGTGGAAATGTTAATATCAAACTAGATCATTATCTAGGTTTTTGCCCTTTTACAGGTCAAATTCATATAAATATTACATTAAAGTCAAACATAAGGTCAAAGTATAAGATACATTTGTAAACACATTTTTGTCTAGAGTTTTTTGTTACCTTTAGTAAATTAACATATAGAAGATTAAAATTTCCCTTTCATGCAATAATAATTCCCAGTGAAAGATAATAATTAGCAAATGTTACAGCTGAATGCCATTGGTTCGGTTAATTTCCTAGTCTTCTGATATGTTTTTTTGCAGTATAAATAGAAAATGGATGCATATAAACACAGGATGAATACATGTGTGCATGTCTTTTACATTACATTTGTGTTTCTTTATGTTTTTAGCTGTTGCCGTTGCTTTTAATTCCTTCATTCTTATAACTTAGCCACAGCTCAGTCCTAGAACATAAGCTTTAAGCTATACAAAAGCCAAGTGAAAGACTTTGTTTTATTTTCAAATAAAATATGTATGTTGTCCATTCAGTTTAGGCCCATATTACAGTGTGGGCAGTTTTTCTATGATCTTGATGCATCACAGCAATAGTGAGGAAAGCCTTTGGCTGATGAAAAGGTGTTGGTGATAAATTTCGCAGGATTACCTGGCACGTCTTAATGCAGGCAGATCAAATTCATTACAACTCCAGCACACTGTAATAAAGAAGTAATTACTGAGAAACAGAGACCTCGGATCTTTTTGAACTTTGCTGCACAATTTTTCAAATGATACCCAGATCTGATTTCAATATTAGTATGCAGAGTTCATTAAAGCGTTTGGTTCCTGCAGGGTTAAGCTGCTCTCGAGGTGCAGCATCGAGCCTCGGCTAATACATGGTAATTTCTGACAGGAGAGGAGTTCTGTGGCAATTTAGCTTTGTACAATAAATGGAAAATGTTTTCAGATTCATAGTATGATGTGATTAAAATAGCAGGCAACATATGTGTTTGGGATGCAATAACATCAAAAATTAGTTTATTAGCTGTTTAATGGTATCGCTTTTAGCCAATACCAAACAACTCTGTTATACAGACAGATCGAGGAGAGCTGTTGGTGGAACTCTTGATCACAGTACAGCTACAGCACAAGCCTGCCATCATCTTATCCTGCTGTCAATAGTTTGTCAAGAAAAACCTTAGAATTTCAGCCACAAATGTATCATTTCTATTTCTAAAATTGAACAGAAATTTTGAAGTGTGAGGGAATATCCTCTAAGATGACAGGGCAGCTATTGAGGGCACGTTTCTGGAAGCAGCGTCTGTGCTTCCAGTCTCTCTGTGGGCATTTTCCATTTCCAGTTCTTGAACATTTGATGATTGGAGATGTGCTGTCAGTGCTCCTGGTGCAAATTAGCTCTGTATGGTCTTTGAATGTTGATTCAGATCACTTTCCATTTTTCAAAGGCTACTCATGGTTTGGTTTTAAAAAAAACTTACACATAACAGACTTGTTCATCTATTTGGCAAACAAACAAATAAAAAAAATATTATTTTATTAATTACATGATTGGTTATTAATCTTAGTGATTAATTGACATACAGTACTGTGACGCCTATATTTATGTTAAATTCATCTGATCTCACAGAGGTTTTTAAGACAAACCAAACACAAATAAAGCTAAAATCTAAAAAAATTTGATGACACTTTCGTTACGATTTTTTAACCAGGGATGTCACACCAAGTACTAATTGCCACTGAAATATTATTTTCATTTAAGTTCGATTCATTAGGGACTCAATGCTCAATTTATATTTCCGGTCTTACAGCAGCTTCACACTGTACTGACGTCAAAAGAAGCTTTAGGATCTATTTTTCTTGTAATGCTGAAACTTGAAGCTTGTATCTCATGAATAGTGTGAATCATGACACCTACACTCATTATTTATAATACCATAACCAAAAATAGTTTTTATAGCACTCCTTTATATGTAAAGGAGATGTTATTCTGCAAGGACAGATTATCTATACAGACAGGATTTCTAATTTATAAAGTAAAAATTGATATATATGACCGGCAACAACAGAAGCAAACGTTTTATTTAGACTGTTGCACAGACTGCTTAAACTATGTTTGTGCCCCATATAAGACATTGACTGTATGATAGTATACAACACTTATTGCTCTGAAATGTCATGTCTCTGCTACAAAGCTTCGAGAAAAGCTTGAGTGACTTGGCATTTCCCCCCCCTATCAATTCTCCCTGATACTGTAGTAAAATTAGCTGTGAGGAAAAAGGCTATATTCACTCATGCCTATCTTGGAGCTGTGCGCAAAACACATTACAATTCAAGGCTGAATTGGCAGTCTGTACCCTTGATTACTTGTTCTCATTTAAAATACCCTGCAAAACCTCACAATTAAAGTGCACAAGCTGCACTTGAATATTAACAACTTGGTGACTTTCCACTCTTCCAGGTTATAAGAAGACATATATGAATAGCTCACCACCCGGCATGTCTTTGACTCTGTCTGGGTCACTTTAATAAACTCTTTATTTTGTCTTTCTTTCACACAATAATGAAGAAACTTGTATAATGTCAAATGCTTATATGTAAAAGTTAACAAACATGACCTTTCTCTAACAAATTCCCCAGATGCAGATCATTCAGGGACAGACTGTGCCTGTGGAATGATGGGTAGATAAAAGTAAAGGTCAGAGCTGATATCCGTGTTGCAGATTTTAAAATACTCTGTTGCTTGTCGTTATAATAAAATTCGCTAAAGTTAACTCCCCTCAGTGTAGACTTCTAAGGGGGGAAGAAATCCTATTGATCGAGATAGTCGTGGGGATTCTCCCAAGCTTTTTCACAGCACATTTCTCCGCATCAGCATTGCCTCAGGGCATCATAGTGAAAGCAGCAGACTAGTGTAGCTCTTGAGAAGCAGGGTGGAGGAACTTGATACAGGTGAAGTGAATATAATGACTTATCTCTTGACATACAGGGGAGACTGGAGCACTTCAGGGCTTGGTAACAACATCCCAATGCCTTGATCCCTTGTTAGAGCACAGAGTTTAATAGATATCAAAATACATTTGAACTTTTTTACAATCTGATTGAAGCATCAAACTAGTTCTGATATTTTAATATCAGAACTAGTTTAAATAACAAGGGGATTCCTAAGATGGGATTTCTAAACAACTCTTTGAATTAATAATAACTACCATTAGTAATGTCAAAGTACTAAGTACACCCTTACTGGACCTTTTAGGAGGTAAGTAGGTGAAGTAGCCACCAGGTGCTATTAACCAAGTACAGCTGATCATCAAAAAAACATAAACAAAACATTCACACCAGCACTTTCTATCTGTTTTTTTTCTATCTAAGTACTTCCTCTTGAACATTTACACACTTTAGTACTTTGATGGATAGATCACAGTAGTTTCTTGCCTAAGGATGTTTGGCATGCAGACTGGAGCAGCCAGGGATCAAACCACCAACCTTCCAACTAGTAGAGGACCTGCTCGACCTCCTGAGCTGCAGCCACATGTTAAATAAAGTTCATGACAGCCCAATTAGAAAATTGCCTGAATGGGTATGGCTTGTTTGGTGAAAGCCTCTTGTCTCTAAAAAGAACATGACAGCACAGTTTAGGTTTACAAAGTTGCATCTGAGAAAACCCAGCAGGACTTCTCAAACAATGGCCTTTGAACAGATGAGAGCAAAGTGAAGATGTTTGGCCAGAATTCACAGCTACACGTTTGTCTGACAGCTAAAGCTCGGCCAAGACTGGGTCACGCAACACAACAGTGACCCCAAGCACAACAACAGAATGGCTGAAAAAGCAAAGAATCAAGGTGTTGCAATGACCCAGTCCAGGTCCAGACCTCAGCCTGATTGAAATGCTGTGATAGAACTTTAAGAGAGCTGTGTCTGCAAACCTTAGTGAACTGAAGCCACTGATGTAAAAAAAAGAGTGGGTCAAAATACTTTTACAATTTTGTAAATTTCTACATATTAATAATTTAAACAATGATTAAAATGTATTTAAAACAAAAACAAAAAAATCTACGATACAATGCTACACAATGTTATTGCATCATAGCTAGTCCTAGTTTGCTACAGACAATAAAAATCAGAGTGGTCATACACTCCTTGAACTAATACTAGTAATGTGAAATAACATACATTTAAAATATAAATTTACACACACAGAGTACGCTGATAATCATTTCATATACAGAACAGAATATTAACAAAGAACAGATTTCAATGTATCAGGCTTTATATTTCATTTTATAATAAAAAAATTGATATTTTTGTTATTATTTCCCAGAATGTTGATTTTTGATTGTAAGAAGAAACATGGACACACAGCTACTAGAGGGTGTGGTCCTTGGTATTTCAGTGGTATCCACATAGTTCTAGTAGGAAATAGCAATGGTAATGTCGTGCAATGTGTGTTTGTTGACCACTCTGTATGATGTTAATAGTGTGCAGCTATAGAACACAAATGAATACAGAAGACTTCAAAACATACTGCGTAGAGTTACAGTATAGTACAGTATAGTATATCTTTGCACACATTCTGAACTCACGCCACATTTTGTTTAATAATTCAAAAATAAGTTATTGTTTAAGATGAGGAAATATAAAACAGTGCTTGAAAATGGTGGGGATTGCTGGTGTGCTTATAGAGCGGCCCTAAAAGCAGAAATGGGAGAACGGGAGACGAAGAGTAACAAAAAGCGAGCCAATTTATTGGGCTTAATACGAAAAAAACAAAACAAAAAAACAACACAAGGCGAAACAAGAGACGGACCCAAACTGAAACCTAAACTGGGACAACTAAACAGACGGGGGAGACGGGGGAATAATCCAAACATGAGCATGAACATCACCCTGAACAGTTGTAACAAAACACTGTGACCTGACGTGACTTGACATGATGAAAACAGGCGACCCAACAAAGAACAGAGGAAGACAGAGGGCTTAAATACACAGGAGGGTAATGAGGGAAACACAGAAGACACAAATGAACCTGAACGCCACAAAGGAAATGAAACTAAACACAGTGAACGGAAAACACTAGACCTTACAAAATAAAATGGGAAACATGGAGAGATGCAGACATGACAACCAAACATGACAATAGGACGTAAAACACACAGGCATAAATTACATGATAGACTGGGGGGACGGAAAGGAAGGTCACGGTCCCAGGACTTCTGACCTGATGTTTTGAGTTTTGACATTCTGTATTAAGTTCATTTGTATTCTTAAGATCCCTAGGTTTTCTGTTCAGTATTGGTTATTAGATTTCCCCCCCGTGTTGTCATCTGTGTCTCCCTTTGTGTGACCGTGTATATAGTGATTTGAGTTACTGTGCTTCGCTTCCACTCCTTGTGTCCCGTGTTTTCCTCTTTCCATCGTGTTCTCTCTCTCTGCCTCTCTCGGCTGTCTCTGTGTACTTTCTGTGTTATGTTTAAGCTCCGTGTCTTGGCATCAGCATTTTCAGTTTCGTGTCCTCCCCGCTCTGTCGTGTGTAATTGTCCTTAGCTGTGTTCCCCGTGTGCTTCCACTTCCCTCGTTACCTTCTGTGTATTTATGTCAGCGTCCCCCTCATGGTTGTGTGCATTTCCTTGTGTCTCCCCTGTGCCTTAGCTTTCTCCCAGTAAAGTTTTGTATCGCTCTTTGTGTTCCTGTTAATAAAGACCTGCCTTTTGAGTTTATCCCCGTGTGTCTTGGGTCATCTCTTGTCTACACATAGCCACTCCTTGACATGAGGAGGACGAGGACCCTAAAACACACACACATAGAGAGACATAGACGGGCAAGACACAAGCGCAACCTACATAGACAAAGAGATATAAAGTAAACATCAACCAGACTAAAACTCAACTACGACAAACTAATAGTAATACCAGAACTTAACGTCATCTTATTATGTATATCAGAAATACAAAATAAGTCAACTACATACAAAATAAACTCGAGATGATGGGTCACAGACCCAGGCCCTGAAAGAAAATAGGTTTATTTAGGTTTAAAGATTTTTTTTTTAAACATTTCAGTTTTTGATAAATGAATTTAAATGTTTAGCAAAGACGGCTATACACAGTACATTACATTTTTTTTGGTTATCTTTATTGCAGTTAACTACATTATCAGTTTTAGAGCAATCTGCCAAATCACACTTACAAGTTGGCTCTGAGGAGTGCTGGTGAAGCAGTTAAAAGAAAGTGCATGCTGACAAATACTAAAGACGAAGGTTACACAACAGAACAGAGTCTGATGGGTAGAAGATGAGCCAGGCTTTCATAGCCCTAGATATACCAACTTTATTCCCTAGTCTATCAATTACAGCATGATTAATCACATGTACGGTGGGGCTTAGGTCAAGTAGCGCTTACACTGAGCACCTACTGGAGTATACATTAATCAGATGATAATTAATAACTAAGAAAAGGGAGGTTTTGGTCCTGTAGGGCTTAAAATGTTTCTTCTTCTTCCTCCTCAACCTTTTTTGGTAAATACAAAGGGTTTAATTACGCATCTCATTCCAAGTGCTTATATTCGGAAAAAACTGTTTTAATGGGCTAACAGCCCTTTAAAACTCTTCCACATTTGTTTACACCATCATAAACACATCTCCACTGACCTGACAAAAGGTTGGTGACTGTCTTGACTTTCCCAGGCTATGACTCTCATATGAACTACGAGCAAGAAAAAGTATTAACCACCTTTATGGTCTCTCATTCAAGTCGTTCCCTTGCTCACAAAGATCATTCATCGCTTGCTCTGCTCAGGAATGAGATAATTGCTTTAACAGCTCTGTGCAGATTTGATATGACCATGTAGTGTGTGTATTAAAACCACTGAAGTAATTTCCCCTGTCCTGTTGATGATATATGGAGATGCACAGGTAATTAAAGTGTAATTTAATTGTACCTTGAGCTGCCATTTTCTGAGGCTACAAGTCTCTAATCATTCTGGAATGCTCATCGGATACATTTATGTATCCGCTTAAGATGAATGAAATGAATACGCGAATATGTGGTTAAAGAACGTGAACATGTTCCATGAGTCAGCCGATCTTTCTCCGATCGATGAGTAGATCTTTTTGAAGGAGGAACCCGAGGTCTTTCAGTGGCATCGAAGATGAGCGTCTTAACAAGTGAGCTCTCGAGTAAATAAGCGTTAACGGGGGAACCGATGTGCTGATAATTGCACGGTTGATAATTTCTCTAAGTTAACATTCAGAGCAGCAGGAACACCTGTCAGGGCAACGATTACAAAGTGATTAAGGGAAGTGAATAAAAACCTGCAGAGGTAAGTTCACAAAAATTTAATTTAGGTCCAGATGATCTAATTGCTGATTGTTTCCTGGATGGAGCAATAATATGCACAGCTGGGTAAAATCATTAACAGATTCATTGTGGAGGAGACTGAGCCATTTGCTGCTCAAACTGACAAAGGAAAGACTATTCTGTGGGATGTTCATTAAAGATGTGATAGCACACAGCATGCTCATCACGTGTAATGGCTGTTGTAAAAAGGAATGAAATAACAATACACATGTGATCAAAGACAAAAATGGATGCTGTCCCTTAGGGGCATTTAGAAAAAGACCAGACACACACAAAAATGGCATGGTGTTTGATTTAAACTAACAGCGATATATAAATCCAAATAAAACTCTCTAAACTAAACCCCTGCTTTAAAAACCTTCAGCCCTGATTCATCGACTTTATGAAATCTGGCGGCAAGGCGACAGATAAAAATAAAGCAAACAGCTACATAAACAGCCGGTGATAATGACATTTAAACAGCGTATCAGTATTCCATAGTAAACCTTGAGCCCACTGAACTTTCCAGCAGTCTTTAATGATCAAGAAGTATAAAGCATGGACAATGTGCAGGTCTACTCCATATATACCTCTCACACAAGGAGAATACGTCACATAAAGAATATAAAAATGTTGTTGTGGCTGGCATATCGCCACCAAACCACCACCAACATCTAATTTTGCTGGGGCTCTTTCTCCACAATAGAAGAGTTTTACTTACAAGAACTAAACTTGCAGGAGAAATGGTTCACTGGCCTCTCAATACAGGCTGCTTCCTGTTATAACACTCCAACTCCAGCACAGACTTTTCTAGCATCTACTTTCAGTGTGAAGCTTTTCCAAAACAGGAAGCAGCAAGCACTGGACCAGCAATCTTTTGATTTGCCAGGGAACGTTCATACCAGTTCTAAGTTTATTTTATGTCCTGGATAGGCAGAAGATCTGTAAGGATGGCTCTAAAGACCAGTGAACGTAAACACCAGTTGTTTCTTAGCTCATTTTCTCCAGGGATTGTGTAATGATGTGATTATTTAAGATTATAAAAATACACTATTGGCATTTCCAGCTTTGCTCGCCATATTTTATATGTCCTGTCCTGGCACTCTCCTCCTCTTTTTCCTCTCTCGCTTGCCTCTTCCTCTTCTGTTACCTTCACTCAGGCGGAAAAGCTTTCCTTATCCCATCGCTTCCCTGCTCGAGGCGGGCCTTCAGGTCAGCCGCGGGTTGCTCCGCCTGCAGGCGCTCACTAACCGTGCCTTCATCAAGCTTGTGAATCGAAAGAATGGTTCATTCTGCCACTCTTCACCAGACTGTTGTCGCTTCTTCAAATGATTACGGTTCAAATTTAGTTACTTACCCTGCCTCTCCGTCTCCTTCTCCTACTATCCTGTGGTGCATCTCTGGCTGTTTTGGTGGCTGGACTGGAGTCTGCCCTGCTGTAAATAAACCATCTTAAACATCACTTGGTTTCTGGGTTTGTGTTTGAGTCCTCTTGGTTATGACATATTTGTTTAGGTGAAGGTTACTTCATAAACACACGAGACTAATATAAAATATTTGAAATATATACCATCAATTTTGATTGATAGTTTATTTCTATTAGTATGCAGACTGTGAACATGATAAAATTCCAGCTTGTGCTTATATTCCGCCACGTATCACACTGGAGGACCAGTTTCCTCTATTCATGACACACTAGTTTGTCACTGCAGTATTTCACATGTTATGCCCCTAGGAAGAGTTTAGCTTTGCAACTTAAGAAGGGAAAGGGAACTGTGAGTTGAATTTCAACTCTCACTTTTTCCCTCTCTATAAAATTTTCTTGGAAGTATTCTTTTAATGACTTTTATTATGTTGTGAGCACTTGCTACTTTTTCCCCTGCATATTTACTAAGTTTACTTTCAACACCTTTTGCATAAGGAATGGCTTTTAAATCTCAGATGTCATGTTTGTATTGTCATTTCCAGTTTCACCTCCTATGCCGCTGGAGGGAACCTGCTCTGTACAATCTGATTCGTGCATAATTATTCCAGTTACCATTACGTATCCTTGCCCTTGCATTATTCAGGATTTAGCATGAAATAACACTTAATAAATACCTTACTTCTCACATTTCCTATTGTGCCTCACTGTCCTCACCAAAACATGTATATATATATTTCCTTGGATGATTTTACTGCTGGCCTTAAAAATATCCAACCCTTTGACAAAAACATTATTTTTTCCATGCTTTCCCTTCTGTTAGATAACCCTCATATAACACTGCAAGATCCCATCTCAGTCTGGCGCTCTGTGCTTTTATGGATCCCTTGAAAGTCCATTTTCAATGCAACACTAGTCAAAAATACTCCCCTCATAAAACGTGATGCTCTCTGAAATCGGTGACTTTGCCACTCTCTGTGTCTGACAGATCAGCTGGATAATTGCAACCTGTCTTTTTCCGATGACTCTAAATATTGCTACTGCTTCTAATAGGTTTTGCCAAATACATTTTGCAGGAAACTAGTAAATTGAATTTCTTGAAAATGAATTTGTTGTAGTTGCATCATTCCCAGAAATTAGCAATATTCCCACCCTTTGCCAAAAAGGCAATCCATTAGAAAGAAGAAGTCCATTTCCTCATTTTGAGAGATGCTGTGAAGGTTTTGTTGTTGTTGTTGTTGCTGTTTTTACCATATTGCTAAAATCTTTGTCATTTTGTTAGGGCTCTCTTAGCATCTCTGTTAGCCGTGGATTTGTCCGTCACAAACATTAACCAACCAAAAGAAGCTGTAGCTTGTGAAATCCGTGTCCGTACTTCTGCCCTGGCAGAGCTGGATTAGAGTATCACCTGAAGAGAAGGACATCACAGTAAGTAGTGTGCTTTTGGTGGACTCGGAACAGATGGCATCAATTACGTTTTCATCCACAAGTAGAATGAGGCTGAATCCCAGAAAGAAAAAATGCTGAGGATGGCCTTGCCTGCCATTAGAGGAAAGTCGATGGATTTTAAATTTATTTAACAGAAAGCCTGATGGTGCACTATTTTCCATTCCTTTTTCCCTCTCACTAAATCTATCGTTTCTACTCAGCATTTTGTCTCTGTCGCTTTAAACTGTAAGTGTTGCCCTTAAACAGTCTTTATTTTTTTTCTCCTAATGTGACACTTTATCAGTTTGACAAACAAAAAGGAAAAATTACAGTCAGCAGTTTATTCATAGGAAGTAAGACAATAAATTAATGGATGGCCTCAGCTGAAATTTCTAACTTCAAAGCTATTTTTCTGCCCCGAAGTGTAACGCACGTACTTTATTCAGTTCAGAACTCCCTCTATAATTGTCTCAGTGAGATTCATCTAATGACTTCTGTGAATATTACTGCTGACAGCTGCTGAAAGACCAAGCAGAAACAATAACAATAGCAGTAGTTGATCGTAGGAAAAAGGCTCAGCTGAGGTTGTAATGGGTTTGCGACCCATGAGACCTGTAGTCAAGGTTGGTTTAACATGCTACCTAAATCCAAACTATGACAGCTGTGAGTTTGATGGTTACTTACAGGACTGCAAATGGCATGAAACTGAACACAAACGTGGGGTTTAAAAAAAAAGCAGAAAAAAATAGAACAGAAAACGTCTGCCCTTAGCTTTGTTAGAAAACAACAACCTGAAAAGACCTGGAAAAAAGAAGCGAATCTAAAGTCCTTGACCAAATCCAGACCTCACGTCACAGCACCATGTGAGATGCCAAAGATAAAATACATTCAAGTAAAGTGACAGACAGCAAACCACACTGTCCATATGAATGAAAAGAAAAGTGGAAAAAAAAAGAAAAAAAATGGGGGTGGAGAGTCAAAAGTTTAAGCAGCCAAAGAAGGAAGTGACCAGCAGGCAGAAACCGCCAAAGTAAAATAGCCTAGGGCTATACACGAAGGGGACTTGTGAAACTATGCTTGAAAACAATGCTAGATTGGCTAAAAGAAAGGACGGGAGACTTGATAAGGTGGAGCACGCAGAGGATGTCACACAGTGTATGACCCAGGAGAAGAAAAGGTGAGTTCACAGAAACAAAGAGGTGGCGTCAGCGAGGCAGCAGAATTAAAGTGGTATAAGTGACAGCGAACCACTGTAGTGTGAAAGAGATGCAGCTCAAAAATGCAGCGGAGAAGGGAGGATCAGACAGATCAGAATCCAAGTGTTAATAAACTACAAGTAAACAAAGATTTATTTGATACTGACAAGAGTCTTTGAGGGAAAAGAAAAATAGAAGCGACAGTGAAGAAAGCAGTTATGACAGTATTTTACAAGCACCTCTTTAAATATGCAGAGCATCTCCGCAAAGGATCGGGCTGCTGTTTTCTTTTCTTTTTGTCATTAACAATGATTCCCCTGTAATTTTCTTTCCATTATATGTTGCCTGCATTGCCATAGCTTGAGTTTGATTATGCTAAAAACATAAAAAATGCTGCATTATTTGTGTTCTTTCACTGAGAATCATATGGATAGTGTAGTTCATCAGACAGTGCAAGAAAATTAAATAACTATCGTAATCAAACATAATCTAATCTGTGCTTTGCGGAACTGTGCTTTATATATTTTAACTGGACGCATATTCATGATCAAATGTAGATCCTTAAACAGTAGTTGTTCTCAAGCAGTGGGGCAGGGACAACAAGCTACTGGAGGTCTGGAGGTGGGCTGCAAACAACTGGTAGAAAAAAAGATGATTTTCTTAGAAGAAAACTTACTAAGAGTTTGCAGATGCCATTGCCCTGACATTTTTGCTTTTTTAATGTGAATTTTTGATAGAAAATGTGGGAGTTTTTCCAAGTGATTCATGCCAGAAAAAGTCATAAGGACTATTCGGCATCCTTCTTCTGTGTTTAGTTTTACCAGTTAAAAAGACAAGATTCCTGACAACTGGTGAGCAAAAACTATACTAGGATTAAATAATGATAATAATAAAAACGTGTACTCTCTCCAAAAAAAAGAAAGCTGTGTCTTTTCAGTTATGTTCTCATGAACATTACAACCATACATGAAGGTACAATTCTTGCTTTAAGTTGTCTTGTGTAGTGTAAGCATGTACAGTAGTGGTGTGCGGATCGATATTGAAATATCGATTCTTCCGATCCCAGTAATTTATGTTCTAGAATCGATTCTCACATTAAAATATCGATATTTTAGTACTTTGGGGTAAATTTGTAGTTTTTCATTAACAGGAACACAGTGGAAAGAAACTATATCATTTGGATTGTCTAAATTGGAAGAAACTACTTCCTCTTACGCCTTTCATAGTCATATGCGAAATACGGCTGTATAAATGTGTCACAACCCCTGGCCAGTGTTGCCAACTCCTCAGTAAGGAAAATCACCAAAAGTCTCTAGAAGTCGCTAAACAACGTCATCGCCTAATTTGCATAATTGGTCATGCTAATATCATTGTAACCCATGTTGTAGGAGAGAAAAAAAGAAGAGAAATAAAGTGAGTAAAAAAACGTCCTAAATGCATTTAGAATTTATTTAGAATTACAAATTTATTTATTTTTTTTTAGCGATTATTATTTTTGTTTTTTTTATGTAACAATTCCAACCTTATTCCTTTATCTGCGCTTGGACCGAAATAGGCACTCTGGTGGAGTTACTTTGTGTGTGTGTTTAAGTAGTTTTAAACCTTGTGATCCACAAAACAACATAACAGTAAAAGAATAACTGATTGCGTTACAGTCAGTGTGGGAGCAGAGGCTTCACTCATACGCGATTCATTTGCAGTTTGGATGCATAGGTGGGAACATCTCCTGCCCTGATAACAGCTGGGGGAGGACTATCCTCTGCCCGTGAGCGCTTTGGCACGGGCGAGGTGCCCACAGCAGCACCCGCTGCTTGTTGAGAAGAGCGATACGCGCTTTCACGTCAAAAAGTTGTCATAAATAAGTCTCCAATAACACCAGAAAAAGTCACCAGATTTGTCACTAGTCATTTTTTTAGAATAAAAGTTGCTAAGGGGTTCTGAAAACTCGCTAAATATAGTGACAAAGTCAATAAGTTGGCAACACTGCACCTGGCGTGTGCACTCATAACAATGGCTGAGCGTAAACAAAGTCATGTGCGGACATATTTTACCTCCACAAATAGCCAAGATGCGGTTTGCGATACATGTGGCAAGGCAGTGAGGTGTTGTGGCAACATCACTAACCTCGTCAAACACCTCAGAGTAAATCATATCACAGAATACAATGAGCTTATGTTGAGGCGAACTGAAGAGGAGGAGAGGGACAGGTGCTGCTAGGGCGAGACAGACGTCTCTCACGGAGTCCTTTAGTGCTGCAGGCAGGCAACATGCTCAAATAGCGCACAACTTCAGGTTTTTTATTTCTATATGATTATTCTGCATCATTAAGCAATAAGAACAAGTAGTCTGATGTACTGTAATCACTGTGAAGCTATATTGTTATATTATTATTACAATTACATAATGCAATTCTATATTGTATTATGAAATACAATGAAACATTAAGTTTTTGTACAGAGTATCGGTATCGGATCAGTATCGCCGATACCACCCTGGTATCGGCGATATTTTTGCAGTTACAGTGGCATTTCAGTGAATTTATTCTTAACACTGCTTACGTATACTTTCATCATTCTTCATTGTCATTCAAAATAGAAGTAAGTGCTGCTAAATCCAAACCATTATGCTTGTAAATGCCTCACTCTTTGTAACGTACTGTATAAATAAATTACAATGTATCCCTGGGAACACTGCAAAATTGAGCAAAAAACAGCTTGTTCCAGCACCTTGTTGCGGACTGGCACAGGCAGCCACTCTGCCACCCTTGAGCTGCTTCTCTGCCACTCTGCTATAGTACATCTTGTCTGCAGAGCCTCCACCACTCTATCACTGTTTCTCTGACACCCGTTGTGTGGTTTTCTCTCTTTCTCTCTCTTTTCCGCCAGTGCCAGACCACCATGAAGCTGTTTCTTTACACCTTTTTCTACTCTTAAAGCAAAGACCAGAAGGAAAAGCGAAATATTAAACACCCTAATGGTTTTCTGTGTGAAATAAGGACACCAGTGAATAAGATAACATGCTGTGAAAACACTCCAAGTGTTCCTGCTACAACCTTAGGATCACTGAAAGTTGCATTTTGCTTGTATTGAATGTGCATGTTCTTAATTTAGTGAAACAAATGCTTTGAGTTTTGTTTTTTAATCCCAGCCCTTAAAATGATTTTATATGAACTTATAAATATGCTACAATTGATGCCAATACTCGAATCCAGCAATTTCAAATTGAACCATCAGAAACCTTTCAGTATTTGGCAAGATTTGGACACTTAAGGAACATAAATACATACTGCTAATCAAGCTTTTTAGGCAAAGAGGAACACCGAGGTCTTAATAGGGATAGTGAAAGACAAAGGTAGATAAAAAGAGGCTGAAATGCCAGACTGAAGTATGCCACATAATCTCCTGCTTCTGTTTTTCTCTTAAACAACTAAAAAGGTAATGAAACACACCTCCACAGGCAATTGCTCTTCACGTACATGTGTAGGTGGTTCTGGAAGTTTATGTATTTTGCAGGTTTGCTCACGAATTCCGTCTTTGATATGTCAAAGTCCCTTTTTCTGAATATATTTGCAATATTAGAAAATAAGACAAAATAAATACATAAAAACTAAATCTTTATTAACCATTATTTCTGGCTTAACGTGCTTCAAAAATAGCTCAAACATGTTTGACATTTCAACTGAAAAAAAAAAAAATCGAGCACACGGCACAGCGCAGCAAAGCTTGATATGAAAAATGCACAGTACTTCTTGACAGCTACTGAATCTCCTGCTTGAATCACCTGAAACATGATGTAATAATCATGCAAAAGGTATAAAAAGCAATGGAGAAGAGCCGAGTGGAAATGGAAGAAAGATATATGATGTGTTTAAAAAAAAAAAAAACTTATGTTGGCCCATAATCATGCAGTCATATTCATGTATCTATAAATTAATCTCAAGTACCTGCCACTGCCCCAGGGACTTATTCCAGGCAATAAAGTAAGTAGTAAGTAAGTAAGTAAGTTTATTTATTAAGCGCTTTTCATAGACAGGTAGTCACAAAGCGCTGCACACAGAGATTAAAATAAACAGTACGATAAATAGCAAAATGCACAATATACACAATATAGAGTTTAAATGTAAATTAAAAATATAAAAATGTAAAAAGCATTGGTCAATAGAAAGCTTGTTTAAACAGTAAAGTTTTTAACTGTTTTTTAAAGGATTCCACAGAGTCAACCAAACGTAGTTGTAGAGGTAGACTGTTCCACAGCCTTGGTGCCACAGACTGAAAGGCTCTGTCCCCTTTCGTCTTCAGACGTGTTCTGGGAGCAACCAACAAACTCTGAGTCTGTGAGCGGAGACAGCGAGCAGTAGTGTATTTTGTGAGAAGCTTGGATAAATAATCTGGGGCTTGGCCATTTAGTGCTCTGTACGTTAAAACAATAATTTTAAAACGAATTCTAAAATCTATTGGGAGCCAATGTAAAGAACATAAAATAGGAGTGATGTGAGCTCGCTTGCTAGAGCGAGTTAGTAGTCTGGCTGCTGCGTTTTGTATAGCTTGGAGGCGAGAAAGAGATGATTTATCCAAGCTGGTAAACAGGGAATTACAATAATCTAAACGCGATGACACAAATGCATGGACAATTTTTTCCAGTTCAGCTAAGGAGACCATATGTCGCAATTTAGAAATATTCCTTAAATGAAAGAAACAGGAACGAGACAGAGATTTTACGTGTGAGTCAAGGCCCAGAGAAGAGTCAAGTATTACTCCAAGATTTCGAATATTTGGCTTAGCAGAAGAACAGAAAGGGACAAGAACCTGACTGATTTTAGAATATAGATCAGGAGGAGCTATGATCATGGTCTCTGTCTTGTTCATGTTTAAAACAAGGTAATTGTTAGAAAGCCAGTCAGAAACCTGAGTTAAGCACTGGACTAGGGTGGACAGCCTATCCAGCTGATGAGGCTTAAAGGACATATACAGCTGAATGTCATCGGCATAGAAATGATAAGACAGGTCACTAAAAGACTGAATAATGCCAGCTAGAGGAAGCATATAAAAAGAAAATAATAATGGACCCAATACTGAACCCTGTGGAACCCCGCAGGTTAGGGCAGCAGTGTTAGAGGAGAACCTATCAGTCCTAACAGAAAAAGTCCTGTCTGATAAGTAGGAAGAAAACCAGTCTAAGGCAGTTCCAGATACACCAGCCAGAACCTTCAGCCTGTTGAGTAGGATTTTGTGGTCGATGGTGTCAAAGGCAGCGCTAAGATCAAGCAAAATGATCACGGAACAATTTCCTGCATCAGATGCCATTAGTAGATCATTATAGACCCTTAAGAGAGCGGTCTCCGTAGAGTGCTGCTTTTGAAAGCCAGACTGAAAAGGGTCAAAAATCTGCAATCGGCATAGTAAGGACCTGAACTGATTTTCTACAATCTTTTCTAATAATTTACTTATAAATGGCAATCTTGAAATAGGACGATAACTACTAGGGGAGGTAGGATCTAAATTCTGTTTTTTTAACAGAGGGGTTACCTCAGCATGTTTAAAATAGGACGGAACACAGCCTTGCCTCAGTGAATTGTTGATGATGGATAGTAATGTGGGACCAATGCTGGTGAGAGTCCCAGACAGGACAGAGGGAGGTAATATATCTAAGGAGCATGATGAGGATTTCATTTTACCTATTACTGCAATTAAGTCACTGAGTGTGATTGGAGAAAAAGAAGTAAATGACCCGGGACAACAAGGGGCATCTTCATAAGGGGAGGCACTTGAAAAGATTTTGGATCTCAAGTCCATCACCAATCAATAAACATGATGGTCAGCCCACAGCCAGCAAAGGGAAGCATCCACCGAGGTACGAACAGTATGAACAGTTTCTTAACCATGTTAAAAATAAAAATACATGGTTAAGAAATGTGTATATATATATATATATATATATATATATATATATATTAGGGGTGCAACGATACACAAAATTCACGGTTCGGTTCGATTCGATACTTTGGTGTCACGGTTCGATATTTTTTCGATACAAAAAATGTTCATCCCTTTTTAATTTGTCATTTATTAAAATTATAAATATATATTTTAACTCAAAAGTAGTTTTTAAATTTAATGTTGCTGAAACAACAAAATAATTAAAAAAAATAAATCTATCTGATCGAGAAATCACTCATCTTTGGAAAAGAGAGTTTATTACAGAGAAATGGCTCTTTCCAAAATAAAAGCTATACTATACGCTTCTTCTGGGCTATATTCTCAGCAGCATATTAAACATATCAGGTCCCCATAAGGAGACTCATGTGCTAACGGCTGTCTAAATGACTCGGGTAAAGTTTGTAGCATGCGTGCTTGTTGTTTTTGTCTGCTTCCACTCAGTGTTGCCAACTTAGCGACTTTGTCGCTATATTTAGCGAGTTTTCAGACCCCCTTAGCGACTTTTTTTCTAAAAAGCGACTAGCGACAAATCTGGCGACTTTTTCTGGTGTTATTGGAGACTTATGACGTCTTTTTGACGCGAAAGCGCGTATCGGTTTTACTCTCAACAAGCAGCGGGTGCTGCCGTGGGCACCTCGCCCATGCCAAAGTGCTCACGGGCGGAGGATAGTCCTCCCCAGCTGCTATCAGGGCAGGAGATGTTCACACCTGTGCGTCCAAACTGCAAATGAATCGCGCATGAGCGAAGCCACTGCTCCGCACTGACTGTAACGCAGTCAGTTCTTCTTTTACTGTTATGCTGTTTTGTGGATCAGGTTTAAAACTACTTATAAACACACACACACACACACACACACAAAGTAACTCCACCAGAGTGCCTATTTCGGGTCACTTTTGCCGGTCCAAGCCCGGATAAAGGAGCAGGGTTGGAATTGTGACATTAAAAAACAATAATTGCTAAAATAAATTTAATTCGTAGATCTAAATAAACTCTAAATGCATTTAGGACGTTTTTTACTCACTTTATGTCTCTTCCACGATGTTATTTCTCTCTCCAACAACTTAGGTTACAATTATATTAGCATGACCAATTATGCAAATTAGGCGATGACGTCATTTAGCGACTTCTAGCGACTTTTAGGACAGCCAATAGCGATTTTCCTTACTGAGGAGTTGGCAACACTGCTTCCACTTGTCTTTGCACTAGGATGATGTCGGCGTAAATGTGCAGTCATATTCATTGTGTTCCTACTAGTGCTGTCAGCGTTAATCTCATTAAAATGACATTAACGCCATAACGCGGAAAATCTCCGTTAACAAGTTACCGCGGATCGCCCCGTGCTTGGGGCTGGACGGCGTCAACACGTTAACAAGCTAACTGCGCTAACGCACTAGTTCCCACCAATTGAGCATTGCGTGGCACATCCGACATACTGTTTTACTTTTGTCCATGACGCGCTTACCATCAGGGTCATACTTCACATGAAAACCAAGATAGTTTCAAAGGCCAGATCTGAATGAGGGTGGGGGAGGTTCAATTTTGGGTAGCGTTGAGGCAGTTGCCATGTTGCCACGAGCTTAGCTTCTGTCTTGCTAGCTTGCGCTGCGCTCAGTGGATCTGCACTCGACAGTGCAGCCTAGACGGAGTAGTCGAACGCTGAGCGCTCAACACAGACAGCATCGTCAGAAGAAAAGTTGATAAAATAAATAAAAATTTTGTATTGTTCGATACATATGCGTACCGAGCCGAAAGCACTGTATCGAACGGTTCAATTTGAACACGAACTGTGAATTTTGTGTATTGTTGCACCCCTAATATAATATATATATATATATATATATATATATATATATATATATATATATATATATATATATATACACATATGGTCTCCTCACCTTTACTAAACCCTCAGACCATTTTTCCTCCAAATCTTTCCTAAAGAAATTTACCCTCTCGTCTTCATCACATATTTAGGACAGATTCTTGTCTGTCGTAATGTAATGTGGCAGTCCCCAGGCCTCAGTTGTGGGTCCCAATTTATTCTCCATGTATATGCTTCTGCTGGGGCAGAAATGCAGCACTAATTTTCACAGTTTTGAGGATGATATGCACCTATTTGTACCAGTAACAAGTAGTAACATGCATACAATCTCAAATCACACAGCCGTCTTAAAAGCTTAATATTCTTTCTTTGAACCCCTTGAAAGAATTTAGTAATTTAAAAAGAAACCTGCAAATCTGTACTCCCTATTAGGAATTTTGCTTGAAACTGGAGTGTAATCTTGTAATCTCTGACCTTTGTTTTCCTCAGAAATGACTGATTTTTTACTTTCTCCAGTTAAGAAATACTGCAATAAATTATTTTTTTTTTACTCAAGCATACCTTGAAAGACTTCTATGCATCATGTCTTCATACTTAGATTACTATAATTTCCCTCTACTTGGGTCTCAGCCGAAGTCTATCCCCTGCCTCCAGCTTGTTCAAAACTCAGCTGCTAAATGTTTAACAAAATCAGAGAGACAAGATCACATCACTTCCATCCTTGCCACGCGTTATGAACTGAGCCCCTGCATTCATTCCTCAGGTCATACACACCTAAGTGATCCAACAGGCCTCTCATCATGATGGGACTCACGCCTTTTTTAAACACTTTTTTCCTCTAATGAAACAGCTATTATTAATATCTCACTACAAAAGATGTGAAAGAGAGTGGAAGATGAATTTGTGACTGTGTGTGTGTTTTGAGTATGAATTTTACTGAGTAAAATTACATGTGAAATATTACTATACAAGGTAAAATGACATTTAAAAGCATTATATGGAAATGCTAAGAGCCTTACTGCATTTTGTCCCATTTTCTGATTTACTTTATATGACTTAAGAGTAGGGATGGGTATTGATAAGATTTTCACGATTCCGATTCCAGTTTCGATTCTGTTTAACGATTCGATTCTTTATCGATTCTCTTATCGATTCTTTTTTTTAAAAAAAGGAGAACACAAAGGTCGATTAGCTTAGAACTTTGTTTTATATCTTCTCTTTGAACAAGATAGAAATTTAGGAGTAACATGGCCTTACAAACCCAACAGTGAGATCTTAAGAGATCCAGCCTATGGCTCTTCCATGGGGTGTCACAGGGTCCCCAGGAAAAAAAAATAGTAAATGTAAAATAATAAAATAAATATTCTTCTGTAGCAATAACAAAGTATAACATAAATTATTCTGTAGCAATTACACAAGAATATCCAGTAATGTCCCTGCCTACGATTAAACACATTCACTTACCGAAAATCGGGGCATCTGCTGTGGCAAATGGGTGCAAGCCTTTGACCACAAACTTAGTCACTGCTCGGTGACATTCGTCTATCCTGGCCTGAAAGGAGACGCTACCGGTAAACTGCAGCGAGAACTGCCACCATCTGAGCCAGCCAGACTCTGTCTCTCTCATCATGGTCACCTAAATGCACAGTAATGGCAGGTTTTGTGATAAGGCAGATCGCGCTAACATAATATGCACTGTTAGTTGATTATTTACCTGCCGCATTAACGGGAGAGGACGTGCAAACGTTACCGCTGCTGCTGTGTTGAGATTCACGAGTCCGGAGCGGAATTAAAATTACGACATTCATTTCAGGTCATCGCCTGTTTTGTGAGCAAATGCTTTTGCATATTCGTAGTGTTTCCTCCCTTAAATGAAATATCTACTTTGCGAGTATTGCAAGTTGCCCTGTTGTCATCCGTTCTCATAAAGTATAACCAAACTTTTGAGCATTTGAGCCGCCATGTTTCCTGCCAGGTAAATGACGCTCCGCAACGTGGTGACGTCATTCGGGGCGACTGGAATCGATAAGGGAATCGTTTGCAAAAATGGTAAACAATTCCAAGGAATTGAAACAGTGGGAACCGGTTCTCAACAAGAACCGGTTTTCGATACCCATCCCTACTTAAGAGTAAAATCAATACAGGAAAGGCACAAAGTGAAATAAAAGTCACCAGAATGCAGAAAATGTGACTGATGCTAAAACTAAAACATGGATTATACTGTAGGGACAGATATTATTTGTGTTTGAGCCCAAAGGGATGGCAGAGGGGGAGGACGTCAGCTTTGACTATACACACCCTCTGTATTACCCTGTGTTTGACATGCCCAAAATTGACAAAAGCAAAAAAAAAAAGAAAAAAAAGGGGAGGGGAGTATTTAAATGAATCATACAAATCTTATTTACCACAATTTTAGTGCAAATTCTACCAATATTTGACAGAATAAGTGCATAATCGGTGTGGGTGGATTGCTCAAAGCCCTGAGTGCAGTGCCAAAATTTTGGCTTAGTCCTGTAGCTCTTCATCCTGTATGTTTTGAGCTTCGCCCTGCATATTTCTGGTCCTCAATACTGAAATTTTAATGTAACAGAACAAAGCTTGACATCAACCATCAGAGAGATGGGGAGAATAGCAAGAGAGAATAGGCCATACAAGCCACGGCTGTATCACAGGCAACAAAATTATTTTTTACAGTGAGCAGAGTGGTTTGCAGTGCTTCAGAGATCACTCCATAATAAAATCTGCAGAGGGCACAAAAGTCTCAGTGTGTTTTTACTCAGCAGAGCACATTCACAACACTGTGCATCGTGACAAATTAACTTTATTTTTCTCTGTTATTAGGTATGTTACATATTAAAGTGCCTGCTAAATTACAGCTGCCAATGTAACTCTGGTAGATCATGGGCATGGTGGAATAACTTTGAGAATGAATACTACTGTTAGGATGCCTGGATCGTTGACCCAGAGTTTTGAGTTTATTATGTTATTTATCATTTCTAGTCTTTGGTTTCTTTGTTAGAGTTCTGTCTTATGGTTTGTCTCTGTGTAATCCTTAGTTGCTGTCTCCCCTGTCTGCTATGTCCCCGTGTCCAGTCAGTGGCTGTATCCCAATTCAGGGTCTGCAGCCTTAAAGGCCGCATTTTAAGGCCGATTACATCACAGTGACGCGACGAAGGCTGTCCCAATTCGAAGGCTGCTCGAAATGCGGCCCTCAAATGCGTCCTTCATTTCCCTGAATTTTAAGGATGTGGCGGTGTAGACTTCGTGGCCCAACATATCCCAGAATGCATAGCGCGGCGTTGGGTGTGGATAATTTTGCCGAAAAAAAACGGCGGATGAGGGGCGCCCGAAGAGTAAACTTTAAGTAAGTACTGAATATTATGTCACTTATTTATGTGCAAATGTTTAATAACGAAGAACATTAAAACATTACTGTTGGCCACATGTCGGCAAAGTTATGTGACATTAGTGACGTTTGTACTAATTTGGTTTTAAAGCCTTTACTTTAAAATACACGCCGTTCAATAGCTGACCTTAATCTTACAGAGAATCATCAAAGCTCATGTAGAAACAAACAAACAAATGAACAAAAGATTTTCTCCTTCATTTCTGTCACACAATGCTGTATGAAACGTTTCCAGCTGTTAGTATCATGGTTGCTAGGCAACCTTGGCAGCGCAATGGAGGCTAGACCGTCCCATTTCACAAGCCTCGCACTTCCGGCCTTAGCGGTCTTTGAGTATGCGGCCCTTGTGGACCGTTAAGGCTGCGTGAATTGGGATACAGCCATTGTCTGTGTCTGCCCTGGTCCCACGTCTCTGTTCCCTCTGTTGCAGTGCCTGCCTGTGAGTCTGTGTCTTTAAGTTCAGTCTGTGTTATGTTTCCTGTTTTACTTTGGAGGTGCATGTCTTATGTTAATGTATCTGGTTTTGCTTCCCCTGTTTCGTTAGGCCTGATTTGCCCCAGCTGTGTTTCCCTCCTGTTGCCCATTCCCTGATTGCTCCCTCTGTGAATTTTAGCCCTGTGTTTCAGTTTGTCAGTGTCGTGATCTACCCTTATCTAGCCGTGTGTTCTGTCTGCGTAAGTGTATTTTGTTTTCCTAGTTTTGTTACCCTTTTGAGTTCAGCATTAAAGTTGTGTTTTGAGTTACTTTCTGTCTCCGGAGTCTGCACTTTGGGTCCTTCTCCTGCCTGCACACAGCCGTCATATAACAACTACTACTATTACCACAACTACTACTTCATTTAAGATTTGTCAAGAGAACAGCTGCACCTACCTCCAAGACCCCAAGTCATCTCCATTAATTTCAAGGAGTTCACACTCAGAGCATATCAATTCTTCTTCAGCTGCCACTTCTTGATCTTAGTTGCCAAGTGTGAAGTCTGCACTTATACTGTGTTATTTCTGTTACTCATACTCTGTTTTGGACCCGACGTGACTTATTTGAGCTGCTGTTGGTAGATAGCATTAGTCATTGCTAATGGAATGAAGCTGCATCTGTGTTCTTATATTAGTAAGCTAATTGTTAGCGGATCACTCTCCGCTCCTATGAGTGTTTCTGATTGCTGCATCATGCCCTGCCTAGTAACTCAGGCCACAAGTTTCAACAGCTTTTATATTTTTATCCTCATATTTTTTTTCATGGACATTACAGTTTTGGATGCTTCAAAACAAAAGAACCAAACAAAAAAAATAACAAAAACATGGGCATGATTGCAGAAGCACTGGAATGTATTAGGTCAAAAAATCCTAAGCGTCTGAGAGAGGCACTGCTGTTTAAAAAAAGGAGACTTCATCATCCCACTCCAGAAGATCAGATAATTTTAACAATAAAGGTGGGATTTTGTGGGGGGTGGGGTGAGATATCTGAAATCAGTGTGAAGCAGATGGAATAAACAGCACCCACCAGTCAATCTCTTTGCTATCCTAGCATCATCTGATGCTTAACCTGCAA
Source organism: Perissodus microlepis (assembly GCF_051167445.1). Classification (NCBI taxonomy): domain Eukaryota; kingdom Metazoa; phylum Chordata; class Actinopteri; order Cichliformes; family Cichlidae; genus Perissodus; species Perissodus microlepis. The sequence goes on from NC_140461.1 coordinate 30,816,118, forward strand.
CCCTTGACTTCACTTTCGCTGTTCAGCTTCGCACAGAGGCTGTCATCACTCTTCTGACAAAATAAGTGGCAAGACAGTGCCAAAGGTCAAACGTGGTGGTGGAATAAAAGAGGAGTAGTAGGAGCATGATGGAAAATGAGATGGGTTTGGCAGTTACTTAGACCAACTGGGCAGCAGAGCCTCATCAGTTAGCTGCTGCTTAGTCATGAATGAATGAATGGGAAAATTCACATTTACACACACACACACACAAATAAAAAATAAAACTGTCAGTGTTCACTTTCTGGTCAGATTAGAGCTGAAAATCTGTTACTGGAGTTGCTACTATGTGGCTACCAGCTTGACACTCCTTCATTAGATGAGTGCTGGGTGAGTTTTCTTGGGTGTATATTAGTCCAACTTCATGAGCTAAAAATAGCTAGTGGAATGGATCAGGTCAGTGGTCTCTGCTTTGCCACTCAACAAAGATTCATGCTTTAATTTTCCCACTAATGGAAATTTTAATATTTCGATTACCTTACAGCTTTGATCTGAATGTTAAAGATGTTTTGCAGTAAAGCATCAATCTTCATTTATTAACTGTTTTAGGCTATACACATATCTCTGGTTTAACACAGCCCATGCTTACTCTTCATCTTACCTGTCATCACGCACACTGTGCTCTGTAGCTGTCTTTTTCTCATCCATGTGCTGAAACAGATTTTATGATAATTTTGGGAGGCTTGACTTACATATCAACTGATAGTTTGTGCTCTGGTGCTAGATTATTATTATAATTGTTTGTTTTACATACCAAATCTCCAATCAAGTTATGAACTCAATCATATTTTCTCATTTAAAGAGATTTATTATTTTTTCTTGGCACAGCACTAAGGTAGTTGAACTTTACCTATCACTCGCAGCAACCAACCATGCAAAACAGTAACATTGGAAAAATTTACTGTGACAGTCAAAATGAGTTAAGGTCTCTACTGGTTCACCTGCTTTTCATTTTTCACTTGCCAGGTAAAGTAAATTCAACCAAAAAGTCAGAGACCCATACGAATATGTACAGAACTGGAGCTAATCACAGGTTACAGCTTCTGAGTGGAAATTTGCCTCCAACCTGGCAGATGTGGCAACGTGAATAGTCAGTGAAAAACTCATTTTCCCCTCTTTGGGTAGGAAAGTTTCTCTGGAATGCAGTTTTCTGCGCATCTGTGGCAAATGCAGTATTCAGTAATGTTACAATATTTGCAGCTCCGAAGACAGTTATATCAGGATTTAAATGAAAATATTAACATCAAAACTAAAACCTTTGTCTATATCATCTTTTCCCATTCATTAAAGCAGTGAAAGTCATGATATGATTTCATGATAAAGGTATATGTACTATAAATGCATATAATGTGATGAGAACAAAATGGAAAAGCATAATAAAAACCACCACTGTGTTTTTTAGATCTTAGAATCTTCCTTCTGGTGACATCCATCCATCTTATCTTTTTCAGGGTCGTGGGGGGCGTGGGAGCCTATCCCAGCTGTCCTAGGGTGAGAGGCAGGGTACTCCCTGGACAGGTCGCCAGTCTGTCGCAGAGCTAACACATAGACAGGAGACAACCAGTCACACTCACATTCACCCCCGCATTCACACCTATGGGCAATTTAGTGTTTCCAGTTAACCTAACCCCACTAACTGCAAGTCTTTGGACTGTGGGAGGAAGCCGGAGTACCCGCATAGAACCCACGCAAACACGGGGAGAACATGCAAACTCCACACAGAAAGAACTCACAACCTTCTTGCTATGAGGCAACAGTGCTAACCATCTGGTGACACAGCACCTTTAAGGACATTAGCAGGAAGACATTTTTTCTGTAGGGTCATTGCATCTTTTTAGGGAAGTTTGAAGTCAACTGGCCTACCCTGTATGTTGAAATTGAAATTAATTGTATATCTACACAAAAATAGGATGCTAGGGGTCCCCATCAAGGTTAAATATAGTACGTGAATCTAGGAGGGGTCCTAAGGGTACATCTTTCACCATCTTACAATGCTGTGATTGCAGCCATTCCCCAACGCTCTGTGAATAGTATGTGATGAGTTAGTCGGCCTCACAGGAGCAATTGAAAAAAAACAACAACTTTGGTAATAGTCTTTTTCTAAACACCTATAATGTAACAATAATTATGAAAGAGTCAAAGACTATGAAACACAGAAAACAGAAAACAACTGTTATTCACAGTTTTCCTGTTTCTAAATCTGGAACTATGTAACAATTACTGATTAAGAATCTAATGATTTTTTTTACACAGTAAAAGCAAAATCAAAGCTATATTTGAATTCCAGCATCATGACACTCAAAACAAGATGAAGGGAAAACACTGGACAAAGTGATACATCCCCACATTCTTGACTGCTACAGGCTCATCTTCAAAGTGCAGACACACACATTTATGTGTCTAATTCATATTCAGAGTATGACACTAGCATACTTCAGCCATATCTTGTCGTATACCACACTCTTTCTAGTAGTCACCTAATTTGTCATTTTGCCTTTCAAATAATGGTTTGCGGGAATAGAGAGACAGGCAAATCATTTGATTAAAGTGGGACATTACAGTGAGTGTGGAAATCAAGCTGACAGAGAAATGTCCCAGATGTTGTGTTTTGGACAATGAATATGCAGAGGGGGGTGAGACTCTTGGCAGTTGCCACAGGTTTATTCCCTGCATTCGGATGGCCTCATTCCTGTCAGCCACACAATGTCCGTCTGGAGAGCTAAAAATAGTGACAGAGGCAAAGGACACCGGAGAACTGTGCTCTCTTAAGACTGCTCTGACCTGAGCATATTCACCTATGTTGCGCTGTCATACATCACAACTTTTTTTCAGTTGAGTTTGTCGTACAGAAAACTGTACAAATGACCAGATTAGGCACTGAAAAGTACAATGCGTCTTCTTCCATAATCACTTGTTTTTTTGTTTTTTTTTTTCCTGTCAGGCGCTCAGCTGCCCTAGATAGAAAAACATCAGAAATTCCCTCGAGCTCAACTAGCTTCTGCTTAAGTCACAAACGGTCCAAAGATCAGTCCTCTCCTGATCATTAAAACGACTGCAGCATTTGAGTTTTGATGGCTCCACGCTTTTGTGCTGAAGAGATGACTGTCGGGCTGTCGACCATCTGCAGTCACGACTGCCTGGAGCTCCCATTCTTTGGGTTTTCATAGTTGTCTCTCCTCCCCATTGTTGCCTCTACCATTTCTCCAGAACAGCCAGCTTTCAAGTGTGATTGCTGCAGACAGCTGTAAAATATTCGGCCTGTCCATGCATTGTCGCTACAGTGGTTTTCAGGAATTTGCACAGCTTTCTTAGGTTAACTTAAGATACACAATTGGTATTCTTAGCTGAGGCAGCAGCTTTCCCCCTGCTTTTCTCCCTTGCTGCAGATAGTATCTGTTTCATCCTTCACTACCCGCTTGAAGAACCTCTTCTATTCAATGTCACTTTTGCCTTTCATCCAGATAATAAACTGAATAGTTGGGAGGCTGTTAAGTTCATTCCCTATGCCACTACCTGTCCCAATCCACAGTGGTACAGTTGATCCTACTGAGCTGGCTCCTGAACCTTTTAACTTCCTACCACTCTTCACTTTTAAGTGAAAACTGTCAAACTTTCTGCTTAAACTTAAACACTGGGATGGTGTGGAGTAGCTAAGTCATTCCTTAAAAACTCTATGCACTCTATTGTAATGCAGTAATTATAATGGTGTGACATTACCATCCAACAGGCATATCAGGAGAAAAAAAGAGCTTTGAATGTGACTATGTATCCCTTTTTACTGGATGCTGTGTCTTTTGGACGAATAAAACTTGACTTTTAATAAGGTTGCTGCCATCTTGGTCTTTTGGCAGCATCACGCGCATCGCTTCATGTTGATTATTCTTGGATCTACAAACAATCTTGGCATGATTAATTTAATCATCTGTGACATATTGTTATATGTTGTTGTTTCTGGGCAGAAGACAATTAAAATCTTAGGAGATGTAAGACATCAATTAGTAAAACGAAACCAACAAAGAAATGATTAAAAACTAGAGTTCTTTGAAACTGGCACTAAAATACAGGCATTATACAAAAGATGGATGGAAAGTGATGAAAATGTGAAGCCAGTCCATCTAATCACTGCGAACAGTAGGAAATGACTTGTCTGGTTGCAAAAAGAATTTTTTTGCATGGTAGTATATGGGTAAATGACTCACAGACACAATATTCATAACCTCAGTAAATGGCCTGAATTTGTATAGCGCTTTACCCACCCATTCACACACTGGTGATGGCAAGCTACATTGTAGCCACAGCCACCCTGGGGCACACTGACAGAGGCGAGGCTGCTGGACACTGGCGCCACCGGGCCCTCTGACCACCACCAGTAGGCAACGGGTGAAGTGTCTTACCCAAGGACACAATGACCGAGACTGTCCGAGCCGGGGCTCGAACCGGCAACCTTCCGATTACAAGGTGAACTCCCAACTCTTGAGCCACGACCACCCATAAGTATCATTTGCTAGTTTTCACTCTTTTTTGGTACAACATGGCGCTCTTTTCATTTATGCTCCATTTAGAACAAAAGAAATAAATGAAGAAGAATGTGCTCAGGACTTGTAATTAACATGTCTCTACCTTAGATGCAGTGTCCTTAGTTCCTCTGACGTATAGACCCCTCGCTCATGACATAGCCAACCTCTCCCCTCTTTCTTAATAGCTTGCTTGCTTAATGTGTATCATGGCTAGATTGGTGCCTTTTTAAAGGCACTTGCACCAGCAGCTAACCAAAGTAGCTATCTGACGATAGTATTTGCTGATAGCTTCATAAACCAAAAGATTAGTGGTAAAAGTGCTAAAGTTGAACAATCATAATGAGAGTACAAAAGCCAGGGAGTGGCATCCTGACATCTTTACGTGCACATAATGAAACCGCAGCTCATCCCTAACACGCTGTATATATTTAACCTTTTATCATTCCATTTTTTTCTTGCATTATATTTGTATTTATTAATAACTACTAATAATTTATCAACAGTGGTCTGCATTAATGATCTAAAAACAGATAAAAGGGAACTGGATAGCTGTAAGAATTTGTTGTTGGGAAAATGCCATTTATTCAGGTTAAATCAGGTCACTGTTTAGTATTAAATTCTGCGGCACTTATTAAATATGGGACATGTTATTTAAATTTATGTGGAATATTCATAATTTGTAGCTGGTGTAGTAACTACAGATAAACATGTTGTAGTCATGACATTGTTTTCAGTGGCCAAACTGAATGCACACAACTAAAGCAGCTTCTTATGCTTCTGCTGTTCTGTAATAAACTATTCCTTGAGGTGCAGCGTGTACATATGTTTTTTAGAGTTGTGACTGCAATCACCTGCTACACACATTTGTTAATGGGCTTCTTGAGTGACTTGCAGCAGCCAATTAATGTAGATAAGTTGGAACGCCTACGTTGTGAGGTTGATGGATTTTTATGCAGGAAAAACTTGTATTGCGGCCATCTGCTGTGCATTATCAAGTCTACTGTGTCATCTCATGTTGTTTTTTTGGCAATTATTCTTTGTTATTTTAGTTTTAGTTTTAGTTGAATCTGGACTTGCTGTATAACCAGCTACAGGTGCTTATGAGTATACCCTTGCCTAAAAACATTCATGTGTGTGTTTGTAAGTATTATGTTTGTGTTGCGTGTGTTTTGCCGTCAAACAGCACAGATTTTACAGACCACCAATATTAGGTTAGGCTCTCTGCATAGGCTCACAGAGCTCCAGCCTGCATCTGTGACTAATGGTTGCCTCATCTGTTATACCTTGTTATACTGGGACACTGCAGAGATAAAATAAACATTAGAGAAGACAGAGATTGCATGTTTGAAGCTATACATCATGTGTATGCTCTTTATCAATATATATCTAAGATTCCTGATCAATTGTTATTATTTTTTAACACAACTTTTAACAATGAAATTGTAGATGTAGCTCCCCATACTGCTAAGCAAAAAGCATAAATCATAAAAGAAGTTTGGTCATTAAAAGACCAAAATCGTGAAGGATGAGCTCAGTAATGTCATTGCCTGAAGAAAGAAACTGCTTCAATGTCTCGTGATACTTCAGCAGGATACTGCTGTATGTCTTGCCAGATGGCAGCAGGTTGAACAGGTTGTGGCTGTGCTGGGTAATCTTTTAGTATCCTCTGGGCTCTGCACAGACACCTCACCTCACTGATATCATTGATGCTCTTAGTTTCATTACATATACGTGCGTGTACATGTGTGTGCGTGTGTGTGTGTGTTACTACTGGATTCAGGAAAATCCAAGAGCCAGTATTAACTCAAATGATGTCAAAGTTGTCTGTAATTTGCTCAGGGCAGTGTGCTTCATGCTGGACACAACCAGTGATATTATAGCATTATAATTTTATTACAGGACGTTAAAAAAATGGGTGAAATTGAAGACAGATTGAATAGAAATATGTATACGCTTTTCAACCAAAAAAACATACAATTTTTGTTGCAGTGAAAAAAGGGGGATTTTTAAAATTAGAGTTGGCAGAGCAGAAGAATTGCTGCTTTGATGTGTTCTGAGTTGTGTTCAATACTAATTACCCTCACTTCTCTGCTGAACTAGAACTTGTTGCTAGTATGACCTCAATAATGGCTTGTATGAGTCCTCTTTTGAACTAGAAGTGGGAACATTTAGAGATTTTGATGCCAGGGGAAACACTGTTGCTGTTGCTGGAAGAGTACTCTTGTTTAATGCGGTTTTCATAACTTATTTAAGCTGTTTTTTCCCGTTTTCTTTGAGACCAGGAAACAATCAAATCCTAAAAATGTTGTTTTTTCTTTTATAATTACGGCAGCAACTTCTAGGCACTCTCTTTTCAGTAATACTTAAAATGCCTTTATCTCATGTACTGTAACCTAAAAGACTCATTTTAGCATGCAAACACTCATTCATGGAGCAAAAGGCTCATTTTTAATAGTGTTCCAACTATTAGGATGTGTAACAGGCTAGTCCAGTGATCTGTATGATCTGTACTAGATTACATAACAGGTTGACACACACAGACATTACAACATTACGACACGTTGCGTGATGAGGTGAAAGGATAAAGATACAGGTGAGCACAGGGAGATAAGACACCTGTTCGACCGCCAGTAAATCACATGGCAGCAACTTGGTGCATGTAGAGATGGTCATGATGGCCCACTGAAGCTCAAACTGCATATCAGAATGTGGAAGAAAGGTGATATAAGTCACTGTAAAGGCGGTATTGTTGTTTGAGCCAAATGGGTTTGAGTATTTCTGAAACTGCTGGTCTTGCTGGGATTTTCCTCCATGACCATGTTTGGGGTTTACAGAGAATGATCCTAAAAAAAAGAGAAAACATTTAGTGAGTGGCAGCTATCTGCTGCTTCCAGCAGGATAGCACACCGTGCCACAAAGCTCAAATCACCTAAAATAGGTTTCTTGAACATGACAATGAGTTCATTGCACTCAAATGGCCAATAGAGTACCTTTGGGATGTGGTGGAGTGGGAGATTCACAGGTCATATCAGTATGGACCAAAAATCTCTGAGGAATGTTTCCAGCAACTGTGCCATGAAGACTTATTAAGCTATTTCTTAAGGCAAAACAGGGTCCAAACCCAGAGCCTTTTGAAGTGGCCTGGTGAGTGTGTACATACACCATTCAAAGATCACCTCAAACAAATCCAATTTTAATCCACTCATCCTTTCTTACTCTTTTCCTAATATCAAATATATGTCTTCTAAACAGGTCCAGGTTACACAACAGAACAAACATGAAAGCAAGTTAGAAGTGAAGGCCGGGGGAACTTCCAAACCAGTCCTGATAAATTTTATAAGATACAGTAAAGTCGGTATGAAATACCTGAATTCTTTATTCACAAACAATTGAGCACAAAGCAAAAGGCGTTTCAGTATACATGAAGTCATTCTGTAGCATCAACATGATTTATTACTCACTGTGGCACTTTGGTAATGACATGCATAAAGCAAATTCTGCGGTTCTGATGTAAATCTAACTGGGCTTTTAGATAAAGATCAAAGACTTCAAAACCTTGCATATGTTTCTCAAACACGCAAACAATAAACACACACATGCACGTCCACACACACACACACACACACACACACACACACACACACACACACACACAAACACACAGATCCTGCATTTTATTGGATGCTCTGAGCCACAGAGGGCCTCTTCCAGGGAATAAAAAACTTTAGGAAGGGCCTAAACATGAAGTGATGCAATTTATCTGACATATCCTTCAATTGGTGTGATTGGAGAAGTTAACAATTCACTCTTTTTCCCAGTTGAAACCCCATGCTTGTGCCTCTTCCCTCTCTTCCAGTGCCTAGCTGATGAGGGTGCAGTGAGCATTAAAGGGCTGCTTTGAACAAAAAGATTCAGTATGAAAAGGAATGGGATATTAGGCACCATGAAGGGATCGCAGAGCTGCAGCTCTCCCTCCCTTGAAGCTGTCATATAATTAGATAAAGGTAGATTCTCTGCTCTGAGTCCATCCCCACTGAGAATTTCCTGCGACCTACAGGTCAGCCTGCAGACAGAACGGCAGGGAGAATGCAAGATGTTTCTACCTTCATGTCAAGGTGACATCACCTCACAAGAAAGAAACACAAATGATTACTGTATAAGGATTATTTGATGATAAAAAAAAGTCAGAAAAAAGACGCCTCTACATTTACCTTACAAATGACATCTCTGTGAGTTAAAAGAAAGCACGTTGAAGTGGTCTCACCACTGTGCTACATGCAGTCTGATTGCTCTACAGTCCAGGTCACAGTTTACACTAAAGCCCCAGCAGGATGGAAATTATTTTTATCATCCTCTCCTAACAATGAAGGAATGATTTATTAGTGGCGAGGCAACGCAACCGAGGAATATTTGGTCAAAAACTTCACTTGACGGGTGTAATCTCTCACTTGGCAATTGCTGTTCACTGTAAGCAATCAATGTAATGCTCAGTGAAATATCTTTATCTGAAAATCTCAAAATATAAATGTTCAGTGCCACAAGTCAGACACCCCGTGTAGTTCAATCAAACCAGAATGCTTGGCATGCTTTAATAAGCATAGGTGCACATTTTCCACTTTCAAATCTTTTGCCTCATTCTGACCCAGTTTTCCCAAAGCTTATGTGATGTACTGACAAATGAGCTCCTCTTCTGCACACAAAGTGCTCTGAAACTTGTACAATTGCAGGCCTTTGGGCAATCGTTTTCTTTGGATGAGTGATATTCAGAAAAGCAAACCAAAAATTTACCTTAACTCAGAATTGTTCATATAGATGAACAAATTAATTATTTATTTGAAAGTATACCCTATAATGACTCTAATTTCTTCATAGTTTTGAAAGTTGTGCATTGCACAAATGAATTCATATCCACAGTACCAAAGAAGGGATGTTTGATTTAATGATGCTCACCAAAAACTTTTAGGTAATTATATTATTTTTGGTCCTTGGTTTCTTGTTTCTTTGATTTAGATACTCTTAACTTCATTCATTCTAAATTAGCTGACAAGGATCACAGTAAAACCTGGATATGTATTAGTTTAGATACTGAAAAGGTTTTTTTTTAATCACAATGAAATAAGAAAGAAATATAAAATCAGGTAACCAGATTTTAAGTGAGTGCACAAAGTTAAATAAGTATATATCATCAAATATGGCTTTCACAGTTCATTAAAAATTAATCAACATGCCACAATTTTGAGAATCACAAGTTTAATTTACCCTGAGAAATGACAAAAGCCTTCCTTAGGCATTTGGTAAAGCATATTACTGAAATCATGTCAAATGACTGCTGACAGTTGCTTTACTGATCCCCAAATGTGACTGACGCCTTCTCAGTGTGCCTGCAAAGTGACTTGGTGGTATTTGTGATCTTTTCAGAAAATAAACAGTTTAAAAAAAACAGAAACCAGGGTAAAGATTGATGTGTCTTTTACCTTTAAAATAAACCGGCAAGCATTAGTGAACAGGCAAATGTCCAGGAGGACAAGGGGACTACATCACCTAAAATGAATGTAGTCCTCTTTTCCACTTTATCTCGTGCCTTCTGTAAAAAGATTTATAAGTATAGACTACCAAGAACCAAGGAGGGGGGGAAAAAACCTCTCACGAACACGACAGTGCCACTATGTCTTTGATGCTTAGTCTTCTAATAATGATCAAAAGTAGACTGGAAGATCTCTCACGTTGGCAGGGAATTGAGTTTCATGACTTTCTTACTAAAGTCACTAATCTCCCTCCTTTTGTTCTTTAAAGTTTTCCAGGTTCAGACAGCATGCTGAAATTCAACGCTCAAATGAAAGTGACAGCAGATGCAGTAATATTTTGAAATTATCTCGGGTTAACAAATTTAAAAAAAGTTATTTTTTGAAGAACCCTGAGCTCTTGTGGCCGTGAAAATATATTTTTTTGTGAAACAGAAATATTACATACACAAAAAAGGAACTTATATGTATAACACCGCCTCATGGCACATTTTATGTTCTTTTTCCTCAAGGTTGCTATATATCCCTAGTTGCTATATAGCCCTAGATGTGCTAATGCTGTAAAAGTGTTTATATATATATATATATATATATATATATATATATATATATATATATATATATATATATATATATATGTGTATATATATGTATATGTATATATATATATATGTATATGTATAAAGAAAAATCCCTACTGCCAGGACTTACATTGTCAGTCTTGGGACATAAATACATGGACAGAGTTCTTGAGCTAGGTTCTCTTTCAGAGAACAAAAAGGGGCACTGTTTAAAACCTCCCTGTTGTGTTCGGGTCATATCTGACCAATTTACAATTACTCATAAATATTGTGTTTTACATCTGATTGCCTCAAGGCCTTATGACATCCTCCACACTATGAACTTGAAAATATAAAAGTGATGAGAACCTTTTTCATAGAACTTTGAGTGTTTTAATCAACCTTGTTACATCTGTGGTGTTCCCGGTCAAAAGTGATAGGAAATGAATGGGAATCCACCCCACCTTTGGCCTCTGACCCCCTGAATGGCCCACTGAAGGACCCACTGAACGACCCACTGAAGTACTCACTAAGCTGAATTTGGTGGTGAAAAATGTTTCTTATGTTAATTTAAGAGCTGTTAAAACTGACCGGTCAATTGTGATCGGGAACACTAAAGTAAGGGGGTGGGGGTGCACACAACTGGAGGGTTAACTTAATCATACAAACTGATTGCCATTTAGAATTGAATTGCAATCTACTGCAGATTGTTCCATCAATACAAAAAGGTTATCAGAAAAGTAAGCGTATGCTATATTTTTGCCTGTGACATACAGAGCTGTGACTATTGTGGAAACCCAGAATGAGATGTTATCACACCAGCTGCATAACTGCTGTAAGATGATGATTCAGTGCTTTTGGCTGTATCCTGTAGCTCTTCATTGAGTTTTCACCCGAAATATTTAGAGAAGAAATCTACATTTTCTGTGCCTTAATATTGCAATTGTAATGTAACAGAGCAAAGCTTAAGCTGAAGAGTCAGAAGAAGCAGGTAATTACATGTCGCACACAGCCCATGGATGTAAAACAAGCCATTAAACATGACTGAGACAGCTATGTTACTTCCCGGGTCTGTGTTGTGATGGTAACCACTGCATCACAGAAGGCCAAACATTAATCAATTTATTCAAATAAAGAAAAAAATGTATCTGTGTTTTTAAACATAATGGTATCTGATTGGCAAGTTTTGGGGTTATGATGTGGTTGTATTGTTTCAGGTTTTAAGTCACATTTCTACAGAGCTGAGTGGCAAATCAACTATCATGTACTTCTACACATGAGAACACTTAGGATCCACGAGAAAAAAAAGTTATATTTTCTGCACATCTGACCGGTCAGCTGTAATACACACAAATCAGGTTTATACAGCAAACCTTTTTGTAATATAGCAGCCCTTCTCTCGATAAATCATGTGCATTCACTGAGCTAAATTTATCCTGAGAATAGCTGCCCCAATCTCCAAGACCTGAGATAGTCTCTATCCACTTCTAATGGAAGAGTTCACCCTTGTATCAGAACATATTGATTCCTTTTTTTAGCTGCCTCCTGTTTATTTGAATTGCCATGCTGTTTCCACAGAGAAACACAACATCCACACTTAAACTGTGTTTTGTTAGTAGTTACTCGCTCCCTCATCAGGCCTGCTTGTTTTTGACCCACTGATTTGATCTTGTGTTGGTCATGTTTGAAATGAACTGACTGCAACTGTGTTCATAAATTTGTACATTGTAAGCAGATCAACCACAGAACTTTCCGCTCCCATCATACTAATTTACCCTGCTTTGTAAATCCGGCCCCAAGTGTTTTTACTTAGTTTTCCAGATGAGACCCCTTTTGTAGGGCTCTGCAATTACAGATTCCCTCTTTCCTCATTTGATTCATGGCCTTTTCCATTGTGAATGTAGGTGAATGTCAAATGTTTCATTAATAAATCACACAATGTCAGGTAGTGAGGCAAATGTTGCAATACATCTTATTGTAACTCAGGCAGCTTGAAAAGGCTAAATATCAGATAGCATTATATGCATGTTAACACTGTATGTTACAGCTTGTGCAGTTAATGCAATGACTTTTTTACCGCTTGTAAGTCGTATAAAATCAGACAGTTTCATTGTTTATTTGCAGTAAATAAATTTACAGCTTCTTTTGTCCATTGTTATTCTGTCATTATTATGGTTCTGGGTCGTCGATCCATTGCTTTGTGTTTATGGACTTGACTAATCATTATGGTGTTTCTAGAGCGACTCATTTTTCCTAGTTTCGTTTTTCTTATGATTATTTGTTTTTCTTGTTGTTTTTCTACCTTGTGGTTCTGGTTTAGTTCCCTTAGTGTTTTCCTAGTGTGTTGTCTGCAGTGTTCCCTGTGTTTGTCAGTCTTGTTGTCATGTCCCATCCATTATAGTCTTTTTCTCTGTGTTCTGTCTGTAGCACACACCTTAGTGTCTCCCTTGCCTTCTGTGTGTCCCCCTCCTATTGTTAATCTTGATTGTCCTTGCCTGGGTCTCATGGTGGGGTCACTTCCTGTTTTATTTTGAAGCTACCTTGTCTCATGTGTGTTATGTTCAGTTTTGCTTCCCCTGTTCTGTTACTCAGATGTGTTCCTGCTGTGTTGTTGCCCATCCTCTCATTATCTTGTGTATATAAGTCTCTAGTTTATCGCTGCTTCCCGTCACGTTGTCAGTCTTTATGTCCTCCCACCATGTTTCCCACCCGTGCTGTGTGCTTCATGTTTTGCAGCTTAGTTACAATGCCAGGAATTTGTTTTGTACTTTGAGGTTGTAGTTCATGGAGCTGGCCAGATCTGAATAGTGTAAATGCTGTGTTAATATGGAACAAATAAATTTCTTGACGCAGTATGTAGGATATTTTATATTGTGAAATGTTGCGATATAAGTTGAGCCATGTAAGTGTCACCCCTTCTGTTGCAAGGCCCCCACAATTTATTTATATTTATAATGCTACTAAGCTAACACTACACCAATACTTTAATAACAGACTAAAAACCAACACATCCATTATGGCATAGACGAGTTGTGGAGTGGAGTGGAGATACGGTTTTCCTCTAATACTACAAACACTTATCCAATAAATATGCATACGATAAAATCGTATAGATATACAAAAAATGGTAATTGTATTATAATTGTGCTGGAAATGGTTAAAAGATAATAAAAAGCAAGTGTGCAGTTAAGGCACAATGGAAAAAAAAGATTTATTCAAACTAAAAGTAAAGTGCTAAAAGGGGCCGCTGTGGCTCCTAAATGTAAAGGAGAAATCTGTTGAGACACATCAATAACCATTCTCCTTTACACATGCACACAGCAAAGAATAACATGTAATATGCTTAAAATTACAAACCAAAATATCTGGGCACCAAAGAATGAGCAAATCACTACTTCATTTTATAGGTGGCCATGCTCACTAATAGCACACACAAAATTCTGCCTCTCAGTAATGCTGACCAACACCACAAATATACACAATGTCTCAGAAGAATATAAAAATGATGAAACAAGTGAAGATCAGGCAGCTAAACAAACTGAAACTGAGCAAAACAGAACAAGCAGCTGAAGCCAGGAGCTACTAAAGAAACGTGAATAAATCAACACGCCGCCGACAAATACGCAGTATGATTAAGTACTGTGTGGTGGTTCAAGAGAATTGAATGCCTAGCACAAACCTGTAACATGCCACAAATGAAGAACTAGCAGTAAACAACTACACAGCAACTTAATGTGGAAGTGGGGAACAGCATGCTGAGACCTCCAAGATCACAGCAGGAGCCAGAATAAAGCAGTATCCCAGTTGATCCCGAGTCCTAACCTGGTCCTTAACAATCAATGCAAATTATGAGGAATTTAGGCGTTGATCTACAGTAGCCTAATATAATAATACTATACTCTAATAACTATTAGAGTATAGTAATAAGTAATAACAACTACTGAACAAGAACTTACAGCAATGCACAAAAAGGAAAAGAGGACTTTGGGTTCAATGAGTCTATGCACAGATTGACAAAAAAAGAAGAGCGAAAACTGCTGATAATGAACATTTTTGGTGTTCAGTCACTTCTTCTACCTATTCAGTTTAGGGTAATGAGACAGTTGTAAATGATCCCTGCTGTCATGGCGAGAGCGGTGCAACCTGGACTGGTTGGCAGATTGTGGCACTGTACGTGTTGCACATGTTTAATAAAATTAAAAAGACTAACCCTCATAGATCACTATTGTTAATGGACAACTATGAAACTGTCAAAAAATCACAAGTTAATTTCATTTTAAGAGATTAAGACTGTCACCATAAATAGATCTCTAGCAATAATTCTTACACGAAAATCTGGGAAATCACATACTGAAGGAATGGTGAAGTGCATGCAGACAAACCAAAAGGTCCAGAGAAAAGAAACAAATCATTGTTGTTACTTTCAGAAAGAAAAGAAAACCTGTGTTTTCAGTTCAGGTCACCTTGGTTGCATTTAGATATGACATCAAATCTCAACAATAAACACCTCAAGTCGCTTTATACTGTAAGGTAAAAATCCTACAATATTAAAAAGAAAACCCCAATTATTTGACAGTCCCCTATGAACAAGCACTAGGCAACCGTGGGAAGAACAAACTCCCTTTTAACAGGAAAATGACGGAGTCAGACTTGGGAGGGTGAAGCCATCTCCTGTGGCTGGTTGGGGGGGTTGAAGGGAAAGAGAAAAGGAGAGCAGATTAAACCACAGACTATGGGAGAGAGAAGACGGAAGCATAAGACTGGTGTAGCTGGATAATAGAATTGGATGATGTAGCACCATAATTCACTAAGCATGTGTTGCACAGTCTGACATCCCTCAAATAGATTTTGTACAGATTGAAACCAAGATGTCATTTGATCCATCTTGCACAGTGTGACATGAAACAACTGTTGCTGTCACACAGTCTAAGGATTCGTTCAGGGAGCGATCACCTTCATGGTTAAAGGAAAACATTGTTAACTTTAGAAGGAATAATATACCTTTTACCTTGTCAACCTAACAGTTTTTCCTGCATTGGTACTGAACAGAAAGATTTAACCAAGTGTTCCTCGCTGTACAAGAAAACAAAAATAAAAATGATCATGCCAACATATCACATAAATGTCAACCCAGCTGTATGAGGAATGATACTAAAACTACTCTAATGCACTGTGGTAGAAGCATCTCTCAAGAAAGAAATTACAGAATAAATGAAATTAAATGAAGTCAATGTATAAAATTACACAAGTGAGCAATACAGGCTTGTCCTCGGTTTTACTACCCGAAGAGCTGATTGCTGCTTACAAGCCCCTTCCAGTGGGATGTCCTTGCGTAAGAAGTGTAATCTTAACATGCACTGCATTAGCAGCTGAGTCACAACAACCCTGCTGAAAAAAACCCTTTTCAATGTTTGGTGCTGTTAAATCCTACCCACTGATAACTCACTGTTCTAGTGACTACAGGAAAAGCAGCTGTGAAGCTATGAAACAACAACAACAACAACAACAACAACAACAATAATAATACAAATAATAACTACAATAGATGCTTATATTTATCAGTTCAATGTACTTTTGCAAAAACCGAATTATGAAGCATGTCAGTGCAAACAAACCCTGTTATATTTATTTATTTTAGCTTATTTTAGCTAAGTACAGTAAACATATGTTTTCTCTAGTTTTAGATCAGTATTTAGAGGATCCTAAATGTGCTCTGTATTATCCTTATATGAATACTTCAGGTTGTAGATGTCTTACTACATTTTGTCACTCATCCATGTGACTGCTTGTGACTGAAGAAGTCACTTGGATTACGAAATGGTTCTCCCATGGAAAACGCTACGTCCAAATGAACAGAATGACTTCTTTGGGGTCCAGATTGTAGAGTAACATGCTACTATTTAGTTCAAAGATGTGAACAGTGGAAAAGTGTGGAAATCAGAATATGAAACGAATACTACTTATTATGGATGTTTTGCTTTTACAGGGCTGCCTGAAAGGCAAAAAAGATAGTTGTCATAGAATAAACAGAATACAAAATATATGTGTTTAGTATTAATATACGTGTTACAACATGGAAATCTTGTTAAATAATTTATTATTAATAATTATGATCAAACTATTTTTCAAAGTATAGATGCCTAAGAGCTTTTTGACAACATTTTTTTATTATTTTGCACCAAAATAATAGTTTGGGTCTTGTTGCTCTTTTACCATGAACAGCGGAGATGAATATAGCGAGATATTTATGATTCTATTACTGCTGGATCCATCCATTCAACAGGATATTTTAGTTTGTGAGGTTTATAGTAAGGCAAGCTTTTGCTGGCAACATAAATAAGCATGAGTCAGAATACATTCCTTTCTTGCTGATGGCCTTTCAGCTCAATAAACAGGAGGAAGAGGAGGAGATGCAGAGGCTTGACTTGCTCTACTGTCCCCTTCCATCAAAACAGAATGCTAAATCAAAGCCCAAAGCTTTCCCTAACTTCATTTCATTTCTGTTTCCATCACAGAAGTTTTTGTGGGCTTTTTTTTCCATACCTAAATATCATCCTAATGGATGATTGGATAACTGTGCATGGTGAGATATGGCTAATGTTCTATTTTCCTATTTTAAATTTGGTTCAACCAGGGTATTTATTCACAATAAATAAATATAAGTCTCTCTCTTTGACATACGTACACACAAGTGAAAGAGCTTAAAACTAATACTGAAAAACAAGCCCTTTTCACAGGTGTTATTATAACTAATGCCAGTATTTACAAATGTGGGTTTATTTGTAAGTGCCAGGAAGCATCAGCAGTAATTATCAAAAGGACCTCAAACTGCTCTATCAAGTATAGGAAAACACCAACTCAA
Organism: Perissodus microlepis; assembly: GCF_051167445.1. NCBI lineage: Eukaryota > Metazoa > Chordata > Actinopteri > Cichliformes > Cichlidae > Perissodus > Perissodus microlepis. The sequence continues at coordinate 30,833,618 of NC_140461.1, forward strand.
TGTAGTACCAGAGTAGGTAGGTAGATAGATAGATAGATAGATAGATAGATAGATAGATGTTTAATTTGCATTAATCCAGGGCTTTTTAAGTAAAACAAAAGACATGACATGCTTTAGGAAACTTTTTTCTTTTTGTATTGTCTTGGCCCTGAATGTGTGAACCACTAACATCCTGTTAATAATCCCCTTGTTTGGCCTCGTCAAACATCAAAGGATAAAACACCACAGGCGTAGCCTAGTTTTGGATGGGGGTTTCATCTAGGGAACTTTAACACTTACAACTGGGAGAAGGGTATGTAATTGGTATTGAAGGCTTGTTTTTAATTATGTCATTTATTTAGAAAATTCCAGTCAACTACAAGATTCTCCGAAAACATGAACTTGTCTGTAGCTGTCTTAAACAATGCCACATTCTTGGAATACTGTAACAGGGGCGTGTTTGGTCTGCTGTAGGGCTGCAGCACTTTGTAAGGAGGCTAGAACAGTAGACTCCTTGTTTCCATGGTAACTGTGTGAGTGAATAGGAGGGGAACATGGTGGAGATGCTTTAGGTGAGTTCATTTTGCAAAATTATGTGACTGCTTAGTTTTCCGTTCTTCATCACTGGGCATCGCAGTGTGCATGTATGCCTGTGTTTGTGTGTGCATGTGTGTGCGTGTGTGTGTGTGTGTGTGTGTGTTGTTTTTTTCACATGATGTCACATGTGACTCACACTTACTGTACTTTAGTTTTCTCTTAAAATCATTCTTGAGGCTGAATAATGCTGATGGTACATTCAAGGTGGCAGATTGACAATCCTGATGAGGTTATCTTCACTATTTTTCCTTCCTCATTATTTCAGAAAGGAGAAGAGCTTTGATGTGTAAGAAAAAGCCTCTGGAGAGTTGACAACTGCGTGTATAATGCAAAATATCTTTAAACTTACCGCAGCTTCTGAATATCCAAAGTCTCTTTAAAATATTGGTTTTTCCCCTGACCTTTCTTTACAAAGCTACCATGTTTATTCCATAGTTTAGTCATTTGTTGGATATCAAACATCGACTTTAGAAACATCAAGGGTTTAAAAAAGAGCTGTTAATGCAAAGATGATTTCACCTACTGGCAGAGAGACATGCATCACATGAAACAGAATATTAAAGATTTTGTGCAAATGTATTGTTATCATGCTGTTAACTATATGCTCAAAGTACGAAGACAACTGCATTTATTTGGTTTTGCTTCTGCAGAGCTGAGGAAAATACGCAGTTTTAATTTATCGGCAGGGGGTTATATATGACATTGTTTACAGTCATTTATTGTAGAAGTAGTGACAGTAGTAATATACCTATAGCTTTTTTGCCCCCCCCTCCCCCCACACCCCCACTTCCCCTTTTCCCCCCACACCCCCACTTCCTCTTTCCCCCCTCCCCTATCCCCCTCCGCGTTCATGTGCGTATGCATGTGCGTGAGAACGGACTTTTTGCACGTGCATGTGGGTTCAGGGGTCATATGAGTTTACATGTGTTTAATAGCGTTTTTTTTTTAATGAAACCATTATGTGTTTTAATTAAACTCTTTTTAAAGGATTGTATAGGTCTCAGAGCTCTGTTATTTAGACATAGATGATTTAATTTAACTAGTTTAGGGGTATTTTAACTAGTTAGGAGCATTTTTCTTTTTCTTTAGTGCTCTGAAACACACAGAGGTTAATAGTTTCAAACAGAGTGCCGCACATAACAGGTATCCCTTTAGAAATAAACAGTGATACTTCTAAAAACCGTGTATTCCCACACAGCATTTAATTTAGCTAGTTTAGGAAGATTTCACTTTTCTAATAGTTTCACAGGCTAATAGTTTTTAAACAGAATACCACAAACAACATGTATCCCTTTAGAAATAAACTGTGATACTTCTAAAAGCACATATTCACACTTAGCCACACTAGCACTGTATCAACCCCAATGTGGCTTTAATGCAACTAGTCCTATAATTATCTACTAGTCACAAACACTCTGCAACAGTTAGACTCGATGATTACACATAGATGATTTAACTACTTAAGTGGCATTTTACTTTTTTCTTTAGCGCTCCGAAAAGACACAGAGGTTAATAGTTTTAAATAGAGTACCACAAACAACATGTATTCTTTTAGAAATAAACTGTGATACTTCTAAAAAGCACATATTCACACCTAGCCACACTCTGTAACAGTTAGACAGAGGGGGTGGCAGTTAGGCCCCCATCAGTCAGTGAGCGCTGTTATTTAGACATAGATGATTTAATTTAACCACTTTAGGGGTATTTTACTTTTAATTTAACTAGTTAGGAGCATTTTGCTTTTTCTTTAGTGCTATTTAGGAGCAAATAGTTTTCAAACAGAGTGCCACAAATAACAGGTATCCCTTTAGAAATAAACAGTGATACTGTTCCAAGGCCCTGAGAGATTACCGGAACCGCTATGGGATAATGATGAGGACTTACCCTATGTACCCACGTAATCGGTGATGAATTGTAAAGTTACAATTCTTTTCTGTAAAAAGCATTTTTATTTTTGTATATAAATAAATGCTGATGTTGTGCTATGGGATTGTATGTTTCAATTTTACTTATAATGTGCCAAATCACTACAACAGGCGGCTCAAGGCGATACCGTCCAGAGTAAGGATCTTGTTAGCCACAGTGTTTCTAAGATTTTTTCTAAGATTTTATCTGAACTTCGAAGCAGAAAATTAAAGCTCATTATGTGCCTAAGACATCCCGGCAGTTTAACCAATAAAAGTGGGTATCATATGCATAGCAGTGAAAATGTATGCTATGCCTTCTAAAGCACGTATAATGTAAACAAAACTGGTCTTTGCACAGAAGCCTGCGGAGCTTCATAATTAACCTCAGTGTGTGAAGAGGACTCTCCATTTAATAATAGCTGTAATAAAATGTTATGGCCAACGGTGTTAAACGCTGCACTTGGGTCTAGCAGGGAAGATTTCAACTTTTCAATATGAATGAAGTCTGAAAACTGATTAGATTAATGTCTGATGATCTTTTCTGTGCTTCTTCAAGTTTGTAACACCAAACATATTAAAGGATGATATAAGGTTCACAGGAAGAGTTTAATTAGACACACATTTACTATTTTTCTTTATACTCTTTCTTTCTTGACATGTTTAATATGCTTACTATCAGAGGAGAAAATGACCCTTGTGTAGTTTAAAAACTTTTTATTTAATCAAACTGTAATGTTGTTGAACTCTGACGGACGTGTCTTTTAATCTTGTCAACAAATCCTTAATCACCTAAATCTGCCATTTATCATCTAGTAAAATGTTCCCTCTGCTTCTGTTGTACATCTCCCCCGACACTCTCTGCTTCACCTGTCCTGTGCAGCTGGTCCAACCCTGCCTGCCTCCTTAAACTGGGGTGTTTAAATCTCTTTACCTCTGTTGTGAACTTCACACAAAGTTTGTGATAACAAAATCTACCTGACGAGGATCTCGTTTGAAAAAACACACACAGTCACAAGACAAAATAAAAACAGACTGCTCAAAGCAAAAGCAGAGCTCACAGCTGGTAGTACAAAAACACAGTGACAACGTGCGTATTAGATACCCTCAGTGCCAAAAGCATAAATATGAAAAAGGTGGGATCACCAAGAATATCCTAAAAATGGCATTGAGGTGGGTGTTACAGTGAAAAAACAAAAAGCAGCCAAATTTTCATCTGAAAATGTTGAATTTTAGTAAAAACAATGCTCTGTAGTTTGATACTGTCGTTACAGACAAAGCGGATGTTTAAAGCCTTTGGACGCACATTTGAAATGCACTCATTCTCCTTATCAGCTGGAAACATTAAAGCCGTAAAATGACTTTTTCGAACGGATAAAAACTATTGAACAACAGCAATGTTGAGCCTGTTCCAAAATTTGAATGTGCATGTGTTGAAGGTGTGGGTCTTGTTGAATTATTAAACATACTTTCTTTAATTTTTCGAGCCACAAAAACAACAACTTTTAATTTTCTTCTGCTTGAGTATCGGCCTCGGGTAGCTCTACTTATCATTGCTGAGTCAGTTGTCTGTTTGTGCTACTTTTTCAAGGAGCAGTGGATTATTGGTAAGGGTGACTTTATGTGTTTAGTTACTTAAGTGGAAGTACTGTGGATAGTTTTACCTTACATACATAGATCTGACGGTACAGCTTCTGAGGTAACTGTTTACAAAATGTTATATTCTATCCACAAGTTCTTTGCAATTTTACATTGATAAACATTATCCTTAACATATTTGACCCTCGTAAAGTACTATGGCCACCACACTGTCATTTAGAATTGTTTAAATAACTCGTGTCCTTCCATCAAACAGAAAATAAAAAAAAAGTTGCATTGTTCACTTTTATATCACAAAATGTTAGAAATATAACTGTTCATAACAAACTGAAAGGTTGGGAGTTTAAAATGCAAACCGATGGAAGCAGCAGTAGAAGACTATAATGTCACAGAGCACACGGTGTCTATTATTGTGTAGACATGTATAAATAAGAGCTTAATAAAGATGCTTAATTTCTTAAGAAATAAACAGGTGGAGTGGTCTTTATCAAAAGTGGATGTTGCACCTGTGGCTAAACCCCTGTACCCAAAAAACTTTAAAAATCTACTGTGTGTGAGGCTGTGTAAGTAAAGCTTGCCCTTCACACCCACGTGTAACAAACCATTTGTTGGGGGTTGTGGATTTGACACCTCAGCGTTGTGAAAGTGGGGAAACATGTTTCTGGCTGTGCATAAGATTTCTGCTTACAACTTAGAATCTCAGTTCTAAATGAAATTCAGATGTTTTTTTAAGTATGGCTAATGTATTATTTGACTTCTAAGGCACACACACACACACACACACACACACACACACACACACACACACACACACACACAAACAAACAAACAACAACAACACAGAGAAGAAGAAGAGGGGGTAGTTTTACTATGCATCATAAAAACGCAATCATTCATCTTCCAACTGTATCTTTCTGTTCTTGAAAAACCTAAAGAGTGTGTGAGACTGCTAGCTGTGTCGTTCAGCAATAAACTTATCTACAAATGTGTTAGTAAAGAAACTGCAAACTATAAAAGGAATCTGGATTTAAATAGAACATAGCAGTGATGGATTAAGTGCAGGAAACACTAGTATAATGTGTCTATGGAACAAATCTCCTTCAGCGTTCAAATGACCAAAGTGAGGACTGCAAGCGTTTCTCTCAGTTGGTTGTGTTCAGGGAAAAAGCAGCTAAATACACTGAGACTGCTCCACATTGTTAGCGAGTTAACTCTGGATATCTGTAGGTTTTGTCAAACTTGGAGTGAACAAAAGCAGAAAAACAGTAAAAGATTCAGACAGTGAAAGTCTGGTTTATTTTATGAATACAATGAAACATTTTACAGTCCACAGAGCAAAGTAGCATACATGATAAATAGATACACATAACACGGCCAGTGAGAAGTAAAACTCATCGTCTTACCACATGTTATATTCTGTAAACTTAAAATAAACCACAGAAATTAGTGTTTAGTGTTTTAATGTCATTATTAAAAAACATGAGTCAACATTACTGAAGTGACACTTTAACGATGCTTCATATCACAGTCTTTATGATGATAAAACATGTTCTCTCGTTAGCACATGTCTGCGCTGACACTTGTCATGAAAATGTCCTGAGCCAGGGTTCAAGCTTCCTCTTCAATCACCACTGATCATTAATAGGACGCACAAAAGAGTTGTTGTATTATCCCCATAAACAACATGCTTTTATAGAAATCATTGTGACACAAATATTTAGATTCTTGTTTCACAATGTGCCTGAACTCAAAATCTTTAGAGTTTCATATTTATAAAGTATCGCAAAGAATACATTTATACCATTGTATGAGCTACACTTCTTGTAAAAAAATAAACTGATTGGAAATGCGTTTGAGAAAACCTCCTGCTGTGACCTTCCTTCTGTGAGGGCACACACACACTCACACTCACACACACACACACAGAGAGAGAGAGGGGGGGGGGAGATCATTAATACAAAGGATTGGAGCCGTTTTTGGATTTTCACTTGTTGTTGGCTTTAATATGAACAGTCACATAAAATTCATTCCCAATTTTTAGCCTTTGCTTCAATTAAGATGTTTCTTTAAATCTACAACAGCTTCCTTTTCAAAACGTTTACTGACATAGTAAAGAAGTAGCTAGGGAACTCAGTAAGTATGAGCAACAATAGCTTAGGGACACTTTCTCCAATAAAGAGGATTTCATCATCTGCAGTTCGTCAAAAAGTGCCGTATTAAAAACATTTCAGCAGACCCTCAGAGTGCGGATACAAACTGTTTTCAGCTGTAGAGGTAGAGATACACTTCATGTACTTATCAACATACAGTTTAGAGGTTTGCATTAGAGTGCTTTGGTGCTTGGGCCTCTTTTATTTAGCACGGTTGTACCATTGTGAATTTAGCTATATAAATATGCTCAAGAGTCTATCATATGTTTGTCATGCAACTAAAAATTCAAAAAAAAAATTTTTTAAATCAGTAACTTTGCAAATTTAGAGGAATTGTTTTCGGACAACATATGTGTCACATTTTAAACAGGGTTTGAATAATCAGCACTGACATACAGACATTTATGCCCTGGGTATAACAGACATGCTTACCTTGTGAAAGGCCCTTGGATTTCTTGGAGCAGAGAAACACGCTGTATTGTTGCTCTTCTCTATTGTATAAGCAGCTCCCGACTGTCAGAAATGCTCTGTGCGGGTAGCAAAGTCGGCTCCAACGCACATTCAGGTGAAAAATAAAAAGTTAAAACGATATACCTTGCGGCAGTTGTGAAGTGCTGAGGAAAATACTGTGTGTCTGATGGGGTGTTTTTATATAGGTGGACTTGGTTTCAGTTGGGCTCTGAGATGCAGATATAAAGAGCAGGTTGTAAAGAGAAAGGTGGAAAAACTATGGTGGTTCGGTTAGTCAGTAGGAGGTGTAATTGTCTGCCTGTAGAGATAAAGGTGTGGGGTGTAAGAAAATGTGAAAAACCTTTGGAGGTTCAGATGGACATGGTTTCAGTTGACCTCTGACATGATAAGATAAGATAATGGATCTGTTTGTAATTAAAAAATGTGGAAACTATGGAACTACAGTTGAGATGTGTGCTAGGATGCTCTTGATAAGGGAGCCTCTTTTATTGTTTTATGACTTGTTTTGCTGACTGTTGGGGGCCTAACTGTAACCCACTCTGACTAACTGTTGCAGAGTGTGACTAGGTGTGAATATGTGGTTTTAGAAGTAACACAAGAAAAGTTTATTTCTAAAGGAATACCTGTTGTTTGTGGTGCTCTATTTAAAACTATTAGCCTCTGTGTCTTTTCGGAGCGCTAAAGAAAAAAGTAAAATGCTCCTAAAGTAGTTAAATCAACCATGTGTAATCTTTGAGTCTTACTGTTACAGGGTGTTTGTGACTAGTAGATAATTATAGGGCTAGTTGCATTAAAGCCACCTTGGGGTTGATATAGTGCTAGTGTGGCTAAGTGTGAATATGTGCTTTTAGAAGTATCACAGTTTATTTCTAAAGGGATACATGTTGTTTGTGGTATTCTGTTTAAAAACTATTAGCCTGTGAAACTATTAGAAAAGTGAAATCTTCCTAAACTAGCTAAATTAAATGCTGTGTGGGAATACACGGTTTTTAGAAGTATCACTGTTTATTTCTAAAGGGATACCTGTTATTTGTGGCACTCTGTTTGAAAACTATTTGGTCCTAAATAGCACTAAAGAAAAAGCAAAATGCTCCTAACTAGTTAAATTAAAAGCAAAATACCCCTAAAGTGGTTAAATTAAATCATCTATGTCTAAATAACAGCGCTCACTGACTGATGGGGGCCTAACTGCCACCCCCTCTGTCCAACTGTTACAGAGTGCGGCTAGGTGTGAATATGTGCTTTTTAGAAGTATCACAGTTTATTTCTAAAATAATACCTGTTGTTTGTGGTACTCTATTTAAAACTATTAACCTCTGTGTCTTTTCGGAGCGCTAAAGAAAAAAGTAAAATGCCACTAAAGTAGTTAAATCATCTATGTGTAATCATCGAGTCTAACTGTTGCAGAGTGTTTGTGACTAGTAGATAATTATAGGACTAGTTGCATTAAAGCCACATTGGGGTTGATACAGTGCTAGTGTGGCTAAGTGTGAATATGTGCTTTTAGAAGTATCACAGTTTATTTCTAAAGGGATACATGTTGTTTGTGGTATTCTGTTTAAAAACTATTAGCCTGTGAAACTATTAGAAAAGTGAAATCTTCCTAAACTAGCTAAATTAAATGCTGTGTGGGAATACACGGTTTTTAGAAGTATCACTGTTTATTTCTAAAGGGATACCTGTTATGTGCGGCACTCTGTTTGAAACTATTAACCTCTGTGTGTTTCAGAGCACTAAAGAAAAAGAAAAATGCTATAGGTATATTACTACTAGTGACAAACCACAGTTCAGTAACTGTGGTTTACTCAAACCAAGGGGACGAACCAGTTCCAAATGTAACATTTCATTCCGTTCAGTTTAACTTTATTTAAATTCATCAAACAGTCCCTTCAATAGTACAAAGAAAACCTCAACAATAAGAACACCAATAACACAATGAGCAAACACTTGGCGACTCCATAAAACTCCATTTTAATAGGAAGAAAGGACCAACAGAACCAGGCTCAAGGAGAGGAAGCCATCTGCTGTGGCCAGTTGGGAGTGAGGGGAGGAAGACAGGACAAAAACAAACTATGCAAGAGAACAAAAGATGATTAAATGATTAAATTCAGAGTGGTGTATAAACACATAATGAGTGATGAAGAAACACTCCATGCATCATGGGAAGCCCCAATCAGCCCAGGCCTATTGGGGGATAACTAAGGTTCATCTGAGCCATTAATCCAGCCTTAACTATATGCTTTACCAAAAAGGAACATGTTTAAGCTTATACGTAGAAAGAGTGCTTCTCCTCTGATGCCAAGCCGGGATCTGAAGAGGGGTCTGAAAGGCTGAAAGCTGAAGGCTTTGCCTCCTATTCAACTTTTAAATACCATAGAAACCACAAGGAAGCCTGCAGTAGAACAGAGGTGCTGTATTCGGTGATACGGTACAGTATGAGGTCTTTAAGAGAAACACAAATAGTTTATTTTCTAAAAGTGATAACCTTCCAATTTAAATGCAGTTAAACACAGTGACTCACTTGTGTTCTTAATATTTTTATCTTTAATAAAATTATTTAAGGTAAACAAAAAATTACACCTGTAACACTTTTCCTGTGCTTTTCAAATTTGTAAAAAGAAGCTTAAATAGAATAAAAATAATGAGTCATTGTCTAATTAAAGGGGTCGTGAGCTAAAAAGGTTGAAAGCCACTGGAAAATTACCCTCATGCCAATCAGCTGTCAGACACCAACAGCTTGCCCTTCATGGTTCATTGAAGTACTGCTGATTGTCCTTCCTCTTTCTGGAGATTTAGCCGTGCCTCAAGTTTTAAAGAAAATGTAAGCACTGTAAATTAAGTGTGGCTTTGTGTCCACTCTTGCGCTCTTGCTTTTGTTCACGCTGTACAACAAATAAATATACTCATTTGGCATCACTGCTGGAGAGCATTAAAACCTGCTTCCTAGACATAAATGGGTGGCTTGGTGTAGCACCACAAGCTGCGCTGATAGAGTTGTCCTAAAAAGCTTCTGGATTTGCTGCTGGACAGAGACCAAAGTGCTTTAAAAGTCCATCTGGAGGCAAATATAGCAGATGATAATGCTTTGCAGTGCCATTTACAAAAATCATATTCTTTTGCCCAGATTCAGCCCTCATCTGGGCAGTTTTCTGTTTAATATTGTATTCAATTTTGTAAGCCAAGATCAAAGAGTTTATGATAACAGAACTCATTGTATTAGGAAAAGATGGCCACCCAGCAGTCAGAATATTTTGCATGGATTAAGAAGAGCAGATGAAAGAGTAAAATAAACACATTTCAGCTTTTCTATAGCATCTTCTTTCTTTGTTCTCTTGAGAGTAGCGGGGATATTGCTGCTTTCTCACACTCCCACCCACTCCTATTACAAGATGTGTCTTATGTGGCTGTTGATGTTTATTGCTCTCGCTGCTGGCCATATACCACTGAAAACTGCAGCTTATCCTCTTCCCAACACAAAAACCTTACTTGGTGTTCCCACTAACGTGCACTCATAGGACCAAACAACAACAGCATGTGCTACACCTTGAGGTATTACATCAAAGGTGGTGGTGCTCGTGGAGGCAGTGGGAATTTTATTCAGGATTGGGGAAAGGACTAACCTCTGGAATGTTTTTGCTCGACATTTTAAAAAACATTATGGATTTTGCAGAGTAATTTCATTACCCCTGTGACCAATAAACCGCTACATCATTTGAGGTGGAAACAAACACTTCGCCCTCAAGCAACTCTGCAACAGCTACTCCTTCCTGGTCTCATTACAGGACAAACTCTTCTCCAAGGCTCCTCAGATAATAAGCTGATAAGTCAGATGACAGAATATGCCTTGCATTAGTTAGATGCCAAGGGCTTACACTGGCCTTCCATGTTGTCCTTGGCCTCTATTAAGGAACTGCAATAAAGAGGCTGGTTACCACTCTGTAAAGGTCATGTTTATGGTCACCAGGGTTGGGTAAGTTACTTTTAAAAAGTAATTAATTACTAATTACTTAGTCAATATTGTATTTAAAATACTTATCTAATTACTGTGTCAGAAAAGTAACTTAATTTAACTAAATACTTCTTAAAATCCCTATAAACCTTGAGTGGGCAAACAATAGAAATTAAACTCTTTAAATAATAAATACATTTTTTTTAAAGACGGAGACTCTACAGTACGCAGCGGTAGCATCTCTTCCACAATGTAGCCTGCAATCATTTTTTTAAGCTCACCTTCAGACGCTTTCTGTGCTGCTGAAGTAAAATCAAGTTTTGCCTGCTTAGCAGGAGTTGCCGCGGTGTTATCCATGGATGATGAACAATCACTCAGAAGTGTTCGTCTATGCTCTCGTGTCAGGCGCTTCAGTAGATTACTCGTGCTATTAACAGCAGCCGATAGTTTTTTCTCCCCAGGACATAGCTTACATATTACTGTAATATTCTTGTCTGCTTGTTTCAGAAAAGTGAAGAGACGGGAATATGTCCATTTCATAAAACAGCCACTCGCTTAAGCCGAGTCCGACATCTTCCGCTTTAGAATACGACTATGCAGCAAACTGGCGCGAAATGACGTGCAGCTGCACTACAGCGATGTTAAAGCGGCAGAGTTTACTTCTACGTTTAGAAGATAAATTATTGAAATTAAATAATGATATTCAGCGAGTTTAATTATTTTACAATGTAACGCAAGTACATTGTAACTGTAATTAAAATGCCTAAAAATGAACAGTAATTAGTTACTCTACTTTTTCAGTGGAAAAGTAATTTAATTACAGTAACGCGTTACTTAGTAACGCATTACACCCAACACTGATGGTCACGTCTTATATATGTGCATACATGTGATAATTCATCTATGAGACCTTATAGAATTTTATAAGTGCTTATAACCATGCAAAACAACACACAACACACATGTTAGAAATATTTTAATTAATAATTAATTGATAAATAAAGACCATTTAGGAGCTTTAATTAAACTGACATTACCATAGACACTCATCAGCCACTTTATTGGTTACCTGTTTCACAACACCATTAATTCTTCATGGCACAGGTTCATCATCCACGGTGTGAATCTTCCTTTCCACCACAATCCAAAGATGCTGGATTAAGATCTGGTGACTGTGCAGGACCACAATCATGCTCAAGGAAATCAGTTTGAGAGACATTTTCATAGAGAAAATTAATGCTCAATACATAATTTATTTAGTTTTTAAAAATTCTTTTCCATTCTCTGTAAACCTTAAGACTGCGAGGGAAAATCCCAGCAGATCAGCAACTGTCAGGAAACAACAACTCATCCTACATTCAGGCACTTCCATGACTTCTCTTCCTGTTTCTGAGCCTCAGTTTGAATGCAGGTTTGAGCTCAGCAGGTCATTATGGCTAAATTGAGTTGCCATGTGACTGGCTGAGATACTTGTGTTAGCAAACAACAACAGGTTTACCTAGCAAAGTGACTGGTGAGGGTACGGTTATTAGCATTTTTATGACACAATACAATGTTTATGGGGGTTTTGAGGAGTATTTGCTGTCTGCTAGTGAAGTGTAAAAGCTTTATGTAAAAGCTATGAACTCACTACTAGCACTGACAGCACATGCTCACATGTGAACTAACACCTTTCTTAACTCGTGAAATTCACACCTGCGCTTTGAGATTGCCCAGTACTACCTGTATCATTTGTCACTGTATATGGTGTGAGTTTTCCAGTTTTTGCTAAGATGAGAAATGATGTGTTTTAGAAAATAAAACACAATTTTTTCTTTCATTTTCTTTTCTTTTTTTTTTAAATTGAACATTATTTAGTATAGTGTATAAACACGAAAATTGCAATACTAGAAACTACCTTCCTACTTGTCTTCTTATTTAGCTTCATCTCACGTCTGATTACTGTACACAGTGCCAACAGCAGCAGATAATTATCATAGTGTGGATTGCAAATTATTGGGGGACACTCCTCTGGTTGCCCTCCTTTCATTACATTGAGCTTTTCATCGCCCTACACATTAACCTCTGTCCGGACTTCACTGCTTTTGCACGAAATGTCATTGTCACTTTACCAAAGAGTCAATTTTGTGTGACACGTTAACGATTTTGCTGTTTCTGTGGCCAAACGTAAATAATTTTTTGCTGGTCTTTGGTCTAAATGCAACCTTGACTTATTTGAAATTCCTCTCATGCATCTTGATATGCTGTAATTGGATGCTGGTTTCATTATGATCAATTTATCACATTTGGTTGACTTCTCCCAGACATTTCTTTGGTATTCTGTTTGATCCAAAAAATATCGTTTGTACAAGGAAGTGAAATGTTAGAAAATGTTTCCACGATTTTTTTTTTAAAAGTTTGGGTTAGGAGATAGCCAAGTTTCCTTAAATACAGAGTAGTGTTGTGCTGTGTAGACATGGTTTTTAACTTTACCAGAGCTTTGACATTTTAATGAGTCTATACAAGTACAACAGTTTTGTAAGAATAACATTAGGGTTAGCACTTTACCAATGCAATCACTTAATTAGTTGGCACAGTGGTGTGGTGTTTAGTACCACAGTAAGAAGGTACTGGGTTCAAATCTGATGGCTGGGTCTGTGTGTTCAGCATGTGCTTGTATGGCCACTCCCACTTTTTTCCACAGTCCATAGATGTGTATATTAGGTTCACTCAGAGTTCTACATTGGCTGTAGGTGTGGTTAGTCTCTGTGATAGCCCTCTTCTTCATTTTTCCACACCTTTCAGGACCATGTAGTCCTTGGATATCTTCATAGTTGTATTTGTAGCCTACTTTACCTGAGCTCATTCTGACTTTGAATAGGCTTCCCCCCTTTGTCATTGGAGAATCCATTAATAAATGTTTAACCCTTTGAAGCCGGTCGGAGCGGGAACGCTCTTTTTTGCGTACCTATTTTTAAATCCCAGTAGCACTGCAACCGCACAAGCTAGCGCAATAATTTTTTTTGCATATGAAACTGGAGGAGTTGTACTTACATCTTATGCCATCAGCTTGTCCTAAGTCACGGTTTCCTTCCACATAAAGCTTTGCAAAAATTGCATAAAAAGCGCTTGCAGGAAGAAAAACATAATATTCCAGAAACAGGCTTTGCCGATCCGATCAGCTGTTTGTAACACTTCCCACATTGAAACAGACGTCAGCGCGAACGATGGCATGTCCTCCATTTCCTGCCCGAAACCGGAAGTGACGTCATTTTCGCGGAAAATGTAGTTTTTTACTTGTAGGCCTTAAGAGCCTATACTGGTGTTTTTATAAGTCATGTTTGACTTTATGCTTTTCTGAATAGTTGCTGGGATGCTTAGAACTCGAATTGCACAGCTGGAAATAGTTTATTTTGATGCACATGCTGTTTTCTTTGCAAATTTGCATCATAGGATTGTTTTTCGTTTTTCCTGCAGTATATAAAAATTGGTGTATCTCAAAAATAAAACTATGAAGACACTCAAAATAAATTTCCTGTTGTTGTAAACTATTTTTTGCAACTTTTTTGTATTTAAAGTTTTGAGGGATAAGCCTCTTAAATTTCTCCAAGTAGAAATATATGTAAAAAAAACAAAAACGATTTTTTTTGTAGTTTATTGCACTTTTTTGCAATTAATGTAGTTACTATGGACTTAATGCATACATATTATTAAAATATGGGCTATAACAGTTGTATTGATGTATAGCAACTTGAAATGCTCCCAAAAATGGCACTACAGCATGTAAAAATATAAAGTAAGCTCTGGCGGACTTGGTTCTATGGTAGGTCTTAAAGGGTTAAAGAGTCAGATGTTTGATCTTGTTTCAAGTCACTTAGTTGTTAAAGCTGATGGCTAAATGTAATTAATGGCCCACGGTGTGTTTATGTGAGGATTCTGAAGCTGGATGTCACAAGGCTGACACAGTTACATGAAACATGAGGGGAAAAAGAGGTCCAGCAACTCAAGAAACCTGTATTAAAAGTTTCAATGCACACATTTCATATAATATAAGCCTTGCATTCATTCTTATTATATTTGGTTGCTTAGTTGCATAGTTGGTTGTTAGTCACAAGGCACTAACTGTTGCTTGGTTAGAGGGTTAGTTTGTTTTTTGGGGGGTTTTTTTGTTCCTTTTTTTTACTTGTGTAGATAATGTCCTATTTTCCACTTATGTTTTACAATGCTACATGGTTTAATTCACCTCTCAGCATCACCAGGACCTGCAGCTTAACTGAGCAGCCATAAAATGGCCATAAAAAGCTTAATGTAAACCCTTTTCGTGACAATTGACATATTCATTATTAAATGTCAGCATCACTGACATTTTAATTGTTTTCTTTTCAGTATTTATCATTTTTTTCTGAAATAAAAAGACTAAAATGTTTTGGGTTTTTTTTCATATTTATCAGTTTTTATTTGCTTCATCAAATACAAACCGAACCACGAATTTTGTCTTGATTTGCCAAATCCCCATTTCTCTCGTCTAGGCAAAAGACTTGATTTTGTGAGCTTCAGAGGTATAACAAGCTTTTTCTGCAAATCAAGATTTTTTTTTCAGTAAGTGCTGCCCACACTTATTGAAAGAATTAATCTGCTGCAAATCTGGTAATGTAATAGATTTATTGTTAGTCAAAGTTTTGTGTCAAGTAAAAGTCGTGGTCAAAAGTGACTCAATTTATTTTAAAAAGAAGTTTGTAAATGTACAAATAAGGGTAAAAAACAATCCCATCAAGGCGATATAATGCAAAACAGATTAAAACAACTAAAAGAGTAAATAACTCTGTTCAACTGGATGAGAATGCTGACTGGGACTACAGCCTGTTTAAAATTAAATCCACCTGCTTAGTGAAACAGGAATAATCCATGTGATTTAT
Organism: Perissodus microlepis; assembly: GCF_051167445.1. NCBI lineage: Eukaryota > Metazoa > Chordata > Actinopteri > Cichliformes > Cichlidae > Perissodus > Perissodus microlepis. Next base: position 30,849,162 of record NC_140461.1, read on the forward strand.
TGACCGTGATTGATTAGTTATGCCTGCAGTTGCCTGAAGGTGGAGCTCTGGCCACGATGCCTCATTCACAAGGAAGCTGCTGTGTCTGAGCTTCTTTATTTATTTATCCCCTTTTCGGGTATTAAATGAGCATTTCTGCTTTTGAACTGTACAAATATATATGTTAAGCTGCACTGACTTTGTTTGCAAATGTACCAATAGGATATTAGGAATGTTTAGTTAATTTATGTTAGTATTGTTAGGATACTGTTAAGCAGCTAGCGTAGCTAGGCGCTCTAGCTAAGCTGCGCTACAGCATTTTGTGCATATTGTATTTGATTTCGTTTAAACACGTTTTATTTTGATTGAAAGGACAAATGCCTTTCAATATTTTTACACGAATGCTTTGTTTATTTTCAATCTTTACTCACCTGTAAGTGAAAGGAAAGAAAACTGCCTTGAGATGTTGTTTTTTTGAACTAACAGAAAATGTGCATCGTTGTTAAGCTGCTTCATACTTTTGTATGTATGTCTGTATTTCTAGGTCATTCACAATGAAGCTGTTGACTGAGAAGCATCACGTCCAAGCATCTTTATTGATTTATCCCCCTTTCAAGGTGCAACAGTAACTTTGATACAGTCTAAGTCAGGAAACATACATGAAATGAAAACGACTACGCTGACTACGTTGCATCGATAAATGCATCAATGATGTCATACCGCAAATTACTGTACAGACTTACGCCAGCCAGAAGACAGCTGCCTGTATATCTGGAAATCCTTGTGAGTACAGAAAAGCCCGGTACACTCAGAAGAGCAATAAAAGCGTCTAAAGGACAATACAGGGAAAAGGTGGTGTGCAACATCGAGGAGGCTCTGAGCCTAAGAATTTAATAGCGATGTACCATTGTAACCTGTATATGACAATAATAGAACTTGAAATGCAGGAAGTTTGAATTGTTTGGTATGTTTGCATGAAAAATCACCTAAATGAACATTTAAAAGGGCAGTAATGTGCTTTGGCATGCCAATTATTTGAAAATTGTACTCCATTACTCCAGAGAGCTTACTCTACTACCTGCTATAACTGTCCATTTCTGCTTTCTGTTCTTGTGCATGCTTGTGTTTAAATGACTCCCCCTCTCCCCACAGCATTCCCAGATACAAATCCATTTTTCTGGTAAAGATGAGAAATCTGTTTGAACAATGTGTAGGTATCCACTCCCACAGTGGGCAGGACAGCAAACCTGGTTTTGTTCTTTGACAGACTATGGAAAATCAAAGTCTTTGTCGTGTCTTTAACAGATTGTCACAAAAATACGAAGCTAAAAGCATTTTTTTTTTAAAGTGTGGGTGTCTCAGTTTGAGTGCTCAGTATGTTTACGTCTCCTTTGAAAAAGCAGGTGCAAGGTTTACTGATGAAAAAGGCTTGTGCTGGCGTGGCCTTAGTCATCTTTGCAAAAAGGAGACATGCTGTGTATCTCACATAAATGTGCTGACGAAGGCATACATAGTGGGTCTCATTATTTCTGGCAACTGAAAATATACTGTCATATTGAAGGCAGCAGAGGTTGTTGGCTTATAGATGATCAGAAGAAATTAATATACGTCAAACTATGGATGTAGTTTCTTGCCCTGTATCCTTGCTGTTAAAAAACATTCAGGCATTTGATGTCTTGAAACTGGATAGATACTGAAATATCGATTCCTCACATTAAAATATCGATATTTTAGTAATTTAGGGTAAATTTGTAGTTTATCATTAACAGGAACACAGTGGAAAGAACCTATTTCATTCGGATTGTCTACATTAGAAGGAACTACTTCCTCTTCCGCCTTTCATAGTCATGTGCGAAATACGGCTGTATAAATGTGTCGCAGCCCCTTGGCGTGCGCTCTCACAACAATGGCTGAGCATAATTGTAGTCATGTGCGGACGTATTTTACATCCACAAACAGCCGAGACGTGGTTTGCGATACATGTGGCAAGAAAGTGAGGTGTTGTGGCAACACCACAAATTTGTCAAACACCTCAGAGTAAATCATATCACAGAATATGATGAGCGTATGTTGAGGCGAACTGAAGAGGAGGAGTGGACAGGGGCGTCTCTCACGGAGTCCTTTAGTGCTGCAGGCAGGCAAGGTGTTCAAATAGCGCACAACTTCAGGTTTTTTATTTCTATATGATGAATTCTGCATTATTACGTGAAAGAACAAGTAGTCTGATGTCCTGTAATCATTATGACGCTATAATTTTGTACAAAGTATCAGTATCGGATCAGTATCGTCGATACCACCCTGAATTTTACTTGGTATTGGATCGGAAAGGAAATCAGTGGTATCGCACATCACTAGAAACTGCATCTCTAAAATGTGTGTTCCCATTCTATTAATAACAAAAATATAAAAAAGGCAGAAACTTTTGGGTAAATGTTTTCAAATCTGTTATATATACTATGATTTTAAAGATGTAGAAAGAGTATTTGAGCCAGACACGGGTTCATCATCATAAGAAAAATAACAAATGACTATTACCCATGAACATTTTCCCAGTGATGGCAGTGTGTTCTACTGTTATCAAATTACTGACAGACATTGTGTCTCACTGGTGGCAAAAATGTGAAGCTATCTGTGTGTGAGTGTAGGAGGTATTGTACAGTTCTCTTTCAGCTAGTTCAGTGAGTTACAATACATCATTATAGCTTTTGCTGTTGTGAGACAGACCAGTAAAGGCATTTCTTGACCTTTGCTGAAGCATAAACAGCTTGTGGAATAGCTCATTCTCCAAGTCATCTGCACGTGTAACCGGTGTGATTCTGCGTTGTGTCTGATAAAAAAGGTAAAAGAAAGAAAGACCTCCAAGTAAATAATTTGCCCACTCCAGCTCCTCTCCCACAGGGGAATTGTAGAAAAAGGGGCTGGCATTTATTTTTACATTAAACATAAAATATGCATTTACACGTAACATATTTGACATAAGATAAAACAAAAACAACAACATGAAATCCGACATACCTGATAAAAAAGGTAAAAGAAAGAAAGACCTCCAAGTAAATAATTTGCCCACTCCAGCTCCTACGACCAAATACAAACAGTGGGGAAGAGGGTTAGCTCAACCCACCACAGCTCCCAAGCTAGCAAGGGTATATATTCATGCTAGCATTTATGGTGCCTAAAACACATTTATGATACACACATACTACACACTTATAACATCTTACAAAAACAGGCTTAATAATGACAATAACTGAACTAAAATCGCAATCATAAACATCAGGGTGGCTAAATATGAATTATGTGTGTTTTAAGGTGTTGGAAAGAAATGACACCCACCTCTCCCACAGGGGAATTGTAGAAAAATGGGAGAGGCAAAAGGGGTACACTGTATTTATAGTATTGCACCAAAGAAGAAGAAGAAAAGAATGAGGAGGGGCTCTAACTGATAATGAACACAACTACAGGCTTGGAGGTCCTAAAAGTCAGGTATAAAAGGAGCAGTTTGGGGGTTTAGGACACATTTTGTGTAATTATAACAATGTGATTTATGACTCTGTTACACACGTTACCTCTAAACTCCACAAAAGTGTTTTTTTTTTAGGTAACTCAGGCGTACGGACTGTGAGGCACCTTCATTATGTTAGCGCTTCAATTCTGAACGATGCTTCAGTTGAGAGCTTTTTAATGAGTATATAAACTGAAATTAAATATATGCACGCTCACCTGCCTCTTTGTTGGGTGCACCTGTTAAATTGCTCATTAATGTAAGTATCTAGTAAGCCAAACAGCTGCCAGAAACTAAAGGCAGCAAGGCATGATCAAGATGACCTGGTGAAATTAGAACTGAGCATCAAAATGGGGATAAAAGGTGATTCAAGAGACTTTGAATGTGACACGGTTGTTGGTACCTGATTGGCTGGTCTGAATATTTCAGAAACTGTTAATCCACTGGGAGTTTTCTGCACAACCATCACCAGGGCTTACGGGGAAGGTTCAAAAACCTCTGGGTGAAATGTCGGAGGTGAATATCCAGACTGCTTTGAGCTAATAGGAAGACAACAGTAACTGAAAAAAAACCCCACTTATTACAACCACGATATGCAGAAGAGCATCTCTGAATGGACAATATGTAACACCCTACCTGCAATAATAATGTTTCTTTTTACTGTGTCTACAGAATTTTAACTTCAAGCTATCAAGGCATCAATGTGGAAGAAGAGCAGGTAGCAGAGACGATGGGTCTGTTCCTTGAGCGTAATGAAAGTGGACAAGTTGGGAATGTGGGAATTCTCATTGAGGGCTCCATCCTACTCGACCACTTTGGGTATCTCAGCAGAGCCTGCTGCTACTTGCATGGACTAACTTATGCCTTGGACCTGAAATAGCCCAAAACTCAACAAGATACATTTTTGAAGTATTTCAAAAGATACTTGTTGAAGTCACTCCTGAGAAGTTGTCAACAAAGGCCCAAAGACTAAAAAGCAGCTTAATGACCTCGTTGACTGTTATGTTGATAAGCACAGATGAGACAGAGCGTAACCTCAGTTATTAGTGAGGCTCTTATGAAAGCATGAACAATCTATGGGTTAATTTCACCAAATCATCTCAAAGTGTTGTCTGACTGATTGTGTGATCTGATGTTCTTCTGGCTGCACATTTATGTTTTGCATTGATATTCGTTTTTTCTTTCTTCAATCGTTCCTGTGAGGTATGAATCGTCTATTTTGAATTTAGAGTTTTAAGACAGTTCACACAAAGTTACTTAAATGTTGTACTTTCTAAGGAGAAAGTTGTTCTTGCATTTTCTGTGTCATTGTTAGAAATTCCAGTTTTTAAAAAAGCATACAATTTATGTATTTTAATATCTTAATATTAAGCCATATATGCTGTATGCTGCAGAGATTCTTCAGAGTCTTCAGTCTGGTTCACATAGTATTTTTAGTTACATTTACTCAATTAGTGAAGTATTTCTGCTTAGTTCATTCAGATGTAATTGAAACTATTACTTAGATTTACTTATTACTCCTGTTTTGTTATAAACTCAATATTTTTAAGTGTGAAAATGTTATACTACTTAAATTAAGTAGTACACTTTTTACAGTGTAGCTCCTGAGAACAGCAAATTCATACCTGGCTGCTGGTATTTAAAAAAAGCAAGCACTCACAGCCTAACTAGTGAGTTTCTCACAATACTAATGCATGATAGGCACATTTTAGTAGATGGCCTTTGTCGTTTTGGTACCAGCTTGGAGCAGAGCTAAAAGCATGTTTCCATCAGAATAGCAGTAACACAATAACTGCTCTTTTATTTGGAGTTTCATAAATTCTTGATTCAAATAATAATAATAATAAAAAAACAATTCAGAATACATGCAACAGTGTACTGAAAGGATGTGAATTGTATGTATAAAGCCTTTGAAATCAAGTCAAGTCAAGTCAAGTGGCTTCATTGTCCAACCATGTGCAGTGGTACAGTACACAGTGAAACAGACAACGTCCATGGTGCTACATATGACATATAACAGACAATCAACACAGGACTACATAAAGTGCAATTTGCAAAAATCACAAAAAAAAAACCCCAACAAAGACCGCGCAACAGCAGACAGAACAGAATGATACAGACAGAAGGCAGTGCAGGCACAAGACAGTGCAATAGAGAAGTGCAACAATGACAGTGGGTTGTGCAAAAGACTGAGCATTGTGCAAAAAGTTACTTGGTTTATGAAGGTGTGTGTATGTGTGTGTCAGCCCAGTCACTGAGTGTTCAGGAATCTGATGGTTTGGGGGAAGGAACTGTCTGGCATTGAGGACCTGAATGCTCCAGTACCTCTTGCCAGAAGGCTGCAGGATGAAGAGTGTGTGAGAGGGGTGCGTAGGGTCCTCCATAACGCTGGTGGCGATAGGTGTCTGTGATGGAGGGAAGTGAGGCTCCAATGATCATCTCGGCTGTTCTCACTATCCGTTGTAGGGTACTACGATCCAATACAGTGCAGTTACCATACCAGACAATGATGCAGCTGCTCCTGACACTCATGATAGTCCCGCTGTAGAAGGTGGTGATGATGGATGGTGGGAGCCGGGCTTTTCTCAGCTTCCGCAGGAAGCAGTGACACTGTTGGGCCTTCTTAGTTATAGAGCTGGTGTTGAGGGACCAAGAGAGGTTCTCCACCAGGTGAACACCAAGGAATTTGGTGCTCTTGACGACCTCCACAGAGGATCCATCAATATTAAGTGGACAGTGATCTCTCTGCGCTCTCCTGAAGTCAACATGTTTTCTTTTTTGTCCACATTCTTCATAACTAGATGATGTGGTTCAAACTGTGCATTGCAGCACAGTCATGAGTCAGCAGAGTGAACAGCAGTGGGCTGACCACACAGCCCTGAGGGGCTCCAGTCCCCCGTGTGGCGGTGTTGGAGATGCTGTTACCGATCCGGACTGTCTGAGGTCTCTCCGTCAGAAAGTCCGGGATCCAGTTGCAAAGGGAGGTGTTGAGCCTCAGCAGGCTCAAATTGACATTTTTGCATACAATTTAATTAAGTAATAGTTGTGTCATAGTTGTGATATTGCTTTGAGTCGTGATCAACAAATCAGTGGGTTATCAGAATATACAATAAATTTAAAAACATTTATGTCTTTTATTAATTATTCTTATGTTCTTGCTTTCATAATTTAATTGACAGAATAATTGTTAGTAATTATTCAATCAGAAAATAATAAATTACAATAATAAACTTGCTTGTTGTTGTTGTTGTTCCTTTAATTTGCTTTTTCTGTATTTGTATTGCAAATTCTGGAAGTCAGCCAGAGCACGAAAGTTTCATTAGTGGCCTCCCCAGAGAGGAAAATAGTCCATCACAGTTGGCAATTACCGGGACAGTCAACACTAGTTCACCAAACAATAAAAGAGATAAAAATTTATGTAAATGAAAATTTAGTTCAATTTAATTTCTGTTGTTTTTTTTTTTCATTTCTCTAAAACATCACAATGTGTTTTAAACCAAGCAATCTCAAAGCTCAAAAGTAATTTGACAATTGATTGGCCAAGTAAGGTCTGTTTCCTCATAATTCAATAAGAAATTGAGAGGATATGGAGATCTTTTCACTAGAACTGCCGATATGAAGTCCAAAGAAATGTCAATGTGAGTGAAGGAACAGATGATTAGGTTTAAAACTTTTTTTCCTGTCTAGTCATGGTTCCTTATAAAGAATGTGTAGATCCATTTTATAAACTGTATAAACTGCACTCTCACAGCAGTGCTTGACTTCTCCTGTGCACTCCTATACTCTCTAATGTCATCCTGTAAAAGCTCAGCCATCACCCTGGGGGTTTTAAGGGAAGTCACCAGACATTTGGATCCTTTCGGTTGTCTACTTCAATATCAGATATGGAAGATTATGGCAGAGAGAAGTCCTCCACCTTCAATGACCCCAAACTTGTAAAAGCACACTAAGACTCAGCGTTCTTCTCTATAGGCTTAACAAGCGATAAGTTATGATGAGAGTATAAGGTGAAGCTCACTATCACAGAGATGAACACACTTTGTCTTTGTCACTACTCCACATATTTCTATGATTCCAAACGGTTCTGATCATATCAGAAAGGCTGTGCGCTTCCTGTGTGGGGACTTATTACAAGAAGGAAATAAAATGTCAGCTTCTGACCAGGAAGTTTCTAAGATTTAATCTTGATCTTGTCTGATGGCAATAGCCATACCTCATCTAATAAAATTATTATGTTCTGTATACAGGCCTCAATTACCATGTTAAATGTAAAAATTTAGAAAATTACTGAACAAGTATGCTGGTTTGGATGAATTCCTTAGGTATGCAAACTTGTATGATCCCGGTCTGTGGTGATCAAATGTGGTCCAATGAAGGATAAACCAGCAACAGAGTCACAGACAGTCAAAGCTCACTGATGCAGCATCAGAACTGGACCACAGAGCAACAGAAAAAGGTGGTCTGGTCTGCTGTATCGTGTTTTCTTTTACATCACATGGATGTTCGGGTGCATGCGCTTACCTGGGGAACACCTGGGACCAAGATACAAGATATATGTATACACAAAATAGATAGATAGATAGATAGATAGATAGATAGATAGATAGATAGATATGCATATTTGATAATCCAACAAAGCCTCAAAGGAAGGTCACATGGACATCCTTCCATTTAACGATCTAATTAACTTAAAACTGACTGGCTTTCCCACAGGGGAAAAAAGCATTTTATAGTACTTAGATGAGATCACATGTCAATTTTTGTATTTCTCTAAACTCAGGTTTTCCTTATGAAATTCACAGCAGAGCAATATTGTGTGAACATAGAAACCTAGCGTTGAACTGTTTTAGTCGTCTCACACCGTCTTCTCTGTACACTGTGCTGTAGTGAGGTGACATTCATACATGTTGACATGATGTCAGATCGATACATATCATAGAAGAATAGTTGGAAACATACTAAGACCTTTTGACAGGAATAAATAAATGTGCAAAGACAAAGCTGGAAAGTCGTTTTTCTGCAGGAATGGACCAGAAATAAGACTCTACTTTTATGTGCAGACTAAGCAAAAGAATGCAAATTCTGAGCCCTTGCCCCTACAAAAGGATGTGGTGGTGCTGTTATGCTGTGGAATGGCATTTTGGTTACATAGTTTGGGTCCACTTGTGCCTTCAAATTCAAAACATCCTGAGAGGGCACCTTTTTTGTCCACTTCTGAAACATTTCAATCCAGGTGGCAGTGTTTTCCTGTGGGTTAACAGTGCTCCCATCAATAGATACATGATTTGACTCATATTCTATGGCCTTTACAGTCAGCCAGTTTCCTTTTTTCACGTTTGCAACAGCAGCTCTTGTTGAGCATTGTTATTATTGTTGTTTTTATAAGTATTATTATTAACTTCCTTTATGTTTTTCATGTTAGGGGGATATTTGTGCAAACTAGGGTTAGCACAATAATTGTATGTATTATAAAATTGTTATTCAGTAAAGAAATATATCAATATTAAGATTTGAAATGAAAATATGAAAGTCAGGCGATGGTACAGTACATCTTCTGATTGGTTACACCAATACAATTAGGCTGATCAGTTTTTGAAACTTAACTTACAAATAACAGTTTTCATTAAAAAACAAACAAACATGTTTTATGTCAGTTTTCATTAAAAAATGATTTACTTGAGTTTACAAAACAAAGGAATAATGTTCAGAAAAACACAATTAGTTTGTATGAAAAACACAGCTGCATGATCACAGAGGCTTGGATTCTGATCGTTTCAAAATCCAAAGCAGCCCTAATTCCACCGCCTACATGCATCTGACCTCAGTTTCGACAGCATCTTTAAGCTGCTGGCAGTCAGCCATGTCATTAACCACCAGTTACTGACGATATTTGATTGGGCCCAGAATTTAAGGGAAGTATAGTAGATGAGATTGTCATTCTTTGGTTTTACAGTTTTTCAGTGGTATAAATTCTCCTTTACCATTTCAGGTTGTACAAATCGAAAAGGACTTTGAGTTCAATAGCCTAAAAGCCTCAACAATCAATAGTTTTACATTAACATTAAATCAAGTAACTTTAATAATGTGAACAGGGCTACTGACAGTGATGATCTCAGAGAGAATTAGCTTCCAGTATATCTTTAAACAGCCTTTTAATCTTTAAAAAACAAAATCATTGCTCTAGTTTTATGGCACATGTATTCTATGGATCAGTCGTATGATATGTTTGGTTTTTTTTGTCAAAAATAAAAGCACCATTACTGGAAAAAGCTAGACCACTCTTTACAAAAGCAGGGGGTCATGGAGACCACACCAGCAGCAGATGTTGGAAGGAATTATGCTGTTTGTTAGCCGAATATGTATTAGTAACCAACCACCCATTTTCCAAAACACTGTCTATAACAACTTTGACCATGCTCTGTGTTTCTGTCAAATTATTTGCTAGTGATTTCCCTTTTCTCAAATAAAAATGAACTGTTTCTATTTTTCAAATGTAACTAGTTTTAACTTTTGAATTTAGACCTTTGCTCTTTAATCTGAATTAAAATGGCATGCCACTATACCAAAAATCCTTCTCACAGCTGCAGTTTTGACATAGCAGGAAAAAAAACATTTGAATGAATAACAATAAAAAGTAAGCTAGAATCCTTGTATTGTGCATTCTACCTCACTGTCATAGTTTGGAAACAAAGTCCTTATTGACAACATTTGCCTGACGTGCGTTTTTTGCCACATTGTCAAAGTCTGTAAGCATGACAACTGTAACTTTCCGCAATGAAGCACAAAAAACTTGTGTCTAAAAGAGTCTTTATACAGTCTTGCGGAGGTGTCTAATGCCTAATGGACTAGAGTAACCTAAAACACTTCTGCAGTGAAGTATGCAGTCTATAAAACTCCCAAATCTAATGCATTATCAGCGACAGTGACATGTTTTTCTTTTCCCAGGTTTTATCTATAACACAGATTAAATGCTTTTTTTGTCCAGTTGGTGTATAACACTCATATTAGCATCAGCAAAATCTTCAGAAAGAAAGGAAGGAAAAGAAAAAAGACATCTGTGCTGACCTGTGAGCTCCTTTTGTATAATCAGTGTAAAAAAAATATTACTCTCTGCCAATGTCTGATCTCAGAACAGCAGGTGCATATATTTATGTCCATTTAATTGTCCAAATCAGTAGAGCAGATGAAAGTGTTTGTGTTCAGCATCGAGTAACATTTAGGTACTGGGTTTGGGTGGATGCAATGCTATTTATTATCTTTTTAACTGAAATGAGTTTTGCTGAGTTGAAAAGTACCAGAAAATCAGGCTTTTTAAAAAGATTATTATTATTATCTCCCCAGACATTGTAACTAACAAACAGCTTTTTATGATCAAGATAAAAGTGCAAAAAGCAAGTGGGCCACTGCTTAATATTATATATTAAACGTCGTGACCTATTAGGATACACAAGGGCTTTACTTCAATGCCCAGTGTACTGCGTTAATGTCTACCATCTATGGCATTAAGTAACAACATTACATATCTCTCAAATAGTTAAATCCCAGCAGAACTGGATGCACAGTGTGTAATACCTTTTGCTTTGCAAGTGCTAACTGGTTTGAAAGTTGAGAAAGATGCTTTTGACCATTACTGTGTTTTGTTCTGCATTAAGCTACATAGATGCACGGCTGCTCTGGGGTGTATTTTTATGGTCCTAGATTTAATGAGGAAGTTAACAATAGTTATAAGTTTCTGACGACAGTGGGCTTTAATGAGTGTTTTTTTTTCCACAACCTCTAAGATTGAAGTGCACAATTTTCCACAAAGACATGTTTATGTTATTTGTAAATAATAAAAAAAAAACCTGTGTTTTAGCTATTGCCTATTTTTAAATGCTGTCTTTGGAGAATGTCTGCTCTCCATGAAACATGGTGTTTATCCAAACTTTAACTGTACCCAGTTGTTTACTAAAAATATTCAGGCTGCTCTCAGCACCTGATTGTATAACATTTTAACTGGAGAGTAGGACCCTTTGTAGTCTTTAGAGTGCACAATCTGGGAATTGTTCTTTTGACATTTTGTAATCTTAAAGTGTAGTAATACTTCATGCAGCTCTATCTATCTATCTATCTATCTATCTATCTATCTATCTATCTATCTATCTATCTATCTATCGTTAAGGAATATATATTTTTCTTAGTGCTTATTTTCTGATTATTTTGTTTATGTATTTTAATAACAGGCCAGCTTTGACTCACAAACTAATTGCTCAGCCAGACTGGAACTGTGCAGAACAGGAAGTCTTGTGCAGAGCTGCAGAGGCAATATATTAAAAACAGGAAACAGATGCAGATAGAAAAAACAGGTTTGAACTATGATCGTGGGTGAAAAGGGTGAAAGTAAATAGGGCAGGACAATACTATCTATCTAGATAGTATATATATATATATTCTTATATATATATATATATATATATATGTATATATATTAGGGGTGCAACAATACTCGTATCGATATTGAACCATTCGATACAGTGCTTTCGGTTCGGTACGCATATGTATCGAACAATACAAAATTTTTAATTTATTTTATCAACCTTCTGACGATGCTGTCTGTGTTGAGCGCTCAGTGGATCTGCGCTCGACAGTGCGGCCTAGGCGGAGTAGTCGAACGCAGATTCACTGAGCGCAGGGCAAGCTAGCGAGACAGAAGTTGAGCTCTCCTTGCAATATGGCAAATTGAACCTCCCCCACCCTGATTCAGATCTGGCGTTTGGAACTATTTTGGTTTTCATGAGACATATGACCCTGAAGGTAAGCGCGTCATGGACAAAAGTAAAACAGTATGTTGGATGTGCCACGCAATGCTCAATTACATTGGTGGGAATTAGTGTGTTAGCACAGTTAGCTCGTTAACGTGTTGGCCGTCCAGCCCCACGCACGGGGCTTTCCGCGGTAGCTCATTAACGGAGATTTGCCGTGTTGTGGCTTTAACGTCATTTCAACGAGATTAACGCTGACAGCACTAATGGGAACACAACGAATATGACTGCACATTTACTCCGACATCATCCTAGTGCAAAGACAAGTGGAAGCAGACAAAAACAACAAGCACGCATGCTACAAACTTTACCCGAGTCATTTAGACAGCTGTTAGCACATGAGTCTCCTTATGGGGACCTGATGTTTAATATGCTGCTGAGAATATAGCCCAGAAGAAGCGTATAGTATAGCTTTTATTTTGGTAAAAGCCATTTCTCTGTAATAAACTCTCTTTTCCAAAGATGAGTGATTTCTTGATCAGATAGATTTATTTTTTTATTACTTTGTTGTTTCAGCAACATTAAATTTAAAAACTGTACTTTTGAGTTAAAATATATATTTATAATTTTAATAAATGACAAATTAAAAAAGCATGAACATTTTTTTTTGTATCGAAAAAATATCGAACCGTGACACCAAAGTATCGAACCGAACCGTGAATTTTGTGTATTTTATATATATATATATATATATATATATACATATATATATATATGTATGTATATATATATACATATATATATATATATATATATATATGTATATATATATATATATATATGTATATATATGTATATATATATATATATATATATGTATATATATATACATATATATATGTATATATATATGTATATATATATATATATATATATGTATATATATATACATATATATATATACAGGGCTCTAGAGTGCGACCAATTTGGTCGCAAATGCGACCAAATTTTTCAGTGGTGCCACTAAAAATAAATGTTTGGTCGCACCTGTGCGACCAACTGTTCGGGTAACAAAAAAAAATTCTCTGCAACTCTCCGTGTGGTCAACAACAGACACACATTATGCCCCTATCGTAGACTAAACCAATCAGAGATAGTCAGGGGTGGGACCTCTCTGATTGGCCGTGGTCCAGTTGAAAGTGCAGGTGGAAGAGAGAGGTGAGTAGCTTGAATAAAGCGATATCAATTCATTAACGGATTCCACACAAAGACGTAAACACAGAGCGGACCCGACGCATCACAATCAGCTTTGTCTTTCTCGGCTTTCTCACCCGACGACCCGTACACGGACACACTGTCGGAGCTTAGCGATTCTGATGCGTCGGGTCCGCTCTGTGTTTACGTCTTTTTTGCGCTAGATTCTGAGCTGCAGGTTTTGTCTCTCTCCAACCAAAATTCGCCAAGCCAGCAGCAAAAGAAGCAGCAAACTACGCTTCACATTTGATCAATGTTGTCATGAATTCCCTCTGACTTTTGCTGTTTTGCTTCCACCACGATAAAAATCACACTTCCTGCACATCTCTCTCTCTCTCTGTGTGTACTTCAGGAACAGTTTCCCGTCTCAAATCTGTTTTCTGCATTATTCATTTGCTTATTACCCACCAGTCTACCGTTGTTTACAGCGCTGTCTTTTTCTTTTTTCACTTAAATGACCTCGGACAAGAAAGCCTAATTTCTGCTGTTCAATACTGAAGAAATTTAAACTTCTTAAAATTATGCAAAATTGCAGAATATTTTTAAGGTTATCTGCTATAAAAAGCCAGACCAGGAAAATCTCCTTCATGTTTTTCTGTGTTTTATTCTCAGTTACTTTCACACAAAGGCATCTGCTGTGATGTTCACAATTCTGATGAAGTCTCATGTGTATCAGTACTGATAAATGATCAGAATTATAATATTTCTGACTGTCTGAGGCTAAATTGAATCAAATCAGGACTTTGAGAACCGGAATCGAATGGATTATAGAAATCAGTGATGATACCCAGCCCTAATGAGCAGCCTAGGCCTGAGAGAAGTGGATGTAGCTGTGGGTAATAAGAAAAGATGAAAAGAACTATTGATAACTTTTTTGTTAAGTTAAGGCCTGATCTGTCTGAAATTCATAGCCAGTGCTCTGACACAGTGCCATCAATCTTTGAATGCTGAAAAAGCACAGTGTATCCAGGAAACACATTATATGCTGCAATAAATGCACTGCCCAAGTGTCCCCTCTCCCCACTGCCTTTCAGCAACAGACAGCAGCAAACAGGTCGTCAGAGGAGGCCAAGATGATGATTAAGTTTAACATTTTCTACAATATTGACAAAGCACTTTAAGCACAAGTTTGTTAGTTAATAATTTAGAAATTAATATTATCTGTATGGACTTGCCCCCCAAAGAAAGTGCACATGTAAAACTGCGGTGTTAAGCGATGCGGTTGAAAAATTTGAGTGCGCCTAACTTTTGTGCGCCTAAATTTTTAAAGTTAGGTGTACCGGTGCGCCCATGTCAAAAAGTTAGTCTAGAGCCCTGATATATATATATATATATATATATATATATTCTTATTTACCAAATGCATCATTTTTTAAATACTGTTCATCAACTGTAGATAATGTTTTAGGTCTGCCACGTCTTCTTTTGTCCTTTCCAGTTTCCTCAAACTAATTAGGGACACATGCCACACCATGACTAGAAGCATTTTTCAGAGATTCAACTAAAGAAATTGTAACTAATCACACACTTTTGCTAGTAACAAAGATATAGTTTAAATTTGGTTCTTTGCTTAATTGTCAGTTATGTGTAGACGCAACATTTCAGCCCTTTGTTTGATGACTTTCTGCTTGAATGATTTACAGACTACTTTTGAGTGGCTCACCAAACAAAAACATCCCTCTAAAAATGGTCGGTTACAATGACTGGATTGAAAAAAATTATAAAAATATTTACTAAAAAGGTTATGAAACACGGCTCACAATATTTGAACAGAACTGCATTTTTCTTCTTCTATATTATCTTTTAATTAATTAGTTTTTTTCAGATACATAACTTAAAATCTGCCTTTTAAAAATTGTCGAAAAATCAGGGGTTAGGAAAAGACTTGATTTTACAATAGGCTAATTCAGATCCCCACAGGTTTAAAGCCTTGTTTTTGAAAAAGATTGTGTTTAGGGCTCTTTCAAGTGACCCTGAACAATTGCCTTGTTGTGCTGGTATGGGCCAAGGCCACTCAAGTACCTTTTATGATGCAAAGCATTTCTCTCCTGTTTTCTACTTTCCAAGCAAGTCTCCACTAGTTTGTAGTTTGTGCTATTTGTCGGCTATGGTTAGTGGATGGAGGTTTTCTGTCCATTGATGCCAGTTAGATGTAAAGTAGTTAAACCTAGAGAGGCTTCTCATGTGACATCATATACATATTGCTTGAGAGTTCTCTGCCTACTAAAGGTGATACAGCATCACCAGTCTCGAGGGTTTCTGGCTGGCGAGTGGTTCCTGGAGGGTGCTTGATATTGCTTGTTGAAAATGGTTGCGAAGAGTGTGTGGCACCAAAAACCTTCTTGTGATTACTTTTAATGATTGCTTCGCAAGTGTGGCCTTTCTCACCTGTAGAAACTGCGAGTGTCTACAGCGTTACATAACATAGAACTGAAAAGTGAATACTCACTCCACTGATTGGGACAGGGACACAGAAATGGAAATGAAGGAAAATTTGTTATGAGATGCCAAAGACAAAAAGAAACCCAATTTCCTCATTGAAAAAAAAATGGATAACATAGATAAAACAAGGAGATATAATGAGTGAAATAGCCATCTTTTGAGATGCTTCTCATCTCATTATGATAAGTATAGAATATTTATGTGTCTGCATGTAGACTTTTTCCTCTTTAACAGGTGGGCAAAACTGAATTTTGTTTTATATATTATATATATATATATATATATATATATATATATATATATGTATATATATATATATGTATAATCTGATATATAATATAATATATATCAGATTATATATAATAAGATAATATATAATCTTTTGATTTTCTTGTATTTATGTTCATTTCATCATCCCCCTGCAAATGTGATGTTATGTTCTCACGTTGCATTTGTTTCATGTGCCATGTTTCATGTATGTCACCTGGAATTTGACACATGAAACCAGTGTATCTGTATCACCTATGTAACTTAATGGTGGCCCAAATTTGTGTTTTCTTCAGTTTACCAACTATTTATTTCATTGAATTTATTTACTGCATTAACCTTCCTCCCTTCTTTTGTTTCCACTTCTTATTTCTGCACTTGCTTTTTAGATAAACATTACTTATCTCCAAAGGTATAGTTCCCGCAAAAATGAATGCTTTGACATTAAACCTCCATTTTCCTGGCTAAAGTAAAGCGTTCATTGATTTGAAGCAACAAAAAAAGTTTCCCAACAACAACTCACCGTTATTTGATCCAAACGTTACATTTTATCACATTTTAATCCAGATTAGGTATAAATAAAAAGATAGTATAATATATAT
Organism: Perissodus microlepis; assembly: GCF_051167445.1. Classification (NCBI taxonomy): domain Eukaryota; kingdom Metazoa; phylum Chordata; class Actinopteri; order Cichliformes; family Cichlidae; genus Perissodus; species Perissodus microlepis. The sequence continues at coordinate 30,865,949 of NC_140461.1, forward strand.
TATATTGAGAATACCACCTACTGCTGAACAAATGCTTCTGCCAAGATACTCTAATACCAGTCTGATAAATTACCCCCCGAACTGTGGTACACATACTACAATTGGTGGAAATTGCATTGATGCTTCTCCTCCTAGTATATATTATGATTACAGCCTTGTCCAAACCACTTAACATGTTAGGCAGCTAGTGAGCTAAGAAGGTTTTTTTCAGTCTTTAGGTCTGAGTAGGGACATGGTCCCTTAGTCACTACATTCTGCTCTAATAAATGAATTGTACATAAATTAAGAGAAAACACCATCAAAGCTGAGTACTCTGAACAGTCAGAGACATTCTGTGTATTAATATTTTTAATGGTAATTACTTTCTTATTTATTTTTCTTTTCATAGCTCATTTGAAAAGGATTCTTTATTGTGTGACAGAGGATATTTGCAAAGTGCTCATCACTGTAGCTAAAGAATTTGCCAAGGCTGGAATGTGTTTAACAATCTTGCTTTCACACTGGGTGCGATTATAAAGCATTTGGAATCAAAGGGGCATTGGGCTGTTGATCTTCTCCTTGAAACCTGTGTCAATGTGTCCATTTTTTTCAGTCAGATTAATTTTTGAAATTAGTTACTGTTATTTAGTCTTGTACTCTTTGTCCTTTTCATTGCATTATACTTTATAATTGGGCCACATCAATTCTATTTAATATAATTTAGTGTAAAATTAGGGATTTTAAAAGTTAATGTAGAATTGTTGAGTCTTATGTGCTTATACTGTGTTTTTGACCATAGAATGATTATTGCAAGTGCTAATAAAACAGAGGGAGTATAAATTATAGTGAATTAAAAGAAATTAGGCTGAATATATTTGAGAGACTTGTTGATTTTTTTCTCAACCCAGTGTAGGGCACCAAGACAGGCAGTGCCTGCTTACTTGTGCTAGCTAGAGAGTTCATTTAAAGAGCATTGCATGTTTGTTTGCCTGTTTTATTTTTATTAAAATTTTTTATTTGCAATGCACAGCAGTATTCTGCTGCTAGCTGATCTCTTAGCTCTCTTCTGCATAGTGACTGAATCTAACTTTGAGTATAAAGGTGCCCTACTAAATACTTTTTTTGGTTAATTCACTGCCAGTTGCACAGACTGAAATAGCCCAATACAGTTTTATCAGGTCCGTAAGCAGTTAGCAATTAAAGATTAAAAAATTAAAGTTCACACAACTTACTGATTCTTCTTCAGCCTTCTTTTATCTGAAGTGCTGCACTGTTTTCGGAGAATCCCATGTATGAAACCCATGCTTACATTGTATTATTTGTTAGTACATTACTTGCACCCCCCTGCAAATTTGTGCTTCTCATGGTAATAAAATGAATAACATTTGTTTGTTTGGATGTGTATACATTTTATATTTGTCATAATTGATCTAATAACTTGATAATTAATCAACATAATGATTTATTTTGCCTTACAGAAACTGTATTGTAAATTTTATCTGAATTCTCACATAACGTACACGATGTATTGCTCAGGTCAGATGAAATAACTAAGGTCTGCACTTTACATGGACATCTTTGCCTTCTGCACCCCTTCCTGTTTAAATAATTGTAAAATATTATTACTACTACAGTTAAATAAATAACTAGTATATTAGCAACAATAATTTATTATTAACTAAAAATGACAGTGGTGGATGGAAAATTTCAAACCATTTCTTTAGGAAAAGAAACAATAAAACAAAAATACCTCATATTACCTCACATATTACTTTTACTGGAAAATTGTTCATAAAGTATCAAAACTAAAACAATTGCAGTATTCAGCAAAAAATGTTCCCATCAGTGTTAAACTGATTAATATCATTGCTGTTTTAGACTTTATATAAATACGTTATATGCTGTTTAATGCCCACATAAGCATATGTTGGCAGTGGTTGTCCTGTGATGACATCCTGATTTTTCACAAAGTCTATTATTGATAACAAAAAATAAGCTCAGTTAAAAGGCTTGATCAACATATGGCATGATTAACTGTCAATATCTACAGGGAGAATTAAAATATGAATGAAAAAGTGGATTATTGGCAAAACTCCTGGTTAAACTTATTACCTTTAGAAATTTTCATAGATGCTAATCTGAAAGTGCTGCTGAGTCTGCACTGGCTCAACTTTCCAGTTTTATTAAAGCAGACATGGTCAGAGCTGCCGTCCCATGCCCATCATCATTGTCAATGATTTTTTTGCTAATGCACCAAAGAGCGGATCACATTTTGCAGCAAAGACAAAATAGTCTTTATCTGATAAACTACAATTAGGCCATCTAAATGGGAAAACTTTCTCAGACACAAAAGTTGAGTTCCACAGAGTGCTGTGCTGGAAGCAATTTTTTGGTATGAATGCATTCCTTAATCTCAGGTAAATCTCTGTCTTACCAGGTACTTCATTTGGATGGATGTACCTTGGCCTTAAGTACTGCTGTGACAAACCTAAAAGGACATTCTTGAACATTATGTCCTAATTGACACATGAACAAATATCCAGCCTTTTTCTTCTGAACAAGAAGCAAAATATTTCCTAACATGGACTAGACAGAGAGATTATATTTTCCCATATTATCTTCTATTCGTTGGTTCACTGTTAAATCCAGAATTGAATTTCAAATCTTTCTCCTTACAGACAAAGAAACTGACAGCTCAGCCCCTCAGGCTTTGCTGTGGTTCTAGCCCGTAGTTTGGATTGGATGACGTTGGGGGAAAAAAAAAACCCTCTCTACTCTAAATATTAAGTTTAAAGCTTTTTGATAAAGCTCAGCTATGGATCAGGGGACGAAATCCTCTCTCTTACGGTCAGGCTGCTGGTGGATCTCCAACTCTGCTCTTTCACTCCCAATCCGATTGCATGTCGTTAACTTACCATTCCCTCTCTAATGCCATTTGTCTTTTTTAACCTGTCTGTTCCTGGTAGCCTCTCTGTGTTCCTTATTTCTGTCATCTCTTTCCGCCTCACCCAACCCAGCAACAGATGGGACTTCTTTTGTCTATTGTAGGTTCTTTCCTTTTCAATAGCACCATGAGACTACTTTTATTGTGAATATAAATAATTAAATCAAATGAAGTAATATTGTTCACATTTGGGTTGTTAAAAACATTTTTATTTTATAGTGCATTTGACTAGAGAATAATTAATTATCTAATTTAAGCTTTAGTAGTTAAAAACAAATGACACACCTTGGTAATTCTATTTTCATTTGATATTCCATATATTCTTCACTGATCTCATTCTGGCTGTAAGTCAGTAGATCTCTCTAACGGGAATCATGGACCCAACCTCATAGTTCGCTCGTTTAACACAATTTATTCCCGGTTGCTTCTCTCACAGCAGTCGGCTGCAGTTTTCCAGGTACAGCCACACACAACAACAACAGCCCCCAGGTCCCTGCACACTCTTTTGAATGGGGCAGGTGTGATGAGCTGATTGAGCTCCGGTGTGTCTCATCCTCCCCTGCTGCCGTGCCCAAGCCACACCCTGCCACACCTCAGTATCCACAATACATAATGAGTGACAGAAAGCAACTGAAGAAACAACAGGAACTGCATCTGAGACACCAGAAATTATGGACTTATTAAATGGTTAAATAAATACTTCAGTGACCTTAACAGTTTTATATGTACGTGTGTGTGTGTGTGTGTTTCCATGCATGGGTTTAATAACAACAGCACAGTCCGTCCAGAAATGTTTTGTCCTCGACATATAGAAATCTATTTTGAAGTAACAACCCAATATGAGCAATACAATGAGAGTAATTTGTGAAGGAACTAAAAAACAAAGCATCATAATCGTTTTTAAACTTTTTTTTCATTTGGTTACTTTTGATTGTGGGTTTTGAAAAAAGAAATTCAAACTCTTACCTGCCATTTGCCATCTGATTTTTAAAAAATGAATATACACTTATTCAAATATGGAATAAAGCAATAGGCTGTTGTATTGCAGTTCAGAAGAATTTATTTTTGCTAGCTCTTTCTCTGGCACTGCAGACTTTGCATATAGTGGCAGCAGCCACTATAGTAGGTTTTGACCATCAAAGGATCAAACATAACACGTAACTTAAAAAGGTGTCAAATCAGAATGGAAAGAAGAATAGTCAGCGACTCGAACAGTGATTAACTGTTGAAATGTCCTTTTTACACTCTCCTGAATGTTAAAGACTGGTCTTAAGACCTACTCAGCCGGAAAGTAGGTCCAAGAGCCTGGGAGCTGCTGATATTGGCAAAATAGAGATGGACTGAAATGGAACAAGATAAAAAAAAAAAAAACACCTTCTAAGCATCAGCGTTTTTCTCATACATGGAAATATGGATAAACAAAAAGCTGGATCTTACAATAGTATAGCCCTGATGAATCTTTGTCATTAAACTACTATAACATACATTCTGAGGAGAAAAAGGCTTTTAGGTTTACATAGCAATGAAATATTGTACAAAATAATGGTTGTTAAATTCATGGTTAAGCTTTATGTAAAACTTTGTTCATGAGCAATGCTCACAATATTCTAATTCACTGACACTGTTTGCATAGAATTCATATGCCAGTAATTGGATTTCCTAATTGGTTAGCTGGTGATAAATTGAGTAAAATTGAAGAAATTAACACATTTTAAACACCTGGGGGTACAAGGAGGTACAAGACATTTGTATTTGGAAGTAGTTTCCTGCTGCTGTAGTCTAATTAGCTGCCAAGTGGGTGGTGTTTGCCAAGTAGGAGTCCTGGTATTTATGGGTGTTTCATAGCAGAATATTAAAAGTCAAAACTAATCTGTGACAGACATCTACCCATTTGGACTCGATGCTTATTCTGGTACTCAAAACAGGTTTAAAATAACTGCTTATAAATGATCTGGATCAGTTTTGTGACTCAGGGTTGCTTTCCACCATGCTTAGAATTGATGGGTGTGCAAAGCAGCTCTTCCATCACTACCCTGCACCTCATTAAAATCATTTACTCTCTCAGAACATTAGCAAGCTGAGCTTTAAGAGCTGTGGAGAAAAGAGGAGATGAAGTGGGCAATCTTGACACACTTGTGCGCGCTCTATAAAGCTTTTGCTGTCATTTGCATGTGTCTCAATGCGGTATCACCCCGAACAGCAGAATTTTAAGATGTGGTTCCAGGCTGCATAATTAGAAGGAGTGTTTAATTAGGTTTCTGAGCTTAAGACGTGAGCTATTCACTGTCATAATACAACTGACCTTTGCTGTCTTAAAACATATCCGTGGTCCTGGTTAGCCATTTATAATTGTATGAGAATGCCATCTCTTAACTCCTTTGACTTCAGTAGGGTAGACAGGTGTGTGTAGAAGAATGAAGTTGTTTAATTTTTACCTCTTATCCACACCCTTAGATATTATTTAACAGATTCAATATAACATTTATTTGCTGGGAATAACAGAAGAATAATGTGTGGACCATAATGCAGTATAACTATTAATAGTGATTCTGTGATATAGTAGTCATCTACAATGCATAACTTAGAGGGAATATATACCCCAAAAAGCAGGAATATCTGTTTGTAATTCATCACATGAATAAATGGAAATAAATAAAAATATTCTCAAGCTAGTGAAGGATAAAAAGGTAAAAAGACCTCACACTCTGAGGCAGATTTTCCATCCCTGTGAACTTCCTGCCTACACAGTGAACTGCTCGCATCACAGCTTTTTAATGGTTACATCAAAGGAGTGGGAATGTTTGCAACAGTCCCACATGTTAAGGGCACCGTGCAACAAGTCAAGCAGAATTTACAAGTAGAGAAAAGATAAACAGCATAAAAGTTTTATTTATTTAGTCAAAAGAACAACAAGAAAGAGGCTTTGCTAATACTGGGTGGTGTGTGAGTGTTCACAACCTTTCAGTAACCAGATTAGCTGTCAGTTACTCAGATGTCAACAAAACAAAAGACAGACAGAGACATGTGGGTTTAATTTCTTCATTTCAGTAATCTGATTGACATTCCCTTCTTTTGTGTCACTGGACCTCCACTACGTTTTGAAGTACTGCTGACAAATGTCTGTTTCAGTTCAGTTTGTGCGTCATGATGTGACCAGTTTTGATCAGGCGGTTCTTCGTGACTTTTTCAACCATGTTTGCAGGGTTTCTTCTTTTTTATTAGAGGCAAACTTCTGCTCACTATTACTGCCATGCATTTGAAAAAAAGGAGTCATCAAGTAATGCCTCTGGGAAGTCCAGTTGGTAAGGAAATTGGTTTAGTACCGTCGTATCAGTAACATATTGCACAAGAAAACCTATCTATTTAATCTATTATGTTTTGTCCACCCTGGGTATTTGCTTAGGTAACAAATCACCTATAAAGTCACTAACTGAAAAAATTAACTTAATTATGTGCTCCAGTTTTGATTACATGCTTTTTTTTTCTTGTTTGGTCACTAATCTGTCACTTTAGTTCTCAAAGTGTCAATGAATTCATCACCTATGGAAGCTGTTAAAGAACATTTTGAGTGAGGAACTTGGATGGTTCAGTGTTTGCCTTGTTTCTTTGCATTGTCATTGCTATTTAGTTAAAATGTTCACTGCTTGAATGCAAGCTCCTTGTACTATCATGCATCTGCACAATTATGATTATGAAGCTGGCACGTACAGAACTAAAAGAAAAGGTGGGGGATTGGGAAAATCTTATGAAGATTTATTTATTTGAAATGAAATATAAAAATAAACAACCAAGAGAGAAATGAACATTTTTGTGAAAGAGCAGATACATTTGTTGTTTGACACTTTCCCTAATACAGATTTTCATTGTTATTATTAATAATATTTTGCAGCACACATAAGTAAATACTGCAGCTACCATTGCAGGAATGTGATTATGCAGCATAACATGATGCTGTGTTTGAAATTTTTGAAAGCAATGCTGCTCTCAGCTTTGTGAGGAGTGAACATTTTACCACGTCCGCTGCAAAGAGAAGTTATTGATTTAAAAAAAGAGAGAGTTTTTGTTTGTACAGGATTGAATGTTCAACTGAAAATGCCCTTGAAGGTCAAATTGAAAGTTTTCTTGTGAACAAACAAGTCAGATTTTTATTCATTGTTACACACTGTATCTGTCATGGTCCTGGGTGGGTGACCCAATGTTTATGTGTTTTCTTGTTTTATTAATATTCTTAGATTTAGTATTATTCATGGTTCTGTTTCCTTGCTTCCTCTGTGTCCACATTCCACATTTAGTCAGTCTTGTCTTCATGTGTGTTTAACCCCTGTGTCCGTGTTCTCTTTCTTCCCCAGTCGGCTATGTTTCCACGTCTGTTTCTCCCCTGGTCTCAGTGTCAAGCCCTTGTGTCTTAGTCTGCATCTTTTTGTCTCTCCTGTTTTATTTTGACAGTCTCTCATCCTGTGTTCAATATGTTCAGTTTTGCTTCCTCCCTGTTTCATTAGTTTCAGCTGTGTTCCCTCCTGTTTCCCATCCTCGAGTCCTCAGTCTCTGGCTGTATCCCAATTCAGGGTCTGCAGCCTTAAAGTACGCAACCTCAACGGTCCACAAGGGCCACGTACTCAAAGACCACTAAGGCCGGAAGTGCGAGGCTTGTGAAATGGGACGGTCTAGCCTCCGTCGCGCTGCCCAGGTTGCCTAGCAACCATGATACTAACAGCTGGAAACGTTTCATACAGCATTGTGTGACAGAAAGGAAGGAGAAAATCTTTTGTTCATTTGTTTGTTTGTTTCTACATGAGCTTTGATCATTCTCTGTAAGATTAAGGTCAGCTATTGAACGGCGTGTATTTTAAAGTAAAGGCTTTAAGTTAGTACAAACGTCACTAATGTCACGTAACTTTGCCGACATGTGGCCAACAGTAATGTTTTAATGTTCTTCGTTATTAAACATTTGCACATAAATAAGTGACATAATATTCAGTACATACTTAAAGTTTACTCTTCGGGCGCCCCTCATCCGCCCTTTTTTTTCCCGCAAAATTATCCACACCCACCGCCGCGCTATGCATTCTGGGATATGTTGGGCCACGAAGTCTACACCGCCACATCCTTAAAATTCAGGGAAATGAAGGACGCATTTGAGGGCCGCATTTCGAGCAGCCTTCGAATTGGGACAGCCTTCGTCGCGTCGCTGTGACGTAATCGGCCTTAAAATGCGGCCTTTAAGGCTGCAGACCCTGAATTGGGATACAGCCTCTTTCTGCTCATTGTCGCATTGTCCACATTGCCGTGTGTTTTCCCTGTGCTCCTTGGTTTCCTCGCTACTCCTAGTTTTCTCATAGCTCCTAGTTTCCAAGTGTCCTAGCTCTTAAGTCCAGTGACCAATAATCTGTATTTTTTTATTTGCTGACATGGAAGAAGTGTATTGCCATTTGTGTAATGTACCCATACAGACTTTGGATGCACTATCCAAAAAATATAGAATAAAAAGTGTACTTGCCATGCTAGTATGTATCCTCCAATCAGTTGCCAAAATATTCTGCACCCAAAAAACAGTATAATAGTGTAGAAAATGCTAATGAAAACAGGGTTCACATTACAGCAGCTACACCCATCTTTTATAAGCAACTTATAACAGAACATGGGAAGAAGAGGACCTGAAAAGGACTAACCTGGTGAATATCGAACTATTTATTTACTCAGTGTTTTCCCAATAGTTAGGTCCTATTTTTTAAAGAAGAAACATTACACATTATTTCCAATCCTTGAAGAACCACAGTGTAGTGAGAACTTAGTTTGAACTGTCAGCAATAAATCAGATTCATTCCTAGTGTGTGCTGATCTCCACCATGTTCCCCTTTGTCAGTGAGTCTGTTTATAATATTTATGGGCAGAATTCTAGGTTCCCTGTCCTACAGCAATGGATCAATTAGCAGCCAGCTATAAAATGGTTGGGATGAGAGTCAGCACCTCTGAGTCTGAGGCTCTGGGTCTCAGAAAAGTGCCCACTCCAGATCGGGAATTAACTCGTACCCCAAGTGGAGGAGTTCAAGTATTCTGGAATATTGTTCGTAAGTGAGTGGAGAGTCGAATAGAAGATTGACAGATGGATTAACACAGCATCAGCTGAGTGTGAATGTGAACCTGTCAGTCTTACAGGTCGATCTTTGTTCCTACTGTCACTTATAGTCACAAGCTGTGAGTAGTGACAGAAAGAATGACACTGCAGATAGAAGCAGCTGCAATAAGCTTCCTCTCAGTGGTGACTAGACTAAGCCTTAAAAACAGGGTGAGAACACTGGTAATTTGGGAAGGATACCTCCAAGATCAAAAGGATCCATTTGAGGTGGTCCAGGTGTCTCACCAGGATGCCTCACAAGCACCTCCTTGGAGAGGTGTTTCAGACCTACTGGGAAGAAGCCCAGGGGTCTTACCCTGGACACACTGGAGAAATGATGTCTCAGGGCTGCTTGACTGTGTGTTTATTTAAGCTGTTTTATATTGGGTCAAATGAATTACTCTAGGGGTCCCCATAGACCCAAATCAATAGTCCATGTAGTTTAAATATGCTGGCAGCTTATTTTGAAAATGGTGTATTTTTTTAAACAGCAAAATATGGAGTGACCACTGTTATTGCAGGTACAACAATAGGCCTGCTGCAGCGTCATTTGTTCCAATGATTGGGGACGTGTAAACAAAAGCCAGCAGGCAAATGGTATCTGCACATTTTCAACAAACGGAGGAAAAAGAAGTTCCACAGACAGGCTGGACCTGCAACCTGCATTATGATCTCAGAGTTTCATTTGTTAACACCAACACTGGTGAATTTCTAGGTTGGCATCTATAGCCTTGGAAAATCAAAGATTGTAAAGAGTTATATTTTAGCAGACTTGTCTTGCAGCGATGTGTTTTTTAATTGTATAAAGCTTTGTTAACTAGAAAGAATGTAGCGAACTCAAGGACAAAGCTTAATGCTAACACTGTGTGGGATTCCATTACCTTTATTTCATAATCTCTTAGAACATCTCTACCCAGTAAAGTAAATTTGCATTAACTTTACAGCAGTCAATACTTTGTATTCACATTGAACAGTTCTCTTTGGCTGGATATAAGAATAGGTTCCCTGTCTAGGTCAGCTACGAATGAAATCTGACTCTCTGTCCTTGAAAAATACATCATTATCAGCAGTGAATAGGAGGCAGTAAAAAGAATATGACATACAGACACTCCAATGCCACTTTGATCAAACCTCAGGCTTGTCTGTCTGATAGGAAAACTTTACCATAGTTCTTCTTTCCAACGTTCTGGAAACAGTTGGCTCCGAGGTGTAATGTCACCATTAGCAGGATGCACCCTGGGTCTCCAAATCCTGGCAGTGGTCCTTTTCTTTTCTTCTCTTCTCAGCAAGACACAGAGTCGACCTGGGAAAAGCTGTCAAACTTACAGAAAAGATGGATTGTGCGTCTTAAAATAGCATTCTCCACCTGTCGGCTAACATTTTCCAGCACGGTTACTGTTGTATTCGGTGATGATAGCCAAGTATCACATGAAGGGGATGCTGTGACCATAAAGCTGCTTAACACAGTTGTGAGGTTCCAAAGCTCTTAAAGGAGCCACAGATGTGCTTTTATAGTTAACAATATAGTATGAGCATTTGAGAGTGATGCTTAACATGTGGAAGCTTTTGAAATGCTGACAGCGATATACCATAGCTGATACTGTAAAATGACACTGCATACCAAGACTGATGAGACAGTGGGATGTTGGAGGTGCCTTTTATAAAATATATATTGCATGTCTTAATTCTATTATTCCTCTTTGTGTACAAGCTTCTTTGTGTAACTCTGGCTGTTTTCATGAATCTCATGAGAACTTTCAGTTTTTTCATTTTCTTGTTTCCCCTCCCCTATTTTCTGCTTTATATTGAAAGTGAAATCACTAAGGCTTAACATAAGCACAGCTTTATTAAATTTGAATCCATTTTTACCCAGCCACATTTGTGCTTGAGACATAACTATCCATGGCAAATTTACTTTTAAAAAAAACCCTTTTATGGCTATGAGTAATAAAGCTGCAGGATTTCTTTGAAGAAAACCTCAAGTTCGCTTTTTTGATATAAATATGTTCATATTTATTATTAGATGTTTATAATCCAAAAGGTACATACACTGTTTCGATAACCAATTAAATATATCAACCGATGTCTCCCACGACCTCGAGCAGTTCATATTCACAGGGCGTGAAACCGGAACTTTCTTTGCAATAAGAAATGTTTTCTGCCGTTAATCACAAACATACTCACTAATTTCTTTCCCACAAATAACCATTTATTCTTCACACATTTACTGAAAATTACAGTTTATTGAAAGGACACAGAAAGGTCAGATAACACAGATACATGTAGCTAGGAGTTACTACTCAGTGCATGGCACATTCTCAGGGAGACGACCCATTGTGAGTCTTTGGCTCTTTGCCTCTGGAGTGTTAAAGGCAGAAAGAGTGCTGAAATATTAAATGTTGAACAGTTGGCCAGCCAACTTGAGCCTCTATATTTCAAAATGTGGAGGAGTAAATTAACCTTGCTACAATGAGTGACAAACAATATTCTAAGTTGGGTAGTAGTAGTAGTAATAGTAGTGGTAGGAGTACTTTTTTATTTGTCAATTGATATACTTATCACAGGATACAGTGTCAGACCTCACCAGTGCAAAGGGATTTTCTAGAAAGATCACACATTTAGAAAGCAGTGTCCTCACTCGGAACAAAACTTAGATAAGTAAACAACAAATGAACGATCATGAAACAAGTTACCAGTGCCATTGCTACCTTTGAAAAAAATTTCTAAACGCATGCCATTTTACTATGGAGGTTTTTTTAGATGACAGTTTGAAATTTGTTGACAATTCCAGAGTCTCAGCTCTTGCTAACGATGCTGATATGCGCATGTTTGCATGTGTGTCGAAAAAGTGAGTGTGTGTCTGTGTGTGTGTGTGCATGCGTTTTGTAGAAGTGTGCGAGTATGTGCTCTTAGAAAGATCCTTCAGGCAATGCAGTAGATCTGTGCTCCCGTTGATATGCCGTCCTCTCAGTTGTATTTATGGGGCTTTGTCTTTTTGCTGCTGCCTCCCTCTGCCTCGTCATTGTCGTGTGTGGGCTTTGTGTTGAATTTTCCACTCTGCACTTGGCTCTTTTCCTGTTGGGTTCAGAAGATAAAGAATAATAATGAGGCAAGACTGACACAATGGTGTTCAATAGTAGGCATATGGTGGTTTGTAATCTTAGCAGAAAATACCCCCTAAATCTATATGAAATACAAAGAAAATTTAAAAAGTAAAACAAGTCTTTCATATGATGACTGCTGCTACGCTCCTATATTCAGAGTGCTTCTCTCTACTTGTCCTAGTCCTTATGCTGTCTAGCATCTGTCCTATTTATATGCTACCACAGTTGCATCAGTTGCCTTTGAAAGACTGGTAGCTACTGGCCTGCATCAGCCCGTCCTCCCCAAACATAATAATTCACCATAGTGTAATTGCTGGTTGTCACATCCACAGCTACATAGTCACTAAAAAGTGCATTTGGGTAGCTTTTTTGTAAAGTTGCACCAGCAAATTCAAACACACACACACACACACACACACACACACACACACACACACACACACACACACACACACACAAAAGGCATATATTTATGCTTTTTTTGTGAACAAAAGAACTTCAAAGTGTATCCTGCAGTTTAAACCTGCATATAGGTACAGGGAACCTTTACTAAAAAATCCCAAATTTTTGTAGATTTTTTAGTATTTTTTTATTATCCTGGATTGTTTGATTGATTGATTAACAGCTGTCACTCCCACTGTTGATATGCAGATTAGAGCTGAATCGTCTCCGAGATTTGGATCGCAAAGCCTGCTTACTTGTACTCGGGCTTTATCGTGTTTACTTGCAAAACAGAAGGGCTACTCACATGAAACACAGCTACACTGAAAAACTGGAGGTCAAAACTCTGCAGAGTACATTAAAAATTAATCGATTGTACAACTTACTGTGTAACAGTGACACAGTTATACAAATCGCAACTCAACTCAACCCATGATATACGCTTGGGTGCTATGCTAATATCAGAATAAACTCTTTTGTTCCATCACCATATAATTTAATGCTTGTTTAAAGTGGGTTTGGCCAATTTTAGACACGAATATCACAGTATTTGTTTCCATAGTGTTTTTAAATTTGGGATAAAGAGGTTTTTTTTTGTTTTTTTTAATGTGGACATGAAAAGCACCTCAGCTTGGTATCTTACGTTCCCCTGACTCACAGGAGTGATTAGCATGCTTCAGTTCACATAGTTTTTGACAACTCAGTGACTTTGTTCCTAGACCTGAGGAATACTTTGACAACTTTTTTTAAGTGTCAAATCTAGCAACTTTTCTTGATAAACAACTGGGCAAACTGCTTTGTTCTTGCTCTCCATCCACAGGCATTGTTCTGTTCTATTCTGTTTAGTGGCAGTAAACACTAAACAGAACTGTATTATATTTGCATGCTGAATCTGTGTATTGTGTGAAAAAAAAAATAAGAAAAACATTCTCTTGTCTCTAATTTTCTCTTTGTGTGATCATTTTGACTTATGTGTATTAATTTTGTCAGATGACTTCTAGCAGTAAAATCAAACACACGTCCTCTGCCAGTCATGTTCAGTCTCTTAGGATAGAAAATGCCATATCTGAGAATGGCTAATAAAAGGAGAAGATTAGGATGGGGAAAACATAGAGAGTGGGCAGGAGGTAAAGTGTTATGGACAGTCAAATCTAAGCTTAAGGTGTTTGGGTCAAATAGAAGATTGAGAGTAGGAAATGAAAAAATGCTGGAGGTGTGCTAGACATCTGTGAAGAATTATGGAGAAATGCGTTGCTCTGCTGGTGATAAATTGCAAGATTGATTACCAGCAAAGAGATGGGATAATGGGATCTTGAACAAGAAAAGCTACCACTCCATTTTGCAATGTCATGTCATACCCTGTCAGCACCACTTGATTGCAACCAATTTCCCGTTACAACAGGACAATGACCCAATGGCCAACTCTGAACTATGCAAAAACCATTTCAGGAAGAGCCTGTAAGCTGGCATTTTGTCTATAGTACAGTGTAGGGCTGCCACAAACGATTATTTTGATAGTCGACTAGTCACCGATTATTTTTGCGATTAGTCGACTAATCAGATCATCATCCATTGGACATAAAACGTACAGCTTATTGCACCAGCATGCGTCTGCTCTTATATAACTATCATTAGCTTACAGCTTTAAGTGTTTAAGGTATGTGCTAACTAAAAATAAAGACAAGATGATAGTTTATTAAATTTTAATGAAATTTGCAGATTGTTTCGGTGAAGTTTAATAAACTCCTTGCTATCTAAAATATAACGGGACACCGGAGTATATTCTCGAGCATTTCACACTTCTGATAATCAGTTGTCTGCTTGATGTTTATTCAGCTGTGTAAAAACTATAACTTTAATCTCAGCCAAACCGATTTACTCAGGAACAAATAAAATACTGAAAAAAAGCCAAACAATAACATTTTTAAGTTATCTAAGTGACTTATTTGTCACTGTTTAACCTGAGTAGCGAAAGACGGTGGTGGGTTTGAAAACGATTTGCCCGGAGTCCGGGGTTCTCACCGGCTCTAGTGAGCTTTGCCCCCGGCTAGCTATCGAGCTAGTGGGTAACAGACGTCGGAGCGCTTTTCGAAATATGTGGTGTCTTGATAAATTGAGCAGATATTTGAGGTTTACACAGTTACATTCTCACCTGAAAATATGTTAAACGTTTATTTTGTGACCCAGAAAGAATAACAAGAGTAATATTAACACTAACTAGCTACCGCCATTGTTGGAAACTGAGCTGGGCTGCGCTATGAATTCTGGGACAGAGCTACTTCTTCTTCTTCGGGGTTTAACGTCAGCTGGCATCCTGGTACATGCAGTGCTGCCATCTTCTGTTTCGTCCGTTATTACACTCTTAAATCCTACTACTTATTCCTGCGTCTTTTGGGATCTTACAAAGCTTCAAACGACACGTCGATTATTAAGTCAGTCATCGCCGATTTTGATAGTCGACGTAATCGTGACTAGTCGACTAATCGTGGCAGCCCTAGTACAGTGGCTAGCATGGATCTCTGAGCTTTTGTGGAAACAGGTTGTCTGCATGCAAGAATTGGCCATCAAACCAATCATTTTGGAGGGGCTTTGACAGACTTACAGCTTGCATAAAAATGGTTCTTCGTAATTATCATATTGTATTCATAGACAGATAGATAAATATTTTAGGGTTTTTTTTTAACTTTGATTCAAAGCATTTTTGAAAGAATCATATATCTGATCCAGTGGATGAGAATCAATCATGCTTCCTTTCATCTGTTCATCTGCAGGCATGATTCCTCACTTAATGCACTCTTGTGATTTCTTTCCACCCACTTTGATGTCAAGATTGGGATTTTTTACTGTGTATATCTTATTTTTCACCACCAAGAACTCTCTTAAGAACATCCAGTAGTTTTAGTTGACGGTAGATTTTTGGAAAAACTTTCAAGAGCTTTGTCAGTAGCAGAACTATGAATGTCACCCTGCAAGCAGACATTCATAGTTCTGCTTTAAAGCCAATGTAGCCAACAATATGGCTGACGGACAGAAAAAAAAATCTGAAATAATGTTTCCACCTTTTTGAATTTATTCTGATTCATCCTGACTCTGTACTTAATAATAAACAACCATACGGCAATATATTTACATTGCATGGAGATTGTGAGATTTTTATTTTTGCCTACAGATACATCCAACAGAAAAGTCAGTAGCTATATAATACTTTAAAATACACCACTAAACACATACCACTGATTGAATAACATCATTATTAGCAAAATAGGTGAAAGCAGAAGGAATTCTTTGGAAGCCTAAAACATATTTTTGCTAATGTTTTCCTCACTTTGAATCATAAACAGTAGCTGTTTATTTGAATGACTGCATAGCTGCCTTGCTTGATTTTCATCATTTCCTTATCACCCTTTGTGATTTTTATATTCCAGCTGGCGTGCTTCCACTTGCACATTTTTAATGAATTCAGGAATGTCAGACACAAACATTACTCATGCTGTGGTACTTCTGAAATATGCTCATTTGCTTAAGAATGTCAAGATGTGCTAAAATGGTATGAAGTTATATGTTTGACCTATAGGAACACAGAAAAGAAAAAGAAAATGAAGTTGCAATGAAGTTATTGATGTGTTTAAACATCAATAACTTGATGTATCTGAAATACAATGTACAGATACAATGTATCTGAAATATAGATACATTACAATACAATGTATCTGAAATATAGATACATTGTATTAAGTTTAAATGGCACACTTTTGCAATTTTTTAAAATATTGCTCTGTCACTCTGTGCATGACGAGGCCACATCAGTCTGCCAGGGGAGGCTAAGTCAATAATAATAATAATTCTGGTTACAAGACGAACTGCCAACTATTTGAGCCACGATCGCCCTGTAGATAAGGATTGTGCAATATAGCTCACCTAAAGTGTTTCCTTGTTTTTCTTTTTCATAACTACTGCGGCGTTTTACCAAACACAACAGGTACAAGACTGTAAATACTTTTTCTTTCAAAAACATCTGAACATAAGGAGAAATGACACTTGGGTTCTCAGTTGCCACAAATCGAACATGAAAACGCGTAATGAAGGTGGAGAAGTGACAGAAATACGGAGCACCTAAATGCAGATTGATCCACTGAGACTGGAATGCAAATTACTACTAATCAAACTGTTTACTACACCATGTATGGCAAGTGCTGTGCAAGAGGGATAAAAACTGACAGAAGGAAAAGAGTCTATTGTACATTTAGTACTGCAACACAATATGAAAATTTCCCAATTAGCGATCTAAGAAGGATCATAACTATATAACCATTACGTCTTACAATGTCATTAGACCGACCTGATGGTGATGGCTGAAAACCTTGCTACTGTTTTCCTGCATTTCTTCTTTTTCAAAGAAAACAATACTAGGATTAAAAATGTACTTTGTGCCCTAACAAGGATTTCTTTTTGCAGTTACATTTTTTTGCCTTGGGGAATTCTTCTGACTCCCCTAACAAGTAACATCCTAGATTAAATTCACTATATTAAATCGAAATCGAAATAGCATTACATCTCATAATGCTATAAATCAGTGACATAGTCCAAAGCGTTGCTACACAAGAAAACAATTGTTAAACTTTCACAGAATATCTCTCTGGCACAAAATAAACCTGAGAAGTCAAATAAGTCCATTTGTCTCCTTTGCAATATTCTTGTATTTGTTTGCAAATACTCTGCGTGTCTAAAAATGGATTGCTGCCACTTGGAATGGAAGACAGTTGCTCAGTTACACAGTATTGCACTGCATTGAAATGAGATGCATTGTTTTGCTGTACCATCTGCCACCACCAAACAGGTGTGACTCAATTCAATAATAGGATGAGGGAGGCAGTTAAGCATGGACTTTGACAGGACATTGAATATCACATACTGTAGGTGACATTGGCACACTGAATAATAGATTTTTATGGATTGGTTGCTTTTTTTCTCCATTTTTTTTAGGAATGTGATGTAGATGTTGTGTGTCTCGCTTGTGTCTTGATGAATCATCAACTGTGTTTCCTTTGATGTCTTTGGGATGTACTTCATTATATACAGAGCTAAATCAGTTTGTTTAGTTAGTAGTTGTCAGGAAGGATGTCGTCACAATGTGTCAGCTACATCTGTGTTGCCTTTCTTTCCATATTGTCGTTTGAAAATGGCTTGTCATGCCATCTGTTTGGTTACACTGCAGGATAATCCAAAAATTATTGTCAAAAAGCTATGACAGGGTAAAAACTGCTACACTATCTTGTCATAAACTATGTAATTATATAATATATGTATATCACTTGCTAGTAATGAAAGTGCATTGTATACAGTCAGATTCATTAATATTTGGACATAATTGAACAATATCCTCTGAAAATGGTAGACTCTAGATTAAAAAAAAAGATGACTGTAATTCCTAAGCAGTTAATACAGTACTTTTGTTAAAGCTGCACTTCAATCACATCTTGGTTTTTAGGGTGAGGGTGATAGGGCGCTCTACACCACTGTGATGGTGCACAAGGGCAAAATATTAAGAATTGTGTTATTTTCCAAAAGACTTGACTGGTCTTTGACCAAATTTTAAACACGTATGCCTTCGATATAAAGAAAATGGCATTAGGACTGAGATTGAATGAATTAACTTTTAAATGGATAAACCAATAAAATAAACTAACATAAAACTTCACTGTACTAATGAAAAATATGTCAGCATATAAATTCATATTTTCATATAAATCCTGTGACACACACCTGCTGTTGCTCTGGTAGCTTTCTGCTTTCTGGAGCTGATTCCTCCGTCTGATTCTGGAAGCAGTCACTCCCAGTCTAGGAGAACAATATGAGGACAATATGAGATGATGATGAGATGAGGAATACTTTATTAACCCAGTCATCCTAACTTTATTTTTTCATTACAGTAACTAAAATGATGATGAAAAAAATATACCTCTTTGCCAGACATTATATTGTATTACATAGGGTGATAAGCTGATGTAGCAGCGTACAGTGTCCCAGCTTTATGTATTCAGTGAAAATAGATAAATAAACTCACATCAGTCAAATTCATAAACCTCTCATTTTTACAAATAAGCTTCAAGGAATCACTGACTTCAACAACCACAGAGTAAGCAGAGTAAGCTGCTTATCTTATTCTCATTATGAAAGAAACGTAGCCTTATATGTGCACTTTAAATGTTTAAAAGTATTTATTTATTAGTCAATTAACAATTTATTATTCAAAATATAAAGAGCTGGGTTGGTTGTTAAAAAAAGAGAAAGCAGTTATTTGAAGCTGCTGATTGTTGAAAATGAATGATTGTTGTAATCTATAATAAGTACTAAAATAGTAATTATTTACACCAACTGTGATGTTTTTGTTAGTGCTGCCAGCATTAATTTCGTTAAAATGATGTTAACGCCATAACTGCATTAATGCGCTCCCCGTGCATGGGGGTGCATGGCGTCAACGTGTTAGCGTGATTAGCTCGTAAACACGATGACGCCCTGCAGCCCCACTCACGCACGATCCGCGCTAACTCGCTAATGGAGATTTGCCGCATTAATGCAGTTATGGAGTTAACGTCATTTTAACCAGATTAGCGCTGACAGCAGTACTTTTTGTATCAGCTGAATGTCAATCCTGCCTATAAAACATAGGTAATTTGTTAAAGTATAGCAAGGCCATCACATTTCATTTTCAAACCAGGGACACACTGCAAGCTACACATGCTCATACAAATTGTCTTTCTTCATTTCCTCCCCGCCCACAGAGAGAAAAGGACAAGGGGGAAAAGCAGCAATGATCATGGGCAAACACGAGTCTCTGTTTCAAATATGTCTCCTCTTATCTGTATCAGCATGTTTCTCCCTTTTCACGCCCCTGCCAAAATTATATAATCAATTATGAGACGCCAGTGAACATTGTTTTTGGCACAATTTCATTAAGGAACAATCTCTTTGACACAGTTTCCACACAGGGCAATTTCCTTCCACGGCAGCACTCCTCACTATTCCCCTGTCTCCTGTAGTCTATCAACTTATGCCTGTAATAGTTCTTGATAGCCACTTGTCAAAAATCCTTACAGGCTCTGTTTACTTCCTCTGCTTCTTCGGAGCCTCTTGATTTTGACATTGTTGGAAGCAGTCTTTTGGAGCCTCCCTCATAGCTGACTGCTCATAGTTGCCCGGACCTTGGAGAAGCAAGTCTCTTGTCTGAGGTACCAAAGTCCTTCATGAAAAAAATCTGAACAGGAGAGGTCAGTGACTGCTCCACGCTCTCCTTCCTCAATAACTGCTGTCAAAGTGTCAATGAGGCTCTGAGTGAAGAGCTCTTTGAAGTGTGAATGTGCAAATTTTGTGATCACTGCAACTACAGTACTTTCCCATGCAATAACAGGTCAAATGAACGCACTACCTTGTTAGTGAGTTTCAAGGATGTAACAAAAAACATTTTCTTTCTCAATTAATTTTTAAGGTATTTTTGTATTCATTATTTTGCTTAAATGTACTTAAACCGATGTACAGACATGTCTTACAGCCCAAATCATGATTTCAGAATTGCATTTTGTTTGACCCATAGTTCAGTATGAATATCCAGTTTAAAATGACAAACAAAAAGAAAAGCACCAAATCAATACTGCCAGTTTATTCAACTCATTAAAATGGACTTATTATGCTCATTTACAAATGCACATTTATATGGGACTCTATTCAAGAAGATTTGCACGATTCACAGATAAAAATAATCCTTATAGATTTTTTACTGGGCCTTGCCGCACTAGCTCAGTTCATCCACTGCCTGAAACAAGTTGTTTTAGCTCCCTTGCACTCATTGAACCAAACTTTCTCAAAACAAGCTCCCTGTTATAAATTGAAGGTTTGAACTGAAGGTGGATCAGGCTTCTGTGCTCATAGCTAAACCTCCGTGACTGAGGGATATAGGCAATAAGTGGGCTGATAACAGCATGTACCCATCTGGGCTGGTTAGTACATGGCAAAACAGCATTGATCATGAAGGATCCCCACAAAGGTACAAGGCCATCTAACTTACAATTACCCGATTCTCCACAACATGAAAGCTCTTCTAAACCATCACAGGAACCAAACCGAGAAGTCATTTGAGTCAACAAATGAGCATAGCTTAGAAAGCCTATGACTCAATACACCACACATCGATATTGCTTGGCACAATGCAACACTAGTAGTACACTACTAATGTTCAACAGGAACTCAGTGGGGCTGTGGAAGACCACTGGCAATCACAGAAGTCATAATCAAGAGTGGAATATACCAAAGTGATGCACTGTTAACTCTACTGTTCTGCATTGGCTTCAATCCCCTAACCCAGCATATTGCTAAAAGTAGAAGTGGAGTGATCATCAGTCATCAGCTACATCCTGTACAGGGATGACATCAGCAGTGAGTCATCCCTGTGACATGGATCGACTCACTGATCCATGTCACTAAGATCTACGAGGATATTGGGATCTCATTTGGACTGGATAAAAAAGGTAATCTAGACTGAAGGGATGGAGCTATAAAGAGTCAAGTGAGTTAAGCATGTAGGAACCATAATAAAGAAAAACATAATAGGTCACCTTCAATCTCCAAAGCAATGTAAAACTGTGTTATTAGTCTTCATGTAGCACACGGTGTTCCTTTAGTAATGTGTAATTTCATTAAACCAAATTACTGCTGAGCTACACCAAAACTCCTAACTAAAGATGCATCATTTAGTTGAAACTTGTTGCAGACCTTCTATAAAATTTTGTAATTCATGAACCCACTAAGGACACTTGGAGCAAAAGCGAGTTCTTTGACTTTTGATGAGGGACTTGAGTATGAATTTAGTGAACAATTGAAACTCAGATTAGAGAGGCCACTGTATTTTAATTACTCTAAAGGCTCACCTTTTCCATCTGGCACTCTTTGGCTCCACCATTCTCTCTCCTCATTACACTGACGTTCATGGGTGATTTACTGGCAGTGACAATTCTCTGAACTTTGGAGATATCCTGCAGAGGAAAACAGAAATATAAACTTGGGGTTAAAAACACATGTGCAAATAGGTTCATGAAATTCTTCAAAACCTAGTAGTTCTAATACATATATGTTTATTTCATATTTAAACATATATTTTATTTGTGTAGTTATGTTCAATTTAATTTATTAGTAGACAAAACAAACAAAAGTTTCTCAGTATTCCAAAAATGTAGGTCATATTTAATATTGCATGGTTGTTCATTTTGTATATTAGGGTTCTAGTTAGATTAAAATAGATAATAAATCTGATGCACTGTGTAATTTAAGTTTTTAAATGTTCATATGTACAGTAACTGGATACCATCATACCTGCATAGTATTGTTAGGATCAGAATATGTTATGACACTAAATAAATAAATAAATACACAGCTTTTACCAATGTTTCTGAGGTCTCAGATGTTGGACCTTCAAACAAGAATACCACTGATGTCTGTATAGAAATACACAGACCACCTCAGAGTGAGAAGTAGTTGCAGTTCAGAAGGTAGATTTGGGATTTAATACTATGAGACCTGCACATGATCAACAATGATGTTTCAGTGAAGTGACCCACTGCAAACAGAGCCAAAGCAATTCTGAGATAGAGGAAGGAAAACAAGACGGACAGTCAGAGATGAAAAGGTTTTCTCTGGAGGTAGTAGAGCAATCCATATCGCTACCACCTGAAACGATGTCCGCATAGAAAACATGACTTTTGCAAGGTTGATGCACTTTAAAATCAGTAGTTCTTAAGTCCAAAAAGCAAAAAAACACAAAAACAAGCAAAAAAGTAAAATAAAAGTAAATAAAAATGGATACGGGTTTCTGGAGAGATACATGACAGTCATCATTTTGCTATTGAACAGAGGAATTCATTCAAATACTGACAAATAATGGTATGGTCTTATGGGAAATGACTGATAACTTCTCAGGAAAAGCAAAAACCTAGACTATAAAAATATTAATGTTCCTCATTATCTCACTAAACTCCTGATGTCATTTGAAATGTGATTTATAGCCTGTTTTTGGATAATATGACTGATCTGGTGAACATTTAAAAATTTTACATACTTGCTTTAAGTAAGAGGCAGACACCATCTTTTCACTCATCATGCCATTTTGTCTGGTAAGGACCAAGGGTTGAAATATTAATTAGGCTTGTTATACCAGATCTTTCTCCCAAAGTCTGACTGTCTTCTGCAGCTAGTCTTCTGCACAAGACAAGTACACTTTAACTGGGTCAAACGTGGTCTCTTGAGAGCGTAAAGCAAGACAGTTGCAAGATGAACATAAGCAATCTTAACCTGTCAATGTCAAACGCCATTCTTATTGTGTCAGCTGAAGCAACATCTTTTTAGGCAGGTTCTGGAGAACTGACATTACTTGTGGAAGTGACCACATTTGGGTGAACATTTCATACACAATTCCCCAACTTTTGACAGCATCTGTCAGAACCAGCCACACTTTCCATTCTTGCCATCTGTTTGTCTCTCCATAAGGCCCCTGACTTTTCAGCAGAGCCTTAGTGCTTAAAAGCAGCAGTTTCCCAAGTAACACTTCATAATAACCACCATTTATAATATTAAAATACTACATATAATATTATTTGATAAGTTGTTAAACTTTCATAACATGTTAATTTGATGCTAGCAAACAGTTCTACAACAAATAGATACTAATTAACAAATTATTTCTTATTACCAATTTGAATTGATTAATTTTGTAACATATTCCTTTATAACTCCACGGACATACATGAGTTATATCATTCTGAAGGCATCTGGGTATACATAGAAATATATTTATTCAATTATTAATAAAGCTTGTTGTGATAAAGGTTTCAGTGGTGCTCACTGTGAGCCTGCCTTTAACCAAACATGGAGTGAAATTAAGCAAAAGGTGAAAAGAAAGCTGAACAGTGACTGTTAAAGAACACAAACAAGTATGCTGAGTTGTGATTATTTGCAACTATTATTGAGATTAACTTACCTAAGTGGGTTTTTGGCAACATTGTTTGGGTCTTTTTTTTCCTTTTGTAGAACACAAATTTGATTCTATCGCAGTTTTTGGATTGTCAGCTCGCTACTGTCTAGTCTTTGCCTGGGAGAGATGGATATCCTGTATAATTTTTATAGACAAGGAAACAATCACAAAAGTAAATAGTAAGCGCTTAGAGCAGGGAAATGAAATGCCTGATTTTCCTCCAGCCCAGTACTCTGAGCATCTAAGACATCATCTCCCATTACTTTGATGAAAATTGCATACTATCAGACCACAAGACTTGGCTCTCTCCCCAAGACTGTTAAATATGAAGCAACTTCCACTTCAATCCTGCTGATCTTTGCATCCTCATACTAATGAATCTTTCACCAGCAAGAAGAGCTTTGTGTGTGTGTGTGCGTGTGTCAGGCAGGGTGTGAGAGAGTCTTATCTGTGGTGTCTAACAGAGCTTAAGGCCCATTACGGTAACTCAAACTACGAGCATGACACTCAAAGTGGTGTCACAGAGTGCTTGAACAAACATCCCTGCACTTAAGCACTTTAGGTTTCACAACACAAAGCAGATTTTAGTATAAATGTGCTGATGAAATTCAAACGTTTGAATACAGGGAGTGCAGAATTATTAGGCAAATGAGTATTTTGTCCACATCATCCTCTTCATGAATGTTGTCTTACTCCAAGCTGTATAGGCTCGAAAGCCTACTACCAATTAAGCATATTAGGTGATGTGCATCTCTGTAATGAGAAGGGGTGTGGTCTAATGACATCAACACCCTTTATCAGGTGTGCATAATTATTAGGCAACTTCCTTTCCTTTGGCAAAATGGGTCAAAAGAAGGACTTGACAGGCTCAGAAAAGTCAAAAATAGTGAGATATCTTGCAGAGGGATGCAGCAGTCTCAAAATTGCAAAGCTTCTGAAGCGTGATCATCGAACAATCGAGTGTTTCATTCAAAATAGTCAACAGGGTCGCAAGAAGCGTGTGGAAAAACCAAGGCGCAAAATAACTGCCCATGAACTGAGAAAAGTCAAGCGTGCAGCTGCCAAGATGCCACTTGCCACCAGTTTGGCCATATTTCAGAGCTGCAACATCACTGGAGTGCCCAAAAGCACAAGGTGTGCAATACTCAGAGACATGGCCAAGGTAAGAAAGGCTGAAAGACGACCACCACTGAACAAGACACACAAGCTGAAACGTCAAGACTGGGCCAAGAAATATCTCAAGACTGATTTTTCTAAGGTTTTATGGACTGATGAAATGAGAGTGAGTCTTGATGGGCCAGATGGATGGGCCCGTGGCTGGATTGGTAAAGGGCAGAGAGCTCCAGTCCGACTCAGAGGCCAGCAAGGTGGAGGTGGAGTACTGGTTTGGGCTGGTATCATCAAAGATGAGCTTGTGGGGCCTTTTCGGGTTGAGGATGGAGTCAAGCTCAACTCCCAGTCCTACTGCCAGTTTCTGGAAGACACCTTCTTCAAGCAGTGGTACAGGAAGAAGTCTGCATCCTTCAAGAAAAACACGATTTTCATGCAGGACAATGCTCCATCACATGCGTCCAAGTACTCCACAGCGTGGCTGGCAAGAAAGGGTATAAAAGAAGAAAAACTAATGACATGGCCACCTTGTTCACCTGATCTGAACCCCATTGAGAACCTGTGGTCCATCATCAAATGTGAGATTTACAAGGAGGGAAAACAGTACACCTCTCTGAACAGTGTCTGGGAGGCTGTGGTTGCTGCTGCACGCAATGTTGATGGTGAACAGATCAAAACACTGACAGAATCCATGGATGGCAGGCTTTTGAGTGTCCTTGCAAAGAAAGGTGGCTATATTGGTCGCTGATTTGTTTTTGTTTTGTTTTTGAATGTCAGAAATGTATATTTGTGAATGTGGAGATGTTATATTGGTTTCACTGGTAAAAATAAATAATTGAAATGGGTATATATTTGTTTTCTGTTAAGTTGCCTAATAATTATGCACAGTAATAGTCACCTGCACACACAGATATCCCCCTAAAATAGCTAAAACTAAAAACAAACTAAAAACTACTTCCAAAAACATTCAGCTTTGATATTAATGAGTTTTTTGGGTTCATTGAGAACATGGTTGTTGTTCAATAATAAAATTATTCCTCAAAAATACAACTTGCCTAATAATTCTGCACTCCCTGTATATGTGATCTCTTTATATGTGATATGTGATTATATGTGATCTCTTTGGTGCTATTTTTTGTAATTTTTCACATAATGCAAAGTTATACCGTCGTTGGTTATCCATAGCATTCAGCATACTCTATAGTATATTTTTCAGAACTATTCACATTTCTTTAATTAACGGATTAAACATACACTATTTAAGGTATTTAGGATAGATCTATTTTGTAGACATTCCTAAATTAATCAACAGTACACCATTATGCTGTCAGTGTACTCTGCTATAAGGAACTTTTTTTAAACTTATCATGCTAATGCGTTGGCCCTGACACAATTAAGCTGCTTTTCATTAGACTTGTTTTCTTTCTGAGTGGGTCAGAATCACACAATCTGCGGCCAGGCGTCCCTAGAATGACCCGTCCCATAACAGAAACCTGTTTAAATACTCAAGCGCATTAGCACTTGGTTTCCTGTAGGATATGCCTATAGTAACTAATGCCTATACCTTGATAGTGTAGCAGGCCTTTTTAATATTTTTATTATTTTAATGTTTATGTTTAATGTAATCTTCTTATTTAAAATGCAGAGCTGGAGAAGAGCTGGATTGATATTGCGAAGAACCTCAATGGTAAAGAGCACCAGCATGTAGATGTGACCATCCCCAGGAAGTTTTACAATGTTTTGTTCGAGTAACCTGAGATTCACAGCTAATCACCTACTTCTGGTGAAAAGTAAAAACTGACTATCTCGCCTCACAGAGTACACACTGATGTTTTGTTTTGTTTTACGGCTGCTTCTGTTGTAAGAACTGCAACGTTATTATTATTATTCCACATCTTGAATACAGGATACATTATAATTTTGCTCTCTTATCTGTGTGGTTCAGCTAAAAAAAAAAAAAAAACTTAGCTCAATTTGTAAGCTTCATGTCGTCCGCTTAAGCAGGTGTAAGAGCTGTCAATTACCGCCCTGAATTTTGTTTTTGTTTTATTATTTTACATTTTTAGTGAATCTTGAAAACTCATTTTATAAATGGTAAATGGCCTGTATTTGTATAGCGCTTTTTTACTAGTCCCTAAGGACCCCAAAGCGCTTTACACGTCCAGTCATCCACCCATTCACACACTGGTGATGGCAAGCTACATTGTAGCCACAGCCACCCTGGGGCGCACTGACAGAGGCGAGGCTGCCAGACACTGGTGCCACTGGGCCCTCTGACCACCACCAGTAGGCAACGGGTGAAGTGTCTTGCCCAAGGACACAACGACCAAGACTGTCCAAGCCGGGGCTCGAACCGGCAACCTTCCGATTACAAGGCAAACTCCCAACTCTTGAGCCACAATCGCCCAAACATTCAAATTTGGTTGGTTGTTTAATAACAGATTGTCTCTTGGAGTAACACATGTTTCTGCTTTACATGGATTAAAAGTAAGTTGAGGAAATGAAAGACTTGAAACAGCTGCAAAACAACAGGGATCCCTTCAAGAATAAGTTATTTTATGTATTGCACTTCTAAGCTACAATAAGACAATCTTATACATGCCTCAAAACTACAAAAGAACCTAGGGTAAAATAAATAACAATTACACTAACCAAGTGATTTCATGCTGTTAGATACAACAATGAGGAATGCTAAATTCTTCTTAGAGCTAAGTTCTCGACATTTGTCTCCTCAGCTGTGGAACATTTGGCTCTTTTATGCCCTGTAAGTGCTACTGTATGTGTTTTTTTTTTTCTTATTGCGTAATATGAGTTAAATTTGGCATTGAATTAAATGGGATCTGACCCACCCCTACATATACAGGCGGAGTGGACAGATGGAGCACCCCAGTAATTTTCACTGTGAGGGCACGCTGAGATTTATCAGACAGCCCGTCAAGTGTACAACAGCAACAGGAGATAATGAAGCCAGCAACTGCTCACAAGTGAAGTGCTGCTATTTGTATGCTAATGAAGGGGGAAGTAAAAACTTCATTAGCATAAAAAAATCAACCCACACCTTTCTTAAAAATTCCTGTACTTGTCTTTTCTTTTGTATGATGCTGATTTTGCTCCTGTACTGGGCTGTATGTTTGAAAGGCAGATATGGGCGAATGCATAGTCAGATGAGATCCTTTTGTTTTGACCAAGGAGGGTGTAAACAGGAAGTGTCAATTATAGAATCTTGCTTTATATGATGCCACAGCAAAGGTACTGCAATGGCGCTGGCATGGATGGTATTACTGAAGCATGATTAAAAAAAAAATCCTCTAAGTGGCATGTCAAATCTCTTAGGCACCCACGATAGAGACACAGAGTAAATTGTGACTGCTTTGAGGAGAGAAAAGCCTCTTAAAGCCAGAATTGCTCACCAGTATCATGGCAGATGAGACACAGCGGCGCTGTGGCCGACTTGATGATTTCAAAGTGACTGCAGCGACTGCTTTTCAGAAATCAGAACTAGCACAATCTCTGATTGAAGTTGACATGACTGCTTGATAGGGGGTAAAACAGCCATGGCTAATAAAAAAGTATATTTTCAAGAAATAAAAGCAATCTGTATATTCAGCTGTATACGAGTTATATATCTTTTGGGGTTTTTTCTTGTGCACAGAGCCACAAAAATACTTGTAGGAATGTTTAAAGAACAAAATACAACTGCAATTTGACACTTGTCATTAGTCTTAAAATGTGGTTCAGTAGGAAAACAAGACACAATATCCTCACCGAAAGCATAATTCTACTTGTAGAATGAATCCTCTTGGAAGTCACCTTGTTTTACTCCTAAAAAGGATTAAATCCTGAGCCCTTAGTTGAGTCTGCTGTGACCCTGACTTTAAGAGGCTCCAAACAAAGACTGTGTCACATTGAGTTAATAATTTTCATATAGAACAAGTCCAACATCCAAAAAACTCCTGGAAAGCCCTAAAATAATAGTGTTTTTCTCCAAAATCTATAGAACAGAATACAAAGACTGACATAACTATTTAGACTGCTGCTTGATTTAGACATGTTATTATTCTGAACAACCTCTGGAAGTGTGTTTGCCCAACTGTTATATTTGGTAGTAATTATTTCCTGTGCTATTTCTCCCTAGAGAGTGACACTCGGGGCATCAGATTGACAAATAGCCACTTGAAAAGAAGGTAATAATCGCCTAACTCTTAAATTCATATTGCAGACAGTGCATTATGCGTGCTCTGATGTGCGGTGAGGTGAATATTTTGGCACAGAGTTATATTCCATGATGTCACTAAGTTTCTGTGTGAAATGAATTTCAATTTGAAAGTGTTTACACAAAGGGAAGAGGCAAAAAACTGCAGCCGGCTTTATCTTATCTGGAAAGTCAGAGGGAAAATTATACTGCACCATTACAGAAGCATATCCCAAATCCAACTTTCTTTCCACTTTACTTTTGGCTCTGCAAAGCAAACTTATCTCATTTTTATCCTACTTTTCTGAAGAAACTGTAATATTTGTGTTCGGGCTGGGGTCTCTGACAATCGAACTGATTGCATACTGTAAGACAAAGTCTATGCCATTTTCATTACATACAGATACACTACATGGACTGTACTGTTAATCAACATATTACAGTGGGGAAAATACTGATTTGATCCCCTGTTTTTCTATAAGATGGCAGTCTGGTGACTGGCTAGGCCACTCCATAACCTAAATGTGCGTCTTTTTTTGTTCCTCCAAACACAGTGGGATACAAAAGAGCTTGACTGTGGTTTCATTTGACCACAGCACTTTCTCCCAAGCCTTCTCTGAATCATTTAGATGTTCACTGGCAAACTTCAGACTGGCCTTCTTGAACAGGGGACCTTGCTGGCACTGCAAGATTTCAATCCATCATGGCGTAGTGAGGGACTATCTGCCTTCAGATCATTAACAAGCTCCTCGCATGTAGTTTTGAGCTGACCCACTACCTTCCTCACAATCATCTTCACCCCATGAGGCAAGATCTTGCAGAGACGTTCAGACAAAGGGCATTTTAAATTTATTCCATTTCTAAATAATCACACCAGCAGTTGTCCTCTTATTATCAAACTTCTTCTGATGGTCTGGTAGCCCATTCTAGCCTTGTGCAGGCCAGATGGGCACATAGCCAATCCGTGGGAGCCAGAATTCTGACTGAGTTGTGGGGGATCAAATACTTATTTTACTCACTGAAGTGCAAATTTGTAATTTGCAACTTTTATGGGAAGTGTTTTTATTTCTTGGATTTCTGATTGATAATCTCTCTCTCTTTATTAAAACAAAACCACCATAAGAATGGGACTGTTCAATTCCTCGAAAGTGAGCGAACTTACAAATTCTGCAGGGGATCAAATAATTATATCCCCCAGTGTATATCTGCAGGAAACCCATGCAACAACTGATGTAACTAATAAGACTGAAAAAACCCCAAACCCAAACAACAATTGCACTTTCCTTTGCTTGGCATGTTGCAGGGCACTATTATTTTGCATACTGTCTCCCTGACACAGTCTGGTGATGTACTTAAATGGAGCGCAGCCATTGTTAATGGTATTAATTACACCTGCGCCTTTCCTGATATGGCAAGTCAAAATGTCAGCTGTGAAAAAGGCCCATTGGTCATGCTTCTGGTAACATGAAAGGGCCGTAGAATTACATTTTGTATTCAGCCTGAATTATTCATTCAAGACTACTGTGAATGAAGCTGCCTTGGGACAAAATCGTTCCAACAATGCAATCAGCCATGATTAGAACATGGCTCCATGTTACAAATGTTGTTGCTCTGATTTCTTTTGATTATAGGTGTAAAAACTACTAGCACCATTACCTCATTAGAAGACTGTGATTCTGGTTGAATTATAATAGCAGAAGTGGAAGCTTAAAATATACTTTCAAGACCATGCTGTACTAAAATCTGTTTTGAAAGTCTTAGAGTAGCACAGATAGTTGATCTAGCAGTTTGATTTTATAACTTCTGTCAGGACTGAATTCATATCAAGACATAAAAGAACAACTGACAAAGATCAGGGTTGATTAGCAGCAAAATCAGGAAAAAAGAAAAAAATGAAGATATGAAAAGAATAATAATAATGTTTTTGTAAGTGCAAGTTTCCTCACCAGACGATGTAAAATGCAAGCAATTAAATGCAGTAATTTTTCATATAGGTTTCTTATATATGAGTTCCCATAATTAGGTATTAGTGTTTCTTAGTGTAATAGTGTTCTTGACTGTTTTAATGTTTTTTTGAGGGAGTTTAAAATCAAGAAAAGTAAACATGCACTAGTAAAAATTAAAAGTAGGATACTGAAAGTTGGCACTATTAATCATTCCAGCAATGAGGATGGATAATAATGGTAATAATGATAATAATGATAATGGATAATAGTGAGGAAGAAAATCTGCAAATGTGAAGGAACTTGTTGAACTTGGAACTAGCATATGTACAGAGTAGGATTTTCAAGAAATTTGATACTCACACACAATTGATATTAAAAATTGTTAATGTGTAGGATACTAATTTGTAACAGTATGACAGCAACGGTGCAATCTTCACCTCTTCTACATGACACACTGCAGGTGCCTGCACACCGCCCCTCCCCTCACTATCAGCTGAACAAATGAAGAGTAGCACAACAAATCTGGCAAAGCATCTTAACGACTGACATCCCGGTGTTAATGAAGAATTTTGAGAAGATTTGCATTACTTAAGTATTAAACAGTTATAATAAACCTTGACCAGTGCACACATTGACGTTAGCCATTTAAATACTATTAGCCATCTGTTAAGTTATCATTAAAGTCGCAGCTAGTGACTATGGCTAATAATAAAACACAAGGTTAATGTTGGAGTTAGTCAGCAAACATTATCAGTATAGCCCATCTGCAACTTTAATAGATGGTATTAACTTAGCTGGACAACTCAATTAGTTGTGCTGTAGTATTGTTCTAATTTTTAGATGTTTATTTCTTAAGTTGTATTTTACAATATCTAGTTCATCTTTTTGAAAAACATTAAATAAATAAAATAAAGCAGCACTGCAATGAATTCTGAATTACCTTGGCATGTGGCTGTTGAAAGGTGACTCTAGAGCTGTTGATGAGCGATGAGTATCTGAACAAGTGGGTGGGGGAGGTGGGAAATCTGTGACTGCTGCTGGGCTGGTTGTGCAGGACGGCTGAGAAGCAGATGTGAACTGTGTCCTTCAATGCCTTCATCTGAGACTCCTGTCCCCAAACAAGATTACACACAAACAAGACGGTTTCTGAATCACTCATACTGCCTTGCATCCACATGAGAAATTTACTTAAGCATTAGAGCCATTTTGCTCACATCCTTTAAAGTGATTTCAGAAAAGCTAGAAGGCATCGTTAGGCAAGACGTAAAGATTAAGAAGTCAATAGATCAATATGAAGTAATGGATATTTAAAAATAATTTGCTTTTCATCAATACTAATAGACAGGCAAACTATTGGCTTAACTGATGTCAATATCACCTTTATCAGCTCTTTTCTCCCCGTGCAATTTTCACTCATTCAACTTAGCACATCCATAATAATAATAATGCCCGCACAAAATAAATCTTGTGCATGTGTTCAATGTGTTGAAGCTCAACACTGTGATGGGAAAATTGCTATGACAACCATGCTATTAAACTTCTGCACTTACTTTCATCATTAGATATCCACTCTTTAAAAAAGGTCTTTATGCAGACTAATATTACTTCACATAATTTATTCATTCGATCATCATCGCTCATCGGCGATACCCCGTCCCCTGTGTTATTCACCTTATCCAGCGCAGTCTTCTCCAGTTCTTCCTTGGCCACAGTTAACTTGTGTTCCAAGTCCATTAGCTGCTGCCCCTGCAGAAACACACGAGTTTTGAATCAGCTGAACCTCTCTCTTTGTACTGTGCAAGTAAAGCATTTCTCCAGCTCCACCCCATATCTTCAGCAATATCGATAACAAAAATCTATAGCACAAGGGATTGAAGCTCCTCTTTGTTATTTTGCAGATCATCACTTTTGTTCTTACTTTTTAAAATATCTGTTTTAAAACCTGACACACACACACAGATACATGCACACACATCTAATTCAATCAATTTGCATTCAATTTAAGTTTTACATTTTATTTTATCCTAAATTGACCTTGGAATGTATATACTTAATTTTTTCCCATATTAACCTACAAACCAAACTCCACAATGATCCCATAAAGCCCTTAAAAAGTCTCCAACAGTAAAGGTGAAATCCTTTAGTCAGATGGCCACAGTTCCAAAAAGCTTGTGTGAGCATCACTTCATTATTATTATTATCCAAACAGTCATCGCAGTGTCAGCAACACCACACCGTAGGGATGTTTTTCCACAATATGGACCAGGAGACTAGTCATAAAGGGAAAGATTAATGTAGAACGACATAAAGTAATTCTGAAGACCTGAAAATACAAGTATAGGATTCACTCTTAAAAATGCCAGAAGTGTTTTAGCCAGGCACTAAGTGAAAGTGAAGGATCTGAACTGAAAAGGATACAACTGTCCTTTAGATTTAATAAAACGCTAAAAAGTCAGTTGCTGTGTTTGTCATTGTAGAGTATTTTGTGTTGACTGGAGCTGAAAAACAATGAGTCTCATAATGAGTCTTTATGAGTCTGAAACATAAAGATATCAGATACAGTGGACACAATGCTCGAGCACTGAACAACATGTGGATTGGACAGTACTCAGAGGACTCCTCGGGATTATTAAAACTGATCATAGGGATCTCAGTAACCTTCCTAACCAGTGATAATTAATTAATTAATCTGACAAAATCTTGGTTAAGTTTTTGTGAAAACGAAACCTCTAGTCTTTTTAAAGCATTTTATGCACACCCTAGAAGTCATATGAAACCATATAAGCATGAGTTAATTCACAGCAGCACTGAAAAGGATTACATCTGCTTCTTGGATAGAAGAATATTTTAATGTTGTCATTTATAAAAACAGACCCTTTAAAACCATCAAACTTTAAAAAGGAATTTTTTCTTAGACGTTAATCCTAGCACTGAACAGCACACACAGAAGGGCTGGTTTTAGTAAATGAACCAATGTATGATGATCAACAGAGTTTCTTCTGACAAGTCTTCTATTATTGATAAACTTATCCACAAGAAGAAGAAAAAAAGAAAGCCGCGCTGGGATCATTTGCATGCAGCCTGTGTAAAACAGGCCTTGGTGATGGACTTTAAGCCATAAACTTTTATCGGATGTCTTTACTTGCCTTCGGAAATGATAAACTACAAAGGCTTATATTCTAAAATATCCAAGGCCAGGTAACCCAACAAACAGCAACTACAATCCCTCTCAAGTGTATTAAATTTTAGTGAGTGGTGATGTGACTGATTGATAGCTTTTGGTAAGCTTTATCAACTTGTGGTGTGTGGTGCCTTGATGAGTGTCCTGAAAAAGCTGGGAGGCTTGGCATGTTCACTGATTTCATCTCATTTTCATGTCAGTTTCTACCAGCAAAGTGGTTATTTTAATGATGAACATGTCTGTCAGTTCTACCACTCAATGGGGCGGTAGGAACTGTGTTTAAATCCTTTCTGACAGATGAGACATATAGTGACTCTGAAGGACAGAGCAACAATCAGTCCTATGGGTTTTCACTGAAGCCAGAGAGTCAGATCTCACCTTTAGAAGTTCATGTAGTGGGAGTTTTAGTCAGATGGAGTCTTAAGGTAATCAGGCACAGTTCATGGTCACAAAGCTTTGTAAAAGCCTCATAAAATCTCTTTGTGGCAAATTAAGATATTCATTAATAGACACTGGAATCACACATTTTGCTCACAAGTACATTTTTTAAAATGAGGCTCAATATTAGTTTGTTGTCTAAAAGCTCTAAATCCTATGTGCACAGCTTTATAGTAAAGGCCATTACATCCATTACAAAGAGCATCATCAGTGGATAGTCCTTTGAGCTCTGCTGGCGCAACGGCACTGACCCAGAAATGCTGACTTTCAGGGTTAGTGCCCCCAAGTCTAGGGCTTCATATTTCTGTGCTGAGTCCATTATAGAGGTGTGGGGTCAGTGGGGTGCTGTCCACTGGGCTAGATGAGGCGTGTGACGACATCTGTTTTTTCTAAGCTTAAAAAGAAACAGCTCTGGGGGTAATTTTAGTGTCGCAATGAAGAGTACACTGTGAAAGTTTGAATATGGCTCCTCTGCCACAAATACTGTCTCGTAGGGAAATGCAGGGAAGTCGCTCTCTTTTCTTTTAATACTTTTTTTAGTAACATGTTTATGAAAAGCGAGGGAAACTGTACAGCTTATACCTGAGACAAGAGTTGCACTAAAAATGCTGGCTTTTTTCCCTGGTACTCTAGGTTACTCTAGGACAGCGGTCTCCAACCCCCGGGCCTCGGACCGGTACCGGTCCGTGAGTCGTTTGGTACCGGGCCGCGAGAGTTGAGGCTCAGGTGTGAAATGTATGGTTTTCAGGGTTTTTATCGGTTTTGAGCGTTATTTTGTTATCGTTTTTATCGTTGGGTCTTTTCACGTGTGTTATGAATAAATCTTCTTTTTTCGGTACCGGTACTAGTTTTATTTTGTTGTATTTATCCGCGACACCTTAAAGGCCGGTCCATGAAAATATTGTCGGGCATAAACCGGTCCGTGGCGCAAAAAAGGTTGGGGACCGCTGCTCTAGGAAACATGCTGTATCATTTAATCAATTTGCATTTTCTTGTATTTTACTATGAAAAACAAGAAACTAACTAACTAACTGACTAACAAAAAAAGGTATTCTTAAGCTTTCATAAATGTAAGTTTTGGAGATTCTGCTGTATCTAATCTTGCAAATTTGTTTTCTTTGTTTCTTTTTTTTAAAACCAAGACATTGTGTTGCAAAAAGCACTTTGATAGGGTACAACAGCTGTCATAACCAATTCAATTGCCTCCTGGTCAAGGTGCCTTGACTGACATCCCCCCTGTGATGCTGATGACATTTCTGTATCTTGAGTGACTCTCCTCCACTTCCCCCTCCTTTGGCCCCTGCTGGGCTTTGGATCACAGCACATGGGGAATACAGATGAGTTTTTCAGGAATAGCCAGAGGGATTGGACGTGATGCATTTCTCCCTGACCTTTCCACCAGAGAAAAAAAGCAGCCATTTCTGTCATCTTCGAAAGATGACTGTTTTTGCAAGATAAAGAGAATGATCAAATTAGCCTTATCTGTATAATGCTGCAAATCACTACAGACCGTAATGTTTTAAAGGTCCACTTGAAATGTTTGGTGACATTGAGCAATAACGTTTTAGTTTTTTTTTGTTTTGGATGACTGACTGATGCAATTTAGAGACAACGATTTACGAGCAGTGACACCAAGCAAACAAGTCGATGCATCCATCATTCAGAGACTAGAAATAGAACAAAGAACAGGACATCCAGGGACAATATATTCAAGTGTAGGGCTAGAAGCATAAAATTCTATCCTCGAGGACAGAATCCTTTTTTTATTCATTTATGTCTAATGTAGCTTTAGCAGTGATGCGTTTAAAGCATCAAAACATACATATAAGAAATGGCATTACAGGGCATTGTGGCAAAAATGTCAACTGACATTTTAACACCGCAAACAAGGCCTGAAAGGTCAGTCCTTGTACCAGTAAATGCCAATAAATATTATGTGAGCGCTCAGATCCCAGAACGTTTAGTCCTCGCAATTCACAGGGCAATGGAGTATGTACGGGTGGGCAATAATACGCAACACTGCCACTGTTTTTATTGTGCTTGCAGAGGAAGTACGTGAGGAAGAGGCACATATCTGATTCCCTGAAATGGGTGTTACCCCTGAAATGTAGAAATACATGGTGTCATCTGTAATTTTGTCTTGAAGGTTCCCTTATATGATCTAATGCATAATTCTGTATCAACTTCATCCACTGCTGTCCAAACCATTTATCCACATACCACAGAAGATTAAAGAGGATGGGGTGAATCTTGCAGAGGTGGAAACAGAGGACGAAACTTGGTATGTTCACTAAGAGCTGCCGGATTGACTTTGCCGTGTGCTGCTTTTGCTGGATGGAAGTTTATAATTGCAGCCTGAATTAATTAGAGCCCCTTCTGTGATGGGATCATCCTTTGAAGGCGGTATGAAGCACCTGTTTACTCCTGGTCTGGAGCTACTATAAAGCCACCCACCTTCAGTTTGAGCTTACCTTAAAAATTAAATCCTTTTTCCCGTACCGGAGTTCTTTCAGTTGAGCCTGGATTTTTTTGGACTGCAAGAGGAAGATAAGGAAATAAGTGTTAGCTTATTCAAATAGCGAAATTGGTTTTAGATCACGTAGCAGGATTCTGCCAGCTGCAGCAGAAGACTCCTTTGTGAGCATTCCCTAGGCAAAGCTCTGGCTTAAAGGAAGGCCCTACTGAGAGGGAGAAAATATCAAATCTACCCTTCACTGAACTGTATAGTCCACACAATGATGCCGTCATGCACTGGATTCTTGCCCACTGTCTAAACCTGAATTCTCACTCCCACTACACACATTACTGCCACCATCGCCACACACGTGCAGGTTCCTCGGTTGTGACAGCGTCTCGCCCGCCTTCAGTTAAGCCACTCACACAAACAGAGCACTTCTTCACTGCCACCCCCAAACATGCACAGTGACCAGCGCTGCCTGACATTCACTCTGCTGCTCCACATCAGTGGGCACCTTGAGCACAGAGACTGTACCCCAGATAGCTTGATACATGGCCATCCTCAAAGCTGCTCATGATGTGAGTGTGAACACTGAAAGCCTCCACACGGGATAGAACAGAGTGTTACTCTGAGAGTCCTCAACGAGGCTGAATAATGTTTTCAGAGCACAGGTATTGTAAAGCCTTTTGTGATCGGAACCAATACAGCATGCTATGCAAACAGAATTGCTTCAACTTGAATCCTAAGGAATTGAAGTTTTAAACGTAAAGATTATTAAGTTAATAATTCATTTTAATTAACCAAACTTTAAAATCCCAGATCCAGAGAGATTTTCTTTGTATATTTGTGTCTCAGCCTTATATATCTCTACATTTCCTTGGCACAGGCAGGTGAAATGTGACATGAGGCCTAATTTTCTTTTACTAAAGCACACTGAGCACAATGCCGAGGGAGAAATTCACTTCACAGGGTTTTGTGTAGTTTACAAACACCTTTGCCTTTATATATGAGATTCTTCATCTTATTTTTTTTCCTCCCCAGGGTGACTCCATGTCCCAGGACACCTCTCACTGTTTTGTGTAACTGGATTCAAAAACTGCATCCTTGGGCTCCACATGAAAACAAGACGTTAGGTTAAATAAACACAGAGCAAACTTTACAACTGGGTCTCACAGACGTATGTGATTTGAAATTATTCAGCCTGTATTTTTCTCCCCCCTGTGAACCGGGTCATTAAATAAAATGTTAGCAAATTAATTTTATTTGCATCGGTTAAGTGGAGCTTTTTGAGAATAGAATAGAATGAATCACTTTAAAAGGCCACAGAATCATATGCTGTGGAGTATTAACTCATAAATGCAAATATTTGAATGCACTGCACTCTGCCAAAGCATTTTTTTTTTCTTTTACTCCAAATAAACTATGTGAGTGTCTCCTGTGGTGCAATTCTGAGCCTATTTTTAGGGACACTTAAACATTGAAAAGCCTTTGAAACATTGTTAAGCTTTACAGTTAGCAGGCTAGTTACCTTGGCTACTAAGTAAGGAATCCTGTAAGCCACAGTAATGGGACAGAGCTCTGATGTAACTGAAAGAGACTTTTCAAAATATATTTCCATTACCTTCCTCGATGGCATATAGAGCCCTGGTGAATGCGGGAAGTTATGTGCTTGACAACAATGACCTTGAAATAAAGCCAAACCTCATAAGAGCAGCTGGAGCCCATCATTCACTATTTAATGAAAGAAAACCACACATTTGTTTGATTCTCAGTGTAACAGTATTTTCAGTTATACAATAACTATTCAATATTTTGAAAAGCAGATTTCCCAGCAAGCAGTTTATACCCCAAATCATCAGTTAAGGTTAACTTTGTCCAAACTGTGTGTTCAGTTGCCTCCATAAATGTTAAGATCTGGACTAGTGGGAGGCCACTTTAGAAATGCCAAATACTTATTTATTATAATGTTAGAAAAGCCATGTTTTTTACCTGGAATAGTATGGATTTTGTACTTCAGGTTGGGGATGACTTGATTTCTCACGTGTAGGAGTATCTCGAGGGCTTGTTTTCAGGTGGGGGTAGAACTGCGCTAGAGATTGACAAGTAGATTGGTCCTGTGTAGGCATTGAAGCAGACCCTACACTATTGTGGGGACTAGAGACCTGAGCCTGAAGGTGAAGTTGTCGATTTACTGGTTCATCTACACTGCTATCTTCACCTATGGCCATGATCTGTGGGATATGGCTTAAAGAACAAATAAGACCCATGCAGCAAAAATCAGCTGGTACCATGGGACTCTGGGATACCCCTTAGGGATAGGGTCATTTTGAGTTGGAGTAGAGCTGCTGCTCCTCCGCGTTGAGTAAAACCAGTTGAGCTGTTATGGTCGTGTCCAACTGAGAGAAGACCCCAGGGCAGGCCCAGGACAACAGATTACATCTCTCAGCTGGCAGCTGGCCTCGATACCCTCACACCCACCCAATAGAGCTGGAGATGGTGACTGGGGAGAGGGAGGCCTGAGCAGCTCTGCTTAGACTGCTGCCGCAATGAACCATACACAGATAAGTGGTCGAAAATGGATGGATGTTGTAGCAATGACCTGCGACTGAGACAGATCCTGCAGACCCCCAGGCAGTATGTTTTGCTCCAGTATGCTTTGATAATTTTATGATTTCACTGCGCTCTGCACAAATTCAAGCCACTGTGAGCAAGAGACAGCAAATGAACCCTGTACGGATGACTATGCTTCCTCCATTCACAGTGAGGAGATGTCCTCCTTTAACTGTCTATTTTTTTGTGAACAGAGATGAGTTACCAAAAAAATGTATGTAATTTTGTTACAGCTGTCCAAGTGTAATTACCAACAAACACTGTGAATTGTGATATGCATATTAGTAAACTCCAGTCAGTGTTTTCTTTCAAATTTACTGGGCTTTCTTATATGGAGCCTTCCTTTATGTGTTATTTCTCAGGGTTGGCTTGTATACAGTTTGAGTTTTTGCTTGTTTCTGTCACCCAACATTTGTCCAAAAAATCTTAAACTTGATTAATGAATTCCCATTCTAGCTATTCTAGCTTGTACCTTGACCTCATGACTGTTATGTTCTTTTCTTTTTCCTCTACTTTGCTTTATTCTTTGGCAAATTTTAGCTCGATCCCAAATGAAAACACATATTTTCGCATTCAGCCATTTTAGTAAAGCAACCAAAGCACTTAATCAAAAATGGATGGAAGGCAAAGTACTTTTGATCCGCTTGATAATAAAGTGGCTAACTTCAATTTAAAAGTAAACCAATAACACTGTATCTTATCGATAGTTGTATAATCCATTGGATACTTTTATGAGGTATTATATACAAATAAAAATAAGGGTACAAAAGACCCAATAACATGGATGAAATTTAAATTTTATTTTAATCAATTTATTTTAATCTCTTCTGCTTGTTCACAGTTTAAATATAGTGAAGTGAAGTCATCATATTTATGTTCTTTTCCTCCAATAACAAGATGCAACCAACCAACACAGAGCTACTCAAAATTATCCACTAAGAAAAGTGCAGCTCAGTCTCATTTGCCTTGTCTTTAGTATATTTAACTTTTGATGGATAGCTTTGAGGAAGCAATTGGTTTTTTTAAGAGCTCGAACTTTACAGAAATCATTTAACTTTTCAGATTTTTTAGGAATCCATGGATTTCTTGTGAAGGGAGCAGCAGAGCATGGTGATAATGTTCCATGGATTTATTAGTACGAGGAACATTTTTCTCATTATACAAAGTCATTTAATCTGTCATTAATATAAAATACTTAGTGCAGCTATAAATAATGTCTTTTTTTCTTATTCTCTTTTTTGCCTTATCGGGCAAATGAGAAAATGTGTTTGTATGCATGTCAGTATGCTGATGTCAACACACAGCTTTTACTTTGAAGGTGAACAATCACCATTTGTGGTTTGCATCTATGGTTAGTTAGTGAATGTTCGCAGAGAAATCAACGTCAACCATACAAACTATGGGGAACCACAACAACCTACAAACAACTTAAGCAATCACAAGGAGGTTTTTGGTGCAGGCTACTTTTCTGACCCAGTAACAACCCCCAAGAAGACACTCACCACTCTAGCGACAAGAAGTTGCCAAGGGCTTACTAACCAGGAATTCCTAATCAATCTCTAGGCGTGTGTGACTGAGACCTAAGGCACAAAAAAGGTGAAACGACACCAACTTATGACAGATAAAGTGTTCCGGCATCATCATCATCATACATTGTAAGTGCAGTTGCAGCAGGAACACAGCAGCGTCACAGATTTGTCTCCTTTTGCACTGAAACAGATTGTCCTATTTGTACAGTGTGTATGGCTGAAGCATGCTAGCTGGAGC
The DNA here is from genome assembly GCF_051167445.1 of Perissodus microlepis. NCBI lineage: Eukaryota > Metazoa > Chordata > Actinopteri > Cichliformes > Cichlidae > Perissodus > Perissodus microlepis. The sequence goes on from NC_140461.1 coordinate 30,907,251, forward strand.
AGAACGGAGACTGGCTCCGAGCCAGAATCGTACAGTCTGAAGCAAACATGTCACTTCAATCCTTCCAGTCAAGGTAATCTGATTTATTCAGTGTAGATATAGAGATAAAAATTTATTTTTTCATTTCAAGATTCTGCTCTTGTATGCTCCCTTTACACAAATCAGTTGTATCGTAGGATATATCACCGAAGCTAAAAACACCCATCTCCCCAAACAAGCCAAACAAATCTGCTTTCATTTCTAATTTGGTAAGGAGGAATTCTAATATTATATGGAATTTAACTTCATAAATCACAGCTTCAGTGCTCATTGAGAGGTTAGAATAAAAAACGAATATTTTAAGACTTAGAGATGTAAACAAGGAGCAACAACAAGGATGTACATGATGAGACGTATGTGAGTGACACAGCTGTTGATATCGCATGCATATAAGGTAACCGGTTCTGGCCAAAGCACAGTTCATTCCTGATTACACAAAAGTTTAAAACAGTGATACTGATAAATGGCTATCACACAAACATGGTAACATCAACCTTAAATAATGTAGGAATGGCCTGCATGGACTTTTAGATTTGCTCATGTCGGATTTGCACACATGTTATTAGAACAACTCCCTCTCTCACACACACACAACCAAAGTCTAATAATGGATGGAAGCAAAGAGCATTTATTAAAATAAGGGATGCTTAATTGGGAAAGACTCTGATATGTTTCCTAGCTCATTAACTGCCACAAAACACAGAAGATGACGATGGCACACTGCTCTATTCACAAAGCCCCGTAGAATTAATTACATGAGGCCATTCACCTTGAAATCCTTCATTACAGGAAATCCTCCCAAATCCAGCATATTATATCTTATCTGCATATGTGAGGTTTGGGTTACTCAGTGTTTCCATTAATCCAAATGCAACAATGAAAGGTAATTCTAATGATAACAGGGCGGAAATATGGAAGTGTAACAACATCCGTCATCCAAATAATGACACCATAAATTTGACAGAATAGGAAAAAGGTGACAAATTCGTTCTGGTGAGGAAAAGATGTGCAATGGATTAAATCACATCTCTAATGTTATGTGTCAGACTCCTTTACCGAATGGTCTTAACCTTGACACTGACTCAAGTTTCGTAAGCTATCAGATGTTTCCCCTGAGGATATTACTGTCTGTTTGTGAGAAGGTTGCATGACATTTTTCCAATGAAATGGATAAAAAGCAAATAAATAAATAAATACATTTCTAGCTATATATAACAGCCAACTGAAGCTTTTTGGTATTGGTGAAGTTAACCCACTGTTATATGACACACCATGACAATAATGAGAATTTAATGATTGTATTTTCAGTGTTTTTGAAAATCAACAATAAAAAAAAATCTTATTAAATTCAATTTAATACCATAAAGGTTTATTTATATAGTGCAAAATCACAACAAAAGTCATCTCAAGGCACTTTATATTGTAAGGCAAAGCTCACACAGTCCCCTGTGAACAAGTACTTGGTGACAGCGGAGAGGAGAAGTCATCAGCTGTGACTGTTTGTGGGTGACATACTGTGGAAGTCTAGGGTTGGTACATGGTCACCTGATCCAGCTCCAACTATAAGCTTTATCAAAAAGTATCGTTTTAGGATTAATATTAAAAGAAGAGAGGGTGTCTGTCTCCCAAATCCAAACTGGGAGTTTGTTCCACTTTTACATATTCTACAAACCACAAGTAAGCATGCAGTCTGAGGTCAAAGTGCTGTGTTGGGTGATATAGAACTACGAAGTCTTTAAAATTAGGAGCTGATTATTCAAGATGTTGTATGTGAGAAGAAGGATTTTAAATGTGATTAGCTTACAATGAAATACAGTAAAGTCAGATTTACTGAAACTGTTCTAAATCAATTTAGTGCAAATGATAACACATCAATGAACTGTTTTTTAATGAAGCTCAGGCAAATTGAGTAACACAGCCAAGAGTCTTATTAGCCCTATTAACCCTCATAATATTGAATGGAGTTGTCTGCTCCTTATGCCCAGATGGAAGAAATGAGTTTGGATTAACTGATCAACTGACTTGGCAACACTCTCACATACTCTGACAATTATATTTGTTATTTCATAGGAAAATAATATTAAATATAAAGCCTGGTGTCGCCTCAATATTTAAGAAATGCATATGATGGCAATATTATCTAATACAGTGCAGGAAGCCTCAAATCCACAATTCCAAAATCCAAAAAATTAAGAAAAAAAAGCCTATATTTGTTGAGAAAAGTATGTTCCCCAATGCTAAAGCTGCAAAAGTTCATCAATTATTCTCTGATCAGAGGATTAATAAGCTACTGCTTTGATGAATTATTACTAATTTTTCTTACAAAAATGTAAACCTGGCACTAGCCTCACCACTCGGTACGGCTAGGTTTTCATGTTATGCCACAACTCAAAATGCCAAAAAGAAGTATTAGTTTTAGCCGTACACCACACACGTCTTCTCAACTCAAGATTAGATACAAGTCTTTAGTCAAGAAAAACAAATAGAAGTATTTTGCTCTTAATCAAGGGCTTTCCTTTTACACTAACAACAGAAAATACATGGCTGACCACTTTGTTAGGTACATTTGTTTAACTACTGATTAGATATTTGGTAAAGCAAATATCCAATCACTGAATCACATGACAGTAATTCAGTTGATTAAGGCACATACAGACATGGTAAGTAAGATGTAATGATGTTCAAACTGAGAATGGGAATGTAGAAAAGTGATTTACTGTAAGTGACAATGAATGTGGCATGGTGGTTTGTGCCAGATAGACTGGTCTTATTGGTTTGGAGTATTTTTTTTAGAAACTGCTGATGTACTGGCATTTTCCCACACAGCCATCTCTAGGGTTTTACAGAGAGTCTACTGAGAGCAACAGCTCTCATATTTAAGACATCAGAGGAAAATGACAAAATTGCTTTTAAGCTGAAAGAAAAATAACAATAACTTTAGTTATGACTCATTATAACCAACATATGCAGAAGAGCATTTCTGAATGCACAACACATCAAACTCTGAAGAAGGTAAGCTATGGCAGCAGAAGACCACACTGGGTGAAACTCATGTCAGCTAAGAACAAGAAGGTACGGCTAATAATTCACAAGGGCTCACCAAAATTGAACTACAGAAGATGCTACAACCTACCTAAATATTGCTGCTGACCAGTTATATCCCTTTATCTTTTTAGCCATCTTCTGATGGCTAATTCCAGCAACATAACCATGACACAGATTCATGACATGGATGTGGAGTCAATAACTCTGCAGGAACTTTGTGCTGCTGTCAGTCATGGACCAATTGCTGAATTTATGCCACAAATAATTAAAACAGTTCTGAAGGTAAAAGAGTGGCCAGTGGAGTGTTTTTTTTAAATAGATATTTTTTTCTTTTCTCTTTTCTTGTTCCTTTCTTTCCTTTCTTAATATAATACTTAGCTTGTTGATGATTATTAATGAATATATAAGTACAAAATCACAAAATTTACAGTAGGGAAGGATCATGTATGTATGCATGCAAGATCATGCATATCACTAAAACCCCTGTGGTGCTGTTAACATGTAATTTGAAGTCTTTTTGGCTCAGTGGTTTTCACAGCAGCACATGGATTAAGAGCATACTGTAGCTCTTGCTATGCGAGGTGGAGGATCAGCCTCACAAAAAAATGTGTACAAGTTAAATCAGCTTTGTAAAAACGATTACCACACCAAATGAAATGTATTCCAATATACAATACAGTAATTCCCAAGAATCCCAGTTCTCAAGATGAGAACAAAAATCACACAAAAAGTCATGCTCCTATTTGCTCACACAAAATCCCAAAATGTATCATGTGAAAACAAATGGAATTTGTTCCTAGAAAGTTTATCTGAGACCAGCTGAAAAAAGGCCTAATCTCGCTTCTTGGACATTGCTTCAAAGAATTGATTTAAAATTCAAAGATGCTATCACAAGCTATCACAGCAAGGGAAGAAAATGAGAAAAAAAATCTCTGACTCAGTGCTTTGAAAAAAAGAAAAAACCATAACTAAAAAGGTCTTTGAAGATAAAACCATCATTTCTAGAGACAAATTACATAATGTTGTTCAGTGTTTATTGAATGTTTTGATGTTTTGGGTGGGTATTCAGATTCATGTTTTGCATGAAACACTGTAAAAGGCAATAATTATTACAAATAATCAATAATAGAATAATATAATGATTTTCTATAGAAAAAAAAAACAAACATTCAGTATTATTCAAAAGTCTTGAACCACACATCAGTTTAATTGAAGTGGTCTTTGTCAATAGTCCTTCATCCTTTTTGAAGGTCTTTCAAAGTTTTTCTTTGGACAAGTCCTTGTAGCTGACCATTTTTTGAAGAATGTATCTGTTGTTTGTTAAGCCACTTAACACTGACCTACGAACCCATGAACCCATTCAAGCAAAAAAGACACTTCAAGCTTTAGACACTTTGTTACTAGCAGCCTAGTAACAAAGTCACATTAAGACCAAAGACAACATAGTATTGAATACATGAATCAGTACTTTTACACTAACAAGGTAAATTCCTAGAGCTATCAGCTGAAAACTTGGTAAACGTATCTTTGCATGATATGCACTGTACCCTCAAAAAATCTGAGGAAACTGGTCAAAGGAAGATGCAGGAGGCTTAAAAACTGATCTACAGCAGACGTTCAGTATCTAAAAGTCATGTGCTTAAGAAATACAGAAAAATGCTTCGAAGACTTGACACAGGACATGAGAGATGTATCTGGCCCTTCAGTTGGTCCATGTACTGTTCATTGAAGCCTAATCAGACGTTGCCTCAGTGAAAGAGTGGCTGACAAGAAGCCATTCATAAGGAAGAAAAACAGGGAGGAAAGGCTGAGATTTGCCAGATCACATAAGAACTGGACAGAAAATCAATGGCAACTAATCTTATAGAGTGATGAATCATTGTCAATATGCATAAAGGAGGATAAAAGAGAAGTATAGCAGTGAGTGTCTACAGCCATTTATGAAACAGGATGAAGACTCTCTCAAGATTTGGGACTGTGTTTTGGTTAGTGGTGTTGGGGACCTTGTCAAATATAAATTATGACCCCAAAAACCATTGGGTTTTGATCCAGCATGCAATATCATCTATTGGGAGCAGCTTAATTTTTCAGCGTGACAATGATCCCAAGAAAGCCACCAATGCAATAAAGGCATACCTGGATAGAAAAACACACAATTAACCACTATCAGTCATGGATTGGCCTCCCGCAGAGCCTGGCCCTCAACATAACTAAAGCAGCGTAGGACCATTTTGACAGAGAACAGAACAAAAGGCAGACAACATCCAAAGAAGGGATTTAAATGTCCTTCAAGAAATCTGGAGAACTCTTTCTGAAGACTACATAAAGTCAGACTGTTGAGGGATAAAGGTGATTACATCAAATATTGTCTTTGACAGTAGAATCTTCAAAACTCAGTTTTTGTCAAATGTATTGTATTACCATGTATCCCTGCTCACGCATCTTAATCAACTGATGTTCCTATTTCCCATTTTTCTAGGAAAATATAGTCATAAGAGCCTTAAGTAATGGCTCAAGAATATTGCCCTGCACTGTATATCAGAATTTAAACTCTCTAAAGATACATTATGTTTGAGGAGGCATAACTTTCTTGCCACTAGAAAAAAAACTTTTAATGATGTTGTTCGCAATTACCTGTGGCAATTTGTTTTGTAGCTTTAGAGTCTATCACTTTCTTTCACTTCACAATCATTACAGTGTGATTGCAGGCTCACTCTATAACCCTTTTAAACATAAATAACTTTCTGGAAGAAGGCACTTGGAACAATGTTCTTCTCTTTGATTTACTCCTCCATTTAAAGTCTCCCAAAGGAATTGAAGACAATGACCTCCATCTACCTGTGGTCAAGAAAAGTCTAGTAGCGATTTGTTCCCTAAAGATCTCAAAGCCTCCCAGCCTTGATAACAGATCTTCAGAAAAAAAATCCGGCTGGCAGAGACTGGAACTTGGAATTAAAAAGGATTGTGGATGGGATATTATGGTATATTAACTACAAGCACATAATTTATCACCATTTTGATGACTGCCTTTGGTGTTGCATGAAAATTCTGGCTCAGTATAGCGAGTGACCCACAACTTCAATCAGTATCTCTTCATTGCATTTGTACTCTGTCCAACACTTCCCTGAAGTGTTATAATCAGACAGGCTGCATAGTCAAATGTGCCATCAAACAACTCAGAGTTTGAATATGTGATGATGGCTTGGATCAGCTTAAATGGTGAAATGTCAGGGATCTTTAGCTGGAAGATTTGTAGAAGGAAAAGTGCCTGTAATGTTAAACATCAATTTTCTACATCTCACTAGGGACTTGAGAATAACCTTAGTTTTGGGGCTGACTTCAAGGTCAATGAAAAGCTCTTCAGCACGTAACATTGTGCAGTATGATCTTTTAGTCGGTTATGGCTGATGGTGTTCAAGACATATGTGTTCTGCCCCCCCAAACAACTCTGTTAAGCTGTGTCGGTTTATTCTGTGTTAATCACATTGCAGGATCAGAATTTAATAATTCACACTCTCAAGTGACTTCATTCAGCCGGTCAAAATAATAACACAGTTGTGGTGACAGAACTGAGGCATGGGAAAGGCAAGTGCTTCCTGCTAAGCTATACTGTTCTAACATTTGTTTGACTAAATGCACTCTGTTATCAAGTATACTCACTATGCAATCTGACAGCCTTGCAAATAAAACACAATTTTCAAGAAGGTGTTAATGCTCAGTGTTTGCTGAATTTAAGCAATGTTGGACAGATTGATACAAGTTTGGAGGAAGCATATTGCAGTGCTATGGAGCTTTGACCTATTATACAGACAGCTGCTTCCCTTGTGAAATAGAAACATTAAGATTAGAAACATTTGTGTAGAAAAAGTAATTTACGTTTTTTAAGGGTAGAGATTTTAGACTAATTCTTCTCAGTTTCCATACTCATACCTTCCAGGGTGGATAGCTGCCCTGCCATTTTTACCTGAAATTGCTCTGTCACTCAAAAAGCTTCATAAAATCATCTACAGCACTGATCAAACAAGTCTCATGCTGCCTTTAGGGAGGTTTTTGCCTAGGGTCTCTTTCTCAAGAAAGCCTCCATCCCCACACAGAGTCATCTGTCAAGCTGTCCATATCACCTCAGTGCACTAAGGTAGTAAAAATCTTAAGTCATCCTACATACTGTAGCCTGACTATAAGAAAAGCATGGAATCACCAGCTGTACAACTGCATAACTATGAACCCCATAATTACACAATACCAGCTGTACTGACTCGAGCATGTCAACAGGATGCCTGTAGGATTCGCTGCCTTGTAAGATCCTGCATGGCTTGATTACAGCGTGTGCACTGGCCATCAGGAAGGCAAAAGTGACAGTTCAAAGCTCAGCTTAAGGGCTCACTATGAATGTGGACCTGATGGACACTGCTGACTATAAAAAAACTGAAAGCAGAGCTGAAGAAGAGGAAAAGTGACAGCAAAAATGACACAGACCAAATGCACTCAAAGCTACTCTCACCACAACCTGAGTTTCTCAGATCGCACTGCACAGCCATCAAAAAACTTGCACTTAGAGACAAGTTGTTCTGAGATTCACTGGACTGCCAAAACAAAGATTGTGTGCTTGCACGCGCTTGCGTGTGTGTCTGGGTATGTTTATGTGAGGGAGTGGGAGAGACAGAGAGAGGGAGACAAAAATGGATCATTTCTAACCTTTAACTGGTCCTTTATAAATCTTTCACCACACACAGATCGCATCAAGAGTTTTCTTATTATTGCAGCAACTAATGAACTAAATGATAAGCTAAGCCATAAATAAAACACAAACAAACAAACAAACAAACATGTATTTTTTCTAATATATATTAATATCTTAATACTTTGCATTGAATTAAAAGTAATCACATTGCATTTCTCAGTTATAGCACTGTTTATGCTTTAAGACTACTTGCATTATGTTACAAACTGCACTCTTTTCATGAACAATAGACAATTAAATAGCTGGACCTGAATATTAACTATGCATGAGGTGAAACAGAATGTACTAATTGAAAATTCTTACCTCCTCAGCATAGGCATCACAAAGTTTGTTCCCCGAGAGCAGCTTGTTTTTCAAGCTCTTGTTCTGAAAAAGAGAAAACACAAAAGAGGTAATGACATTTGCATCTGCCCTGTAGCCTGCACTGCATGTTGCTTTAGCATTTTTGGTGCTGTATAAAAAGCACTATTGACTCAGTGGGCATCAGTTTCTCCAGCTGGGCAATTGACTATATAGGAGCCTTCGCAGCAAGTGCTTGGTTGCCTCTTGATTTCAGACTTAAAAGCAGTCAGGAGTGGCCTGTCTGACGATCTGAGAGCGCACTCTGGCTCGCAGGCCTCTTAAAGGTCAGAAACGTAGCTCAGGGCAAGACCCCCACTGAACTTTAAGCATGATCAGTAAAGTCTTAAAATCATTTGAATGGTAGTGGGTGGAGAGATGCTAAAGTTTGGGTCATGAGCTGTTGGCGCCAGTTAACATCTAAATCTGGAGACAAGTGAATGATTCTGTCCAAACACACAACACCTGTAACATAAACTTAGGTTTGATGCATTAAAACCAAATCTACAGATTATTACCAAATGTACATTAAATTAAATGTAAATTTAAAGAAAAGAAAAAAACATAACGCTTAATTGGACAACTTCTGCAAAGTGCAAGGGCAGCAGAAATTATGCAATGTGCTTTGCCTTGTCTTGCAAGTTCAATTTCTTCATTTACAAAACATGGTTGAATCCAAATAGCAATTAAAAAAACATTTATAGTATAACCCCATAAGGTTTGTGGTTTGCTGTACCCAAGAGCTTTTTCTGTGAACTGAATCTGAATAAAACTATAGATGTATTTATGTATACACTATACTTCTATAGGTGTTCTGGAAATTTTTTTGCAACATACTTGAGCAAGGAGATTTCAAGAGAATCAGATTCTTTATACAGAAACATTTATTGCAGCCAGCTTTGAAATAAGGAGAACAAAACGACGACATGTGTTGAGAGTGTTGTCATCCAGTGCCAATGCCGGCTTTTTTTCTCTCAGAGGGCGTATTCATACTGATCGTACACATTTATAAAGTCTTCATGCCTGATCATATATTCAAATAAGGTTAACACAGCTCCTTTGCCGTAAGTATTGAGGAGTAGGAATGCTATGTATGCAGAGCCTGTCTATTCTCCCAAAATTATAAAATTAGAGGAGAGAGTCTCCACTCAAGCCTTAGGGCCTAAATCATTATATTCTTTCGAGAGATTCCACTCTCAATGACCTTTGAGACCTTTCCGAATGGAGAGTTTCACTTTAGTCAGAAAAATCCTTACAATATGTTTAAAAGGAAGTCTGCACTGACACAGTCAGGGGAGATGTAAAGACAGACGGGAATATGGCTGGAAAGCAATAACAGCATTTGATAAGAAGGGAATTTCCCTTTTTTAATTGGCACTGATCTGGTAATAAGATTGGTCCTAAACCAGCTTAATGCTTAACCCAAAGTAACCATCAAGTTTTCCAGATGACCCAATCGTCCAGCATCTGCAGATAGGAGAAAGTTTAGACTGTCTCTAATGTGATTAAAAACCAGACTGTCTGCAAAATGTACTGCGAAAAGCTACTTGGTAAACCCAGTATATTTATAAGAGTTATATTTATAAGTGTATACAAGCAATTGGTTTGTAGAAAGGGAAGACTCCAGCTTCAGCTTGTTTTGGGGATTTATTTTCCAGTGGTTACATTTTTACCATTAACTTCTGTGCAATAATGCAGCATTTAAATAACTAGCTAAAAGAGAGAATAATCAAGTGAGCGGACCACAAAGCCTTGAAATATTCAGATGTCACCTCATTGAGTTGACCACGAACTCCATGAATTGACCACATGAATGTGAGGACATGTATCTGACAGCTAAAGCTTGGCCTAGAGTGGGTCATGCAACAGAACAAAGATCCTAATCACAGCAGCAAATCGACAACAGAATGGGTGAAAAAAAGAATCAAAGTGTTGCAATGACCCAGTCAAAGTAAGACCTTGACATGTAAATGAAATGTTGTGGCAAGAAGAAGAGGCGTCCAAATTTCTTCCACAATAATGCGACAGAATAATGAAGTTGTACAAATAATGATTACTTAAAGTTATTGCTAACTACTGATAAATTAAGTTATTGCTGCTAATGATGGTTCTGTAAGGTACTGAATCATGGAGTGTACTTAGCTTTTCACAGGACTGCATTGCCCTTTTATATAAAATGATATATACTTTATTTATTTCAAAGGTTAGAGCAGCCAAGCTAACACAGCTTAAAAGAATAAATACTATATTAGAAATGTAAATAAATACACAAAATAAGGAGCACAATAAATTAAGACATAAGAAAAAGTGTAAAAATAAGTGAATATGGATATTTTTGAATGGCACAGGTAAGACTGTCTGTATCTGTCCTTGTTGGAAGGAAGATAAAAAAGGATGTTAGACTGTCCAGATCCATTTCTGATCCAGTGCCACTCATAACATTCACTTGACCTCTGCATCAGTTGACTGAGTAATCCAAACAGTGCGCCGATCCAAACTGAATTAAAAGGGAATCCAAACAGCAAAAAGAACGATGGAAGAAAATTTCTTCTGCAAGTACGGACACATTTAGCAGCTAGCAGCCCACTACACGGGCCACAGCACCCTTTTTCTGACATGCCTGGGATTACACCACTTTTCAGTCACATCTATCACAACCACATTTCTTCTTACCTCTCAGATTAACGTCCCTGTTTGCAATCCCTGTCCTGAAGCTATACAGTCACACTGTGGTTTTGGAAAGTGAGTCTCGATGAAACACATCAAAATAGGCTCACTGTGTTCCCTCTGGACTCAGAACTGCCAGCATGATCAGCTGGTGAAAATTCAAGAGTATAATACAAACAAGCCAAAAACCAAAAAAACAAAACATGGGTAGACATGCTAAAATTGGAAAGTATTGCAAACCAAAACATAACCATGACCTCCATGAAAAAATGACTTTACCCCGAGATAATCATTAAAATGAACCATAATGGAAATTACTGTGAAAGGCTGTAACTTACCACAGTGCCAGGAATAAAAGCAAAAATATATATAATATTGTAAAACATAGTTATAGAAGTGTGTGGTTATTTTTTCTTGTTTCTTTAGTACCAACAGAGCTGTGGGCATTGTTTTGTTGATCTCACTGCAGCACCATAAAATGTTCAAAAGTGTCGAGAGTCGAGTAAATGAATCGTTCTAATGAGAACATCATTGTGGAATTTGTTTGGATGGAAACTTCTATATAACACCGACTGGGGATGTTAACCAGCAGTCAGATTTGCAAGTAAGTAAGCTATGGGTTTAAATAGTGACCTTTGGGGTAAACATACGTATGTATTATAACCATTTAGTGTCCAGTGCCCATATAGAAACACACAGAGCTGTCAGCATGTAGATTCTGAATATTGCTTCTACCTGAAGAAATATCAGTGTCAAATTAGCCTAATGTCAGCCCCAAGCAGAAATTGCCCTTTGACATTACATATAATTATGTGAATGCATCTATTGTCATGAAGTTCAGTTCCTGCAGGTGGGACACATGTATCACCAATAAAACTTTAACCTGCAACTTAAAGCTTTAAAGTCTGAACCATAAAATTGCCCGAAAATTCAAACTGTTTAGAACCTTCTGACAAAAATGTTGTGACATCCAAGTATTTTAATTTTTTAAAAATGTATTTCTTGAAAATGTGTCATGTCATGCATCAACTATGATATGCTAGGCCTTAAATATTACTAAAAATCACAGACGCAGGGCATCAATAATTATCTGGCCCAATATTTTCACAGTCAAACTACAGATCACTGTGTACCTCACTTTTTTTTTTTATATAAATATTATTGGATAAAATAATTCCCTAACATGGTGCTGTATTCAGTTTGAAATTGAACATGCAGTGCATTCTGGACTTTCCTTTTAATTTTTTTTAAATTTATTTTTAACACCCACACCTTCACAATGTACTACACACTCCAGTGCAGACATAAGATGCACTCTTAGCTGAGGTAATGAGTTGTTTTGTGACTCGGTGAAGCAAAGCTGACCGAATATCATTTCCACACAGTGGCACCTCCTTTCACCACTACAGAGGGACCACCTTTTGAGGACATGTAGAACTGGCAGCCATTATAAAATGTGACGTAGTTAAGCCCCAGGACACACTCAGAGAGAAACTAAGATTCTCTGGAGCTTATACTGTATGTCACAGTGCATTAGACGAAATGAAACGCACCATGCTGCACATGGCATAACGTGTTATTCCCGCAGTATTGCCAATCTGCAGGCCTAAAAATAAAGTCAGGTTTTTTTACATGTTCATGTTGTTAATATTTTAATTTAGAAAAATGCAAAAGTATCCAAATAAGTGTATTGCTCCTTGACTAAACAAGCACATTATGTTTAGTGCTTTATTATTGCAAATAATTGTATAGTCAGTGATAAAATGCAATGCATACAGTAATATAGGCTATCACAGCAACCTAAAGGACTTTAGCACACAAACACATACACACATAAAATAAATTCCCATTATTCAAGTCAAAGTTATTTTCGCACATTATAAAGTGCTGATATGCTCACGGGCACTAAGTGCTGATATTTACTGTCCATCTAGGTCAACTTTCATACTACTCAACAGCCATCAGTGCAGCATCATTTTAGCCTCAGTGCGAAGCATCAGAAACCAAGTCTTCCGGAAACACATTTTGTATTTCATCTCAGTCGAGTTGTTCCCAAATTTACACTATGGAGTGTGAATGCAGTGTGCATAATAAACTGGCATATTTCATATTTATGTATCAAACACTCCCAAGCGGTGCATTCCACCCAGCCCTGCAAAGTTTAAATAAACTATGAAAAGTGCATTGCATTTAGGGCTGACATTTTTATTTCAAACTGGCCGTGGCGTGCGCATTGCTTGACACCACTTACAAGTGCGGTGCTGTTGTCATAACACATTTCAGCTTAAAAGGTCAATAAGATTCAATGTTAATGGCAAAAACAACCCAAAAGGACAAGATGATTCTGTGGCATCAGTGTTTTAACAGGTTACATGTCATGAAAATATGCCTTCATTATTTATGTTGATTACTATGCCTGTAGAAAACAAAAATGCATTCACTGGCTCTGTCCATCTATTAGTTATGCACACTCTATCCTGTAGAGGTTCGTGGTAGCTGGAGCCAATTTCAACAAGATGTGAGGTATGCCCTAGATACTGCAGATAGTCAGTCACATGGCTAAGATGAAGAGACGGACATCCATTAACCTCCTAAGACCCGAACTCTTCCACAGCATGCATTTTTAATTTCTCTTTATATTATTTGGGCATATTGGGGCCCGATGAATGTAAAAACAAAGAATTACCAGATTTTTTTTTTACCCAATTTTTGTTTCTAAGAAAAATGAGAGCCACAAATGAGGATATTTGTTTAAAATTTTGATAGAACAGTGGTAGTATAATGTCCTCATAAGTGGATATCAGGCCCTTGTAGAGCAAAATTGAGTATTTGGGTCTAAATAAACAAAAATGTGATGTCCACATATGTGGACGCCAGGTCCTAGGAGGTTAACACTCAAAGACACACTAATGGCCGTCTATAATTACAGATTAAGCTGTCTTTGTAAGAAGAAGGTGGAGCACATGATGAATAAACAAGCTCCACTCAAAAAGTGACCCACAACCCTATTCTGGTGGCGACATCACCAGAATAGGGTTTTCTTAAATATACCTAATCTCACTTAAATGTTGTCATGAAGCAGTACCTCTAGGATTTAATGAAAGTTTTAAGATTAACAACCACTTCACTTTATAAATAATAACTATATGTATTATGTTTAATGTTAGCACTTACACTTACTTGGCTGGTCAAAATAATCTCAACCTTGTTGTTGTGTTGACCTTCCTGTAAAGTCACTAGTCTCCTATTATCTTAAGAGAACATATGAACATTTGGATTTGAAGTTAAGGAACTTGCTATTGTACATCTTAAGGAATTATACTTTTTTTGAAGTCCACTACTTTAATTATAGATCATTTAAAGCTTTCTGATTAAGTGAACAACAAAGTCCTTTGATAAGCAAAGTCATTATTGGTTCCCCCGTGCCTTTGGTTGGCTCCCATAGCATAAAATTCAATGATGATTTCTTGTTGTTTTTTTCTTTCGAAATAATAAACAAAAACAAACTGATAAAATTGTATATTTTTATTGTAAGGTTGTAATTATATATGAAAGGCCTATAAACACCAGTTGTTTAAAGTCCATAATTAACGCACGACACAAAGACAGTATCTGAAATAAGATATTTTTTTGCAACTTTTCAACTGTATGTTTTGCCACATTCTACAATATGTTGTCTTTTTCTCAACAACTGTAATTTTTCTTCCTGGATTTCAGCTTCTTGTAAGTTAAAGAATGCATGCATATTATAAAATGAAAACTTCAGTTTATTTGACAGCCTCTGTCATATATTAATGAACGGATTCCACACATAATGTAGCCAATTCCAATCACTGTCAGTACAGAGCAGTAATCTATGAAAAGAAAAACTCACAATGGAAGAAAATTAAGGTGGGGCCTGCACAGGAAGCCTTGTTGCTGTCAAAAACACCCATTATAAATTACAGGCATCAGCAAAGCAAATATTTGCTGCTGATAAGCTATTAAATATAACATAGCCCCCTGATATCTTATACCGGCATGCTTGACAGCTTGAGTTGAACTTGTCTTGGCAGATCCTTAAGGACTCTTGAGGGAGTATTATGCATAAGCGAACAGACTGCTTTCTTGTCACTGGCCTATTGTTTTGCTGTACAATCATAAGCATGCAATACATAATCTGTGCATTAAGAACAGGTCAGTCTAGGGATTTTGTTTTCCCCGTAGCTGTCTGCCATTTTAATTAACTTGGTGGACACAAGTGGTGACCCCCCACAAGAGGGCAAGAAATAGAAAACAAGGACAGAAGCAAACTACAAGAAAAAATTATAAATACTTAAAGCTTGTGTTTATGAGTTATCAATCATTTTAGATTAGATAAGATTTAATTTACGTTGATGCGAATATTGTCCATATATTCATCTGAGCTGAACACAAGCTTCATTTCAGTGCTTCTTTATAGATATTGCCTCTCTGCATTTCTCATCAAATAGCTGTTGAGACGTGCCGTACGATGCCTGACAAGGCTTCAGGCTATTCGAAGAAAGGAGATAAGATGAACTCTATTGATCCTCTTGGGGAAATTGGGAAGGCTGGGTGTTTCAAAAAAGAGCTGAAATATTCCATGTGATGTGGCCTGAATTACCACTGGCATAATAATAAAGCTGCAGTTCATCCCTGAACACTAATACGTTCTGGTCATTTGATTCACTGTCATTCCTTGTATTTTTTTCAAGCGGAATCAAAAATGGCTCAAACAATCTGATGAATTAGATTGGGAATTAAGATAGTGAGCCATCTGTAATGTAGAAAGTGATTAGAGATGAATTCAAGTACCTCAGCTCTAAGATATGAATAATGACCAGACAAATGGATGTAACTTCCAAGCTGATCAGCTTAAAGCTGAAAAGGCACAACAGTCCAAAAGCATTCTGGCAGAAACAGTTCTAAGTGATCAAAGTTTACTTTATGTGACATTACCCATCATCAATTAAATTATTAGCTCTGGAGGGAGAGTAGCTGGGATAGGCTCCAGCCTCTGGCAGCTCTGAGCTGGATAAGTGGAAGAGGATGGATGGATGGCCGGATGGATGGATGGATTTGTAGTCTGTGCAGAGTGAGCACTGTAAACACAAATGGCTCAACAGCCGGGCTCAACTATTTTTTTTTTTCTTTTAAGTTTAAAACTCTCAATAACAAAATATAAGAAAAGAACACATATTGAATGATTCCAACGTCTATGCTAATAATATTCAAGATCAATATAACCTTAACTGGCTACACAAACACATGATGACACAAGGGTTATGGCAAGGCAATTAAACCCACCCAGCTAGGGTTAGTGAAAGTGAATTAGGTCAAGTGTCAATTGGGTTAGCCATAATTCTAAGTTACCTATTGGATTTTGCTTGGGTAAGACACTACCTTTAGTATGTAAGTGTAGGAAAAATATTCACAGTTCGCTTGCCATGTAATATTGTCATATGCCAAACTTTGTATACTGAATTGTTATGACACTAGGGAACATTTAGGACTTTTGGATAACAACAGATTTTTAGTAATAAGGCTGTCAGTGAGGTGAAAATGAGGTACTCTGTTTAATTGGATCCAATCAGAGAAAAAAAGTGAGCATATGACACTGCATGAAGATTAACGGCTAGATGTAATGATGTGTGAAGTGATATTTTACAGTGGTAGAAAACTTCCCTGAGTTCTGCCAGTTTGCGTTTGGTTATGAGGCTGCCATTGTGCACCGCATGGAGAGTAAACTAATTCACTGTACTTTTGTATTACATTGCTAAGGATGTGACTTTTTCTGTAGCTGTAGTCATTATGTAAATCACACTGAGAACTAACGAGTTTGTTTATGAGTTACATTAAACACCTGCAAGGATAAATAAAGGAGTCTTCAACAACAGACTCAACAAAATCTTGAGAAGTTGCCAGTTTGCTGCCTACAACTATCATCAGCTAGAACTGTTTAGTATGACAGGTATTTGTTTGTTATTACACTGTGTTGCACGCATACAGTTTAAATTATCAACATGCATATAAGGAAAGTTTAAATATGGGGAATAAGAGGAGACTATACACTAGATTGAGAGCAGTGAGAGCAAAACACTAAAGGTACAAAGAGATTTTCATTAAAAAAAAACCAGGAAAATAACATTTTGTTTGGGGTTTTTTTCCCCAAAGGAGGCCCTTTTGAGATTTAACACAGCCTATCCGCTTAGTTAATGTCAGACCATCAGATTTTTTTCTTAAACAAGCTAGAACTGGTAAAAATAAAAGGCAACATTAGAGCAGCAGTAACAAAACACTACACGTAAATAAACATGCACACTGAGGCAAGTAAATGCCAGCAAACGCTGGTTCGGACCATCCCCATCCGTTTTCTATCCAATTTTTTTCTCGTTTCTTCAATAGTGTTTACTCTCTCTGTGAGGAACATAAATAGTGACTGAAAAAATACTCTTCTGTTCCTGAAATTGCCTCATATAAACAGAAATAAAAAGTAATGGATAAATTGGATATGTGATTACAGTTGTTTATTTTGACAGACAGACATGGGCATAATATCTATTCTCATGTGTTGGATGATACACTCCAGTCAATAGATACATGTGAGCCTTATCAAAAATAATTATCTCCTTATTTAGAAAAAAAAGCAAACATTTTGATTTAAGTATTTGTATTCCTGCAAAATGTTGATTAATGCCTCTGTACTGTAAGTTCTACCAAGAACTTAACTTTAATTCACACACATTAGTCATTAAGGTGGTAAATTTACACCGCTTAATGAAGGGATGCTTTGATGGCAAAGCAAGGCAAAACGTTTCCATGTTGAGTACAGTGGAAAGCACCGCCAAATATCGGAGTTGAAGAAAGATGCGATGAAGAAGGTGCCTAAGAAGTTCAACGAGCTGTCCATACCTGAAGCCTTGGAAACTGCCAAGCAAAGACTCACAACGTTGACCAGCCGCTTGAAGCGGTATACCAGAAAGATAGGAGCCAGGAGAATAAACCATCTGTACTCAACTGTAATGAAGAGAGGGAAGCTAGTCAGAACTGAGGGCATCAAACTACCAGAAGCCAACATTGCAGAGGAGCAAGAGAAGGAGCAATCATGGAAGGACAGGCCCCTGCACGGTATGTACCACCAGCAGATAGTGGAAGTGGCTGAGATCCAGAAATCCTATCAGTGGCTGGACAAAGCTGGACTGAAAGACAACACGGAGGCACTAATCATGGCAGCACAGAAACAAGCTCTAAGTTTGAGATCCATAGAGGTTGGGGTCTATTACACCTGCCAACACCCCAGATGCGGCTATGTAAAGATGCCCCTGAGACAATCCAGCACATAACAGCAGGGTGCAAGACGCTAGCAGGCAGGGCATACATGGAACGCCATAACAAAGAGGCCAGTATAGTGTACAGAAACATCAGTACTGAATATGGCCTGGAAATCCTGAGGTCAAAATGGAAGACGCCTCCCAGGGTGGTTGAGAATGACCAAGCTAAGGTCCTGTGGGACTTCCAGATACAGACGGACAAACTGGTGGTGGCTAACCAACCGGACATAGTGGTGGTAGTCAAGCAGAGGAAGACGGCTATAGGGATAGGTGTAGATTTATACTGAATTACAGTAACATCAGGAAGAAAAAACATGAGAAGCTGGGGAAGTACCAAGGGTTGAGAGAAGAACTCAAGAAGATGTGGAGGGTGAAGGTAATAGTGGTCCCCATGGTAATCGGAGCACTCGGGGCAGTAATCCCCAAGCTAGGTGAGTGGCTCTTGCAGATCCCAGGAACAAGATCTCCGAGATCTCAGATTGCAGTCCAAGGAACAGCAGGTACTGTAGAGGACCTTCAAGCTCCCAGGCCTCTGGTAGAGGACCCGAGCTTGAAGAACATACCGTCTGATCGGGGGAGTTCTTTTGTATATATGTATGATCACAATCTCATTACTGTTCAGTAAAGAAATGTAGCTTTAATTAAAACCACAAGGCCTCCTGGAGACCAGCTTCTTTTCAAAAATAATGATATAGAAATATTTAAACTCCTTTTCAATATTTTCCTTCAGAATAAGCCTCTATGTTTTCACTATTCTCTGATGTCTTGACACTGTCCCATGGTGTCAAGACATTTTGAAATTGAAAGTCGTGTGAAGTCACAGTGTTTGTTAAAACAGCCTCTAGCTACAATAAAATAAGGGAGAAAAAAAGTAATTTTCTGAACATCTCAAATAAATATCTGCAGTCACAGCCTTCATCAGTCGTGAAGTACTTGGATGTATTTCTGTAAAAAATAAATAAATAAAAATAGGCCATCCACTTTATAGTGTCACAGCTGAATACCACAGAAAACCGGTCACTTGTCTGGAAGCTGAGGGCCAGAAATCAATATCCATGACGGGGTATGAGGAATAAAGCAACGCTGCTAAGTGACAGCATGGCACCAGCCCCGTGCACACATGCAGCCTCTCTTGAACAAGTTTCTTTCATCTGAGTTCGGTGCCAGTGTCCACGAAGCCACACGTAGCAAAAGTTTTGTATTAAGTGCAAAACAATGTGGAGAGTGACACAAATATGATCGCACTTGTAACAGAACGTCTAAGGCTTATGCATAAATGCAGGAGATGCCGGCAGGTGGTTGAGTTACCCAGACATACATCCCACACACTCCAAACGAGGAAGTATGATTTTTCACTTCAAGCTGACGCAAAGCTCAGCCAGAAGTAACACTTTGATGGCAAGGGTAACTTTGTGGCTGATTGTTACTCTGCTTCCTCTGTGGAGCAGAGAGTTGCAATGATTCATTCATTCCCATCAGTTTTCTGATGACTTATGTAATGCAAACATATATATTTTAGCTTAGAGATATCACAGCTGGCACTAAATCAGCCGCTACGGCAGTGTCTAACTTTGGGGTGTAATTGCTCTCAAAAATTATTCACAAAATCCACTTTTGTTTATTTGTTTTTAAAATAGAGATGATGAAGGAAAAATGAGGCAATAAATACTTTTTACCCAATGCATGATCTCCTGGTCTGGATAGGATCCTATTGTTATGTATTTGGATTTTTTTTACCTGAATAATCTTTAAACATTATAGTTTTCCAAGTGTCCAACAAGCATACGCAACATGATCACATAGTTAATTATTTTACATACATACATTAGTAATGTAAATGTTTTAGGCCAGGAAGCTATTTCTCAATCTATATTTTACACACATAATGTTCACATCAACTTAAAATTAAGCTGAGTATTTTACCACAAAGGTTTACATACAAGTACTGTCCTTGTAGTTCATAGCCTACAAGTTTATACTGTTAACAGATAATCATGTGACAAGGCACCAGATGCTGTGTTACAGAGTAAATAATGTAATGAGCGAGTTAAAAAAAAAAAAAACCCAAACATAATTCATTGCTTGTAAAAACATAAGATAAGCAGATTCGTCTGCTTTCATTTGAGTAACTACCTGGAGTGGCTACAGACATGCACAGCTCAAACAGTCTGCACTTAGGAATTGTTTTCTTTAAAAATACAATGCAATGTTTCTGACTAAATGTTAGTTACTCACGCAATCACAAAACCTGGAACGTTTCAAATATCCTGATATTTACTTTTAGTTACACTGTTCTTAAATTACACTGTATAACTATATGGAAACTGAGTGCTTTCCATCTGTGTATCCTTCATATTTAGGTTTTAGGACATTTTGGGTACTGATCCTGAGTGTTCACATCACTCTACATTTTGGAACAATCAGTGCTTCTAAATGTGGAGATAGTTTGGACATACGCAATTCATTATGAGCAGAATAACCCTCTTCTATGCAGTCCTGTAATAGATTACACACTTGTGATTTCCAGGCCATGCTTTCAAACTAATTGCACAATCTCAGGCTATAAGAAATAAAATATTGAGATTCTGAAAGTAATACATATAACCTGTAAATAAAACAGAATTGCTGTACTGGCTATTTCACAGACGGCAACTGCAATTTGTCTTTTTGCATATTACAGCACTTCAGCAGTGTTGGGAAGAAATGCAGATTTAATACAAACCGCCCTCTGGGTCCCAGATGGAACACGCCCTCGTATTAGCATGAGACACTAAACCCACACACTGTATTTTCTGGTTTACCTGCCACTCCAGATTTCATTACAGACAAGCAATGCAGAATTACTGTACCTCATGATTTGCATATTTTCTAAATAGCCTTTTTCTCCTCACAGACTCAGCTAGATTAGTTCATTGTGTTGATGTACAAATACGCTGTCTACGGAAGACAGCCTTCGCACAGGCGCTAAATAAGACTTCACTGTCTTTGCAGTTTCTCCAGGTGTTAGTTATCAGTTTCTAAATAAACAACAACAACAAAGTATTAGGAGAGTGAGTGTCATATATTTCATAATGTTACTCATTCTGACATCATCGAATGCATATGACTGATAATAAACAACAACAACAACGACAGTGCAAGAAAGCATCTTTAGCACAGCAGCCTCTGCTATATGTGTACCATGTGCAGCCTACATTGTCCACAAAAATACCACTGCAAGTATTGTCAATACTGCTGACTGCATCAAAATCCCATATACTTTCATTCTTGGCCTTTATGTGAATACCTTGTCTCATTTTTCTTGCCTTATACATACACATCTCAAAACATACCCTGCTTAACACAGGATGCAGTTGAATTTATTAATATTAATATTTTTATTAATTAATTTTCCATGATCCTACCAAAGGTGAAATAAATAAACAGACAAACCTATGCCAGATAATTTTTGCTCTCTGCAGAAAGCCTTATCAAAACAAACCGATGATGTTAACCTAAGGAGGCAGTACCACTGCAGACACTGGCTTGTGATGCACTTAGGGCTGGACGGCACTGCTAAAATCATATCTTGATACGCATTCTTACAAGAAATCATTATAAACCTTAATAGCATTTAATTTTACATTTAATTTTTTTTCTGGAATTTATTTGCTCTTATGCCAGGAACAGTTATATAAACTCTAACATCTATTTGGCTTATTTTTCCTGAATGCTTTAGACACCAACTGAGAGGAAGCGACAGTCTGTTAACCCACCTGCTCACCCTGAGCCACATTCTATTGAACTCCAGGCTGTCCAATGAACTGAACTGTGTGTGTAGTTTATGGCAAAACCAGAGATTCGATGACAAGCCTCCTGGGTTTTCCTCTGATCTCAGTGGAGGAAGAATCAATGCTGCGAGTGGAGAGTGCCAAGGTCAGAGCTGTTTTGGTAGTGGACATTGTGTGAAATGGGCATGGCATCATAACATAAAAGCACTTAATCTCTGCATGAAAAGTGAGGGAAATTCAAAAGGATTATGTGAAAGAGAAACAAGAAACAGGCCTGGCACTGAAACGATTAACTTCATCTACCTGTGTTTTATTTTTGTCTTTATAATTTGCTGAAGTTTGAACCCGTAATCAAAAATACATTTTCAAATTTAAAGCCTTATTTATTTGATTCATCTTAAAGGCAACAGGCAACTAAAACTGTGAGTTTGTTCCTCAATATGTGCTAATTGTGTGGGTGGTCTTATATCAACTCTTAGAAATGTCATCAATGGCTGCTGATTACTCATACAGTATGTTGTTTTTGCTGCTTTCATTTTGTTATTGTCATCGTTATTTCCTAGTTTGCATGTTAGACTTTTAAACTCTTTTGTAGGGATCCAAAGAGTAACATCTGCTCTCCCACTGTGACCAATTTATGTGTTTTGATTAATTTGCATCTAAAAAGGTCACGACATCTGGACTATCATAGAAAAGTCTGACTAAAATATGACAGTTGTTACTTTGTGGTTTGAACAATAAATGATGTATCTACATGCACTGTGCCTATGGAAAATATGACACTTATTGTCATATGTTTATATATAAATAAACAAAACTAGATGTGTCTTGCCTGTATCATTACTGTGACATATCTATGCTGGGGGGGAAAAGTAAACAGAATGTGTTATGTCAAGTCACAACACAGTAATTATTTTTCCTCCTTTGGGGTTTGAATATTCATTTTTTAAGTAGGTAATATATGAAATCATTGATTTTTATGGACTTCTTCTTCTTAATGTATGTAAGTGATCACATGTGTGTAATGAACTCTGATGAAGCCTCATCAATACAAGCAAGGTTGCTTAAGAATGTTCTTCTTAATTTACTTTATATTCACTTGACTCACTTGAAAGCATGATAATAGTGACTTCTGATGAATTCACTATCACTTTCTGCTGACGAGGAAGAAGTGAGTTTGTGCCATCAATCTAAAGAGAAAGAAAAAACGGCATGTTTTGCTAGAGCACAGTATAAAACCTCTGTTAGTTCTGCAGTTTCATCTGCTTTGTCTTTGTCCTCCTCAACACATAATGATGCAGTTTCCCTTATCCGCCTACTTCAGTTTCTTGTCAGTCCTTTTTTAAGGCTATCATAGACAGATCCAGTAAATGCCCTGATGCATTATTTTTTTCTTCTGCCATTTAGCTGGTGAAATTACATCGGGAAGACATGAAAGGAAGAAGACAATGTCAGGAAGCCATTTTAAACTAGAGAAAAAAAATCAGCATCAGCGGCAAGGAGCTCAATGTGTGGCTGTCTATTACAATGCTCTGTGAGAACCTGATGAATCCCAGCAGGATCCAAGTCAGCCTGCAAATCACTCTCCCTCAAAATAGTCATAATAAGCTCTGAAAGCAAATCATTGATAATGACTTCACAGTGAATTGCAGCCATAAAGCTTCCCCTCTGACACCACAACACAATTCACAGTGATATGCAACATAAAACAGATTTTAAAACCCAATACTGTTGTAAACAAAGGATATAAATGGATTTACAGATGTTCCCTTCAGCTTTGTTAGGAATTTTTATATACTTTGGCCTCAGAATGCAGAAAATTGGTGTAAAATAATACTCACACCAGACAGTTCATTAGGTATACCTGTTCAAGTGCTTGTTAACACAACTAATCAGCTGATCACATGTCAGCAAATCAGTGTATGACATTCAGACAATTTGCTGAAGTTCAAACTGAGCATGAGAATGTGGAAGAAAGGTGATTTGAGCAATTTTAAATGTGTTGTTATTAGTCTCTCACAAACTGCACGTCTACTTGGATTTTCCTGCACAACCAAGCCTAGGCTTTACAGAGAATGGTCCAATGCGTGACAGCTCTCTGGGCTACAATGCCTTGTTGATGCTAGAGGAAAATGACCAGTCTGTTTTGAGCTCATAAGAAGCAAACAGTAATTGAAATAACCATTTGTTAGAACCAAGGTACGCAAAAGAGCATCTCTGATTGTACCACAACAGGTTCCACTCCTGTCAGCTAAGGACAGGAAACGGATGCTGTAATTCGTACAGGCTCAAACAAATTCAACTACAGAAAACTGGGAAAATGTTGTCTTGTTAGTTTCTGCTGCAACATGTGGGTGGAAGTGGGTGGAAGTGTCAGAATTTGGCTAAACAACATAAAAACATGACCCCATATTGCCTAGTATCAACAATCCAGGCTGCTATTGGTGGTATGACTGTAGAAGGGATATTTTGCTCTTCTAGGTCTTCAGTGCCCATTGAGCATCATATACAGTAAATGCCGCAACCTACTTGGTGTTGCTGACCATGTCCATCCTTTTATAACCACAATGTATTCATCTTTTGATGGGTGACTCTGACAGGATAATGTGCTATATCACAAATCTTAGGTCACGACTTTGGTCATGTTTCTAATATTTACATAATCAATAACGATACAAATGGGATGGATAATGTATTACAAACACCTCTCAGCAGAAAATGAATCAATTCAGCATTATTGAGAACTGTAGCCTTTGACTAGTTACTTCTCATTTACATTACATAGCTTTGATGTTTTATTTATTGGTCGTTCAAGTATTGTTCATATACACATTTAAATTATGTTTTTATTTATACATTATCCCAGTAATTAGTTGTATTTTCAGTTTTAGAACAAAAATGCATGCATTGTCTAGCCTGTTTCTCCTACTCTTTGTTCTGGCTCATTTATACTTAAAACAGTTCTATATCCAGTTACAACTGCTGAGGTAAAATTGTAATGATTTAAAATGTTTGACTTTCACATTTCCGCAAATTATTTTTATGTAACTTGAAACTATGTAATAGATGCGAACATATATTTTGTTGTATATCACAGATGTTAAAGAAGTCCGCAGATCTCTGTAGCATACACATGGCCCATTCCATATGTGACTATGAAAGTTATTAACCTTCTTGACCTAAATCAGAAATACAACATTAAAACCTAAAAACGCCAACAATGAAGCACTCTGTGAAATGGAAATGGAGGGCCTAGAAAACAATCATGTCATCTGTACTGCTGCTCTTTGCCTCGTTCAGCTGATTGCAGTGAAAATCTGAGTAAATAACTGGTGTGAAGAAGCATTTCTCTGGAAATTCTACCACAAAGTGCAGTTAAAGTCTCAAACTCTTATTCAAGTCCTACATTTGGCAAAGCTTTTTGCCAGCTCTTTGGTTGGAGAAGATTGTTGTGTACAATGTATGCGGATAGTAATGCGATATAGCAGTAGTCCTGGGATTAAAATGTGTAAAACCTTTAAATTACACATAAGCTGCAATGATCGTGACCAGCATTTGTTAAGTCATGGTTCTTTGTCTGTGTGCTTTTATTGTACTCCCAAATCAAGATGTTGTTTAAAAGCAAAAGCATTTCTAATTGTTCATTACAAAGTCAAATCATGGCCGTCTTTATGGGTTATTTACCAGGTTAAACTGATCTGCTGACACGTGGAAGCTCTTGCTGTGAAAATCACTTGATTGATTATAGAAGTGCTTCTAAATTTACCTCTGATTACCCCCAAGAGAGTTAAGGAGGCTAAAAAAGTAGCATTTAACAGTAGCCCAAGGCAGCATTATTTTTATACCTTACTATAATGACTGTACCATACTGACAATTCAGGAGGGTTGAAATGTGCTTAATGACCCAGTCACACTTGTTTCTGCACATCAGTGGGCTGGGCAGAGATTGTGTTAGGGTCACAGTGGCAGACTAGTACAGTCTGAAGTGCTTCTCTCATTAGCCACAAAAAGGGAAAAAGTGCACATCTGTCTTTGACTCACTCATCTTCCACTTATAAAAATCTAAAAACTACCAAACAATAGAGTTTTTTAATGTAATAATTTCTCTAACAATAATAATAAGAATAATCACCACTGTGAAAGTCTAAATGTCCTGCATGTGTGTGTACTACAGTACACTATTGCAATATACAGTGCATCCGGAAAGTATTCATGGCATGTCGCTTGTTCCATATTTTGCCATGTGATTTGTCATGTGTGTTTTTCCAAAATGGATTAAATGTATTTCCCACCACAAAATTCCAAAGACAATACCCTGTAAGTGAAACAAAAACACCTTGACAAAAAAACTAAATTATAACAGTCTTATACCTATAAGTGAATAACTTTAAGTATTCACAGCCTTTGCTCAGTACTTTCTTGAAGCTCTTTTGGCAGCCATTACAGTCCATGTTTTTTTGAGTTTGGTGCATCAATTTTTGGGCAGTTTCTCCCATTCTTCTTTGTTGAACTTCTCATGCGCCATTTTCAGATTTCTCCACAGATGTTCAGTCAGTTTCAAGTGTGGGCTCTGGCAGAGACGTATGAAAATAAAGCCACTCAGTTGTTATCTTGACTGTGTGCTTAGGGTCGTTGTCCTGTTGAAAGATGAACCTTCACTTCAGCCTGAGGTTCAGAGAGCTGTGGAGCAAGTTATCATCAAGGATGTCTGCACATTCCTTCATGTATCTTTCCCTTGACCCTGACTACAGTCCCACTTCCTGCTGCCAAAAAACATACACAGAGCATGATCCTGCCACCACTGTGATTTCGCCTTTCCAAATCATGTCCAGTCAACTGAATTTACCACAGGTGGACTCCAATCAAGTTGTGGAAACATCAGACCGATCAACCGAGCTCAGTTTTGAGTGTCATGGCAAAGGCTGTGAATACATGTAATAGTTTTGTTTTTTATGTTTAATACATTTGCAAAATTTCAAGCAAACTATTTTCTCTTTGTCATTATGGGGTGTTGTGTAGAATTTTGAGGTGACTAATGATTTGAATACATTTTGTAATAAGGCTGCAGCATGACAACATGTAGAGCAAGTGAAGGCCAGTGAATACTGTACTTTCCTGTTTAATAGATAAAAAGCGTGTCTCTATTTATTTCTATTTTTTATAGTATTTAAAATTGAAAAGTGGTAAAATGGTATGCTATAATAATATCTGAGCTAAAAGTATTCATTTCAATTTTCTGCTACCTCAGATGTTCAATTGCAATAATTAATAAGATTGTGTTTGAAATAGTTAATACCTAAACTGTGCTTTCTACTGTTAACCAAAGAATTTCTGCATTGTTATGCAAGGACCATTATCTTTGTGCCAGAACTGCAGTATTAAACAGCCTAAGATAAAATCACAGAACAACGCCATTTCTCAGTGATCCTTTTTTTCTAAATGTACTCAGTAGGTGATAAAGTTAATTTTACAAAGAATAATGGTGCATCAGAGTATCCAGGTACATTTACTCCAGTATAGATCTCTGGAACTGTGTGAAATATCGTAAACTAGTAAAATGAGATATTAGGTCACTTGTGAATTCACGTGACAAGAACAAAAGTGACCTTGGGAAAAAAAGAAAAGAAAAGAAAAAAAAAACATTGCTCCATGATGTTAGAGGTCAAAAATTCCACAGAGAACAATTAAAGGCAATCGGTACGGGTTTACACACAATTTAAGATCAACCTCTACTATCTCTATAAAATTGCAGACTGTGAAGACGCAGCAATTTTAGTACCAGTAGGGAGGTCAAGGGCAAGATAACGTGAAAGGTTCTTCTTAAAACAGACTGATCTCAGTAAACGGATATCATTATGTGACTGTTTGATTCTTCATCTGAAGCACTTGATCATGTTACTGAAGCAAACCTCAGTAAAAATGGTCTCAAATTAATTTGAACATCTGGCAAAAATCACTTTCCTCAGTGCAATAGTGAGCAATATGGTGGTATAATTTCCAGTATCTCTTGATCATTTCCCATGATCCTATGATGTATTTAAATAGCTTTCTTGCCGTTCAAAAGCACTTCGTGGCTTTGTGATCATAGGCAGCAAACTAAGAGTTGCGTATGTAATCTGTCCAACTATTAAAAGAAACTCTTATTTGCTCCAAAACATTTTTTTCATACACATATGCTCATGTTTAGTAGTTTATTAGCCAATTTATTATTATTAGTAGTAGTATAAACTAGTATAAACTATAGTAAGTAAAAATTACTTGATGAGTAAATCAATCCCGTAGCCGATTCTTTCTAATTTGCATTTGAAAATATTGCAGTCAAATCTGCAATATAAGAGAATTCAGAATCCATACAAAATTGGTATAATATCCCATTGTCACAACTCTATAAAGCTATAAAACACAGTAAAATCAGTTAAGTGGATGGTAGGATCCAATTTCATTTCATTTGTCACAGCAAAGTCTACAGATGTTTCATTTTTCTTTCATGTCACATTGCTGATAAACAAAAAACAAAATATTAGAACTGTCTAGGGGTCTAAACACCCCTAAAGGCAGCTTTTACTGATGTTGCCATGTTGTTCTGATTCTTTCTATTGGAATATATTATTTGATTGTTTTTTTATTCATATAGAAAACAAACCAAATTGCAGATATCATAGAGTCATATATTTTCAGTAAGGCTAGAATGGTATTTGCAAGCTGAACCTTTTTTTAAGCTGTCTAAGGCATCAGCAGTAAGTGTTAGATGTTGTGTCAGAGCCTCAGAATCAAAGAGAAAGAACTTCTTTTTAGATGCACTACTTTGCACAGATGTTCAACAACCCTGCAGAGAGAAATCCATCACAGAAGTTGCAGAGGAAGAGAGCCCAGATTCTCAACCAGTGGAAGCCATGGCAATCATGATTGCAAACATGATCAAAAACATTTATTTTATAAAACTGTATTTCAAAGTACTCGTTGAAATGAAAATGTTTACCCCAGTGCCAGTGTTTGTCCACCTTTGATTGAGACAAACACGTTTTCCTCTGAGTCCCTGGGGATAATCTAATGGCTTTTGGCAAACACAGATAATCAAGAAAATTAATCAAACACAGACAGAAAGGTGGAATCTTGATCATTTAATTAGAAAACATTCAAGTTACCTACAGATGTGTAAGAAAATAAAGGACAATCTTAATTGCGCACCCCTGAGGTGAGCCACTGTGGGAGAAAATTTGCTGGGATGATCTCATTTTCCCTCCAATAGAGAACTATTATATTGTTATGAGTGACCATAGTCATCCAGGGTAAGTATTTATATCTTGAGAGTTGTCTACAAGGGTTACTGAATGGTTTGGTAAGGAAGAAAATTATGTAAAACAATAATGTAATTATGTAAACCATGGTCAAAGCAATCACAGGCTCTTAACAGGAGATTTTTAATTCGACATTGCGAATGATAGCACTGTCAAGCCTCACTAATTTGAGATTTAAAGTGGAAAAATAATATACACCAACGATGATATCATTATATTTGTTTAAATGCTACATTTTATAGCATTTTTATAGATAACTGTGTAGAGACAATGCAATTTTTCCCTTATATTTTTTCTGTCTGTATATACCTTATGAATGTGTAGTGTGATTCAGCTAGCTTTAGATAATACTTTGATGACTCACCTCTTGCTGTAAATCCTTGATGATTTTGGTTTTTTTCTCCATCTCCACTTTAAGAAATTTAATCTGAAGACAGGGAAGACAAAAAAAAAGATAAAAAGATGATCACATAGAAAGTCCAGCTGTATGCATGTGTGCTTTTTTCCATCAGTGAACACATTTAATGACCGTTATGGATGATGAGTTTGCCTAGTGTATGTGTAATTAATTTCATTCAACAGATGCAATTCTGTATGTGAATAAAAGCCAAAGCCTATTTATTCCTACTGACAACATCCTATAAATCTTGAAAAATAGGTCTCATATGCTTCATTTCGAATGAAATATATATATATAAAAAAAAGTATTTTCTACATTTTTTTAAAATCAAATAAATGCAAGTCAACGTTTTTTTCCACTTTCTACCAAGACATCCTGGGGAACTGTAAACTAGACCACAGCAGGTGACTCACATCTCCAACCTGACCATGATAACATCAATATTCAATCACTGTCACTGTCCCTGAGAAGACTTAGAAAAAAGACATACATACATACAGAACAGAGAAGGAAAGAACATTCTGGTTGACTAATTATGCCTCTGAATAAAATTATTTTTCACACGTCATCCATGCTTCTATGTAACAGCACACTGACTGTTTCTGAATATTCCAGTGCGAGCATTAAAACATTGACTTAGCCTCCAGTTAAACCTATATGAAAAGGCAACATAAACACCGTACCTTACCATAAACTGATGCAATTAGATATAAAATGACAGTAGCAGAGGGGCGCTATAAGTTAGTAGTTACATTTAAAATCACAAATTTTCTTTTTCTTTTCTTTTTTAGCTTTTTAGTCAACCACAAAGGCCTGAAGACCTTTAAACTTTGACAAAAAAAACATATTACATTTTTCTTGTGCCTTGCAGAATTAGTTAGAATTAGGCATAACAAGTGCTCATCAAGAGCTTGGTATGTCTTTCATTTTTCAGTTAAAATTAGAGTGTGCCTGTGGCATGTGTGTTTGTGTGTGTGGTTGTATGGACTTGTAGCCATACAGAGATTGAAAAACCAACCAGCAAACTGCTGCCATGGGCTACTATATATCCAAGCGAATGAATTCAGTGTGTAAGACAGATAGGTTACGGTTTTGTCTTCGAGTTTTCAACTCTAAAAAAAAAAGGTTTTAGCAAAATGCGTCCTTGAAATAGGTCATCAACATAGTCCTGAGGACAAAGACGAAAAGATTCATGGGTCTGGTGCCCTCATGTCAGGTACATAACCCGGGGAACAGTAAAATAAGCCTCACCAGTTGACTCACATCCCCTAACAGGGCATGATAACATCAAGGTTCATGTCTGAGGCTTGCAGTCACCACCAATGCCCCCAGGAATGGTTAAAAAAAGTTAAAAAAAAAGAAAAGAAAAACAACTTCTACAGTGCTTAGGTATTAGGATAAGAGAGTACGAGTCAGTTATCTATCTATCTATCTATCTATCTATCTATACATACATATATACATACATATATACATATGAAATAGTATTTCAAATGTAACCAAATATTAATAACAATAATAACAATTGATAATAATTAGTCATTGTAATATTTGTAGCTAAAATATTTCACAAGATATATCTGATATATCTCTGCTTATGGCAAAATACTGTCTGATGTTGAGATTGGCTTGAATGTAATTACCCATATCTGTCAACAAATATTTAGCAACTTTGTAATGTGTGTTTTTTTGTGATTTTGCAAGGTATATGCTTCTCCTTATGCTTTTATTTTTCACTAGGAACTTTTAGAAGCCATGTTTTCTACTAGATAGATTATTTCATTGTCTTGTTGAACCTGTGTAGCTTTTACATCCTGCTGATGTGCTATTTTCAATCTTAAATCTTAGAAAGTGGAAGTAGAAATACATATCATTTTTCAGAATGTAAATGTCAAACCACAAAAACCAGAAACTGGGATTTGTCACCAGGCAAAGGAAAATGGCACACACGTCATTGGAAATGTTACTGTACTTTTGTTTATCTCGCTGAGAGTCCATGATTTGATTGTCAATTGTAATGTCACGGTGCCCATTAAACGCTGTGACTGAGCATAAGAAGCCTGCACTGTTACAGGCCAGATTTTCATTAGCATATATTGAAAGTCCTAGAAGCATTCCAGTACTGTAGCTGTCAGTGCAGCTACACAGGATTTATGCTGATTTGTTGATAAGGAGTAAGTGGAGGAAGAAGAGAGGGTTTCTCAGAACAGTATGAGAGTAGAAATGTGGGCCAATACAGTAAGGCACAGCACATACAGTGTATTAATGCAGCATCACCGCTGATGCCAAAATACATTTTTTAATCTGAATTCTACAAAAAGCCTCTCAGAGCAAGCACATTAAAATGAGTACTTATACTAATCATGATGAAGAAATTAAAGTTCGTCTTAAATTAAGGCTGCTTTCAACCTTACCTGATACCAAATGCAGTAAAGCTGCTGAAACTAAATATAGAATTCTCCACTGTGTAATAATTTAAAGGTGTAAATACTCATTGCTTCTCATATTGTTTGGTAGCAAAGAAACATTATTTGAACTCCTTAGAGGTGCATTTCTTTTAATTGGTTCAGTAATTAAAATATTGTGATTTTATTAAAACTGGAGTTAACAGAAATGATGTTTTCCACTGACACCAAAAACCTCTTTATCATTAAAATGTAATTAATTTTCACGTATCTTGTAACACATGTTGCATGCTTCCATGGTTTGCATATATATTTTAAATAATCACAAAATTAAACATGCTTTTGTTGCATTTTGACAACATATTTTGCATCTTCTGTAACATTGGCAATTAAAGCAGAGTATCATCTGCATATGTTGTTATCTAACATGATGCTGAAAATGATTTGTTTATTTAGTAATTAACAGAAAACTAATCACTTCCAATTTAGATAATCAGCTGACGATAATAATTTTAGACCTTTGCTTACTTATTTTTTTAAATGATAAAATAGTAAACTTGCCATCTTTGAACTCTGGACTTCTGTTCAAACAAAATAATAGCTGACACAAAGCTTTTGTTCACTCTGAAAGTTTCAATTATATGGTGAAGGATAGAGGCGGGAGCTTGCTGCTGGGTAATGAGTGTGGATCAGTGAAGGCCCCATGTGACAGGTGACAATGCTGGTTAGACAAGACCGGATGTTGATGGTCAGGTCAGCTCTGTCTTACCGTGGCCTGCTGCTTCTCCGCTTTCTCATTTGCCTCATCCAGCTGCTTCTGCAAGGCTGCCTGGAGGGACTTCATCTCCTCTCTGTCAAGTGAAAGGGAAGTGAGAAACACTCTGTTAGCACTTCCTCCTCACATTTTCAGATACCTTGACACTCTACAGAATGGCCTTCTTAGATATATCACTCTTAAAAGCAATTTTTTTGGACAGAAGTAAATTTTACTAATGTCTTTGTCACCAGCTTACATCTGCTGTCATCTGTGATCAGTTGGATGATTTTTATTATGAATCTATGAGCAGGATATGAACAAATTCATTAATTTGAATCAAAAGGAAATATTTTGTTTACGAACATATTTTTTAAGATAAAAACATAATTAGCTTAATTTGTGAATGGATGATGCAATAATGGGCCATGTAACTGCAATTAGGGTGGAAACGATGTTGGCATTTGTTAACCGGTTCACACTTTGGTTCATAGCAGCCACACATCTTTCTCCGATCCTAAACAATTTCACATGTATTATCATTTAATGATTTTGTTTGAATTTAAAAGGCCTGACTACAGTCAATTTAATTTTCTATGTATATGATCTATAAATGTAGAGTTTAGCAAACACTCCCATGAAGCCAACAGCAAGGGATGGCTGTTAGGTTCAAGGAGAAAGACGAGATACAAGAAGACCAAGTTTGCTGCAATGTACTGCACTGCTATATTGCTTCTTGCAGTGTATTGAAATTCCCTGAATTTTGATATGGTTCATGTGGTGTGATGACTAATGCAGAATGAATTATGTGTTTAACATAAAATTACATTTTTATGCATTCGACTGTAATTTGTAATTCAGTATAGTTTGGTGCTCCTGAGCACAGATAACAGGGAATTATAAATCAAGGAGGCAGGGGATGTGGGTCAGTGGTACCAAAACGCTTGTAGAAATCACATCACAAGGTAGCCCAGTTAAAATTATAAGTAACAGCCTAATTACTGTTTCCAAGCATGGCTGAAGTATATGACGTATGTCACAGTCACTCAGTAGTGTAGTTAGGGGACATTATCTTTCAAGGCAGTACAGCAACACTCAGAGTGGAAAGGATGTCACTGCTCAGCAGTCATATACTGATATACTTTATATGCCAGTGTTCTTGTCTCTTGGCATAAGTTCAACCTAAAAAACATTTTTCTTCACAGTGACCAACCAACCACCCCTGCTTTGGTTTTCCATTTATATTCACATCTCCTGCATCCAATACTTGGAAGAGTTTGTACATAATATATCAAAACTGTCTAAACTGCCAAAAGAGAGACAGTAAATGTGACACAGGCTTGAAGAGTCTGTGATAAGTAAATACAAAAAGGGATGAAAGTAAGTTAAGCTATTTTAATTGCTATTTAAAAACTGTTACATTTTTACCAATAACCTTTCTTTTTGCATTGCTCTTTGGATCAAAATTATTTTCAGGAGCCAATCAAATTTCTGTTAAGACTTGACAAAAGTAAATGATCTGCAATGAATCACCTGTCTGCACTCACGATAATGGAGCCAGCTGGTAATCACACTTGGCAGACACTGGAACTCTAAAGGTGGATTAATAACACATTGAAAAAGTTGTGGCTCACAAATGCTAGGTAGGCAACATTGAGCCAAGCTACTGCTTTATAGTTTTTTAGCTTGATGACATGTGAGAGCTGCCATGGACTTCTGATAGGCTATTGATTGGCTATCCAGATACTACACACACACACACACAGCTGGACTTCAGTCAGGCTGACATTTCAGGGAGGATGAAGGCCATGAATGACTCCAAATCATTAGCAGTCTCATTACACACAACATTAATCAGACAGTCCTAACTGGTAAAGCACTTAAGCTAAACACTTTTTCAGCTCACTTAAAAAAAAAGAAGCTCTAAATCACAGATGCTTGCTTTTTCGCAAAATGAAAACAGGCATATCAATTTTAAATACACAAGACAGGTTTGTGATTGAATTATGAATTATCTACCTGCTCCTGTGTGTACTGGAGACACACTGGCCAACACCTGAAAAGTACCATCCTCAATAACAATGAGCGAGTCATTACTTATCATTATTTATATCCATTAGATACCTGATGGACATGATGTGATTATGCAGACACCATTTTTTTAAATCTTCATATGACAATACAAACAGTGTTTTGTTCACATGAGAGAATTCTGTTTTTCTTATCAATTATATTCACCAGTAAATATTTTGCAGTGTGTAAAGACACTGCAAAACTTAACATGAAAGAATCGCATCACCAAAAGACTCTACAGGTTTATGCAACAACCACCAGTTTGCATTCCTCTCGCCTCTTGGACCACTGTGTGATTGAAGTGTTTTGTAATTTCAGACAGTTCAGTGGACTGAATATTGTACAACTAGCTGCTGGAATGCATTTGAATTCCCAGGGCTTATCGTCATTGCTGCTGTTGCTGTTGGTTTCTATCATCAGCTTATGTAGAAGTCATCCAAATAACTGGATGTGAATTAATGGTTCTATACCATCCACTGCGCCACAAACTGGACACACCTGAGCTCAGAAGCCACAAGGACAGATACAGAAACTCTTTACCAATTAATACCAGATATTCGTATATATTCATTTTAGATTTAAGACCCTGACTGTATGATATTTAGATTTATTTATTTATTTTTACCCTGGTGTGTTTTCTATTTAATTGAGCTCCTTGTCTAATATATTTTTTTTTCTTTTCCAAGCTATTTTGTTCTGTGGTATTGTGTTTATTGAGCTATGTTGTTTTTCATGTGCTGGCAGCTGAAACACAGCAATTTCACAAGCTTTGGGATAAATAAAGTATTTCTTATTCTTAATGTTATTACTCTTATTTCAGCAGAGAAAATGTGCTGGCATGTCATGTTGGCATGGCGGGTGGCTCAGATGATTACTATACTCATAAGCTTTTGTGGGTGCTGTTGCTAAGGAAGAGCAACTAGTCACACAAACAAATCCAAATGAAAGCTATTTAAACTCTTTGCGGTTGAAATTCATGAACAAAATAAATCTCAGTTGTTGAAGTTCACTCCGAGTCCAGGATCGAAACGCAAATTGGTTGTCAGTTTTCTCAGAACTGTAAAGTTTGCACAACTACATGTAACAGAATCTGAGGATGTCACTAGATGATTAAGACTGAAACGTGGTGTAATCGTGGATATACTTTTGCAGCAAGAACATTAGGAATGTATCTGTGAGCTATGAATAACCAATGGATCCTTACCACCCTTTTTATCTTATATCTTCATCAAAAGCTTCTCCTATATTTCCAAATACACTTGAAAACAAATACAAATAAATAATAAAAAAGAACCTGTTATTTTCTTGTTAATCTGAATACCAGCTTAATACAAGACATTCACGAGAGGTTCGCAACCACAGCATAACAGGAGACAGCGCATGATTTTATTTATCATTATGCATTTTTTACTGATGGTTATTAATTTCTAACCTAATTTTTGATGGCAGTTTAGTGAACTGCACAGCACTGTTGGTAGCTCATGTCTAAGTCATGCATGATGCCCCACTTTACCTCTGTTTGTGGCTCAGCTCCAAAATCCTCTGCACATCTTTCTTGGCTACTGTGTCATCATTTTTCAGTGACTGAAAGAGAACAGAGACACTGTGTTTTTCCAGGAATGGCACAATTTGTTTTTGTACATGAAAAACTTCTGAAGGAAAATTACTTCATATCACCATCAACAGAAAATGGAAACAAATATACAGTATAAAAAAGCATGTGTAAGCATTTACTGTATGCGTTTACTGTTTGCTGTGACATTTATTCTGCGGTACACATTACAGAATCTTACCAGGTTTTCTGAGGTGTCTCTTAGAAAACGATGCAGCAGATGTAAAATGTTCAGACACCCCTATCCCTCCTCCCAAATTATATGGCTTTTAACAGTCTGCTGATGAATGTCCTAATGAGGGTACATGCAGAAGCACAGATTGGGTTCTACTGGTGCCTAAGCACCTGCCTGATGGGTAATTATGAATTAGTCAGGTCTCTGATTGCCCTACAAGCCCTCCAAGATATTTTTATTTGTTATGAACAGAACAGAAATGTACAGACTTGTAAGAAAATGTGGACTCCAAGGGAGAGATAGTTTATCTTTACTTGTGCTTGAAGGTGATATCTATGGCAATTAACGCCACATTTCCATAATGCCTGAAACAAGCTCCTCCCCAGCGCCTGACTCCCATTTCATGTTAATCTATGAAGAGAAATAAAGAAAAAAAAGAGGGAACAGCATCTGCTTACAAGAGGCAATGTATTTGCTCTCAAGTAAATAAACTAATGGTGTAATAGACCTGCACATTTAGTATATCTGAGTGGCATTTCAGTCATTTGTATGATTTGTCAGAGAGTCATGAGCTGAATGGACAGATTTAAATTCTTCAAATTTGGTTTGTTTTCTATTTATTTTGACTTCATGTTTTGTTGTATTCAAAATCAAATGGCAACATGTGTTTTGCTTTATTGTAATTATATAATAACAAACACTCATCAGCCACTTAAGCTACTTAGATACACCTGATGAACTGCTTGTTAAAGGCATGCAGACATGTTCAGGATGACCTGCTTAAATTCAAACTGAGTGTCAGTGAATGTGGCATTGCTATTAAATCCACATGGGTTGGTCTGAGTATCCAAAACTGGTGATCTACTGGAATTTTCCACAGAACCAACTCTAGGGTTTACAGCAAATCGTCCAAAAAAGAGCAAATATCCAGTTAGCGGCAGTTATCTGGATGAAAATGTTTTGTTGATGCCAGAAGTCAGAGGAGAATGGCCACATCTTTAAGCTGATAGTTTGATAGATAAATGAAATAACCTTATTATAGACAATGTACGAAGAAGCGATCTCTCACAACAACTGAAAACATCATAAAATAAATATTACAAAGCTGTATGGACCTGTCATGGAAGCCATGTATTTACAGTATGATTTCACAGGTATGTGCCAATATTTAATAAAAGATACAGCATAGTAACACTGTTTTTAATTGTTTGAATTCTATGTCTAATACCGATCTCTCTCGGCTGGATTGCTTTAAAGCAAATAGGCTACAGCACATCGGGTACCACTCCTGCCAGCTACGAACAGGGACCCAAAACTGAGCAATGGAAGAAAAATGGAAAAATGTTGCTTTTTCTGAGAAATCTTGATTTCTGCTGCAACATTCCACCATGAAAACATGGCTCCATCCAACATGGCTCCATCCAACCACCCATGCTGCTGCTAGTGGCTTAATGGGGTTTCTTTGCACACTTTGGGCGTTTGAGCATCGTTTCACACTACAACCCACATGAGGATTGTTGTTGACCATGTCCATCCCTTATTGACTACAGTGTTCCCATTTTCTGATGGCTGCTTCAACAGATTAACACAGCATGTCACAAAGCTCAAATCATCTCAAACTGGCTTCTTTCACATGATCAGTTTACTGTACTGACATGGGCTCCACAGGCACCAGATCTCAGTCCAATAGAGGACACTTTGAACAGGAAATTTGCATCATGGACGAGGAATGTTTCCAGCACCTTGTTGAATCGATGCCACAGAGAATTAAGACAGTTCTGAAGGCAAAAGAGAGACTGGCCCGCTACTAACAAGCCGTGACACATGAAGTGGCTGGTGAGTATATGCAGTGCCTTTCTAATTTCTTAGTTTTCTGTGTTTATTTTTTACAGTTTTGTCACACTTGGAGTTTCAGGTCATTAAAATGATTTTAATATTAGACAGCAATAGCCCATGTAGTCACAAAATGCTGTTTTTTAAATGATAAATGGTCAGTCGACCAAAATTACTGCAAGAGCACATTGATGACTCAGGTCCCGTAAGAACAACCATTCTAAAAAATGTTTTTATTTGCGGAGAAAAAGAATAGTTAGTATTCAGTAATCGACTCTATAACACAAACAACAATAAAAATCACTGAAAGATGTTTAGTGTGGCAGCTACAAAATGGGCTTACATTGCGTTAAATGTGCAAATCCTCTCAAGTTATGTGGTCACAACATTAAGTTTAAACAACAAAGCAGCTACTTAAAGCCCACAGTTAACTGCTTCTTAACGTCCCTGGAGCTGCAGCAAAGACTAAAGTCCCAATCACAATAGGTTTAATTATTAGGGTTACCGAAATGCACCTAGAGGGCAGCTCATTAGGTTTCAAAACACTTCACATGGGCCATCATTTCTTTCCAGAAACATTAAATGTTTTATCTTGTTGACTTGATCTCTTTTAAATGTTGATGATGTTTTCCCCCTTGAAGAATAGATTTTTTCCACTACACAGAAATTGGAATCCAACACAACCTCTGCCCTGCCCAGCACGCTGGCACAGGGCCCACGGTGAAGATTGATGCCAAACTAGCTAGCCTGGAGTGAGTAGACATCAAAGCCTGCCCCAGGGAATAGTTGTAGACAGACTACATGAGCTTTTTACAGACACATGGGACATCTCTTGCAAACACACACCACTGATGGAAAACTGGCCATATAATTCGTTTGATTATTGATTTTCTGACTATTCCAGTAGACAACAAATTGGCCTGAAGCGGCAAAACGCTGCTGCACAGACAAAGTATCACTCAGACAGCAACTTTATAAGTGCTGGATAGAAAAAGATGGGCATCTGGCTCCCAAGACCAAACCATCCAAGTGGGAGGCATGTTTTGTTGGACTGCATATCCTGATGCGACTGAAAAATACCAAGTGATTAAAATATCTGAATTTATAACTGACTTTTTTCTTGTTACTGCCAGAAGCCATAATGAAGTTGACCTAAACTGACTGGTAAGAAGTGCTTTGCAGTATCCAGCACTGTGGTAATTGTGTTCTCACAGCATTATAACATCTACTGTCCAGGATAATAAGGTACGTGAAATGTTCAAGACTGTTATTTGGCAGAACCAACTGATACCCATCTTTGCGACAAACCAAATAATCCTCATAGTCACTCAAAGTTGTCTTATGAGCTAATTTAAAAAAAGAAACTTTCTTACTTCATGCAAACCACCCTCACTGCAGGAGGTGTGATATATATTTCCCAAACTTGTTTTCAAGCCAAAATTTAATTAGGGCAAGCATCCTCTAAACTTTACACACACACACATATCTATCTATCTATCTATCTATCTATCTATCTATCTATCTATCTATCTATCGAGATAGATAGATAGATAGATAGATAGATAGATAGATAGATAGATAGATAGATAGATAGATAGATTTTAATTAGTTGTCAGACCAATTTATTGCCTGTAAATGAGTGAGCAGTTTTACCATATTGAGTAGCTTTTAGTCTTTACTGGATAGGTAGAAGTGAATTCTCACAACTACAAAGCATAGGTCAAAGTTTCATATTTAAGTTGTGACAACATGTAAGAAATTTGAATCCTTTTGTTCTTTGCTACTATAAATTGAAATAGCCTGTGGATTGTTTTCTGTATGAACATCTGATTGAACATTTAACCTACACAGTGTCACTGCAGTGATACCAACGCTAATAAAAAAATTACTGTACTTAAAGTTTTAGTAAATGTAATTTGAGGAGATTATCAGTGACAGCTAAAGGTCCTGAGAAGAGAATGGGATCATGCTGAATCCATCCTTATGTTGAAATTTCCCGATAAAGGGTGGGGGGTCATGGTTTGGTCCTGCCTTCGCTATTGTGGTTGATATGGGGGTAGGGACGGCCTTAGGGCGTCTGGGGAGTCCCTAGGGACGTTTCCCTGGAGGGCCTAACCTGGGGGAGGTGGCCATGACCTGGTTAGAAGCTCTGGGGCTCTTGGATGGTGTTTTCTTTGTGGCTGCGTACAGTGGAGATGGGGGAGGGTCTGTGCTGGCGGACGTTGGTTACTGGCCTGGTAGCCTGGCTGCCCCTGGGAGGGTCCGGGACGGGCGTGGAGGCTTAGGGGTCTGGGGGTGCTCCGCCCCCCGGTCTGGGGTGCTGGCCTTGGGGCCTTGGGGGCTTGGGTCCTGGCTGTTGTGTCGCCGGAGCAGTGGGCGGGTGGGTGCAGGGGGGCTCAGCCCCAGTGCAGGGGACCTCTGGTGCATCGGCCCAACTAGGGGGCTCTCTAACTGGTGGGGAGGTTGTTATATCTTTGCAGGTGGTCTCCTCACTACAGGAGCTCACTCTGCAGGTGGGGGGAGAGATATAGGAGAGGGGGAGAATGAACTCAACCTGGGTGTCTATTGTCTTGTGTAGTTTGGGAGATGATTGGATGATGGGGTGGGTGCAGTTTTCTCTGGGGTGGAGTCGGGTGGGCTGCCCCGGACTCTGTGGGGCTGGGCGGTGCTGCTGCTGCGGGCCCCGGTCCGGATGGGCCTGGGCCCCCTTGCCCTGGTGGGTTCCAGAGCGTGGGGGTGCCTACTGGGGTCAGCGGGGGAGCAGGTATGTCACCAGGGTGCAGGGGAGGCACTCCCCCTCTGTCCCATTCTGGCCGCCTGTGCCTCAATTTTATTCTGCAACCTAGACATCCACATTACTCACACTCTCACATAACACATACATATAGGGCCTTGGGGGTGGGCACGTTTTACAGCATCCAGAGGATGGTCGGTGTACTCCAACCCACCTCTGGCGCTGGTGCCCTACCCTCAATTTTAAATGCATTTAGACACTAAGGGTTTTCGGGAGGAGCCGTGCTGCTCTCTGAGAGGAAGCTAGTACCATGCTCTCCTGAGTTTTAAATGCACTTTAGAACAGCACACAGCAACACTACATATGAGCGGGTGTAGGGAGGTTTGAGGTCTTCACTCACCCCGGTTCTGTTAGCCGTCAGGGCTGGGGGGCTGGGAGGAGGTGCTGGCCGTCAGACTGGGGTCTGGGATGCGGGGCCTCCCTGCTACTGCAGATAAGGAGGTGGTCCGCTTGCCTCCACCCCAGAGAGAAGGGTTACATCTCCTGGGTCTAGGTGCGGCTTGCCCCTCTGGGGGCGGGGGTACCTGGACCTGGGATATAGAGTATGTTTGGGGAGTGCGACTGTCTGTGCAGTGTCTATTTGTGTCTGTCTACACGTTGGGTGAGTGCCGAGTATTTGGTTGTGCATATGGGGGTGGGAATGCACGTCTGTGTCCGCGTGTGCCTGTTTGTCTGTGTCTATATGTCAGGTTGGGTCTTAGACTCAACCTCTCTGGGTACATCTCAGGCCCTCTAAAGTACGGAGGCCTATCTCCCCTCACCACACTCCCTGCCGGTGGCTGATGCCCTCAGACGTTGGTGTGTTGGTGGTCCTTGTCGTCTGGGGCTGGGCGCTCATGCATGTACCGGCTCACTCCTGGTGGCCGATTGGCGGGGCCGGGCGCCTGTGGCCCGGCTGGGCTCCTTCCGGGGGGTGGGATGCCCTCAGGCCTCTGGCCTCTGGGCCTGAAGCTCGGTCCTCTCTGGCACAGCTGGCTGCCGGCAGAGCCCGCGGGCACGCCACTGCAACCCCCTCTGGCCTCTGCTCCGTAGCTGCGGGGTGACCTCTCCTTTGGGGCTCTACTCAGCTCTTCCCAGGAGGGTGGCACGGTTCCCCCCCCTTTGGTGGTCCTCCTCGGGTCCTTGTACTCTGGGGCCTCTGGATATCTGGGGCTTGGATCTCCTCCATACCTGCTTCATACCCTGGTGGACGGGGCTATGGCTCCCCACACTCCCTAGCAGATCGTTACATGGAGAAACCTTTGGAATACAAGCATGCTGATCCACACAGGTATGCACACAGGTGTACACACGGGTGTTCACAGACGCGGACTACACCTTTCTTGGCTGCTGCCTCAAAGCACATTGTGCGCTGTCTATCTTGCGTGCTGCACAATATCGTTTATTATTTAGTATCTACTGTTATCTACTGCTAGCTAGTTTATTGTGATGGTGCTGTTTTTATTATGTTGCTCTTTGTTGTTTGCTTTCTCTTCTGTTTTTTTTCTCCATACAGGTGATCCAGGTGTTTTGTTTGTTTGTTTGTTTTTTTCCTTTCTTCCCCCCCTTCTCACCGTCTCTTCTCCCCTTTGGTTTTCTTTCTCTCCCTCTCTTTCTTTCATTCTTTCTCCCTGTCCTATCCCCCAGTCATGTCTGTCCCGTTTGTAGCAACCGAAAATAAAATAAATTCATAATTATAATAAAGGTCAATCAAATGGACCAATATGGCAAGGCCATGATGATCCACTTGGTAAAATAAATCCGCTTGGCATCTTTCATGGCCTTAAGACAACAATTCTGATGGCTAAAGATCCAAACGGGACACAAAAAAGAAGAAAAAAAAAAAAAAAAGAAATTTCCCGATAATGTTGGATTTCTGGTTGTCTACTTCTAAGCCCTGGATTTTTATTCATGCAAAAAAACGACTTACCCAGTCTGCGCTCTACATTTACATTGTTCAGCAGCTGTAGAAACACTAA
The DNA here is from genome assembly GCF_051167445.1 of Perissodus microlepis. Classification (NCBI taxonomy): domain Eukaryota; kingdom Metazoa; phylum Chordata; class Actinopteri; order Cichliformes; family Cichlidae; genus Perissodus; species Perissodus microlepis. The sequence goes on from NC_140461.1 coordinate 30,950,485, forward strand.
CAAATCATGTATGTAACAATGGGTGGGCTTGTTGAACTTAAAAACATTTTTACCTTAATATTTAATAACAGGTTTACTGCAAATTCACTAAAAATGTGTGCAAGGACTCATGAATCCAGCCTTCAAACGGCTGATAACAGGGATTAGAGAATGACTGAACCCGCGGCCCAAAATTCACAGCCGAATAAACTTTCAAACATTGCAAAGAAAAAAAGAGAAACAGTAAAAGTTCAACCTGAAGGTTGCCTTTTATGCTGTCCAGTTCCTTTGAAGTCTTGGAGAGCTGGTGCAGAATGCTGCTTCGTTCAGTGAAGACTTCCTTTAGCTTCTTTTCCAGCCCATCGTAACTTTGTCTGTTGAGAGAATGAAGGAATGAAATTTCACTATTAAGTGTCTGCCACTAGCTAAAAAAATCCACTCTTTATTGGCACCCTTAGGAGAATGAGGTGTTTCAACCAGATTAAGAGCACCATCGTTAAAGCTAAAGGGTAGAGCAAAAAGAGAGAAACCTAATATCTACTCGGCACAGTCTACGACAGAAAGATGGGGGGAAAAAAAAATCTTCTATTCCTTTCAATCAACCAATTTAGTGAAGGCTCGTTTTACAGAGATAGGTCTTTTGACCAGAGGTATAACCCTGCATTTCCATTTAAATATTCATGTAGTCCAACCAATTATTAAGGAACAAATTCTGCAGGGCACATTTGTCAAATCTTGTGTTTCCCTTTTCCAAACTCTATTGAACGGCAGTGCAGAGGCGTTCTTGTCATTTGTTACTGAGCTTCCAGAGAGGCAAATAATATTTCACAGCATGTTTGCATGAACTATAGCCCTAATAAAGATATTATTTTTCATTCTTAATGACACACTATAATCCCCACTAAGAGATCTACTAAAGATCAGGGCACAAAAAAGTGATTAAGGGGCCATGGTGAGCAGATACAAAATCAGCAATAGCCCAGGACTTGACTAAAATATGATGTGTTATATTTGGCTTTTGGCAGCTAAAGATAACAACATAATTTCCATCTTGCTCCCTTAATTGAGTTAAAAGACTTCCAATTTGCTACATGTTCACTTTCACTGTTGGAAAACAATCTAATAACGGAAAATCTATTTTTCATTTAATCTAACATCCTTGTTTACTGACTCAAGGAGACAACTCTTCTGGGAGGTGTTTGAAATTAAGCATATCTGAATGTAGTTACCCTGCAAATAAATGCCCAGAGGTTCTAATTTCCCCTAAAGCCTGCAAATTTGATTACTGTGATGACCTCTTGAGTTTAATTCGGATGGTTTAAAATAGCAGTCACAAAATAGCCCATCTGGCGTACCTCTGGACTTTGGATAGGTGCTGTAAAAAAAATACACACACGCGGACACATTATATACACATATATACTTTTAACATGTTTTTTCCACTTTTGTGGAGCAAAATCTCCCAGGGACCCCCTCATAACCCTAACATCTATTTCTCTGGGCTTAGCATTTCTACAGCGTGGGCTGTCTCAAACACTTCTCCATGCGTACCAGTTAGATAAGTCAAGTTATGCAGCAGTAGCAGCAGTAATGGTTCCTTGGACCCTGAGAGAAATGAGTGATTTGTAATCATATTGACATAATGTGTCACCATAATATTAGAGCTGAGGCTCAAAGATAATGTATGAGGCAGTAATGCACACAGCATGCTTGATTTATTGGTATTAATGATTCCAATCTGTATATCTGCACTGTTTTTGTGATACAGTACAATTTAAGAATTTCTGACAAATTATTTTTGGGGACCCAAAGTCTATGGGTCATAGATCAACTTTATTCCAACAACATGAAAAAAATGAAAAAGGAAGAGAGATGGAAAAAAAAGTTTGGATGGCATTTTTTTTCTTGATGCATTTCATGAGATAGGGTTACTTAAGAAATAAAACCAAGTTAAATATCTGAACCATCATATGGAGAAGAAAAGAAACAACCCTAACACAGCTTGTTAAAAAAGATATTTACTTTTTCCATGGCACAACTGAAAAGACCAAAAGAATTTTCTCTGCTCACTTCCTTACATTATCAGAAATGCTGAAGGACAGCACAAGCATATGAACTTAACATAATGTTTAACTTAACATAGATATTTGTTGCTAAATACTTGCTGGGTAGCCACAAATCTTCTCACTTGCCCTTCTCTCTTTACATGAATCACTACTACAAAATGTTGCTGACCATTCCCTATTCCTGACCGTCCTAGCATCACTCGACTGCTACAATATTCTGTACCCATGGCTGTGTTTCAACTCGGGCCGTCTTCCAAAAAACCCTCCACAACCCATGTCATAGATCCCAGACGGAGATCACACACAATAACACATAAATCACTAACAGAAAAGCAACACCTGGGAAATAAATAAATAACATGGCATATTGAATCCCACACATGACTTGGTACCATATGGCAATGGCAGGAAATTTATTACAGGTTCAAGCAACAAGAGGAAGATGGGGTGAGCGAGCCCTCCCTGTCTGCCATAATATTCATTACCCAATGGAATAGACCCTTGGGTAGCTGTGAAATGAATAAGACCCATAATTTGAGGCCCATTGACGCAGAAACATGTATATTACAAGCTTCTGAGATGAAGTCTGATTATTTTTCTTCTCAATCTACTATAAACTGCTCATTAGAGAAAACAAATGGTAACAGCTGCATGATTGTACCATGACCTCCCAAGAGTTCAGTGTTCTAGCTGGGTTCTGTGAAACAAAGATCGCCCTTTTTTGCAATTCAGTGACGTTAATGACGATAATGACAACCAGAATGCCTGACAAATGCTTGACAAAAAAAGGCTTATGGTCAGAAATGGCACCACCAAGCACGTGGTCATAAAGCCATGGTGTTTGAGATAATGAAATCTTTCTTTCCAGGCATCTGCAGATTGAAATCAGTATTTGGCTGCCTTTATGATACTCATCAAACTCCTGAGATTGCGTGGGAGGCATCTCTTATAGGATCTGATTATTGAGGACAAATATTTCTTTGCCCTTGGAGTCACAGCAGGTCTCTGAGTTATATGAGGCAGACCCTGCAGTATGAAATGGAACTGCAGAGGCTAAGGGAGACAACACTGAACATTAGAGTCAACATCCATGCAATGGCTCAATAAAGGTATCCAAGGTTGCGTTGTGCACTCATAGAGAGATATAGTACAGGAGCTCATGGTCCACTTTTAATAGGAGATGGACTATGAATATTTTTCATTTTTCAAGTGCCTCAAGTCACGCTTTATAATTGGTTTTCTACTAAGTTGTCTGTTGTGCGTGGAAACAAAACTGTTTCATCCCTTGAGTTAGGTGCTTTTTTATGCTTAAATGATTTACAGAAACATTCCTGTGGATATAAAAAAAAAAATCAAAGGCTAAACTGAAAAAGTTAGTGAAAAAGCAGCCAATGTCTAAGGAAAAACTTAGAGCCTAAAGCCCAAGAATACTTAAAAACACAGAAATTGTAAAGAAATGTAGTCCTTGTAAGCAAAATATCAATAAATAAAGAATGGCTCAAATCTGTACTGTATATAATTAATGAGTAATCTATATCAAGTATTCATAGTGCTAAGATTTGAATGTAATACTGGACAGTATTGCCTGCTATACTGTGTTGTGTGACACGCATCTGTCCATTGTCGTTACCTTATTTGAACTTTGTTTTAATATTGTGTATTGCTCAGAAGTGGATGAACTGTGGAATTATAAACAGCTTAAAACCTACTTTAAAAGAATTTTTTTCATGTAAAAAAAAATGAGATCAGTAAAACTCAATACAATGATGTAGAGGATATTTTCTACCACTGTCTGGTTAGAGATTAGCAGCATTCATGGAAGATATATGAATAAATACACAAAATATGATAAATAAATAAATTAAAACCTCTGTGTGTAAGCAGGTCTCTCCCTCCCCAACAGGAATTCAGTTATTTATGGAAAATCTGTAGGAGGGAGTCACTGGTTCAGACAAGGACAAATTAAAGGATCCCTCTGGGCTTAGTGTCTTTGGATGTTTCTTTACTACCAGATGTTTCAACACCCACTCACAGCTGAATTGGGTCTCTGTCAGTCTTTCAGTTCACCTGTCAACTATGCAGATAATTCGATGATCAAAATAAACATCAGGCCAAAAGGTTTCTTAAACTCTGTTTTGCCTTGAAGTTTACTCCCAAATTGCTGCTGGGAAGCCTTATGGTGTATTTCTCCCCAGGTATTATTTAGTGTCCCCTGCAACCTGACGTGTCAATTGATGTGTCGGAGGGATGTGATATAGCACCCAGACAGAAAACATAATTACCCATCAGTTGTGACAGCAATCTTGATATGATAAGTTGGCTTATTTGCAAAAGGCCTTATTTGTCAGCAAGCCTTCATAATTACTGAATGTGCATGAGTACACTGCAAAAAAATGTTCAATACTTGATTCATTTCTGTGTGGATGAATTAAAAGCACTTTGGAGAAAGACCTAAGTTGCCATGTTTTTCTTTTTCGGTATAGAAAACTAAGATTAGCTAACAGCACGTAGAGGGCTAAATTTGAACAGTATGATATCATAAAAACATAAGGATGTATAAAAACTGTCAGTTTTTACGTCAATGTTTTTACGATACATAACTATCTGATTAATATGTATATAAAAAAAACAAAGTCCATATTCATCTGTGACCATTTCTTCCAGTTCTTGGACTAGAAAATAAAACTACACACCAAAAGCAGACAGGCGTGCCAGCATGCTAAAACACCATGCTATGTCTCTGGCTGCAGGACCAAACTTGAACATTTAATATTTTACAAGGAAGCCACCACAGAAGCCAATAGCTAGCATAAAAGGAGTTCATTTGCTGTCATGCAGATTATGGGCAGACAGCGGTTTATGTGGTACTACCAATTTCAGGCTGGATTAATTATGCCATTAGAAGGGGGTAAATAAATAGTTTTAATAGCAGGGAGAGCCCAGGGCCTGTCAGCGAATTAATATATTCCTCTAGCAGAGCATGACCACCATCCAACATCTGCAACAAAAGTCAGTCATGTTTACCAGCTGTTGTATAAACAATGCAGACAGCAGGGAATATTAATTGCATGCATGTCAGGGATGCCTGACACTACCATCTTTGTTAACTGTTTAGTTGGGGGATAAAGTGAAACAATTTGTGATGAGGAAGTCAATTTTTGCTTTGTCAGGAAAGGTCAAAACAATTCAGAGACCTCAATCATCTCAACATTTCAGGACATGAAGATTCTATATGCATTTGACATTTCACTAAACGCAACACAAAAAGTCATAAAGGAACATGTAAATTGAATTAGCACTTAGAGGATTTTACAAAACAGATGAACTGAAATATTTAGGTGTGGGTATAGACCTTTTTAAGAGTTCTCTACAGTTTATTATTATTTACCTGGTATGAAATTCAATGCCGGCCTAGAATTATTTATGTTATCAGGATATCAGTGGTATATAGCTATTACTTAACAATCCCCACTAATATTTGATCATAAACAGCAATAGATGCCTGGATGAACGAATGGTAAGATGATGGATGCCTATATTAGGATATAATATTTAATGCACAATTTTTTGACAATCTAAATAATGTTCATCCCTTTTTACAATACCACAAGCATGCATTGTTTATGAGCTTTTAAGATGAAATTCAGACATCATGTTTAGTTTGAAGTTTAAAAGGTGATTACTCCAAATAGTTTGGAACAATGATGCAGCACTTGATAAAAAGCAGTAGTAAGCCAATAGTGATCTGAATAAAAAAAGAAAAACAAAGAGTCAATCAAATCACATAACACAAAATAATCACTTTTAAACAATGATTTTCAAAGCAAGTACCATTGAATAATAAAGCTTGGAGTAATCTGTTACAAAACAATTAAGTAAAGAGCAATTTGCATGTAAGTATTATATCATTTCGACAGATGAAATTAAAATAGTGCAAACCAATTTTACACATGAGTAATAAATGCAGATATTCTCACTCTCTCTTTCTTGTACTTTACATCATCTAAACATTTGAAAAAATTACATAATTGTGCAGCTTTCTGCTCTGTGTGGCCATTAAGATGAAGAACTTGATAACACTCTAAGAACTGTTGTTCATAATTCACAATCACATATTAGTTAATAGATACTTTACAAGATGACTACAGTTAATAATGCTAGTAACTGGTTACTAGTATTATTAATACCACAAATAAACATCACTCATCTAGAAGATTCCTGTCATATTGCAGGTGATGTTTATAAAATTTTATTGATGGATGATAATCTTGCAGTGCATCTATAAACATCATTATATTTTTTCTTATTTATTTATTTTTAGCTATGATACCATAAAAATAAACACACATATCTCATCTGCCAGCATCCAGCATGTATATATATATATATATATATATATATATATGTCTCCAAGATCTCATCCTAGAAAGGTGATTTCTTCTAATTTGCTCATTACCTAAGTTATGCAATTCCTCACCGGTGGGAAGCTCTAAGGCATTGAAATAGAAATATTTAGCATATTAGATGAATAATTCAATGATTACTGGCAGGCATTTTCATGCATATGCCAGTTACTTTCCCTCGACATGTCTACATGCACTTAGAAATAATACCGTTTCTAGATATGTAGAAGTTTTTTTGTTTGTTTCGCACAGTGTATAATGTTTATTTTTCAAATTAGTAGGATATACCTTCAGTGATATGCAAAGGAGAACTAAATCCTGTAAATCCTCAGTGCATTTCTCTATTTTCTGCTTGGGCTGAGCTCATCAGACAATCCACTGTGCTCTTTCCATTGTCACCTACAATCCGAATCATTTTCACAGTGACATGATATCCTCTCAATCAGACCAGCTCCATGCCTGGTAAAGCTGCATTTGCTTCCAAATTAACCAAGTCAAAGTCAAGCTCATTTTCTGACTAACTGCATATCGACACCCCTGTTTGTTTTGTGAACATTCCTCTTGTGTTTTACACAATGTGTATCTGCCAAAGTTCCATTACTGTGTGTTTCTTCAGCTTACTATATGATCTTGATGTGACACATTTTGTCTTCCTATAGCACAACCTCTAATCTACAGAATTCTATCACGCAAATCATTGCTTTTAAAGCATCCCAGGAACCTCTTGTGGTTGCCAGATACAATTAAATCTCAAATTTGAGTGTATCTAATGCAATTCCACCCATTCTTGTTTTTCAAAGCTCTACAACACTGTGATTCCAGCCTCACTAATTGTTGTGTTATAATCAAGCTGGATTGAGCTTGGACTTTTTTGTTTACTTTAAAGCCATACGCTGACAGACATCAGTGCCTACTGCTCTTGCTTATGATAAAGCAATTTCGTACATGTGGGAGAGCCTCACCTTTTCCCTCAGAGACGTTATATGACAATGTCTAATCCAGCTTTGTTTCCAGCCTTGTCAGAGAGTGGTACAAGGAACATGTTGTTTGTGCACCAGAGGCAACAACCTCAGGATATTAACACTACCACTATAATCCTGAATTGATCTGACAACTGAAACACTCAGTCTTTCAGTAGAATATTGGCCAAAAAAATAGTAAAAAAAAAACCTGTTCACCAAGAATTTGATCAGCATATATTTTAAATGATTAGTGTCGAGGTTCAGCCATAGGAGGAGGAGATACAATCTTATTTGTTGGTTAATAGAACACCTCTGTGTTCTCGAAGCACAACGAAAAAACAAAAATAAATAATTAATATTAACAATGGTATTTATTTACATATAAATGACACATAGCCTTAATAAATTGTAAGATCTTATCTTATGACACTTGCATAAATCCAGTTTTTGTTTTAAATGTAATCACCACACTAGTGAAAAATAGCATTTATCTGAGAGATAGGCCTCTCTCTATTAGTATTGCTCTGTGTCTTGTTTCCTCTCATCTGACCGATAGCTAAGAAGTTGAGAACTGGCAACAAGCAGACAGATGCATCTGATTCACATCAAGGGCAATCAGTGAAGCCTCTTCCCAACTTCCAAGTGTCACTCAGGGAAAACACAAGAGGACGAGTTAAGCCAGCCAGCAGGGAGGGAGGAAGGGGGGCGTGTGAGGTGGAGAATTTGGAATTGGATGACGGATGTGACTTGATTACTGGTTAACTACCCTGCTGGTGCACCACTCTGATCTGGATGAGAAACCCGCTGGCGGATGGATTCTCAATTTGGACTATAGGCGAGACTCTATTTGAATCTATTGTTTGACTGCAGGCAGACTGACAGTTACAGAGGCCTTGACTGAACTTACAGAAGCTTGCTCTTTGGGTACGTCAAAAGTATTAGTGTTCTGTTGTTGTGGTGAAAAACCTGCACTATGTTAAAATTTACAAGCAAACCTATTGGCCAAACTTTGGACTAACATTATGAAATACAAAGCAAATTTACATGTGCAGAGAGAAGTTAGTCAGGGAAGTTGACCGCGACATAGTGGCGCACACCCATAGGTGTGAAGGCTTGTCTCTATCCCTGTGTTATCCCTACAGCAGACTGTCCATTGTGTACCCTATGGTAGATGGGATAGGATCCTGCAACCCTGATAAGGATAAGCAGAAAATGAATAGATGGAGTGAAGTAAGTCTTGTCTCACGACTTAAGAGCAGAGAGTCAAAAACAAGCGAGATGACTCACTAGACTAACTTGTTGATCTTCACTGAATCACACAATAAAACTGAATGGCAATGAGTTTGTTTTGCTTTGATTTATTCTATGATCCATGACCTGCAACCTAACACTAAGCACAATCATAGAAAACTAGAGCACATAACATGGCAATACGTTTAGAAGAAAAAAAGATAACTATCCATATGCAAAGTACTGTGATTATTGTTTATTAATTTCCTTTAATCATTTCATTAAAAAGATATCCTTTATAAAAACTTTTGCACAAACAGAATTTGATGTAATGCACTGCACTACAAAAAACAGCAGTGTATTTGTTTTTTAATTTATGGAGTTTTTGAGGGCACAATGTATAAATATCTAAAAATCACATCACAAGTAAATTAGTAAATGTGACAAATTCCATATAAAATTGAGAAATCTGTAGGTCTGTAAAAAAAAAGACAACATTCAAAGTGCAGAAGGTTAAAAAGTGGGAAACAAAACAAGCATTTTCAGCTCCAATTATTAAAGTGTGGGGATCCTATGTTGTTGTTGTTTTAAATTTTAACCTTTACATCTGCTGCCTTCAAATGTGATCACCGGGTGTTATAGAAAAAAATGTATACTGGCCTATTTACAGCTATCCACTCACTTTCAAAAGAAAATATTCTGCTGCACACATTTTGCTTTACTGTTTTGGAATTGAGCCATTATCCGAAACTCCCACATCCTCGCCACCCCGGAAAACGTCGCCCCTGCGATGTCATAACCTCCTGCCTTTCCTAAAAACCTAACTACCACTGTGAGTTGTGCATTTTCATTCCTCCTCTGCCTTACAAATCATATCAAATGCACAGTTTATGAGCTCAGGAATGCACCACTGTCTCTGGTGGATATTTGTTTGGGTATGTTGTTTCTGATGTTGTTGCTAGTTTTGCACAGATCATCCCGAGGCAAAGAACCACCCACTCTCAAGTTGCAGGACTGTGATTTTTCTACACAGCTACAAGCTGTTTTTTTTTTTTTTTTTTTTTTTTTTAATGACCTCAGCAAATAATTTGACATAGAATTCTCGATTACCTGTTTAGCCTAAGTTTACATTTAGTGATTTCTTATAAACCGTCTTAGGAAATAATTCACTGGTTTTTCATATTTAGCCATAGTATAAGACACTGACACATTTAGATATCACTTTACTATTCAACTAATAGCAGTGATAAGCAGCATAAGATACTAATACACCAGATAGTAAGTGATTAGGCAGTTGGAGGTACAAACTGCATTGTAGTGCTTTACTTATATTATTGCTTCAGTCCCCGAGGAATGGGAAGTGTAATGAAGGAATTACAAAATATACAAAAGCAAGAAAAAAGTGCAGCCAGATCAAACGTACATTAAACAGTGTACAAAGAGTTAAAAGTTTGCCTCCTGTGGACAAAAAATAAATAAATTATATATATATATATATATATATATATATATATATATATATATATATGTGTGTGTGTGTGTGTGTGTGTGTGTGTGTGTGTGTGTGTGTTCTTTGAAAACAGCCCAAAGGCTAAGGAAACTGCCTCTCATAATAATATGTTATGGGATCGAGCATATTTCAGGTGATGGCGAGGATGATGACAGAGTTTCCCAGAGTTTGCAGTGTCTTTGATGCACAGTCTTTTGTACGTACTTTGCAGGCACTCAAAGGGGGGTGCTATGTCGACTCTGGTTCATGCCAAAGGGTTTCATATCAAAGTGTTGTTGTAAACAAGAGAATAGTTTGTTTCATAAATGCATTGATTTAATTACAATAGTCAGACAAGCTTTTACCTAGAGTCATGGTGGCAACAGTGTTATTTCCTCACATTTAATTTCCCAGCTTTTTGGAAAAGTATTACAGTATTTATTTAAATTATTTCTTATAATATGTGAAGTTAAGCTATGTATTTTACAGTAAACTAACTGTTAATTGGTTGCAGATATTAATAGTAGCTTGCCCAGTTTGTTTAAATAATGAAATAATCTAATTTGAGTTGAAAAAACATCATGTTGACAACCCATTCCGTTGTTCCTTTGAAATGTTTCAGCTTTACTGCCTGGTGATAAGTACACACTGTTTCTCTTTAACAGGGCTCTTGGCAGTTTGCAGAGTGTAAGTATGCATGCATGCAAAAAGTCATAACAACCACACACTTTGAATAAAGTGGTGACCAGGACAAGGTTCTGTCTAATGAGTAAGATGACAGATGAAAGTAGGCTTTAAGCACATAAACATCGGACACAGATGTCCTCCACCTTCAAGAATCACGCTTTTCATGTCATGTACACATTGCTGTAATGCACAAAGAAAAAGAGCTGATCTGAATCTGTCTTCAGCCAAATTCCACAAAAAGTGAGAAGCTAACAGTGAGACACATAAACTGGGTGATATATTAAGTCAAGGCAGAGATTCTCTCCTTGATCTCCATGAATTTCTTATCAAAATTATAATTACACTTATTAGCATATTAAGTATAGAATTCAACCCTAATCTGCAACCCATTTACTTTGCTTTTCATGAACTGTGCCACATTATGCTCTATTGAAAGGAAAATTATCTATCATGCCTACAAACATCACCAATATTAAAAAAGACTGAAATGAACCAAGGTTAATAGAGGTCTTCACCCTAGGTTGATAAGAATGAATATGGCCATCTGTGGTCTTCCTTAAGACCGACAGGAAGAGCATTTAAAAATATGTGATTTCCCTCTACACTCCCCGTTTTGAAAATTATTCAGTTACCACTTTTTGATAAGTTTCTTCATAAGACAGTGCTGCCATTGCCTTCTCTAATAAATATGAGTACTGAGTGCTGGGTGCTAAAAGCTGAATACTGGAGCAGGGCTATTTACAGTAGCATGAGCACAGAAGAAAATTAGGCTTTTCTAAATTGATTATTTTATGAGCAGCAAGAGCAGGAATAAGAACGTACCACATCACGGCTGATCAACCACTAACGGTTTGGTTTTTAACTAAATCATTTGTGAACATACTTCAAACAGCATATGACGGAGCTACTTGATGTTATTTTATATGGCATCCAGAAAATGATTACAGAGGTTTAAAGAGACCTAAATATTCAAAAGAATATTTGAATATTTAAAGAATAAAGAAAAAAACGTGATTTGGGTCATGCATAATTAAATCCAAATAAATAATACAAATTAAAATAGTGTCATGGTTTTTTGTTTATGTGAATCCCCCTGTGAAATTTCCCTTCATATTTAGAAGTGCATTTGGAATGTCTCATTTCTTTCTGGAAATTACTTGCAAATATTTAATGAAACATTACTGAATGGCCACTTTGGGCCCCGTTCACTAACACGTCGTTATTATATGCCGAAGAAAAGCAAGTCTTACATCTGGCACTTGATATGGTGGCAGTTATTACTGAGTGGGATATTTTTCCACTCGTGTTCCTTGGAATGCCAGATGAAGTGATGCGATAAAAAAAGTACAAATTACTAAACCACCTAAGTATAAATTTGCTCATTGAAGAGGATGACTTTGAACCTCCAACCAAAATGAGTCACGCAATATTAGCGACAAGAAAACTTGGAAGTTTTCAGGTTTAGTGGTAGGGTTGTTTTCAACATGTTATGTCAGGAATTTCACAGCCTGTACAACGCAATTCAGTGAAATGGCTGGAGAGTAGAAGGAAAACAAGGTTGACTTGGGACCCTAAATAAAAATAATGAGGCCTTTAGTTGCATCAAACACATAGGAGCCCATTTTTAAACTGGATGTTTTGAATTATTTTGATTGTTTGAAACGTTTTTATTCGGATCAATACCTTTAGATTAATCAACATTTTTCCTTGATAATGTTTTATTACAGTTAAAAAAAATAATGAAATATTAAGCTAATTAGTGGTGGTATCACTTGGTGGTATTGCTAGTACCACAATTCAACGAGTATGGAAATAAACTTTTACCAATCAGGCATTTCTAGTTTATTTTATCCCTTGAAGGGATGTAAATCCTCCTGATATAAAAACTCGACAGAACACAATGTCGAATTATTGTTGTATGGTCTACATCAGAGCTCGTCAACTACGAAAACCTGTTTCCATTATAAGGACTCTATCTGCCAGACTGCCACATTAAATGTAGCCTACATTTAACGTACACGTGACCTATGTTCATATGTTTAAATGAACATAGGCCATATTAAACATAGCCTACATTTAACATACACGTGACCTATGTTTATATGCTTTTTGATTACAATTAACAAGTTGTGTCTATCCTGTTAGTAAGCATTAAACCAAATTGCATGGCTTTTGGCAAATTGGGCATTACATATTGAAATGAACTGCATTTGGAAAACAGTGCAACTTTTGTAAATTACGTGTAAACTGAGCACACCCATCAGCATTTTTTGGGGATTGGCATACACTCCATTTTCATTTTGTTAAACTGGCCCTTTGTGTAGAACTACTTTTTTAGGTAGAAACAGTGAGGTAGGTACAGCATACTTTCAAATCCAAATCCGGTGGTTAAACAAAACACATTTCTGCCTGCCTTCCTCTTGGCACAACTCAGCTTCTATTTATTGTGCTATTTCAGTGAAACAGTCAATCAAATGGTTTGTTGCTGCGCTCTTGCTACCTGGCCTCTCAAGCTTTGCCATCTGTTAACATGCTTAATGTGCTCGATTCTCTTTCAGCTTGACCCTGTCTCACAGCACATTTCTGCATTGAAACAGCAGCCAGCTCTTTATATTGTACTCTGCTGGCTCAGTATCTTTTTCACTTGGTAAACCGCAAAGGGAGTTTTTCTCAGAAAGCTTGTCTGAAAGAGCAAACTATTTGATTATTTTTGCTAGGGGAAGCCACTTTACCTTAAGCCAAGGGACACTTTGAAATGGGTTCATCATTCATTTCTCAAATCTTCTGCAATAGGGGTACATGTCTATGAATATTAATGGCATAAAAATAGTCATATCTTGCAGCTTAAATGCTGATGAAAATGCAGTTTTAGTGTCCATTTGCATAACAGTGAGGTAAGATATGGGCATCAGCTGCATTTAATTGAGCATGAAACAGGATTATACAGACTTCCTTCTAAATGGAAAGATTATGGTCGCACTTCTTTCCTGGATGAGATTAAAACATTCTAACCCATATATCGTATATGATTTCATGAAATAGTCTCCTAAACACTTAGTATTAGCCAGTGTTTTTCTTTCTAAATGCACTGTGTGGTATTCCAAACTTGTAATGTTAAAATCCATGTTTGATACCTGTCTTCTTTCCCATCTGCTCCTGCTCATTGCCATGTTTATGGATAGGTAAGCAACACCAATTATATGTAGGTGAAGGATTATGTGTCTATATGCAAACCAAAAAAAACAACTAAAGCCTGTATGGAAACAGAACACCAACTCAGTCAATAAAGCATCACTCTGTAGTCCTCTGAATGAGAAAAACTTTGATCATATTCAATTAAATGTGTGTGAAGCATTTGGTTATTGGAGCCTGGTCTGTCAAATTATCTAATATACTCACCACTTATTAGGTACACGTTGCACGTACTGGGTTGGACTTTTTTTGTCTTCAGAACTGCAATAATTCTTTATCCCATAGATTCAACAAGGTGCTGGAAACATTGCTCAGGGTCCACACTGAAATGATAGCATCAGCAAGTTCCATGCGACAAATCTGTCATTCCATCACATCCGAAAACTTTGAACTGAACATCTGATGAGTGTTCAGACCATGTGAATGCAGTGAAGTCATTGTCATTTTCAAGAAACTAGCTTTGTGATATGGTTTGTTACCCTACTGGTAACAGGAAGAGGACTCATATACTGTGGTTAGAAAGGGATGGACACTGGCATCAACAATACCCAGGTAGGCTGTGGTACAAAGGGCCCCAAAATGTGCTAATACAACATCACACCACCGGCAGCCTGAACTATTGATGCAAGGCATCACAGATGCATGTTTTCTTGTTGATGTTGACTACACCAAATTTTGATCCTAACAAACAAATCTCATATCATAAATCAAGACTCAACAGATCAGGCAATGCTTCTTCAGTCTTCCTCCATCCAGTTTTGGTGAATGTGTGCAAACTGTAGCCTGCTGCTCTTAGCTGACGGGAGTGGCACCCAGTGTGGCCGTCTGCTGCCATAGCCCATCTGCTTCAAGGTTTTGCTGTGCTGCGAGTTAAGAGATGCCTTTCTACATACATTGGTTGTAGCAAGTGGTTATTTCAGTTACTGTTACCTTCCAATTAGCTTAAAGCAGTTTGGCCATTGCCCTTTATCATCTGGCATCAACAAGGCATTTTCATGCAGAGCAGCACTGACGTTCATTGGAAATTTTCTCTTTTTAGGATTGTTTTCTACAAACCCGAGAGATGGTTGTGTGGGAAAATCCCTGTAGATCAGCAGCTTCTGAAATACTCAGATCAGCCTGTCTGGCACCAACAACCATGCAACATTCACTGTCACTTAAATGATTTTTCTTCCCCATTCTGACGCTCAGTTTGAACTTAAGCAGGACGTCTTGACCATGCCTATATGCCTAAAAGCTTTAGGTTGCTGCCATGTTATTGGATAATTACATTTTTGTATTAACATGCTGTCAAACAGGTGTGTATTGCTTTGTAATTAGTACAACTCTTCTTTCTTTACAAAGTGTGAAAGCAAAAATTCAAAATTTTTTCATGCCTGTTATGGTTTACCTCAAATGTGCGCTATTCATTATTTACAATTGCTTTAAATTTATGTTTTTGATTATCTAAAAAGCATGAAAGAATCAAATTTAACTGAATGGCACTTTTTTGTATCACAGAGCTCTGACCAAGTCAGCCGTTACAGTCAGCTTTTTTCATTCTTGCCTAATTTTTTAAACACATGTAATGAAATAATCAAAAAACAATAGAGTATCAAAATAATGTTTTGGGGAATAAGAAAAAAGTGGCTTAGACATTTACAAGAAACCAAACTAAGATTGTTTTTTAGTTAATTTTGTTAAAGCTTCATCCTGATGGCCTCGTTTTCTCTCTCTTTTTTTTTTAAAGCAGCTTGTTGGAAGGTTGATTTGTTAATATTTTAGGGATATTAACAAGTGACTATTCTCTGTGTGTGTTGTCATTTATAACAGGGTAGAACTGATGCTGTCATTTTTCTACTTGATTTGTGTCTCTAATCTTTAAACTTATTATTCTAATTTGATGTTTTTATAGGATATTTATCCTTCTATTTTCCAATAATTTTTAATTTAATATGGAGGACATCAATTCGTATGAGAAGAGATCTAAAGACGCTGTATTCATCGTCAAAGAGCTGTTAGTGATTTTAGGATTTGGAATGGTACGATTTTCATATTTTTTCATGTTTTTCCCAGATTACATTTGAAAATGACATTGGAATTCACTGGAATTCATCAGCTAATCTAAGGGGTATAACACAAATATCTACAAAGTGACATATTCAATAAATTCTAAAATACAAACTCTTAAAAACTCCACTGACTTTAAGTCAGTTTAGAGTTATACATACAAAAGATAAAATAATAATAAAAAAATTCAAATTGATAACAGGCAAAATGGAAAATTCCCATTTATTTAAATAAACAGTGATCTTGGCAATGTTGTGCAAAAAATGGCTGGGGTCAAATTACATTAAGAGGTCATTTCTCGACCGCCTTGCAGATCAGTTTCCCAGTAATAAGATCTTCAATTTAAATCCTGGGACCTTTGTTGCACATCATGCTCTCTCTGTCTCTTATAGTTTTGTCTTCTTTCCCTGTAAACTGTATAATAGAGTAGAAATGCAATAAAATGATCTTTTAAAGGGCACTTATGCAGAAATGGCAAAAAGGTCTGAGGCCATTAATCTGGCCCAGTCCGACCTTTTTTGCAAGTCTACGTTTCTTGTGAATTCTCCAAAAGCAGCATGCAGACATGGTTTGAATGGGTAACCGTCAGAAATGGTTTAGTATTACGTTTCTGATTAAGCTAAGCTTTTTAACAACAGACACAGCCACAACCTCTTCTTTGTGTCTTTTGTCATGTTTCATCAACTAAGGACCTAGATGAACAAATAATGGACAGATATGATGAAAACTTGCCTGTGACCTTTAAGTGCTTATCACTTACTAATGTAAGCTCTTCAACTAGAGTGCAGCGAGTCTGAAAAGCCCACACTCTGTATTAAAACACTGCTTACTTTAGTTTTCTACAGACTGGCCTTTCCACCTGTAGCTCTTGAGGCTTTCACTGTTAGAATGACTGTTAGAATATCTGACTGTTCACTGAGATGGTTACTGAAAGTGAAGCTGTTAATTTGCTGCTGGAAAAATGATGAGGGATTAAAGGGGGTTGAATGAAACCAAAACTGTTATTAGTAGTTGTAAGTTTCCCTTCAGCTTAATAACACAAAACAAAATTCTTTGAATTTCAGGACTGCCAGTTCACTGCCTTCAGAAGCAACTCGCCTCTACCTCCACTGTTAAAGGTTGAGACTTTTTTTTTGAGGATATTGGACTTGCTTAAAGAAAGGGTTCACACATTTTAAATCTATGCCAGGCATAGTTCTTGTTCTGTACAAAAAAAATGATCTGAGGCTAATACGAGGGCTGAGCCATCCAATTAGTTTAATCAAGCAGATATCTATCAAAGTTAATGCCTTTTAAGTAGGAATTCCCTGCTGCAGCTCAACAGGGCTGTATCGTCAAGGGAAACACAAAGAAAGAATTTCATACTAAAAGACATAACGTTAGATGATAGCCAATTGAACTTCCCAATTCAGATAGCTTTAAATAAATATTTGTTGACTAAATTTAGCTTTTTTTAACGTTTTCTTAAAGAGTGCAAACAGGAGGTATAATTACAGCTACCAAACTTTTTTTTTCAATGAAATAGAATTCATCAATTAATGTGTTCTTTAAAGTTTTTCTACCTTCTACCACTGTATTCAAGCCTTTTTGTTTGTATTTCTACATCAGTGTTGCACAGTATCACATTATCTTGTTCACCAATTTTATGCACAGAGAAACAATAGGTGACTCGACGACTACATTTTGCCATGATTAGACGCACACAGCAAGACACGAGACAGACGAGCTGAAAATAACAGCAGCCGTGCTGTTGTGGTTGGTAATTAAATATAAAATATTTTCCAAAATATTTTTCCTAATCTGTCACATGCCAAAAATAACAAACGTTAAGCAAGGCAAGTCTGTTCAAACACTCTGTGCTGTCAGTGACTTGTTCAGAGCTTATCCATCCTCTTCAATGACATTAATTAACTGAGCATGGATTGGCAGTAGCTAATCCGTTGCACTTGAATTGTGCAGACAAGTTAAGAAAAGAAAATGAGAACACCATTAGCAACTGTGTGATGTAGCCAACAGACAATGTCTTCTACTCAGGTTCACAACACATTTTGTTTCTTGAGGTTGTTTTATATACATTTATATACAAAACAATATACACATTTATTTTGACATTGATATGCCTCTTTATTTGGGAGGTATGTGGGAGCATGCTTTGAAAACTTGCGTAAGACTTTCATATGCAGATGCTCAGTGAACATTCATAAACACTGAATATGACGAGAGACACTGCATTCTCGACAAGCTCTTAGTGCAAAGGAAGTGAAAGTGAAACAGAGTTCATTTTCAATGGTTGAGTAATTTATGTTTAGTCATAGAACTGCTCTCCACTTTATAGTTTTATGGCAATTTTCCTCTTTATAGTTTGGTTTTTTTGGACAACAACTTTACCCCATTGGACTTCCTGCAGGACCACTTTTTCACTAAAATCAAAATAGCCCACTGGTGCAAATGGAGCAGGGATAGGCACAAAACAGCAAGAGGGGGAAAAAAGGAAAAAAAAAATCAGAGTTTCATTCATCATAGTGGCAAAAAAAGCAAAAAAACAACAACTGTGAAGTACGACATAACAAACAATGATCGTATGGTGGTCGTCACACAGAAACAATGAATTTGTGGCAGCACTTTTATCACCACAGTACTGATTTAAACTGTCATCTTACTTCAGAGACCGAGGCAATGTGGTTCTACCGTGAATAGCAATAAATTTGACGTTTGCTTGATGAGGGCCATTTTTCCTCTCAAATTGGACAAATGGAGGAAGAATTACACACTGGGCACGAGAGACAATTTCATCACAGACAAGTCTTTAATGATGCCTCATCTGCATTTTTCAATTTGAACAGGGCCAAAAATAGATCAGCGGCCAGACTTATTTGAAATGAGTCACGTTAAAAGGATCGCAGTGAGACAGTCACTTATCTGAGAATTACGTGTCTTTTTTTACCACTGTCTCATTGCCATGTCAAAAACCAAAAAAAAATATTTAATAATGATAATGAATATTGATGACTTCCTATAAAAAAAAACGATATACTGTTTATATTGATGGATGTATGAAGTTCATTAATTAATTTTGTTGTAAAATCTTTAATCAGAGAGCGAGAGACACCATTTAGTTTAGCTTGGGTATTGTGTATATTATATGACTGGAGACAAGTGCTGTTTAGAAGAAACAATTGTACATATTTGATTAAAACAGAACATAATCAGCAACTGTCACAATACAACTAATTATAATAAACACGACGCATCAGAAACAGTTGGATTTTCTAATCTACAGGGAGTGCAGAATTATTAGGCAAATGAGTATTTTGTCCACTTCATCCTCTTCATGCATGTTGTCTTACTCCAAGCTGTATAGGCTCGAAAGCCTACTACCAATTAAGCATATTAGGTGATGTGCATCTCTGTAATGAGAAGGGGTGTGGTCTAATGACATCAACACCCTATATCAGGTGTGCATAATTATTAGGCAACGTCCTTTCCTTTGGCAAAATGGGTCAAAAGAAGGACTTGACGGGCTCAGAAAAGTCAAAAATAGTGAGATATCTTGCAGAGGGATGCAGCAGTCTCAAAATTGCAAAGCTTCTGAAGCGTGATCATCGAACAATCAAGCGTTTCATTCAAAATAGTCAACAGGGTCGCAAGAAGCATGTGGAAAAACCAAGGTGCAAAATAACTGCCCATGAACTGACAAAAGTCAAGCGTGCAGCTGCCAAGATGCCACTTGCCACCAGTTTGGCCATATTTCAGAGCTGCAACATCACTGGAGTGCCCAAAAGCACAAGGTGTGCAATACTCAGAGACATGGCCAAGGTAAGAAAGGCTGAAAGACGACCACCACTGAACAAGACACACAAGCTGAAACGTCAAGACTGGGCCAAGAAATATCTCAAGACTGATTTTTCTAAGGTTTTATGGACTGATGAAATGAGGGTGAGTCTTGATGGGCCAGATGGATGGGCCCGTGGCTGGATTGGTAAAGGGCAGAGAGCTCCAGTCCGACTCAGACGCCAGCAAGGTGGAGGTGGAGTACTGGTTTGGGCTGGTATCATCAAAGATGAGCTTGTGGGGCCTTTTCGGGTTGAGGATGGAGTCAAGCTCAACTCCCAGTCCTACTGCCAGTTTCTGGAAGACACCTTCTTCAAGCAGTGGTACAGGAAGAAGTCTGCATCCTTCAAGAAAAACATGATTTTCATGCAGGACAATGCTCCATCACACGCGTCCAAGTACTCCACAGCGTGGCTGGCAAGAAAGGGTATAAAAGAAGAAAAACTAATGACATGGCCTCCTTGTTCACCTGATCTGAACCCCATTGAGAACCTGTGGTCCATCATCAAATGTGAGATTTACAAGGAGGGAAAACAGTACACCTCTCTGAACAGTGTCTGGGAGGCTGTGGTTGCTGCTGCACGCAATGTTGATGGTGAACAGATCAAAACACTGACAGAATCCATGGATGGCAGGCTTTTGAGTGTCCTTGCAAAGAAAGGTGGCTATATTGGTCGCTGATTTGTTTTTGTTTTGTTTTTGAATGTCAGAAATGTATATTTGTGAATGTGGAGATGTTATATTGGTTTCACTGGTAAAAATAAATAATTGAAATGGGTATATATTTGTTTTTTGTTAAGTTGCCTAATAATTATGCACAGTAATAGTCACCTGCACACACAGATATCCCCCTAAAATAGCTAAAACTAAAAACAAACTAAAAACTACTTCCAAAAACATTCAGCTTTGCTATTAATGAGTTTTTTGGGTTCATTGAGAACATGGTTGTTGTTCAATAATAACATTATTCCTCAAAAATACAACTTGCCTAATAATTCTGCACTCCCTGTAGAACAAACAAAATAGAGAAAAAAGAGTAATTCATTCAATGCATTCAATCGTATTTTTTGCCATCTGCAAAAAAGAAAACAAAAAACCTTTTAAAACTAATTGTATTCATTGTAAAGTCAATCTTATGAATATTTTAGACAGTTTCAGCATGCCCAGTGTCCACATGGAAACACCAGACTGTGTTACTGTGCTGCAGTGTATGGGTTTATATTCCTTAAAGGTCATTACTGTATGTTTTCATCTACAGATATCAGATTAATACAAACCTGTTCTACAAATTCAATGTGACCAAACTTGTCAGTATAATCTCCTTTTGTACTGCTGAACTGAATTTACTTAATACAAGCATGATATTTGAATATGCCGTGAGCCTTTTATTCAACATGTGCAGTTTTACTTTCCCCTAGGAGTCGTTTGCCCTGCTTAAAGCTGGGGCAAAGGCTTGCCCCAGCTTTAGATACTGGCAGAGCCAGTGACAATACTCTCCCTCTCCCATTTGCAACTACTAGGCAGCCAAGACCATTAACATTTGGGTAGATTCTGCTGTGAGACTGAGAAGAAGGGGATCATAAGCTGATGCCTGTGATGAAGTAAGAAAGATAATGGCTCAAGCTCACGCTACGTTAGGGGTCAAAATGCCTTTTTGTCGCTCTGAATTTTGCATTCTTCTCTCAACATGGCTCAAGCTGTAAGCTTCTCACAGTGTCTACACTTCCTCACAAAGGCAGAGCAGGGAGAGCAGGCTTAGGCTCAACACTCCCTCCTTCCCTCCCTCTCGGCGCTTATGTCTCTTTATGTGAGTGTCAAAGTCAAGGGAATCTCTTATTCTTGTTGCTTTGGCTCCTTGGTTCATTTATGACCTTTAAGATTAAAGATAAGCCACAAAGTGTTAGCTTCAGTTCACCAGCCCTTTTCTCCTCATTTTCTGTTGGTTGGGTTTTGATTAAATATTTTGAATAGCATTTCAAGGGGCTTCGGAGTGGGCAGATGTGCAAATGGAGCATTGTGTGCTGATGAATCAATCCTGAGAAATAGGTGTGAAGAATAAAAGGCTGGCTGATGCAAAAAGCCGTAATGGAAGGATTAAAATATACATAATGGCATATTCCCCTTTGGCAAGACAAGCACATCACACAAATTCCAGCAGGTTTGTTGTTGTTGTTGATTTGCTGAGTAATTAAGCATAGATTTGTTATTCCCACCAGCTTTTCACTATTAAACGCCAACAAAGCTCTCATTATGGTAACCAATGCCACTGACGGCCTTTTCTTTTCTCACCTCTTCATAAAAGTAGCCCTGGTGAATCTCCTACAGTATGTGTAGAGAAATCGATTTCTCTTTTGCTTCATAGACACACGACTACTTAGCCATGAATCAGGCTGCATTTGTAACACACAATACACTATACCTCAGCTGCCGTGGGCACTATGGAAAGCAAAGAACTGAGCAAACAATTTCAAACAGGCTATAGGAATTAAATATTTCATAAGGAAAATAAAAGCTTTTAGTTCCTGTCAGCCGAGGTTATAGCTAGCTCAGAAAAAAGTCTCCTCCATAGATCACGTTATATCCTTTTATGCATGTTTTGATTATATCAGCACACATCCATCACGAAAGAGAACCCTGAAAATCCACACGCAAGGCATCAATTAACCACTTTTATTGTTTGTTGCATGACAACAGTTTGGAGTGTTTTATTAATTCAATTCATTAAGCTTGTCTTCCTAATTAATGTCCTCTATTTAATTGACAGATGGACATTTTGTAAGAGTTATCAGTAAGTGTTTCCCACTCGCTCTCTCCACGCTGCCAACATTTTATGCTCATATGCCTACAGGCTTGGTTGTGTAATATTTTGTCAGCCTGGAAACATCTACATAGTTAAACGACATATTAAATATCTTCCAATATCACTACACTGGATTACCGAGACAGTGCAACTTGCCCAAAATAAATCCCGCACGAGAGCTTTTGCAGCTTTTACATGCATGCAGCTAGACATGCAAAAGTCAAATCATATTTGTGGAAACCAAGGGCAACTGGAGTCGGGGTGGGGGGCCAGAAGCAAGATTCATTTATTTATCCAAAAAACAAAAAATCAGTTCCTGTCTGAAGACGGTGAGACTGTCAGTCTCTCTCTGCTGTCATTATGATGCAACAACATATCCCTAACCTTCTAAGCTCAAAGCAACAGTGCAAATATTTTCACTCGGTGTTGGAAATTTATCACGACCTTCTTAGATTGGGGACAAAATATGCGAAATGGTATGTGAAAGCTTAAAATACACAGCAGTGACACAGTAGCTTACCAGCTAATATATTTAATACTGAAGCTCAGTTTGGAAAACAGAAAGCAAGATTTGGTTTCAATTTTTTTAGATTTAGCTGCAATGACTGAAACAGGGATCAACATGTGAGCAAGAACTCAAAAGGTGACAGTCATAACATATAGGGGGGATGGAAAGCAGTTATGTCAAATTATCAGTGTTTTTGACCATTTTAAAGCAGACAACAACACTTCTGGAATCCATCCATCCATTCCTTTTCAGGGTTGCGGGGGGCGCTGGAGCCTATTCCAGCTGTCTCAGGGCGAGAGGCCTGGACAGGGCTGGACACCCTGGACAGGTCGCCAGTCTGTCGCAGGGCTAACACATAGATAAAGACAACCATTTGCGCTCACATTCACACCTATGGGCAATTTAGTGTTTTCAATTAACCTATCCCCACTAACTAAATGTCTTTGGACTGTGGGAGGAAGCCGGAGTCACTTCTGGAATTACAATTTTACTCTGCAAGTGTGCGTGTGCGTGTGTGTGTGTGTGTGTGTGTGTGCGTGCGTGGGGGGGTATGTATCCATGATCGTTTATGTTAATGAGAGTGTGGGGAGTGAGTTGGAGGGCGGGGTGGGGTGGGCTGCTTTTAACCATGTAAAGCACTTTGTGCTACATCTTTGTATGAAAAGTGCTTTATAAATAAAGATTGATTGATTGATTGATTGATTGATTGATTGATTGATATAAAATTGAATAATGTCATGTAAACAACTCTTAGTAATCCAGTACCCATCAAGCTTGAGTCTTTAAAGTGTTATTCACATAACAAATTGACAGCCAATGAAGCAAATTACTCTTTGTGCCCTCTGCTTGACAAGCTTGAGATGTGACAGCCACCAGTGATAATTACAATTT
Organism: Perissodus microlepis; assembly: GCF_051167445.1. Classification (NCBI taxonomy): domain Eukaryota; kingdom Metazoa; phylum Chordata; class Actinopteri; order Cichliformes; family Cichlidae; genus Perissodus; species Perissodus microlepis. The sequence continues at coordinate 30,974,572 of NC_140461.1, forward strand.
ACTGATCCGCAGATATATGAAAAATAAAGAAATTCTCTAGAAAGCCGTATTGGGGATATTCCACTTTCTCAAAATTTGAAGACATTTTTCAAACTGCACAAACTGTTTTCATTTTTGCAGTAAGCCTATTGACGTCTCTCCAAAGAATGAGAGCAGTATGTTGCCAGCTCACCAGTGCTACAATTTGTAAAGGAGCCTCAGCGGAGGGTGGCAAATAGAAAGACAGAACAAAACAGCATTCATGATTAATTCCTGTTAAAAATTACATTGTCAGGTTCAGCCAGTAGTGAAAAATCCCCCAAAGCAAAAATAAAAACAGAAAACTTGCAAATCAAAAAAGGAACACTATGCAGTGTCAAACATCATATTAAATGTCTGCATTATAATCAAGCTCTAGTCTTGAGAGTATTGTATATAAGAGGTGTCTATGGTTGCAGGTCTATGGTTAACGCTAATCAGGAGGGGAGGGGAAATTTGTGACAGGACGTAACGTATCAGATGAGGCTGATGAGATAAGAGTTGCCACACACAGCAGAGTCCACACTGAGTTCAACAGCAGCCAAGCTATGTTCTTTGCAACAAATCCTCATCATTTTGTTTCATAGTAGTAGTCAGTGGTATTAGTATTCATAGAAGTATTGATGAATACAAACTCGTTTTGTGCTCAAAAACCACACTGCAGCATTCATCATCATCATCATCATCAACTTTATTTATAAAGCACTTTAAAACAACCACAGCTGACACAAAGTGCTGTACATTGGAACTATAAAATAAAATTACATGAGATATAAATAAAAAACAAATAAAAGAAGAGTGAAATCATTAATTAAATAACTACTTCAATTAAAAGAGAAAACTAAGTCTCACTGAGGTTAAAAGCCAAGGAATAAAAGTGGGTTTTAAGACGTGATTTAAAACTGGACAGTGAAGGGGCCTCTCTAACGTGCATGGGCAAATTATTCCATAATTTTGGAGCCACAATAGAGAAGGCCCTGTCCCCTCTGAGCTTCCTCCTGGATCTCGGTACCTCCAGGAGCAGCTGGTCAGCTGACCTGAGAGACCGACAGGGTATGTGGGGATGAAGAAGCTCAGAGAGGTAAGGCGGAGCAAGACTGTGAAGGCATTTAAAAACAAACATAAGAATTTTAAAATTAACTCTAAAAGACACAGGCAGCCAGTGCAGGGAGGCTAGCACGGGGGCTATATGCTCTCTTTTTCGAGTTCCTGTTAGGAGTCGTGCAGCTGCATTTTGAACCAGCTGCAGACGTGAGAGCAATGACTGACTGACCCCCACATAAAGTGAGTTACAGTAGTCCAGGCGGGAAGAAATAAAAGCATGGATCACTGTTTCAAGGTGCTGCCTTGAAAGAAAAGATTTTACTCTTGCCAGTCGCCTTAAATGATAAAAACTGGACTTCACCACTGCTCTGATTTGGTTGTCCAATTTAAAATCACTGTCCAACTTAAAACCAAGGTCAGTAACAACAGATTTAAAATAGACTTCCAGGGATCCTAAAAAAACAGAGGAGGACTCACAGGGACCACTGGGTCCAAACACCAACACTTCTGTTTTCTTTTCATTAAAATTTAAAAAGTTTAGAGCCAACCAAGCTTTAATGTCATCTAGACATGTCAAGAGAGGTTTTATGGAGATGCCATCCTTGTGTTTTAGTGGCAAATAAATTTGGCAGTCATCGGCATAACAATGAAATGAGATCCCATGCCTTCTAAGGATAGAACCCAGAGGCAGTAGATACAGTGAAAAGAGCAGTGGCCCTAAAATTGAGCCCTGTGGGACGCCGCATGACAGAGGAGCAGAAGACGATTCGTAACCGAGAAGGCTGACAGAGAAAGTTCTATCTGACAAATAAGACCTAAACCAATTAAGTGCAGTGCCACCAATACCCACTACATCATGTAATCGAGAAATTAGAATATTGTGGTCTACGGTGTCAAAGGCAGCAGTTAGGTCAAGCAAGACAAGAACAACATGGTTACCAGAATCACATGCCAGAAGGATGTCATTAAAAACCCTTAATAATGCAGATTCTGTGCTGTGAAGGGTTTTAAAACCTGATTGAAAAACCTCAAAGATTCCATTTTCATCTAGAAAATCTTTCAGTTGACTAAAAACAATTTTCTCTAAAACCTTGGAGACTAAAGGCAGCTTGGAAATAGGCCTATAGTTCGCTAAAACTGTGTGATCAAGGCCAGGTTTCTTAAGCAGTGGCTGTACTACTGCATGTTTGAAATTTGCAGGAACCATACCAGAAGACAGACTGCTGTTAATAATGTCGAGGACATACTGTTGTATACTAGAAAAAATTTCTTTAAAGAATTGTGGAGGGACAGGATCCCGTGGGGAACCTGTGGGGTTAATATGGCGAACCACATCCTCTAAAGTGGAGAGGGTCACAAGCTCAAACTGAGTGAAAACAGCAGCGCAAGGGACAGAGACAGAGGGGTCAGAGTCAGGAGCTGTGATAAGAGCCCTGGTGGTGACAACCTTTTCAATAAAAAAGTTCAGAAAATCATTGCAGATCTCAGGAGAAACTTCCAAACAGACATTCAATGGAGTATTAAGAACAGTGTCAATGGTCCTAAACAATACACGTGGGTTATGACAGTTGGAAGAAATAATATTTGCAAAATATTCCCTTTTTGCCTCTTTAACAGTGTTCTGGTAACGATGCCAGCAGTCTTTTAGAATTTGAAATGATACATGCAGTTTATCCTTTTTCCATCTCCGTTCTGCTCGACGACATTCCCTCTTAACAGCACGACTGCTCTCATTAAACCAAGGCTCAGGTTTAGCCTTAGGCTGCCTGGTTTTTAAAGGAGCCACAGAGTCCATGATTTTTTGACAGCAAGAATAAAACCAGGAATTTAGCTGTTCTGTATCAGAGGAAACAAAGTCAGAAGGGCCGCCGAGCTGATTAAAAGCAGCAGAAAACTGCGCAGCAGTGGCGGGGTTAATAACCCGACAGCACCGAGTAGCAGCGCCAGATTTAACTGCGGTATATGTCAAACCAACGTTGAATAACACAGGCATATGATCTGAGAGTGCACAGTCACAAATCTCCAAGTCAGTGACAGGCAGACCATATGACAGAACAAGGTCCAGTGTGTGTCCGTGCTCATGTGTAGGGCCACTTACGGACTGTACCAGGCTAAAAGAGTCAATAAGGCTTAAAAAGTCCTTTACCAGTGGCTTATCAGGACAACATACATGTATATTAAAATCTCCAACAATAAGAACACTATCATAGTTGGGCATAATCCCAGCTAAAAAATCAGAAAAGTCGTTTATAAAGTTCTTATTGTATTTCGGGGGGCGATAGATGACAGCGCAGAAAATCGGATTTGTACGACTCACCTCAAACGAGGTAAGTTCAAAGCTGGAGAACGAAGGCTGTAGAAAACACTGCTTACATTTAAAATCCTTTTTGTAAACAGTCACTGTGCCTCCACCTCTGCCTGACGTCCGTGGCGAGTTAAAATAGCAACAATCCACAGGTAAAAGTTCAGATAGAACACTGGACTCACCAACACTCAGCCACGTCTCAGTCACACACAGAAAATCCAGATCACGGGAACTGAAGAAGTCCCGAAGAATAAAAGTTTTGTTTAAAAGTGATCTGGCGTTCACCAGGCCAATCCTAGCGGGAGCTGGAGTTGGCGCTCGGGGTTCAGGAGGTCCAGAAACCCGCCACAGCGATCTCAGGTTCCGATGATGTTGACAGCGGAGGTTTAGCCTGGGAGGGCATGGGCAGCGAGGCTGAGGAGCATCATCATCAAAGCCGACAACAGGCACCAAAGAGGCATCAACAGGATCCAGAAAACGCCGAGACGCAAACAGCCTTGGCATGAATCCATGCACTGGTCGGAAAACAGCAGAATAATTCTTTAGGTAAACCTTTAGCTTCACCAGGCGACGTTTACCCCGGCGACGATGACGCTTTCGCCGGGAAGGTAGCGTGGGAACCCGGTACAGGTAACCCGGGGTTTCCGATGCAAATGGGGGCAGGGGTTGCTGCCCACCAGCTCCAAAGGACACAATATTTTGGACCACAGGTTTGAGGTCCAATAGTGTCTGGCGATCATACTTCAGCAGAGACTTTGTTTCATGGATGCCACAAATTAGAAATAACATAAACAGGAACAAACTTGGCAGTGACAGACGAGCAGCCACACACACCGGCGCCATCTTGCCACAGCATTAATGCACTATGGGAACCACTCTACACCACAAATGCGGGGTACACGTACAACAAAGCAAATGTGATCGCTAACACCGGCATGGCCATTAAACACAGTTTTTAACTTTCAAATCAGGTTGATATTATTTACCAACAAATACCATTTTGGACCCTTAGCTGATTGGAAGGTCCCGACTCTTTAAAATCACAGCAAAAGAAAAATAAATAAAGATAAACCACCATCAGTGGTAATAGTGGATGTGAGGGTGTTTTGGCATTCCGCTTGTAAAAATAGATGGCTTAAACTGCCTCTGTTACTATGGCAAAAAACAAAAAAACCTTTCATGTTATTAGAAGCTATTGGTCAGGGTTATTTTATTCACACTCACAAGAGCACTGAGCTTCATGAGAGGGTCAGTAGACAGCCCGATTTTGAAGTCAATGCTTCTCTGTGTTTTTGAGTGCATTCAGTTTTAGTTATTTTGCCTCTGCATCACACCGTAACACAGACATTATGCCATTCAAATACCAGTTACCGACATACACACTGTGTCTTTCATAACTTGACATATTAGTCATCCAAGTTATTGATGCATCAAATGCTTTCCCAAAAGACGGTTTACAATGCATGCCAGCACACGGTGGTTCTGTGAGAAGAGGACTGTTTTAGAGCAAACGTGGGTTTTTTGTCGTTTAAAATAGATCTTGTAAACGCAGATGGACAGCCTCCCCAGATGAAAGGTTATGTCATCTGTGTTTGCTGAAGTAAGTACTTTTTGTTGTTCAGCATGTAATTTGCATGACTTTATAGTATTCAGTCCACAGACTAGTTAACAAATGACAGTGAAACCTAAAAAATTAATGAGCAGAAAAGCAACAAAATAAAGGCTCAAACTCAAACAACTCTTTTTACACCGCTAGAGTGCCAAAGACGATACCTTTTTCAGACAGTTGCACAGTGACTAATTCAAACCATGGTACGACCTTTCATATAATTTGCAACACTCACTGCCTGATGGCTAATGAATGCTAGGACAAGATGCTAAGGATTTTCTTGGAAGTAATCAGAATGAACAGGATTAGAAATGAGTACATCAGAGGGACAGCTCAGGTTGATGGTTTTGAAACAAAAGCAGAAAAGAAAGGTTGAGACGGTCTGGGCATGCACAGAGGACATATAGTGGCTATATTAGTTAAATATGGAGCTGCCAGGTAGGAGGAAAAGAGGAAGACCACAAAGAAGATTAATGGATTTAGTGAAGGAGGACATGCAGAGGGTTGGTGTTACAGAGGAGGATGCAGGGGATAGGGTGAGATGAAGCAGATGATCTGCTGTGGCGACCCCTAAAGGAGCAAGCTGAAAGAAGTAGAAGACTAATGAATGGTAGCACAGGTGTTCATATAATTTAATATTAATTAAATACAAGACATGCCAACAATGTAGCAGCCTGCTCTAATAGGAAACAAACCAAAATGATTGGGCCCTATGAGACTGTCTGGGGAAGGAAGCCTCCACTATAAGACATGAAGTCTATTAGATTACCTAATGTGGTGTGCCAGGTGGATCTTGCTCATGCATTACAATAGTAACATGTATAACCTTGTGTTTGACCATCTTTCACATCCAACATACACACACACACACAGACACTGTGTTTGTCTTTAAGACAAATTTATTCAACAAGTTACAAGCAATTTGTTGCCACGTTCTTTTGATTTTGTAAGAAAATTCAAGGTAGGGCTGGGCGATATGGCCTAAAATTCATATCGCGATGTAATTTGAAGCATGTGCGGTAACGATATATATCACGATATATTCTTTTCTTCTGTATAACGTATTTTCCACACTATAAGGCACACTTAAAATCCTTTAATTTTCTTAAAAAATCGAGAGTGTGCCTTATGTATGAATTCTGGTTGTGCTTACTGACCTCAAACCAATTTTGGCGTGCAGAAATCTGTTAAAAAATGTTTTAGTACAACTTTGGTAAGCTACACTGCTTGATGGATTGTCAGAGCATTACGGCTGCTGTAGTGAGGAGCTTCGCGGAGTAATCTGGGTCCAAAACTCCGTCCACTTCAGGTCCCAAAGTCAAACGAACACGGTCTAAATTCTTTCATCTTTAATTAAATCATCAGCGTTGCTGCTTTATTGGGTGTAACAATTAAGTTTTACATCCATGCATCCATGAAAACAGAATTTATTAAATTTAACGGAGTTAGAAGTTAACAGGAAGTTAGCTCACTAGTTTACACCTAAACATTTCATACCATATTCTGACTGAGAGATTTTTGAAACTAATTAAAACGTTCAGCTCTGCTATCACTTCCAACATAAATGAAGACAAAACTAAACAGCAGTGGCGTTTGTAGGGTTACTGAAGTTGGACTACCTGGTATATAATGTTGTGCTACGTGATTGCTAGCGACACAGCTATGTTAGCATAACATTAGCACAGTGACGCTGGAGGATGAACGTTTTTTCCACTTGATAAAAGTTAACGTGAGGGATTCTGGTGGTTAGGGACAAATGCAATCGCATAGCAGGATGCTATACACGGGCCAAACTTCAGTCAGGAGAACAACTGAGATTACTCATCTACGGAGCCCCGGAGGGGACATGGGAGAAAAAAAAATTAAGACGGACTTTTGCGAGATCTCGCAAAACTAACTCGGGATCTCGCAAAACAAACTCGGGATCTCGCAAAACTTTTGCGAGCTCTCGCAAAACAAACTCGGGATCTCGCAAAACTTTTGCGAGCTCTCGCAAAACAAACTCGGGATCTCGCAAAACTTTTGCAAGATCTCGCAAAAGTTTTAGCCGCATTCTTCCCGTTAGCTCGAGACCTACTACAGCCGGGAGGAACACCGCTTTCCCGGCACATCGTGCCTCGACCTCCCGGTCGGCTTCAAGCCGGCGTCCGAAGAATGCGGCTAAAACTTTTGCGAGAGCTCGCAAAAGTTTTGCGAGATCCCGAGTTTGTTTTGCGAGATCCTGAGTTAGTTTTGCGAGATCTCGCAAAAGTCCGTCTTAATTTTTTTTTTTCTCCCATGTCCCCTGCGGGGCTCCGTACTCATCCACAATACGAGGTTAGTTATTAATATACTGCAACAACATGGGAATAGAACAGCTGCTAAAGAAGTCAACATTAATGAATCAATGTTACGGAAGTGGAGGAAGCGCAGTTTTTCGCTTTCCCCATATTTCAAAAGTGCTTCATCTCTTTGCTATGACTGTCGCCCGCCATAATTTGCAGATGATAATGGTTTTAGCCGCTGCGATGCTTTCGACCAAAACAGGCACAGCTTGATGACATCATCAACATGCGCTATTGCGATAGAGCGATATAGTCAAAATCTCTATCGTTGGCCAAATTTATATCGTTTCTATCGTATATCGTTTATATCGCCCACCCCTAGTAGGTGTACACACGGGTGCTCACACACACACAAACTACACCCTTTTTGGCTCCTACCTCTTACGTGCTGCACAATGTTTAATATGTAGTATTTACTGTTATATTCCCATAGATCATCATGATGTTGTTTATTATGTTGCTCTTTATTTTCTTCTGCTTGTTTTCTCTTTTTTCTTTCTCAACAGGTGATCCAGGTGATTGATATATGTATTTTTTTGTCTGCTTATTTTGTTGGTTTTTGTTTTTTGCCCTTTATCCTCATCCCTCTTCCCCGCTGTTTTTCTTTCCCTCTTTCTTTCTCCCCTTTCTTTTCCCCAGTCAAGTCTGTCCCGTATTTAGCAAGTGAAAATAAAATAAAATAAAATAAACAATAAAAGGTGAATCAAATAGACCATTACGGCAAGGCTGGGATGGTCCATTTGGTAAAGTAAATCCGTTGGGCATCTTTCTTTGCCTTTAGACCAGCGGTCCCCAACCTTTTTTGTGCCACGGACCGGTTTATGCCCGACAATATTTTCACGGACCGGCCTTTAAGGTGTCGCGGATAAATACAACAAAATAAAACTAGTACCGGTACCGAAAAAAGAAGATTTATTCATAACACACGTGAAAAGACCCAGGAAAACCAAGTTAATGATAAAAACGATAACAAAATAACACTGAAAATCGATAAAAACCCTGAAAACCATACATGTCACACCTGAGCCTCAACTCTCGCGGCCCGGTACCAAACGACTCACGGACCGGTACCGGTCCGAGGCCCGGGGGTTGGGGACCGCTGCTTTAGACAATAATTCTGGGACAGGCAGAAAAAAAAGAAAAAGAAAAGAAAATTCAAGGTAGCTGATGACGAGCAACTACACCGCCAAAAGTCAAATGTTCTGTCGGAAAATGAGTAATGCCGACCAACATATTGGCAGGATTCTAATACAAATAAAACGTATCAATGCCGGGACAAATACCTTGTGGGGGATTCATTGGCAAAAGTATCTGTAGTTGTTATAAATATACTAAGACAGCGGTCCCCAACCCTCGGACCGGTACCGGTCCGTGAGTCGTTTGGTACCGGGCCGCGAGAGTTGAGGCTCAGGTGTGAAATGTATGGTTTTCAGGGTTTTTATCGGTTTTCGGCGTTATTTTGTTATCGTTTTTATCGTTAACTTGGTTTTCCTGGGTCTTTTCACGTGTGTTATGAATAAATCTTCTTTTTTTCGGTACCGGTACTAGTTTTATTTTGTTGTATTTATCCGCGACACCTTAAAGGCCGGTCCGTGAAAATATTGTCGGGCATAAACCGGTCCGTGGCGCAAAAAAGGTTGGGGACCGCTGTACTAAGAAGTCTAGAAAGGTTTGCTCAGCTAGAATTCGGGCTCTTTTGCTCACTGGAAAATTTATGATAAACAACACACATGGAACTCTGTTCATTTATTATATTAATAGACTACAATGAGGTCTAGACCACGTAGTCCTGCCCATTTGTAACCTCAAGGGAACTGACAAATGGTATGCATATAGACCCAAGCCCAGCCTTTTCTTTGCTGGCTTCTCCAGTTGCAGCTACTGAATACATTTTCTTTTATTACTAAAAATAAATCTCAAAGCAGAATTTTACTGGAGCTATAATACACTGTCCTTTGGCCTTGTTGGATGACTTTTCCCTGTAGAAAAAAGTATTAATATCACAATTGCTGCACACTGGGTCTGCCTCTTAATGTAATAGCAGACAACAGGGGAAAAAAATAAAAATGTCAATCATGATTGAATACCTCTACCTCTGTGTGAGAGGTTGAAAGCATAACCAGTGTTGCATTAATCAAGTAGATACCCCTGCCATGTTGCTGTTGACCAACCATCTTTAGAGTAGGTCTGTGGTCTGCACATGTCCGTAACTCAGCAGGGATCATTCGTCATTCGCTAAAGAAAGGTGGGAATTCAATCTAAAGTACAGGTTTAACCATCCGCTGTTAAATACTATGAGCAATGTCACTGGGATTTAAGAAATTGTTTGTTTTTTAAAAGAAGTATTGATTAATAATTTAACAAAATTGTAATCTTGGCTTTACCCCCCGACAAGTATGAAGCTTATCTTATTTAAGTAGGTGTGTTTGTGTCATTTTTAATCTTCTGTTTTCAGACTTGCGCATACACCAAGCCACACAAGAACAAGCCAAATATCGTACATATGTTGACTCAAGTCCTCAGTAGGAAATGATGCATAGATGTTTCACTGGGTGATACAGGGAAGTAATCCCAAACCTCAGAGACAGCCAAAGCCAAATCATTATTTAATCTCATTATTAGCTTATCATAGAAAACATTAAGACATCATTTTTTTTATTTATTCAGTCCACACTGCAGACACAATCTGCATTTCTAATCACACTTTAAATCATGCTATTCACATTATGGAAACACTGCGGTAAGTCAACTTACTTTACTGCGATAAAGAGCAGGTGAGTCTGCGACTACACAGTTCAAACAGTTGTGAACCTCAGCTATATTTTAATTAGTCTGACATGATTGGCTTTTATGTTTCCCCATTTGCTGTTATAAAGCAAACAGCACTGTCTTTTTTTTTTTTTTTGAGTGGCAGGGGGGGATTAACTTTTGGTGTTACAGAAATCTGAGGTGTCTTCCTTATTTCCTTATGCGTTCCTGCCAAAGTACCTGTTATTAGCTGAGCCATCAACATTACTGTGCAAATCCCACTGACTAATGAAGACTGCAGTGTAGTCATGAAAAAAGAGACTATTATTAGACCATAAGTAATTGTTTTTCTGATTTTTTTATTTTCATTTTACCCCCAGGTTAAGACTTCAGATGTTTATCTTTAGATTTGTATCTTGTAAGACGTAGGGAAATTAAACATGGCAGATTTAACTTTCTACAGTGGAATTACTTGTTTCACCCTTGCTAGTTTGCCTACCAAATTATTATTTAACTCATGGCCAGGATTAGGCATTTCCTGCTACTTAGGAGTTGATTTAAATAAGCTGATACACTTTTTTTTTAGGTTCTTAAACTCTCTGCAAAACAGCAGTAGACTAACTGTCAGTTGCTCTTAAAAAAAGACAAGTGGAATCTAGATTAGTATCAGTTACCTGCCAGTTTTATGAATCTTAGTAAATGCTGTTATCCCTGAAAGCGTGAAAAGAGTTGTCTTTTTTTAGATTTATACAACACCTGAATAAAAAATGTTATATTCAGATCACAAAAGCTTTGGAGTTGAATTCTGCTCTGCCTACAATAAAATAAAATGTTGAAAATGAAACTAGGCAATATAGTAACTGTCATTACTTATGCTTGAATGCTGTCCAACAGCGTGCTCAATATTGTATATTTATGTGTCGTACGATACAAGTCCAAACAAACAAAGATGGCTATTCATTTTCAATGTAAGATAATACAAAAAAGGCAAATATTTATTTCAAATGCTACAAAAAAAAAAAAATATTGCTCTAGTTTTACAATGCCAACACATCATGTTAGTGACTCCCCCACAGAAAGAGACAAGTACCAGGTGTAAAGACAGAAAGAAAAGGAAGCAAGAAGGCAAGAAGTGGCCAGAGGGAGTATGCTTTTATCCATCTGGATAAAGAGAACTACAGGTGACAGGTAGGCAGTCAGAGATGTACGCCTGGGCCTGCTATCTGAAGCCAAGTCCCACATACAGCATGGCTCTGGTCTGGTTCAGAGGTGTGGCATTGCTGTTCTCAAATAACTTGATGATGAATAAGATGATATTAAGAGTGACAGAGTACAACAGTACTCAGTACACCGCTAAACTCTGAATGTCAGCTAGTGAAGGCAAGAGTGGCAGACTGAAAGACATTTAATTTTAAATTATTTTCAAAAGAAAAAAAATAGCTGGAAGAAATATCTAAACATCTCAATCACCCAAACCAGCAACACAAAACCAATTTACTTTTACATCGCAAAATATTACTATGTTTGAGTAATTAGTCAACTATTCAGTTAACTGAAAGCTTAATCAGCTATTGTTTTACCTCACAGGAGAATATGAAACAGAGTGAAAGTAAAAAAAGGTAAATAAATAAATGAGAACCAAAGCGACGGGACGTGTTTATGACAAAGGTGACAGAGCCCGGGATTTTGTGAATTCTAAGAAATGAGGGTAAAAAGGGGGCTTGCAACTATTGCTTTGGCTGATTACCTGATGTCTTTAAACCCGAGACATGCTGTTCTGCATATGCTGTTTTTTTTGCTGTTTTGCATAATTCTGACGGGTAAAAAATAAATCACTCACGGTAGGAAGGAAGCCTTTTTTCTGGTCTCATTACTGTTCTTATTACAGAGTAGGGTTAAAGAATAATGCTGTTTTTGTTCTATTTTTTTTAAAGATTTGCAGAATCAAATTGGTGCCTTTCCTCCTTTTTGTGATGAACAGAAAAAAAAGTGACTTTGACCACATGCTGCAGAGAGATATTAAAAGGATAAGGTTTTTTTTATTATGAACCTCTGTACCAGATGTCATGTAATAGTTGTCGCAAATGTTAAAGTATATTCCCCGTTGTGCTGCTGTAAAGCCGAGCAATTATAAAAGCAGTTCTCATACTTTTCTGGAAACCATGAGAAAATATAAAAAAAATATGAGGTGTGCCAATCCTTCTCAGAGATGGTGGGCTTTTTCATGTCAAGTCAGAGAATAACGCAAGCATTTTGAATTATTCCCTAGGGAATTAAGATGTGTCTACGATGGTTATCTATCAGAGAAATCATTAGACATGCATTGATAGTGTTTGCTAGAAATAAAAATTGCATGAAGTAGTGTAGATTGGTTTTCAGTGGTCAGTAACTAAGCGTGACACTGGCATTATTCTTGAAAAGCAGGAGGACTTGTGTAAAAAATATCACCCGTAGTGTGGCAAAGAAGATTCCATGGCATATCTAGAATGCAGCATATATTGATTTTCCAGTTCTGTAACAGTGTGTGTGTGGGCTGCTGATACCCTTTTTTTCCATTTGAGCCAATGGCCTTCAGGTAGTTTCAGAACATTCACGGTATCGTGAGAGAGCAGATGGCTACATCAGGAAAAGAGACATAGTGCACGCTTGTTCTCACAGCTGATTTAAAACGGAAGCTTTCACCCTGAGATGAGACATCGTGGGGCATTCATGAAGAGAGGCACTGAGTTATGTATCTGTTCAATTTCATCAAAAACCACTCATGAGATAAGACTATAGGCTTTAAAAACACACACACACACACCATGCCCGCACATCTATTGGTCAATTCTTACCTTTAAAGGGATAGTTCAGTTCAGGTTCTTTTAAGTGGGGTTGTATGAGGTACTTATTCACAGAGTGTAATAGCAGATCACTCCCAGTTTGGAGAGTCAGACTGGAGTACTGACACGGAAGCTTTTTAATGTACTGCAGTGGATGGTGGCAACAGCAAAATAAAAAATATATATATGCCAAATTATAACCAAAGCAGTTTCAGTGTGTGGTATATTTATTATGTATTTATTATTTAGAACACTTGAACTGCTTTACCTGTCATAAAGTCCTTTCCCCTTTAGAATTGTCTGTCCATTCAAGTTTAGATTCAAACTAACATTGATGGTAAGAGCTGCCTCATGTAGAGATAAAATGGTGTAAACAACCTGGTAAACCTGTTTCATCTCTTTTTAAATACTCTCATCTTTAGATTTTTTTGGTCCATCAGTACTTAAAATATCAAAATACTTACTTAAGGGAAATAAATAAGATTACAGCCACATTAGTTGAACTCTTGGACCAAAATAATAATAATAATAATAATGGATTGCATTTATATAGTGCTTTTCGAGACCCTCAAAGTGCTTTACAATTCCACTATTCAAAATAACAGCCTTTATAGGCTATACGGGCCCAAACTGAACTTTTCTAAAACACTGAGAGAGAACTGAGCTCAGTGTGGGTCAGGAGCTGTGGGGCAGTAAAAGTTAAGCAACATTAACTTTCACTGTGGCCATTCATTTTAATTGCCAGTGTGTCCAAAACACTCAAGAGTTGCTGTCAATAACCTGGAGAAAAACCACACCGTGAAACTGGTAGCATTAAAATCCAGTATGGGCCATAGGAGAGAGCAAGACAACACTCAGTGGAGGTAAGCAGAGACTCCGAGTGACATTCTGCAGAGTAACAATCACAGTGTCAGAACAGGAGGGGATGTCTGGGTGACAGCAAAGTTACATTTTGGCCACATGTAATTATGCTTTTTCAATATTGTTATAGTCTGTGATATCACATTAAGTTTTGTCTTACTTTTCTGGTAGTAGCAATAATTTTTACATACCTGGCATGGGCAGAATTTTGTAAGGAGTTGAACGATATGAAATTCAAACCATTTCATGGTATGCACTGTAAAAAGAAAAATTGTAATATAAAAGTATTTTACTGTGTATTTTACAGTTTTGTACTGTTTTTCTAGAATATCATTAAATTTATATAAATAGACTGTGATTTTACATTTCAAATGTAAACTAACATAAAATCGCTGTAAATGTAATAAAACATAATTTTCTTGTTTTTTATATGTATTTGTCTGTATATATGCATATTTAGAATGTTAAAATACATTCACAAATGTATCATAATTTCACAAATATTTGTCCGTTATTTGAAAGATTGAACTGTTAAATTCAAATGTAATGCTATGGAAAAATATATAAAATGAATCTTATAAACTTGTTTTACATCAAATAATGTTATTTAGGGCGATCGTGGCTCAAGAGTTGGCAGTTCATCTTGTAATCAGAAGGTTGCCGGTTCGAGCCCCGGCTCGGACAGTCTCAGTCGTTGTGTCCTTGGGTAAGACACTTCACCTACCACCTACTGGTGATGGCCAGAGGGGCCGATGGCGCGATATGGCAGCCTCGCTTCTGTCAGTCTGTCCCAGGGCAGCTGTGGCTACAGCTGTAGCTTGCCTCCACCAATGTGTGAATGTGAGAGTGAATGAATATTGGAATTGTAAAGTGCTTTGAGGGTCTCGAAAAGCGCTATATAAATGCAATCCATTATTATTATTATTTAAACCAACTGTTAACTGTATATTTCTGTACATTTAAGTATTGTTATTCATATTGCCGCATTCATTGACCTTGTTTATAGGCAGAGATGGGCAGTAACGCGTTACTTGTAATGTATCATGACAATGACATAAGCGAGTGTGACGTTCGTGACAACAGCTGTGTGCAGATCAACAATGGATAATATATTGAGTGCGGGAGAGAGTATGAGCGTGCAGCGTTTAAAGCTTGGAAGTACTGACCTTACTTTGAGTTTGATTCCATAAAAAGTGCCAAAAACATTAGTGTCCGAAAAAAAAACCCTAAACAAGCACCGAGTGCGCAACGACGTAATGGGAAATTCACAGAGAAACTCGCGGATTCTTCCACTGACCGCTGCGGCACACCTGCACCAGGGCAAACCTCCGCCTACCCCACTCCTGCTTTACAGGTGAAAATAGAGCAAAAGGACCGCTAGTCTTTGACTTTATTTATTTTCTGCTGTGTTTTACTTGCATCTATTTGAAAGAGTGAGTGTAAACACAAAAAATATTTTATTTTATGTGCTGGAATGTGCAGAAAATAGGTTTAAATGTTAAACTAATTTCTTCAAGTCAGAGAATGGTGCATATAATTTAATTTTTACTTGATGCATAAAGTTAAAAGATTAAAACGGATAAAACAGGTTAAAAAAAAAGAGACTTTTCCATTTGATTACATTTTGTATGATGGATTATGCAGAAAAAGTAGAATTGGGCTGAAAGATCTATCGCTTTATCACCTATTCAGGTTGTAAATCGTGTTTTTAAAAAGTAACTAAGTAACTAAGTAATTACTTTTGAAAATAAGTAATCAGTAAAGTAACGGGATTAATTTTTTGGGGAAGTAATCAGTAATTAGTTACTGATTACTTTTTTCAAGTAACTTGACCAACACTGTTTACAGGTAATTTCATTGTTTAATCACATTAAAATGTTCCTAATTTAATGTTTAAAAGCACTTGAAAAAGGCAAAATCCCATGTAAAATTAGGGCAACAAACTGTACTGTCATTAATGAAAATAACCGTATTTTTACGAGGAAGTTATTTTCTGTTATTTTCTGGTATTATTTTGGCGCCCCAGCTGCCGGAATATTACTGTTTTTTTAGGATTGTTTTTTTTACAGTGTGCTGTTTAGTAAAGGGTGTGATGTGATATTTTATTCACTGTACTACAACATAAACTTTGCCAGAGGAGCTATTGATATGACTGTGAGAAGTCTGATTAGGCTGTGAAACTGAATGGAATAAGCAAAGTTTAACTGAAATGAAAATATTAATTTACAGTTATTGATGCATTAAAATGGCCGTTAATTTACGTTCCATGTTATTTTAAACCGTGCCATTCCACATTCATCCACTAGATAACCTCAGACAGACACTTGTCAATCTTGAGTCCTGCTGTAACCCCCCACTTTTTCAGCTACTTTACATTAGCTCATTACTCATTAATATAAATAGAATGGCCTTTGTAAAGCCGTCTAAGATGTTTTAAGATCCTTCCGTTCTATTTGGCCCTAAGTCTTTTTACCTCCATACCTTTGTTTTCTGCTGCTGTTACTGAGTCGTACCTACCTGCTAAAACTGTAAAGCTGCCTGTAACCTGATCTACTTACAGACCATGTGAGCATGCACTCCTGAAACAAGCACTAACACAATTACTTGACAGCTGACGTAGGGCCAAAACGCAGAGTAAAGGTATTACATGTTCATTTTGTTATGATCTATGACTGCAGCATATTAGTGTAAACACATCTTCTGTGAATTATTTTGTGATGCTATAACATCGGAGATGCCAAGAAGTCAGTTTCTGAACACACTTCCAATATTTTCATAAAACAAATGCACACATTTGTTAGTCCTAATGCATATTCATTAACTAAATGAGGCTCCAACTCTGAGCACAAAGTGCAAATTGTATTTTTATGCCACTGACACACTGAAGGCTCACAGTGTTGTCACATTTCAACAAATTAAATTTGAGGGAAACTTTTAGAAAAGGTCAATAAACCAACACTGCTGGAAATCCACAATGAGCTCTTATGATTATGGTATTAGGTACAAATTGAAGGCTTTTGTTTCAAAAATGTCAGGTGTACTTATGAAGTATTTCTTTTTGTTCCATTTTTTTAACATCCCCAAATCCCTCAAGGACTTTTGCCATCAACCTTGAAATAATGACAGACATTCCTTCGATTATCGGAGAAGCTTCAACAGTTTTTTTATGCCTACTACTTGATGAAAAAGACAATTACCTAGGTTCTTACATTTGTCAGTGTGTAACAAAAAATGTCAGAGGAGGAATGTGAGGAATGCAAATATTAGTTGTAGGTTCTCAGTCTTCACAGACAACTAATAGGAATGTGAATTATAGTCCTAAGGAAATCAAGTATAACAGAAAAGTGACCCTACGAGACTCTACAATAATTGAGAGAAAACAATCAGATGATCTCTATGGGAAGCACTTGGCGACAGTGGGAAGGAAAAATTCCCTTTAAACAGAAAGAAACCACAGGCAGGAAGGAGCAGCCATCTGCCAAGACCAGTTAGAGTGAGGGTAAGGAGACAAATTTTGTTAGGCATATTCTTTTCTTTTTACTATCATCGCTATTTTGATGACTGACTCAATCATCCCTCGCACACAGAATACGAGCATTCTGGGTAACATGTCAGCTCTAGAGTTAGCTGATCAACTGTAACCAGCACTACCCTCTGTGACCAACTTTGTTTTCAAAGCATCCAAGATGGCAACAGCCAAAAAGCCTAAATTAATACTTATTTCTTATAAAATGTCCCCCATTGGTGCTCTTTTCAGTTACTTGCCTCAAAGTTTAGAAGACTATGCACACCAACTCTGACTCTCCAGTTATTTCACTTTTTGCTAAACTTCCCTGAATTGCACTGGTGTGGTTTCTGAACTGCATGTTTTCCATCAGTGTTGGACATACACACTTTTCTGTGTGTATGTCCATAAATTACTGCAATGCAGATTCAAATTGTTATGATTGTTATGGTGTTTCTAGCATATTGGCTTCATATAGAAATAGCAGGCATAACTGAGCTTTGAGTTTCTGTTGTTCAAACCGATTTACATTGCACAGCTTTTTAAACTCATGTAGACTGTACGTTAAATACTGAAACATAGCGGATCATGCTGTCTCCGCAATGCTGCTCTGGAGTATTTTTTATTAAAATCTTTCTTTGGGGCTACAGACAGAATACACTACAGTTGTTTATAATAGTGGTAGTCCTCAGGACAAGGCTCTCTGTGTAAAGTCATCCTTTTTTTATTATGCATTGCAGGTTTCTAAACTCTGTATTTCTTTTCTTACGTATATATCTAGTAACATGAAACATCAATCCTTGAAAATGCTCCCAGTCAAATGAAATTAGACAACTGTCTGAGTCGGAGTTCCTCTGAAGGTCAGTCTGTGAGTCAAGTGATAGTCTGACCTTCACGACTGCCGGAGAATCAATAAAGAAATCTAATCAGGGAATGTTTGCCAGGGTTCGAAATGAAATTAGGTCAGAAGAGAGGGGCTTAGGATTTGTGGGCAACCTGTTAAATTGTGGCATTATGTTAAGTATAATTTAATTAATTGGCTAGCACATCACTGTTTGCTTTATATGTTATACATCAGAAGAATCCTCAAGGCTTTGTGAATGTTCTACCTAATAATCTCCGAGCAATGCATGCACTGAACCTAAAAATGGACTTTGGAAAGTCATTTTCTTGCTAAAGAATAACAGCTGGTTCTCTACTTTTCTCATTTTATATGCAGATTCAACAGAGTTCTTTACAAGCACAAATTAAGAAGATTTAGCTGTATTTACTGCAGCTCATGGCATTGATTAATCAAATCAACTGGTATATAATGTATCAAATCCGTTTGCAAGCAAGCACTATCAATCTTGTTCATCCTGTCATAAACTGCAGTCATGTTGCTGCCCTGAAATTTATGTTACATCCATGTAACTTAATCACAATTTGTCAAACAGACGTAAAGCATTATGGTGAGATATAAACAAAGATAGCCTGGTGTAAAATTTAACAACCTGGACATACCGTGTGTTGAGTGGACCAAACAGCAATTTTGTCACCAGACTAATTTAACAAGATGTTGTCTTTTAATCACAATATGAAAGTCACAAATGCAACCTTGACTGGATGAACTAACTGGGAAGATAAAATTTTGACAGTAAACTATTGTAAAAATGTTTGCTAGTCACTTTGTACAGTCCAGTGTTTCCCACTCTGCAAATATAACTAGACCTACTTTGTGGCAAATACACAACAAAGCAATAATCAGATGCCACTCCATGTAGTCCCTCCAGTTCATGTTCAAGATACTGACATTGTACTGTAATTTGTCCAACTATAACCCTCTGGAGAGGAAGCTAATTAATACTAATGACTGCCACACAGGTAACGTGGTCAACGTGTTTTCTTGAAAACCCCAGTTACTAGAAATATTTCAAAATATGATAGAGACAGATATTTTGGATATTTTCACTATGGCTGAGTAATATACTCAAGAGTCTGATTGGCCTTTTTTATCTCCCTGTGTGTTCGCTACAAACCAATACCCCATGGTATTGGTTTGTTGGTTCCGTATCGGTATTTTACAACCATTAATTAAGCCATCTGGGGCCAGATGGCTTAATTAATGTGCCCAGTAGAAAAAACAAAAAACTAAGCTGTAATTTACAATAAAGCCAACAGACAGGAACATCGTTCTTCTGTTTTCTCTCCTTTGACAACAATGATAATGGATCAGGGTAGCTCTCTACACTGGCATATTCAATTCAAGGAATGGGGAGAAACTTCTCAATGTTTGCATTGAGTCATATCTGTGTGGTAAGTGTTGGTCACACGTGGTATTACGAAGACAAGTCTCATTCACTCGCTGGGCGCACGTCCTCATTTTAGGTTTGACAGCATTTTAGTAGATAAAGGTGAACGGCTTAGACATGAATTGAGCTGCGGTTTGGGAAAGGCCTCGAATGGGACAGGCAGCGGCTCCTGGGCCTGGCAGATCCCCATGTACTAAATAGAAGTGAAGAAGTGAAAGAATTGATAAGGCGAGGGAGAGTGGGGCACGTATATAGATGAGAACTGGAAGGAGCGTGTTTGGAGGTGTGGTCCCGGTCCTGACATTCAGATGCTTTATCTCCAATTAATATTTGCTGGAAAACTCCCAGACAATCAGGAACTGAGCTACCAAAATGGTCTGATGGGTACAGCTTAGCAATGACTAAAATTACAGACCAAACAACACAGTAGCATAGGCATGTACCAGCAATATTAATTTAATGTATAGTGGAAGATAAGCTTAATTAGTAAGCAACGGATGATACCTCTGGTCTTAACAGTTCCCTGATACCATCATTTATCAACATAAAGCATAGTTTGGAACTTTTTTTAAAAAAATGACAAAATTACTTTGGTAGTCATTTATATACCAAGTGCCCTTCGCAAGTAAAGTCTGATACAGAAAAGTAACTTTCTTTACAATAAGTATGCAAATTCCTGTGCTTTCAATGTTACCGTTTTAATACTGCTATAAAAATTGCATTTAGTTGCTGCATTATATTTTTCAGGGAGATTTTCAGGGAGACATTTAGAAGAGCAAGAGGCAAGGTTAATCTCTCTCTTGTGGATGTTTTTTATCTTTGACAGTGGGAACATGGTTTTATGAGTTAACGTTGACTTGGCACAAAATAAAGTATTAAAATAAATTACCGGCTTTTGATGCTGTTACAACAAAAAAAATTAGGGCTGCTTGAAAAGTAAACAGCTTCCCAATTTAAGTAGTGTGCATGTGCCATAATTAATTACTAAATTGCAATGGGTTGTTATGAAAGGTTAAAAATAAAACACTGCAGGAAAGAGTTGGCTTATAAACAAAGACATTTCAATCTTGTAATGTTGAACTCAAGCCATTATGGCTGGTCACGTTGGAGGGGGTTGTTTGGTTTTTTAAGCCAATGTTTCAATAAATAATCCTAATAATTAAATTACAAGCACATTAACCACACCAAGAAAATTAAAACACAAAACAAAACAATATTACAACTAACAAAAGACTGATCAAATAGACTGTATTCTACCACAGAGGGTAGATGGCAGCAGCTTTAGTGACATTATCCCCTGTGGAAAATCCTTTACCTCATGTGGCAGATTGATTTTAGGGATTGGTTAGGTCAGGACAGTGAACGTTTCACCTCAGTAATGCACTCCTAGGTGAGCATTTAGGTGTGTATTGGATCGGACTTGGTATTCATAGCTGGCTCTATCCCCATGCATGATAACATGGTGAATGTGCATGAGTTACAGATGTGAGGCAGTGCTCATTCAAGACCTCTCTCGATTCACCAGTCAGCTTACAAGGTTCCAATTTTCACTCAAATCGGCCTATGACCAGGGGACTGGGCCAGTGAGTTGGTATTTTGATCACATTCAAGGTATCTCGTCTTTCTCATCAGTTTTCCAACACAGTCACTATCGAGTATCTCCTTTGCTGCATCTCTCCAGCTCCTTGAACAGAACTCCTCTATTAAGAGATCGTCACTCCAGAGTTCTTAACTAGGCTGAAGCATGTGATTTCATTGGAGTCTGGAAGATAGTCAACACACTATAGTCAATACACATTTTGAGCAGTGCTGAGCATCTGATCACAGTTATCCACAGTGTGTAGTAACTCAATGCCGGAAAAGACAGCAAAGGGGCAATGATTTCAAACCTGAAGGCCAATATGTGTATTTGCTGACCAACAGGTTTTCATTTTTACAGTTCAACTATACAGTTACTATTTTTCTTTTCATCCAAGTTCAAAATTTTTCCTCTTTCTCCAGCAGCAAGTTAGTCTTTGAAGTCACAGTATTTCATGTACTGGGGCCCAAATTTCCTCTCTGGGTAGAAAGTGTTCACATTGCAGTCCTTGATATTTCTGTGCTTTACTTTGTTCATTCCCATCTTATATTAGTCACATATTGTTACTGAAGTTTATTTGCATATCTATAACAAACACAGAATTAGGTCTTAAAAATGCATAATTAACTGGTCTTAACTGTTAATTATGCATTCAATGATTACGCGTAACTATTTTGATTGTTAATTTTTTATTTATTCATTATTTTTAAGTAAAAAACACCCTGACACAATCCACATGATCCTCAGTTCACTGAAGTTGAGGCTGCATGAGGGTACACTGCTTTGAATTGTGGGAAAGAATCAATCTACTTTTCTTTTATAAAGCAAGAAACGTTACACCAGTGACATTCTCTCAGGGAAAGCAAGGCAAGACCTGCTTGTCTAGTGAAATCTAAACATAGACAGTATTTTTAAAACATACCAACATTAAGTAATGGCTCTCCTTTCATTTCAAACAATGTTGTGTACTGAAGCTTGTCCGTTACCTGTTTGTATCGATCCTTTACATTACTGTCATCTTGTGAGTGCATTCTGCTCTTGTGGCCTGAAGTATAATTAATGAGCTCGATAGCTAAGCCGGTTAAATCTGCATGGAGTAGGTTTTTTAGATTTTCTCATGGTTATGTCCAGTAGTTGGAGTTTGTCAGTTTGAGAGGCCATTTAGTTATTTGCTCATTCGCATTGTACATCAACTTTTTCTTTGATGTGAGCCTGATGAGATATTAGCATGCTAAGGCATCCTGACACTGGTTCCACTTTCACTGCTGTGATTTCAGCTATGAGCTACACTTAGTGTAGAGCTAGCATTAGCAGGTAAACAAACACTCTCATTTATCATTATTACCAGTGAATTGTCCAAGTTTATCCACCTCGACTAACATGTGTGATGTAAGAAAATTTTAATAACTCGTTCAGTATATGAGGAGATGGGAACTCCTGCCATGTCTATTTTAATAAAAGCTTTTTGCTTTAACTGTGATTTTTCAAAACAGCCCAACCAACCCATTTGCAGAAATAATACTGATCCATATAACACTGATGGGGAACATTTTTCTACTGAATAAATTACTTTTTTTGATACTTCATTAAGAATTTGCCAATAATAATAGTTTTATATAGAGTGCTGTGTTTTCTTAGTATTTCATTGCTACAGTTCTAAATTGTTCTAAAAAAATCCTTAACCACTTGTCAATGTTAGCTAACAGTAAATATTTAGATAACTTTAGTAGTAATACAATTTTTTGTTCAAGATCCCGGAAGGTGAAAATGCAGAGAAAGAGTGCAGCGAGAGTCTTTTAATCTGGTCCAGTTTGGGTTGTTAAAGACTAAAGTAAACTTTATTTAGTCATTTATTTGGTTTTTTTTTTTTTTTAGAGGGATCCCATAGTCTCTGCTTGCCTTCCTGTAATTGTTACCGAACGCCACTGTATCACACTACACTGAACAATATAATAAAGAAACCAGTGAAACACATTTCCGTAACATTTACAGATATCATAACAACTGTCTAATTGATCCTGGTTCCAGTTCCTAAGAAAAGAGAAGAACTTTTTTAAGGAAAACGTATCATTTGCTCTTTGTCTACTTGCAGTTATATTCAGGTGCTACTAGGGAAAAATGCAGAAAACAGTGGGTATGAACAGAATAAACATGGTGACACCCAATACAGGTGATTCATGACTGGACCTTGTGCTAATTTTGACCCGGCAGCACTTGACTAAAACCAATTTTAGGATTTAATTTAAATGAAATAATACTGATCTAAGAGATTTTAGCACACATTTGTTTTCACTGACAATATTGGACATATTCTGACAAAGATAAACAACTTTGATGCAAAAATAGAAATAATAAACTGGCAGCATTTGTAAACAAAAAAAAAAGCATTTATAACCCAAGCCAGCATTTTTAAACCACTTCTCTGGCTCTTGACTTTCTATTCAGAGTGCTATGGAAATAAAAATTGAATTCAACTCGTGTTTAATCGTAAGAAGAAAGAATCTTGAAACTCCATTAAATTATAATAAGTCTGGGATATCATTCATCTTTTAAAATGACTTTTGGATGTCATTCATTTTTAGCAGTGGAGCACAGTAATGGCACACAGATTGCAAAGGACTAAGAAGGGAGTAGCATTACCAAGCAATGCAGCCTTGGCAAATCAAACAAGCCTTTGGGCTGTTGTTGCCCCAAAGCATTTATGATTTTTAATATAAAATGTATAATGTCAAATTTTATGTCTCTCGCTCTCTCTCTCTCCACGCGCACACACACACACACACACACACACACATATATATATATATATATATATATATATATATACATATGTATGTATGTATATGTCCTGTTTTTTGTGTTTTTAAACCCTGAATCAACGTAAAAACAAACACAATAGAATGCAAATACTAAATGGCTATGGGCGATTTGCCATTATGCTATTACACCTTGTTATATACCTTGTTACGTTGTGACTTTTTATAAAGCAATAGTGGACAAGTATTAGAATTTTGTTACTGGCTTTTTAAACAACAAATACTGGACACTTGAGTCAATCACAGGTCCACATAGGGAAAATAAATCTTTGTAAATAGTTATAGTATAACCTTCGTACACTGTCCTGCTTACCTTTTTTTTTTTTTTTTTTTATTAAATTACAACGCTTTGTTCTGTGCAGAGGACAGAGAACAGTGTTCATGTAAACATTTGCACATACATATATATTAATCAAGATTCAACCATTAGGGAGTCCTGGCTGTTAGACATCTCACACATACTATCAATCAGGCAATGAGTCCACTGAACATGTCAGTCCAGTGATCAAATCTCCAAAAACAAACGTTCCACTAGTTCCACCTATCATTTTCTACCACCCTATGATCCAAAAACAGGACCATCCATATCTATTTAATATTCTAAAAGCATCACTTGAATCGATATGTTACCACAGGCATAGAATTAACATACTACAATGCTCTATACATTCTTCAGTCAACTCGGTCATGCACAGTTTTCTGAAGTTTAAGAAAATGCAAACATCATAATTTATAATAATAATAATAATAATAATAATAATAATACACTTTATTTATAAAGCACACTTAAAAACCAAGGGTATGCCAAGGTGCTTAACAAGTAACATAGAGAATAGGAGGAGGATAATAGAAATAGGACCAAAGCAAGTACTAAGTATGCAAGCGGGTAGCTGTCACTGATACATAGGAAAGCAACAGGTACAGAGCAAACAAGAATTTAAATGAGCATAAAAGTGCATGATATAAAATCATAAAAGAAATATTAACTAGAGGGAAAGGCAAGATTGAATAAGTGGGTTTTTAGTCGTGATTTGAACAGTGCAATGGAATCAGATGCACGGAGGTCGAGAGGAAGGGTATTCCACAGTACCGGGGCAGCTAGAGCAAACGCATGGTCACCCCGGGACTTCAGCCGAGATCTGGGTTGGGTCAGAAGTAGTTGAGTGGCAGATCTGAGTGTTCTAGCAGGAGTATGTGATTTGAGAAGTTCACTAAGATAACTTGGCGCTAATTTATTAATAGTTTTGAATGTAAGGAGTAATATTTTAAATTGAATACGGTACTTTATGGGCAGCCAAAGCAAGCTAGCTAGAACAGGAGTAACAGGGCAAAATTTCCTGGTACCAGTCAAGAGGCGGGCTGCCGCATTTTGGACTGTTTGCAGTCTAAGAAGAAGAGAAGAGGGAAGACCGTAGTACAAGGAGTTACAGTAATCCAACCTGGAGGTCACAAAAGCGTGAATAAGCTTCTCCAGGTCCTCATGTGGAACATGATGCCTAGCCATAGAGATACGGCGCAGCTGGTGGAAGCTAGATCTCACTACAGCAGACACTTGCTTATCGAGTTTGAGCGAGCTATCCAGCAGTACACCCAAGTTACTGACATAGTCACAAGAAAAGCTAGCAAAGGAACCCAGGGCAGCACAGAGTTGGGCACGAGGGATTTTACTGTTGAACACCACAATCTCAGTCTTCTTATCATTTAAAACAAGAGAATTACTCAGGAACCATTCTTTGACCTCCCGCATGCATTCTTGAAAGTAGTGCAGGGACACAGCAAGGTCGTCAGTAAGTTCAAAATAGATCTGTATGTCATCGGCGTAACAGTGGAAGGCGATATTGTATTTTTCAAAGATTGCGCCTAGAGGGAGCAAATACAATGAGAAGAGAATAGGGCCTAAAGCTGATCCTTGAGGCACACCACAACAGACCGGAGCGGAGGAAGAGGAGAAGGTGCCTAAGTTAACTGATAAGGATCTATCAGCGAGATATGATTTAAACCAGTCGAGGGCAGTGCCTCTAATACCCACAGTGTGCTCAAGAGTTAGTGATAAAATGTTATGGTCCACCATATCAAAGGCCGAAGAGAGGTCCAGTAAAACTAGGACCACAGAGCGTCCAGTATCAGTGATTACAAGAATTTATACAAATAACCTGTCAACCCATCCCAATACCAACAACAGTCACCTCATGGCGCTTTGTATTGTAAGGTAAAGACTCTACAATAATACAAGAAAACCCCAACAATCAGGTTATTAAAGACACATTTCCTTGTCCTGTGAACAGATCATCTATGGTGACACAGATGGTTATGATCCATTTCTAATTTCAGTGTTTTGTTCATTTCTTCTTATCTTGCGACATTGTGTGACTTAACTGTTAATAGACTTAATTCTAATAACACCAGAACCTCGTGTTTCTGGTGTTAATAGAGGTGAAGCAAAATGAAAAACTGCAAACTGGAATCCTTCTAGTTAGTTCTATGAAAACAAGCGAATGCTGACAGCTGGAAATTATGATGGATTCTTTTGATTTCTCCATCCCCAATCCATATCAATCAATCGTGGGCCAAATCAGGTCGGAATGCTCCCACGTCCCCTTTATTCAATCCAGTGTTTTTTTCCCCTTCTCTCACTCTGTCTCTCTGTCTCTCTCTCTCAGGATTATGAGCCAAACCTAACAGTCTCTCTGGGGAGGTCTAGATGATGTGCCAAGTACGGGCTAGGGGATAATTAACTCAGCTTTCCAATTAGGACAAAGCAATCCTCTGAGGATACAAATAGGGAGCAGATAAATACTCACGCATCAGTAAAGGGCAGGGACAAGCAGACGGATAAATATATTGAGAGGGATATACTAGAGCTGGACTCAAATATTGACTGTTTTTGATATGTGTTTGTTAGGTAAGTGTTCAGTTTTTAATTTGGGGATATAAACAATATTTGTATATGAGTGGAAATGGGTATGCCATATCAGCTTGGGCACCTGGAATCCTTCTCCCTCACATCTCTAATCTTTATACATCATTTCACTTCATTGTTGCCAGCTTGGTACTAGATTTAGCTTTTCTCTCTACATTTTAAGCAACTTTTTAAATGCCTTTAATATCATTATCAGTTGTCAGCACTACACATTGCACTACATAATACATACACTGCAGTAGTTGCGGAGCATTGAAGTGAGCAACAAAGTTGTTGTTGTACTTTATTACACAGATGGAAGCAAATCACTGTGAGGTGTAAGAACATATGCTAACCTCTATTAAACAGCACAATACATAAATAATGCCAGGTTCTATGTCTATTCCAGCTCCTACATTTTAGGACAGATTTTCTACATATTATTGCTGTAATTTTTTCATCTAAATTAAGCAGCTAATAGCTGGCATTTTAACATAAAACAGTAGGTAAATACAATTACACTAATGACACTAGTTAAGGCCGTGTACCAAACAGAAAAGAACCTGCTCTAATGTCATTAGCAACACTTTTGTTTAGCCAATACATTATGTGAAAATGACTGCGTGTGCGATGTAATATTAAAACTTGGTGCAAAGGGTAGTACATACTGAATACAAAATGCAGGCACACACATACACACACCCACACACACGTATGTATATATCTGCGCAATATTCAAGTTGTAGATTTTAAATGATGCTACAGTAATGACATAAATAAACCATTTTCTTCGTCTTGTATAATAATTTCCCAGTGAAGGTTTAGCTATGGTCAGTTTCCTACAAAGGAAACTGTACTCTTAGGAATAAAAACATTTTGCACATTTTTGCCATTGCTCTTTTCTTCTTCTTAGCAAGATGCCAAACAAATCCAGTCTCCCCGTAGTGCGAGGGCAAATTAAAAGAAAAAGAAATATGCTCGATAGGACTCATATTGTTCCAGTCATGTTAAACATCCCAAGCTTCTGCACAATTACTGATCTGTTGGCAGAAGCTTGGGATGTGAGCCTGGCATGATAAAATGAACATTTGCCATATTAATTGCTTTACCCTTGAAAAACATTTAGTGAAGCCTAAGAAAGAATTTTGGACACTTTTTTTTTTTTTTTTTTTTTTTTTTACAAAACCAGTCATGCCATATTTAAAGACTGAAAAGAGTGACAGAAAAAATGGCGATGAAACAAATCATGGCTTTACGTGGAGCAGCTGTTGTTCCCCACTGACGCCGATTACTTACGATTCTCGCATCTCCACGAGAACAAGTACAGATTGATTTGAGACACTAAACTTAGAAGTCAGCTGCTGTCAGCCTGAGATATGTTCAAGACATATTTTACAGTTCCATTATTTAATACCGACACTGGAAATAGGACTACCATGTTTAATAAAAGACCATTTATATCCATCTATCTATGTATCTTAGCTTGACTTATAAAGCAACCAAACCTAGATTTTGAAAAGTCAACAAAACAAAACAGAATATGCCAGTGTGGCAAGAATGTGGGTGGGACATGACCAAAAGACAGGTGAATAGTGTGTAAAGTTCTCTGAGCTGCCATCATCGTAACGAGACAGCCACCTGCAGGTATTGTCTTGCTGAGTAGAAGAAAGAGCATCCATGTGAATTTCATAAGACATCTAAAACAGGTGTTTATGTAAATAATACATATGCAATCAATTATTTAATTATGCTTAGTATAATATTTATTTAATATTTGATTACTGTACACCAAATGTAGATCCTTTTTCACTGAACCTTACCGTGAAGCAGGATGGCCATACCTGCAATGTATGTTAGAGAGGGGTAAGTCATAGACAGCAGGGTGCTACATGACAGTGAGGCAGCCTGAGAATGGAAGTAAAAATCTATCTGCCTGAGGGTTTGGTGTTCACTGACAGCCTGTCAGTGTCTTTGAGTCCCACTTTCTCAGTTGACAGTGCAAATCAGCTATGCTTCATTCACAGTTTGTCATCATCCATCATTAAAAAATGAAGAGTCTAATTCTGAAGGCACTTGATAGGTTTACTGCAGACATGTGATGTGGGGGAAAACACACCAGAGGTGTGAAATACTGTAGGACTTAAATAATTAGTATGTCAAAATATTCTGTGCTCGGGAGTTTATAAATGTTTCAGAACTGTAAGAGCCAAAAGTGTTTATGGCAACTGCAACATTTTGCTTAAAATTCCCTTTGAGTTTCCCATATTTTCTAGATTTTTATATATACACATCTAGTCAGAGCTATGCAGTCTATCTATCTATCTATCTATCTATCTATCTATCTATCTATCTATCTATCTATCTATCTATCTATCTATCTATCTAATAAAAAAAAGGGGGCAAGGAGCTCAAAGTTGAATAATTCATTAAAATGTAATAATAACAAAATGTTTGCAGATGACATTGTGATCTGCAGTGAAAGCAAAGAGGAGGTGAAAGTGGGCCCAGAGAGGTTGCGCTGGGGAGAAGAGAAATGAAAGTCAGTAAAAGTAAATCAGAATACATGTGTGTAAATGAGAGAGAGAAAGAAGGGTAATGGTGAAGCTGGAAGTAGCAGAGATAATAAAGTGGGATGAGTTTAAGCGAATAGGGTCAACTATCCAAAGCAACAGAAAGTGCACACGCGAGGTGAAGAAGAGAATGCAGGAATAGATGACAAGTGTCGGGGTGATTTGTGACAGAAGGATAGTAGTAAGTGTGAAAGGGAAGGTTTATAAGATGGTTGTGAGACCTGCTATGATGTATGGTTTGGATACAGTGGCACTGACTGGAAGACAGCAGGTGGCAGAGTTAAGGATGTTAAGGTTTTTATTGGTAGTGACCATGATGGACAAGATTAGAAATGAATATATCACAGGGACAGCTCAAGTTGAATGCATTGGAGACAAAGTTGGAGAAGCAAGGCTGAGATGGTTTGGACAGAGGAAGACCACAGATTCATGGATGTAGTGAAGGCAGATATGCAGAGGGCTGTTGTGACAGAAAAGGATGCTAGGGATAGGGTGAGGTGGAGGAAGATAATCCACTGTGTAACTCAGTATCATGGCAAAATGTGTAATAGACACGCCAGTCCACCATGTCCATTTCACTCTTTGCCTCTCCAAAAAGTGAAATGGACAAGGATGCAGAAGTTGCATTACCAGCAGGGGGAGATACACATATATTTAAAGCCGCGAAGTCAGTAGTGCGCAAAAAATGTATGAAGTACATTCCAGGATCTTTAATCATCAGAAATGATTAGGCTAGGCGGCTCACATGTATTTACATGTAAATGTATTAATAATGTCTGTTTAACGTTTTCCCGTCATTATTTTCATGTTGGCTTGAAATAGAATATCTCCCTCTGCTGTTACTGCAGCTTACTGCAACTTCTGTATCCCTGTACGTTTCACGTTTTAGAGAGGCAAAGTGTGAAATGGACACGGTGGACCAGTTTGTCTATTATAAGCTTTACCTTGATATCAGGTTGCACTGTGGCACTGCCAAAAGAATAATCCTGTCTTACTAGAATCATGTGTTCTGCACAGACGTAAATCCATCCAGCTGAATGTTTTTGCCTCATTTATGGGTTCACTCTTTACTCTTTCTGTATTACACTCACTAAAGTTTATTAGGAGTTGAACCTGCTCTTTAATCCCAATAAATAAACAGTAAACAAATTTAAATAAGTTTCAGTGTCCCTGACTGATCTGACTGAGCCCCAAGGAACCATTCTCAGCTGTGTTGTGGTTTTCAGTGACCATATGGTGTTGGTAAAGGTTTTGCTGCATAGTGGCCCAAAACAGCCTTTTTTCCACAGTCTTTTGAAAAAGACGTCACTGTGTTTTCTGGGAGCATTCAAATGAATAATGTCCCATCCACTAATCTGGTATCCACTTCTCCCTAATGCATCCTCTGCTCAAACTAAAGCCAGCTGTCATTGTAACCCACATTAGTATCAATATGGAGACTTGGGAAGAAAGTTTCCATAAATTATATCGATGCTAAAACAACAACAAAAATTTATTATTTGAAAGCAGTTACTTGCAGTGAGAACATAGACAAAACAGACTCAACAGACTGTTGCTGTCTTGCATTCTTTATCTCCTCTAAATTATATATCATCATGCAATTACCAACAATTCATAAAAGACATCACAATTTGACCCTGTCTCCAACGTGATCTCAAACACTAAAAACCCCAGAGGAATGGCTAGATTTAGTTCATCATTACTCCTCAGAGTAGAAAACAGTTGATTAATACAATGCCTGGAGTTTGCCTTATGATACTCCTGTCACCCTAGTGTTGAGAAAACACTGAAATATAAATATATATATAAATGTTTTGCAGTGACATAACAGACTCTCAAGGCACACATCTCTGTCTCACAAGTAATGCTTTATTGTGTGACAATTAGTCATTGTTCTGCGAAGAAGTGGAAAGTTGAGTTGTCATGGTGATGAGTATATATCCTCAAATGTGTGTGAAACAGTAACATTTGGGACACGCACTTACTTTTATGAGATGGAAACTTGAAAATCAAGAGTAAAAAAACAAGTAGGTATAAATTTTTCACACTTTTTATATTTTACATTTATTCGATTAAAGTACCGTGTTTTACCAGCTGCTTTGCCAATTTAATGCTTTAAGCCTTTAATATTAACTTCAAAGCCATATTTAATTTATCTTGGTAATACAGCTTGCCAGGGACAGATTGCCTGACCTCTCTGTGTCAGGTATGTATGTGAAACTGCACAAAGAAATGTGTCTTGTCATGTTGTTGCAAGACAATCTTTAAGTGGTTACTGCTCTGAGGTCAATCAACTCAGCAGGTAGTCTGATATTCAACTTCAGCCCTTATAATGAAAATGAGTTTTTCTAGGTACCAATAACGTTGAAACCAGTATTAATAACTGTGGACTTGACTAAAAAACAAGAAGAAAAATCATAGAAATTCCTGGATTTAGCATGCTTTTAAACAGATCATTTTCTCAGCTTATGTGTGACCTTTTTTTTTTTCCAGCCCTGCGGCATTCTGAATTAGAGAGCAAATGCCACACAAATATTGGAAAAATTTGTCCTCAAAAGTTGAACTCTTTTTTTTTTCATATAAAATTCACAACTGCTTTCCATCTGCTAAAATGTCACATTATCTGACATTGTTTTTTAAATAAACTGGTTCTGTAACAGATTGTATCATTCACCCTCATTTTGCAGCAAAGCACATTTTGAGATAAAAATGTTTTCTTGAAATAGATTCAAACAGATGCTACTTGAACTTATACACATATATATTATATCTTATATATTATTGATTATTAGCTTGGCTTATGTCTTATCATGGCTTTCCTTTGATCCATGTGCCACTATGACCTCTAGTACTTGTGCTAGTCCTCGCTTCTTTAAATAATTCCTTTTAAAAGTCAAGCAAAGGGCAGACTATATTGTTTATCCTTTATATTATACAGCTACATACCGTATAGCCACATTAATATTAAATACGGCTATAATTGCTGTATATGACATGCTGAATATTTGTGTCACCCTTCACCTCTGATGTCTCCAGGAAGACATTTTGGAAGAGCTGTCTTTGACAAGCCTTTGGCATTTTAAAACTTATTATGTAAATATGATTGATTGGGGGCATATTTAAATCATTGGGGTGGACAACAAGGTCAAGCTGATAAACTAATCCAAAGCGAATGTACATTTTTTGAACTGACGAGCATGATGACGCAGGCAGTTCAAAGCCCCTGGTGGCCCCACTATTCAGTCTGGATGCTTGTCTCAGTGGCTTTTCATTACATAATTCTTAAGGACAGCTGTCTATTGCAACATAAATATGTACCCCTTTACTTCCCTGGGGTCACTGCAATCAATTTTACCCTTAGGAATGGCTGTCAGATTAGATGTAAGGGTAAAAGAATACTTAAGTGAATGAAGTGGAGTGGTTCACGTAGGTGCAACAGGACCATGCTGTCTGAAGGACAAGACAGATGGTAGCTATTGGTGCTGAAGCTTTAAAATGTTGTTTATTGAGAACATACCGTTTGTGTCATTGGGACTGGAACACACACATGGCAAGTATCACAGCATGAGACACCTTGACCAGAGTAGTAGCAGAAATCTCCCCAGTTGTAACAAGGGGACTTTTTTGTCTGACACTAAATACTGGTACAACAAGTGCATAAAAACTGTATCATATACTGCAGGCATCCTCTGGAAAACAGACATTCATGTTGGAGGCGCCTGCAACAAGGCACCATATGTGCTTGCTGAGATAAAACGGAAGGGATGAGCATACCCCCTGTAGGTAAATACTCATCAGACCAGAGTATTGGCTGCTGTGTTTTCAGATTATTCCATCATTTACTAGCAGTGCCAGGCACTGTCCTGCAGTCCTTGATATCCTCTGAAGAGTCCAGGCCCTAGTGGGCTAAAAAATGACTCAAAAGAAATCCTTCCGCATCCCTGGAAGCTTCACATATGTCTTACTTTTTGATATGTGGACATTTAATTGTTAGCTTTGGCTCTTCTTATCTAGATAGACCTATCTACCTAGCTGTATAAATGTAAGCACACTGTATTTAAATTATCGTGGCCAGCTTTAACATCTGGATTTGGAGATCTTATGGAATGAGATACACTGTCAATTCTATCTTCTTTTATTGATTGGGGTATAATTGCATTAGAACCACTGATCAAATGTAAGTACAGAGCACAACATTCACTAAACATGATATTTTCTGCCTGCATGCTGTGGAGCAAAAGTAGCTCTGGTGTTTACATGGCCCCCATGAAAAAGGCAATTAGGAGCAATTCCATAGTCTCACACGAAGCACAATGGATTGTTCAATGAAGTTCAATACAACCCCCTTGCATGCAGTGAGTTTTTATGCCCCAATGAAGATTTAATAATAGCAATTCAATAACAGGCTTTGGTTTAGTCTTCTTCCCTCCAAAGATAAATACGGTGCTATAGTTGCAGCAAGATGAGATGAAGCTACCTGCACAGATAAAGCATGTCCACACCCTTCAACTGGCCATTTCAATACATTCAGTGGATGACAAGTCTAGACTGCAGGCAGGCAAGTTGAACACCCAGAGCCACACTATGGAGACATGATAATTGTAATCCATGCAGAATGTGGTTTAGCATATTTTTAATTGCTTTCCTTGTAAATAATTTATTTGATTGACAGCATATGTTACACCAGCATTACTGGTGTCTTCATAGTTATGTAAGTTACCCATGGTGTGTAATGCATTTTAGAAACACTTTACCTCCATCCATCTTTCATTAGACTGGGCTCATAGTTACTGCATATTGTTTATATAAGTTATTTGTCCCTACTTATGTGGAGTTACAAGATAGTTTATATTTGTCAATGCACTGATGGGCTGTGTATATATATAAATATATATAAATGTGTGTGTGTGTGTGTGTGTGTGTGTGTGGGTAGGTGTCTCCTCAGAATTCTCCAAAAATCTCTTTCGTCTGTCTTCTCACTACTCATTCAGCTTCTTTACACATTCTTTTGTTTTTTGCCAGATAAATCTTTGATAAGCTTAAACTTGCCCTGTTCTTTCATTTATTTCCCTCTCCTTGTTTAAATATTTTTCATAGTCTAGCAGTTCAGCTCTTATCATTTGCATTCCCTCAAACTGTCTTTTTGTCCTAAGCTGATCTTTTGAGCGATCAAATTTCATCTCTGTGCAACGTTTTGCAGAAAAAAAATAATTCATAAAGCTCTAGATGTTTTAATTATGCTTCTTTAAATGGAACACTGTCACTGGCTGCAGTTGACAATTCAAAAAAAGATAAAAACAACAGAATACAATAGAGCAGTGGCGCAGCGACTAATTGTGGGGTGAAATAGCTGATAGTGGTGCTGGGGAAAAAAGGCATGTGCTGAGGCTTCCAGTGTGTATACTGTCACTCAAACGCTCAAAGCATCAACTTGGATATGTGGTGATAAAATATGATGAGCTATATGAAACTGTATTACTGTCAAATAACACAAGACTAATAAAACATTCTGTAACAGTCTATGACAAAAAAAAATCATTAATGGAGAGACTCTTCTCTAGAATAAATTATAAAATTGTGAAGGGCAGTGATATTACCCATGTATTCAGAAATAAAGTAATAAAATTCATGCCAGATGGCTTTATTAACGTCTTGGCATGTAAATTTGCTTATAAATGCGATATGTGTTTATGATGTTATTTTTTTGTCCTTGCATGTATTTTTATAGCTCTATTGAGACAATGCTTTTATATGTTTGACTGTTGAGTACCATGTCACAAACAGCAAAATAAAACAATCTCCTGCACGTACAACTGGAAAAATCAAAAGTTTTTTGAAAATAAATGAGCTTTCTGTGTAGAAAAACAGTCTTTGAAGATGTTAATATTTCCATCTTTCTGCTTTGTGTTAGTCTTTATTGATAAAAGAGCAGGAGCAGTAGCACATCTTGAGCAGTCCGTTGATGTGAATCCTCATAAGACTGCATGACAGGCTTTCCATCCCCCTCACTTTAATTAATTCCACAATCTAAAACCAATATACACATATTGTCAAGAGCATTATGACGGTCCTTTCACTTCAAAATTTGCAATCTCCCAGTTAACAGTTCTTTACAGAGTCACCTACACTGGCGTGTTAAGGTAGCCACTCTTCAACAACAATTACTGCACTTCTTGTTTAAGGTATCGCTCTGTCTCAACTGTTGGCCAACAGGAGGGCTGTGACTGGAATGCTAAATGTGTATTTCTGCAGTAGGAAACCCAGCTATAATTCTGCAGTAGAAACATAACTGCCTTTGCCAAAAGTATATATTCCAGCTCCTGTCAAAATATATTACCACTGCAAGCTAGGTGAGCTTATATCCATTAATTAATACAGAGGATCTGATGTAACTATCATGTGTGCTATGAAACTGTGGTTTAAACGGAAGCAAAATGTGATATGAGAAATATAGTGCTGTGGAAAAGTTTCCCCTTCTTAGATTTTTGCATATTTGTCATACTTTAATGTTTTAGGTCAGCGGTCCCCAACCTTTTTTGCGCCACGGACCGGTTTATGCCCGACAATATTTTCATGGACCGGCATTTGAGGTGTCGCGGATAAATACAGCAAAATAAAACTAGTACCGGTACCGAAAAAAAGAAGATTTATTCATAACACACGTGAAAAGACCCAGGAAAACCGAGTTAACGATAAAAACGATAACAAAATAACGCTGAAAACCGATAAAAACCCTGAAAACCATACATTTCACACCCGAGCCTCAACTCTTGCGGCCCGGTACCAAATGACTCACGGACCGGTACCGGTCCGTGGCCCGGGGGTTGGGGACCGCTGTTTTAGGTCATCAACCAAATTTTAATATTAGACAAAGATCATGCAAAAAACTACAAAATGCATACACCATGAAATTATGAATTAACTGTGACTAACCACATTTTCTTGGGAAGCTCACTAGGCACACCCAATCCTGATTCCTGCCAGACTAATTAAGTAATTAAGAAATCACTAAAACAGCAACACATCATGCCGTAATCTACAGAAACAGCTGAGACATAAAGGCAAGGCTTACAAAACCCATTTCTTTGGGACTCCAGCAAACCATGATGAGAGCCATTTTTCACAAATGGTGAAAACTTGGAACAGTGGGGAACATTTTCAAGAGTGGCTAGCCAACCACATTACCTTAAGAGGGCATCAACGATTCATCCAGTAGGTCACAAAATAACCCAGAACAACATCTACTGCTTTGAGTACGCTGGTAGAGGATAAAAGTGCTATATAAGAACCAGTCCATACCATCTAAAGAACTCCAGACCTCACTTGTCTTAATTAAGGTCAGAGTTCCTTAGTCAACAATAAGAAAGAGACTGGGCAAAAATGGCATTCATGGGAGAGTTCCAAGAGTTTCCAGGAGAAAACTACTGCTGACCAAAAAAGAACACAAGGATTCGATTTACAATTGTCAATAAAATCCCAATGATCCCCCAGACTTTTGAGGAGAATATTCTGTTGATTGGCAAGATGAAAATGTTACTTTATAAAGGTTTGAGTCCGTTATGTTTGGTGTAGAGCGAACATATGCATACCAACAGTCAAACATGGTGGTGGTGTAACGGTCTTAGGTAGATCTGGATAGCTGTTTTTGAAATCCTCATTTAACAACTGCATTTTGTATTCTTTCAGTTTGTCTCTGACTGATATTAAAATGTATTCTTAAACATTTAGATGTAACCAATAAACAAAAAACTAAGGAAGATGGCAAATTCTTTTTTATGCCACGGTACATGGTTGAGGATATTCTGCTTTTCTTTATTATTATTTTCATTAACTATTGTAGTAGCAATAGTATATTTACATGTACAGCTAGTATAGCTATGTGGCTAGTATAGGCACGCTGTACATAGTTGTGTGGCAGTTCTAAAACTAGCGTTGTACATGTACATGTACATGTAGCTCTGTTTATAAAGTTTGGGCCTCCACTTCCCCTATGTATTATGTGATTTGCGCTTTCCTTTTTTCTGAAAATGTGCATGTTTTACTTATGTATGTACCACTGGTATACATTTTACAGTTAATGATGATCTAATTCTACAGAATGTTTGCATTTTCTAATTCCTAGATGGCCTAACTTGTGTGTGCTTGCATTAATTCAGCTATACACTGAGATGCAGCAGTAAGCACATAAACCAACTCTTTAAAGAGCCCTGCCATTTTTCCTCCTTGTTTGTCCAGCATGCATTTATTATCCCTCCTCCAATCCATGAACACAAAGAAGCAGTAAAATGAACTTGCTTAAAAGCTTTGTATGTAAAAATGGTGTTTATGTAGAAAAGGCAGCTCAACAAATTCCCAGGAGCACAAGATCATTGTTAATCCAGTTAGGTTGGAAGTAATATTTTATTAGTAGTCCTATCCTATAGTAGTAGTCCTATAGTAGTAGCGGGATCTAATTAGTAATGCACCCAAGCACTACCCAAAGGAACCTGTTGTCAACATAGGTTGGAAGGTGCTGAATTAATGTATGTATGGTACATTATATATTACAGACAATTTTAAAGACTGCGGTGGAACAGTCAGCGATATGACACTCCAATATGCTTCATTATTTTTAGACTGCTAATTACAGAAACATACACAAAGAATATTTTAATGAATTCATTTTAATGGTTGCAAGAGCTTAATTTTTCCTACACTGAAAAGGCTCAGTGTGAGGCTTTTCAAGCCTCTACAGAAGATGGATTTACAGTTGTATACTTCAGTACCTTTAAGTTATAAACGAAAAAATGAAGTGTGAGGATTTTAAGCATCTTGAATGACTCAAGGACACTTACATATGAAGAGTTGTTCCCGTACTTGCAGTCAATGCCCACAGCAGGTGACACTACAGACCCTTTGTCTGAATTGAAGCTGATAAGGAGAAGACTGACAAGGTCATGTTCAGCGGGGACAATTTTTAACTCCCACAGGTGACCAGTGTTCGTGTCTTTTTAAACCTCTCCAGTTTCCAGCTTGACACTTCCCTTGACATTCTCCTCCACATTACAGTATGTGTAAGATCCTGCAGATGGTCTCTGTCTTTTTCTAACGGTTTTAATGGGATTGTTGCCTATGATATTGCACGCTGTAAGTCCTGGGCAACAAAGAAAATAAAACATATCAAAACATATAGCACAGGGTCAATTACTCCCTTTTTTTAACACTTGGCTATCTTCATGGTTTGTCATTTAGCCTGTGAATATCATCAAACTTTAAAAAGAAAATGCTGGATATGTTCCTAGATGTTATGGTTGATTGGTAAATTCACTTTAGTTATCTCCAAGAGACAACTGTTTCTTGGAAACAAATACGTTCTCTGCTCTTCTTCCCATGTCACCTTATAGCGGTATGTAGCTAGACAGCCAACGGGACAAATTATTTTTTCTCTTTGCTAGTTTTTGTTAATGGAGTCTAAAAAGTGAAATTGGATGTAGGACCAAACTACAATCATAGCAGTGTGTGAAAATCATAAAATATTAACACTTTTCAACACTTTTTGCAGAGAGATTAGTAAGGGAAAAATAAATCGCTGCAGTTCTAATTGAACAATAAATCTATTCATCGTCTAATCCTGATCTAGATGCCTTGCAACAACATCTACATCTCTTTGTTTATTTGGAAAATCAGCAGCAGCCTCTTTTGGCAGTTTGGGATTCACACCACCAGTATGCATAATGTGCTCATGAAAGTGAACACATTAAAACACTTCTAGCAACAGAGAAAATTATTCACAATGCCTGCAGGTGGGCAGACTCAATGTGCTTTGTTGTGCAGATTTGCACTAAGTGCAGACACTCACAAATGGACTCACAAACACACATGCACAGACGAGTCACTACATCCCAGCAAACGTGACTACGATGCATTTAATTAGGGGCTTTAAAACTTTGTGCGCATACTAAAAATAATGCAACGCCCTACACACTTGATGTAACTCGCTTTGTTTAAAGACAACTATTTCAGGTTGCCACTCAGCAGGCAAGATAAAGAAAAATGCTCTCATCCTCACTCTCATCAGAGAGTGAAAGCTTATGAGCTGCTCTAGGGAGTCGGTAATTTAAACTTTAAGTCTAACAGTCAAACATTAACAGCGCCATGTCTTCAAGATTCAAAATTCACAGCTGTATCCTATAAAATTGCATGCATATTCATATGTGAATTACAGTTTGTGTAATGCTTAAATGTGATGACGGGTAGCAACACATTTTTAATACTGACATATCTATAAATTAAAGCTACCTAACAACTGTGTTGCAGCTTTGCCAAATGAAAAGAATTTTGTTTGTATATTGCCCCTAAGAAAATATGCTGTGTTTAAATAGATTTTTTAACTGTATATAGATTTAACATTGTAGATTGTATAGGTTCAACTGAGGTTTTAGCTGTACCTAAGACCTTGCTACACAATGTTTTTTTCCTGCACTGTATGTGGTTATTTTTTTTAATGAGGAATCGTTTTAAAAAAAAAAAAGATATAGAGTCATATGAAGTATACTTTGGTTTTTGTGTCATACATTATTTCAAATAGCATCAAAGTAATAATAGCCATCTGAACCCACTGTGTGCACTACATTGTTTCATAGTGGGGTGCTTACAGACGCTGATTAGCCTGGCCTACAGAAATGAAGCCAAAAAAAAAAGCTCTTATGACTGTAATTGCAATAATAAATAATTAGCACAGAAGGTGAGTGAAAGTTATGGACAAAAGCCAACTTCCAAACTTGCAAGATAACATTTAAAGCGTCTGGGCTGCTTTGGAGACTGCTGTCGTGTGAATGACCTTGTCTATGCTTTTCTATCCAAGCGTCCCATCGGGACAAAGAACACCACTGTGACAATCAATTTACTGTTTAAAGGCACTTAATGTTTTGGTGCACATATTGTGAGATCCACAGCTGTATAATAAAAAGCATCTTCTTGAGTTGCACACCGGTGGAAGTGGTAGGGATATGTTGTGATGCGTTCCTGGTGGGATTTGTGCAGATAAGGGCATGGAAACATTTATAATGGATTTGGAAAAGAGATTTTCCATTTGCCTGTCTTTAACAGTATCCTGGAAGTAAGTAATCCCAAAACCCCACATTCATCCTCCAGGGACTTTCATAAAGCTCATTAAATCAGTGTTAAGCCAAACACCTGTCATCAAATGCTAATTTGCTAAACATGCCAGGGGAGTTTGCTTGGTATAACTTATTTAACATCTGAGGTGAATTTTGTAAATGCATCTCCAGATGCCTAATGCAGTTACAAACAGAAATACTTGTGTGAATTCTAATGTCAAGCTTACAGATTCAAATCTGTACAAAATGTCCCCTGTAACCTCCACGGTCCCCCAACTCAATCTGTGTTTATATATTAAAGGGCTGCTGTGAAACTGTGCCCCTATTAGAGAGATTATAAGATTAGAGACACATTAGAATGCATCTCTAATCCCACCAGTCAAGTCAGGACAGTAAGAAATGCCAGGAAAAGCTCAGAGAAAGAGTAAGGACTGTGCGGCTGTATGTTGTTTATGCATGTATGTGACCCTGTATGTTCTTATGTAAATAACCAATTCTCTGGAGCTTGCCTTTTTTATACTACAGTCATCTTTTTTTTCCCTTTTTTTGGTGTGTGGGAGCTTCAGTGCTCCTGGGGAAACGGTGCTTTAGAGCCAAATTGACATTCACTGGAGTGTGCCCCCCTCCTGTCATTTTGTCAACACCATCACCGTGTGGAGCTCAGCCAAGCAAGACATCTGACAGACAGGCAAATGGGAGTGGTGGACTTCAGCAACATAACACCCTCTCACTGCCCTCTCTGTGCCCGATGGTGAGATTCAATGTGCATACATCCACACACAAAGGAAGAAAGGCCATATCCCATAACCTGGACTTCCTCTTTGCTCTTCGCTAGTTTGCCGTCCTGTTGGAGGAAAAATAAAGATAACAAAAGACGCAGACGGACACAGACTTATCAGAGAGATGAAATCAGAAAAAGAGTGAGCTGCATGACTGGGTTTCCATTTGTTGCCAAATAGTAAATCTGACACTAGAAATTGATTGGAAAGGTTCAATGCCCTCTTAATACTGGAGGCTCTATCCTATGACTTTTTCTGGATTAGAAATTATGGCTAGGTGTGCCGCTCGATGGTTACGACTTTAATTTTTGCAATGCCATGTTCGTAAAGGAGAGAAGTAACATGTTTGGAGAATCAACAATCTATCAAAAGCAGTGCATTTCAAATTTAATGATATAAATGCACAATAAAAAGAAATTCCACGAGAAAATATAGACTTCATTAAAACTGGGCATTAGTTTCACAGTGGCCACAAATTCCTGTAAATCCGTAGATCCTTTTGACCCAAGCCTCTGGATTAATGACATCCCCGACACTTCACATTTCCTTAAGACACCATTTTTCTTTTGCTGTGAATAAACGCGAGTCTCCAAAGTGCCATCACGCGCTGAAGTCTGCGGGCATAAAATCCTCAATCAAAAAATAAAACAAAAACATTTATGAGATAAACTGCCACCGTGGGCACTACTGAACAGCTTCTGGGTGCTAAATGCTACGTGTCACTGCCGCAACCCACCCCTTCTACATACACACTGAACAACACACTTATCAGTCAGGTGTCATGGCAAAACACTGGAAAAACAGGGCGATAGGGGACACAAATGGAACCAGCACTTGTCAGCCAAGATGGATCCTGACACCAGAATATGCTCAGGAAATGATTAGATAAAAATAACAGAATCCGCCCCGGTGTCTTCAAGGAGGTGTGTTGGCGGCTGATAAAGGATTCAGATTTATGTAGCCTTCACCAAAAGAAGCAGATATTATGTTTCTTGAAAAATGGTACATGGGAGCTTGGCTGTGATGTACAGTATATCCGGCAGAGAGCACAGAACAAATACAGACGGGTTAATAAAAGACAGGAAATTAAAAACACAGGACTCGTTTGGCAGTTTTATGTGATATCTTTAAAAATTATTTTAAATTCTGAACAGGAGTTTGTGGTGTTTGTCCTTGAATGTAGACAGTACGTCTCTGTCAGAGATTGTTTTTCTTGATGTGCCTCACGCAAGCACATAGCACACAAAGAGTCCCTATGCCGATATTGTAGTTGGTTTGTATATTAGAGATAGTCCAATAATCAAGCGGGAAACTCTCACATCAGAGATGCTGTGTTGAATTACTGTACACCCGAGACCACTGACAGCTGTTGAGTGAATTCTGCCAGCTCAGACACTCATCCAATCCCTCCGTTCAATGCTGATCAGACTTCAATTACTCAACGGCATGATACCTACACAAAGGCTTACACTGACTTCCCTGTACTGCACCAAATTAAATTCACATTTGTTTGGGACAACTGTCCCAAAAGGGTGCGAAAGGTTCTGCAACACTTTAGAAACCAAACTGGATCCAGCAGAGACTAACCCAAGAGCTGACTCTGTGTTTGCATGAAACAGCCTGCTCAGCAATAATTCCACAGTAGGGGGAAGGGACACGAATCCCCTCGAAGAAAGCAAATCTCTACCTTTGATACAATGTTGTGTTCACATTACACTGAGCACAACATTGTATGTGCCAGGTTTGGTTCATTCACTTGTTTGATGTACAGATATTTACAGCAGAATATAAGAATAAAGTTAACCAATAAAACGCTGTCATACTGTTTATACTGAGTCACAATTATCTATAACTTTACAGTCTACAGTTTCATAGATTTACAGGTTGTTTGAATCACTGTCTTAAAATAGCTGGATTTAATTTAATTTATTCATTAAAATCCCTGCTTCAGAAGATGAAAGTTTATTAAATTCGGGAGAATGTACTGTTAATTGTTTTTTATATGAGAATATATAATTAACTACAACCTGAGGAAAAAAAAATTTATTAGCCATTTGACACTGAACTAACCAATTCAATTCAGTTTTATTTGTACAGCGCCAAATCACAACAACAGTCGCCTCAAGGAGCTTTATATTGTAAGGTAGACCTTACAGTATGACATACAGAGAAAAACCCAACAATCATATGACCCCCTATGAGCAAGCACTTTCACGATAGTGGGAAGGAAAAACTTCCTTTTAACAGGAAGAAACCTCTGGCAGAACCAGGCTCAGGGAGGGGCGGCCATCTACTGCGACCAGGACCAAAAAACCGAGTAAAATACTGTAAATCTATGAAAACAGATATGAATGCTTGTCTATCGTGTCTCCTGTGGGTGGTAGATATCTCTCAACATCCTGTATGGTATGGCTTTGTTTGATGGATCAAAGTCATATCTGGATTTATAATGACATCAGTTTTGACAAGATGCTTAATAAAACTTGCTACAATGCTATGACAGAGCCTCAACCACGTTGTCTGCTTCTTCACGGCCACCCTTACATGGAGACCATTTCTGATGAAGCTTTGGTGAACAGTAGAATAATCAACTTACGTCAAGTGACTGGTCTTTTTTTCTGAAGAACATGACTTTGATGGTTCTTTTTAGGCCAGTGATGTATTCTTTTGACCTATAGTTCTCTAGGTTCCTCATGTTTCTCAAACTACAAAGTAACAAACTACAAACAAACTAAAAGTCATACCAACATATGTCAGGTTTTTATGTATTAGCTGATTAAAATCACCTTGTTTACTATTTTGTGGCTATCAAACTTCCCTGTTATCTTTGGCATTTTTCAAAAATCCAACTAAGGAAACATGAACAAGCCATGTGCTGTTGGCAATAAAGTGCCTGAAAATATA
The DNA here is from genome assembly GCF_051167445.1 of Perissodus microlepis. Taxonomy (NCBI): domain Eukaryota; kingdom Metazoa; phylum Chordata; class Actinopteri; order Cichliformes; family Cichlidae; genus Perissodus; species Perissodus microlepis. The sequence continues at coordinate 31,018,745 of NC_140461.1, forward strand.
AATTCATTCACTGCTAATTTGTTTGCTATGTGTAGACATAACAGTGGTTCATTCCTTGAATTAGGCACTTTTTTATGGTTGCGTGAGTCAGGTCAGAGTTAACTGGCTTAACAAAAAAGAAAACATTCATCTGGAAATGGTCAGGGAAACGAGGTGACAAAGCAAGAACACATGAAAAAAAAGTACACTGTCACACATATGTACTGTTATTTACTATGAAAAAATGCATTTTTTTTTTTTACACAGTATCTTTCTAAAGAGATAAAGAATACCACAAAAGCTTAACCTTTTAGTAATTTCACAGTTTTTAGGTTGCATTTCTGTAGGAACAAGTCTTTCCTTAAAATTTATTTTTGTCTTTTTTCAAATGGTGTAACATAGCAGGTGTTGTTTCTCTTCTGTTCTTAAGAAAAAGAAAAAAAAAGCAGTCTGGAGACTGCTGTGACCCTAAATTCACAGCACAGCTGTCTGACTGGGCTGCATTTTTTTGAACAGGTGTCCCTGTTATTGTGCCTAGAACTTCAGCTGGAATAGATTCCATCTCACGTCTCCATTTGTTTATTTACCACTTATTATAATCAAGGCCTTTGTACATTTGCATGTATTCATAAGGCTTCAAGTCTCCAGGCAAGTTTTGTTGTTAGCATCAAGTAACTCTACTTTAAACTTGCCAACAGACTAATTCTAATTTGGAGGCTGCAGTTATGCACCAACATTACCCTTTACTTCACAGCCTTAGGTGGTTATTGCTCAGATAAATAAATAAATAAATAATAAGCATATTTTATGGCACCACTTGCTAAACAAGGGTGAAAAATATAAAACACAAGGCTTGAATGACAGATACTTCAAATACCATGTCTTAGATAAATCAGAACAAGTTTTAATAACGAATGAAAGAAGAGAAAAACAGAGATTAATGACAGCTTTGACAAAATAGAGCCGTCTCAATAGGCAGCCGCACAACTAGAGCGCAGACAAATGATGTAACACAATAAATATATTGATAAAAAGGCCAAACCACTGAACTCTCTCTGTGTATCTTTTACATGATCTAAGCACTTTGTGTCAACCTGTATAATTTATGATCTGTGTCTTTTGTTCACGCCAAAACCAATACCTCCATACTCTGGTCTCTCTAATATTCTGTGAATAATGCCTCTGAGCACATTGCTTCATTTCTTAGTGAACCAATTATGGCCCATTTAACGGTGGAAAAGAATGAAACAAGGGAAACGTTATTATGGTAGATTACTGGTGGCAGCTTAATGATTAGACAAGTACTCTGTGACTAAGAGCTGAATCCCAAGAAAGGCTGAGAAATCAGAGTGGGCAAGATGAACGCGAAACCCCCGATCCCCTGAAAACTACCACAGCGTTAGTCCAGATCAAGCACTAAACCACTTCAGTGGAAGAACATGTGATCTGTGAGGGGCAGCACCCTGGTGTAAAAGAGTATCGCCATATGAATGTGAAACATGGTGTTACTGAAAAGACCCGATCTGCTTAGTAACTCCTCTCCAAGAATAAATAAAAGCATAACCTTAGGAGAGATGGAAACCAAAACAGAATTCATATAGCTGGTTGGATTTTCATCTCTCTCGGTTCGAATGGCATTTCTGTTTTATGTTTGAAGAGGTGCTATTATGTTCCTTTTCACCTCATATTTTTACCTTTTTACTCTACTACAGTAGCTCTGCATGATTTATGATTCAAAGTTAATTTTATTTATCCTCCTCAGCTCCTCTCCCTTTAAGCCAACTGCCCCTCGCAGAGAGAAGAGTTGGACAGAAGGTGGGTGTGGCTTCTGAGATGGCTGTATTAAGTAAGGTTGTCCACTCTTTCTGATGTCATGCAGAGCCAAGCCTAGAAAAATCTGTTTAAAACAGTGTGTACAGCAGCTGTGCTAAGCATTACTTTTGTAAGTAATGCTTTTGCTAATGGGGTCTTACAACCAGAAATAAGTGTGGAAAATGAAAAATGAGACACAGAAAAAATAAGAATAACAATTTAACACTTGGGCCATAGAATCGGGATTTAATCCAGTTATTACCTAGACGTTCCGGACTTTAGATTTTCAGTTAATAACACTTATCGAGCCAAGCGCTATAGCAATCAAATTTGTTTTCAAAAGCTAATTAAAATAACATTGCCATTCATGCTCTGGTTCCAGTAATTCCAATACAAAAAAGTTGTGCGATTCTCAGCTCAACTCTGGATTTTGGACCACTGGTCAGACAAAACGAGATATTTTATGATATCAAACATCAATCCACTGGGAAAATGTAAAAGGGCTGCACCGAATCCTTTAAAAAAAAATTTCAATGAATAAGTAAATAATTGTAATGGATTAGCACATTATTAAATACATTAATCACTTAAAAATATTATCTAAAAAATTACAAATGTTACCAGTTGCAGCCCAACCTGGTATAAATAAATGCAGACTCGAGTGGCACAGATGTCAAACAGCTCAAAATCACATATAGCAAGGGAAATATAAACACTATGTTTAATGTTGTGACTGACAGCTAATACATGAAAGTCCCTGAATCTCAGTTCACATACGTGAGCAAATAACTATATGCATGCATTCTTCCTTAGCTGAAGAGAGAATTGACTCCTGGCTGCCCGGCAACAACCAGCTGAAACAACACGGGTGTTTTATATGCAGCTTTTGTTTATCATGGTTATACATTTTGCACCTCACTGTAAAACAAAAAAAGCAGGCTGCCCACTAATGACTCGTCACTGAGAGAACAGCCATCATGTTTACAGGGAGTGTGCAATTAAATGCCTGTCAATTACAAGAGTGACTAATATCTGTGCTGACACAACGATGAAGATTCACATCAAAGGTATGGCTCCCAGCAGCTATAATGCAAACCTGCAATAAGATTATTTCAAATTACACCATGAATGCAAGAAGACAGTGAGAGGGTGCACTTACAGTCATGCAGCAGTATATGAATGACTAACCTCGTATTGTGGATGGATTATCTCAGTTGTTCTCCTGGCTGAAGTTTGGTCCTTTTACAGCATCCTGCCATGCGATTACATTTGTTCCTGACCACCGAGAACACTCACGCTAACTTTTATGGAGTGGAAAAAAAGTTAGCTTGTTTATATTATGCTATAGCTGTGTCGCTAGCGGTCACGTAGCACATCATTAGCTACAGCTAGCCAAACTTCAGTAACCCTACAAACGTCACTGCTGTTTAGTTTTTTGTCTTCATTTATGTTGGAAGTGATAACAGAGCTGTACGTTTTAATTTGTTTCCAAAACCCCGCAGTCAGGACATGCTATATTGTATTTAGATGGAAGCTAGCGAGCTAACTTCCTGCTAACTTCTAACTCCGTTAAATGTCATAAATTCCGTTTTCATGGATGCCTGGATGTTAAACTCAATTGTTACACCTGGTAGAGCAGAACGCTGATCATTTTATTAAAGATGAAAGACTTTAGACAGTTTTTCAACTCTTAGTAATGCCATAGTGATCGTTTGATATATGGACCTGCAGCGGAGTTTAGGCCCAGACACGGCTAGTGACGTCAGACTTAACGACCGGATGAGACCTGTGCCCATACCATGTTATGGATAATAATGACTTTCCCTAAGATTACAGCAGAGAGGGTGTTCACCACAGTTCAAGACATAGCATTAACAACAACACAGGAAAGCACAGCTTTTTATCTGAAAGATGTTGCACATGGTGGTGGAGTCACAGAAAATTATCACTTGACTCTTAGTTCCACAGAACATTTGAGCATCTTTTTTTTTCGTTTTCTGTCTCTGCTCTCTGTTGCAGTTGCTTGTTTCCAGTCACAGTAGGAAGCTGTTTTTATTTCTACTTTCAAGATACTTTCTAACTGTAGTACACAGTTACTTGATGTGTATTTTGCTTATGGTTTTGCTTAACCATGCTTATAGCTTTCAGGGTTAAGACAAACGGTACTTTCATTAGTGTTAATTTTAGTGTCAATTCAGCAGTACTACGATTCCAAAGCTTTAGGATTTTTCCTACTTATATTCCTAATTCTATTTCTGATATCCTGTAAAAAAAAACTATTCATTTCAGATCCTTGAGAAAAGTGGAAATGCTTTACTGTTTGCCAGTTAACGACACAGCCTTAAACTCTATGCATTCCACATATCAGACAAAATTCCTGTCCTAATAGGAGAAACACAAACAAGATCTTTACACTTTACAGTCACATTCATCTCCTTTCATGCAACAAACTGAAAGAAATGTGCATATCTGCACTGGTTCAAACTTGTAGACTACTCTGTGCCATTGTTGTCCTTTCTCCCAAACAAACGGAGACCAGGTGACAGTTATGCAAGCACAAATAAAAGGGCTTGTTTGTTGATTTCTTTTGTGTTCTGCCCTTTTTACAGATAAATTAGGAACTTGACAAACTCAAGTGGCATAATTGCTAATTAGCAACCATAATTGTGATCATTGAATTCAGGAACAATAATATCCCCCAACACTGAATCCAACACTGCAAAGGCAGAACACTAACGCCACACATTCATTAAGAAAACACTGAAGAAATGGTATTAAGTCTATTTTCCTTTACTGGGCAATTTTAGATAATTAGCATTTGCAATTCATTTGAAGTGCAGCCATCCGTCAGTGCTAAATGCAGTCATGCAACAAGCATTTTACCTGATAATGCCAGGCCACATTTGTTATTTAAGGAGAATGATAATTGCGGTAAAGCTTTTAAGATCGAGATAACAGAAGGTCGGGCACCGCTGCACCAGTCAAGCTCACATTTTTCTCAATATTTATTTGATCCTAAAGTTCTTTTAAAATTTCAGCAGTGTTTTTGTTGAAAAAGAATGACACTATCTTGGTAGAATTTTTAATCTTTTCGTCCACCATATTTCTAAAATCTTTGTTTTGTTACATCAAGCAAATATCCAGGTTGTCATATGGTACACTGGATAATGTGCCGTTACATGATAAATCTTTTGAAGTGTTTGAAGAATAAACACTGCTGTCATTGCAGATATCTTTTAGAGAACATAGTACCTGAAATGTGGCCTTGAATATAGAATGCCTGGCTTCTCTTCACCCAGCACCAATCGTGGTCCTTTTAATTACTTTCTCATTTGTAGGAGCCACCCAAGGTTCTGTTTATTGTAGCCCACTTCATTACTGTCATGTGGCCAGTGTGGTTGCCATGGTGTGACCATTACGCCATGTCCTTTGAATTTCAATTATCATTCACAGTCTGATTTGTGGAGGACATTACTGAGCTGCACAAATATCGTTTTGTCTCATCTTGAGGAGTCCCTGAAAGTCATATCTATAATCATGCCTCTGCTATAGATGCTGTTTGATGCTATGGCAAAATGTGAAAATAGGAAATCATGCTTATTTTTTCTCCAAGTAATTTTCATCTATGCAAATGTGTCACGCTGCCTTGGCCGAATCATGATACAGCTGTGTACTGCTGTACATTAAAAAGTCACTCAGATGTTGCTACCTTATTGTAATTACACAGATCAGAGTTGGCGTGCTTTCAGTCTCTTTCCTACGCATTTTGCCACATTGCAAAATTCATAAATGTTTGCAAAAAGCGTGTCAGTCCAAACACGCCAGCATACCCAAATGTCTTTCAGTACAAACAAAAGGACCAGTTCATTTAGCTAACAATCTCGCTCTTAATACCAATTGAGAAAAATGGCCACACAGCTAAGCCTTTAAGAACAAACATAGGTAAGCTCTGCGTCACACTTACTTAACAGAACCTTATTTTTAAAAACAGCTGCCCTTTTATCACTCAAGTGGTAAACGATGTTCAGGGTGAATTGTTTCCATTTTGTCATTATCCCCGCCAACCAACTGAAGTCCCATCAATGTATAGCTTTATATTACCTTCGTATCCTCAACAGTTAGATCTAATTCCACATCAGCTCCATGCTTGACTAGTTAATTCTCACTCTCCCCATGTGCCAGACGATGTTTGTGAGCAGCTTCACTCTTTATGCGGCTTGTTTTATCCATAAAATTTAGAAATGCAAAGCTGAAAATAAATCAAACTGTGAGCACTTGTACAATGAAATGTCATGTGGAGTTTCTCTCCACTGCTGTACATCTTGTTTGAATATGTTTATTATCATTTGTAACAAAATATTGATTTGATGGAAATAAAGGTTTGCTGCAATTTTTCAGCTCCGCACACGTGAGGCGAAGGCAGCATCTGCGAGCACATTTCTGCACTCTTTCTACTCAACTGGATGAGAAAACAGTTGCACGTTGAGATGTTGCTTTATACGAGAAAACGCTCTCTGTGATGTGAAAATGCAGATGTACTGAACCATTTCCACAAGGACCTACGTAAATTAAGACAGAGCACAAAGTTTTGATGCTTGAGGCAAGACATATTTTTAATTAACCTAACAGATGTCACAATGAAGTTCCCCAATTGATTACTTCCATATTTAAACATGAATAAAATGTCATGTTTAAATATGGAACATAGCTAAGTGAACAGGAAATGAGAGACATTAAATTCCAAAAGAAATGCTGTAAAATAAGCACATTAATTTGTATTTTGTGATATTTATTTCCATTTCCCTGAAAGAAGATTTATTCTCAAAGCTAAATATGGAAGAGCGTGGAGAAGAGAAAAAGAGAAAACAAACAAAAAAGTTCCTACCTGCCGTTTCCTGCCTTCAAAGTGACCTATTAATGCTCATTTCCTGCTCTATATTTTTGTTCTTGGACTCGACTAAAGCACATTTGTGTGGGTCAAAGTTCAAACTAATCCTGGGTTATCTCATACTGTGCTATAACTACCCTTCACAAACAGAAGGATTTAACTGCAGATGGATGGGGCCGCTATGCTCAAAGCTTAAACTGTGTGCCTGAGATGACAATATTAATAATATCCGCACTCTCTGACACCACAAAGATCTAAAGCTTTTGATTTGTCAGCCTTTTTTGTATAAATGCTGACCATGATTTGAAACTACGGTCATTGTAGCAGCAGGAAATACCAAAAAACAAAAGAGGTCCACTTTAAAATGTCACTAATGGACATGAAAACAGTTTCAAAAAGAAAAAAAAAGCTTATTATTAAAGGCAAAATCACCAAAAACAGCAATCTGATGATTTTCCTTTGTTTTTTGGTTTGTTTTGTATTTTTATCAGATGTAGGAATGACCCTCCTTTTCATGTCTGACCTTATATAACGTTAAGGGCAGTCTCAATTTAAAATAATAATTTGCAATGTGACCGGTAACATCTCTATTACTAGCTATTAATATATAAAGCAACACCGTTGTACTCAATTGCCGTCCAAAATACTCATAAATATTTGATATTGTGGAGATCCCACCAGATATCCCTGTTTCCAAGAGGAGTCTGCTAAGGTAAGAGACATCAAAGACAGTGTCAAAGAAATGAGTCAAATATGTTTCAAGAAATGCTCTGAAAGGGAATATGTGAAAGTTTAAAAAGGTGGAGCTGTTTGATCTGTATAGAGCAAAAAAAAAAAAAAAAGCCAAATGCAGAGGAGACAAGCTTACTGTAGTAGCCCCCAGTGCTGACCCAGAAGTGGAAAGTCATATCTCATGGGACTGATGTCAATGCAGCCTTGTGTTGTGCCTAAGTACCAATTGATTTTTGCAATGACACATGGCCCTGCACCACTATTATGTGGCCTGAGTAACCCGCTCAATTCATTAAAACACCATAATTCTTTATAAAGGACTTAAATGAGCGAGAATTTGCAACAGCATTTTGAGTTTTACAGTTTTTACAGAGATGACGTTAAAATGTTAACAGAATTCTTATACTTACTTTTAGTTAGTAAGCCTATGAAAAGTCTTAGATTTTAATACAGTAAAACAGAACTAAACACGGTTGTAGTGGTATCTGGTGGCAAACCTTACTCCATAGTTCCCTTGTGACTTTAATGACTTTCAGTTAGAGTTTGCTTTGGTTTAGCCAACAAAACTATTCGATTAGGTTAAAAAGAACCATTACCCACATATTATAAAGTCTGTCTGACAGAAAGTCATGTAGGCTTGTGCCATATTCCTCTATGCTCATCTGGAAGAAGGGTCTTTATAACAGCCTTGAAGTTTCAAAGTTTTCTTCTTTATTTATTCATTTATTTCTTTTTTGCCATTGTTTGTTAAGGATGTTTTGTCTTTTAAAACCTCCCCACAGCACCTTTAAGTAGACCAAAGGCACATCGAAATGCAGCCATCACGCATGAAAACTTGACACAATTCTTATTTTATTAATTCTCACTTCTTTAGGTGACTTTATCAGGTCGCAGGATAGAGGCTGCAGTTAACATATGAAATGGATTCTCTTACGCACCACTGATGAAATGAATCAAGCAAAGCCAGCCAGAGCAATACACAGACTAGACAGTCACAGTCACAATTCATTTTACTGGTGCAGATACACCTCGCAGTCAGTCTCTTCAGTGCCACACTATTATAAGAAAAAATGAGGATGTCACAAATGATAAGCAATGTTTGGACCCATGACCTCCAGGATAACAGCAAAAATGTGACAGCTGCTTGAAGAAGCAATCAGTTATTGTTTGGAGTACCAGCTGGATCAAACAACAAAAATCCACCCGCGGCACCGACGTCATTCCCAGGTTTGGCATGTGGCTTTATTAAAACAATAAGAAAGGAGCAAAAGGAAATTTTAAGAATTTGAATGAAAACAGAAACACAACAGGCACAAAAGAGGTTCAAAAAATCTAAAAGGTCTGTACCGCTTCAAACAAGCTCGGAAAACAAATAAATATGACAACAACAATAAAAAAAATGTAACAGTCATTACCACAGCAGGATCACTGTAGAGGGACGCTAGATTAATACACAGTTTAGTAGAACAATACACAGCTGGCTATTGAAACGCATAGCCGTATATCTGACATGTCTACCTTTAAGCATATCAACCACAGCAGGAGAACTAAACCTGCTCAGTGGAGACCTTTAATTGAATCCATCCAAGGATCCCTGTAGAGGTGCCTTTATGCTGTCCTTTTCATTAACATTTAAAACCATGGCCATCTGTAGACTTACAGTCCTGAGCAAAATTGTCACAACGTTATTGTTAGACAAAATAATAGAAGCATCTTTCACTACGAGCCAAAAAGTTCATTGGCGATCATGGAAATCTGAGCCTGAAAAAAACAAGAAAAATCTAGAAAAAAAATATAATGTAGGAGTTTATTATTTGAATTCGCCAAAATGATTGTTTTGGGGTTGTTGTTTTTTTTCAATTCCAGCATTATAAGATTAGCTAGTCATATATGTTGCTTCCTGAAGGCAAAGCAGGCAGACGTGGCTTTGCAAATCTATTCAGGTGTGAACATTTTTTCTCCCTTTCTTTTAACATGACCTGAAGTTCAGAAGGTCACAATTGACCTTATTTCTCGACCAGCCCTCCGCTCTTAACCAAGCGCAGCCTTCCAATCCCATTACTTTTTTTTTTTTAATGCTAAGTCTGGAAACAAACCGTCTTATAAAACACTGATTACATCTGTGTGTTCTGGTAATTACTTTTCATGACTTTCCCCCTCAAGACGTAGCATACAATCTGTGCTGACCTGCCAAATTACCACTGTAATGCCCTGCTCTCCAATTAGTGTTCAAAAGATTACCTCTAAGACTAATAATGGTATACACGGTTTAAAAATAAATCTTGGGAGACAGCGTATATTTTAATTAATCAAAGTCAAACAAAAGCACTATTAGTTTCACAGCTTAGAAAATGGCTAAATGAGTCTGCGAACTCAAAAAACCCTTACATAAAAAACCCCAAACTGATAAATGATTAAAAAGTTGTTACCAGAAGACTACTTGTATATATGACTTAAAGGAAATATCTACTTGTAGGTGAGCTAAACGAACATAAATAATTAAATAAAAACGTGTGAGTGCTTGGATTGCTGACTGCTAAATGCTAGAGGTTAATACATCAATATAGCCCCTAGTTATATGACTCATACATCATCAGTCCTACCTCTCTGCTATTGACAAATATGTTGGATGTGTGCAGTAACCTTGACTTTCTCTACAAATTCTCCTCTGTTGTAACCCTTGAGGCAAAATAAATAATTGGTAGCCCTGACGGTGTTTAGCATGTCACTAACAAATACACAGACATGTGTCCATTTGGTTCAAATCAACAGCAAAAAACACTGAGTTCAAAGCCATCATTCTCCCCGTGGATGTTTTCCCCAGAAACTGCATTCCACTCACTCACCACTAAAAGATGGGATGTTTTTTGGGGGGGCAATGATGGAGAAAAGAAAAGGCGGAAAAGGCAAGTTTTATAATGCATGCCTTCCTGCGTGTGATGTCTCTATGGTAAAGTCAAAGCCCTGAATTTCCCCTCTCACGGCTCTCATTAAGGCAGTGGTGTCAGGCAGTGGCAGGGAAGAAGGATGATTTTATCAGTGATTTAATTAATCATCAAAACTCTCCTTCTCTACACATCGCTCTCTTCATTTGTCCATCCTTCTTGTCTATCACTGTTCCTTGAGCTTTTTTTTTAATATTGCAGATAAGCGAAAGGAAACGCGCACACACCTGCTCTTTCTAAGGCACTGCAACACAAGTCGCCTTGTCCTTTCTCTCAGTTCCCCTGACTTCAACTTGCTCCCTCCCAGACCAGGCAGCAAAAGTCCTCAAAAAAAAAAAAAAAGCAATGTCGCCACTATTCAGGGGGAAGCGGAGGAGGCAAATCCAGTGAATTACCTCCACAAAAGGACAACTGTCTCTCAGCCTGCTTCAGAACTAAAAAAGATAATAACCCAGTTCAACAGCTAAGCTCTTCCTTCCTCCTTTAAGTCTCTCAGTTTCTAACATTCTTAGCACACACAGAGCCACTGCCGGGACGAATTAACGCTTCAGTATTTGGCAGGACTGAGCAGACCTCCAGAATACCATGCTTTGAACCAAGACACCCCTTTTGTTTCAGAGTCTCCGGCAGGATGAAACTGACAGGAGAAAAAAGAAAAAAGAAAAGAAATGTTTTTTTGTTTATCTCTTACCTGGTATTGAGGCTCAGAGCTGGACAGAGAAGCAGTAAGCAAATAGCTTGGATGAATTTCATAGCTGTCTCACACTCCCGTTCCTTCTCCCTTCTTGGATGATTTTTTCCTTTCCCCCGTGCCTCTCTCCCTCGCTCTCTAGCTCTCCCACTGGCTGCCTGGGTTTTTTTAGCGCACTCTCATCCACACACGCACCCAGACACACAAGCGGCGAGGCAGACAGATGCAACACAGTGGCTCGGCGAGAGGGAGGATCTCTGGCTTTAAATAACACGGGGACACGGACCGACTTGGTAATGGAAAGGAGCGGGTGGGGCTGAAATCAAGAGAGGGAGATGTGGGAGTGATATGATGTCAGCGCCAGTGCAGCTATAGCTATTGGCGAAAGGCTTTCTTTTTTCTTTTTTTCGCATTGTTTGGTGTTGGTTGTTCCTGCAACAGTACACCTCTCCATTCATTGCGTTCTCTTACTTCCTTGCATTGTGATAGGTGGAGGTACGAGCCAAAACATTTAGTGGAAACAGGGAGCAAGCCAGGTCGTGGCTGCAAGTAACAGCAAAGTCACAGTTTAGTGAAGGTAAGGCATGAACAGATTTATAGAGCAATTATTAATGAAGCTCTGCACTTCAAGCAGAAATCAAGGTCTGGTACCAAATTTTAGTGAGCAAAAACGGAAAATGAAGACCTGAATAAACTGAAATAATAAACTCTGACGAAAAGATTTTTTTTTTTGCTTTATTACAGTATGTGTAATTTCAATGAAATGTTGATAGAAAACAAACTTTATAGAAAAGAATGTAAAACCTATGTAGAGGTAAAATACAAATCTTGGAAATGTCAAGGGGGGTTGTGTCTGAGTAACTTTAATAGTTAGCAAAGGAATAGTAAAAAGTGAAAACAGGAAATATTTCCTGCTTTTACATTTTATGCTTTCAAAGTAAAAGTTCTCCCTTACGACTCCACCCAACAGAGTTTAAAAGGTGCATTGTTTACTTTGAAAGAGAATGTTCTTGGTTTCTGGTTTGTGTTCTCCTTTTCACAGTTTTGGACATGAGTCGTAGTTTTAGAGTGTTTGCAGACAACCTCCATGTCCTCCATGCAAGCTATGGGTGACCGTGAGGATCTGCTAGTGAAAAATGAATCATAAGCAGGTTTTCGGTGCCGTATGCTACTTTGTTACATTGCAACCACCAGAAACTGTTTTCCAATCAGTTATTGAATACACATTGTTTCCTTTGCCTGTGGACTGCAGCCTTAGTCAGGCACAACACGGAGAAGAGGAGCTAAAGAAGAGGTGGGTTCCAAAGAAGCTTGCAGATGGCAGCAGCTGTACAAGTAGTAATATGCATGTCTTACATTTGCTTTGCCAGCTGATTCCGTAGCCATCAGCTGATCTGGGCTTTTGTCAGCTGGTATGGTTAGATTGCAGGCTCAGTATCTAAAGTAGCAAAGTTATCGCAATCCTCTGTGTTGTACATAATTTTATAACAACTTGTAAAATAACCAAATAAAAAAACAACAAAACTTTGTTAGCATAAGAAGCTGAAATAGAAATAAAGTTTATCCACTGTTGGAATACAAGATAATGTAGACCTTACAATATAATTGTTCAAAGTTAAACCAGATGTTGTCCAGTATGGCATGTAGGCTTGATTATTTAAATTAACCACACCTGAGCCCTAGGTCAGACCTGCACTAGGATAAGAAAAGATAGAAATGTGCTGTAATTAAATCATCTTCCCACCCCAGTCTCACTTGCCTTGCAGATCACTTTGATGCTTCAGGTTAACCTTGTGAAAGTTAGAGTAGCTCAAGAACAAAATGTTGAGCACTGAGAGGATGTTCAAAGTGAGATTCCGAGCCATGTAATACAGGTAGAATATTAAGCAGTCCATACAAAAGGTGGGGGTCACACACCATAGACATGATAAATGATTTCCATTACAGGTTTAATAGAGTTTGGAGTCTATTGTGCCCTAGTAGTAGCTCATTTTCCATACTGAAAGATTTCCAGCCATTTATTTGGCATAATTATAAGTTCATGCATGGAAACCCATAGTGACCAGTTGTAATGAGTCTGCTAGACCGCAGCTTGCTATGGTTACTGTGGAGAGCATCCCGTTGGACCTCCATAATCTGTCTCAATCATGTGTCACATCAGCCTGAAACTTGCAGTCCCACTGCTCTGAGCCAACCTGTTGAGCATCTTATCATAATGAAGAATAATTACCATAAAATGAGCATGAATTGTTGATATTATGCAAGATTACGTTTAGATAATTCCCATAGCTAAGCCTGAATGTCACATCAATTGATTTGTGTATTTTGTTTCCAAATGCTTCATTTGAATTTTGAATTTAGCCTAAATAGGATGCTTTGATTCAGTTGGAGCCAAGAACTGTTTAGTGTTTTTGTTTTTTTTGTTTGTTTTTGTAGGAATTCTGCTTGGATGAAAATACATTTTTGGAAACCGATAAATTGTTTGTTTATATAACACCTAAACAGCCATGATGACATCAGAAAATGCAGTTTGTTGTTATGATGTTAGTCCTAAAAGCAATTTGTACGGTACAAAAAAGTCTTTTTATGTTGGCACAATGATTTCTTTATATTTGCAAAACACAAAATCACTCCTGACATCAACCGATTTCGAGTGTTTTTCCTATAACCTGTGCTGCTTGGAATCCCGGGGATTCCAGCTGACTATGTTGCCTGAACTAAATAATTAAAAAGGTTACTGTGGAGCTCTGTAAGCCATGCAATATATTATTATAAGTGTATATTTTTCATCTTGCACTTTCTCCAATCTTGTAATATTGCCTACGTGCAAAATTCCAGTCATAAACACTCAGAGAGCAATATTGTAACACAAATCTTACACAAGCAATTTTAAAAATTCTGGCTACAAAGTAAAAGTAAATGTTAATATACCTCCGCCTCTTAATCCCACTGAGGTCACTGTTGAAATAATGATGAAAACTGGAATCTTTGAACTACTAATTGCTCAAAAACCAATGTGTGCTCTAGGTTTGTGTATCACTCTGTGAAACTTTTTAGACCTTCCTAGATGAAAGAATGAATGCTCAAAGGTTTTCTGTGATTTGGCTAAAAGTTAAAGGAGTTATAGTTGGAAATAGAGTAAGACTATACTTAGAGAAAATCCAGCCACAAATGCAAAGTGTTCTAAGTTTTGTTTTGTTTTTTAAAATAAAAGCACTTTGAGCGGCAGACATGTTTGTGAGTTTAGATCTTCAAATTAAACATAAAGTACAGGAAGACGTTATCTACCCACTGCCACTGAGCCTTGGGACTATGTGCTATTTACCTGAATTCTGAGCAAATTGTTGAAAAATGCAACAGATTCTGTTAGACTAACCAGCTGAATGGGCAAATGGGTTAAGCTCCTTGCTAAAGAGCATTTAATGTTGATATTGGCTCTTCAGGGATTGCACAATATAATAGCTTTTTTAGGGGTCCACATTTCCCCCATCCTTTTGCCTTCTGGTCACAAGCCTTATTCTTTACCTTCAGGCTACAGCAGTCCCAGCAGGCAGCATTTCCACTTGTCTTGCTATAACATATCCAAGGGCGGCGGTATTGACTGACAGTTGCTTCAGTAAATCAAGATATCCCTCTTCTAAACTGGCTAAAATAATGGTCTGTCAGCAGTGCTGTTGCTTTTACTGAAGACTGTTTACTTTCTGAAGAAGGAGTACCTCGTTGCTCTTCTTCTCTCCTCACACATGAATATTAACCTCAAAAATATAAGTTAGCAAGTACTGCAATCTCCATAGTCCATTATGTATGTTTACAGAGAGTTTGCAATGAGGAGAGAGCAAAAAAATCAGCATTCCCTTGCATAAATTTCCATCCTCAACATCTACAGTGCCATTCAACATTTTGTGTGGAAAAGGAAAGAGAAAACAAAAAGAGTGAGAGGAGTCTGGCAGCAAAGCTGAAGCTTAAGGCAGTTCCCTGTCAGTTGGTTTCTCTCTCTCAGTGCAGGAGTATGGAAATGTGCTTTCACAGAACTGGTGCTGAAATAAGCTCTGAACATCTTGTCTGAAATGTTTAGTTTGTCAGCACATGTTAACAACAAATAAATGGAGATAGCGGAATACACAGCCTTAATCTCAGTAAAGCCAAACAGCCATTGTTGGTTATACTACTAATAAACAAAAGGTAATACAGCTTCCTGTATGTTACAGTACAAAAAACACCCAAACAAACAAACAAACAAATAGAGCAGCGATCTATTAACCCTTAACATCAAAATCCAAGAGGAGGATCAGAGAAGTTCCCGCTGTGTGTTGGATCTGAAGACTGAAGTATAAGGAAGAATAACGTGTTGTAACTGATTACCGTGCCTTAGAAAATGCTGCAGAGAGCCTTGAGACTCTTTGTAGTTCTTGCTGTTTTTACATTCGGGTAAAATGACAAACAAAACAAGCCCAGTGTAGCCGTTTGGTTTCTAAATGCTCCTGCAAGTTTCAGCTTGCTTTAAGTTTTTGAAGTTTTTCTCCACCTGTCTGCCTCAGCGTTTTTTGCTTCGTGCTAAGAAGCAAGAATAAAAAAATGTCTCTGTTTTCCAGAAAATTCTGCAGTGATTTCTTCAGAGACTTTCAGAGAGCCATGCTTCACAGGCCATTTGTATAGCGGACCAACATTTCAAAATCAGTTGACTGCCACTGTAAGAACAGCTCGTCGACAGCTTATAGTCAGAGTAGACTGGATGCAGACCTCTGAATCTAGCCACTCCAGTGAGTTGACTGATTTGTCTGGCATGTGACACGAAACAGCTGTTTCTCAGTTTAAAAAGCAAATGGCTCAGTGACTGCTCTGGCACTAAAGATTAGCCAATCGGAGCCATGGGCAGGACTAACACTGTTGTCAAGCTGTGCACCAAGAGAGATAACAAAAGAAAAAAAGAAGACAGCATAGTTTACTTTTCCATTCTCCTAAAACGAAGACAAAACCAGTATGTTGGCAAGGCTTAAAATGACATTGGACCGAGGCGGATACGTTGGTCTACAGTGATTGTTTAAAAGAAATCAAATCCCCTCCCCTGCGGAAATCAAGTCAAGACAATGTCAGATTATAGATTGAATCAGATTGTAATAAGTCTGATATCAGGCGGGAAAGAAGGAGACGAAAAAAATCTGCTGGCACAACCAGACGTAACACAATGCAACAACCACAACAATTTAATTATGTCAACATTTTTTCGGCCTTTTTAAGGAATATCTCAATTCATTTAAATGGCTGCTGCTGAGGAGAAAAGTTAAAATGCACAATGAGTATGAAAAGGAAATGAATCAGGTAGAAAAGGTAATGAATGCCAAGCAAGAGACGAATCAGGTTCTTAACGCACTAAGACTCCCCTCTGCAAAACAAACAAACACAGAGTATTAACTAATAAATATCTTATTTTTCAGGAAATCTCACAATATTTTGAAGATATTGTTTAAGCCAGTCAAAGATGCCAAGGCTGAGATACCAAACATGCCAACCTGAATCATAGTTTTCCCTATGACTCAGGTTGCCATGCTCCTACAAAATTTCTGATGCAATAAGGTAGCCCGTGCATCTTTGTTTTGAATATTTCAGTCAGTATGAAGGTTCTTGGAATAACCTACGGTAACATTTAGTGTATTATAAAGAAGCATGTGGGTTCAGACTGGTTCTCTTTAGACATATGAACCACTAGGGAATTATGGTCACTGGGTGTGAAGGTAAAACAAAGGATAGACTTTCACTTGATAAAGAAGCCTGGTGATGGGAGAAAAATGTCTGAGCTCTGTGCATTATTTCTCCAACTTTAGGATGTTGTCACTGAGGGGAAAATAGTCTTCGAGGCAACAGTCTCACAGCATCTGTGCTAATAGCTGCAGGACAGCTAAAGAGAGACGAACTGTCTATACAGGACACAAAACAGGCTACAAAAGTATAAAAACTGAAGTCAGTAGCAAGACACCCACCATCAACAGCAAGGCGCCAGAACAGCCACCCACATTTAAAGCTGGTAAACTGGCAGGACACCAACATGACACTGTAGCAAGATGCCAGGACACCCACTTTAAGCAGTAAGACAGTAGGACATTCATGTTCAGTAACAATGCAGCCACGGATTTGTATTACTGTACTGACAAAGGACAGGATATTTTAAAATCATGCACAATTCAAGCCAATAAGGAGAACCTTAGTTATTGTAGTCCAGCTTTGTTTGCTCCGGTGCTTTGTTTTGTTCCAGCAAGACCTCCCAGAGCAGAGCCTTGGCCTTAAACCATGGTGATGCTGCCACTGGAGAGGAGCATTTGTGGGGGGATTGTGCCTTGGTTTATTGCGATTCTGCGAGGTTGTTAGCCAGAGAGCTGCTTACCCCGCATCCTCAGAGTGAAGGGAGAGGAAAAAAATGGCTAAAAGAATTTCCTTTAAATTATTCACCCATGTGATCATTGTGCGAAGACTATTATTAAGTTAATTAAGTATAATCAAGTATAATTAAGTACTGATTATACTTTACATTTTAGAGCTTTAGCTGATAATACTACTTTGAGCAGCAGTAGAACACTAACATCAGCAAATTACATGCATTTAATTTTCAGTACTTGGTATAGTGTGGGCAAAACTTTATAATAATAATAGATGGAAGTAAAGTTAGCGCTGAAGGAAAGACTACGGGAAGAAATAAAAAGAACATTTTACTTGCATGCAGGAATGTTGTCATAAGATGGAATGAAAGAGACTGAGATGAGAGATATACAATTTGCATGTTTCAACTAAAACAGTACTCACTTTGTCCAAAGCCTTTTGGTCTTAGGAGGAGTAAAGGGATGACCTTGTGCAGCTTGATAGTTGCTGTACCATATTTTCCACACAGCCAACAAATATATATATATGTAAATAATATATATATATATATCACTTTGGTGTACCGCTGGTCTGTTAAACGTGCTATACGTGCTATGCAAATAAAGTTGTATTGTATTGTATATATATGCAGCTCTAGAAATGTATCGATTTCTCAGTTGTGTAGCATTATCAGAGGTGTACTGTGTGAGTTTTATTTTGATTGGTTTTTTAGCATTACATGAACATTTCTGGGACTGATTTATTTGTCTACCATTTTACCATCTCTCATTCTCAGTGGAATAGACTCTGACCTTTACAAGAAGTCTAGACAAGGCAAATATTGGGCTATAAAGGACTGTGTAGAATTTGTCTTCATGAACAACATTGGTTTGAAATGATTGTAATGTGTCGTCTGATTTAACAATAGACTCTTGGAAGTGTGGTATAGTCATTATTTTTGTGCAAAGTTTACAAAAACTACTGATCATCTCACATTCTTGATGAGTGTTAATCTCCAAAACTCATCACAATGTTTCCATTAATAAAAAAGCATCGCCCAGATTGTGTTTATTCCCCCATATTTCATGTAGATACAAACCTTTCAGTTTGCACATAATGACAGCAGTTTCAATTTCAAATTGAAAATAGGGGGGGGGGGGGATCCCATCTGTCACACTCCAAAATATAAATTGGATACACAGAGAATTGTGTGAGATTGGATTTGTGAATGCATATGATATTGATTTGAACACCTAGTTTGCGATGAAATGTCCCTCTTGGTAGAGCTCTTGCTGTAAAAAAATAAAAACAATAAAATAAAATAAAATAAAATAATAACAGAACTTCACATTCCTTCTGAGTAATTCCGGTGATATCTTCACTCCACTGTGCCATCACATGGGTGGGTGTTCGTAATACACTACTCTGGAGAGGAGGGAACAGTGAAGTACAGGAATACAAACTGAGCTGTCTGGAGCGGAAGGATTAACGATGCTCATAATTCAGAGGCAAGCGGCTTTTTGAATTTACTGGTGGATTTTTACTGCCACCTTCAGGTCGAAGCTTTAACTGCAAATAATGCCTGGACTTGTACCTTAGAAAGAGTATTCAACTACCACTATAAAAAATGAGGGTGAAACTGTACAAATTTAAATAAAAATGGTACCAATATCAACCGTGCTATTTACTTTATTAATATTGCTCTTATTGTTTGTGCATTCTTGTTTATTTATTCATTTATTTATTAAAATACTGAGTTCTCTCTAATAGTTGGTGAGGCGTCTTTAAGATTTCATGCAGTTGGTTCTGTTACACAGCTGCTGCCTGACCTGGATATACAAAATGCTGCAGAGTGCCCTATTAACACCATTTTGTTGTTATTTCAGCCATATTCAAAAATAAATTCAAGTTTGTTTTAAATGCTTTTTTTTGTAGTCTAATTATTTGCAAATTACAATATATATATATATATATATATATATATATATATATATATATATATATATATATATGTATATATATATATATATATATATATATATATATATACATAAATGGTCTCATTTGCTTAATTCCACTCTTAAACACAAACTGATTAGATGCAGTTTCGGACCACAGTCATGGAAGAGCAACATGGACAGAAGGAATCATTAGGATTACACTTGAATGGCCTGTTTAAAGCCCATGCATACATAATGAACAATGAAATGGGCAAATGAGAAAAGAAAGGGTCAAAAAATGTGACCCAACAGCTGTTGTCTGCAGGAGGAAAAGGTACCACGGGGGGACGCACAGCTAATAAAGGATTCACATAAATAACCGCAGGAAGAGCTAGGGCTGCAACATAAACACAGGCCTCCAGTCAGTCAACCGCAGCACTAGCCGGGAGGACATAAACATGCAGGTTTATCGGTGCATCTCTGAGGCAGCTGCACCACTTGACAAAATGATAAAGGCTGACAAAGTGCAGCTGTGCCGCCAGTAGGGAAGATAAAAGACTCCGCCGATGGGAGCCAACAGTTATAACCAGCAGAACCGAGTTAATATGCTGAGGTGATTTTAACTTGTGATTGTTTTTGTCAGATTCTGTTGTTGATGGTAGCACGGGGGGAGCGCCAAGTGTGTCTACTGGGAGCTTTCTTCAAAGACAAACTGAAAGAAACCAAAACCACTGGGAACATGAAGGCTCTCTCCTGAATAAGTATTTCGACAGCCTGAGTTGTGCTC
Source organism: Perissodus microlepis (assembly GCF_051167445.1). NCBI lineage: Eukaryota > Metazoa > Chordata > Actinopteri > Cichliformes > Cichlidae > Perissodus > Perissodus microlepis. Next base: position 31,038,870 of record NC_140461.1, read on the forward strand.
CTATGTGTCTTGCAGTCTAATATATCATTCTCTTTGGTGATGGATGCTAAATGACCAGCAGCTTCTCGGGATGCATGAGAAATAGATTTTACAGTGTCTATCTGTATATTTGTCCAGACTGAAAAAATGATACCAAGTACTGCAATAACACACTTAATATCATTTCTTTACTTCAGCTGTTTTCAACTTTTTCAGTTAAAAATTAAAAGTGCTTCACAGATATATATATATATATATATATATATATATATACACACACACACACACACACACACACACATATATATATAGGCCCTGGAAAACATGAGTACTGTAACTAGGTTGGTTAAGCATTTGACCCTTGCAACCAAGGTCAAGGTTGGCCTTGGAAAAAGTATGTCAAGAAACCATATTGTGTGTAATATATCATATGAAAGAGCATTTAGAGAGCTGTACCACATGCTTTTTATTCATCTAGAGTGGAGCTCCCAGAGTGCTCTTGTTTCCAATAAAACACATTTCAGTTGTATTTAATTACACAGGAACTACACTTATTTATGGGTCTTACGAGGCAAATAGTGAAAATACAACAGAGGGATTAAAAACATATCCACATAATGAATAAATGAAGGAGAAAAACACAAACAATTGCAGCAGCACAATTCATTTGCCACACCTATCATCATGCTTCGGTACTAGAATGGCATGTAAACCAAATTCACATGTTTTTTTGGTTATTTTGAGTATTATATTTATACAATCGACTCTGTATGACAAGGTTTCTTGCCACAGGCGAGAAGCTCGGATTTCTCATTAAAGAAAAGGAAAGCACACACCAACATAATTCTGACTGTTATCTGACTGTCTTGACAACCTACTGCTGTGTGGCTATGGCAGGTCTGACTAAATCTGGGCTTGGCCCTCCAGGGTCCCACACAGCTGAACTGTTCAGAAAGCATGCAGTTGCCTACCATGGTTCTCCTGAGGAATCACGGGCCCATTTTCTGATGTGGGGGGAGGAATACTTAGAGCAAGTATCCCAAAGCAGTTGTCACATAATTCAGTTGGTGTAAGATACTGATGGTGGCTTGCAGCTCTACCTCAACCATGCCTTTTTCAAGAGTGATGAAGCATTACAAAAGCCCTTTGTTCCAACTAAGTAGACAGAAAAGAAGTCAGCAGTCCTGCCCTACTTCATCAACGTACTCAGCTTTGTTAAATCTTGGTTTAGCTCATGGATCAGCAGTCACACCTTGCAGGGCATTTGAGGTGCCTTTTCTTACTACTACAGGATTAGGCAGCGTGCTTTCTAAGACAAAGACTATAGTCATTTGAGCACAGTACTTTGTATTTTAGGTAGTATGAAGAAATATCCTCCTGAGAACCGAGGAAAAAAATCTTTGTGATTTGTGTGTCCGATAGGCTGTTTCTCAGGAGGATAAGTAAAAAACCTCTAATAATTAGCTTGAATTTATCAATTAATTTAATACAAAATATAATAAACATAAAAAGAAAAATTAAAAAATTAATGTACAATGTTTTTGGCAGACAGGATTTTTCAGGCTTCTTGGGGAACTTACCACAGTTTCTTTGCTGATTTAGACTGTCTCAACATCTTCTGTCTTCTCATGTAATCCCAGTCTGTGTCCATGATACTGAGATCAGCAACTATCCATACCATATGTTGCAGGACACCTTGTTCTTCTTGTCACTGTAGTTCCTTAAGATTCTGGCTGTATGTTTTTCAGTTGTTATCGTGTTGCATAATTCATTTGAATAGATTAGATGTCTCCCTGATGGTACAGTGGTAAAACTAAGTCAATATGTGAAATGCCTCGAACACTTACACTGCCATACTATAATCTACTGGCTCTGTTTTGGTGGAAAAGATTTGTCACAAGTGTAGCCACCAACTCACTGTACATTCTCATTTATGTATTTAACATTATTTATTTATTTATTTTAGCTTAGCAGAGTGCACTTTTGTCCACACTGCAGTGTCATAAGAAGCTACTAACCAGATAAGGAGCATTTTGCAGATGCCATAAGTTTTCCTCTAGCACCTCCATTAGGTGGTCATTTGTAGTTTTAAGTAAAAAATATTCATAGATTTCAATCACATTCTCAGCATAGAGCCTGAGAGCAAAACTGCAGCAATAACATGCTGACCTAAACTGGACACACCATATCCTGTCACTGCAGCAACCAAAACCATCCAGTTTAAACTACAAATATTTAGAAAAAGAAAGACAGTCCATATATAGCACATGCTACAATTCAGTAACAGGGCTTGACTTACACACCATATTATATACAACATGTATCTTGTGGATAATACCACCTTTTCCACTGCTGCAATGATGAAAGCCAGCACATGCCTGTATTTTGAAAATGACAATGGACATTTGGAGGGTGAAAGACAAAAGATATTTATGTAATTTTGCCTCTGTACGGCACTACAGTGGATTTGAAATCAGACAAGATGTGACTGTGCTGTGTGATATGAAGTGTAGACTTTCAGCTCTTTTTGCATTAACTGCTAAAAAATTGCTGCCACAACACTTCTGCCAATCAACAAGGTTTTGACAATGAAAATATGATTACTTATAAACAGTGTTAGTCAAGTTACTTGAAAAAAGTAATCAGTAACTAATTACTGATTTCTTCTCCCAAAAAGTAATCCCGTTACTTTACTGATTACTTCAATTCAATTCAATTCAATTTTATTTATATAGCGCCAAATCACAACAAAAGTCGCCTCAAGGCGCTTCATAGATACAGAGAAAAACCCAACAATCATATGACCCCCTATGAGCAAGCACTTTGGCGACAGTGGGAAGGAAAAACTCCCTTTTAACAGGAAGAAACCTCCGGCAGAACCAGGCTCAGGGAGGGGCGGCCATCTGCTGCGACCGGTTGGGGTGAGAGAAGGAAGACAGGATAAAAGACATGCTGTGGAAGAGAGACAGAGGTTAATAACAGATATGATTCAATGCAGAGAGGTCTATTAATACATAGTGAGTGAGAAAGGTGACTGGAAAGGAAAAACTCAATGCATCTTGGGAATCCCCCGGCAGCCTACGTCTATTGCAGCATAACTAAGGGAGGATTCAGGGTCACCTGGTCCAGCCCTAACTATATGCTTTAGCAAAAAGGAAAGTTTTAAGCCTAATCTTGAAAGTAGAGATAGTTTCTGTCTCCCGAATCCAAACTGGAAGCTGGTTCCACAGAAGAGGGGCCTGAAAACTGAAGGCTCTGCCTCCCATTCTACTTTTAAATACTCTAGGAACAACAAGTAGGCCTGCAGAGCGAGAGCGAAGTGCTCTAATAGGGTGATATGGTACTACAAGGTCATTAAGATAAGATGGGGCCTGATTATTTAAGACCTTGTATGTGAGGAGCAGGATTTTGAATTCAATTCTGGATTTAACAGGAAGCCAATGAAGGGAAGCCAAAACAGGAGAAATATGCTCTCTCCTTCTAGTCCCTGTCAGTACTCTTGCTGCAGCATTTTGGATTAGCTGAAGGCTTTTCAGTGAGTTTTTTGGACATCCTAATAATAATGAATTACAGTAGTCCAGCCTGGAAGTAATAAATGCATGAACTAGTTTTTCAGCGTCACTCTGAGACAGGATATTTCTAATTTTAGAGATGTTGCGCAAATGGAAGAAAGCAGTCTTACATATTTGTTTAATATGTGCGTTGAAGGACATGTCCTGGTCAAAAATGACTCCAAGGTTCCTCACAGCGTTACTGGAGGCCAAGGTAATGCCATCCAGAGTATGAATCTGGTTAGATACCATATTTCTAAGATTTTCAGGGCCGAGTACAATAACCTCAGTTTTATCTGAATTAAGAAGCAGAAAGTTAGCGGCCATCCAGGTCTTTATGTCTTTAAGACATTCCTGCAGTTTAACTAATTGGTGTGTGTTATCTGGCTTCATGGACAGATAGAGCTGGGTGTCATCTGCATAGCAGTGAAAATGTATGCTATGTCTTCTAATGATGCTGCCTAAGGGAAGCATGTATAATGTAAACAGAATTGGTCCTAGCACTGAACCCTGTGGAACTCCATAATTAACCTCAGTGTGTGAAGAGGACTCTCCATTTACATGCACAAATTGGAGTCTATTAGATAGATATGATACAAACCACTGCAGTGCAGTACCTGTAATACCTACAGCATGTTCTAATCGCTCTAATAGGATATTATGGTCGACAGTATCGAACGCTGCACTGAGGTCTAGCAGGACAAGCACAGAGATGAGTCCACTGTCAGAGGCCATAAGAAGATCATTTGTAACCTTCACTAAAGCTGTTTCTGTGCTGTGATGAGCTCTGAAACCTGACTGAAACTCTTCAAATAAACCATTCCTCTGCAGATGATCTGTTAGCTGTTTGACAACTACTCTTTCAAGGATTTTTGATATGAAAGGAAGGTTGGAGATTGGCCTATAATTAGCTAAGACTGCTGGGTCTAGAGATGGCTTTTTGAGTAAAGGTTTAACCACAGCCAGCTTGAAGGCCTGTGGTACATAGCCGACCATTAGAGATAGGTTGATCATATTTAAGATCGAAGAATTAATCAATGGCAGGACTTCTTTGAGCAGTTTTGTAGGAATGGGGTCTAAAAGACACGTTGATGGTTTGGAGGAAGTAATTATTGAAGTTAACTCAGAAAGATCAATTGGAGAAAAAGAGTCTAACTTAACATCAATGGTACTAAGAGTAGCTGTAGATAATATTACATCTGTGGGATGATTACTGGTAATTTTTTCTCTAATGATAAAAATTGTATTTGTGAAGAAGTTCATGAAGTCATTACTAGTTAACGTTAAAGGGATGGTTGGCTCAACAGAGCTCTGACTCTTTGTCAGCCTGGCTACAGTGCTGAAGAGAAACCTGGGGTTGTTCTTATTTTCTTCAATCAGTGATGAATAGTAAGATGTTCTGGCTTTGCGGAGGGCTTTCTTATAAAGCAGCAAACTATTTCTCCAGGCTAAATGATGATCCTCTAAATTTGTGACACGCCATTTCCTCTCCAGATTACGAGTCATCTGCTTTAGGGTACGTGTTTGAGAATTATACCACGGAGTCAGGTACTTCTGATTAGAGACCTTAGTTTTCACTGGAGCTACAGTATCCAGAGTCGTACGTAGTGAGGAGGTGAAATTATTAACAAGATAATCAACCTCTGTTGGGGTAGCGTTCAGATAGCTGCTCTGCTCTGTGTTGGTACAGGGCATTGAAGATGATAACAGTGGGTGGATTATATTCTTAAACTTAGTTACAGCGCTTTCAGAAAGACATCTACTTTGATAAAATCTACTCTCCACCGCTGTGTAATCAATTATTGTAAATGTAAATGTTATCAGGAAATGATCAGACAGGAGAGGGTTTTCAGGAAACACTGTTAAATGTTCAGTTTCTATGCCATATGTTAAAACAAGATCTAGAGTGTGATTAAAGTGGTGGGTGGGTTCTTTTACATTTTGAGAGAAGCCAATTGAGTCTAATAACAGACCAAATGCCATGTTGAGGCTGTCATTTTTAGCATCTACATGGATGTTAAAATCACCCACAATAATTATTTTATTTGAGCTCAGAACTAAATTAGATATAAAGTCTGAGAAATCAGACAGAAACTCTGTGTAAGGCCCAGGTGGACGATAGATGATAACAAGTAAGACTGGTTTCTGAGTTTCACAGCTGGGGTGGACAATGTTAAGCATCAGGCTTTCAAATGAATTAAAAGTCTGTCTTGGTCTTTCATTAATTAATAGGCTGGTGTGAAAAATTGCTGCCACACCGCCCCCTCGGCCTGTGCTTCGAGGTTTCTGGTAGTTAGAATGACTCGGGGGTGTTGATTCATTTAAACTAACATAATCATCCTGCTGCAACCAGGTTTCTGTAAGGCAGAGTAAATCAATTTGTTGATCAATTATTAAGTCATGTACTAACAGAGACTTGGAGGAGAGAGACCTAATATTTAATAATCCACATTTCACTGTTTTACTCTTTGGTTCAGATGTGGATACTGTATTGTTCTTTCTTTTTGATTGTTTATGTTTAAGTTGTTTGTTGCTGGTTTTTAGTTTGTTTTTTGTCTTTTTGGAAGCTGACACAGTCTCTATGGAGATGGGTTTTTGGGGGGGTAGCAGGAGGAGAGAAGCTGCAGAGAGGCGTGTAAGACTGCAACTCTGCTTCCTGGTCCCAACTCTGGATAGTCATATTTTGGGGGGTTTAATAAATTTGTCCATATTTCTAGAAATGAGAGCTGCTCCATCCAAAGTGGGATGGATGCCGTCTCTCCTAACAAGACCAGGTTTCCTCCAGAAGGTTTGCCAATTATCTATGAAGCCCACATCGTTTCTGGGACACCACTCAGACAGCCAGCAATTTAAGGAGAACATGCGGCTAAACATGTCACTCCTGGTCTGATTGGGGAGGGGACCAGAGAAAACTACAGAGTCCGACATTGTTTTAGCAAAGTTGCACATCGATTCAATATTGATTTTAGTGACCTCCGATTGGCGTAACCGGGTGTCATTACTGCCGACGTGAATTATGATTTTACTGAATTTACGTTTACCCTTAGCCAGCAGTTTTAAATTTCCTTCAATGTCGCCTGCTCTGGCCCCTGGAAGACAATTGACTATGGTTGCCGGTGTCTCTAGCTTCACATGTCTGAGAACAGAATCACCAATTACCAGAGTTTGACCCCCGGCGGGTGTGTCACCGAGTGGGGAAAAACGGTTAGACACATGAACGGGTTGGTGGTGTACCTGGGGCTTCTGTTTAGGACTATGCTTCCTCCTCACCGTGACCCAGCCGCCCTCTTTCCCCAGCTGCTTGGGGTCTGCCGGGGAACAGCTAGCGGGGCCTACGCTATCTTCGGCTGCACCAGCTACAGGGGCCTGGCTAGCTACGGGTGAATGAAGGGTGCGAAGCCGAGTCTCCAATTCAGTAATCCTGGCCTCCAGAGCTGCAAATATGCTACATTTGTTACAGATATCATTACTGCTAAAGGAGGCCGAGGAGTAACTAAACATCTGACACAATGAGCAAGAAAGTGCAGGAGGGACAGGTGAAGTAGCCATGGTGCTAACGAGTCGGCTATGAGCTAAGCTAAGCTAGCGAAACAGTACAGAGACAGTGAGTGAATACTTTGGCTATAAATTAGGTAGTGAGTACACAGAAAGTGTGCTTCGGATGAAGCACGTGAAGATTATACTATGAAAGAAGAATGTATTTAAAAGTTGTTAATTAAATTGCTAAGCAAATAAGCTACTCAGAAACACCACTGTGTTTGAGCAGGAACAGGAAGTGATACTCTACCGCAGAGCGAGCGAACACCAAGTGAAATTACTTATTTTCGAAAGTAATTAGTTACTTAGTTACTTAGTTACTTTTTTAAAAAATCATTTACAACCTGAATAGGTAATAAAGCAATAGCTCTTTCAGCCCAAATCACTTTTTTCTGCATAATCCATCATATAAAATGTAATCAAATGAAAAAGTGTTTTTTTGAAACTAGTTTTATTAGTTTTAATCTTTTAACTTTATGCATCAAGCAAACATTAAATTATATTCAACATTCTCTGACTAGAAGAAATTTGTTTAACATTTAAACCTATTTTCTGCATATTCCAGCATATAAAATAAAATAATTTTTGTGTTTACACTCAGTCTTTCAAATAAATGCACGTAAAACACAGCAGAAAATCAATAAAATCAAAGACTCAGCGGTCCTGTTGCTCTATTTTCACCTGTATAGCAGGAGTGGGGCAGGCGGAGGTTTGCCCTGGTGCAGGTTTGTCGTAGCAGTCAGTGGAAGGATCTGGGAGTTTCACATTCCCGTGGCAGCGTACTGTCGGTGCTTGCTTGAAAGTTTAGGGGTTTTTTCGCTGTAAAAAGAAGTTTTCTTCCCACGCAGTGAACAGTGGACGCTAATGTTTTTGTCACTTTTTACAGAATCAAACTCAAAGTAAGGTCAGTACTTCCACGCGTTAAACACTGCACGCTCATACTCTTTGCTGCACTCGTTATATTATCCATTGTTGATCTGCACACAGCTGTTGCCAACGTCGCACTCGCTTAAATCATTGTCATGGGACACTCTCGCAAAAAAATCACGGTTTTAGTAACGCAGTAACGCAGCGTGCTTAGGGGAAAGTAACAGTAATCTAATTACCTTTTTTTACTTTACTCGTTACTTGAAAAAGGTAATCGGATTACAGTAACGCTCATCTCTGCTTATAAATAACCAATAGAAACACAGGAAATGGGAGCCTCAGCGAAAACAAACAAGAGAGTAAGGAGACCATGAAAAGCCACTCACTTAGACGCAGGTTTCCTCTAGTAGCAAACTAACTACTAGAAACAAATAACGGAAACATAGTGCACGTTCTGATGGAGGTGAGGGAGGAAGACACAGAGACTAAGTTGCCTATTCCCAGCCTCCATGCTCTGCCTTCCCTGGGTTTATATTTAATTCAGTTAATTTCACTTTTATTTGTATGGCACCAAATCAACAGACCAAAAGGTAAGTCCAACATTAAGAAACAAAACAGAGAATCTGAAAACAATAAAATGAATTAGTGCCTGACCAGTGTCAGGCACTTTTAGATCTTTTAGATCAGCTAAATTCTAATCTGACCTTTCTGTTGTTACCTTGCTGTAATTACATCCACGAAGGTGCCTCTTGAGTGTAGACTTTGCCAGTGATACTCATACAGTATCATGTCAAGACTATCAATAGTGTTCTTGATATTCTAACAATGAATAGGTGACCTCGCTGAATGCCAAATAAAAAAGGTTTTTAATAGTGGCAATTTGCAGTTTTTGGCCATCTTATTTCATCTAGCTATCTATTTATTTTTGAATAGCATTTTCCACACACAAGTGATATGCTATTGCTGATGTCACAGGCAACAAAAGCTAAATGGTAAATGGGCTGGTTCTACTCCGCGAGACAAATGCAAAGCATGAGGTCACAGATTGCTCTGAATGTTCACATAATAGGCAGACAATGAAAGAATGATTTTTTAAAGCTCATGCTCACCATATGGTGCTAGTGCTGTTCATGGCTTCCTATCTTTTACAAGCAATACAGCAGTGAAGTCTCTGTTAAAGTCCCTGTGTTTGGATACTTCAGATGTAAAGGCAAAGGAGACCATGTTACAGTGGGGCAAAAAAGTATTTAGGCAACCACCTATTGTGCAAGTTCTCCCACCTAAAAAGATGAGAGAGGCCTATAATTTTCATCACAGATATACCTCAGTGATGAGGGACAGAATGAGAAAAAAATGTCCGGAAAATGACATTGTCTGATTTTTAAAGAATTTATTTGCAAATTATGGTGGAAAATAAGTATTTGGTCACCTACAATCAAGCAAGATTTCTGGCTCTTCTGTAAGAGGTTCCTCTGTCCTCCACTCATTACCTGTATTAATCGCATCTGTTTGAACTCATCAGTATAAAAGACACCTGTCCACAACCTCAACCAAGCTGGGAAGACTGAATCTGCAATAGGTAAGCACCTTGGTGTGAAGAAGTCAAGGTGGGAGAAATTATTAGAAAATGGAAGACATACAAGACCACTGATAATCACCCTCAAATTCAGGCTCTATGCAAGATCTCACCCTGTGGGGTCAAAATGATCACAAGAACGGTGACAAAAACCCCAGAACAACATGGAGGGGCCTAGTGAATGACCTGCAGAGAGCTGGGACCAAAGTAACAAAGGCTGCCATTAGTAACACACTACGCCGCCAGGGACTCAAGTCCTGCAGTGCTAGACGTGTCCTCCCGCTTAAGCCAGTACATGTCGAGGCCCGTCTGAAGTTTGCTAGAGAGCATTTGGATGATCCGGAAGAATATTGGGAGAATATCATATGGTCAGATGAAACCAAAATAGAACTTTTTGATAAAAACTCTTCTTGTTGTGTTTGGAGGAGAAAGAATGCCATACCTACTGTGAAGCATGGGGGTGGAAACATCATGCTTTGGGGCTGTTTTTCTGCAAAGGGACCAGGATGACTGATCCGTGGAAAGGAATGAATGAATGGGGCCATGTATCGTGAGATTTTGAGTGAAAACCTTCCATCAGCAAGGGCATTGAAGATTAAACGTGGCTGGGTCTTTCAGCATGACAATGGAGTGACACATCAGTGTCCAATGTAGTGGTTTATGTGCAAGTATAGCATCAACACTGACACAAATACAAGAAAAGACCCTTTGAATAGCTATCCACTGTAATGATCACTATGCGTGAAAGGGTTAAAAATCAGACAGTTTGATTTTCTGGATTTTTTTTTCTAATTTTGTCTCTCATAGTTGAGTTATACCTATAATGAAAGGCCTCTCTCATCTTTTTAAGTGGGAAAACTTGCACAGTTGGTGGCTGACTAAATACTTTTTTGCCCCACTGTATGTGGATGCAGGTTGAGTGAAGAGTTTATTCTGTTTTAGTTGGTGGTGGCAGATTAGTGGACATGAAGACTGGAGTAGTGTCAGAGGGAGGCAGAAATGCAAATAGGAAGGACCCTGCTGATTGGCAGACTCAAACTCTGAACCTTCCTGCTATGAAAGAATGGGTCCTGACCACTGCACCACTGTGCCTCCCAGTTTAAAGAGCCTGAGGAATTTAATTGGAGATGGCTTTTAGGTATGTAGACTGTTTGCCAAGTAAGTGAAGATGGTAGCTGTGTCATACAAAACTACTATTTCTTCAAAAGAAGAAAAAGAAGTCCTTACATAGATGGCAGAGCTCCTTAAGTCAGTTTAGGATTACACGAAGACAGAAACAATAGAAGACAAAAACTATGGCAGTTTTTCCAAGTTGTTTTAAGACTACCCAACAAAACGTGACAGCATACCAAGCAGAATTGCATATTAATTTGATACTTGTACTTGCTGTTTCTGGACACTATGCAAAGGTTTCAGAAATAAAAAAGTTTAAAAAGTTCATTGCTAAGTTTGAAAGATTACCACATTTCCTTAAGAGCTAACAAAAGTCATTTAACACAGCAGCACAAAATGGACATTTTATTGTGTACACCACTTCAACTGCTCATGAAAACAAATATCTAATCATCCAATTGCATGGCAGCAACTTAGTGCATTAAGGCATGAAGGCATGGACTTACTTGCTGAAGGTCAGTTTAGAAGAAAGGTGATTTAAGTGACTTTGAATGTGGCATGTTTTTTGTGCCCGGTGGGCTAGTCTAAGTATTTCAGACACTGCTGATCTACTGGGATTTTCCCACATGGCCATTTCTAGGGCTTGCAGAGAATGGTCTGAAAAAAAAAGAAAATGTTCAGGGAGCGACAGTTTGCGGGGGAAAAAAAGCCCTGTTGATGCCAGAGGCCAGAGGAGAATGGCCAGACTGCTTCAAGCTGATAGGAAGGGTAGAGTTCACACGGGCTCACCAAAATTGGACAATAAAACGTCATCTGATCTTATAAGACTCGACCTCTGCTGCGATATTCAGATGGTAGGGTCAGAATTTGGCATAAACAACATGAAAGCATGGATCCATCCTGCCATGTGTCAGCTGTTAAGGCTGGTGCTGGGCGTGTCATAGTGTGGGGATATCTTCATAGCACACTAAGTGAGTATTGTTTCTGACATATATGAGTGGACAGCATTTATTTTTACGTTGTGACTAGTAATCTTTTTCTTTTTTACAACCTCTGTAATGAAGTTTGTAGAAATTTATAGAACATGAAGATATGAAAATATGGAACAACAAGGTAAACTTTCATAGCCCATCTTTGGGGGGAGTTGTACTATGACAACAGTAGCTAATGTTACCCAGCAGCATAGTTTGTGCAGATGGATACTCTGAGCACAGCAGTTTTCTTTTCCTAAAGCTTTATGAAGTCTCCTTCATATCTTGACCTTGATGCTTTCCACTGATGTCAAAGAAAATGATTAGAAAAAGAAATAATAAAGTTGTTGGGGGAATTTTTTAGTGACTTTTTGACTGTAACCTTATACCACCTAAGTTAGCTAGTTGATTCACTCAGCATTCAAATGGTTTCCCGGCTCAGAGCGTAGGGGCACCTTCAAACCTGAAAACAATGAGCAGCATTTTTCTCTGTTTTCTGAATTGAAACAGTGTACACCAGTGTGCAACAGTATGCAGTTAGCTTAGAAGCAGGCTTTCACTTCTTTGGCAAGCTTTTCAGCAGTGTCATCCAATCCCCAGTAATGTGTACATAAATCTTGCAATATTTAAACGGCAGCGTGCACAGTGAATCAGCTGGCATCTGGGCAACACATGGCTAACATGACAGTGTTCAATGCACCATGAACATACACATGCACAAAATACACGTAGTATGCAATTTCAATTGGCGTCACCTACTTGATGAAACTAGATACAATGAAATTAATTAATAATTGCCCTTTGGGGATAAATAAAGTGTTTTTTAAATAATAATAGATTGTATTTTATATAGCAGTTTTCGAGACCCTCAAAGCACTTTACAATTCCACTATTCATTCACTCACTGGTGGAGGCAAGCAACAGTTGTAGCCACAGCTGCCCTGGGGCAGACTGACAGAAGTGAGGCTGCCATATCGCACCATCGGCCCCTCTGGCCATCACCAGTAGGCGGTAGGTGAAGTGTTTTGCCCAAGGACACAACGACCAAGACAGACCGAGCTGGGGATCAAACCGGCAACCTTCTGGTTACAAGATGAGCTTCCCAACCCTCTGTACCACGGTCGCCCACGCGTATGAATTTGAAGTGTGAATAATACACTAACTGCTCCATAGTTATTTCATGTGTTATCACAAAGCAACTGCTGTGGACATTGTTGATTTTGGACATGATTTGGAGTGTATTCGAAGGAAAACAACTAGATGGTAGCCAAGATGCTTTGAGAACTGATACTGCACACTTAAAGATGTTTAGATTAAGGCCTCAGTTCCCCTGCAAAAATTCCTAACCTTACCTGTAAAAATGACAAACTGAGCATTTACCATACAGAAGGTGGCATTCCCAATCACCAATGTATTTCTGTTGATCTTTCCACAGTTTATCTAATCACAATAAAACACTGTGCCGCTGCAGCACCTCATCTCCTCTATCTCGCGTAGACACCGACACATAGCTTCACACACTACAAACATCTCCTCATCATCTGACTCTGTGTGAGAAGCTAAAACAGCATCCGCTCTCTGGAGAGTCCCATGTCAGCGCAACAAATTTGTATGCGCAGCAAACAGTGAAGAAGACTGTGCCAAATCAATACAAATTATGTGTTTAATAATGTTTCTGTGAGCAAAACACATTAAAATAAATATACAGCGCTCATTATTATGTTAAAATCAGCTATTGCTTTTAAACCGTGTTATTTATTCAGTATACAATGAATGCAGGAGTGAATGTGAGTGCAAATGGTTGTCTGTCCCTGTGTGTTAGCCCTGCGACAGACTGGCGACCTGTCCAGGGTGTACCCCGCCCCTCGCCCTATGACAGCTGGGATAGGCTCCATCAACCCCCGCAACCCTGAAAAGGATAAGCGCAAGCGAATGGATGGATATATATATTTTGTCAAGTTTCTATTAATATCTCTGCGCTCTCCTGGACAGTGACCTCACACACTGTACCTGAAGTCCTCTAAGGTCCTTCTCCCAGTTTTGGGGTTAAATTCCATAATGTTCCTTTTAGTTTTGTCTCTCATATAAAGATATTATTTTTTCACATCTGTTCCTGTTGTTCCTTCACTCTACAGAGGTACTTCTTCCCTCAGGGAACTGGCATTATCACATCTATCTGACGTGCCCTTTTCTTATCCTTGTCAACAACTGTTAGCTGGTTAGCCAGCTGCTTGTCTTGAGGTCCCGCAGGATCTTAATTCTCCTGCTGAACTACTTTCAGTGGTGTCTTCCATTGGGACTTAGGGAGTTCTAACCCATATTCCACACAGATGTTCCTGTACGCTATCCCAGCAACTCAGTTATGCTTGTCAGTATATGTTGTCCCAGCTTGCATCTTGCATTTAAACATAGAACCCACTTGACTAAGACTCGATTCTAGTAAATCTAAGCACAAAGGCAAGAAAAAATAGTGAACTGAGAGCATAATTTTACTAGAGAAAACTAATACTAGAGAAATACGCTGAAGCTGTACATTTTCTTTCATGTTAAGCAAGGTCACAGGAAATGGTGCATGACTGTCAAGCATGGATGGAGGACTCAGTTCACTGCTTACACAGTTGCAGACACACAATCACGCCTGTGCTCACTGGCATTCTCTCTAATTCCAAGGACAGGTGCTCTTCTTTCTTCGTACTGCCTCGCTGCAGAAAACGAAAAAAACAAACAAAAAAACATCTTCAGCAGATATGTCATGCTCATGCAGCACACACATAGGCTGTTCTTAGACATGCTCCCACTGTAGTCAGCACCATGCCAGAGGAATTTGGCCTGTTTTTGCTGTTCTGAGGGTTATTCACTGAACAAAAGTGCACGTGTCCTGGCATACATTTCTTAGCTGTTATTATATCAGCAGTGTCGGAGCTTTTGTTTTTGTCTCCGGCTGTGCAGCTGGTATGATTGTTTCAAATGATAGGACTAACAATGACAAAGTCATTGCTGGATAAAATGTGTGAGTAATGCTCTGTGAATATCTTGTTATTAATGCGTATGCTAAGTAGTTTCAGCGTTGTATTCATGTAAATACAAACAATAATGAATGGTGGACAATAAGGGTCTCGGTTTTAGGCTGGAGACAGCTGCAGATAAACGGACTTATTCATAGAAACAAGCATCTATATGCACAAGAAAAAAAAATCATAAATGAGACACAAAATTAGAAAAAGCTGTTCTGTAATTGTCATTACTGCTGTGATCCACAATGTGGTGCTCTTTCATAAGGTAAAGCAGCTCATTGCTTCTCTCAGTAGGATCCCCTTGATTTATAAAGGCACTGGCATTTTTAAATATATACTCAGTTGTTTTCACAGCTAATGTTAGTTGAAATCAATTTTCTCAGCTAATCATACCTGAAAAAGAAACCCTGCGTATCTCCTGTGATTATGGATATTACTTGTGTACACAAACCATTCACGCCCATCATATTAACATATTAAGAGCAATATGTTTTGGGATGTGGGTCGTTATATATGTCGTTATATAAAAAGACAAATGTCTTTTGGTTTTCATTTTAGTCCTTGTAGATGACTCATTGATTGTACCACTAACTTAATGAGAGGCTGCTATAAATTAAATCAAGCTGTGGCCTGTGTGATTTACAGTACCTTGTTTAGTGAGTCACTGTGGATTTTGCTATGATAATGGTTTGCAGTTTATCATAATGATTTGATAAACCATAAAGAAAAAGCAGAAGGATAATGGGAAATATTGTTCCTGTGGGAAGATTCACATCAGCTGTGTTACTTGGATGCTTTAACCTGGACGCTCTCTACCGTGATGCTTTCACAATCCCCACCCAGCTATTTATTCTGATCATTAGTCCTCAGTATATATGTTCCCCGATCAAAAATGCAAGCTAATGACAAATTTACTCTCATGGCCTTTGCGGCAACGCTGTGACAACCCTCATCAAACAGAAATGTGTCACATCCACTGAGTTCAAAATGCATCCATCTATGCAGACAAACTGTCAGAGCTAAAAAATGTTCTGCTGATCTTATAAAGACAACGGAATGTTTAATGCGCGCAAACCTTAAGTGATAAAGCGGACTCTTTATTGATCGTCACTTTGTATTTGACTGTCTTGAGAAACGCTTAATTGAACACTGGGAAACATTAGCCTCCTTACTTCATGCATATGTGACTGCCAATCATCCGTCTTCCTTTTATAGTGGTGCATCGTTGCCATTCTTCACACATTCTTAGTCACCATCTGTCAAAAAATGAATAATTGAGCATAATATCTTCTGCTGTTTAACATTTGCTTTACTTGTAGACTGACATTCCTTCGAGGGGTTGTCCTTGTGGGTTTTTTTTTATCTGTGCTTTGATACTATTAATGAACCACAATGAGAGGAGCTGCACTGGTGTTGTAAGCAGGTCAGATTTGTGTTCTGTAATGTGCGTTTATGCACTGATTGAACAGTTAGTCCTACTCCTACTCTGCAGCTCTGCACTCATATGTTGGCACATGTCTGTTAACGACATTTTATTCACCAGCATTTACTTAGCAACCTGACTCGTTCTGCTGGGAAAATGTGACTTTCAAATTTATGTCCACTAGCATCATCGCTATCAGCTGCTGATTTCAGCATGTCACTATTCCAGTTTTGTAGAAAATAAACATGAATGTGATGATGAGGAATAACCTAAAACAACAAGATTCTCACAAAAAGTGTCAGGTTTCCTCTTCTGTAATTTCTTATGGCATGTGTTTAAAGATAACGGTGACTTTAATTCCAAGAATTAAAAGTAGGTAAGTAGTAAGTAAATAAAGGTAAGTAATTATTAAAAGTAATTAAAGACATGTAATTAACCCATGTTCTAAACTGCCCTTTAAAAGAATGTTGGTATCACTTTAAAAACAAGTGTTTTGCCACATCTAACTTATGCTGAAAGATTTTGTTGATGACTAAAAAGCTCTGCATTACAAAACTGACATGATTGATGTGGTATTGGTGCAGAGCTGCTTATTTACACACCATCAAACATGAAACAAGAGTAGCATTCATTCTCAGTCATGCACCTGACCACTTAGCAAGTGCTGGCACCGTGTCCACTCTCTTCTAACGTTTTCTGTAGGGTAAGAATGATAGACGTTTACGTCAGCAGGATAAAATATCACCTCGCTAGCTATACAGTCAATTAGCTTATCAAAGGTTAATAATGAGTTAAGTATTACCCCAGATTTTTTTTGGCAAACGGTTGAAGGCTTTTAATGGTCACGATGATGAGGATGGGGAAGCTAAATATGCCAAACTCTGACTGGCTCTCATTAAAGCTTGGGAGAAAGTCTTTGATGTTTTCAGACTCAGTCACTTCAGTCAATATTAGAAGTAAATATCCCTCCTGCTGTTTCTATTGGATGCTTCTTGTATATTAATTTGTGCGCGCGCGCACACACACACACACGCACACACACACACACACACACACACACACACACACACACACACACACATATATATATATAAAAAAACACAGCTTTAAAGCTGCAAACAGAGGATGCCTGTTTCTTCTCTCAGGCCTCACATTTAACTTCTTGTTCACTGAGGCTCAGCGTTTAACTCATGGCCTACCACTTCCTAATCATCATGACTGAACATGACATAAATGAGTCAGTGTGACTCTTAAGGCGTTCAGGCTTCCACATATGCGGCACTGATTGCTAGCAGCAGAAGTCTCTTCACAGCTGACCACTCACGCTCTCTGAATAACTTGGTCCCTCGTTAGGATGTGATAGTTTTCCAGCAGAGGGAAACTTGGGGGCAAGCTGCTGCATGCATTTGGAGACCTTGTTGCGTAGGTCTAAAAATGCATCTGCACAGTCGTCATGATTTGGCATTAAATCCTCACTAATAAGTCTAATTGGAGAAAACTACCCTCAAACACTTTTAACACCAACCGACAGTTATTTTTTATTGCATTATGTCATTGACTGGAGATGTAATAAAAATGTAGACTAAGTTATGTCACATTGACCTATTTCCAGTGATTGCTATAAATTTATAAACTACTTCAGCTCTTACAAGATGAAATTGGAAAAAAGAAATCCCCTCCTTCTTCATGTTGAAATGTGTTAACAAGATATTCCTCTTTTATGGCTGTTAAAAAAAAGAAGACTGTGTGATATTAATATCAATGCAAATAGCAGCCCGGATTCCCAAAATGTTCCGCCACCTAAGTGTTGATGCAATGAAACTTAATTACTCCTCTTAAATGAAACATTAACAACAATCCCAGATTTTTTTACGGCTTTGTGGTATGGCTCAGGAGGAGGCAGTTAACTTGTAATTGGATGAGAAGTAGAGAGAGCCTTCCAGGTTGTATTTTCACCGTGTTTTGTAGATTTACCCATTCGATCATGCATGTGTAATGTACTGACAAGTGCTCGTCTTTACACGTAGCATAGTGTTACAAACAAATTGACAACAAAATGCTGCAGATGTGTGGAACTAGTTTTAAATGCAACTCAAGAATAATGTCTTTCATAAGTATTTTATTAACAAACTGACAATAGTGTCTCTAAGAGCATGTTTATGCAAATATAGTAGCATGAAAGCACAGATTTCATAGTTGTATTCAGTGATTCCCTTATTTGCAAAAACACATTATATCATTTTCTTATTGCCGCTGTAGCTTTTATGGTAAAGTCAACTATTTAACATGCTCATGCACAAACCCCAGAGCCCACAAAGCCTTGGCGCATGTGTTTACAAGCTTACAGCACAGCGGTTTTGTGTTTCTACGCAGTATCCACACAGTTTGTGAATTAAATATGCAGGGTTAAAAAGCATCAGCTCATCACTTTGCAACAAGCCCTCAGAGACAGAGCTGAGTCCTGCACTACTGTTGGTATTTTGGCCAAAATGTGAAATGTAGATCATCTAACACCTAGACTCAAGAAAAGAAGGTCGGTGACACTCATTACAAAAGTGAAAATCGCAAAACAGTGTGGGAAAGAAAATCATGATCATCACACTGGTTCAAAAGCGAATCTTTGGACTCACTGATCGCTGAAGTGTTATCCTAAAACAGCATCTGTCCAATCGGCAACCAAAGGCATAGCAGACCTGTACTTACACACATACTGAAGCAAACGGTGCTTCTTGTAGAAACAGCTTGAAAGGTGGTCTTTTTTCAGGTTTACCAAAAATAAAAGCACCAGAACAAAAGTGTACTATGGCAACACTGGTTGGTCCTCATAGTGCAGAAAAAGCTGTTTCTTTAGTAACACTGAAAGTGAAAGAATACTGTTCACAAGGTATCCAAGCTTCCAAGCTGCTATGTTCATGGATGTTGACTTTTTGCCAGGAACCTGCAGCTTTGGCCTCAGTCTTTTAGCACAACATTGTGCATACAGACATCAAACCATGTCAACACCCCAATTTTACTGGGTTAACAAATTCAGTCAACTAAAGACCCTATTAAATTAAACAGCTAGCTGACTGTAGCAAATCAAGTCTACCATCACTAAACATCCTGACAGTTATTGTCCTCCATTTGAAATAAAGAACCCATTTTTTCTCTGCAAAAATATCAGTTTCAACTGTGCAATCTGCCACAGTTATCACTGTTAACTTAAGGTAACTTAAGGTAAAGCTTGAAAGATGTAGCAGTATTAAGGGTGGGGTTTAAGCAAATGGCCACTGGTTTATCCCTACCCTCCTTAGGGAACCGGCCAGTCTGCCAGGCAACACCACAGACAGACTCTAATGCAACTGCAAGCTAAAGGAAAGCAATGGCAACATTTTTTCCTACGAAATTAATGTGCTGCCAACAGACGGTAGTACAGCCAAGTAGCTCATACAGTAACTTTGTGTCCTGCATCCCTTTAGAAGGACATTGCATTTATACAGATATTAATTTGTGTAGCAGAATCCTCTAATCACACACACATCTCTCTCTCTCTCTCTCTCTCTCTGTATATATACATATATATATATATATATATACACACACACACATATACATATATATATGTGTATATATATATATATATATATATATATATATATATATATATATATATATATATATACACAAAATTATTTTATTGTCTCAGGAACACTACCGTCTCTCACTAATTATAGGCTGTGAGCAACACAGTTCTTCTGCTAGGAGACAAGAATTCATAGCAGCATTGAATAGAAATGCAGATGTCATCAATCAGCTGTCCAATCTTTTTTTAAGTGGCCATAGTGGGTGTCACACTGATCAAACTATAAAAAAAAAAAGAAATTCATTCACCCTCCCTCCATGTCTGGTGGCTCTTATCCCAGATGTCCTCCAAATTTCTTCAGCACCACCTTTCATTTGGTTTTATTTCTTATATGGGACATAAGTCATTTCTTTTAGATTAGCTGCTAGTTGGCAAAATGAGCCATAAATTTATTTTATGTTGTATTGGTGCGGAGTGCGTCGCCTTTTCCAACTGTCTAAATAATTCTCTCTCCCTTCCGTATGCTTTATTGTACAGCCGAGATGTACCACCGTTGGCTGTCTACAGCTCCGTGTACCGCTGTTTGTCTAACAGATTTAAAGCAAAAGGGAGGTTGAGGCTCTGTTTTGAATCCACCGGCTGGCTAGGGTGGTGTCCTCATGTGTGCGTGGGCTCTCTTGGGTAATTTGCCTGCTTCCCACAGTCCAAAAACATGTTAGGGTTAACTGGTCGTTCTAAATCAGCCATAGGTGTGAACGTGAGTGCGAATCTCTGTGTTAGCACTTGCGACCTGTTCAGGATGTACAGTGACAGCTAGGATGGGCTCCAGCCTGACCCGAACAGAAAATTCAAGTATCTGAATGGAAACTATATCCTTTTCATACAGAATCAATGTATACAATAAATCATAAGTCTCCTTTTCTAACACTTACAGCATTTGTCACACGGTTCATTCAGTAGGAGCCCTTCATGTCCACCACCACTCCACTAAATCCTGAGCCTTCTAATCTCCCGTAAACACTCCCTGACTGTGGAGCCTCCTTGGCACTGCCAGCATGTGTGTTCCAGCTCCATATACCCATTAGCACCGTTAAGCCGCTGCTTCTTACCCCCAACTCTCAGTGCTCACAGCAAAGGTGAGTTTGTCTGATGATTACCTCACTTTGCATTGTGGGTGGCAATAATCCTCGACTTTGGCAAGGAATCCTGAAAACAGAAACTTATCCATCCCTATCCTCAAAAGTCTTAAGTTGCCTGTCATTACAGGAGAGATTTGCATATACTGCTAAAAATGAACTCCTATGTCCCTGTATTTTTTCCCCTCCTCCCCTTCATAACCAAAGCCTTCCTTTCCCCCATTATTTTCATCCATATTTTTAAATATATATTTTAACACTTCTCCCTCTCCAGCCTCCTCTTCTGTCACTACTACTCTGAATTTCTGCCTCTCACGCACCACCCTGTAATTCAGTTAACCAGATCATTCCGATCGTTCCATAAATAGGAAAAGTACGGTAAACAAAAATCAAAAGGAGATGCTGCCAGTGCAATCAGAGAACATTTCTCTCCATTTCTTTTCAACTCCCCTCGCTGCCTGTGCTCTGAGCCTCTCATTCTCCCAGAGCACTGCAGCTCCTCCTTCCACCTCTCTCATCAGCTGCCCCTCCCTCTTCCTCTCTGTCTCTGCTAGGTGCAGCATGTATGTGAGCGTGTGTGAGCCAGCAGAGCTGCCTGTGTGTTTACATGTCAGCCTATCAGTGCTGCCGGATTTAGCGCATCTGGAGAGGACGGAGGCATTTTCTCAAATGCCCCACAGACAAGGGATTCACATCTCGGCATATATCCCTCTTTCCCATTTGAATCTAGCCTGTCTTGAATCCTGCATCCCTGTCTCCATGCTTTTGGAGGCATTTTGAATTTCCTTGGCAACATGGAGCTGCCTGAATTAGAATTCTCTGCATGACAGTCCTGGTAAGTACTCTGTCTCTATGGTGGGCTTTGAGCACTGAGTCATTGGATCAGATTTATTATGGTGCAGTGGTGGGGCCAGAGGATCGCCAGGGAGCAAATTAATGTCAAGAATAAAACTGTGTATCATATGCAAATGTGGTGGGGGATATAAAGAATAAGAATTTTACTCTTAGGAGAACTCCAATTGTTATTTGTGCTTTGTCATTCAGATGGATTTCATTTTGCTGTTTTTCTGTTCAATCTGGGTTTGTACTGAGGGAACACACACACATATGGTGTGTGCTTATAACATCTCACTGTTCAATATGAAGCTCAGATATCTCCCATGGTGTGTGTATATGAATGTGTAGTGCACACTGAACACATTATACTCTGAGAGTTTGGATGGATCCATAAAAAAACAAAACCCCAAATCCAACTCACATGTCCTGGCTTCCTGGCTCTTTAGAGCACAAATAAAGGTGTGAATCTGAGCAATAGAGTGTGTGTTGTGCTCTGCCAGGTTGGTTTCTTGCTGCTTCCTAGTCTGCTCATTTGCATTCGTGTTCCTTCAAATGCCAATAAACTCATCCAGACTGACACTTACACATTCTCGGCAGCAGTTTGCTGTTGGCCATTTCCAGTGGCAAAAGAGGGATCCTATGCAGGTGCTTGATTTGCCACAGGTTACATTCAGCAGATGGATGGCAGGCAGTGTTGATGGAGAGGGTGGGCGTGGGATATGTGTGTGTGTGTGCGTGTGTGTGTGTGTGTGTGGGGGGGGGGTGACTTTGATAGATTATTTATGCAGGTCAAATGAACGATCGCTCGGTTTTAATTTTTATTGCCTGTTATATTTGCATCTTCGTAATCATGGCTGCAACGCTTCAGCAGGCAGACAGCAATGGTATGGGGGGGGGGGAACTCTTCCTCTCTGTTCTCAACAGTGCTAACAACCTCTCCAAGCCACAGACCCCCGACAATCTCTGAGTGATGGGCTGATAGGCTCTGCTCTTCACGTCAACATTTTATGAGCTAGACAAAGCTTTTAATTGGGTCCCTGTAATCAGGTTAGAGTGGCTGATTTGACTCTCTACTTTTGAGGTTGGGGGGGGGTTGATATTTATGCTTGTCACTGTGTGCACGTCCGCAGCTTCAAAGTATTCAAGCCTAATTTGATGAAGTGAAATAAGCGAGGCACGTTTAGGACTGAGATGTCTGATTATAGCTGGTGAACAGCTGGGTGATTGAATCTGTCACTGCTATTGTTCACACAGTTATTCAGCAATCCACGCCACATATTGTCAGTATCAGCTTGTTTTGTTTGCCAGAGTATGTAACTCTGTGTGACTGTGCTGTGAAATACACAGATTGCGTATCATATACGCTTACATTCTATCTGTATAGCAACACTTTAGTATTGTCCTGGATTCCAGTGAAATTAACAGTGATTGACAAATTTGCACATTTCAGAACTTTTTTGTAATACCTCAGTGCCTAAATTGTGAAGCCCAGATATGAAACAGCTGTAACTGTTAACTCTGTAGGCACCTGCGTGTGTCAGACTTGCTATTCAAACCATCTGAGTAATGGCCCAGGCTTTAATGAGAGACTCAATATTTCAGCCATAAAAAAATGGCAACACGACAAACCAGTGGAAGCCAGTGGCACTGAAATAATGTGTGCTTCTTTTCAAATTAGATGCTAGCTAAGCATCCAAAGCAACAGTTAAAGCAGAAAACAATTAGCTGCTTCCTTCGCTTTAGGAGTCTAAAAAGATAAGGCACCAGAAAGACATTTCCAGACAGTTTCCTTACTAAGTGAAAAAAAACCTTTTTTTTACTAGGATGGTGAACATGGAAGGACTATGACATGACTAAAAAAACAATACGACTGCAGGCAAACCTCTTTGTAACTAAATAATAAGGATTTGATGTTGGTTGCAAGGGATAATAATGTGACACCAATCCTCAAATCAGTAACTATTTTAAGCATTGTTTACAGTGCAGCTGCCATTAACAGGTTGTATTGATCAGATCAGTCATTTCATTTAGTTGTTCATATTAACTGTAAACTACATTCCTGTCTCTGAGCGTTAAAGGCAGCAACAGAGTACCTGACAGATGTATGCATGCATATGACTTAATAGGTGAAAAGACACATAGGCTCTGAGATGCTCGTAGCTCTATCACAGCCACAGGGAACTTGGATTTACTGAGCAGGGTACATTCAGTAGATATTTAAAATGATTGGTATGAGATCAAAAAATGTGGATAGAATTTTTGGATCTTCTTCTCAAACTTGCAATGTTACTCTGTGTATCAATGCATTCACAGAATTGTTATAATTGAAACATGATGCATGCACAAAAAGGACTCTAATCTTGCTTTATGGTGACATCTCAATAAAAACACAATAAAGTGCTACCAAGAAACAATGCTTCTAAAATTCTCCAGCATTATCTGATTTACTTCTAACTGGCAAAATAGCTGGCCGGATTCCTTTCAGGGGCGATGATTTAGTGAGTGAATGAAGCACTACCACACTGGTCATGCAGAAGGGTGGATAGAGTAGATGGTGGAATCCAACACCTTGACTCCGGGGACCACGGTTTGGATTAGTTTTAGCCAACAAAGGCACTTCGGTTGCAGTGAAGTCAGAGGCAAACAAGCCAAAATAATCATTTAGACCTACAAGTTGGCATATTTTATTGGTAATATGTGTAAATGTTTTCAGGGGAACATGTTACTGATCTGCAGCACCTCCTTAAAATTATGATCTCATACAAGTAAACAGCTTCAAGGGAGAGATATCTTATGTTTGTTTGCGATCCACAACAAATACATGTGTAATGAGCATATTTTCTTCTTTTCCGACTATTTCTCCTTCCCAGGCAGCTACTGATATATTAGATTGGGCAGTACTGGCTACCCTTACAACCCATAAAATTGCCTTAATAAAGACAAGAGCAGCACACATGCTACAATCTGCTCCATTCCAAACAAAATATAACCCAATAAGCACAATCAAAGAGACTCTGCTTTTTCACACTGCTTTGTTCCACGTTATCACATGCTTAATAATCTGCGATGTAGTCATGTGTATATAATCCTGAAAACAGCTATTTTTCTGACAGTAAGATCAAGAGCAGATCATCAAAGCTAAGCTGTTTTTTGTGTAGTGAATTTACAGTTTTCCCCATTTCAAATAAAATACTAAAGAAGCTGAGAAAACATATGTAGGATAAAGTTACAACTAAGCTATATTTGCAAGAACATTCAAAAGGGACCATTATGATTAAGTGAATGCCACAAATGGCCTCACACTTCGTGAATGGTTACATTTTTATTTAAAGCCTCTGTATGGTCACTGATGCCTCATTTCTTTCTGATCTTTGATACTGGGTTCAAACGAAAGCCTGTTTCACTACAACTAAAATCAGGGCACTCCTCCACATAACAGTTCATTTGTGATGTCCCAGAAAACAGCCAGAAAACATCTAGGGTGTTACTATTAAAACATTTTCTAAAGCAAGATCTGTGGTGAATGAAGATGCTGCTGCATAATGGGCACCATCAGCTACACTGAAAACTAAATTGCAGAAGTGATTGGGGTGAAGACTGTCAGACTACGTGTTTATACAGTGTCTGCTGGATGGAGAGGTGACAGACAAAGGCAGATCTCTCACAGGATAGTCAAATTTGCGTTCTACAAATATATTCAGAAGGTCACAGTTCTGCTGCTCTGCAGCAGCCTTCCTCATTTAAATTTGATAATAACAGCTTTATGCAAAATATGAGCCAGTCAGTCAGGGGCTAGTAGGATGGAGAACGGAGGTTGTTTCATCTTCTTGCATATTGGCAGCCTCAAGCCCAAGTATAACATGGCTTACAACGATATGAAGTCGGGAATTAATGGAATTGATCACAGAGAAAATCTTTCTCGTCTGAAACCAGTTGTCTTTTTTCCTACATTGTAAACAGGACAGTGGATTACTGATCTATATTTCTGTAATCTTAGAATTGTAAGGACTAGGGCAGTGAAGAGATAAGCCTCTGGAATCTTAAGGCACTCTAACTTCATATTTGTACTGTATCCACTTGCCCAAGTGATTTTGTGAGAAAATCTCTCAAAATCTCTCATTGTGCCTTCTATGATGGCCTATAAGAGGCTTGTCTGCTGTAAAATGCCTTTAGCATGGCACCTAGCCCTTTCTTTTCAGTTTCATCCCAAACATCTTATATTCCCAAATGGTGGGTAGGGGATAAAGGTTTGTGTAATTTCGAGCTCATGCTACTTGACTTTCAGGATGAATGGGTGTTAATGAAGAAAGAACCTCTTTTGTAGTACTACTGTTAGACTGCCGCTGAGCCAAGAAACCCATCTGCATGGCAATACCATGTAATAGGTTAAGTATATTCTAGATTTCTTTCCTGGAAAGGATCTTTTTTTAAAATCAGCCTTCGCTGTGGATCTCGCTGATTTTGCTATTAAGCCAGAAAAAGTCAAACAAGATGTGATTAGCTCTTAACGTTATTAAATAATCAGTTGTGAGACCAAAAATGAAATTAGCAATTAAAATAATGTGATAAAAAATATAAGGAAAATGTCTTTAAGTAGCAAATTAAATCTCTCTTAAATGACATTTTCCATATTAGCACAAAATCAAATGACACTGTAAAATGAGAACCAACAGCGCTGTATGCAGCTTTCATTCTCTTTCAGTTAATTGTATTGGTTCATCAGCCTGTCTGCCTGTGTCCCTCTGGCTCTCACTGGCCTGCCCGTAAAGCTGTAGGCAGCTGTTCACAGCTCTAAAGCTTCTAGCACAGAAGTTCCCAGACACTGATTTTAAGGTACCTGACCAGAGTATCATTTGGAGAGTAGAGTGCTGGGTAAAGCCAGTCAGACATATAGGTACCCAAAGACACTCATTAAAAAAGGGCAAGCCAACTCCAGGATGAAGGTACGTAATGGACCATTTAGAAAAATCCAAGTAAAGAATCCAAATGCATACAGAATGAGTAAGTAACCATGGGTCAGCCTTGGGCAATGTGGTATTGGCTCACATTACTCATAGGAACACCAAAGTACTTGAAGGCTCTTGAGCTATGACTTTTTGTTTTCAAGTCTACTTTCTGAATCCAATGGCTGCTTCAGATAGCAGCTTTATTTATAACTGACCGTAAACTAGCAATTCTGCAAAACAGTTTTTTTTGTTTTGTTTTGTTTTTCAAAAAAAGCAAAATTCAAATCAACCCCTCTAGCAATTGCAGTGTTGGAAGTTAATATATTACATTTCCGCCTGGTCTCATGGATATGGAGAAATGAGCTGTTATGTTTTTTGGTGTCAGTGAACATGATTTTGTAAGCAATCCATTTCAAAAGGAAACATTTCGCGACAGGCCCATCAACACAGCATCATGAGTCAACATGCCAACCAAAAATACAAAGTTTTACAAAATGTGACAATTGCTGTATTTTAAGCCCTGTTTTATTCTAAAACTAACCAAATGGTAATTTTTGATGTCTAACACTAACCAAAACATTTCACAACATGTGAAATGTTTGATTTGAACTTGGATTGCCTAAAGTCAAGAAAACTTGCTCCTCTATCATCAGCCTTCAGCATGCAAATCCATATTTTTTCTTGCCTTGTAATCAGTACATACTGCATGAGGGTGGACTGATGAAAAATCATTTTAAAGGACACAATATAATGTAGGAAAATCAATAGATTAAAGGAACTCACAAACTGCTGTGAGACTAGGGTGTACAATAACAGTTGATTACAATTCTGTGTATTTATGATTGCCATCCCGATCTCATGTTTTATGTCTTTAATCAGCTATTTCAAATGAAATTCTAAATCTATATCATGTGTTTCAGCCAAGTCATTTTTTCCATAACCAATCATGACCCAGTTATTTTTAGTTTTCCTATAAACAGCCCTGCTCCCTTCTTGTACACACTCTAGTGTAGGAGTTCAACATTTTGGGAAATGTCTAATGGTAATATTTAAAAGCAAAGTCTGACACCACTGTTGCGATATCAGTCAGATTAATGCAAACCTTGAGGTTAACAGAAACCAAGACAGTAAAATTTAAGCTTTTATTCACACATACCTCAAATAAAAGTCATGCTTGAATAAAAGCATGAAAAAAAGCTTTTATTCAAGCATGACTGACACCCACATGTTTCAGCAGGAGTCTTCTTCAGGGTGTGACGTGTAGGTGGAGGTTCAGAACTGAGCGCTTTAGATTTCCCTTTTTGCACATACCTCCAAGCCTGGACTCCAACCAGTAGCTCCTAAATGAAAATAAACAGAACTGAACTCTAATCATTAGTGCTTGTTACACTGTGATGTGTCAAAATGCGGTCTGTGGGGGGCTCAAGTCATGTAATTTCATGGGTTCAAATCGGCATTAAGCCGAAAGTGGTTTTATATAAAAATTACCTGGCTTGATTCATTATCAAGAAAATACTGGTACCAGTAGACAAAATAGTCTTTATCCGTGGGTGTTTAACATAAAGAAAGGGTCCACTGAATAGGGTTCACTAAGATCAAAAGTGATAAGGTTAGTCTCATCCACTGACCACACAGGAGATGACAGAGCCCTTATAGATGATTACTTCCAGACCTGCAGTGTAGTGGATGAGCATTTGCAACAATGCAATTTATGCAAACTTGCTACTGGCCATAACCCTTGGGGTGCCTTTGAGCATAGTGGTGGTCCTGATGAGGTGCTTCAAGGGGCATCCCTTGAAGCAGTAAAGCATACATGATCAAAAGCACCACGCATCAAAGTGAGCACTGTTAAAAGACTGCATGAATTATTGGTTTATTGTGCTGCAAATGGAAAGGTAAATGTTTGCTTTTAGTTTTAGGCTCTCATACTATGTCTGATTTGAGCCAAGTGATGACACAAACAGGATTTAGAAGTGCGTATGTATTAAATATATATTTATTGGCTTGCGACCAACACTACAAGCCACGGTCTGGATAAATTCTGTGTTGGTCAGAGTGTAGTAAAGGTACCCCACAATAGACAGAGTTGGATGGAAAGCCTAGACATCGTTATTTTCTGTTCTATTAGGCACAGTTGCTGGTAGAGAACATGCTGCTGTGATCGCTTTATGTCCCTTGCCATCTTTAAGGCCATTAATCTACAGTGTCACCTGTCAAACTGAAAATTACTGTATTCGTCATGAATGCTTAAGTGTCAGTCCCTGTTCGAATTTGCTGGAGAAACACATTTAGGTTTTAGACTAGTATAAAGGACCCAGAATAAAATCCAAAATTCCACGAAAGTACTCCACGAAACCAGTTGGCTGAGAAAAAGTTCCAGGTGTTACTGTCATGTATTTTGCAGTTGTTTGACTTCTTATTACTTGTTATGATGGATTATGGGGTAGATCTGGAGTAGTGTAGGTCCCTTTGGAACTTTTAAGTATCACTGCAAGGACTTTTTGCTTTGGGTTTAGCAAGCAGTGGGTGATTTACTGTGCATTACAAAGACATAAAATTGGCTCAGGTTAATACATACTCTAAATACACTTTACTTTTTGCATGAACCGTTGCCTGGAAAAGTTTTGTGCATTTTGATGTCATGCTCAGTGATCACTATAATTACCTAAACTCCTCCTGGGACAGTCTTTTACCAAAATTTAGCACAGGGGTGAACGTCTTCATTGAAGCAACTTCTGAGGCAAAAATGCCTTTCTGCATGAAAATCTGAGACCGAGGGTACACTTCTGTCAAAAATAGAAAGCTCGAGTTTGCTGACCTAGGTGTGTTTCTGCATGTCAACAAGGGTAGTTCCCATGCAGTGAACTATTTTGTCGTTCTTTAAGCATTTTTTCCTGGCATGGTGGATAATCAGGCTATGCAGTTTCTTTTTAGGTTTGCAGGGAGTGTTACCTTTGACTTTCCGTGGGGGATTTGTTTTCACAGGATATCTCGTATCTGACTCCTTCTGGAGGATGCTGATTATTTGGCAACATTTACTCTAAAATACTTTTGAGATGTTTATGCTCACCCAGCAAGTATTTCTTCTAATATTATTGCTGGTCAATGAATATCATGTCAGGCTCAGTGCTATAAGCGTATGCTTCCATTTAAACATTCCCATGCTAATCATGAATCACTGAACTTTGGGCTATGTGTAAACTGATTAATTTAAATTAATTGTAATTCATTTTGATTTTGTTATACAATTAATGACAGAACAATCTTTGGTCTCGATAATTAAAGTATGCAACAGAACACAGAAGGTATCACAAACTGAACTGCAGGTGAAGTTCACACTCCTAAAATACATCTCTGGATAGTCTGCTTTTATCTCCCACAAACACTTCACTTCCACGTAGCCCATAAGGTTATCTTATTTATTTGCTTTTTTGGTGTCTAAATGTTTGCTTTCAATTTATTGTCAGTTGAACACAAACGCGCCAGTGGAGGCAATCTTTATTTCTTAATCCTATGTGTTTATTTTATTGCTTCTGAGCTGTAGCTTTTTCCTTTTATTCTTGCTGTTCTTTAAACAATTGCAGAATAGCAAAAGTTGTTTGGGATATGTTTGCCACTAAACAAGTTATATATAAAAAGGATGCTAATAAGCAGATTGTTCACAGCAGTAATAAGCAGAATCAAAGCTACAGGTCAACAGTAAAACACTGTTAAGAACACGCACTGAAAAATGAGAGCTGAACAAGATAAATTATGTTTAATTTTAAAATAAACAAAAGTCTTTATTTGGCTTAACTAAATACAGTTTTACATGAGTATGGTTAGAATAAAAGTATATCAAACTTTCACAGAAGAGGACATAAACTCTAATTTAATCACAGTTTCAAACACTTCTACAAAAATGGATCAATAAACAGCACTTCTCTGCTATGTTGAAAATATAGACACGTCAGCCGTGTCCATAATGCAGGTGCATCAATAAGTGCAAAAAGCAAAATCATCTATTATATTAAGGAATTTAGTCTACAAACTCAAGCTGGTGATTCAAGATGGCAGAAAAAAAAGAAAGAAACTCGAGCAGTCCAAGACTACACACAGATCTTTCTTATAAGCGTATCCTTATGGATAAGTTAAGATAGCAGCGAGCTGGAGATAGTTAACCACCACCAAACCTGCATCCAGGTTAGTTAGAGATATTTTGTTGAGAATATACAGACACACACACTCAGAGCCACTATCCAGGATGAAACAACAAAAATCCATGAGTACATCAGTAAGATGGCAACAACTGATCATGTGCTTAGTATCTCAGGCAGCAGAAACCTGAGAAAGAAGAGGAGCAAAAAGAGGAACCATCATGCAAGGAGAGGCCCCTACACAGCATGTACCAGTGGCAGATAGAAGAAGTGGCTGTTGTTAAAAATCCTACCAATAACACTGTCAGTCTGCCCCAGGGCAGCTGTGGCTACAACTGTAGCCTCCACCAGTGTGTGAATGTGAGAGTGAATGAATAGTGGAATTGTAAAGTGCTTTGAGGGCCCCGAAAAGCGCTATATAAATGCGATCCATTATTATTATCATTATTATTAATAATACCAAAGTTAAAATGAAAGACATCAGAGAGGCACCGATTATGCACCCAATATGGCAAAATGTCTCTCTAAAATGTGAACTGTACACAAATGCAGAAGTTGCAGTAAGCTGAAGTAACAACAGAGGGAGATATTTTATTTCAAGCCAACATAAAATATTAAGGGATAGCGTTTGAACAGACATTACTAACACATTTACATGTATATACATATTAGCCAACCAGCTTAATCGTTTCTGGCGATTAAGGACACTGGAATGTACTGTCTTTGTGGCTGTAAATATATTATCTCCCCCGATATTATATTCTGCATTCGTGTCCGTTTCACATTTTTAAGAGGCAAACTGTGAAATGGACATGGTGGACTGGCATGTCCATTACATAGTTTGCCGTGATACTGGGACAGAAGCATCATGGAAGCACAGAAACAAGCTCTAGGCACAAGAACGATAGCGGCTGCGGTCTACCACACCAAGCTAAATCTCAGGTGTAGGCTGTGCAAAAATGATCCTGAGACTATCCAGCATAAAACAGCAGGGTTTAAGGTGCTAGCAGGCCGGGCATAGATGGAACACCATGACCAAGTGGTTGGTATAGTATACAGGAAGATCTGTGCCGAGTATGCCCTGGAAGTCCTAGGCCTCCTAGGGTGGTTGAGCATGATCGAGCTAAGAGTTTGTGGGAGTTCCAAATAGAGACAAACTGACCGGACATAGTAGTGCTGAACAAGCAGAGGAAGAAGGCTGTAGTGATAGATGCAGCTCCAGAAGAGTGCAGTCCTAGGAACAGCAAAGACACTCCACAGGATCCTCAAGCTCTCGTTGAAGACCCAAGCTTATATACTTAAGGATTAGAAACATGGAAACAAACTAGCAAATCTAGCCAAATATGTTGATGCTACAACTGACAGTATTTTACCCACCTCTAAAGAAGAAAAAAAGTAGAACAGGTTTAATAACCTTTCTATTTAAAACACTGAAGCATCCTTTCAATGTAAATACTACAACAGACCTTCTAACATTATGCCACACAATAGGTACTTAACAATAACTAAAAACAGCTAAAGGGCATGTATGCACTGATGCATATAGGTCATTTGTCTGTATGCTACTTGGAGACATTCAGTGACCCATTAGCAGTGCACACATTTCTCTCAGTTTTCCCTATATCAAACCACACAGCACCACAAGAGAGGAGATGCAGCGATTCAAGGCAACAAGAGACTAATGGTGAGCCCAGACATGCTTTTGAGAGAAGACTGTGACAGGGTGAGAGGTCCGCAGAGAAAAATGCAAGCAGTCATAAAAGGGCAGAAGAGAAAAGGCTTGTCCACTCATATTCTCCTCCTACACAATGCTTTCAAAAAAAGAATGGAAATAATCAGGGTCACGACAAAGACTATGTGAAATAGTAGATCAAGGGATAAAATTCTCTCAAAGGAGAGAGTATTTTTTTAAAGCTCACGCTAACATGTAAAGACTATAAACTACAAACAAGGATTGCAGATGAGAGCTTATTTCCCAGCTTTTGTTTCCAGAGTTCCAGCTCAAGGTCAAAACGAGGTGGTGATACAGTGAGTAGATATGGACTGTAAGGCCAGATTACACAGATAGTACCCTTGCCCTTACTACACGCTGAATCATAAATTATGCATGATACTCTGGTTAAAAAGTAAGAAAAAAAACACCGCTGCATTCAAGCGTGCTTGTTTTCGATCAGCAGCGACATCGGCATACCTCATCTTCATTCATATTCTCAACAAGATTAAAATCATATTTGGGGCCAAACAGATAATCGCGTTATGTCTTGATAATATTTCACTACAATCTGAGGTTTAGAAATTGACACAGTGGATCAAAGTTAAACATGTGCTTACATTATAAATGGGATTTGGGGGTTTAAATGCAGTGCACTGTAACTTGTCCATATTAGAACATATTTTGCCAACTTTTTGTAAGAGGCTACGTGCAGTCAATTTGTAAATGCAAGTAATAAGTGTCCATTCTGTCTAGAGATTAACCTATTTTCATTTCATTTATTTATTTATTACTTACAGCTGTTGCCAATATCAGTTTTTAGTAATTAAGACCAATAACTGATGTTTTTGCTGCAAAATATTACAGTCTTGTCAAAATGTTGAATAACAGAAAGCCCAAATTAATTCATTTTGACTTTATAGCAGAAACGAGACTAATAATGATTACTTCAGCTGGATATGTGCATGCTGTGCTAACCTGAAGAAGTGTCACTTTTCAGCAAATTGCCACTCCTTATGTCCTTTTGTCTGTGCTTCTCTATGTTTTCTTCAAATATTTAGTCAGTTTATCAGCAATTATAGCTGTGAATGATCATGTATGTTTAAAGCTTGCAAAATTCACATGATGGAACATGTGATGGAAGCGGTTATGTTAATTGATTTGTTCCGCATCTCTTCCTAAATGACTAAACTATGGCAGAAGAAACGTGAGACTTCCAGCATACTAAGACTTATCTCTTCTTATCTAGCGGAAACATTTGTTTTTCTTCTTGATCATTTACTGTTCTGATGCTTGTATTGCCATTAAACACCATGTTTTAAACCAGTGGTCCCCAACCTTTTTTGCGCCACGGGCTGGTTTATGTCTGACAATATTTTCACGAACCAGCCTTTAAGGTGTCGCAGATAAATACAACAAAATAAAATCAGTACCGGTACCAAAATAAGGAAGATTTATTCATAACACACGGGAAAAGACCAAGGGAAACCGAGTTGACGGTAAAAAATAATAATGATAAAAACTGATAAAAACCCTGAAAACCATAAATTTCACACCCGAGCCTCAACTCTCATGGCCCGGTACCAAACGACTCATGGAGCCGGGCGATCGTGGCTCAAGAGTTGGGAGTTCGCTTGTAATCGTAAGGTTGCCGGTTCGAGCCCCGGCTTGGACAGTCTCGGTCGTTGTGTCCTTGGGCAAGACACTTCACCCGTTGCCCACTGGTGGTGGTCAGTGTCCGGCAGCCTCGCCTCTGTCAGTGCGCCCCAGGGTGGCTGTGGCTACAATGTAGCTTGCCATCACCAGTGTGTGAATGGGTGGATGACTGGTTGTGTAAAGCGCTTTGGGGTCCTTAGGGACTAGAAAAGCGCTGTACATTTGTGAAGCCTACCTTCACTTGCTCTAGTCTGTGCTCTTTGCCCTTAGCCATCTGTAGTGAAAGGCTATTATTTGGGATTCGTAACCAATCAAACAGAACACAGAGCGGTGACTGCAGAAAGAGGCGACTGCACGAAAGCCACTTTAAACAAATTCACTTTATCAAGAATAGTTTTTTAACAGCATAATAGCGGGAAAAAAATATGAATATCAGATCTGATAATTGGATGACCTCTATTTCTGACAGCATGTTTTTCCCTCTTTTTTTTCTTTCTTTTTTACAAATCCCCATACATGCTGGACTGGCGCCCATAGCGTCTGACATAAGCAGCCAGCAGAATGAACAGTTCTGGAGGAAGTGAAAATGGAGGCTGCAATTATTTTCCCATTGGAACTACTCAGACCACAATCCAAGCCGCCTCAGATCCATGATTTTAATTAAATAAGAGGTGCAATTTGTATTGCTACACTGAAAAAAGAGCTTCAATAAAAAGTTGAATGTGTTTTTTTTTTTTTTTAAACTGTAACTGCCTGTTAAGCTAGTCGGGCAGGTCCCAAAATTCACTGCATAGAAAATCTGAAGCATTTTCATATTACATTGTTCTGTGGTAAATGGCTTAGAGAACAGGATCTGGAACGCTTATTCATCTTCCACATCTTATGACAACATGATGAATATTAAGACACAGACTATTAACCTCTCATAATGAACTATCATACTTTTTGAGAAGAAAAAAAACCCCACAAAGATATTTCTCTTTAATCATTTGATAATCATGTGAAATTTTATTTCCTACTTCAAATGTATTAGAGTATACTACTACTTTAGGCACTTAGATGCTTTTTCTTCCCCATTCAAATATAAGGGATTAATTATCAACCAAAACAGAGGTGAGGCCACCAATGAAATGAAATGACAAAATCACTTTGGATGAGACTCTTTGAAGATTGTATCCCACAGATAGAGCTGTGACTTAAATTGTGTGATTGATGTGAGAAGTAGAGCTTGAAAGTTTTACCAAGTTAAAGTGCCCCTGAGTCAAAATCAAATAAGGGTTTAAAGTCCTCTGACAATCCTCCTCTCTCTATCTATTACCACTTGGCAGCAATCTCTGTTTTATATCACTTCAAGGTCAACAGCTTAGCAACAGCATGGGATGTTTGGGGGAGCCATTTAAAGATGTACCACAGCATTTTTGTCTGATTTTAAAAAAAATGTGTCTATGTGGAGAGACAACGTGTCACTGATATTTGCAGTAATTGTCTTCGGCGCACTCTGAAGACAGAAGCACAGCAGGATTGTTACACTGTGTGACCAAGCCCTTTTATTGATTGGATAATTCCATTACTTGTGAGGAAAGTCACTATAATGAAATTATACGCAAGGAAAAGGGGGTAGGCGGCTTATATCTTTGTGAAGCTGTGCAGATAAAATCATACAAGTGAAACTGTGATTTCCACTGACTTTGCAAAAAGGAGACAAAATATGCCCCACATAGTGTGAATGGGATTTCAACACTTCTTTTTCTATATAGGAAAACATTTCAGTGCTACTGTGCTTTCTTTATTTTTAATGAAAAGTTGATAATTACTATAAGACAAATGTAAACTTATGCAAATACACATACCTTTTTAATTCCTAAAATCCATCTCCCCCCCCCCCATGTTTCTACAGGTAAGCAGTAGGATGGTGTTTGGAGAGGCAGGAGGGCACAGCTACTTGGTGGCGTGCTGGCAGCCCATCCTGTTCCTGATGCTGGGCACCGTCCTTTCTGGCTCCACCACTGGTTGCCCTTCCAGATGTGACTGCAACGCTCAGGAGCGTTCAGTCGTGTGCCATCGACGGAGACTAGCAAGTCTTCCTGAGGGCATCCCCACTGAAACAAAGCTGTTAGACCTCAGCAAGAACCGCCTGAAGACCCTGGGGCCTGAGGAGTTCATTAATTATCCTCAGCTGGAGGAACTGCAACTTAACGAAAACGCAATTTCTTCTATTGAGCCTGGGGCTTTTGGCAACCTCATGAACCTTCGGACGCTTGGTTTGCGCAACAATGAGCTAAAGCTTATTCAGCTTGGGGTGTTCACAGGCCTGAACAACCTCACCCAGCTGGATATAAGTGAGAACAAAATTGTCATTCTGCTCGATTATATGTTCCAGGAGTTGTACAACCTGAGGGCTTTGGAAGTTGGTGACAATGACCTCGTTTTTATCTCACCCCGATCATTTCACGGACTCAGCAACCTTGAAAGTCTCAATATTGAGGGATACAATCTGGCCTCAGTGCCCACTGATGCCCTTAGCCATTTGCATAACCTGTTGTCACTTCGATTACGCTATCTCAACGTCACTGTCATAAGGGATTACTCCTTTAAGAGGCTATATCGACTAAGAGTACTGGAGATATCTCACATGCCTTCTCTGGATACCATGACCCCAAAATGCTTATTCGGACTCAATCTCACTTCACTATCCATCACAAATTGTAATCTTACCGTCATCCCCTACCAAGCTATCAGTCACCTGAGATATCTTCGTTTTCTCAATTTGTCTTTCAATCCCATTCGCACTGTGGAAGGGAACCAGCTGTTCAATCTACAGAAGCTCCAGGCTTTTCATTTGGCTGGTGGAAAATTAGTTGCCATCGAGCCCTACTCCTTCAAAGGCCTCAACCACCTCCGTGTACTCAATGTATCCAGCAATGCCTTGAGCACTCTGGAGGAGTCTGTTTTTCACTCAGTTGGAAACCTGGAGACACTGGCATTGTATGACAACCCACTGGCCTGCGACTGTCGTTTGCTCTGGGTCTTCCGTCGGCGATGGAGGCTAAACTTCAACAGGCAACAGCCCATGTGTGCTTCACCAGAGGTTGTGCAAGGAAAAGAGTTTAAGGATTTTCCAGACATACTCCCTCCTGACTATTTCAACTGCAAAAAATCAAAGATCAAGGATTACAAGGTTCAAGAAAGCCACGTAGACGAAGGAACTACAGTTAATTTTGCTTGCCAGGCCGAGGGTGATCCAGTTCCTGTGATAATGTGGCTGTCCCCGAAAAAGGAATACATCACTACCAAAACGATGAGGTCAAGACTTTCTGTCTCTAATGACGGTACTTTGGAGGTGCGTTACGCCCAAATCCAGGACAATGGCACTTACACGTGCATTGCAAGCAATGCGGCAGGCAACGACACCAAAGCTGCTCACCTTTTTGTGCATAGCTACTCCCCGAATTGGCCCCACCAACCAAACAAGACATTTGCCTTCATTTCCAACCAGCCTAGTGATGAAGGTGCTAATGTGACCCGGGCCACAGTTCCATTTCCATTTGATGTAAAGACACTTATTATTGCAACCACCATGGGATTTATCTCTTTCCTTGGAGTGGTCCTCTTCTGTCTTGTAATATTGTTCCTCTGGAGTAGAGGGAAAGACAATACAAAGTCAAGTATAGAGGCTGAATATGTGCCACGTAAAGAGGAAACAGAGGAGGCCAGCCCAACTGAGGCACCAGTGCAGTTCAACATGAAAATCATGTGAACCTCAAAAGGACATCATGTAAGCTTACAAACTGCAGTCGAGATGCATAATATACTTGCTTCAAATATGTACTCTCTTTATGAGCGATAGAAATTGCACAGCAGAAACGCATCTTGACTATATACCCTAGACTTTTTTCTTTTTTTTTTACTTCAGGGACTGAATCTTTCAAAACAAAAAACGTGTTGAATTTGAAATATTCTAATTTCTGTAAATTTGTATTGGCAATACGCAATCAGTATGTTAACATGCACTCATTAATTTTGTGTGTCTAACAAAATTGAGGCAATATTTTAAACAAAGCACATGGACTACAGTTTACAAGATAGAGGGATTACTATCTGGAAGGATTGGGAGATTAACCTGCAGGTCCTTCTATCAGCAGAAAAAGGACTTGTTGTTAGCATCTTGCTCCTGTTTGCTGATTTCTGCTTTCATGGATAAACAAAGCACAGTAACCCATTATTAGAGCCCAGGTTCTGCTTCTTACAGGGCAAAGTTGAAAGCTGCTTCCTTTTGTCCCATCACTAGCAGCTGACAAGTAAGACATGGATATTTTTAATTTTAGAGATCCAGAAAAAACAGAAGAAAGTGAGAATAGTTAACACTGCTAAATTTGACAGATAAAGAAGCAAGTCATTTTTACACACAGTAAGTATTAAAAAAATCAGAAGGTCATATCAGGACAAATTACAACGTAATTTTACCAGAAAGCACATTTTTGCATCCTGTTTCTCTGAAATTTAAACATCATTAAGAATCAGTTGGCAGGTTAGAGACAGAGGAAATAAGTGTTCTTCACCACATGCTGTGTGTCAGTGAACTGTGGCCTTTTAACTTTTTTCCAAAATCATTAATTTGTGTTTTGAAGTTTTTTCTGTGTTCTCTGCTATGTTTTTCCTTTAGAAGCCACGTCTAAACACTTCAAATGCTAGGCTGCGTCGCAATGAAACGTCACAGACAAGTCATTTTTGTGAACTGGCTCATTTTTACTGTGTCAGAAAGTTTCAATACCTGGTGTGTTTCCTTTACCAGGTGATGGTCAAATTAGAAGTGTGCATGTTAACACACTGAATAAGAAAAATAAGCCACAGTTTGTGCTCCTTTCAGCCAATAAAAGGAAGTTTGTCATTAAATGTATTGACTTGTTGTGGTATACATATTTTTTCCTGTATTTTATTCTTCCTTGTACATTACGCTATGGCACAATATGAATGCTTTTGATGGCTGGGTTTTGAACATATTAAAATCTAAAGAGCAGATTAAATAACCAGTTTTTAATTTAACTAAACTGAAAAAGAAGGGTATTTGACGACTGTCTTCACATTATTCTAGTAACAATTTATCATCAAATGTTAAAAAGCTTAAGAGTCATGAGCACTTGATCCAAGTCCTGAGATTTTATTGTCACCTTAGATATGAAAAGGGGTGGCATTATTAATTTGTTGCCTTAAGTACCCATTTTCCAACATTCAACTGAACAATACTCAGTATTTTGGTACAAAATGGAGTTTTATGCCTCATAAGGATTTTACATTGTCTAATTACGTTCACAGTTGACGTCTGCTCTGAAGATAATGTGTTCATTAACTCTTAATATACTTGACTGAACAGATGGACAGATGGAAATTCTATTAAAATAAAGAACATTTTATACTATGGAGTGTTTATTTTATCCTCATGTACTATAAATGAATTCAAATGAGTTATATCTTATGCTACAAACAATCTTTACAGAGTCTCTGTAGGAGGCACACAGTAGAGCACACTTTTAGATAATAGAATACAACTTCATTTTTAGGTGTTTGATGTTGGTGGGTGCCAAAAGCCCATAAAATCTTACAGTGCATTAAGAACTAGTGCCATATCACTAGTCTTCGGCTAGTGATATGAGATAGACATGGTATATGTAATTGTGCACTGCTAATTAAAAGGCATGCCACAGCAAGATCATGTTTAAAATGGGATACCCTATTAAACCATGGTATTCAATTTCTGTCATCCTAGCTCACTCTCTTCAAGCAGACTTTTGCCTTTTTGAACTTCATGCTAAGGTTTACTGTTAGCATGAATATGCGGCAAAGTTCCAAGTCATACGATGCACAGCTACATGAAGCGCACTGAAGAAGTTTACTTTGATCAAAAGTTGCAGTTCTAAATGTTAAGCCGGTCATATTTTTTTCTTTGTATAAGCAGTCATGAGCAATTTTTGATGATTGATAGTCATCACGACAGATGCCCAAAACAGAAATTTATATGAGTGTCAGTTTGACAGAACATTAAACTCAAAACCTGAAAACATCAAGTTTTGTCCGATCTGATCAAAATGACAACCACTTCAAAGTCCACAAGCATCTTTTGTTTGCTCGTGGAGGGGTTAGTAAAAAAATACAGTGGTTTAAATTGATAATGACATGAAATAAAAATTCCACTCATGTGATGCATCTTCAAAAATTTAAAGAGGGTATGTGCTTTATTCATTTATGATCAGAATGATATCCAGGCACATGTAAAAATTCAGACAGAGGTGCTAAAGGCTACTGAGTAGAGTGATACTTTCTGAAGAACTGAGAGTGGTAACAAACTGAACTCTAACTC
Organism: Perissodus microlepis; assembly: GCF_051167445.1. Lineage (NCBI taxonomy): Eukaryota > Metazoa > Chordata > Actinopteri > Cichliformes > Cichlidae > Perissodus > Perissodus microlepis. The sequence continues at coordinate 31,079,240 of NC_140461.1, forward strand.
TAACTTTCATGGTTAAAAAATACAGATTACGCTTTGCCTTTGTAATGCTGATGAGGATAAAGAAGACTAAGGTTAAAATGAGGCTTTGGCAACACAACCATCAGCCCTGCTTGTTCCCTGGAGTGGCAGTGCTTTCCTTTTATGACATCTATGCATGTCACTGCAGCAGTTCCAGGGCAGTCGGGATTAAAATACTCCAGAAAGCATCTCAATAACTTCTCCTTCCATTACCACTTCTGTAAAGAGGGATTATGCTTGAAATAAAAGTGCAGCATTTCCTGAAGGCGCATATTTAAGATGATAATTCTTGTTGATAATCGTTGCCATTCGCACAGCAGTGCATATCATTAATGGGCATGTTACAGTGCTTTAAAAGCTTGTTATGAGATAAAAAATGAACATATATTTTTATGCTGCATCTGTGCAACAGATAATAAGCATTTGACTTGCTTCACGAAACTCAGCGATACCTGTTTGCTATAAGGCAGCTATACTCATAAAAGCAGAAAGGAATTTCAAGGACGCACAAAGCATCCCAAGATACAATAGCTTTGTATTGTTTGTAATTCCTCTTGATCTCAGCAGAACCCCCCCCCCCCCCCCAAAAAAACCCCTCACTATTCAACACCAGTTTAAAATAGTGTGTCTGTGATGGAGCCCATTTCCTTCATTTCTGATGGGCTGACACCAAAATTGGCCATCTACTATGATTGATGAAGATTTTATTCCACTTTCACAGTCTATTGCAGCTGCAGTAGGAACATGACAGCTACTGGAAGCTGTCCAGTAGCTGGTTTGAAAGAGCGTTTAAAGGACAGAATTTTATTTATACCTCAATTTCAAGCAAGAGAAACTTGCAGGCCCGACTTTATAGAATTACAACTCCACTGTGGCTTATAAAGAGACAAGTAGTAAACAGGCAGACATTGCTGGACCAAGTAATCACTGAAACTTAAAATCGACTCACAAATTGTGGAGAAGCAGAGAAAAATGGATGATATGGCTGAGTAAACTGTGAATGAATGATTTAAAGAAAACAGTATTAGGGATGCACCAATCCAGTTCACTACACAAAGTTTTTCCAGTACTGACTGAAATAGCTGCAGCAGGTGGATATAGTGAATGTTATTCTATGCTTATTCTATAAACTGTCAGCGGGGCACTCGTACACTTGATAGAAGCAAAGCTAATATAGCAAGAAGAGAGCAAACAAAAAAGGGTCAACAAAGTGGAGGTATATATCGTGCTTGTTATGTCAAAAAGTTCTGCTTGCTTGCTTGCAATTGTTTGTTAAATTATCGCAACACAAGTGCAAATAGAGGACCAAGCTAGCTGAGAATGATGGGAAAACGGTCTGCTATCTCTCTCGCTCATTGCTGCTTCTCTGTTACTCTCTCACTTTTGAATTTTAGGTTTATCACATGCTGGGAAGCTTTCATTGCACCTGCAGCAACATAATAAGTTGCTCCTCCATCAGCTCAATTAACATAATCTACACTTCAGCTGTCGATCATCTGCTGTGCTCCTGGTGTGTGGGGAGGGATATAAATAGGAAAAAAAACAAAAAAAAAACAAAAAAAAAACAGGGTGAAACAGAGAGCAGAGGAAGAGAAGAGGGAGCCTAGCAACTCTCAATGACAGCAAAACAACAAGAAAATATTTTTTAATAAAAAGTTATTAGTTTACTATTTGAAGCCAGTGTTTAAGTCAAGCCTGATGTGACCTCACACACCAAACAACAGCCATTTCCTCCTCACGGTGATGAATACAGCTACTTTAATATTGGTATTGAATTGGTACTTTGTGTGGTCATGGTATAAGAATGTGCCGTACTCTGGAAAACAGGTCTAGTGAAATCTCCGAGTTTGTTATCCCTCGGATGAGGGGAAACTCAGAGTCAGTTATCTTAACAGAATGTGACCCTAACCTGGTGTCTCTCAGGTTTTCTTCAGCTAACTCTGACTCAGACTAACTAAACATCACGGCCTACATACTGTCAAACACATGTTCCTTGGTCCACTGGATTAAAATGCCATCTCTGCTTTTCACTTACCTCTTGCCATGGTCAATCAAGATATTGGAGCTCCATTCGTTCACACAAAACTCTGGGTGAATGTACTCAGAGCTGACTGAACCAACTCTGATCAGCCTTTCTAAATCAAAAAGCCCAGTGTGCCCAGAGTTTAAAATCAGCATCAAGTTTGATGAACTCACTTTCTATAACAGGGCTCTGGACTCTAAAAACTGCATGACTGAATGTCAGTTTATCATCAGTAATATGCAACTTATGTGTATTTATTTTTATAATCTTTAATAAGTCATCCATATCTGAAGTAAACTCTAGATTAAAATCTAATCATTCTCAATTCAACATTACCAACCCGATGTAAAAGTTTAGCGTTATGAAACCCTGTTTCTAGAGAAGTGTTGTGCTCATCGATGAAGGCTGCAGTTATGTAAAAGAAAAAAATACTAAATATGTCCCCATTGCTTGTAGGAGAGGAGATTAAGATTAATAACATATTCAACAAAATAACCTAAGGGGAGAAAAGTAAAGCCACTTCACACTGAATAAAAAAGGAAAAATGTACACAGTCACTGACAAAACATTTTAAATTTGACAGGTAAGAAGGGAGTTCAACCTGACGGGTGGTTATGAGCCTCCTAAAAACAAACTGCATTTAAAATAAACCTAAAATCAAGTAATGGTTATAAGGGATCTTTGATTTGTCATTCCTGTATCATTTCATAGTAATACTAATGTCCATTCAGCCTTGTGTCTAATTTCTGTATACAGTTACAATGAGCCATGACATAGTCATTACCTGCCAAATGTTCTGGATAACTCGTTTGTTTTGAAAGGAAAACCAAAGTCCGAAAATCACAGCAAGTCACGTGGGAACAAGACAGGTGGAAGAGCACATGGATACACAGAACAAAGCGTTCACTGGAACTTAGTAAAAGCTGGACAAAGGATAAAGGAAAGAGAAAACTACGCACACGCTGAGGGCTGATAGGGAACTAGACAGCTGGGGAGTGACCGTAGCTGAAAATTATTACCACTGTTCCCTGTAAGCTAGCAATTGCACACAACTGACATGTTCTCCGCACACAGAAAGTCTGCGCTGCGTAAAAAAAAAAAAATCCAACCTTAATTGAAACAATTCATTATGTGCTAATTTGCAATGTGAGTCAGTGAGTGACCAGCGACTGGCTGCTCCAGCCAATGATGTGATTCGCATATGTATTAATGCAGCTAATCGACGTCATTGACAGGCTATGACAGCATCCTTATTCGCCGCAACCGGTGTTTTAGCTAGCAAAATAGTGTGGCCGATTAGGAGTGAAAAATAAGGTGAAATTTAAGTTCTTAATCAGATTTAGTGTCATTTATTTACAATTTTCATTGATCATTAAATACTGTCACTAGTTTGAGTAGTAGAAATGCAAATAATCATGTCATTATATACTGTATTTTGCAGAAAAAGTGTTACAGGACTCTCTCCCAGACCACAGTAGTGCACAGCCGGAGCTTCGCACACTGGCTCATACTCATAATACAAGTTTCAAAACTGGAGTTTATAGTTGGCTTGGTTTGGTTGGTAATTCATATTTTGCCATAGTTAAAATTAAATATTTATACTTCCAATAACGACCTACACAGGTTTATCATTTTTACTTTTTACTTAACTAAAAGTATTCTAACAGAAATTTAAATGCTGTAATTTGATTCTTTTGATAAACCATGTAACTTGGATAGATGCGATGCAGTGCTCACATCTGATGTTGCTCACAGTGGTCCAATCATAATAAATGCAAAACTCAGTATACTAGAACAACAATGGAAACATAAACCAAAATGCAGTCTCAAAAAGTAACAACTTATTACTTGGAAAGCCATTAGGAAAAAATAGAAATCAAATTCTCTATTAGAATAATACAGTAATTGAATCAGAATCCAAAACTTCAAGCACAAGGCGAAAAAATCCAATCAGAAACCCTAATATATTTAACAACAACCCTACACTCAAATACACAAAACCATGAAAAAGTGTGTATGTGTTGACTAGAAGAGCATTGGCTAGTAACAAAATGTCTGTTTCAAATGATCTGATATAGAGATTATTTCCAAAATAATGTGTAGCCACATATTGATGGCAAGATATTGTTAAAATATTGCGAGCACAATGGGACGGAGCTGACTGCATTATTGACCATATTGTACCTTTTGCTTGATAAATGTTTAGCTATCACAGGTCTAGCCAACATAATTGGACAAATAAATTACTGATCAATTAAAACTGAGCAGAGACAATTTACTCTGCACACGATAAAATGATGTCTCTTTACAACAAATCTGAAGCAAAGGTTATCTGAGGAGAATTTACATCCCTCACACAGGCTGACTTAATAGCACAAAGCTATCTCATTGGTTAATATTGTATACAGGGGTTGGCTGCACAGCTGGAATCCCAAGCTGCTTTGGAACCACAGAGCATGCATCCTGATAAACAACATCAGGAATTCAACTATTTGTCTGGAAACTTTTGCAACTTCTGAGATGTTTATAAATAAAGTAATAGTATGGTTTCTGCTCAGCCTACCAAAAATGTGCCAAATTCTGTACTGTGAAAAAGTCTTGAGCTAACCCTCATGTCTTTGTATTTTATCAGGAAATTTGAACATAGATGTGTCAGTTTGTTGAAATGCGCAAAGACACGTGGAATTACACAAGGAAAAAACAGTTTTTACAATCGTAACAATCCTTCTTTGAATATTGGCTGCCTTTTGTTTTGTTTTCTGTCAAAATGATCTCACACTCCCTCAATAATGTTGAGGTCCGGGCTCTGAGGAGGCCAATACATGACTGAAAGTGTTCAACTGTATGTTTTTCTTCTCAGCTAATCAAATGCTTTCCAGACAAAATCAAAATGATGATATGTACTGATGGTACTTTCTGAATTGATAACTCCATCAGTTCTGACAAGATCCTAACACAGCGGTCCCCAACCCCCGGGCCTCGGACCGGTACCGGTCCGTGAGTCGTTTGGTACCGGGCCGCGAGAGTTGAGGCTCAGGTGTGAAATGTATGGTTTTCAGGGTTTTTATCGGTTTTCAGCGTTATTTTGTTATCGTTTTTATCGTTAACTCGGTTTTCCTGGGTCTTTTCACGTGTGTTATGAATAAATCTTCTTTTTTTCGGTACCGGTACTAGTTTTATTTTGTTGTATTTATCCGCAACACCTTAAAGGCCGGTCCGTGAAAATATTGTCGGGCATAAACCGGTCCGTGGCGCAAAAAAGGTTGGGGACCGCTGTCCTAACACCACTGTCTGAAATGACGCCCCAAACCAAACTGTGACATAGCCTCCACCATGTTTTACAGATGGCTGTAGTCACACACTGTTATGCTGTTTTATCTTGATGATGATTTGAAGCAAAAAAAATGTGATTGATTTTCAGTCGAGTTTTTTTGTATAATTTGACATACCCCAGTCTTTTCTCCTTGTTTTCAATCATTAAGAATGGTCTTTTGGCAGCTACCCTTCCACTGGGATCATTTCTGATGAGGCATCCCCAAACACCAGATGGATCAACTGAAGAGCCACACGCATCATTCAGGTCTTGTGTCATTTCTGGATCTTTTCCTATTTCTTAAGCAAATGACCTTCAGCTAAGGTTTGTCTGCTGTAGATTGTTGTTGGCCCTGACACTTATTTCATCCTATACTTCACTAGTATGCTAAAATGTTTTAATGACCCACCACACACCATGCTGAGATATGATATATTCAATTTCCAGCTAATACTCTTTGGAAATTACCTTGTTGGTGCAAAAAATACTATTTTTGCATGTCAAACTGTGTTAACTGTTAGAATTTTTCAAGTGTCCTAAGAAAGACTGGAGTGAAAATGATTGAAAAAGCAGCCAAAAGAATGTCCAAAGAAAGAAAAGGCCCAGAGGAATGTTGCCCAACATCATTTTTAAAGATAAAGAAGAAAGTCTGGCTCCTTGCAAGAAAAATATAAGGAAATGAGGGGTGCCTCAAGGCTGTTACACAGTACTGTATGTGTATTTAATTATGCTAGTTCACAGTCCTTTAACTGTCTACTAAGAGTGTATTTAGAATGTATTGTTCATTTTACCTTTCACAAAATAACAAAGGTAGGCTGCTGTGAGCCTTCGATGTTTAAGATTTACTTAGAGTTCGGTTGCTTTTTGTGGTCAATGCACTTTATTATATTCTCCACTCAAATATGCTCTTACTTCATCTAAGCACCCAGTGTGCTTAAAATGGCATCTACATTACCATATAGATAATATAATTTGAGACTTTGCCATCAGCTTGTGAATGCAGTGTGACAGCTTTGGATGGAATCCCATCTCAGCCAAAGGCATTTCGTTTTAATACAGAGGTGAACATATAACGCTCTTCTTTATTGGTGAAAGAAACAAAACCCATGCCAAAGCAGCATTAACCAGGTCAAATTATTATATATTTTTTTCAAGAAGAATGAATATTTTAAAATGCACATTTTTTAAGGTTGAGGTTTTTCCACAGCTTTGCGTTTGCTTAAAAGCCAAGAAGTCCCCAAGCAAAAATCTGTGGCATATAAGACACCAAGGAATAAAAATTTGATCTGAGAGAAGCAGAGTGTGTGTGGGAGTTTGAGGAGGTTGGGCTGCATGTGGACTAATCTGTTATGACATAGGAATGGCCGACTCCGGTTACTTTCGTTTCACACCTCTTTCTGGTTTTAAAGCATAATATTTTGGCATAGGAGCAATATTTTTTTTAAGCAGTATGTTTTGTTTTCTGTATTTACTGACATAAACACGGCTGAAGCACTTTCCCACATAAGATAAATAAATAAATAAATAAACTGATATATGAGTGCATGCTACTTATGGCACTACAGAGCCCACTGATGTGCCTTTGTTTATCTTCCGTTCAGTTTATTAAATATGCTTTCTACTCATTAACTGACTGTCCTCTTGATGCATAGAGTCATAATGTGGCATTCATTTTTGCCATTTAGTGTCAGGTTGGTAAGATGCCCATATTTCATTCATCGCTAAAGAATGGTTTAAGTGTTTTCTTTTGAACTCGGCATTTAATATGAGCAGGATATTTTTAATAAGTAATGTTGAAATATGAGACATATTGGTCATTGTTGTTTCATCTAATCATTCATAGGATGCGTGCTATAGAAAATAACATGGTTTATAGTCAATGCAATGTCAAAAAAGCTAGAAGTGAACAGTGACATGTTTTTCAATGGTCAGATAAGAAACTAACAGTTCAGGGTGACAGGGGACATGTTCTCTATTCAGTTGTGTTTTAATGTTTATTTGGAGATAAACACTGTAAAATTATAGTATTATAGTAATAACAGGAATCAATGTGTATCACAATTCATAACAGAAAACTGTTAAAAAATTATTGGATTGTTGCCATGTTAATCTTTGTGTGTGTGTGTGTCTGTGTGTGTGTGTACAGATCAAAATCTAATTAAAATTCAACTACGGTAGAAGGTGGCCTTATAACTGTGTTTGACATTTCTGTAGGGCATTGATATTTTAAAGTTTTTTCAATTTCCAAACACATTTTTAGTTAAATCAGTGGTTGCTCAGTGAGACTGAAATAATCCTGGTTTGGTCTCTATGTAACAAATGTGTTTACAATTCAATTTATTTCTTCTTCACACTGTGGAAATTATGTCACTATGACAAAACCTGCCTTTCTGTTAAGCAATTAAACCATGAGATATCTTGTGCATAACATGAATCATATTTATCTATCTATATATGGGAGTGAGACAAAACATTATTTTGAGGATGCAGTTTACTGACAACAACGCTTAAATTGAAATAGGCTGTTTTACACCTGCTCAAAATTTTTGTATTTTCTGCCATTTTTCAAGTGGTCTTAAACTTTTGAATCCAACCTGATCACATATATAACTTTGTCTGGCACTAATTACTCCTAACATTCTTGCTGCTCAGCAAGTAATTCCTTTATAATGAGCTTCCAGTCCAAGATCCACAGCCCGGTCTGTGCAAATATGTTTTTCCAAAGTGTATCCAAGGTTGCTGGGCTTCACTAGTGTGACTTAAGTCAAGTCAATAGCTGCTGAGGAATACTTTGGTATACAGAGGAGTTCAAATCAATGACTGTAAAGTGCCCGGGTACTGTGGAGGTTTCTTTTTGTTTAGGGAGGAACATATTTGTTGAATTATCATTGGACAACATACAGGCCAGTAATGATTGTGGATTTAAGCTTTCATTATTTAATATTGAGAACCTGACATTTATCTACTTATGTGTATTTTTATCTAAACAGTTAGCAATGAGGGCTGTTGATCAGTTCAACAACAGTGCAGATCTTTTTTCTTTTGCCATGTAAGTTCTTCCCAAACGGGACACTCAAAGAACATTTTAAGTTAATTGTGCAGCAAGTCGACCAGGCTGGAGTTGACAGACTGCCTCTGTCTGTGTGACCATATTCCCAAAATCACAGTGATAGAATTCATTAATCATTAGCAGCCTGCAGGCATCTGACCCACACCCAATATGCCTACTGTGAAGCCTGTTAAACTGAGCCAGTCAGCTAGTGCTTTCACACATCGGTGCCGAGATTACTGGGTTATACAAATATAGATGTGCCAAAAGGAATAAAATGGTGTTATTAGGTTTTCAGGTTTGCTCATGTTGAACATCTTTTTTTCTCAGACTCACGGTTGCAGACCAATCCCTCACTTCCCCTTTGGCACATGGTGATGTGTGGCACAATTCGTAATATGAGTGGCCCATCTCAGAGCAGCAGAGCAAGGTCCGTTAGGGAGCAAACCATTTTTAATGGAACTAAAATGCCCTCAAGCAGGCTTTATAATTGGACAATTGGAGAATGATATAAATGATAACACTTAATAAAAGGAGAAACAGTTCTTTACATGTAAATACTATGTATATCTTTTAAGAGATGTTTGTTTGTGCACACATATATCATTTGACATTCCAGTGCCCTGTGTAAAAGGTTTAACAAAATCAAGAGTTATTACAGTGCAGGTAGATGCATACCTGCTTTTTGTTGCTATGATACTGAACTGTAGATACTGAGGAGACTGTCTTGCAAAAACATCTCTGGAGTTTTCAAAGTAACTAAATAACGTGTGTGTGTGTGTGTGTGTGTGTTTGTGGCATGAACAATGTGTTTAAAACTGTTACAGGATTGCAAGTTGTGGTTCCCAAACAAGATCAAAAACACTACTCTGGTACTGGGCAATTTTGGTTTTATTGCTTTAACAGCGCTGCCAAGATATGATAGGGTTATTGATCAATCCCTGTGAGTCAAAAATGGCTTCACTCAAAATCTCAGCTAGTGAAATATCTGTCTAAAAAACTCTAGCGCTCTACAAAATGGTATCACATATAATCCTAAACCCAACAGTCATTCCTCATCATGAATAGTGAGCAGCATTGCAGGGTGTTAATAAATGTAAAGGATGTTTCATAATGTAAATATGTAAATGTTCAAGATCACAGGGAAGCTGGAGCACATCTTTGTAGCATAAGCCTGCATGCTACCTAACCTACATTTATCTGGATTATGAGAGAAAACCAGAGATACTAAAGAAAACAACACAAAGACTGACAGTTTAGCATTCAGTACTGCAAGGACCACGAGCTTCTGATAAGGAATGATTTAGTGAGAGCTACTTGCTTATATATGTTTACATAACTGACACTACCAGATTTTTAGCACTGAGACAAAAAACACATTTTTTATATATATATATATACTATGCTCGGGGAACATGGTATTACCTTACTTCCATGCTTTAAAATTTTTGTAGGGCATTGCTGAAAAAGCCCATTTTGATAAACACAAATAAACATAAGAGGAATTGTTCAAGCCAAGAAGGATAGTGAGCAGGCTTTGCAAACCTGAAAAATACAAGTGCCAAACAAAAGAACTGATCAATAACAGATTAGTAATCAAACCGGCAAACTGATTTTCTCACACATGTATAAGAAGAAAGTTATTCTTCTTAAGGAGTGAAAGCTTTTTCATTGGCAGAAATATGACTTTGATCATTGTCCGGTTGCTACAAATTAATAATGATATTCATTGCCGTTATGTATATTTTTGGGTGCAGTTGGAGGACTGAAGTCAGTGACACCCACCTGTAAGATAAACTTGTAGATTCCACCAACTTTATGAATAGTTCATAATCATCTGTTTGCCTCTGGCTGTCTCTCCGTCAGTGATTTTATTTCTTTTTAATTTTTTGCCATCAAACAAAGGTTTGCTTCCATCTATACTATCTTTTTTCTTGTATGTCATCAACAACTCAATGCAAAAAAAAAAAAAGTTCTGTTCAGTTTAGACAGGTTTGTCAATAAGCCCTGTACTTTTGCACTTGTAGTGTAGGTAACTTTGACCCTTAGCACTGATAAAGCTCAGCCCTAGGGGTGTAGATATATGTCACTACTGACAATGGCCATAGTACTTGAACATTACACAGTCATTAGATGTTACACGTTACTCTTTGTATGATTTCTCTTTTTGTACATCAACATGGTCTCTCCACTTATTGTATTGTGTTTCGATTGTATTTCATTTGCCAAAAACCAGACAAAACACATAAAAAAACAAATATTTTTACCTCTGTTTTAAATGATCTAAAGGTGTTAGTGGTTTTTTTGGTCACAATAATCATAACATGTAACAAAATTTTATATTGTGACACCCTTAACAACATATTGTCACGGTACTGGGTCTATTTCAAACTTTATTATATTATTTGATTATTATTGTTCATAGTTTTGGTTTTCTTTAGTGATTGTAGTCCTTCCTCCCTTAGTAGTGTAACGTGAGGGTTCACTAGATGAGTGGTTCCCAAACTTTTTTTGCTGGGCCCCCTTTGTTTTACAAGAAAAATGTTCACGCTCACGCGCACACGCACAAACACATCCTCCAACCACACACACCCTTATTTTGCTTCATTTCGGTTTATTTCACACCTCAAACATTTAGTAAACAATTAAGCAAATACAAGTAATCTGCAATAAATTACAGGTAGTAATAAAATAAACTACTAACTCTTTTACGCTACGTCCGCACCTACACGGGTATTTTTGACAACGCAGCTGTTTCGTCCACACGTAAACGGCGTTTCGAATCACCGAAAACGGAGATTTTTTAAAACTCCTTTTTTGCATTTACCTGTGGACGGTATGTGCCTTCCACGTCACGCTGTGCGCCACGTTATTGTTTACATGAGATGAATTGCAGAATGGCAGATAGAGACAAAATACTGTTAATCTGACTATCTTTGGTTTTTACAGGCTTACATACACACACGCAGTTACTGTCCCTCTATTTAGAAAGGCAGAGGCGTCACGGTGTAATTATTTTATGTGTAGTTGTTGTTTTTTTTCCCTGTGTAATAATATTCAACATTGCTATCAATACATTTTCAAAAAATGCCTCTCTGTGCAAAATGGGTTGAAAAACATAAACAACTGTGAGATACTGTTAGTCCATGATTTAGACAGGGGGAACAAATCGTGGCAGGATCAGTCTGATATTATTTGTATCCCACTGTAACTTTACTGTATAAAGAGCTAACATCTCCAAAATGTCAGGAGTAGTTAGTCATTACTACAAGTGTTTGTGAACTAAAAATCAAGAATGCGGGATACTGTTTGTCCGTGATTTGAAGAGCCCAGCGAAAACCAATTCTGCTGAGGAGACCTACCTTGGCACTTGTGCAGGTGAAACCAAAGGGCAGACATGCTTCACCATATTTTCTAGTCTTTGGCTTAGAATGAATTTGGTTTGGAAACATATTCAGCTATGCTTCATCTCCTGCTTTGCGTTTCTGTGGCCGCACTGTGCTAGCAGTGTCCAAGCGTTTTGTTTTTTTCTCCCCCTTTTCATTCCGTGCCACCCCTGCAATGGCTCTGTGCCCCCCCAGGGGGCTGGCCCCACACTTTGGGCAGGTCTGCACTAGATGGTTTGGAATCTCTCTGAATAATTAGGAAAAGCAAGATGGAGACGGATAACTTTTTAGCAGCCTCTTTACTCTCAGCACACAGCAACAACCACCCACACTTCCTGTGTGCCGCCCTGATGAATACTTCACTGGCCTCTCAGAAGCCATGAAATCTTATACTCAGATCAAAACAGGGAAAACAACCAGGTAGATATAACACATACTTATTACTGGTTTGAACATGCATGTCTAAACATTCAAACGTGTAAACATGTAAATATCAAAACACGTAACCACCAAATAGCTACATAACTAGCTTTATAACCTTTGTAAACACCTCTTTGTATATCAAATTAGATTTAAATTTACTTCTACACTTTACATTTTCCTCCCCCCTCACATAAGAAACGTCCCCGTTTCCCTACAGAAAAGGATCCCAATCCCTCACTTCCCCTTTGGCACATGGTGATGTGTGGCACAATTCGTAATATGAGTGGCCCATCTCAGAGCAGCAGAGCAAGGTCCGTTAGGGAGCAAACCATTTTTAATGGAACTAAAATGCCCTCAAGCAGGCTTTATAATTGGACAATTGGAGAATGATATAAATGATAACACTTAATAAAAGGAGAAACAGTTCTTTACATGTAAATACTATGTTCTAAAAACAACATGCTGCGAGCAAAGGGGACAACAATAAAACAACAGCAAAACCAAAAACAAGTTCAGTTCAAAACATAGTCCTTGAGGTATCTGGGAGGCACAACTTGACGTCTCCCACATCACCGTGAAACACCAGATACTCGATAAGGAGTTGAAGGGACAATGTCTGATTGGTGTATCACCACATGGCCAGAGGGGGAAGTCGTTACAGTCTCAGACCGAGGAGAAGGGGACAAAGGAGAGTGGGAATGGGGTCGTGACTGGTTTAGAGGTGGTGGCTGACAAACCTGAGTGTCTGATGAGGTTGCAGGGCTGCAGCCCTGAACATTCCAGCTCCCTTTAGCTGCAGATTTTGAAGCTGTGAAGGGCAAAGCACCTGATAATGCAGTCAATTGTGGAATCTGGGGCTGTACAGGTATGTCACCAGCAGGCGAGTTGGTTCCACCTTTAGGGACAGATGCATTGTAAGGCCTGAGACGATTGTAGTGAACAATTTGAGTCTAGTCTGATTGGTCCAGGGGGTAGCGAATCCTGTACATGACACCAGGATTTTCTCCATCTGTTTCAAGGCACTCCAATATCTCAAAGGGGCCCTTCCAATGTGGGGCAAGTTTCTGCTTTGCTGTAGTGGGGTCATTTAACCACACCAAGTCACCCGGAACATAAGGAGTGTGTTTGATGCCCCTATAGTACAGTTGTTTCTGCTGGTTGTGGGCACAATCTCTGTTCCATGCAGCAGTGCTGAAGGCAGACTGAAGTCTCTGAGTCAACTGGGTGACGTAGTCAGCAGGAGAAGCAGAAGTAGATGATGCTGGCATGTTGGTAGGCAACAGCATATTAGCAGGCATCCGTGCCTCATGTCCATGTGTGAGAAAAAATGGCGTAAACTCCGTGGTAGAGTGAGGACTGGTGTTGTAAGCCAAAGCAACTTGATTGAGGCAGTCATCCCATTGGCCAGGCTGCTGAAGGAGTAACTTAGCTAACTGGTCAATAAGTGTTCGGTTGAACCTCTCGACCATCCCATCACATTGAGGGTGATATGGGCTGGTCCGTGTCTTCTGGATGCCTAGCAGCTGACACAGATGTTTCACCAGGTCAGATTCAAATTGACGTCCTTGGTCTGTGTGTAGCATTTCAGGGACGCCGTGCTGACAGATGAAGTTGTCAAACAGGCATTTTGCAACTGTTGTGGCACGTTGGTCTGGGATAGCATAGAGATTGACATATTTCGAGAAATAGTCTTGAACAACGAGCACATACCTGTTGCCATGACTCGTAATGGGGAGTTCAAGTATGTCAGCTGCCACCTTTTGAAATGGCTCCACAGAAACAATTGTTTTCATTGGAGCTCTGTGATGAGATGTGGGATTCCGTCTGGCATCACATGGAGTGCATTGTGTGCACCATATTCGGATGTCACGTGACATGAATGGCCAGTAATATAGTTGCTGAGCACGTTTCAGGACCGTATCTGCTGATAGGTGACAGGACACTGGGTTGCCATGCAGCAGCTGTAGGACAGTGTCTTTTAAAGATTCAGGAACAACCAACTGATGCAACACTGACTTTTGGGACGGGTTGAAAGCTTTACGACAGAGTAAGCCATTGTGAAAGGTAAGTCTATAGTACTCATGCCATAGCACTTTTTCGTGAGGTGGGCATTTTTTCATACGCCAGTAGGGTGGTTTCCGACCCTTAGCTTTCCAGCCAATGACTTCTGACAGTACAGGATCTTTTTTTTGTTCACTTTAGAGATCATCTTCAGGCAGCTCAAGCACAAATGTGGATGAAACAGATAGCGCTGCACACTGCAGTCGTGGATCAGGACAGTCATTGCGTGGAATGTGTTTTTGGTCAGTACTGCAGGGACTATGGTTGGGCGGGCCTGCAGGACCTACACACCTCTCTTCAGATTTCAAGGTAGCAGAAGCAGTGCAGACTGTGTCCTGCTCTACGGTTTCACCAGTGACAGGGCGACGTGACAGTGCGTCCGCATTGAGGTGGCGGTGGCCATCTTTATGAGTCACAGTCCATTCAAAAGGATCGAGTTCAAGAGCCCAGCGAGCACGGCGACCAGTTCTATCACTGTCAATGGGTATTTTCCGAAGACCCAGGAGGGGCTTGTGATCCGTGACAATAACAAATGGCTGCTTGTAGAGATAGTGACGAAAATGTCTAACTGCCCAAACAATGGCCCAGAGTTCTCGATCATAAGTCGACCACTTTCTTTCTGCCTTTGTAAGCGCATGGCTAGCATAGGCAATGACTTTCTCTTGCTGTCCCTGTTTTTGAGCTAGTACACTGCCAATAGCTGTGCTTGAAGCATCAGTATACAGAGAAAATGGCAATGTGAAGTCAGGGAATAAAACCACTGGAGGGTTTGAGAGGGCATGTTTCAGATACATGAATGCATCCTGGCACTGAAAAAGCCATTGAAAAGTTGCATGCTTTTCAGTGAGAGCATGTAGGGGGACACTGTGGTGCGCAAAGTTTTGAATGAACTTGCGATAATATGAACAAAGTCCAAGGAATGACCTTACTTCTGTCGCTGTTTGTGGAATAGGCCAGGCTTGCACACTGTTCACATTTCTGGGGTCAGGCTGAATGCCATTTTTTGATACAATGTGGCCCAGAAATTGTACCTGATCTTTGGCAAAACAGCATTTTGAGGGGTTTAGCTTCAAGCCACTTGCCTGGAATCTGCCGAAAATTTCTTCCAGGTGCTGGAGATGTTCTGCGAAAGAGCGGCTGTAAATGAGGACATCATCCAAATACACTAAGCAGGTTTTCCAGGGAAGGCCACGAAGTACCATCTCCATTAACCGCTGACATGTGGCTGGAGCGTTTGTGAGTCCCATGGGCATAACTGTCAAGTGGTAAAGTCCACTGCCGATTGTGAAAGCAGTTTTCTCACGATCCTTCTCTTCCAGTTCAACCTGCCAATAGCCATGTTGAAGGTTCATTGTGGAGAACCAGGCAGAACCTGACAGAGCATCCAGTGCATCATCAACCCTTGGAAGAGGATGAGAGTCTTTGATTGTCACTGCACTGAGTTTCCTATAGTCGAGACAGAAACGCCACGTACCATTTTTCTTTCGCACCAAAACAACTGGGGCGGCCCATGGGCTGTAGCTTTCTTCGATGACACCTGCCTTTAAAAGGTTGTCAACTTGAGTCTGTATTTCAGCTCTCTGTTCGGGTGTCACTCTATAGGCTCTTTGTTTAATCGGTGTAGCATCACCTGTGTGAATATGATGCTTGATTATGCCTGTGTGACCTCTGTCTTCTGAGTGCTTACTGAAGATTCCTGAATACTTCTGGAGAAGTGATTTCAGGGACTGAACCTGGGAGTGTGACAAGTTTGTTTCATCGATTTCTACCGGCAGAGTCGAATCATACACAGGTGAAGTAGCACAACATGTCTGCTCCAGTGGGATGATATCAACAGATGAGCCTGAATGAAACTCACCAAGATGCTGTCCAGGGTACAGTTCGATTTCATCGCTGGAGGGATTAAGCATTCGAACCGCTGTAGTACCATTCCGAACTTCACTGAGAGTGTGAGCCATAACAATGTCACATGTTGGATTAGGGATCAAGACACCATAGTAGTCTATTGGAACAGGAGAAGCCGGTGTGGCTGCTGACACACAGGCTGTGATCAAAGTTTCGCTCATAGCTGGAATTTTGGTTGGCGCTAACACAGAAACATTACAGCAGGCAGCCACCTCATGTCCTTTGGGCAACAGGGGAATTTTCATGTCCCACAGTTGCAGTACTTTGTTTTTGAGGTCGAGAAGAGCATGGTGCCTCTGCAGAAAATCCCAACCTAGAATGACTGGCGGGTAAGCACCTCTGAGGACTTCAAAGTCCTGCTGCCGTACCTGAGTCCCAAGCCTAATACCAACGGTTAACTTGCCTAAGATTTCCAGACGTTCTCCATTGACCGAACGAGCTGGCACAGACGATGCTACCATAGGCCGTTTTTTCAAAGCTGGATGAGCGTTTCGAAAATCTTCACTCACAAGGGAGACAAAGGAACCAGAGTCAATTAGAGCACGCACTTCAATGCCCTCGACAATAGCCAAGACGTTAGAGGAGAGTGATCCATCAGATTCTGAGGGGAACTGGGGGATGTTGTTTTGGGGCTCTGATACTGTAGCTGATGTTTGCCCCTCAACAGCAGCTAATGAAAGTTTCCCTGTGGGCCAGAGGTTAAATGTGCAGGTCTTTCCGGGGACTGGAAACAAACACTGGTCCTACTGTAGGACCCAGCATCTCTAACTCTACGTGGAGCAGGACTGGGACTGCGTCGGTATCTGTTATTGTCAGGGTAATTGTAGTCAAAGGAGCTTGCAAAGAAAAGCATCTGGACTTCTTTAAGTTGCTTGAAGACGTTTCACCTCTCATCCGAGAAGCTTCTTCAGTTCTAAGGGTAATTGTACCTGGAATACTGGGAGGGCTGTTGGGAATGGTATGTGCGTTGATTGTGTTTCTCACATTTGTCCCACTCATTGAACCTCTGGGGAACAGGGGAAGAAGGACGTTCATGGTGAGACTCTGGATCACGGTGATAACGCCTCTCAGGCGAGCAATAGTCTGTGGGATGTTGTCTGGCACGATAAGGCGACGGGGATGCACTGCAGGTGCTGTACTGAACATTGGAAGAGGAGGATCTATCACGGCTGGAGTCCAAACGTTGGGCAAGGTAACTCTGTTTCTCCCGTAACTGCTGTACTTCATGTTTCGGGCTGGTTACAGTAAGCGTGAGCTCCTCAACTGCTTGAAGAAGTTTAGCATCAGTAGGCTGAGGACGTATCATAGCAACCTGTTCCGAAGACGGAATATGAGAGGATCCTGCAGCTGTAAGTTGCAATGCTGCCTGTGCTCCGTCAAGATCCTCTGCACCCATCTCATGAATCTTAGATCGCAAGGTGGGGTCCAACCCAGCAACAAAACGGCTAAATTTTTTACCTTCCAAGGCATTGTAGTCATAGTTAGGGAAAGCTTCAAACACAAGACAGGTAATATCTGCGCTGTATACATCTAAACTTTCACCTGGTTTCCGAGGGCGAGCATTCACATGTGTCTGGAAGAATGGCAGAGAATATTTTGGACCGAAAACCTCTTTCAGCTTATCCTTCACTAGATCATAGTCTTTCTGGTTGATGAAGGCAAACTGTCCCAGTACAAAAATGCAGCATCTGCTACACGAGTAGGCAGAACAGAGGACATCACAGTTGCCAAATCTACCTCAGGTGGAGTCATAGCTTGCACTGCCACTTCAAAGCGACGAGACCAACTAGTAAAAGATTCAGTCCCATCTCCTTTAAAAACAGGTGGAAGATCTATTGTCAGGGCACCGGAGACGGTATGGTGAGCGGGAGCAGCAGCAGTCCGTTGCATCCACTGACCTCGAATGTGGCACAGGAGAAGAGCAGCTCGTGCACAGATTCACTCTCGTCAGCTGACATGTTCCCAACAAATATCCAGCTCAAAAAAATCACAAAAAACACAAAAACAGAGAGAAAAGCTGCAACAATCCTTACTATCTCCAAAAAATTATTACTGTTATTATTTTCAGTTCATCAGCTGTTCACAGAGAGGGATAAATCCCAGCGGAAAAAAAACCAATCCTATCCGCAGCTTGGGAGTAGAACTCACCAAATACAAAGAGCCATCAAGAAAATAAATCCCACCGCTTCCACCAGATGTAACGTGAGGGTTCACTAGATGGTTTGGAATCTCTCTGAATAATTAGGAAAAGCAAGATGGAGACGGATAACTTTTTAGCAGCCTTGTCACTACCCGATCCGTACCGGAAACGCGATCGGTACCCCGCATGCGCAAATCTTACGTCACTTCCTCTCTTTGCCAACATTGCGACATTCAATATATTTGAATGACACGGTTAGCGCCCAGTTAGCTCCTAGCATTTCTCAACAGCTCTGCCTCCTTTTCGACTACCGGGACATTTAAACAATGGATAATCCATATACAAACAAATTCACGCTTTTCTCCTCAACAGAGAGCGTCCCCCGATTGAACAACAGCGCCGTAAAATAAGAACAATGGCGCCTAATTACAGAGTTAATAATACAGACTTTGTAATATGTCATGTGAAGATTCATCAGCCAGATGACGTGTTTACTGACAATTGACAGTGATAGCGGACATCATCATCACTATTCCAACAATCCTCTCCACACAGACAAGCATAAACACACTCGACTATCACTAAATCAAATTTAACACACGTTTGTAATGACGCTAATTCAGTTTACAATAGGGTTCATTCGCTCAGTCAGCAGGTGGCAGTATCCTCGTACACTAGGGAGTAAACTGCCATTAAACGAACAGAAGAAGAAGAAAACCCCTGCACATGCGCGGTATGGATCGGGTAGACCCGATTTGTACGGTCCGACTTTGCACATGCGCAGTAAGGATCGGGGAGTCCTGATCCGTAACTATCTTCATATTTTTCGTTTTTGTCTACATTATATTGAAATGTTTCATTATTGAAAACATTTTAAGAGATACTTATTATTCTTAACAGATACTCTGACCCGTAACTATCGTAAAACGCTTCGACTGGAAGTGGACACCTTTTGCGCATGCGGGGTACCGATCGGGTTTCCGGTACGGATTGGGTAGCGACAAGCCTCTTTACTCTCAG
Organism: Perissodus microlepis; assembly: GCF_051167445.1. NCBI lineage: Eukaryota > Metazoa > Chordata > Actinopteri > Cichliformes > Cichlidae > Perissodus > Perissodus microlepis. The sequence goes on from NC_140461.1 coordinate 31,098,578, forward strand.
CACACAGCAACAACCACCCACACTTCCAGTGTGCCGCCCTAATGAATACTTCACTGGCCTCTCAGAAGCCAGGAAATCTTATACTCAGATCAAAACAGGGAAAACAACCAGGTAGATATAACACATACTTATTACTGGTTTGAACATGCATGTCTAAACATTCAAACGTGTAAACATGTAAATATCAAAACACATAACCACCAAATAGCTACATAACTAGCTTTATAACCTTTGTTATTAAATTTACTTCTACACTTTACAGTAGTTATCTTAGCCTGTGTTTAGTCTCTGTTCTCATGTTTACTCTATGCTTTTCCTGTATCCCATGTTTCATGTCTAGTCACCCGTGTTGCTATGGTCCCAATGTCTCCCCAGTTCAATTCAATTCAATTCAATTTTATTTATATAGCGCCAAATCACAACAAAAGTCGCCTCAAGGCACTTCATAGATACAGAGAAAAACCCAACAATCATATGACCCCCTATGAGCAAGCACTTTGGCGACAGTGGGAAGGAAAAACTCCCTTTTAACAGGAAGAAACCTCCGGCAGAACCAGGCTCAGGGAGGGGCGGCCATCTGCTGCGACCGGTTGGGGTGAGAGAAGGAAGACAGGATAAAAGACATGCTGTGGAAGAGAGACAGAGGTTAATAACAGATATGATTCAATGCAGAGAGGTCTATTAATACATAGTGAGTGAGAAAGGTGACTGGAAAGGAAAAACTCAATGCATCATGGGAATCCCCCGGCAGCCTACGTCTATTGCAGCATAACTAAGGGAGGATTCAGGGTCACCTGGTCCAGCCCTAACTATATGCTTTAGCAAAAAGGAAAGTTTTAAGCCTAATCTTAAAAGTAGAGATAGTTTCTGTCTCCCGAATCCAAACTGGAAGCTGGTTCCACAGAAGAGGGGCCTGAAAACTGAAGGCTCTGCCTCCCATTCTACTTTTAAATACTCTAGGAACAACAAGTAGGCCTGCAGAGCGAGAGCGAAGTGCTCTAATAGGGTGATATGGTACTACAAGGTCATTAAGATAAGATGGGGCCTGATTATTTAAGACCTTGTATGTGAGGAGCAGGATTTTGAATTCAATTCTGGACTTAACAGGAAGCCAATGAAGGGAAGCCAAAACAGGAGAAATATGCTCTCTCCTTCTAGTCCCTGTCAGTACTCTTGCTGCAGCATTTTGGATTAGCTGAAGGCTTTTCAGTGAGTTTTTTGGACATCCTGATAATAATGAATTACAGTAGTCCAGCCTGGAAGTAATAAATGCATGAACTAGTTTTTCAGCGTCACTCTGAGACAGGATATTTCTAATTTTAGAGATGTTGCGCAAATGGAAGAAAGCAGTCTTACATATTTGTTTAATATGTGCGTTGAAGGACATGTCCTGGTCAAAAATGACTCCAAGGTTCCTCACAGCGTTACTGGAGGCCAAGGTAATGCCATCCAGAGTATGAATCTGGTTAGATACCATATTTCTAAGATTTTCAGGGCCGAGTACAATAACCTCAGTTTTATCTGAATTAAGAAGCAGAAAGTTAGCGGCCATCCAGGTCTTTATGTCTTTAAGACATTCCTGCAGTTTAACTAATTGGTGTGTGTTATCTGGCTTCATGGACAGATAGAGCTGGGTGTCATCTGCATAGCAGTGAAAATGTATGCTATGTCTTCTAATGATGCTGCCTAAGGGAAGCATGTATAATGTAAACAGAATTGGTCCTAGCACTGAACCCTGTGGAACTCCATAATTAACCTCAGTGTGTGAAGAGGACTCTCCATTTACATGCACAAATTGGAGTCTATTAGATAGATATGATACAAACCACTGCAGTGCAGTACCTGTAATACCTACAGCATGTTCTAATCGCTCTAATAGGATATTATGGTCAACAGTATCGAACGCTGCACTGAGGTCTAGCAGGACAAGCACAGAGATGAGTCCACTGTCAGAGGCCATAAGAAGATCATTTGTAACCTTCACTAAAGCTGTTTCTGTGCTGTGATGAGCTCTGAAACCTGACTGAAACTCTTCAAATAAACCATTCCTCTGCAGATGATCTGTTAGCTGTTTGACAACTACTCTTTCAAGGATTTTTGATATGAAAGGAAGGTTGGAGATTGGCCTATAATTAGCTAAGACTGCTGGGTCTAGAGATGGCTTTTTGAGTAAAGGTTAAAAGTTACTGTGTTAAGCTTAGGTGTCCTGAGTCTGAGTTTCGGTCTGTGTGTTTCCTGTTTTATTTTGATAGTCCTTGTCCAACATCAGTGTATCTAGTTTTGCTTTCCCTTGTCTCATTATGTCTGATTAGTCCCAGCTGTGTTCCTCCTGTTCCCCATCTTCTCGTGATCCTTCCTGTGTATTTTAGTCCCCAGTCTTCCCCCCACTTTTTGCCGTGTCGTACCCTCTCCATGCTGTGTGTTGTCTCTGTGCTCCCTGTATCCTAGTAGTTTTCGGTTCCTACTTTGCTAGTTTCCTAGCGTTAATTCTTAGTTTCCAGTTTTTCACGAGTTTCAGCAATAAAGTTGCCGTTTTAAGTTACGTTTACATGTTCGAGTCCTGCATTTTTGGTCCTTTCTCCTGCCTTCCACACAGCAAATCATGATACATATATGGTTACCCTACAGAACTGGGAGTTAATTATTGACCTCTAATATTGTTTCAGTCTGTCCCCAACTATTTTTTCCTTTGGTTACTTATTTATTTAACAAAAAACAAAAAACAAAATTAATAAATACATTTTAAAAATAGCCTCTCTGTTAAATGCAGTCTTTACTTTTTTGGTGCTGCTGGTGGTGATCGTGAGACTTGACTCCATGCACTTCTGCAGAATCTTTAAATGCCACATCCATTCATGTTCAGCAGAGGTGTTTGTCTCTTGAGTAAAACAGAACAGGTCAAAAGTGCAGTTTCTTGTAACTTTCTGTTTTTCCCTTTAGAATTCATCTTTTTGTCAGGTTGCCAATCAGTCTTTCCAGATGTGACGTTAGACATACTCAAAGCAAGTAGTAATACAAATTGCAAAATAAACAGGAAATGCAATGTTTACTATAGAGTTCGACAGCTTGCATAGCCAGGTACTTGAATCGAGGTTTGTAGTTAGATAGGATGCATTAAGAATTAAAAGCCCTGAATTGTTTTTTCCCAGTGACTTCAACAACAGATGGTGGGGAATATGGAATCACCTTGACATGACAGGTTTTTTTTTTGGACTGAAAACATCTGTCAAAAGGCCCAACAGTGATCCTCTCTTAAATGAAACAACTTGAGGAACAGCCTACTAAGCTTGAAATTAAAAAAATAAATCTCGCTTTTAAATAGGGCAAGGCTGCCTTGGAAAGTTAACAGCAACTTCTAACTACGAGTCCCTGGGTATTTTATTAAAGGTTTGGCAGGAAGCAGGAAGCTAATGGACCAAATTCATTGAATTAATGGTTTATCCCTAACCCCCAAAATTTCTAGATTGTGCCTGGCTCTTTTAGAAAGCTGGAACTGCCAGGCAAGATATGCCGTTGAGAGCAGAAAGACAGTGTGATAAATTTGCACTCATGACAAAGGAAATACTCGGCAGTATATCTATTACAGTTTCACAAGACTCTTTGCTACCAAAATTATTGAGTGACAAATTTTCATACTAAAAAATGGAAATTCACCGTTTATATATTATCAGGAGATAAGGAATGGAAAAAAAAGGATCAGTGCACATATGCAAGTACTATATAAACCTGTTATTTGGCTGTGTTGAAGGGGGATTTGGCTGGTGAGAAACCCTATGATCTGTGACGGACTGGACACCTGCTTAGGACCTACCATGCCTTTTGCCATATGACAGTTGGGACAGACTAAATCGGAAAAGCGATTAAGAAAATGGATGGATGGATTGATGGATGGATAGGAAACCTGGGATCTGTAGCAGTGCAGTAGAGAGAAATGACTCATTTAGACATACGTCACAAAAAACTGTGCTGCTTGCTCTGAGGTTTACTGGTCTTTGTGGATTTCTCTAACAGCCTTCTGCAATATATAGGCAGATGTTTCATGAGCTATCATGGCTGATTTCCAACATCCATTCAGTATAAATGTAGTATAGCAATAACAGCAGGTGATACTAAAGTGCATCATTAGTCTGCCCTGCACCACTCCAGCAGTTTGATACTGTAAACTTTTCCTTAGTACTTCAAATTATCCTGTTGTTGTTCAAATTGTCAAGTAGCCTAGATAGATAGATAGATAGATAGATAGATAGATAGATAGATAGATAGATAGATAGATAGATAGATAGATAGGTTTAAACAGTTGAAGTTACTCGCCACTTAAGAAAAAAGTGACAAATGTTTCGCTCGCCACCTCTATAGCATACAGCCCCAACTTTACCAACATCTTCACACATAGATCATTAAGGTAATGAGAAGGATAAAAGGGACGTGACTAAATAGACAAGTAGAACCATATATTGCTTTCTAATTATTTTCTAGTTCTCAGTGGTTTCAGCTAACAGGAATGAGATGCTTTAGCACACAAAAACCCCTCACTTTATTACAGCTGCCTATAAGATTTAATTATTCATTGATTTATGTTGCCAGAATGTCTTTGCAAAGCTTGCTTATTTGTCAAAAATGTCACCAACTCTAAATTGCTTTAATGCCCTCACAATATTTTGCCACTTGGAGGATTTCTTTCAGTGAGCTTTTAGTGCACTTGGAGGGAAATATCAATTTTTACCACAAAGTCACTTCTTTGAAAGTAACAGAAGATAACACACTAAAAATGTCTGCAGCAAATTTCTTCCAGTTCAGGTTCATGTTTCATTTCCAAAACAATGCTTCACAGCAAGAAGGTCCTGGGTTAAAATCCCACCTGGGGCCTGAGTTTGCATTTTTCGGTTCTCTCTCTTGCTTTTACAGTCCAATTTAGAAACACCAATTAGATTAAATGGCAAGTCTAATCTGACCGTAGGTGGGGATGAGAGTAATTCATAATTCTGTATTGGATATATCAGAAGAAAATGGATGTTGGATGATGGAAAGTGGAGCTATATTCACACTGTCTCTACTTCTTGACAGAAAATGCCAAAGTGCTACATGAAGATAACGATTATCAGACATCTAACAATACATGTAAATTGATATTTTACATGATGTCTTGGTCAACACCTTTTTATGTTGTGTATGTTGTCCTAATGCCTTTTTACATCCCTTGGACAGCTTTGCAAATTGCCTTGTTAACAGGTACTATACATTTAAAGCCGCCTTGCACTAAGCGATCTAAAACTAATGCAACAATAATCTTGGCTTGTTTGTTTGTGTTTTGTTTGTTTAAACCACTCACGGTAGTGAGTAGACTTATTAACAACTTCTCATTTACGCATCCAGTTTCAGAGCAACACTTATTCATTTACAGTTCTACAACTAGGTGAATATAATCTTCTCTCTCTCATACGCTATGTTTTTGGTCTCCACTGTTTCCCCAGGGAAATCTCAGTCTCTTTAGCTGCTAAATGCTCCACTATGTTCACCAGCTCATCACCGCCTGCATCTGTCTGCTTCTTGGTGCTGAGTAAGTGCTGTGCAGTGGGGGTTTTTTAAGCTTTGTTGCCAAAAAAACAGCTGCTTGAAAACAATACAATTAAAGGAGGGAGAGTCAAAAAATAGAGATGCAGGCTGGACACCTCAGTGGAAAGCTAAAACTTACTGTGAAGACTTGGGAGGACATCTTTTATTAATTCATGCCGTGGTGATACATTGTTAGCTTTAGTTTTACCATAAAATTTTAATTTCTCTCTTTTTTTGTAAATGGTTATGAAAATAAACATTCAGTGGAAAATTATTCAGTTGTACTCTGATTATGATGACAGTTCTGCAGTGGAAATGTGCAATGCCTTACCATTTTCATGTCTTTATGTTAACAATTTCTTAATTAGAACACTAGCTGAGTTACTGATTATTGATATGATGATGTTATTGTTTGTTAGGGTGGGGTTTTGCACAGTGTGAAATTAAGACGCGTGAGATATGTGCTTCTGTTTTCTCAAAAAAGCAGCAACAAAGAAACAAGAACAACAAAACATTGCTAGCAGTGAGAAACAGTATAATCACTACTACAAAGAAGCTGTCACCATGTCATTGTAGTCCCTTCTTCCTACTTTGAGCTTTGCCAGTCAAAGACTTTAATAACCGTAGCATCAACTGACAACAAAATAAAAGAAATGAAGCTATATTATTTAGTAATATCACAATCCAGAGTATTAGACAGATATTGGAAAACAAAAGTCTTGGAGGAACTGGAGGAAAGTCCTGAAAATATTTTCTGCCTTACTAGTAAAACATGAAATAAGGTCAAACAAATTTTGTAAGGTTATCCTGTTAATCGGTGCTCTGCCATCACCCTTATTTACATAAGAGTAGGTGTGCGAAAACAATGCCATTATAATCAAATGACAAAAAGAAAGAAAAGAAAAGAAAAAAGAGGAAAATGAAGTTAAGTTAACCAAACTAAATTAAACTTCAAGAGAAAAGAGGAAAAAAAATTGCTGCACCCTCACAGCAAGCTGCCACATCCCTTCTCCTTCTATACAATGGGTGCTTTTCATTATGCTGACATGTCTCCTCACTTCCCACACTCATGTCTCTTCCTCATGTCTTAGCTGCTCCCTGTGAGGATGTGAGGGATCCATTAAAGAGACAAAAGGAGAAATCCCTGGATTGTCTTCAGTTTTATGTATAGATCACTGTTAAATGTTATGATTATTTAGAGCATTAATTTAATTCTTGTTAATTCTGAGTGTGTTAATTGTTTTAAAAAAAACACAAAATAAAAAATATAACTGTTGCTTGTTGTGATGCTGTGATTAATACATTTTCCAAAATATTAAACACGCAATGTATCTGCTACAATAAATAAGATGGGATTATAATGCATGCCACCATTGAACTGCATTCTCTTATACTTTCTTTGCCTTCCTATTCAAAACACTATAAACCATTAAGCCGTGTCATATATATTGAGTTGTTTATGTGTCGTACATTAGATACATGGGTGCTTCCTCACATAAGCTACTCCAGAAGCCTCCTCTCCTCTTGCAACTTGTCTGCTCGAGCACGTTTATGGGATTGGAAGAGTGTCCATGATGCCGGAGGGGGAACGATTTCTGGGTCATGCGAGGAAAGAGGATGCGAGGCAGCAAAAGTCATGAAAAGCGCTCAATCACTGACCTTACACCTCCTTGGCCTCACCTGGTTGGCCTTATCACCTGCACAGGCCTCATTTAGAAAACAGTGCATAGGATCCATACTTATAAAGTAGGGGTGCATATGCGCACCTGCGGGCAATGTTCCCTTTTAAATCCAAATGAGTATGTGTGGCTCAGCCTCAGACTTTGCCCTTTAAACACACACATTCAACTGTAAGCGTTCGATACAAAGCACTTCATGAATGTTGATGAACAGACGTGAGTCTGATAGTCAGTGGTTCTTTAAAATGTAATGTGCAGAAGTCTTGAGCCACCTCTCGTTTCTTTAGATTTTCCCTTTTCTTTCTTTTTTCTTCTCAGCAGGAATTCTGACGATCTTTTTCTTCATCACTCATTTGTGACTATTTTAAGAACAGTGTCTTTCTTTGTTTGTTAAGCCATTTAACACTGACCTATGAATCATTCGAAGTATAAAAGAGGCACCTAACAAGGGATGAACCAGTGCTGTGTCATAACAACACAGTGACAGAAAACTTGGCAAAGAACTCATTTCAAATCGTTGCTTTAGCCACATGTTTGCCAGAAAAGCAATGCACTGGAAATCAGTGGCAACAGATCTGATGGAGTGATAAAGACAAATTAGAATGTTTTTCTTTCAAATGATTATCAGTATGCATAGAGGAGATTGAGAGAGAGGCCTTCTATTAAACACAGTGAAGGCTCGGTTGTGGTTTGGGATCAGTAATGTTGGGCATCTTGTCAAAATTGAGGGAATTATCATAGCAAAAAAGTACTTAGAGATTTGGATGCAATGACAATGCAGTGAAGGTATGTCTGAACAGATAAAATCTCAGTGGAACACCATCAGTCATGCATGGGTCTTCAGAGGCCTGCATGACTTTATGCATCAGCATTACGCATTGATATTACTGAAGCGGTGTGGGATCATTTTGACAGAAAATTGAACAAAAGGCAGCCAACATCCAGAGAAGAGCTTTGAATATTCTTCAAGATGTCTGGAAAACTATTCCTGAAGACTACTTAAAGTAAATAAAGAGACTGGAGAAGGCAGATTGTGAGTAGCAGTCTGCTTGTTCTGCATGCCTGACAATACAGCTGCATTTAAACCATGATTCTTGGAGATATTAGAGGTTTATGAAAACTATTTGTGTATTACTCTTTAATATAATGCCCAAAATATTGTTCGGGATGATTATTTTGTCCTTCCTAATGTGCTTTCTTTACTTTTACAATCAGGGAAAAGTAAGTCACACTGTGCTGAATCTTGATACAATTTTAATATTTCAGCTGTGAGTGAGTAACATACAGCCCAGCCCTTTCATCTGTGCTTCAGGCAGCAGAGAATGTGATGGTGGCAGCAGTGATGAAATGCTGAGCAGAACTGGATTTCAGATTTTCGTGAATAAAAGCTTCTAAATATTGTATTATATGTTTAATTATCATTAAGCCTATAATAATATATTATTATATATAATTAAATGTGAATATATATATAGAGATAAATTTGATCTGTATAGTATGGTTTAAATTATCCACCTCACCATCTGTGTTGGCAGAGCTTTGTCACAGTTTTGCACCTTCTCCTGTCAAGTTTCTTTATTAAATCCCAACTTTTGCGTGGGAAGTGGCCTTTGCATCTTTTCTGTGTGCACAACAACAATAAATTAGGCTCCCGGTAAAGGAGGGACATAAATCACAAAGAATGTGAATAAATGACAAATGTATCACCTGGTTTCTTCTGATTTATTGTAGAAATATGTGCATATTTATGTCAAAATGAGAGAAAAAAAAGTGCCTAGCCATAGTCTCTGAGATGGAAGAAAATTCCACTGGTATAGCTATTGCAAAACTGTTGATGTGCAAAAGACACTTAAAATTGTCAACTATTTGAAAAAGACTGCAAAGGGATTCTGAGATTGCAGAAATTAGATCTCAATATCACTTATGTTCCATGGTTTAAGAGATTAAGCAGAGCATATTTACCAGACAGTCACAAAGGTTAGAAAGAAATAGACACAGTTAATGATTAGGTAGTTTTAGAGCTGCAGACACTCATGGACACCTTTAACAAAAGAAGCCCAGAGCAACAAAGACATACCTGCAGAATCAATGCATAATTGTTCTTTCCAGCTTGAACTGAGCTCTCGGGATAGATTTGTTTTCAGGGGAGGAAGATCTATTATCCCGGACACATTCCTGGAAGACATCCTTCAACGTATATATTCTTCACATCTGAGCGATGGTGAATGCACCTATTGGCAAGGAACGAATGTAACACACACAGACATTTATTGCAAAAATGTGACACTGCTTGATGTCAAGATTACAAAGAGGCCATGGGCTAAAATAGGCACATAACTGCTCAGATCTGATAACTTTGGACTATTATTCCAATTTTTGTGAAATATCACCTCTCAAATATGAGGTACTGCACACCAAGCAAGCCAAAGGCCCGCTTTGTGAGACAAGGATTCCAGATATTATGATTTGTGCTGAAGATCCCAAAGACTTTCAACAAGATAAAAAAAATTGGAGCTAGAAATGACAAATCACATCCTCGCTCGCTGGGATACCTGCAAAGCATGCCGAAGTGCAATGAGATGTAAACGACTAATGATGACAGGAAATTCGTTGGGCCAGATCTTTACCTACTGATTTTGCATCATCTTATTAATCTCACCTGGAGTCTGAAAAGTCCTGCACAAACACTACTGACATTCTCCAAGATCCACATTTAACAGGCACTTCTGCAAGACTGGTAATCAACCAGGCAAAGTAATATAACCATACTGTAAAGAACACGGACACTAAACCAAGGGGATATGATGTCAGTTGAGCCTCTGGAACCACACGCAACTTGGATGAAGGCCAGTGTGATTAAACCTGCTGTCTGGAGACATTCTTAGAAATAAGTGTTGTGCTCTCAGAGGGGTCCTTAATCCAAGGCCAGTTACACAAACACAAAGTGTGGAAAGTCACGAACCACATGAAACCAGTGTCAAAAAGCTGCACTGGTGACCGGAAGCTTTATACAACAGATTGAAATGATTAATTCAGAGACACAAACACCTTAAGAAGTCTGTATGTGCCAGGCAATGTTTGAATAAAATCAGTTCAGAAAACAAAAAGAAGAAAAATGTTGAATTGTAAATACAATTATTTCTTGTTATGTAGAAAATTCCCTGAAATTAATTCAAGGTACTGATCGTGAATGTATTGTATGCCCTGATTTCTGACACCTAGGATACTGTATCTACATATACATATATACATATACATATATACATATATACATATACACATATACATATACACATACACACATACATACACACACACACACACACACACACACACACACACACATACATACATACATACATACATACATACATACATACATACATATATATACATATATATATATATACAGTATATATATATATATATATATATATATATATATATATAATGGAATGGAAAGACTGTAGCTCAGACAAACTGCCGTCATTTATTTTTGCATTTGGTGATTAGTTAAACGGGGGAGAGGGTTGTAAAAATGGGGAGTTTTTTAAAAAAGCAGATGGTCTGATAGAGACAGAGCTGTGCGGGCCAAAATTCCAAATTTGCAAATAATCTGCGACTCCATTTACACCTTATATAAAAATAAAAAACTCAAATATGTGATTTTGAGGAAAGAAGATGAGTTTTTTGAAGTTTAATCAATACCAGAAGAGGAACTTTAGTAAAAAGCTAATGCAGGGTACTCTCTTCTGAATATAATGAGCACCTCACTGCTGATTATTACTAATAATCTCATTAGGAAATCAAATATTTTATCAAGCAGGGCAATGTTAATGTTCTGAGTGCATGATAATGCACTTACATCTAATAATGTGGTTCTCTGATTTCACACCCTCTTAAGGTCTAATATTTAATGCATTAGGTGAACTTTCATTCAAGGCCACAATTAAGAAACACTAATACTACAATGAATGTGGATCTAACTGCACCCATCTCTTCATTTCAAGATATTTTTGATACCTTGGAATAAAGAGATCTCTGATAGGCAGGTAGATACCCTGAAGCACAGACCTTCAAATTATTAAAAAAACGTACAAGGAAAATGTTGTTTGGGCATAAAAATCATTCATTTCAACTCTCCTTGGGCAGTTTGTCTGTTTATTTGAAACTGCGAGAGCTAGTTACTTAGCCATAATGGCCTTTCCTGTGCCCTTGGAGACAGCAGTGGCCCTGTGATGCATTTCCGCTTAGGGTGCTGCTGTGGTCCATCTAAAAATGTCACATATATGTCAGGTTCACCTTTAGGGACAAAGCCTCCAATTATCCAGAGCTCTGAAATCCTTACTGCCTTCATCTGTCTGCTTCCTTTGAGATCTGTAGATACACACCTACACATACACATACACTCGCATACACACCCATGCGCACAAACACACACAGGCCACATTTCCATGACTTTGGAGGATATTATACATCCTCAAGTCCTAAAATGATCCATATAACTACTTACAGAGCATTTATTAGTGAGATAACATGGATGGATTGTCAGTGAACTGAACCAGTATTCTTCTAACGTGAAAGACATGATGTAAGTGATTTTGTTGTCATTTTTATTTGTTGAGATAGTGCTTAGTTTTACAGAGAATGGAGACACAGCTACAAATAATGTGACTCGGATTAGATTCAATCCTGAGGAGCTAAAGTCAAGAAGACGCTATGAGCAAGTGACTGTAAATACTGCATAAATAAATGCAAAGCCAACTTTTTTCAGCGAAGCAGTCGTCATCGTAAAGTAGTCACCATTAAACTGACAGCAGAATTCAGTTCTTTAAAATTTTGAATAGTTGACAGCTCTACACAACAGGGCGACCTTTAGATAACAGTAAATATTGTTGCAGCAGAAATATCTGCCAGACTTTTGACATCAAGAGCAACATAATGCCATGAAATCAACTGGGCATAAAATAGGCCTGATTAATGGTGAAAAAAAAATACAGCGAGTACAGTTTAAGACACAAGATCAATAATAAACGAAGAGGGGTAGATAAAACACCAACCAGAGAATGAAAGAAATGACAAAAGTCAAACAGCCTTGGTGTTTATGAATAAAACTGACAACACAATTTAGTTAAAAGCTATCTAACTTGCAGGTTGGTCAAACATATCCTATTGCATATAGAATGTGTTCCTAAAAATGGGTAATATTATGGGGTTTTTTCAGTATATTTAGAATTAAAATTGGAAAAGAAAAGGGTCACATGGTTGCAAATTTTGACCTTACACCCCTTTGTAGTGCTTCAGTTTTCCCATTCATCAGTGACGATATGTCAAAACCACTGTTCAACAATAGCCCAAAAGAATTTGTGCTCCTTCTGCTCAGATAAAAGAGGCATTGCTACAGGGAAAATGCTGAACAGCTACTGTGTAAGCCCTCCAGCATGTCATCGACTTGAAATCTAAGCACTGCTCTGCTCATCACAACATAGCACTAGATCGTAATCAGACAGAGGGAGCAGAACTGCAGCGTGAGATGCTACACTTGACTGCACAACATGCAGATGAGGCATATATGAACGGAGGCAGAAGACAGGGAGAGAGAGATCATAGTGCAGATTGATAGTTCCAAATCAATATTCAACTCTTAACGTGACATTATTTCTCTAAACTGTGAAACCTTCTTCTGTTTGTTATATGTTTTTATACAAATATTATACAATGATACATGTCTGTGAGTTTCCATCGCTCTTTAAGTTTGATTTACATTCAGTCAGACTATATTCATCTGTTTTTAGGTGCTTTTGTTGCATTCATCGTGTTGCTGGTCTTTTCAAGGTTAACATTTGTGGATACGCATGCATTACACTATCCCTATCTTGTGTGTACACAGCAGGTTACTTTACTGACAAATATTTTCATTATGACTAATCTGGTTATGGGATCATGTTGAATGATTATGCATTTATGGAAAAAAGTTCTTTCCATCTACTCAGATCAAAGTTTTATCCCCCTACAAAATCTGAATGTTATATAATAACTATGACATAAGAACCAGGGAAGCAACACATTCTTTATGTGTTTATCATCCTTACTGTGGATTTTTACAATCATACATTTATGCACATCAACCAAATTTTGCTGAGAAAAATCTGTATGTGAAGCACATGTACAACTACATTGTTTGATTTTGGAATCTACTTGACTGTAAAATTAGTTCCGTAATTTTTAAATTAAAATGAGTAGTGTGAGGTCAGCCCCATAAAAATAAAGTGTGTTGTGATATATTTCAGACCATAATGTGCCTCTTTAATGCCTCTACAATGGGCAGCTTTGGTTGCTTTAGTCCAGTTTCTGTCCCCATCAGGTTAACCAGGTATACCATTTCTATATCTGATTTCACAGTACTCAGGAAAAATGAATTCGACTCAACAGAGCTGGAGCACAATCCCTAAGTCTGCTGTGAAATTTTCATATGTAGGTACAGTCATATAACACTGTCACATCCCATTTAGCAATAGGAGAGCACACAAGGCTGAAAATAGTGACACTGAAGATGGTGTCTGCACAGAATATAACTCTCATTTTAATTAGAGCCAAGGGTGCTCTTATCCCAAAAGCACAATTTCATTTTGTTTTATTCACTTTGTGAAACCAAACGCTGTTAAAAAAAATAATGAAAAAGAATGAAAGAAAAAAAGAGAAGCTTAAAGTATATTTTCTAGGACAGATAGTTTTAAAGGTTATTTTACATCTCTCTGGACATTTGTATGAGAGTCTCCAGGATGAAGTGTTGCACAGCACCAGGACCTAACATAATTCACGCCTACTGGCTAAACAAGCTAACTGCATTCCACGATCGCTTGACAGCACAATTTGAACATGCTGCTAATGAGTGCAGTCAGAATGACTAACTGAAGGATGGACAATCCTGCTTCCTACAGATACCCAGAAGGGAACAGTCTCATCCAACTACCAGCCAAAAACCTGCCTCAGCACCACGTGGAAGCTCCTGTCAGGGATCATAGCGGTTATGATGAACAGGAATATGGCTCAATACAAGAGTAGGGCCCAGGCAGGAATTTCACAAGGCAAAACACCAGCTATTGATAGATAGAGCATTCGCTTGTGACTGTAAGCCCAGACTGACCAGTGTTCACTGTCTGAATTGACTACAAGGAAGCCTATGACTCAATGCCTCACACATGGATTCTCTAATGCCTACAACTGTACAAGATAAACAGGACCCTAAGAGCCTTCATCAGAAATTCGATGACCATGTGATGAACAACACTAAAGGCCAACTTCAAGCCAATAACTTTACTCGCCATCAAGCGTAGGATCTACCAAGGAGATCTGTCCCCACTGCTGTTCTGCATAAGTCTGAACCTCCTTATGCTGGCTAAGGAGGTCTCATTAACTAGACTGGCCACAGGTACAGCCTACAGAATGGACCAATCGTTAGCTACCTCCTCTATGTAGATGAAATCAAATTGGATGCCAGGAGTGAACGAGACACTGTTTCGATCTATATAGGAGCTACAGCAAAAACATCGCAATGTCATTCAGACTGAAGAAGTGTTGTCACATGGTAACAATGAGAGAGGAAGGTAGTCAGAACTTATGGGATTGCATAACCATACGGCAACATTGCTGACATTAGGACAGTGATAAGTACCTGGAAATCTGGAAGAGGCTGCTAGGAAAGCCATGGTCATCAAATACTTGTGGAGAGTGAGGCAAGTCCTGAGGAATCAGCTAAATGGGAAGAACAAGATCTAGACAATCAACACCTACGCCCTACTAGTCGTCAGATACCCTGCTGAGATAATCAGCTGGTCAAGGAAGGAGATAGAAGCCACAGCTGGCCAAAGAAGGAGATAGAAATCAAGACAAAGGTTTTACACCAAGCCCAGCACCCTGGGACTATATGCTAAGTGGGAAGAAAGAGGCCAAGGAGTAGTGGGTGTCAGAACCATTATCCAGGATGAAACAACAAAGATCCATGAGTTAATCAGGAAGATGGCCCCAACAGATCATGTGCTTAATGAATACCTCGGGCAACAGAAACCAGAGAAAAAAGAAGAGCAACGATAGAAACAAACATGGACGGACAGGCCCCTGTATGGTGAGTACCACTGGAAGATCCACGGAGGCTGAGATCTGCAGGCAAGACCCCATGTGTAGGCTGTGCAAAGAAGCCTTGACACAAAATGGGATACACCCCCTAGGGTTGTTGAGAATGACCAAGCTAAAATTCTGTCGGAACTCCAGAGCCAGACAGACAAATTGCCGATGGCCAACCAACCGCACATAGTTGTGGAGAACAAGCACAGGAAGTGTGTAGTGATACATGTAGTTATACTAAGTGATAGCAACATCAAGAACACGGGAAGCTCGAGAAACACCAAGGGCTAAGAGAGAAGCTAGAGTAGATGTGGAAGATCAAGGCACACCATTAGTGGGTTAAATAATATATTTATGGAATCTAGGAGTGTTCCACACAAAAGAGGAAATAATGTGTTTACACCCCCAAAGTACCTGCAATTAATTAATAGAACATGCTGCACTGACAATGGGAGACTATTATGCAGCCATTTGCTTTTTGTTTAATTGCCAATCAACCATTTTGTTTCCAGGAAATATCTTAGACACATAAAAAAGACATCAAAAATTCCTGCTATACACTTAAATAAATGATTGCCAGACACTGAAGTCAGACATTAACCCCAACCCCCTTCATACCTGCTCCTGCCCTCAAGTCAGCTAAAAAAATACTCATTGTTTTTTTCAGATGGACTTCAAAATAATTAATTTTCCTTAACATGATATGATATAAAATACCTAATTCCAAATAAAATGCCCATGTCACAATTATTTAATTCCAGATTTAAAGGAAACAAATACTGCAGACTGCAATAAATTCTCTTAATGGTACCATCTGTGAAGCCTTCAGTTTGAATCAGTCTTACTAATTAATAACTTTCTCTTTCCAAATATTATGGACATGGTGTGCTTACAAACTCTGTATAATCCATCTAAACACCACAATTTTGAATATTGATTACAGTGATTAAAAGCCCAAGTAAAAATTCTTCGAAATGTTATTCAACATTTACAAACTTCACTAAGTTTTTTCTAAAATCTCTGCATAGCCATAGCTCAGCATTCGTTCAGTCAGCCAAAAAAAGTGGAGACAATATTTGGCATCTAGCCTGATTTTCTACCTACTCAGCACAGTGCCGTGATAATAGACAACTCATGGCCAACTATTACTGGGAAGGCACAATCTCATGAAGTTGGATAAATCTTGGGTCTGAAATTCAAATTCACCTGATATGTAGCAGCAGAGAAAAGAAGAATAGATAATTATTCACTTAAGCATATAAAAATCTCAACAATTAGAGGCCTAGAAGAGATACCACTTCACATGACAGCTTATAGAGCATTGATAAGCAGTAGATGACCATCAGCACATGGATTTAAGCGTCAGGTTGACAAAGACTGTAGCTGAGCGAAGCAGCAACTCAAGAAGAGGGGCTCAGCGGTGCAGATGCAATTATGATATGAAGATTGGTAAAGGAAGCTGTCACAGAAACACATTCCTTTGAGCTGACACATTTTTCCACTGTAGCTGAATCTCGAAAATGTCCTCTGGGCTCTGTGCAGGACACGGTCGTGTTCATAAGATTCTGGCCAGTCTGAAATATAATTTTAACTCTTAAAATTTCTCAGCAACAATGGTCATCTTAAGGCACATTGTATAGTAAGGTAAAGACCCTAGAACATTATAAAGATACACAGAAAACCAATGATCCAAAAATGGCCAATCACTTTTAGGCAGAAAAAAATAAAGAGATCTCAATAATGAATCATTTTGTTTCATGTATTCTACATTGGAAACTTTTAGCTTTGTTAGAATCTGAAAGGAAGTCTGCTCATAGCAGACCTCGTTGTTTGTATCTATTCTTCTTGGCTTAAGAAAATGAATAAAAGAAGGATTTCAACTTCACAAAGTTGATCAAAACTGTAAATGTCTTCTAACATGCACACATCTGGGTTTTCCATTTAACTGCAAGTATGCACAGTAATCAAATCCTCAGAGGCCTGTTTAGGAACAGAGCTATAGGGGTCTATTCAATTCAATTCAATTCAATTCAATTCAATTCAATTTCTTTATTGTCCCACAAGGGGAAATTAGTTTAGCAGCAGGAGGATAAAAATAAACAAACCACGATTAAGAACAGAGTTAAAACAAAGTTAAAAACAAAAACAAAAAGAAAAAGAGAAAAAGAGAAAGAAAACGCCAATAAACACCTGCTGCAGGTCGCCACAAGAGCAGCGCCCTCTGACCTCTGAAACACAATAGTTTCAACATGAAGGGATGCCTCATGTGACAAAAATACCTATTGTGAAAAGGATTCTTGTTTTATAACTTCAAAGTTCAATTAATTCCATAATTACTAATACTATAGCAAGTGCTAAGCAGATGTCTCTTCAAAGTTTTGTTTGTTTGTTTATTTATTTCTCTCTGCAGCCGACATCACCCCCTTTATTCTGCCTTGCTCTGTTTTCCCTGCTCTCGGCCCTTTTCTCTCCTTCCTCCCTGGATTTTCTTCCTCTTTCTATCTCAATCATTCAACCATCCATGGATGGAAATGAACTGGGCCAGTGAAGTGCTAACATGTGCTAACATGCGGCCCACTATTTTTCTGAAACATCATATGATATAGAGTACATGTGATTAAACTAAATCAAATAAGGAAACAAGTAATATTTCTGCATGATTAAAAATAATTTACTTCAGATGCAAAGAAGAGTCCTTTAGGATTCTCACACTACCTCCACATCTCCAGTAAATGCTGTTAAATTACATAATAATGCTAATGTTTTCAAGAGAAGCTGAACTTTATTTTACTTCGAGGAAAATTAAGACACCTTTAGCACAACCAGACTTAAGGAAGATGGCCTTCATTGTTGAGGTGAAGGGAAAAGAAAAGTAAATTATTGCATGCCATTGTACATGCAAGGAGAACAAAAGATGAGAAGTATGTGATGCATCAAGTATCCACAGCAGCTAGGGCCTATAGCAGCATAAGCGGAGTGACCTTAGTTACCCTTGTTACGCTTTACTGTTCTTTAGTTATGCTGCTTGATCAAAAAGAAAGGTTTTAAGCCCCTCTTAAAAGTCTTGAGACACAGGGTGTGTCTCAAGCCCATGCTCGGACCTGGTTTCACAGGAGAAGAGGCCGACAGCTGAAGGCTCTGCCTCCCATTGTACTTTAAGAATTTTAGGAACCACAGGTAAGCCTGCATTCTGAGAGCATTGGGATGGTATAGTATGGAGTGTGATCATTCAGGCTTTTGTGTCTGAGCAAAAGAATCCCAAATGTTGTTCTTGTTTTTACAGGGAGCCACGGAGAAGAAAATATGGAAGAAATAAATCTGATGCTGCTCTTTTGTAGATTTCTAAAAAGGACCCAGACCTTGTGCAAGTCTAGTTTTTGAACAAAAAAGTTGTTGATAATACAAATATTCCTCAAATCACAGCAAACAAACATCAAAAGCTTCAAAACATGCATATCAAAACTTATTCTTAAAAAATTTAGGACTGCACATAAATATCAGTCATGAGACAGCAACAATGCATAAAATTGCATCAAGACACTTCTGAAAACCAAAAAACAAAACAAAACGAGTGAGCACACAGACACACTAACTACTCATAATATACAGTAAAACGGCAGCTGCCTGTGGTGTAACTCAAAGCTCATCTCAGTGAGCTACAAAGGAAAGTCTCTGGGAAAAGCAAGCATCCTTCAAAACAATCAGTGTCAATTAAAAGAAAAAAGAAAAAGAATGTTGGCCGACTGGCTGCCTTTAAACAAGCTGACAACAGCCTGGAACAAAGCCTAGAACAGAGGTGTGATAAATACACATCACCTGGATACGATATATTTCTTGTCACACATTTTGGAAAAGAAATGACTGTCCCACTCCTTCTTATAGTAAATGTTTTATATATAATACTCATGAGACATATGTCTCATGTTATGATGTAATGATAAAAGAGACCCCTTTTCCATTTTCTAATTGCAAAATAGTATTTTTGTGATTAAAATGTATTTCTTTTAAGTATCTTAAATGAGAAAAAATAAGACCAACTTTCAGAAGTAAATCAGAGTATGGGACCTGTAAGTCTTATGAGACTCACATGTCCCATAACTGGCACTCTATAAATACAATTTAACTGAATAAATCATAAATATTCTCTCCTGATAATATAGATCAAAAGTAAGTAATGATTCAGCTCTATTGTTCATAATGTATGATAGTCATACTGACAAAATACTTCTGTGTCAGTGAAATTTCCTAATAGCTTCTCAGAAACAGCCAACCGACAAAGTAATGTGAACACATTTTTAAAGAGCAGGGACGTGACTTTAATGACAAAAGACATAAGCTAACCACTCTGGTGATTACATCACTTTTTGTTGCGATACTTTTGATTATTTACTGTGCTAACTCAAGGACAAAAGGAGTACACATTAAAGAAAAACGACTTCACATCAATCCCACATCAAGTCTCATCTTGGCAGGCATGTTTCATCGAGTCATTTTGTCACAGAGATGACGTAACCAATGCCTTTACCCACGCAACGTGAAGCACAAATCTTAATTTTCATTGAATGACCTTTTCAACTATGAAGCAAGCCATTTCCAAAACAGGCTGTGACAGCTGACAAAAGAACACAACTGCATTTAATCCTCGCAAAATCCTGCATAGTGGGTGATGTAAATGTTAACTCGTGACCCCTAATTATGTTGACATAATGGCATATTTTTAAGGGCACTGCGAGTCTGAGAAAAAATTGAGAACATCATATGTAGTCAGCAGTGTGGAATTTTTAATACAAATTCATCAGTGAGGATTTGAGGCCGTGTAAAAAGCAGCTATTCATGTATAACTTGTAGGTGCTTTATGCCATCCATTAGAGGAGAGGCAAACTGTATAAGATGATTGTTTGTAGACCACACTTGACAAATGGTGGCTTGTTTCAGACAGTTGGAAATAAAATGTGGACATAAAATGTGAATGAATGTAAAAAAATAAATTAATTACAAATTAATTACAAAATGTGTAATTATACATTTATACATCTTCACAGGCCAGTGTTTAAAAATGGCATAATAGCTTGTAGGACCACATTTAAAAAACAAAAACTTGAAGTAGTCATTTTCTGTAAGCCTTTATCAGTCTCTTACGTCGCTGTGGATGTATTTTTGCCCACTCAGCTTTAGAACATTTCATCAATTCAGTGATGTTTGCAAGAATTCATTTTTGCAAAGTTCTCTTACAGTTCTGCATTTCAGTAAAGCAGATATCTAGATTTTGGCCTGCACACTGCATCACCTTTATTTTTTTCTTTTTCAGTCATTTTGTTGTAGATTTGTTGCTGTGCTTGTCCTGTTGCATGATTTGGTTTCAGGAAAGTTTTAACTGTGGCCAACATGGTCTATCTGCAAGGTGTCTGTAAAAAAAAGCCCAAATCATCACCCCACCACCGCCATGCTTGACAGTAGGTATAAGGCGTTTGTATCAAACGTGGAGCAGTGCATTATGGTCAAAAATCTCGACTTTTGTCTCATCTCTTCAAAGGGCATTGTTCAGAAGTCTGTAAACCTAAGCTGTACTGCCATGTTCTTTTTAGAGACAAGAGATGTTCACCTGGCAGACCTTCTGAACAAGGCATACTTGTTTCATGTTTTTTCTAATTTATTCTCTAATTATAATGACATAAACATGGAGCATACTAAATGAGGCCTATGAGGTCTGAGATATAGCATAGTCTGGTGTAGGGATTTTCTGGGACATCACTTTTACTCACACTTGCTGAATATAACTCCATAGAATTTCCTCTTAATTCTATGGAAGCTGCAGGGGTACACTTAGTTTTTCACAGGAATGCAAAGAGTCCTGTGAAAAACTTTCTTCTACACATGACTGTGTCTTATTCCTAAAAAATATGGTTAATGGACCTAAAAAGTGACCTTTTCTGGCTGTTGGTAGTATTTTCTGATTTGTGGAGGGGTGACAAAATAGTGCTGTGACTCCAATATGTCAACAAAAAAAGCAGAAAAACCCCAGCATTCACATTTCTTGTCTTGGGCGTGAGTCAGACTATTGTATATTAGACAAATAATACCTCCTTATCTACACATATTCAAACATTTCTGGGGACTTGTAATCCAAAAAAATACGTTGTTAACATAAATAATCAACTTGGGAAATTTCACAGTAATATGAGTTGTTAGAACAATGACCTTATTCTTGTGTGTGCTCTCTACGTGAGAGCACACATTCCTAAATTGTGTATAGAAATTATTCATTCAAAAGCCAAAATTATCAGCCCATGCGCACACATGATTTGTTTTGTTCCAACTAGTCAGCTTGGGCTCCTCAATGATTTGAAATCACTAAAGTTCATGTGATGTGCTGCATTTGGAAATAATTGCTTGTAGTTAGGTTGTTTTTTGTTGTTGTTGTTGACTGTTTTGAGGATGTTCAGTTATTTTTGCTGACTCCTATGCAACATCTGTAATTCTCAGATAAAAGCTGACTCTAAGCCTCACTCGAACCTTCTCAGCCATCTTGCTTTGCTTATCCCCACATGCCATTCGCTCGGTTACAATAAGGAAGCGATACACAAACCTTCTCTTAAAATATAAATTTGGAGCTCTAACTTTCCAACATCCATTAAAACCAAAGCAAATGCCTCAGCAACATTCCATCCCTTCTCCTTGGCTGCGTTTTATCTAATTGGATCACGTCATCAAACATTTTTAGAATTCTCTTGGGGAATTAGTGCCTAGGCCTTTCAAGTTATACTGATTTATTTTTTAGTTGGTTGGTTACATTTATTGCCAGCATCGAAAACAAATACTGAATTGTATAAGCACTGAACAGTTAGATTCCCAGGGGCTTGAGAATATTCAAAACGGTTTCAGCAGTACCTCGTATTAACAGAGATTTTGTCAAGGTTTGGCCTGTGATCCACTTATAGACTTGATCCAATTAGTTTAACAGTTTGGAATAAAGGGATCTCAGTGAAAACACAGTGAGTCACAGTCACTTCAGTCACTCCCTTGTTCTGTTCCTGCAGTTCCTCCCTGTAGCTATCTCACACAAACAATTGCTGCTCCTGCCTTCCCCTTGTCTTCTCGCTTTAAAAAATTCTCGGTTCACTTTTTTTGTTCTATTTTACACAATTCACTATGCATCATTCTCCCATTTCTCTGTTGTCATCCTGTTCTTCCTCTCTCGGCTCTCACTTTCCATTCTTCCTTTGCTCGTCTTCCGTCCCAGACAGGACAGTGCTGTATGATGTCAGGGTAGGAGTGGAGTACTTCTGCTCCATAGCACAAGACAAGACCAAAACCCACACAATGCACATTTCAGAGTGCTGAGCATGTTGACTAGGCTAGCACTGGGCTGGGGCCCAGAGTCTTACAAATTGATCTGCCAAGCAGTTGAGGCATTGTTTCCCTCGTTTCAGTCTTCCAAACAGCACAGTGAAATGAAATCTGTATCAGACTGAGAACGGACACAATGCATGTAAACAGATAGAAAAGAAACATCTCAAATGTTATGGCATAACTTGCACACCTTGCATCTAGAGAATATTGATTTGAAATCCTTGTTTACATCAGTCATCTGGAAATAAAAAGTCAGTGTCAAATAAATAGAGATGCGGTACGTCGTTGCCAGGAAGTGACACAAGAGTGCAAGAAAAATCATGTTATTGAAATGCCAGTCTCAACTGCTGCACAGGCAATAACGTCTTCAGAATCAACCTCATCACAGGATTGCACCTCAAAAAACCCAGCAGACCAATGCTCCATTAGAGAGAAGGCAGTTTGTTGTGTGTTTGGGTCAGCCTCGAACAACTTTTAGTCATAGCTGGTTTAAGTTCTGCTCATCTGACCACACAGAGACACCGACCTCAGGTCACATAAAACAGGAGGACATTTTCCAATCCTCTGATGTTTCAGTTAATTAACTCAGGACAGAAACCTGTTAACCACAGTCTCCACATAAAAGGTAGCCATAGCAACCAGTTTAAAGCCCTAACTTCTGGATTCTTTCATCACCTTTTTTGGTTTTTCAGAACCAGATCTAAAATATCAAAAATATTTAAAGACACAGTAAGTAAATACTGACTACATTTTCGGCTTATCTACTTCTTTCTATTACAGCCCAATGCACAACATATACTCAATGAAACTGCTTTGATTTGCATGTACGTGGGACTTGAAATGCGTTTTGTTAACACTGGATATGACATTCAAGCCGGTAATCAGAGTCTAACAAGCTGAAAATGCTTGTAACTCTATTAGATCATCTAAAAATGCCCAAGTGAACCACTGCAAACATTCTATTATTTGTGCACAGATTCACAGACAGGCAATTCTCCTGTTCCAAGCCAGAATCATGCTGGAGACCTGGTGGAAATTAGATTTGTTGTGTCTTTTAAAGACAGAGTATAAAGGTTTTATGTCGTTTTGATTGGATTATTCTTGACTGCTCTGAATGCTTTAGAGTAATATAAGACTTATAACATTACTGTTAATAACTGCTTGTTAGGCTTAGATTTCATTTTAATATTTGACTGATTACTTTCAGTGACTGAACCAATGTGGCTCCCATGTCTTTCATACAGCACTTTATTTTTTGTGCTCTTTTGAACATGATCATGTGCATTGTCCAACCATAATCTGTAACTGGCGATACAGTTAGGTCCAAAGGCTTTTTTGACATTTCTCCTCTCTGTACATAATTATGCTAAATCAAATAATCAGGATGATTGAAGTGCAGCCTTTCAGCTTTGATTCAAGGCATTTATGTTACATTAACTGTTTTTGAATTACAGCCATTTTTATACAAAGTCCTCCTTTTTCAGAGGCTCAAAAGTAACTGGACAAAGGTTTACTGTTTACTGATGTGGCTGTACATCTTTTTCTTTTTCCCTTGGAAATCACTAAATTCTACGTTTCTTCCTTTGAGATGCTCTTCAAGGCTTTTACTGCGGCTTCTTTGTGGATCTCGCTGCTTTTTTGCCTTGAGTAACTGAAAAGCATGATTGAGATCAGGTGACTGACTTGGCCATTGAAGAGTATTGCATTTCTGTCTTGCGAAACTCCTGGGTTATTTTTGCAGTATGCATTGGACCAATATCCATTTGCACTGTAAAGCACCATCCAATCAACTGTGCAGCATCTGGCTGAATCTGAGCAGAGAGTATAGCCCTGTACCCTCCAGAATTCATCTTTCTACATCTATAAGCAGTACCATCATCAATAAATACAAGTGACCTGGTTTCATTGGCTGTCACTGCCTGCACCATGTTGAGAAATAATGAGAGATGTTTCAGATAATAAGCTGTTTCTTTCTGACTTCATACTTTTTGCTTCTTTTTTAGATGTCTTCTGATTATCTAATCTGACCTTATTGTTCTTCAGTCTCAGTGTTTTGCACCTGTGCATTTACAGTTATTTTTTGAGTGTAGAATCTAAACTATTAATGCAATAATTTTTAGTTAAATACCTTGAATTAAATATCTTCTGCAGTCACATGACTGCTTTATTAAAGATCCACCCTGGTGGTGTACAGAGGCAAAACACAAAACAAAGTGTCATTGTCCAAACCCTTGTAGACCTAATGTAAAGCATCAGAATAGTGCTGATCGGATAATTATGCAGTGTAATTATTGTACAAATGTTTAAATTCATGTCTTAATGAATACATTAGATAAATTACATTTAAACAAAGGCAGAGGCTAGATTGTAGACGGACAGCTTGATAGTCAGACAGACCTGATCTACAAAAACATGACATGAACAAGTAACACCCATTCCTGAGATCAGTTGTTATATTATTGGGCACACATTGTTTAAATAATATTTGCTCCCATACATTTCTTCATCTCCTGACTTTTTTTCCCCTCTCTTATAGAACATTTTTGGAAAATGTCATATTGCATAATACTGAATTTCAGAACACAATGGCCAAGCTAAAAATAGGCGGGGAGACAATAACAGTATTCTCCAGTGCTGCTCTATGCAAAGATCACTACTGCAGGGTGCCAATTTTACAATAAATCAATCACGATAGTGGACAATTGTTAAAGCTTTGCATCCAGTTGGCTTTATCTGAACCAAAAATCTCCAATACTCCCCAACACTGATTACATAGTGATTTTGCACACATTTCTGCTCATTGTCACAGAGTATAAATGTTTGTTTGAGAAACATTTAGAAAAACAAACTTGAAATCTTCATGTGATTGTATTTATTAGCTAATTGTGGCCAATTTATCTGTGGTGGTTATTTATCTTTACAATTCCCATGAAATGAGAAAAAACAAGAACTGTGGAAGTAAGTCTGGAAGTAAGTTCAGAAGTTTCCAACTTCTTGAAGTCTGTCTCAGGCCTTTTTGTTTCAACTGTAACTAAGCATCTATAGTTGTATATTTTTTAAAGCCCAGATCATTTCCTGCTGTGCACTGCAGTTCTGTTCAAATATTAGTCACACCAAAGTAAATAATGCATATAATATGGTCCATTTTCAGCCATGGATTACAAAAATGCTTGGTATATTTACAGCAGCAGGCTGTACTGGCTAAGTGAAAATAAATTTCAAGGAGACTGCTTATGACGTGTGTTGACACTAAGGAAAATACATTGTGGAATATATCTGGTTTTGTCCTTTAATCTGACCAAAATTATCCCTGCATGTGTGTTGTATATACTGTTAACATGTCAATGTTTAATCATTTTCCAGCAGTTGAAGCCATTTCTGATGCTCTAACTACACACAGTCATACACAAGATCAAATCATTTTCTTTCAATATGTCTCTACAGCTGCCGTCTATCTTGAAAGCATCTTAAATGGAGGTTGCTTTTGCTACCTCTCTGTAGGCGACACAGCACATGTGTCATGGAGAGCACCAGTACCCGGAGGACACAACAGGAGCAATTACACTTAACTCTTGGCATCTGAGTGACAAGGAAACTGATTCAGAAATAACTTGTAGCACAGAGCACTGTGAAGTACAAATATCTTTGCTTAAAGGCAGTTTTAAGGTAGCTGAGTCAAAACAACAAGCATGTTGAGTTACTATTTTACACAGAAACTCTTCTTGTTAAAGAATTTCAGTGGGCCTCAATACAGTCTGCTTTCTAAGACCACACAGCATGCTAACTGGATAAGATCAGACAGTTCTGCTTTAATATTGTACCAACTTTTCATTGCATGCTCTGCTGATGAGACCGTATTGTAAACAATGGATTTGAAAAATCGATTATATATAATCTCGCTCTCACCCCTGCTGCAGAGGCTGGTATGCGCATGTTCCTCAAGCTCTGGTTCTTTACCAGAGGCCTGGGAGTTTGAGTGTTCTGTACAGTATCTTAGCTGAAGCCACTTTTCAGGTTTCTGGATTTCACCTCCTAATACTCCTATTACCACTGGGATCACTTTGGACTTTACCTTCTACATGTGCTCCAGTTGTTCCTTCAGCCCCTGTTATTTCTCTTTTTTCTTGTGCTCCTTCTTCCACATCTATCAAAACTGTGTCAGTGGTCATCTTCTCCTTGCCAACCAGCGCTATGTCTGCTTGGATCAGCTACTTGTCTGTCTAGAACTTGAAGTCCCACAGGATCTTATTGCTGTTGTTCTCAACCACCTTTGGTCTCGTCTCCCATTGGGACTTGGGGACTTCTGGTCCATATGCAGTACAGATATTTCTGTACATTACCCCTCCAACTATGTTGTGTGTCTCAGTGTATGCAGTCCCTGCTTGCATTTTACATCCTGCTACTATGTGCTGGATAATCTCCAGGGAACCTCTGCACAGTCTGAAACTTGGGTCCTGTCAGCTGTGGTGATCTGGTACTTAGGGGCTGTTCTTGTGCTGCCACAGAGTCTCTGTGCTGTCCTTTAAGCTTGCCTTTTCTAGCCACTGATAGGATTTCTTGATATTAGCTACTTCCTCTATCTGTTGATGGGGCCCCATGTAAGGGTTGGTTGTCCATGATTAGTCTCTCATCTTCCTGTTCAAAATCACCATCTGTCTTCAGCTGCCTGAGGCATTCTTGAGGCAGCTTATCCCAGGAGGATATCTTCTATCATAATGTATTTACAGAAGCTCCAGATCTGGGATTTTGGATTTTTGGATTTTGACAATCGCTAATTTTCATTCCCTCTCTTTCTGCTGATCATAGAACCTCAGGGTGTTGGACTCTGGGTGAAGGTCTCTGTACACCATGAGGAGTTTTTGTGTCATAACATCAGTGGCATCTATCTCCTCCTGCGGCCAGCTTCTTATTCCAGCTGGGTATCTGGTGACGGCTAGGGCATACGTATTGATACCTTGGATCTTCCTACTGTTCAGCCAGCTTCTCAGCACCTGCTTTAATTTCTGGGGGTATTTGACTGTGGCAGACCTTCACAAATTTTTGTGTTCCTGTTGATTTGCAGGATACCCAGGCAGTACTAGTTGTTCCTTATATCTGCTATTCTGCCTTCTGGTAGCACCACCCATTCATTCTGAACCACCTTACCTCTCTTTACAATCATTCAGCTACACTTATCCAGTTGAAGTGACATCCAAATTTTCTGATCCTGGTGAGGTGGAGCTGTGAGTGAATGTTTTGCTCAATCCAGAAATACAGGTTGATGGCATCCATATACCAGAGGTGGCTGATGGTCACTCCTGTATCGGTATCGTTATCCACTATTAGTGTTGGACTGGCTTAGAAGGGTGTTTAAGGGTTATTTGTGCTACCATGGATCATGGAGCGCTGTCAGCTTCTTCACCCAGTAATAATGGATTATTTCTGCCATATGTTCTTCCAGTATTGCTTAGTTTCAGTTCTTGGTGTGTCTGTCCTTTTGTTGTAGCTGAGAGTATACCCTGGATGGATCTGAAAGTACCGGGACATTTATCCTCTTGGCCTCTGCTTCTTTTGTACATCTAGTCTAGTGACCAGACGTATGAGTCTTTGTTTGGCAGTTTCTAAAGCCTCAGTAGTATCTCAGTGTATTTGTTTTTCATCCAGGATCTCTATCTCTCATGCTACTCTTCTGCATCTCACTTAACTGACTAACGTCCTTCCGGGTTTTACTGATTTTGGCTACAGGCCTTCTTCTTCACAGGGGGCTTCCTCTGCCTGAATCCTTAATCTTATACTCAAGGGCTTCTGGGATTACTGTTAGAGTGGTATTTATGAGCTCACTGGTTTCAGTCATACTGGTATTGGGGATTGTGCATCACTTCTGAAGGGACTCTGTCAGTGAGCCTGCAGAGTCCTGCACTTGTTTGGGTGGCTACCTTGAGTCTGACCACAATCTGCATTTGTCATTGCAGGTAGTTGGGCATTGTGTAGTTCAGTTCCACTGCTCTCTTCTTCCAGGGTTGGCTCATTATTTCAGAACTACTCGCTGTTGTTGCCACTGTACTGTATCACAGTTTTATCTTGACATTACTGCACTGAGCTATCCGATGTCGAACAAAATTAGAAGCAGCTCCCTTCTCTGGTGGCAGCACATAGAAACAAATACAGTAAAAACTTTAAATTATGAATAACAATAAAAACAACTCTAAAAATACCAAAGTATACAAATATACAAAGTTTGCTTTGTACTATTGCAGTCAGTACTTGAAGGTAAAGACTTGTTAACAATCACAATCAACACGCAAAATTAAAATTTCCTTGTCTTTTGAAAGTTTTTAAAACATGTTTAATATCATAATTATGTGAACTGGTACTCTAAGCACTACAGTATTTACACAAAAGTCAACGTACATACACGCAGACATGCTAGTATACATAATTTGGCCTGAAGTCACAATAAGCCATTGTGTTTCCACAACACAGTTACACATTTTTTGTTTGTCCCAGCTGTTCTGGTGTCAGTTTTATTCTCTGCTTCCCTTTGTGTGTGTATGTCTCTTTTTCAGATGCTGACATTTCCCACCTGTCCACCAGCCACCCCCATTGTGTTTTCTCTTGTGCCTGACTTCCCGCACAGCTGGTACCCCTCTCCTCTGCTGTGTCTCAATCACTTATTATATGCTAATCCTAAATGTGTTTAGATTAGGTAGTGGTTAGCATGGGATAAAATGGTGGAAAAACAGAAGGATGTTAAGCTCTCTGCCAAAGAGTAACGAGTGTCTGCATTTGTGACCATGTTGCATTTAGTAGTACAATTGAGAAATGGAGTAAGAGTTCTTATCTTTTTTTTATTGCATAAAAATCTGTCATTTGTTTATATTCCTGAATTTGATTTTTGATTCAGAGGAGGCTCAGGTGTATGGTGTTTCATAAATAAAAGCGAGCAACAGAGCAAGGCTACAATATCAAAGTGCTCAAAATAATAATCATCAAATGAATCTTGAATCATGATAGTAAAAATCAGTATTGCATATCCTGAATACCACAGCATCGCTCAGCATTGTTGTAATACAGAAGCATCCGCTCATGGTCACATTTTTTGCCCTTTTCCAAATGAATGCTTCCTTGAAGAAAATATAACATGACATTGACTTACATTTACTCCAATAGCCGCCACAGTGACTGCATTCAAAGCCAGCAGAGAACCTGAGTTACAATAGGTTAAAACATCTGCAGGAAATATGTGATAGCATCATCAAGAAGAATGTTTCATGTTTACATGGTGGGTGATTGTTCAGTTATGGCAAAATGCAAATATTCAATATTTGTTTTCAGTCTTTCATTTACTGTTAGAAGATAATATTTGACGGGTAATGTAGCCGGTCTGCCATTAAGTTGTAATGTTATCAAGCTGCTCGAAGCAGTTAATGTTTTGTTTTGTTTTTTAAACAATTTAGGCTGTCAGTTTAATAGAATTGTTCATATGAATTTTCTTGTAACAACCTCTTGCATCAGAGTCATATACAGCAAATATGTTGCTACTTTCTGGTTTCCTGTACCTCTGTCCAGAAGGTGATATTTTAGGTAATGCTTGCACGCGTATCTGTCATTCTGGGGGGTCATGTTAACAATCCATAATCTGGCTTACATCCGCCACGGTCTTCAAGGTGACCTTAACATGATTACTTGGTTGACAAGTAACAAAAAAACTTTTAAACTATGATTCTTACAATTGTAAATATTACCAATATATAGAAATTCCCTTCTAAAAATTTGAAATAGCATGACACATTTGATCTTTGACCTCTCCTTTAAGGTCATTAGGTTGATATGAAGGTCAAAGTGATTATAGTGCAATATAGAACTATTTCAATCTATGTTTCTATTGACATTTATGTTTGTAATGACAACATTTAGGGCATCTAGGGAATGTTCAATTCAATTCAATTCAATTTTATTTATATAGCGCCAAATCACAACAAAAGTCACCTCAAGGCGCTTCATAGATACAGAGAAAAACCCAACAATCATATGACCCCCTATGAGCAAGCACTTTGGCGACAGTGGGAAGGAAAAACTCCCTTTTAACAGGAAGAAACCTCCGGCAGAACCAGGCTCAGGGAGGGGCGGCCATCTGCTGCGACCGGTTGGGGTGAGAGAAGGAAGACAGGATAAAAGACATGCTGTGGAAGAGAGACAGAGGTTAATAACAGATATGATTCAATGCAGAGAGGTCTATTAATACATAGTGAGTGAGAAAGGTGACTGGAAAGGAAAAACTCAATGCATCATGGGAATCCCCCGGCAGCCTACGTCTATTGCAGCATAACTAAGGGAGGATTCAGGGTCACCTGGTCCAGCCCTAACTATATGCTTTAGCAAAAAGGAAAGTTTTAAGCCTAATCTTAAAAGTAGAGATAGTTTCTGTCTCCCGAATCCAAACTGGAAGCTGGTTCCACAGAAGAGGGGCCTGAAAACTGAAGGCTCTGCCTCCCATTCTACTTTTTATGTTATATGGGGATTCTAAGGTTCACGTTACTTTGGACCCCTGACCTCCTCTTCAACGTCAAATAACCTTTCATTAGGTCATTTCATTTGCATCCAATGTTTCACATCTGCCTTTCTTTCAAGTTAACCTCAAAATGCATTCTATCTTCAAAGAAAGTATTCCCAAGAGAAATGCAACAAGCTGCTTAGTTTATTCTAAATATACTGTAGTGTTGTTTAAGCTCAAGTTATTCATGTTCAGGTACTTATAGTAAATACTTATTATTCATTATTCCTGTCATGCTACTGGATTTTTACAGTAAACTATTTAAAGTATGTACAAAAAAGAACAAAGATAACAATACTATTAAAAGTGAATATTGGTGGAAGAGTGAGCTGCCTTGGCAGAGGTTTGCACTCTCAAAGTGGTTCTTGTTTCTATGAAATAAGGAGGGACAGGCCTCATCTGGCCATAAAACTGCCTGCCTGCTAGTCAACTGTCCAATTTTGTCTGAGCCTCTGAAAATGGGGTATTAAGTATTGAATTTCTGTAATTCCTAATCACCTTATGCAATGCTCTTGCCAAAACCCTTAAATAAAGCTAAAATTCTGCACTTCAGTCACATATTGAGTGTTTTCTTTAATAACCACCGTGGTGGTGTACGGAGGCAAAATCACTAAGAATGTGTAAATATTCAGAAACTTATGGACGAGACTGTAGCTACTTACCATCAAGCTAGCTATGAAGATGATAAAGCCACCTCATACAAGTATTCAAATGCCTCCCTGGGCAATGGTAAATGGCACAGAATGGCACAACACCAACGTTTGCTATCAACATTTTGTTAAAGGTGTTTACAGTACATCCTTTTACTGTCACATTTGCAATACTGTATTGCATTCTATCTGTAAAAGCTGCATTTCTCTATGTTGTTATGAGTGGATGGGGTTGAAAATAGGATCCAAAATAAAGAACAGCAGGCAGACAGCCAGAATGAATAAACAAAAGTAAACTTTAATAAAAACTTACTGGGGAAGTTATAAAAGGAGATGGCAGGAAAAACAACTATAACTTAAACGTAACTCGAGAATTCAGGTAATAACAGACCAAAGTCCAAAAGAAAGAAAGAAGTAGTAATCTGATGAACAAACAGCATAAGTCCGAAAGGTTAACCAAACACTCCAGCAGAGAGTAAAGAGACTATGAGACGCAATAGCACGTCGAGATGAGCTGACAAATGAAAAGGATAAAGTTTAGAGTATATACACAGATAAAAAGGTTAACGACGGATAAAAAGGTTAACCACAGATAAAAAGGTTAACGACAGAACAAAATTTGAGCAAAAAGAAGCAAAAATAATAAACCAAAGTAAAACAAAGTGCCAACAAAGAGTGAGACCTCACACACAGAAAAACAGGGTTTTCTGTTTTGAATTTATAGGTGCCAACATCCCCTGAATTGGATAAGTGGTTAAGAAAATGAATGGATGGATGTATTTCAAAATTCTTGGACATGGTAATAAATCTACAATAAATGAAAACTGAATAATTTATAATAAACTAAATGTCTAAATTATCTCGGATAAAGATCATTTACACCCATGTTGAAAGTCATCTGTGTTGAGATGTTTTGTAGGCTACACAGCAGAATTTTGTTCACTTCCTGGTATGCACACAGATTTACGACAAAGACATGGGGAACATGGGGAGATACAGTATCTCCAGAGCTGGGATGCAGTTCATCACGTCGCAGAGAGCCTAGAGAGCCTGATAATGGGGAGATGTATGGGTCTATATATGTGGGAAGTTTTGTGTCTGTGTGTAAGAATGAGGGAAGATGAGGCAGAACTAAAACGTTGCACATGGTGTTCTGATGAACTGTGGGAATAACAATGGAAGAATTATATTTGTGACCGTGATGCTGTGTCTGGCTCTGCTCACAGTTAAGTCTGATTAACCTCTGTTACTTTCTTTTCTCTCTCTTTCTTTGTCTTTTTTTCATCTTGAGATCGAAGCGCAGACCCTTCATGATCTGTGGGTCCTCTGCAATCTTAAATAATAACAGCCCTCTGAAATGATGGCAAATCGGTTACAATCAGTTTGTCATTTTTATTGTTAAAGATTGAACATCAAATTTACACCATTCTTGCAGAAAGTTGGCTTCTTAAATGGAGCTGTTTTTACTTTTGTTGTTGTAGCTTGGTATGGTACTTTACTAAATGTAGAATGTCTGCAACTAAGAAAATGATAACATTGATTTGTTTTTTCTTTTCTCTTTTTTTTTTTTGCCAGGCTGCCTTTTTGGCCACTTGGACACCTCAGTGCTCTTTGGCATTGGTCCTGCTTTGCCTGTGTCACAGCAATAGTGAGATTAAACCTATCCAAACAGTGACTAAACGCAAAACTAAACCAGGAATAACAAACGCAAACAGTGCGAGGAAAAAACAACAGAAAAGATCACAGCCATGTAAATTACCCCGCAGTCGCTCCATCTGCCTTCATATGTGTGCTTAAATCAAGTATTTTAAACATGAGTTCTAATTATACAGCAAACACCGGAATAATGTTCATAGATGCACTCGAGGAAGAGCAATGTAGCTTCTCTTGTTATAATTTTACCGCATGTGATGACAGTAACAAAAGCTAATCAGGTAATGTTTCGAGTCATTCCCGTACCCTTTAGTGCTTTGACTGTTTGATCTTGTCACCCCATTGTTGTTTGCCAGAGTCCTTGATCTCATCATTATTAGTGCCTGCATGCAAATCACACGCAACCCACTTCCTCTTGTGTAGTGGGGGCGGCAGTCTGTACAAATGTGATAACTTCCGGTTGGTGGGTCTTACATACATAATACTTTAATTTTTTTTATGTGTTCCAGTGCTGTTCCCTCACTGGTGTATGCACACTGCGACGGATACACCAACTTTTGTTCTTCAATTGCAGGCAAAAGCGACAAGCATTTCTCAGGCTACATTCAGGAGAGCCTTTGGAAGGGGACAGCCTTGTCATATCTGGTAAAGAAACACAGACTTCAAAGGATGCAGCCCTGAATGGGGCCACAGACAGTATATGTACGAGAGCATCAGTGCACAGTGACGCACGCGGTGTAGACATTATTAATTGGGTTACATCATAAAACGTACAACACGAACACGTCTTCACGCATTATATGTTGTGGCTTCATTACTAAGGTCTTTACATGAATGGGCTTTGTCACTGATCATTTGTTTATAAAGCCATCGAGGGATGGAGCCCATTTTCTTTATGTGTTTATATTACTCATAAATATGGAGGACAATAAAGTCTGAGATCCCATGACTAATTTCAACTGACTGGGCTGAACGCTTGGACAGACTGTTTGGAAAGACTATCTGTGGAGTACCCTGCGGAGACATTTCAACCTTATGTAACTACTTCTAAGTTCAACATATTTATGACCAGGAAGATGAGTCTACTGGAAACTGTTTGTATTCCACTGGTAATCTTTTTAAATGTTCTCTCTGTTCTCGCTCCCCCCCCCACACACACACACTTTTTTTTTGTGTGTGTATTTGTGATCATTAGTTGGTTACAGTGCAATATTTTTTCTTGTCTTCTCACTGCAAACTAAATTACGAGTTGCTGTTTTCTCAGCTGGGTGCCTGGGACAACAACAAAAAAAGAATCCCCTTTTCTAATCTGGATATGCCTGAGTGAATAACAATAGCTTACTGACTGCCCTCTGGTGTCAACTTCAGTAGGAGGGTGTCTTTTCTTTGAGGGGATTCAGTCTTCCAAATTGGTTGTTGAACATGAGTAACAATAACCAAAATTTTAATATTATTTGCTCACAAGAGTACAAAAATGAAATAAAAATTAAAAGAAATTATGCAACATGACTGCATTAGGTGATGTGGAGTTGGAGTGTCCTCTGTTGATCATGTTGAATTCAGGTTGTTATTTACATTCAAAAATGCAAGTAGATGTTATATTTTTTTAATGCAGCAAAATCTTTTTTTTTTGCTTAAAAAATGACTTTGCTGATTAATTGATAATCCAGATCTCATTACTTTTGCAATGACTAAGCATCTCTAAGTGTTGCCATTTTTGCTTTTAAATAGAAATTCAATATTTTATTTCCTCTGCACAATAAAATGCACATTGGAATGATGACATTTAGAATAATTGCCCTTTTTTATTATGAACAAAATCTCAAATGTAGCAGTGGCATCTAACAGCAAGACCCAGTTAGAATTGTTTTAATATCTACCTGTCAACAGATCCTGTCATCACGTGGATGCCACTGGACTCCTATTAAAATCTGCAGTGGGGGACTTGTTTCTTCCTCCTTGTACTTTCTTAGTCAAGGTCACAGCTAAAAATGAATGAGTAACAGGCTAACTTTGTCAAACTAAGCTCCATGTATAGGAGTTTTCAATTAGCCTAACACCAGTGTTATTTTAGCTCATGTAAAGCAAGTAACATCCACATGTTCATAGAAATTTTAAGCTGCAGTAGATCGTATTATTCCAGTTTAAGAAGGTGATAATAGTAATACGGTCTCTCTTGTCAGTTGTTAAAAGCTATTTCATATTTTGTGCACTCTGGTCTGAGTGGATGAAAGAAAGAGATAAGAAGAGGATATCAAAAGGTGAAAAACCTAATAAAAACACACACTGGTGCACACAGTGCAGCGATGTTTAGTAGTTTCAATGGTGGTGTGGGGAACAGGTGTGCAGAGGAGAGCTCTGTATAGCTCCCAAACACCAATGACTTTCACACAATGACTGCTAACGTTAAACTTCAAACTGGCAGTTTAATGATGGAAAATGACTGAGGCTGAATGCCTCTTCAAACAATGGAAGGAAATTCTACGCACTTCTTAACACATTAATTCAGCCAATCAAGTGGTTTCTTTGCAGAAAAGGGGTTGGAGAGCACACACTGCTCATTACACATTTGTTCCAGTAGGCGTCTGTGTGTATGTGTAATAAAACAGGTTACTGAGGTCACATCCTAACCTGCCAATATAGCAGTCGCATCATATACTGACAATATGAAATGATTAGCGCTGAATGAGACCTCTGGCCTTTATATGATACTGAATGCTCACCCGCTGTCGATAGAGACATTTAGGGAATCTGCAAAAAAGAAGAAGCCATCACATACCCATCTCTGCGGCTTATCCAATTCAAGGTCGTTGGGCGGCTGGAAGCTATCCCAGGCAAAAAACAAGGTACACCCTGGACAGGTCACAGAGCTAACTCAGAGAGACAGACAACCATTTGCATTCACACTAACACCTATGGCCAGTTTAGAGTTTAGGATCACCAACCTAACCCCACTCAGTGCATGTCTTTGGACTATGGAAAGAAGGCAGAGAGAACCCACGTAAATATGGCGGAGAACATGCGAACTCCGGCCAGATGGTGGATTCAAACCCAGGAACTTCTCGCTGTGAGACAACAGTGCTAACCTGCCCTAGCTTCCTACCCTCAACCCCAACTGGTCACAAATCACTGCCCCTCCCTGACCCTGGTTCTGCTGGAAGTTTTCTTATGTCAAAAGGGAATTTTTCCTTCCCAGTGTCACCAAGTGCATGCTCACAGATGATTCTATGATTCCTGGGGTTTTCTTAGTATTATTGTAGGGTATTTACCTTACAATATAAAGTGCCTTGAAGCGACTTGAATTGAACGAAATATAAACAACAACTTTAGTTGCTGTCTAATAATGTAATATCGATATGAAAAGACCTTTTAATTTATATCGTGTGGTCACCCTTTTGTTTACACATTTGTTCAGTCTCTGCTACTTAAAGTGCATTATCATGCAGAAGTGAAACTCCATTAACATGTAAACTTAAGGTGCGAGGTGTCCTGACGTGCTTTGTTAAGAAGTTCTGGACCAGCTGGACACGCGCGCATAAATGAACAGTGGCAGTTTTATTAACATCGTTATAAAGCCAACTCTACTTTTAATAGAAATGCGTGTCACTGTTTTGCATATGAAACGCACCTCGTGCGTTATTCTGTTTGCATTTTCTGCAGAGATGGTTTAATCCAAAGCTCGTCGCGCGACTGTGATGGAGTTCGCCAGGTTCAGATTGTTTTAAGCAGTTCTGCATTACAGTAAATAGTCTGAACAGCTGGCGGCTCGCAGCGCACCGCCTGGCGACAGCTCTCCAAGCTGATAAGTGCCCTGAAAGTAGCAAGGGGGGGGGGTTCCATTGAAGGCTGGGACTCGCCATATCCTCGACAACCCGGAGAGCTGTAAAGTTAAATTAAAGAAACCCCGCTGGTGATCTGGAGCATTAATAACTTAGTTTATGTTACAGTTTTATGTGCCTTGGTGCGATCGGGCGCGCAACAGAAGGTGAGCGCACATGGGCGAACATTTGTCCGTTTGAGTCAGTGACCGAAAAAAATAACTGTGAAAAAAAAAAAGTTAAGCCGGCGATAGAAGACTAACGGGAGGCTATAATGTCTAATTCTTCCGACCCTCGTCAGGAGAACACACGGAGGAGTTCTGGTTTGGCACGTGGAAAAAGACCACCGGATCTGGAGCTGTCAGAAATTACTTTTAGTGAGCCCGAAACAGGGACACCTGTGGGCAACAACACGTTTTGTGAAAGGGACAAAATGCCAGAGGACGGGTGTACCCCCAACGATATACCTCCCGTTCACCTCCACCCTTATTTTTCTCATCCCCGGATGTCTGTGCGGATGTCGGTGTACAGCACCGGGGTTCGTCCAGTCCTCACCCGAACCTACATCCAAGGGCGCGTGTATAATTTTCTGGAAAGGCCGTCTGGCTGGAAATGCTTCGTGTATCACTTCACAGTGTGAGTGTTTTTATTTTCCTAATCACCCAGATCCACTGGGTATTCAAGGGCATAATTGCAACTCTAAGATCCTAATTAAACAGGGAGTTAATTGCTCATGTAGAGCCTTGGAAGTCCTCACTACAAAGAACTGTTAATCCTATGAATTTTATAAAGATGCTACACAGATATCGCAGCACAACCGGAGGTCCCTTTAGGAACATTATATGGATATTTTAGTCTTACCGTGGCAGATTAAAAAAATAGCATGTAATTCATCACAGACAAGAGAGTCTTGGACAAAACAAGCCTTCACAGGAGGAGTATAGGAATATTATACAGATCTTTCATTTGGGAGACTATTTTCCTCAGCACCAGTGGGCATTTAATTTTGCAGAACAGTTTGTGTGCAGCAAAGAGGTGTTTTGTATTCAGCAAGCCTCTGACAAGAGAACTTTAAAAACCAATTCAGCCCAGCAGGAAATGTTTCAGTGTTTTCCCTTCCTGACAGCATGATCGGTATGAAGGACTACCTTTTATAAAAACATAAAAGTGGGGTTTATCAAGTGTGGCTCAGGTTATATGGGATAAAGTACCACTGTCATGAAAATTAGAAAACTGATACTTTGTCTTTCTTGGCAAATGAAATGTTGTTACTGAGGATAAATACTGTACACCACTGATATCATGCTATCTTTGTGTTTCTTTCTTTATTTTTCTAAGTGTAACCCATGTCCAGTAAACTCACAGTCTGATATATCCAAGATGGAGAGTTCAGGCTCAGGTTTAGGAATGTGGGATATGATCGCCGAGCACAACCCCACCGTGTGCTGTCTGTCCCCACTTGCTGGCACTGATAGCAGGCAGCTAAACTTGGCAGCATGTGTGCTTTAGAGGAGGTAGTGGCCCTGTCTGGCAGTGCCACCCGGTGACCCTGTGGTGTCGGAGGTGATGCAGGGGAACTCGGCCTGTCAGAGCGGCTTAGTCTCAGTGGCTCAAAGGGAGTAAAGGCAAACACAGTGCAACTCAAACATGTTAAAACATTGCCGAGAATGAGTTGACACTGTAAAGTTAGTACTGTACAATTACAGGAAAATCTTGCAATGGTGTCTCAAGAAGGCAAAATCACAGGGGTTAGATTAGGTTACATGTGCAGGTGATCATTTTGGAAAACTGGGTTACGAGGTTTCCTCTCTCCTGACATTTTTTTTTTCAAATTGAGAAATTGTTATTTGTTGGGTTTTTTTTGTTGTTGTTGTCTGGGTTTTCTTTTTGCATGTAAAAGAAAAGATGTAAAAGTAAATGCAAGGCATCATAATACTCTGTGGATCACTGTGAGAGTCACATTGTACTTTGTATTCTGAAATTTGTACTAAATATAGTGATGTGCAAGCAGAATAATCACTTTCACCTTTCTAACTGTGTCCCTGTTAGCAGTGTACATGGTCAAAGGTAAACAAAGGAGAAACTGCCATGATTGGGAGATGGAGGGAGTCTTTTTTTCAGGACATAAAGGCAATTCGATGGCACCCTTTAATGGCAAAAATATTCTCAGTGCCGCACATACAGATTCAGCTTTTTGAAAAATGGAGTACATTTGAAGATATTCAAAACGATTAGATTAGATTAGATCATTAGGTTTAATTTGGTGGCGTATTGTTGTGCATTTAAGACAGAGCTTTATTGCTACTATGAGAGCAGCAGGTGCTTGCTGTAAGTATAGTGTGTAACCATGCAGCAGGTTTTTAGTGTCAGCTTAGTACCTTGTTTTGCAAATGTTTGAGTGGGAGAAAGGCAGTTAGGAACAAGTACCGCCTTATCACTGACCCAGAACTCAAACACCAGAGTGACCCAAAGCCTTATCAGAAGCGCGCGCGTGTGTGTGTGTGTGTGCGTGCGCGCAGGTGAATGCATATGTAAGTCAGTTTAGTGATATAGCATGCTTTAAGCGTCTGAGGAATGTTTCATTATGTTTAAAAAGAAAGGGCCCATGCATTTCCTTTGAAATGATCATAAAATATACTTAGCTATTGGAAAGAAAGCCTCGCTCCACATATTGCTTTTCTTGTAGCACCACATTTAAAACGAGTCTTGAGTGCCACAGTAAACTCAGCATTGTGTTATGAAGCCATTCCACATGCTGGTGATGGATCAATCAACTGGGAAATGAAGAGAAAAATCTAATGAAAAGTGTTTGTTTTTTCAGACTAACAATCAGAGGATGTTCAGTCAAAGACAACTTTAATAAGAAGATTTAATAAGAAGAGACATCAAGTTATTCTTTTCAATTAAGCAACTTTTTTTCCCTCCATTTTAGATGGAGCTAAGAGCTAAGTTACCCAGTGAAGCACATACACAAGACTACCCATCATCTAGGAGCTGGTATCTCTGAACTATTAACCCTAACCCGATATCGGCCAAAGTTTTGGCTGAGTTTTCTTTATAGTTTTTCTTTTTCTTTTGATTGATTTATCTCTGTTTTATTGCGGGGGGTTTCATGGTACGTGACGGCTGAATGAAAGAGCTAGTTATATGGTCAGCAGCATTGCTACTCTTATCCTTTCCCCCACTTTGTCTCTACACTCGCTGCACAACAGACTGCAAGTGAATCTGTCCATCAATAATAGATAGGAGCAAAGCTTTGAGCTTTTGTTTAGAGTTCAGTGGTGCCTATGTAGCTTAGCCGATGTATTATTTTGTCCGTTGCTACACCAAGCCCACGGGTGCCAGACAGCAACACAGAGCCTGTATTATCTATAGGCCTGGAGGTCAAGGAAGTGAAATATGATGGTGCAGTTATAGTGGAGAGGGACTGACAAGTTAGATAGCCTCAGATGAATATAAAGTAAAGCAGAAGTGTATGCTCAGCATACCGAGTGTGTATGTTTACAGGGATTTCAAACGCTCTGAAATAATTTAAGCGGCGCTTCACTGACAAATTACAACCATTAGCATAACAGAGTGTATGGTTTGGAAAGTTTGATGTTCAGCTGTGTTTCTTTTGATCTTCTCTTTAACTGCCTCTGTCACATATTAGCATAAAGTTTGACAAATTACACTATGTTCTTACCGGTGAACATTTTGACCTTTTTTGTGTAATGTGGCTCGCTCTTCCTCGATGTATTTACTTCCATTTTTACAGGCAGCAGTCTGAAGATGTCGTTTTGAAGAGTCAGCTTACTGTGCTGCATTATCTACTTGTTCGGTCCTTTCAGACAAGACAAGCTGCTTTAGCTGTGTTATGCACCAGCCCTGAGCAGGTTTCTCCTCAGTCTTTTATCTGTGTTGACGTGTGGCGTGCACATTCATGCCTGTGTGTGCGTGTGTGTGTCTGTGTTTAAGCTAAACACAGACACACACAGAGGGGGTTATTTCGATTCCTGGCCAGTCTTCAATGAACTGAAGCTGTAGCGTGTGGCGATAACACTGACTGGAAACTGTAACTCTCCATATGTAAAGTTTCCATACAGGAGTGTTTTCACGTTGGAACAAGACAATGAATATTTAGGGCTGTGGTGGCTTTGGAGGTGATGGGGTGAGTTCATGTAGCTTCAGGTTTCACTCGCCACTAAAGCTGCAGTGTCCCTGATATGAGTCTGGATTGTACTTAGTGCCAATTTTGGCACCTAAAGTAGATTAGACTAATGAAATTGTTTTTTTTTCTTTTCCTTTTCTTTCTTTTTTTGTTTGTAGTTTTATTTTACATTTTTCAATCATCTAAGCATTTTACAGCTCCAGCTGTCACCATATTTGTGTACAGTTAAATTAGTTACAGCTGTCATTCTTATATAGCCGGGAGTATAGAAACAACTGAGGTGTTGTTTTTCTCACACATACGTACACACACATACACAGTGTCTATGTGTGCACTGCAGTGATACAACAGATGGACTCTCTGCAGTAAATGTAGTTAGCATTGTAATTTCCAAACTCTACAGCATTATAGCTGCTAAAGGTTCTCTCTGCCGAAGAGCAGCAACTCATTTAGAAGAAGACTCACTTATTCACAGATGTTGTCACCCAGGTCAGCGTTGGTAACATTATACAGTGATATTTCCTTAGTAAACAAGAGAAATTTCAGTGGGGTCCTGCAATTAATCCTGGAACTTGGAGCTACGTGAAGGTTAATCAGCTGAAAGTAACGTCATCCAAATAACCTGATAATGTTATCTCTCTAAATGTCACAGGACTAGCTGCATGTTTGCAGGTTGTCTCGGTTTTGGTTTAATTTGTAGATTAGGTAGCTCATATGTCACTTTCATCCAAGTGGTAACTTCAAACAGCATTACTCTTAGCCCTCCTTCGAAAGAAAGAAACACTTGCTACATTTGCAGTTTGCCTTAAATAAATAATTAAATTAAACTTTTTCTTTTATCTTTGAAAGATTTTTATTTTACCTGTTTAGTTATATAAAAAGTAAATTTTTTAAGTGATGTTGTTTGTATTCATGTTGTTTTCCGTGTGAAAAACGGGTAATTATTTACTATAATTCTGTTGCTGTTTGGTTAAGTAACATACACATATCCACTTGTAAATCTGCTTTTCCCAAAAGAAACAAAAATCACACATAATCTAGTGTTCTTTAACATGTGTACAATGTAGATATGTGCAAAGCTTTTTTGTTTTATTGGGGTTTTTTGATCAGTGAGCCACTTAACACTGACCTATGAATCATTCAGGTATAACCTAACTCGCTGGATCAAGCAGTTTTGAGTTTACACACACGTTAGCAGAAAGCCCATTTTAAGATGTATCTTTAGGCACTCTCTTACTTGCAGCCTGTCACAAAAGAACATATAATTCTTTCCTTGAATCTAAAATAAATAAATAAATAAAATGCCAAGAACAGCACAGTTTGACAGGCATAAAATAGCATTTTTGTACCAACAGGGTGATTCCCAAAGAGCTATTGGCCAAAATCTTGACACATCTCAGTATTGTGTACATAGTGTCCTTCAAAAAATCAAAGGAAACTGGACAAGTGGAGGACAAAAGAAGAGGCAGCCCTCAAAGAAACTATGTGCAACAGATGAACATTATAAGAAAGTCGTGTACTTGGAAAAATTGAGAAAAAAAAAATCTAGCAATGACCTGACACAGGACCTGAGAGATGTATCTGGCCCTTCATTTGATCCAGCTACTGTTCACTGGAGCCTCATCAGAAATAGTCTCATTGGAAAAGCAGCTGTCAAGAAGCTATTCTTAAAGAAAGAAAACAGGGAGAAAAGGCTGAGGTACACGAAAACTGGACTGAAAATCAGTGGCAATAGGGCTTAAGGAGGGATGAACACTATCAGTCATGGATAGGCTTCCTCAGAGCCCAGAGCTAAACAATACTTGAAGCAGTGTTGGGTTGTCTTGAGAGAGAATGGAACAAAAGGCACCCAACGTCCAAAGAATAGCTTTGAATGTCCTTCAAGAAGCCTGGAGAGGTATTCCTGAACACTAAGAAATTGCAAGAAAACTTGCTTAAGAGAGTTCAGGCTGTGTTTAAAATTAAAGGTAATCATAACTCTATTGACTTCCAGGCTTGTTAGAATTGTACAAACTCTGTTTTTCCCATGTATGTTTGCAGAGACACAGCAATACATTTGTGTCTGAGTTAGTCGTCAAAGTTTTCTTCTGTCTGACGGCAGGCAAAAACACTGACATTGAAACAAGAATCTATTCAGAAGTTTTGCCCTTTATCAGCAACATTCCATTCCCAAGGTAACGGAAATGAAAAGCCAATCATTTTAACCTTGGCCCTCCTGGCAACTTTTCGGCGAAGTATCGCATGACAGTTCTGTTAAGCTGCCAAAGTGCGAGTACACTGCTTGGTAACACGGCTGTGGCATCACTGGTGACATCATAATGAAGTGAAAGAGGACAGTAAAATACTATCTTAACTGTGGTGTCATATGGGATCAGAGATATGACTAGAAACTGTGTTTAACTCTGGTTCTCAGCAATGCACCCTGTGATTTAAAAGTAGATCATATGTGATGAGCAGCTGTTGAATTATTGGCTAAAGAATTGCAATGCTTAACACTAGCATTACTTGAGCTCTGTAAGCTGAGGTTACTGCAGTACTGCAATGATAAAAATTTAAAATACGAACGTCTGTCTTGTTGGACTGAAGCACATGTGAGAAGGTTATGGGTTTGAAAATGGTTTATCACTTATATTACAGTTAGTCCTGCTTTTCCACCTTCCTTTAATGTCGTCAAATTAAACAAAACCTTTCCCTCTGACTTTTATGAACAGCAGAGGGAAAAAATCAATAAAATTGATGTTATGTTACAAGGTACTGTGTAGACTTTTTAAATAAAGTCTGCTCTTTTCTTTCAAATAACAAAAACATTGTTAGAATTTAATCTCAAGGTCACATGGGTAGTAGGTTTTTGGTGTAGTGTCACAGCAGTTTAAAGCTTTATATCAACAATATATATTACTCAAGTAGTATGAGGAGTTTCACACATCTCATTGTTTCTGCATTTGAAATGCTTGTGACCTTGAGAGGGATAAGGAGAATGTTAAAGAGCAATTTCATGTTTGTTGATACTGCTTGTGGGTTGTGTGCAAACCAGTGTTCTTATTATTTGACAAGTTTATCATGTGCTTTGCATTCATATGGTTGAGTTCAAAAGGTTCCTACTATTTCCTCCAGAGGGCTGTCCTTGAATGTTTTCTCAGATTCAATCAAATACTTTTCATGGTAAAAATACAACATAATGCCATGCTGTCTGGAACCTTCTTTTTTTTGTAAGGTTGTTCAGAAGCTTAAACCCAAAGCAGACACCAAAGCTGACT
The DNA here is from genome assembly GCF_051167445.1 of Perissodus microlepis. Classification (NCBI taxonomy): domain Eukaryota; kingdom Metazoa; phylum Chordata; class Actinopteri; order Cichliformes; family Cichlidae; genus Perissodus; species Perissodus microlepis. The sequence continues at coordinate 31,143,345 of NC_140461.1, forward strand.
GAATTTTTGCAGCTTAAATCAAAGTGTGAACTGCTGACATAAATATGAGGTGAGGTATTGAAAAATGGAGTGAGGATTTTGCAGTTACATGTCTTGACTGACAATTTATGCAAACTTTTGACTTAGGGAAAATAAAACTGATTGATAGTGAATATCCATTTGGCTAGTAGTATGCAATTGGATGTTATAAAAAATTATGGTGCTATGTATGAACTGTATTGTAAAACTTCATAAAACCTTTTAATCAAGATTAATGTATGTTCTCTTTCATTCTCTGCAGATTTCTGATAGTTTTGGCCTGTTTGATCCTCAGTGTTCTCTCTACCATTCATCAGTACCAGGCCCTGGCGCATACAACACTCTTCTGGGTGGTGAGTGTTCAATTTTAAAATTAAGAAAAGGAACAACTGAGATTTTCTTAAAGAACATTGGTTTGTGCCTGGTTTGTTGTTATTTGGGTTTTTTCTTGTGTATAGAGCTTTACATAGTGTGGACAACAAATTTTACAATAGCTTTAATATTTCATCCAGAAGGTATCCCTGTCCGATGCTGGAACCGCCTCAACTGTTTAGACAAACAGTGGCTTTACTCTGAGCTCCTCCAAAATGACCAAGCGTCTCACCCTATCTCCAAGCAATAGTCAAGACATCCGATTCTTGTATCTCAGATATTATTCTTTTGGTCACTGCTCACAGCTTATGCCCATAGGCAAGGATAGAAATGTTACCAAGTAGATGAGTTAAAGTATCTCTGTGTAGACTGTGTAGACATTAACATCTTTAAATATACCTTGTCATTATATAAAATTTTAGTGATACTGACAAGAAATTTTCATAATTACGTGACATTTTTTATATTGTGTCTGTTTATGTAAAAGCAAAAAAGGTCCTCTAGTAGCCATTGTGATTATGACAATAGAGACAGACTGAGTCAGATACTGTATTCTGCAGGTGATTAGTTGTTTGCTGTTCTTTTCCCTTTTATCAGTTAATGTTTATTTCATCTAACCATGACCATTCCATGACCTTAGCTTAGAGTGAGGCCTATAAATAATGCAGCATTCTCATGCTGTAATCTCCTCTGAAGTGCTGAAGGCTCAGTTACCACCTTTTAATACATAATCAAACCAACCAGGACACAGTGACTGAAGATACCACGGGGGAAGACAGAATTAATACTATGGATTCCAAAAAAAGATCTGTTTGCACATAATCATAAAGAAGGTGTTTGCTAGATGCTCAGTGACCCAGCGAGTACTAGAGGGACTACTCTCTCTAGAGGTACCAAAGTTTATGACATAAAAACAATCTGATTTTGTTCCTGATGGTCTGCTGTAAGCTTCAAGTAGGCATACAAGGAATAAAAAAGGAGTCACTGTGGAACAGGAGGTCCTGCTACCATACCTCATGTTGCGCTATAATAACCACACACATCCACAGGTACAGTCATGGCCACAATTCACATTTCATTTGACAACAGATAAGAGTCATGGGGATCATAAGCAGGGGGCTACGAAACAGGTTTGCAATTATTTTATGAATATATTGTTTGCTGTATTGAATTCATTGACAGTTTCCAAGGTCCTCGTGTCAAATCTGCTGTGCCGTATGACCAGACAAACTACCAAATACAAGTCACGACAACACTTTCAAGCAATTACAGACAGTATTGGGATCTTCATGCTTGATGGTTGCAGTGATCCACGAAAGGTAGCAATGTGCGAGTACAAGATAAGGAAAAGAAGACAGTTCTAAAAAAATGTATGGATATTTTTTTTAAGGTTGTAGACTTACTTGTTAGGCTGTAAAGATATGCAGGGTGCGTTTGCCAAGAAATGCTGAATCTAAACTGGTTTTGTGTATTTTTAATTATCCTGATCAGCAGTCTGTGACCCACTTGTTTCTGAAAGATGGAAGAAGTGTGACCGAGGTTTAAAAGAATCCAAATCAAAAGCAAGATTCACCTCTTTTTCTCACAGCCTGTCCTCCCTTTTGAGTCTCCTCATCCGATCTTTTATATGACTTCTATCATCTGCTCGGCACCTTTGTTTTGTCTCTTTGTGTTGGCCTACGTAACACAAACAAGCCCAATTGGGATACAGAAGGCTTCTGTTCTTTGCTAAACAGCTATCTTTAAATCAGTTTTTAAAAATGATGATGGTGCAATTAACAGTTACCGAGTTACGATGTATATTTTGATTTTGCCTGTGCGATGTGATATGTGGATAAAGCACTGTCTAAATGTCAGTGTCACGGTTCAGCTGGTCGCTGATCAGCTGTTTCGCTCTCTCTCTAGTTCTCTCTCTCTCTCTCGCCAGGGCGGAACTCATTATGGGTTCACGCTCTTGGCCTCTGGCGGAGGTATGGCAAGTGGAATGGGACACCACTAGTCTTAGGGTTCCCCTGGTTACATCAACACAACCCAGTCCTGGATTGGAGGAAGTAAAGCATTCTAGGGTGGGGAGAGGAATGTCATATGTCTTGTCTAAAAGCCGCAACTCCACCCGCGAACCCTCAGAGTAACCCCCCACCATCAGAGTCACCCGATCTCTCGTCTGTGCCCTCAGTCTATCACGATCTTAAGCAGGTTTTTTGTAAAGATAGAGCACGTTCTCTTTCCCCTCACCGGCCGTACGACTGCGGAATTGATCTTCTCCCAGGCGCCCCATTTCCTACCAGCCGATTATACAGTCTTTCACAGCCTGAACGGGACAGCATGGAAAAGTACATTAACGAGTCGCTCGCCGCAGGTCTGATTCACCCGTCATCATCCCCTGTTGCGGCGGGGTTCTTTTTTGTTGCTAAGAAGGACAAGAGCTTACGGCCGTGCATAGATTATCGAGGCCTCAACAATATCACCACCAAAAACAAATACCCACTCCCACTACTGATATCACCCTATGAACTGCTCCAAGGGGCCACAGTTTTTACAAAGCTGGATCTGCGTAACGCGTACCATCTGGTTAGGATACGAGAGGGGGACGAATGGAAGACGGCTTTTAACACACACTTAGGCCATTTTGAGTACCTCGTTATGCCGTTTGGTCTAACCAATGCCCCAGCTGTGTTCCAGGCCTTTGTCAACGACGTGCTCCGAGACGTCCTTAACCACTTTGTGTTCATCTAACTTGACGACATTCTCATCTTTTCACGCTCCGTCTCTGAACATGAACGTCCGGCTGGTTTTGCAACGTCTTCTCGAGAACCGTCTCTTCATGAAAGGTGAGAAGTGTGAATTTCATGTGACCACTGTTTCATTCCTGGGCTACATCATTGAACAGGGTAATCTCAGGCCCGACCCAGCTAAGGTCCAAGCTGTCATTAATTGGCCCGTCCCGACAAACCGCAAGCAACTCCAAAGTTTCCTGGGTTTTGCTCATTTCTACAGACGATTCATCCGTGACTATAGTAAGCTTGCTCTCCCACTAACTCGTCTCACATCTCCCAAGGTTCCCTTCTGCTGGGAGGAGTCAGAACAAAGGGCTTTCAGCCTCCTGAAGGCTCGTTTCTCCTCCACACCCATCCTGGTTCAACCTGACCTCGGCCTGCAGTTTGTCGTGGAGGTGGATGCCTCGGACACAGGGGTGGGGGCCATTCTATCCCAGCAACAGAAGGGTAAGCTCCATCCCTGTGCCTTCTACTCTCGCCGTCTCTCATCTGCTGAACAAAATTATGACGTTGGGGACAGGGAACTGTTAGCCATTAAGCTCGCCCTAGAGGAATGGCGTCCCTGGCTGGAGGGCGCTGCCCAGCCGTTTGTAGTTTGGACAGACCATAAAAATTTGGAATATATCCGGTCAGCGAAGCGGCTTAATGCCCACCAGGCTAGGTGGGCCCTGTTTTTCACAAGATTTCAGTTTACTATAACCTACAGGCCAGGTTCCCGCAACACCAAACCCAACGCTCTCTCTCGTCAATTCACTGCCTCTGAGGAGACTGCTCGAGACTCTCCCATCATTCCCCCCTCGTGTGTCATTGGGGCCCTGACGTAGGAGGTTCAACCAGCCATTAGGGAGGCCCAACGAACAGAACCAGACCCAGGAACTGGTCCTTCTGGACTACTCTTTGTGCCCTTCTCTGTCCGGTCACAGGTGCTACACTTGGCACACACACCAAAATTCACCTGCCACCCGGAGGTCCACCGCACTGTCTCACTCCTTCAATGCTTCGCTTGGTGGCCCTCCCTCATCAAGGATGTCCGTGAGTACATAGCAGCCTGTCCAGTCTGCGCTCAGAACAAAGGTGTTAATCAGCCATCCTCTGGTCTCCTTCAGCCCCTGCCTACGCCAAGCCACGCCTGGTCCCACATCGCTGTCGATTTCGTCACGGGCTTGCCACCTTCGTCAGGTAACTCTGTCATTCTATCATTGATCGTTTTTCTAAAGCAGCTCACTTTGTTGCCCTTCCCAAGCTTCCCACGGCCCTGGAAACGGCCCAGCTCCTGACGAACCACGTCTTCCGTCTCCATGGAATTCCGGTGGATATAGTCTCGGACAGGGGTCCGCAATTCACGTCTCGCGTGTGGAAGGAGTTCTGTTCCTCCCTGGGAGCTCAGGTCAGTCTTTCCTCTGGCTTTCACCCGCAGACTAAGGGTCAAACAGAGCGAGCCAATCAGGAGCTTGAGGCGGCCCTCCGATGCGTGGCGTCCACCCATCAGACCACCTGGAGCAAGCAGCTCCCTTGGATTGAGTACGCCCACAATAGCCTCACCTCCTCGGCCACCGGAGTGTCCCCTTTTGAGGCGTCTCTGAGTTTCCACCACCTCTGTTTGCCGCTGTAGAGGGTGAGCATTTCGTACCTTCTGTCCAACAGCACATCCAGAGGTGTCGGCACGCTTGGAGGACCACACGGGCTGCCCTTCTCCGCACGGCTGAGCGGAACAAGCGCCTGGCGGACTGCCATAGGACCCCGGCACCAGTTTATGCACCCAGACAAAAGGTTTGGCTGTCGACCAGATTCATTCCGCTTAGAGCTGAGTCTAAGAAACTGTCTCCTATCTTTATGGGTCCCTTTGTGATTGACTCTCTGGTGAACCCGGTGTCGGTCCATCTTAAGCTGCCCCGGAACATGCGGATCCACAATGTCTTTCACATCTCTCAAGTGAAGCCCTGTCTTTCCAGCCCCCTGTGCCCTCCTTCCAGGCCCCCTCCGCCCGCCCGGGTCATCGATGGCCATCTGGCCTTCACCATCTCGCGCATCATGGATGTCAGGCGCAGGGGGCGTGGTTTGCAGTACCTTGTGGATTGGGAGGGCTACGGAATGGAGGAGCGGTCTTGGATCCCGCGTGCGGCCCTTCTGGACAGGAACATGGTGCGGGCGTTCCATGACGCTCATCCTGAGAAGCCTGGGGGTCGCCGGGAGGCTCCCTTTGGGGGGGAGGGGGGTACTGTCACGGCCTGGAGGTTCAGCTGGTCGCTGATTCTCTCCCCCCCAGGGCGGGACTCGTTATGGGTTCACGCCCTCGGAGGAGGAAACACCTGTGCCTCATCAGTGTGGATGGCATTTAAGCCAGGAAGCAACGGCTGTTCTTCGCTGGATCGTTGTGAGAATCGCGTCAGTGAAAGTCAAGCGTCTAGCAAGTGTTTTTCCATGTAGTTGTGTGTTTGGAATCTAACGAGCATTTCTTTGTGTGCAGACCCTCTGGACTGTTTTCCCTGGTGTTCCTTGAGTGACGAGTGTCCGAGTGGATTCGTGTTTGGAGAGAGACAAGAGTGTTCACCTGGATTTCCCCCGGAGCCCTGCCCCTCTCACCTTTTGTAGATAGCACTGCCCCACACCTTTTGTATATACACTCATTGGACATTGTTCATTAATAAATTCTCTTGTGTGCATCAATCCCCGGAGTCCAGTGCGTGAGTCCACCTTGTACACCGTGACAGTCAGAGTAAACAGATGTTTCATTTTGACCAGTTTGTTGTTTTGAAACCCCAAATGTCAGTGTGTGCTGTTTAAAAAAAAAAAAAAAATCTATTTCATTTATTGATGGCCCTGACCTCTGCATTACAAAAAAAACAACAACAAAAAACATTTTAGGGACAGTTTTGCTCATACTATATAAGTGACTTTTCTACAAACAATTTCAGTGTGTCCCGTGGCCTAAGAGGGCAAAAGCGCCTCCTCTAAAATCAATAGTAAATGAGATAAACTTAACCCCGAGACACCAGCTGCTGAGCACAGAGGAGCTGTCTGGGTGATGAGTGAGTCACTCAAGCTTGGATAAAAGAAAACCTAAAGAAAGGATAAAAAGGATTTTGAGGAGGACTGGAGCGTGCCACATGTGACAAGTTCACCTTGGCCTGAGGATAATGGGATAAAATAGTCATGGTGGGTCATGAGCCGGCACATCTCAAATCCTACAGGTTTATTTTCTGCTTCATATACAGGGCTGCTGTGCGTTCTTCTGTTTAAAAGTCAGACGTGTAATTTAAAAAAGAAACCAAAAAAGTCTGAAAGTCTTTTATTAATAAATACTATGGTATCATCAAATATACATGCATTTTATTGCAACCTGTTTTTCTGCCTTAGGTTCACCCTCTGGAGATATTTAATCTTCTTATTCTTCTCTTCTACACAGATAATGAATAATTAATATTTGCTGCTAAAATCTCAAACATTCATCTCTTCCATCCTGCATCCCTGAGGGACTGTTTTGTACTTTGTGCTTTCTAGTTTAGAGATTTGCTCTGACCCTGCTACTCTTTCATTCTTTCCTCCCCCACCACTGAAGCCTCTCCTTTGTCTTGTTTCTTTCTTCCTGTATGCTCAAGGTTAACAGAAACCTCTCTGTTCTTTAGTTGGAGATGGAGCTTTGGCTGGCACTGTGTGGTAGTGTTTTTGGCCAGATGCTTGGCGGTTTGCCCAAAGGATTCACATTCTCAAAAGAATTTGTTTATTTCTTTTTGGATCCAGAGCACCGTGACCTATTTAAAGTATAGCTGCATTGTTTTTGAGTGTGTCAAAGTGCAAAGGAATTCAGGCAATCTAAGCTGGCTGACCTGGAATTTCACTAATGGAGACCAGTAACTCATCCTTCAGTGTAGATTACTATTAAATAGATTTGGGGGTGGGGGGGGGACACCAAAGGGTGGGATATAGTGAAAGTCTAACATAAGGGAACGATGCAGGAATGAGAATCAGTGATTTGTCTGGGTCAAAAGAACTCTTGCATTGAGGACTTCAGGGAAGGACCCTCAGCGTGGAGACAATGATTTCAGGAGGTGTTTTCGATTTTGTTGTCACCCCCCCTTGTGGTTCTCATAATAAGAGAAAAAGGATGGAAGAAGCAGAGTTGGGTGGGTTTGTAGGGGTGAGGGATTTGAGAGCAGTGAGATCTAGCGTAGCAGCGGGGTTAGGCACGAGAAGCTGGATGAGAATGAGGATTGATCTTTGCCACCTTTTTTTCACTTGTTCCCCCCCCCCCCCCCCCCCCCCCCCATTTCCCCATTTTCCCTTCTGTAAATAGCTTCCTTGTCAAAATGTGCTGCATTGTTTTCTTCTAAATAAAAAACAGACAGCTGTGTTTAGGTTCGATTTCTGACCAAAGGACACATCCTTAAGGTATTATAAACAAAAAACGATAAATTCCTAATCTTAACTAATAATTGTTTGCAAAATCATTTTTCTCTCTAAATTCCGAAAACCATATCGTCTTAGCTCACGTCTTATCTTCTCTGTAACTGATGGCATGTTGTCACCTGTCAGTGAAATAGAGTAAAACCACTGTCAGTATTCTGTGCATCTATCAGCTGTCTATAACACTGTCATCATGTGCAGACACAAGACACATAAACACTAAAAAAAAATTGCTCTACAGTACCCGAGGTAAAGAAAACTTTTAACTCAAGCTCCACGATTCACACCAGAGCTTTTGATGTAGAAATCCTTGCTGCAAAATTAAATACTTTACATATTAGCTTCCAGGAACACACTTTAGCATATTAATAATCCAATTTTCATTTTACAAGGTTTACATTTTTAGCTCAAATAATGAAAACAGCTCCAAAAGCTCTGAGATTTCGCCCTTAAAACACAATTTGCTCATCCAAAAAAAAAAAAAAAGAAAAGAAAACTAAGGAAAGGTTAGTGATTTACTGTCAGACAGCTGCTATCCTGAGACATGTGGAGTTTATTGTTGCCCCATCAGTGCCGCCCACAAAGTCCGAGAACCGCTGGGTTACACAAGCAATGTAGCGTTTAATGATAAGCATATCTTAAATATGTTGATAGGCTGCTTTTAGGCTTTGCTAGCTTTAGGCCAGATTAGTTCCTACAATAGATGGTAAAAAAGTTACCATTGTTATACGGCCCACTGCTTTTTGCGCCACCATTTTGAAGCCTTTAAGTTTGCAACTTCTGTTTTAGCATCTTGATTTTTTAAACTGGGTGGAACCACATTTGACAAGGAAATGTGGCTAAGAGTAGCACTAGCTGCTAATTTGGTTAGCAAGGTGCATTGACAGGCTAATACTCAAAGATCTTAAAGAAATTTGGACTTACCTATCACATAAAGGTACTAGGACACTAAACAAGCATAACTTTAAGCCATAATACATTTTAAATGGGTTATTAAACTATAACTGCTTTGCTATTATCACAAAGAGGGAACTTAGCTTAAGAGAACACAATAGTAAACATTTTTCTGCCACAATGTGACAAGAGGCGCAGGTCTGACTGTGGGATAAGACTTCTAACTGACAATTCCTTAGCCAGTGAGCCAGTGTCATACCATAGCTAATCACCATTTTAAAACATAGTATGACTGAGAGTTACAAAACAGACTGAACCTGTTTTACTGTATCACCAATAATCAGTGACTGAGAACATCAGCTCAAGTGAATACAGTGGTGCGGTCAGAAAGCTGTTTTCAGTTAGTGTTCAGATACAGTATGGCTTTAAGGCACTTTCACATTGGCTATTTTTCTGGCTCTGAAACTGTGTCAATGCTTGGATTTAATTATTTGGGGCAAGCTGCAAATTATATTCACGAAACTTTCACATTGGCTAATTAGTCAGTATAACCTAAGAAACTGTCACTGGGCTACCAGCTGCTATGAGTTTTCTCTCCTCTACACTGTCATTGTAGACAACTAAGCTAGGCTAACAAGCTGCTGGCTGTAGCTTCACTGTACAGAAAAATGAGTGGAACTTCAGATAAAATCAAGTATCTTTTCTAGAATGTTTAAGTTTTTGTTCTATTAAAAGAAAAATATAAAAATGGATAGTTTGCCTTCCTCTTTAAAACCACCTTAATCCTTGGGTAACATTTGCGTGTGAGCAGCTAATGTAGCTTCAAGCTGCCACAATCAGCAGTAATGGGTGGGCTACAGAGGTCTTATAACCTACTTTTTTTCTCACTGTACACCTCCAGATTTTCGTCAAATCCCAGCTGATGCTGACTCAAGTACTCAAGTCACTCTGAAATATATCAGATCTTATACGACTCTCTCCGGAGATAGAAAGACTTTATGTAACATTGCTCACATATATATTCTTCAAGATTGAATAACTTGGATGCGTAAAATAATCAAAATCCAGTTTCAAAATCAACTAAATAGAGATAAAGATTATTGAACCACCTGTCAGAAAGCACACGTACCTTATTTTATCGGGTACATTAAATTATTTTAACAGCTGACTCAAATCAATGGTGTGATACATACAGGAAGTAGCAAATGGAGTATGCACAGAATGAAAATGAATATTTGACAAATTGGAAGTGTTATCAGGTTTATCTTGGTAATTAATAATATTTTATCCATATTATTTGTAACACAAACATTGTTTTAGTCAAAGCAGCTGTTCAGCCGTTTTTGGACCGAACATCCTGCAGCAGCATCTGATGTTTGTTTGTTTTTTTTCTGCCTCCCTCCCTCTCCCTCATTTGTCTGACAGGAGATTGTCCTTGTGGTGTTCTTCGGTGTGGAATATTTTGTCCGCCTTTGGTCAGCAGGCTGCCGCAGTAAATATGTTGGCATCTGGGGCCGACTACGCTTTGCCAGGAAGCCAATATCTGTTATAGGTAGCAACACAACCCCCGTGCACACACACACACACACACACACACACACATATCTTTACACATGCATGCTGACAGACGTATCACTCCCCACCCACGCACAAAATTTAAACAATATCTGTAATATACCCTGAGCTTTATCCCAAAATGAGATATTTAAGACAAATTCAGCATGAAATTAAAACTGTCACTGCAATATTTCTTCCACCTTCAGCTTGTTATTCTTAAATTTGATGCCTCCAGGTGTTTTTTTTTTAATATGTTGCAATGAAAATTAGTATTAATAATGTTTGTAACCCTTCTAAGCTAAATTGATTAATAGAATCATTCTGAAATGAAAACTGACGATAATTTCCTAAAATAACACTTTCTGTAGTTTCTTCTTTGACCCCCACCATCCCACCCCCATATGGAGAACAACACTTCTTAATTTCTTGTTGTATTAACCACCATAATCATGAGTGTAAAAATATTCATATTATATACGTTATTGGTTATGGCATATGTAGGCTTATGACCCCTCATTCTCTATTAATGCAGATCTGATTGTAGTTGTTGCTTCGATAATTGTGCTGTCAGTGGGCTCCAAAGGCCAGGTCTTTGCAACCTCTGCTGTAAGGTAAGAGACTGTGTCTAGTATGTACAAGCAGAAACTTTGTGGCCATAAGTATGAAGATGCTTTCTGTACCTCTGGCCTCGATAACATAACTATGTGCCCCTGCACAAAGCCAGATCCATAATGAATGGTTTCATCAGTTTGAGGTGAAAGTTTGTAGCCATGACTGTACGAACGTACTACACCTCTGGGATTAATCGCTGAACTGCAAGCCAGGCCTATTGCTCACTGCTCTGCAAGGGAGAAAATTATACGAGTTTGCTCTAACATTTGTAAACGTCGAAAGTCTTTACATAGGAATGGAGAGCATTTATGATATATGTGATAAAGATGCACACATGCTTTAGGTATCCAAATATTTCTAGCCTTATTGTGTGTGCATGAATATTAACATTCAATTGCTGTGCAGAATAATATCTGCATATAAACACTTAAACTCCTTTTCCTTTTTTTAATTGACCAGAGGGATTCGCTTTCTGCAAATCCTGCGTATGCTCCACGTTGACCGACAGGGAGGAACGTGGCGTCTCCTGGGCTCAGTTGTCTTCATCCATCGGCAGGTACACAATCACTCCTTTTAAGGCTTCAAATTAGATTTTACGTCCAGAACTATTACCACCACCAGAGCTTCGGAGCATTATTAGTTATCTGCCAGCTTTCTGTCAGGGGATTATGCCAAGGATAGTCTGTCCTCTTCATGTTTTATTTTTCCTTTCTATGCGGTATAAAGAGAAGGTCCTCACACGGGAATACCTCATACAGTTAAATGAGTATTCAGCCGAGAACCACAACAAAAGCGCCACTGCGTAATAGCTTGGGTTTTTGGGTTATAGGCTCATCTGCTGGAGAGGGCCATGTCTTTCTCTAGGGTATCATTCAGCTGAGACACAGAGGTGGACATGATTAGCCCCAGTGGTCACAGTAGTTGTCCTTAATGTCAGTATAAAAAGAGAGAGTGATGAGCAGGGGATCAAGGATGTTACTCATCCAGTACCACCTACCATGCTTTCTTGTATTGGCCGTGGCTGATTTTGCTTGCAGCTGAAGCTGGTTATCATCAGCCACTGACCTCTGCTATGAATGTCAGCACGGGGACATATTGGGGCATTTTCAAATCTGATTTCTGACTGGCTGTAGAAAGCACTTTAGCTTGAAGGTAAAAAAAAAAAAAAAATGGTGAAGTTTGGAATGTACTTGTTATTGAAGGAGAGTGCAGTATCTATCACAGCTGATATGCCTAGGGGATGAGTTCTTGTTAATCTGCTAAGTTCTGTTTCCTTAGAAACCTCCTTTGTGTTGCATGCTGTGCTCCTAATTAACCAATTGTTTTAAAAGGTCATATTCACCTTCTCATGGTTAGCTCAGCTAAATTACTATTGAATAAAAACAAATATACACACAAATATACAATCTGCAGTGAAAACTTCAACCCAAGAGTGCTACATCTGACTAATTTTGAGGAAGTAACATTTCCTACAAAACAAGAAAAGGTTGACAGACATAATGAACATAGTTTATGCAGTCCATCTACAGTTACTTAGGGGGACTGAGACATTGGGATAGTTTGTTTGTTTGTTTTTTAATTTTTTGATTTCAAATGTATGCAATGAAGATGTTATTGTTTTTGGTTTATTTCAAGGGTTTAACAAAAGTGTTGCATTAACCTTTTAGCAATTAAAGTCAAGTATACAGAATTATATATATGTCTAAACAGTTCCTAACAAACAAGCAGTTTCATGGTCAAGTCAGGATATTTTCCTGATTATGCTATGGAAAATTATGCAGATGAAAGATCTGGACTTGATTTCAAGCGATGAAATCAGCTGTCCACTGGAACATTCAGAGATCCTTTTCTTTTTTTCTTTTTTTTTTTGGAGGTCTTTGCTATTTTATTTTTTAATAAACAACCTATAAGAACACAAATAAACCAAAATAAACAAATAATCAAAAATAAACAAATGGGTGTACCATCTAGTGTGTATACACACACACACACACACACACACACACACACACATATATATATATATATATATAACCACACACACACATACATATGTACACACATACATACACATACATATGCACATACACACCCATATACATACACATACCTACATACATATGTATTCGCCTATACACTCATACATACTGACATATACATATATACACATAACAGTTCAAAAATATGGCAAACATAATTACAGAGATTCAAACAAAATCGGGTCTCCTTGACAAAATGTAATGTTTCCATTTATCCCAAATATCACTAAATATGTCATATTGGAGTCTATTAATGAAGGTAATTCTTTCCATTTTAAACATCCCATAAACAATCTCATACCAGTCATTTAGTGATGGAATTTTCACACTAAGCCATTTCTTGGTAATAGTCTTACGGGCAGCCAGACTCAGAAAACCATACAACAGCTTGGACATTTTATCTACACTCACTGAGTATAAATATCCAAACAAAAGTTCATCCCAATTAAAGGGAAGTTGCATACTAAAAATGATCTGTAACTCAGATTGAATCGATACCCAAAAAGTGTTGATCAATGGGCAAGACCAAAACAAGTGGAAGTGTTTTATTCCTTGGGCCCCACAGTTTCTCCAGCAGCTAGAGTGATTAGAATAATGTTTACTTGGTGCAGGAGTAATAAAAAATGAACATTCAGAGATCCAAGGATCCAAAGTGGTGCATTCTTAAAAAGAATGAATGCATCGGCCAGCTCAGCAATAACAAAGTGCCAGGACGACAACGGAAGACGACTAAAGTAGACGATCACAGTATTCTTTCCACCTTCACAACATCTGGCCAAAATGCCTTCATGACTGCACATTTTTATATCAAAAGTTTCTAACAAAGTGCAAACCACTGGTTGCAATCCAAAAAAGGAAAGTCAGATTAGACTTTGTCATAAAACATCTAAAGGAAATTGACAAGATCTGGGGAAAAAATACATCCTTGGACAGATGAAACTAAGATTAACTGGTATCAGAATGATGGCAAGAGAAACAAATTGAGAAATAAGTGAACAGCTCAGAAGCTTATTACAAATCTGAAAGATATCACATCATCTGTCAAACATGGGTGAAGGTAATATTGCACAGGCATGTGTGGCTGTCAGTGGAACCAAGTCACTAGTGTTTATCAATGATGTGACTGGTGAAAGAAGCGCTTGCAAATGTTCTGTACTCAGCTAAATCCTGCAAATTGATTGTATGGCACGTGAGACTACAAATAGACAACAACCCAAAGAAAGCTGCAAAACTTTCTCAAGACAAAGAAATTCAACTGACAGGTCAGTCACCTGATCTCGACCGAACACAGCATGCTTTTCACTTACTGAAGGCAGAACTGAAAGCAGAGAGATCCACAAACAAATAGGAACTGAAGACTGCTGCAGTAAAGGCCCGACAAGGCATCTCAAGGGAGGAAACAGCATTTAGTGATGTTCATGGGTTTTAGACTTCAAGCCATCATTCACCGCAAAGGATTTTCATCCGTGTATTGAAAACAATCACGAGATTTAAAATTACCCATGTTCATTTGACCAATTAGTTTTGAGCCCTGAAAATAGAAAACTGTGTATAAAAATGACAGTAATTTCTAAACAGTTAATGCAAATGTTTTGTTATGCCCCTTGAACTAAAGCTGAAAGACTGCACTTGAATCCCATCTTGATTGTTTGATTTAAAGTCCAGTGTGATGGTGTTCAGAGGGAAAACTACAAAAAATTGTGTCACTGTGGACCTAACTATAAATCGTGCCTTTCTTTGTCTTTCTTAATCCTTTTAATCATCTTGTAACTCCCCCACCCCCCAAATTTGCATAGAATACACCTACAGCACGCGAAACCATGTGGAACTTATTTCAGGTTTTCTCAATTTTCCAAACCCTGCTAGCTGAGAGTGACAAGCCTTCACTGATGTAGACCATTTAAGGGTTTCACTGCCCAATTCCACTCACACACTGGCTGGGCTGTTCCTAAATGGACTCTGAAAGGAGAGGATGAGTGTGAGACTGACTCTAGGAGAGGCCTGGCTAAATTCAGTCCTGATTGCAGGCATCAGAAGTCATCATGTGTAACATAGAGGGAGCTGTTCCATGAGAACCACACTCATCACATCCATGCTTTATTTTTGTTTCACCTCGCACTGCAGCCACTGTGGGTATAGTTCTCATATCTTCTGCTAGGGCTCTACACAACTCCAACAGCCGTAAGGGAAATACATTGTGTACTCTCACAACAGCCAGTGTAGTAGGGGTCAAGTTGCCATCAACCAGCTGGTCTCTGGTGTATTGTATATAATATATGTTCCTTTGTGAGTTTCTTGGTGTTATACAGAGCAGGAATATTTTGCTCCGCTAGACTCTCGCATAAACGCATGAAAGTGCAGCCCCCTCTGTGTTAACAGCTGGAGTTTTTAAAGTCAATGGAGTTTCATTCACTCCAATCAGTATCCAATCCTTGTGTTATAACGGCATTTACATACACACACAGTGGCATTCTAGTGCCTGTGGCTCTAAACACAATTTGCACAGTTGCTCCTGGCTGATACTGGCAGATGGGAGGCACACATCTCGTGAATGTGTTTGCCAGGTCACAGCAACAGCAACACATCTACTAAACCTCAGGTAGCAGCTCAAGGAAAATGTACCTGAATGCGTTAAAAGCTGTTATTTCCAAGAATCAAGTTGCTAGCAGTACGGATGACTTGAAGGTGTTATAGAGGCTCTGTCAGGTGTTTACTAGCAAAGGTCTGATGCCCAGAAACATTCCCAAAAACAATGTGTGATGAAATGAGGAAATGCAGGTGCAAATGTGGACTACTGGGAGATCGTAAGCACCGTTTGTTTAGGGCAATAAAAGGCTAGGATGCTTACATCTGCTGCTGCTTCTCTGTGTCGCAATCTCAGAGTGACAGTTTTGGGCCGAGACATGAATAAAATTTTCACTTATCAGGAATTCATCCCAATTTGATGCAGGCAGCGCTCTGGCACTTTGAGTAGTTAAACCCAGTTTAAAATCACGTAGTAGGTGAGTGCACTTAGAGAGCTTTTTCACAAAGCAGTAGTCTAATTACACTCAGACAGGATGAGAGCCCCAAACCCAAGTAGACCTCCTGAGCAAATTGTAGACAGCTGCTTATTGAATCTGCAACACGATGCTTTATATATATGATAAATACACTGGAAGACATCAGACGTCTGGGTTTCAAAGTAATTTATGATGATTTACCGCACATCTGAATTCAATCAACACCCCTGCGGTGATTACTGATTATTACTGAACTTACTTTCAGTTTAAACTCATTAGCACTTATGGCCCCTTTAAAACTCAAGACATTTTAGTGTTTGCTCAGGCCAAGAATACCATGAGCATTTTAATGGCTTTTCACTTCATCAAAAAAAAAAAACACTTATTCTGAATAGAGTCGCACAGTTTTGGTTGAAATAGAACGTCATAATCAAATTTCAGATGGCAGTTTTCAAATAAGATCCCATCCAATTGATGTTCGATTGAAAGAACTGGTGCTGAAAATTAGCGGCAAAATGACAGGTTACATGATTAAGAACAGCTTTGCATTCACTTTTGGTTATTGAATGACACAAGCCCGCACAGGCAGCAAAATGCTCCAATGGAAAAATTTAATCATCATATTTACCCAGCACTCTTACATGAATATTTACATCCATATGTCATGTTATTAGCAAACACAGCCACATCCAGCTACAGGCAGCTGACTGGTAAGCTAACTGATGCATTTTGCCAGAAAGTATACATAAATTCACACCTCATATTACTTAATATTTTCTCTAACATGGTCACATGTTCGAGTTTGAAATATGTAATGTCTTTGTGCATGTGTATTTCAGGAGCTGATCACAACCTTATACATTGGCTTTTTGAGCCTGATCTTCTCATCGTACTTTGTCTACCTGGCAGAGAAAGATGCTGTTGACAGCAGTGGCACCACTGGTTTTGGGAACTATGCTGATGCCCTGTGGTGGGGAGTGGTAAGCATTTGTATTACTTATAGTGTATGGCCATAAATCATTGTACACACATTTTTGGGACTCCTGGGACAAAAAGGGAAATGATAATGTCAATCGAAAAAATTAACTGTGAAAGCATATATATGGAGAGAGAGAGAGACTGGCAAGCAGTCATGTTGAAACAGGAAGGGGCCATCCCGTTCCCACAAATTTGTTAAGAGTTGGAGCTAAGGGGCTGAGCCCAACTCTTAAAAAACAAAACCTACTTGAGCCAAGCGCACAGACTCATCACTCCAGAGAACACATCTGCACTGCTCTAGATTCCAGTGATGGTGTGCTTTACATCGCTGCATCCGACACTTAGAAGCTAAGGCTCAGACTAAGGCATGGATGCAGCTGCTCAGCCATGGAAACCCATTCCATGAAGCTCCCTCTACACTCCGTTCTTGAGCTAAACGAAGTCCACATGAAGTTTAGAAGGTCTGTAGTAACTGCCTGCAGAAAGTTGGTGACCTCTATGCACTATGTGCGTTCACTGACCTCGCTCTATGATTTTACGTGGCCTACCACTTTGTGGCTCAGTTGCTGTTGTTGTTGACTGTAGAAGAAGGAATTTTCATGACTGGACAACACAGGTGGCATCCTATCACGGTACCATCCTGAAAATCACTGAGCTCCTGAGTGCGACCCACTCGCTCACAAATGTTTGTAAAAGAAGTCTGTATGTCTTGCTGCTTGATTTTATATACCTGTGGCCGTGCAAGTGATTGGAACACCTGGATTCAATAATTTAGATGGGTGAGTGAATACTTTTGGCAATATAGTGTATGACACACAAAAAAAGGAAAATTATAATAGTCTCTTTGTTGAGTCTTGGGATTTGGCAAGCAGTTATGATGGTTGAAGAAAGTCTCCAGAAAATGAAAGTAAGTTATTGAAATGTTCTCTAAAATGACAGAAACATGAGCAGAGCTTGCCTGGGGCTCTGAGGACAATTCTGCTAAGGGGGCCCTCCTAATTTACCCATAAGCCATGCACGCTGTGTGAGATTGCCACACAGTCCCACCTGTCAGCACAGTGCAAACAATTTGCTCAATCTGTTCATCTACAATTGAGTATACTTATACAGAAAAGTATGAGATAAACAAACACGATTTTTTTCACACAGTATATTCTTTACAATCTCAAGATGACACATGAGAATGAAATGCTGCATGAATGATTTTTTGTTTTGTTGTTTTTGTTATCATTTCATATGCACAGCTAAGGGAGCATTTATATTCTAATACTGAATCAATTGTAATTGTCAGTCATTGGCTTTGCAAAGAGTTTCCTTTTTTTACATGATCACTGTCGAGTTCAGGGTGCTTTTGTGGAGTGCAATCATACTCCTACATTGTATTTTCTGGACTGGCCCTTGCAGAGGCTGCTGCTGTAAAGCATATGTTTCATTTCATGAATGTGAATACGAATCCATATGGTCACATATGAACACACGTGAAGTGTGAATTGCAGTTTCTAAGCCTTGTTGCTTGTTTGTGTTTATCAGCAAATATAATTTCACTCTCACTTTAGTCGGCCACAAAGACAAAGAACCCAGCCATGGAAATGGTTAACAAGCAACACACAGACATACCAAGAGATGCTCTGTCCAGCTATGTTAGTAAGACAGACAGGCTAGAGGGATTTGCACTACAAGCAAGCACATCAACTTAATGTTAAGGTTATTTGCTGACATTTTTCTTTCTTTCTTTCTTTTTGGAGAAAAACTGGAGAAGCTATGTTATGGAATATTTCAAGTGCTCTTGGGGGCCCTCTGCTGTCCATGGAGCCCTAAGCAAACACTCAGTGTGTTTGTGACCTGATTCAAGCCAGCTCTGTGTGTGTGCGCGTGTGTGTGTGTGTGGGGGGGACACCTGCCAGTATCACCCGTGAATAAGTATCTTTTCATGGATGCTGATCTGTGTTATGAGTTATCCCAATTTTAATCATGTTTGGGATTGTGGTATAAAACATAACCAGAGTGTTCACATCCCTGTATGATTCTAACATTATCTCTATGAGTTCTATACTGAGAAACTATAACAGAAGTCATTAATATGAGAATGTCACTTTATAATTCACTTTGCCCCATTATATGCCGTACAGTTCAATATTCAACCCTATGTCAAATTTAGTGATGCAGTTTAGCTGTTTTACAACTGAATGGGATTAAGGACATAAAGTATTCCTTATAATGTAATATATATTATATATAATGTCATAATATTTCCCAAATACAAGAAGATCTGCCAAAGACTTAGATAGACACTCATAAAACTGTGAATTAGCTAAAATACAGCAGCACTTTAGAACATTTGTTCGACTCCACAATGTCACTGAAAGATACATAAAAGGCCTGCTGTAGGACATATCTGGGCACGTAGTATTATCTGTCCGGATTATGATTTTTCCCAATGAGGATGAAATTGTAATGTTTGCATAGAACGTAAAGAACGTGTTTACTCATGTCTGATACACAAAGCCGTGTGAGCAAATAATCTGCACGGTTGCAAAAGCAGCAGCCGGCAGGTTATATCAGCAAGAGTCAGGGCCCAGTGGAGTGCCCTTCCACAGTCTGTCTAGCTGGTGTTGAGAGCACAGTGACCAGTATTTGTTCAAAGTAGGGTGTGCTTTGGATGTTTAAAATTAATTAGAAAGTATTTTGTCCTTACCTGAGGTGTCCTGGTGTCCTGGGCAACTGCCCAGCGCCCTTTAACTAGAACAGAAACCCGTGTAAAATGTTAGTGAAATTATCCTTAGAAATAACTGTCAAAGTGAAATGATCCGAAACGATTCAATTATGATTGTCTTCTGAATTCTGAGATTTGACATTTCTATCCCGGCACAAATAAGATTTTGCAGAAAACCATGACTTGTTGTAAGCTGCTTTTTACCAAGTGAAAGGTCAAATATAGACTGTTTTATCTGTACTACTGATGTTACAGTAGGAGTTGTGTGAAGCCCCTTGGGCAAATCCAGTGGGCTGCTAATACAAATAGCAAAACAAATAGTGCAGAAAACACGGGATGAAAATTTATTTTCAGACAATAAGTCACCACCCACTCGGCCTCATGGAAACTTCAGGGACTCTGATATTAAAAAATGCACACACACACACACATTCTCACACATACACAGCAAAGTCAATAACTTGTCTCAGTATGAAATGAAAGTTGTTGCTGTACACATTAGATCCCATGATTTTTTTTTTTAAATCTGATTTGGGTCTGCTGTCACACACGCTGAGAGTCAGTTTGGGGTATTTCAGCACATGAAGATGTTATTAAGAGTCCAAGAGGTGAAAAGATCAGAGTTGTAGTTGGAGGATTGGGAAATCAAGGGTCTAATGCACTAAAGACTCAAAGCAGAGAAAGTATTTGGTCAAGTAAAGTCAATAGATAATTGTGGGTTCAGCTGTGGATGTGATGATACAGTTTTTAAACTGTTTGCTAGCAGTACTTTCACTGTTTTTTTGCAACCGCACTAGCAAAATGTCTGTACTCTAAAACGACTACTACTGTTTTTGGATCAAGTCAGTGTTGGACACTTTAGAAAGTTAATGATTTTCTGTACAAATCTAATAACCCCTGTCAGTTCCAAGTGCAGTTCATTAGCCCAAACTATCAAGTTAATGCTAATGCTAATGCTAAAGTAAGCTCTGAGCACATGCATGGAAATAGATGTGCAATGAGTAACTCGGTCGATTGGAAAGTGTTGCCCTGGTGCCTGTGTGCCTGAGATATCCACTCTAATTGGTAGTGTTTAGAGTGTTTATAGCAGTTTGTAGCCTAAGCTTTTTAGGGTTACTTTACACATTGTTCTTTAAAATTTTATTAATTATTAATTTATTAATTTCTTAAATATTAGCACTCCAGCCTGTATATGTGTGGGCCAGTATATGTGTGATAGAAAATAAGGAAAAGCATAATAGGTCCCCTTTAATGATAGGGTAGTGGTTAGAATTAGGGATGCAGTGATAATAAGTCTCCAGGAAGTGCATACAAGTTATAATACTATCCACTGAAATGACTGGAATATGAGCATTGCAGTTTCACAAGAGACATCTGGAGCTCAGCTGTGTTTCCAAAAAATGTATTATTAGCAGCCTAGTTACTGAAGAGCAAGGAAAAGACGGTATCAAATTGGTATTTGAGTCAGCAGATACTCAAGAGTGTGGTATCAGCAACTGCTCTAGCCTATCTGCAGGGACCACGGATGTACTACTGACTTTGATGATCCCCAGATTTTTCAACCAGTGATGATGATATGTAGTAATGGCGGCCGTGTCTCAGGGGACCAGTGGTGTCCTTATGCAAAATATATGAACCCCAAAATCCAGCTGTGTGTCCAATATAAATAAAGAACATAGAACAAAGCAGTTTGTGATACAAACAAACAAAAACAAGCAAACAACCTTTATTTGTCACATACACAATTATACAAAGTACAACATGTAGTGAAATTCTTGTGTCCGAGCTGCGGACAGGCTGCAGACATAGCCGCGCCATTCCAGGGCTTGGTTTTTAGCATGGGGGGTCTGGCCAGGACCCTTACTGGATGCCGGATGGGAATCTAACTTGTAACTCCCGCTCCAAAGGTGTGTAGTTCCCATTTAACTTTTCATCTAGTGCCTCAGGTAATTATTTAAGCTGTCCTATACTTTGGTTTATTAAAAACACATACCCTAGCTGTATATTTTGATGAACGCTAATTATAAAACGCTACTGTCGTCATTGTCTTGTCTGTGTTTTTTTTCCTTTAGGTCACAGTGACAACTATTGGCTATGGAGACAAAGTGCCACAAACCTGGATTGGAAAGACTATTGCTTCCTGTTTCTCAGTCTTTGCCATTTCATTCTTTGCCCTGCCTGCAGTAAGTGCAGTGAGAAATTTCCACCTAACCTTATCGTTGAGTTGTGCCGTGAGGATTTCAGAACAGCAGTGACTTTGCTGAGAAACATAGTAAGTCAGTGAACCCAGTAAAACTGGGTGAAAAATTGGATTAGACAAGTATAGTTTTCCTCATCACTTTTTATATTACCCTTGGTTCAATATTCATAATAAGGTTTATGAAATGTCTCAAATACTTAGAGCCCCAATTATTTACGTTTAGTTCAAGAAATAAAAACGCTTAATCGCCCCATTTAAATCCGCTAATTCCGTGTTTATGAAGGTTAATGGGAAAAAATAAATTATTCTCAACCGAATAGAATCATGAAGTATCTCTCTTTGTTTCTTCCTTCTTTCTCTATCTTTCGGATCGTGCAGCTGCCTGAAAGTGTGTGGTTAAAACTGAATAATGAGAAAAAACTCTGCTATGCTGTTCTTCACAGGGAATCTTGGGCTCAGGCTTCGCCCTGAAGGTGCAGCAGAAGCAAAGACAAAAACACTTCAACCGACAGATCCCTGCAGCTGCCTGTCTCATTCAGGTATTTGACCAAGAAAATACTCCCAACAGTAGCTCAGTACAGCCGGGGGATTATGCTGTCTCAGAGCTACAGTCTTATTATGGAGACCATCCTTTCATGTAACCTTTTCTTTCTTTTCTTATATGGCAGACATGCTGGCATGAAATTTGTCCTGTCCAACCAACGTATTGCTATTTTTATGCCCCTCCAGACATCGTGGAGATGTTTTGCGGTGGAGAACTTTGATTCTGCCACATTCAAGATGTTTTTGAGAAAAAGATCAAACATCCCTGCCTCTTCTCTATCCACCCCCAAGCCCAAGAAATCGGTTAGTAATCATTTTATAGATTTCTCTGTAACTGCTTCATACACCCGGTTTCCCGTTTATTAGACACAGGCAAAGTGCAACTAATGTATTCTGAAGCAACACCCCTGCAATACTGTGAATCCTAAATTCACAAAGGTTTTCATGAAGGTTTATGTAGGCTGTTTTTGTTTTTCAGTTATTATGTGCTCACTGTGAAGGCTGTAGTCTGCTGTACTGCATTGTGTTGCTTTATACTGCAACTTGTTTCTGATGTTTAGACTGCACTCAATGATGCAAATCTGATATCTGATATTGATGCAAAAATACTGGAAACACCATAGTTCTTATGAGAGAGGTCAGTCTTTTCCGACTAGTAATGTCTAACAAATAATAGTAATAATAGAAAAAAATAATAGAAACAAATAAACAGAATTATTGTAAATAATTTCATAAATTAATGTCAGATTGGGTTTCAACCCCCTCACTCACCATCTACTACCAGACAGGCTAGTCAACTAGTTAGATTTAAGAAAATCATCCATTACTGTAGTATAACAGAATCACAAGACTGGACATCAGATTTTAAAAAGATACACATAAAAACAAACAAGAAACGCCTGACAAGGGGGGAAAAAGCAATTTAATAATGATATTGATTATTCAGCATCTTTGCAACCAACCATACATCTACTAATGCATCTGTTTTTAAATGTTGCTTATGTGCAGTTAGTAACAGTGTTTATTTTGGCCCTCTTTTTAGACTCTGATCCTCCTACTGTATTTCCATGTAATTATCATCAACAGAAATGATAAATTATTTAAATGCATGACAGCTCCACACTTTTTAAAACAGAGAGTGGCGGTAGAGAAAGGTAGGCAGATTATGAAGATCATTACATCACATAATTTGGCGACTGATATGCCTTCATGTTTACGAAGGTTTACCGGCTGCTAAATCTAATTCCGTTTGACAGTTGAGACTTTGGCTGCAAAATCAAAATGTAACTCCAAATGTTTTTCCCACACGGTGAACACAGTTACCCTTTTGTGTCACTCAAGTTGCAGCCAAACACTTCATTGAGCTGTTTGCATTTTCTCGAACAGGTGAAGATGAGGAAGAAATTGAAGAGCAGTGACAAGGATAATGGTCCAACTTCCCCCACAGTTCCGAGCATCACCTTCGACTCTGTGTTTGACAGCGGAAGGGAGATGAGTTCAGATGTTTACAGCACTGTTGGCACAGGTACTAAAACCTATTGAAAGAGTGAAGAACAGTTTCTAGAAGAAAACAAACTGATGTTTGTTGCAAGTGTGTAGATATATGGAGTGGTCCCTGTTCTTTCCTTCAAATCAGAATCAATACTCACAGCATCACTTAATGAGTAAAGATTTCATTAGCGCTGCTCAGGTGTCAAACCAAAAATTCTTTCATGATACAGAAAATAGAGAATGTTGAATTTAAACTGCAGGTATAAGGCTGTCCACAGCAGGTGAAGAGGTCAAAGTCCAAACATTAAAAATAGATGAGCGCATTGCAGGAATATAACGTGAGGTTGCATTGATGAGTATGAACTGCAAGGGTCCTCTGCTGAACTTGTAAAAATCTGCACAACACACAGTGCTGCTGATTCAATGATGAAGAGCTAGGAGGTATTCAAATCAATACTGCATCCTGTCAGTGTCACTTAAGGTTATGTTGTGTACTCCAACTACTTTGATGAGTTCACTTTAAATACTTCAAATCAAACCTTTTCTGATAGCTCAGGAGTAGTGCCACCAGCAGGTCAAAGTTTTCCCTTTTCCTTTTCACTGACACTGAATGACTTTTTTACATTATTTTACTTTAATGTATAAATGATGGAAATGTTCCTGAAAACAGCCTGAATCACAAGCTAGACAGTACAATGAAACACTGCCCTTGCATTAGTATTTAAGAGCCATTTGAAACTACTCAATACATCTAACATTAGTCAAATTGAACTAAATGTATTGTGTATCATGTGGAGCATGCACACTGCATAGCATTGCACAGACACAATTTAATATGCAATTAGATTGTGGCCAACTTTAGCAATCAGTAGTCACCTTAAACCCTTTAATGTTAACGCTCCCATTCTTGTGGTCAGTGTAGTCACAGATTTTCTCATTCAAGGGACTATGTGGCATTTTAAAGCCTACATACAAACAAATCAAAATGTGAGTTACTTTTCCAAAATATCATATGCCCCACTTTCTAACTTCCTGGTTTACAACATCCTGTCATGGAGAGTGGGGGCTGCAGCCTTTTGGGGCTGAGAATATTTGAGCTATTCTCATCAAAAAACAAGCTGAGGAACTTTTGCTGAAGTAACATATACTCACTAATTCAATATCATCCTTGAAAATGCCTCTTTCATTTTTTTTCCCTGTCAGTTCATTTTCCATGTTCATTCATTTCTCTCAGAGTGTATTCCCTAATGTTGTTCTGCTCACCGAGTAGCCTATTTTATACCTTTTCAAAAGATCATCATTATTACTCCTCTCACTGCTGTATGAAGGACATTAATGGATAGCCTGATCTAGTAGACTGACCAACCAAGACACAGGAGAGGACCATCTGTTTACTTTTTCAAGGAGATAAATATGGATAGTTTTAGCACATCCATAATATATAAACATCTAATTAGATGCTACTCTTTTCAGGCCCTCATTATATAACCTCTTTCTTTAACACAATCTGGTAATGTGAAAAGCTGCTTACATGGGTGACTGCAGCACCACCAACACAACAGTGCCAATGGTTTTGCTTTGCACTCACTTCTCAGTACAAGGGCAGAATTTAATTTGCACAATTGTACGGTTCTATGCATGTCTGTGCACTTCACGATCTCTGATGCTACAGGTCTACTGCACATCTTACATTTACAGCATGATGCTTTTAACACGTCCATTTTTTACTAAGTTGCTACATTGCCATCTGTTGTATGCTTGGGGTGAGGGTATGCAGGCACTGATGCTGGCTCAAGTGCTCAGCTCCTTACAGAGTTGTCAGCTTACACTAAAAGCGTATCCTGTCTTTTGCATTGAACAATTTCATCCCTGCGTTAACCTTGTTGGTTATCTCTGCTGTGTGGGCATTTATTCCTCATAATTCTGTTCACTGGGTATGTGGTTACATAAAATAGATACAAGCCATTATAATTTTGATTGCAAGAGTGGAAAAACTGAAGGAAAGTAATTTTCCATCAGTGTTTTTCAGTTCATAATAAACAGAACTATCAGGTGTATTGCAGATGTGGTGTTTCTTTTTACATTTTAAGTCTTTCTGCCCCTTTTTAATTCTCATTATGCTTCTTTCATTCAACTTAACTGCCTACTTCCTTGCTTGTGTCTCTTTGTGTTTTGTCCGTATGCCTGATTTAGCAGGACTCTACACTCTGGGAGGATGTGGTGAGCTGCATGTTAGTGTCCACATCCTGGTCACATCCTCTGCGCACTCGCTATCCTCTCCTAATGCTTATTTTTAACAGCCCATCAAGTCACTTTTTGTCATTGTCAAGTTTTATAACAGCATGCTTTCTTAGTCAGGCACCCATGAGGTAATGAAATGTTGTGTTGTTTTCTTAATGACTAATGATTATGAAAAAGGATTCCAAGTGCCACATTTATTTTTCAGGATAATTAAAGTTAATAATTTATGCTTGTGTTTTCCATCATGTATTCTTCAGATCGCCAGCAGTCCTGGACATCTTTGTCCTCTCTCCAGTTCAGCTCACCACCTCCAGGTAACTTCAGAGCTTAATGATGTTTTTATGTTACTTTGTTTGCCTTGAATATACAGTCTGGCGTTCATATAAAAGGTGCACATGGCCAAAGAGATGGCACTCATGAGGTTGTGGATTATTGTTTTGGAGCCTTGAGTTTAGTATTCTGACCTTCGCCATCGTTACTGCTGCTTGCTTGTTAGATTGGATGTTAATTATGACCACCAAAAAAAAAAGGTTGTGCACAAAATGGACACCTGAGAAAATACACAGCCTACAGAACAGCCGATTCATGGCACCTTCCTGTCTCTCAAAGTGTCCAGGCCCCTAATAATGCTAATAACGCTAATGCCTTAACAATGTAAAACCCCTCTACAAATGTCATAAGAAGGGAAATTAGCTAGTGAGGTTTTGTGGTCTTACAACTGCTAACCACGTGATGTTAAGTGGTCCACCATTTTTGATGTGTGACTATGTATGATCAATTCAGTAAGACCTCAGTCACGATGCCCCTCAGTCACGATGCCCTAGAGACGGTGCACAATAATCTGGCAAGGGAAAAATATGTATTACCAAATAGATCTTGGAGGTTCCTAGCTGTTGCTAGGTCGCAAAGAAGGTGCCTGTATGTGATTGCTTTGGTCCCAAACTCCAGTTGCCCACAGTTCGTAGGAAACATACCAAGTTGTCTGAGACTGCAAACATTTGCCAACTACTCTTCAAATGGGGATGAAACTATAAAAGTGTGACACAAGTGAGGCACAACTCTTACTTTGAAGGGAAATGCCCTCGATTTCCAGTTTGTGTCGAGTTTGTGTTGCACTTTTATAAGTTTTCTTATAAAAGCGAAGGTTTATAGAAAAAAATTGTATCTTTGATGTAAAAGCTGGAGCAATCTTCAACCACACCAAGGAGGTTTTTGGTGCAGCACCTTCTTTATGACCAACTTCACCTAGTGGCATGAAAGCAGCTTCCAGGAACCACTCATCAACTGGATTACACATTTTTCCCTTGTGGTTCCCTTATGATGGAGGAGGCCAACGGTGTGCATATGATGTCATTTGAGAATCCTCTGTAGAGATTGATTGAAGCCTTCTCCCAGAAGAAAAAAATGCACATTTCTGTTGTAAAGTTAGAAATTTGAACATGGATGTCTATTAAGAATTACTTACTTTTGAAATCGACTTCAAGTGGTCATTTCAGGAACTGCAGATTTTTGGCACTGGTGTGCTGGCTTCATTTTTCAGTTTTAGTTGCAACAAGTTTTGGTTTCATCATGTGCGATGTTACATACAGTTTGAAGTGTTGTTGCCAAGAGGACTAAAGGTCTGATGTGTTTAGATGATATGCAAAGTAATGTTTGGCATTTCATCTAAAAAGCTGCCCAGCAGGGAGTTAAAACATTTTCTGTTATTGAGAAATATCAGTGTGCTGGTCAGGGCAAGTCTTGTCACCAGATGACAACACCAATTAAGATCATTTGATTTACAGTGCATTTCAAGCAGTGCCATTTAACACCTTTTTTTAATTTTTTTTATTTCACACATCAAAATCATGAACAGTTGTGTCACACGTCTCTTACTGGTGCAGTTTCAAAACACTCCAGTGGCAGATTTGGATAATTGAGGGGTTACATTTTGTCTTTCATTTTTTTTTATTAAATTTTACAATTTTAAAAGACACAAAAAAGTCTGTTTATCCAAGTTTATGTGGCAAAGAACAGAAAGTGCCACCCTGCTGGCATGTTGCATTTGAGAACATCTACAAAAAAAAAACCCATCTGTGTCTATCCAAACGAAGTCGTTTCCTCTCTTCCCTGTTTTTGCAAGATGACTGTAGCTGTAAATTCAGATCTCTTTTCCCATCTAAATACAGCACTTTTATAATCCTAAACAGAGCTCTGGAGAGTCAAGATCCCAGGTCACATGAGGCCTAATTTTCCCACAGTTCACAAGCCCTCACTAAATCACTAGCGATTCTGAAAGCTACCACAGGAATGTCTTTTTCCCCCCTTTCCACTGTCTTCAGATAATGTTACTTTTAATGCAACATATGGGCATATTTTTGTTGTTGGTTATATCAGCATACACAACATTAGTGCATTAAGAGAAATTAGAATACATTTAAATGTGTAAGTAAGTGTAAATCACAAAACCTGTTTGAACAGGATGTACACAGCGAAACTTTATCTGCAGTGTCACTACAGACACATATTAATAGCTAAAGTCTAATGAGTGTGTTTCTGGGTGTCTGTGGGTGAACGTGCAGTGAAAAGAAGCCCTGGCCTTTTAGAAGTCCACTCGCCCAGCGCGCTCCAGAGGAACTGCAGCTTTGCAGATGACATGGAGCTGGAGCCAGAGAGAGAGAATGAACTGGCCCCAGCCTCCTCAGTGTCACAGTGAGTTTACCACCATAGGATTCTGTGTTTATGTGTACGTTCGTTTTAATGACCATGACAGGGAAGGTTTTTATGCATTTTGTTTTGGGGTTGTTTTTTTTCCGCTATTTGTAATTAACCTTTGAAATATGCCAAACCCCAGAGGGCTCGTGTCTCTACTGTGTAATGAGTGTGTATCAGGAAAAAAAAAATCACTTGCATTTGCCGAGGCACTTGCACAGCTAGAGACTGAGAGTGATATGAGGAAATGAGTGTTAAGTAACTGCAGTGCAATGTGAGTGCACAGTAAGTGAAACAAATGGAGCGACAGTTTTGACCCGTGGGACTTCTTTCTAAACGGAGGAGTAATGATGCAGAGTGGGAAATGCATGCAGCAGCGTTGTTGGCAAAGATCACTCTGTGCTCTGCTGACTTCAAAATACGTAACCAGCTGTTCTCATAGAGCAGCGCCACATCAAATCCCATGCTGCATTGTGCCATTATAAGATACTACACTTTGTGTTATCCATGACGAGACAACACCAAAAATATGAGAGAGAAAAAACCCTTGAAGAATGTGTTTCTCTTCACCAGGTTTGTCTTTGATTACACGCTTTGTTACATATTTAACACCAATTTGTCAGTTTTATTTTATTTATAAGACTGGAGAATAGCTCAGTTTAGTCATTGGTACAAATCGTGGTGTATAGATTCTCGCTATGGAATACTTCCCAGGAGTCATATTTCTGCAGCTGCCAGTTCTGACTTTGCATTGCACTAGGTTTTGGCAAATTGATAATAATCGAGGTACTGAGACTTTCAACAAAACTGCCAAACATTTGTCCCAAACAAACGAAAATTACACCCCCAGTTACCCAGAAGACGGAGCTTTTAAAGTCATAATAAAAGAAAAAAAAAGTGTGTGAGGCAAAAATGTAAAGCTTCATAGACACTTTTTTGAAAATCTTTTTCACATTGCATTTTTGTTTATACCAATCACATGAAGCATTTGGAACAGGGGCGATTCTAGGATCAGAGCTTTGGGGGTCCAGGCAAGATAAACTGTACTCGTCACGATGAGACTTCTTCCCTGTCTCTGTCAGTCCCTGCATCCTTAAATGTCTCCAGTTGTCCTGAGTTCTCTCTGACTGTCTCCTTGGTGCATTTAACCCCTGTTCCTCCCTGTCCTCGTCCCCTGTTGTCTTTGTTTCCGTTATCAGTCATCATAATTTTACCATCTCTGTGCAAGTCTGCAAATTTCTTTATTAAATCATAAGATTCTTAAATTCATCAAGTCTCTCTGTGCCTGGGTCCTCGTCACAAAACATGACATCACTGTTTTGTACATTTTAACACAATTGAATCCCCACATTTGTAAAAGAAAAGAAAAACCACTTTTTTAAAGTCTGTAACAAAACCATCAAATCAGATAAAGGTTATTTAAATGCTGCAAAGAAAGAATGGATTGGAATAAAAAAAACAACGTTTTAATATCAGTCATTTTCCACATTTCAGCATAAAAATGTCGACAGTACAAAAAGCGGAGTTCATGTGCCTTTAGACCTTTCAAAAAAGCCACAAAAAGCACCCGAGGAATGTTCAACAACCATTATTTGCTTGGGTTTCATATTTTTTAAAGCACAAATTTCTATGATGAAGACAGACTCTGTGGGCTACATTATTGATCACTACTACTAATAAATATAAGGCAGGGGTTTGAAGTTACACAAAGTGTAGATTTCAGCTGTTTTTGGAAGTCTTCTCTCTGAGTTCATTACATACCTCGCAGAAGCAGACAGCAGCAGAATGAGTTTTTCCAAAGTTAGAGAATTGCATGTATTATTGCATGTAACCCACCTGTATTTACTTATATGTTATATTATAAATTATTCTCAATGTAGAGACACGGTCAGTCAGAATCCATGTCACCTTAAAAAATTTTATGGATGTTTGCCCCTATTTGAAAAGTCTCCTCATAAGTCATAGCGATAACAAAAGCATTGGTACAATACTGATCGTAAGTGTAACTTTTTGAACTGTCAAAGCATGACAGCTAATAATAATGAATTATTAATATCAACACTTTACTGAGTTCTTTTGATTCCTCAGAGGCATCCGATGGAAGACAAAACACAGCTCAGTAGACCATTCTAACAGAATATATGGCACTAATAGTAATCAAAATGCCTTTACTGCATTAAATAGCACATTTAGGTGCTATTTAAATAGCACTATATATATTAAATAGCACAATTATCCCCTAACAGCTCCAAAGACATCCTTCTAATCTTGCTAAGGTTTTAATCCGTGGGATTTCATTCCACTTATCAAATTTAGGGTTGCAGGTGGGATTGGAGCCTATCCCAGCTATCATAGGGCAAAAGGCAGAGTACACTCTGGACAGGTCACCAGTCCATCTACAGGGCTGCCACAGAGAGAGACAGACAATCATTCATTCTCACAATCATGGCTAATAGGGAATTTAGAAATTCCAATTAACCTAAACCACACGTCTTTGAGAGGATGTACTCAGAAAGAACCTACACATGCATGAGGAGAACATGCAAACTCCACACAGAAACGCTCCAGTCAGCTGGTGGATTTGAATTCTGATGTTGACTTAAAAAACTGCCCAACATGTTGCCTAGTGATTCCAGTGGAGTAAAGATCAAAACTTTTGCATCTGCAACACACATATATATGCAGACTAAATGATTGATGTACTCAGACCATGATAATGATCAACATTAATAAAGTTCACTGATGGCTGTTACTACAAAAAAAAATGAGAGTGAAAAATATGCTTACTCACTTCCTTCAAGCCCTGTAGAATCTCACTTCTCAACACATCAGGTACTTATTTTGAAGCACTGAATATCTGATGTCACCAGGACATTAAAAACTGCACATATAAAATCACCCATTAAATCTGATAAAAGAAATGAAAAAAATGTTTGCTGACTTTCCCCAAACAGGATTTAAAAAATCTTTTTCCTTTGGGTGCTTTAAGCATCATGTTTGTCTCAATACCACTAATGTAGCTGACTATTCGTTAAGATCTCTGTTGAACATAAAATGATCATAGTGACTTTGGTTTCTACTGAGGAAGCCTAGAATACGTAGTCCAGCACATAATCCCCTTTAAAACTGTACAGGGTTAATTACTAAGCTTGCTAATAGGTAGACTTGGATGCTTTAGATAGAACAAGGCTAAACTCCTCTTTTTATTCTTTGTGCTGCGTAAAACAAACTGTCTCTTAATTCCAGTCTTAGATCTCCTCTTTTTAAGTTTAATAAGCTCCATTTCCAAAATATTTAACCATTTCTTTAAGGATTATAACCTTACAGATCCCTAGGATGTTCACACCACAGTGTTCATTAATGGTAGATGAAAATATTAAAGAAACATCTTTGATATTCAAATGCTTCCTTTTTTTCTGAAGAAGTCACAATTTGCCATTAGAGCTAAAAGAAATTTGTCTCACTGCCTGGCTTCTGCTTATATCACTACCACATAATCCTTTTATGATGTAAAATGGATTCTATAATAGTTCAGGAGCACATTATTGACGTTTCATAGTGCTAATTTGATAAAATGTTATGAAAGCTGTATTTGAAAATCAGCCCATTGCATTGCCTCTGAAAAGTCCATTATGAGACTCTCACCTACCTTGTTATACACCGGACTTGACAAAGAACTCGCTGCGCTCCCACCTCACATACTCACTCACTGCTTTTCCAGGGTAATGAGCCTGTTAAGTAATACCTATTTAATAATTCCCACAACATAATAATGGAGGCTAAATGCCCGACAATCACTCTAAGCTTTGTGCTAATGATTTTTCGAGAAATGTGCAGACCTTGAAAATTACCCGCCTTTGTTCTTTCTGTAACTCACCTTCATCACATTCAAAGGAAGACAAGTAATAGAGGAGAGGCTTTTGATGTAGATGGAGCAGTAATAATGAAACTTAATATTTTTGCCTATACTGATAAGAGTTCAGGTATGAAGGTTAATGTCTGCCAGTTTTTTCATAGTTTCACACGTTCATTCAATTCAGTGAAAGAAGGGGTGTAAACAAGTGTAACAGGTTGAAGACGACCAACCTTGATGCAAATGTGTTTTTCACAGACTCACAGAGTCTCACCGAAAAGCCATCCGGGTGATCCAGAGAATGCGTTATTTTGTGGCCAAGAGAAATTTCCAGGTAATTATTACAATTTTTTTAATAGCAAAAAAGAATAATAATCACACATTGGGAAATAATTGATGTTTATGTGCTCTACTTAAAATTGCGTAACCTATCTGCATACTCTGAACACCTGCTAACAGCTTGGTTTCACTAAGCGGTATTTATTCATTTCTAACATTTCAGTAATTATTAACTAAGTACTGTACTGTTATTTACTGTCACACTGTCACTGTGCAAACATCAAACGCAACAACAGAGATTGGGGAGCAACAATAATACACTTTGCTCCAGGGTCACAGCAAGCAGTGGTTCAGCTGAGTTTGCAAATGAGCAGTTCAGATCAGCAGCATCATTATAGTAATAGGTTTTTGAATTGGATGTGGAAAAAAGATGAGTACATCTGGATATGAGTCCTATACTGTATGTTTTTTTTCTTTTAGATGATGTTACTCGTTGTCACATTAGTAATGCTTTTATGACTTCTCTAATTCTAATCAAAGGCTCAAGCCATGAAACGCTAGCTGTGCCACAAGCAAAAGCTTGTATTGGATTGTTTCTAATGAACAAAAACTGAAGAGACAATCTCAGGATTTTTTTTTTATTCTGTTTCAGTTGTAAGTTGATGTGGCAGCTATGGCATTTTTGCTTTGCTTTCAAGTATAAAAAAAATTAATTCCACTTCACTTTATGTCCAGCTAACCTCTGTTCAGTGTTTTTTTTTTTTTTGTACAGGCTTTGTTCTTTATCAGCCAGTCACAATAACATTTCCATGATATTAAATTAATAAAAATTACCGTGTATACAGGATTTACTTTATATCTGGTTTCTAAACCTCACCAAACATCTGTGGAAGAGAAGGAGCACTCTCTTTCTGTTCTAAACTTTTACATTTTGGGGCATAATTTAAAAAAAAATCATCTGGGCCTTACCAGATCTTTAAATGATTCAAATATAACTTCAGGGGGAAAAAGTGTGACACACCACACTTTATGATTATTTATTTAACAAAGAACCAAGCCAAAGAAGAAGCCGTGGATGAGAAGCTAAGTATACCTCATGATTCAGTACGCTGTAGAACCACCTTCACCAGCTATAACTTGAAGTAATTGTTTTCTACATGACTTTATCAGTCTCTCATGTCATTGTGGGGGAACTTTACAGCATTTTTTACGTCTTTACAACATTTGCAGGCATTCATTCGTGCACAGCTCTCTTAAGGCCCCCTTTTTTTCTCTGCAATTTCTCTGAGCATTGCACAGCCTGAGCTTGGAGTGAATTTGCTGACATGTCCATTCATAGTAACTCTAGAAATTATTTTGTATGATGTCCATGTGTGAATAATCTTTCTCCCTGTGGAACGATGGACTTGTAATACTTCCCAGATTAATGAGCAGCAACAATTACTTATCTAAGATAAGATCGTTGCTATCGTCTTTCCTCGCTGGCTTTGTATTAACACACTGCTGAATGCTCCAGGGTAGTAAACTGCCAAAACTTCTGCTCTTACAGAAGTCATCAAACTTGCTGATGAGCAATAAGACTAGTGCACTAATGTTACCCTTTTAGTTTCTATGAAAGCAGTAAGTGTGTACTTAGATTTCCACACACTGTCTCCTGAATTTTGGCTTAGTTTTTGTTAAAGAAATAATAACAAACTGTAATATGTCATGTGTTGTTGTTCACCTGAGACTTGACTTAACTAACTTATTATTTCTATGCCATGAGTAAAACCTTTCTTTTTTTTACATACGTTTCTTTGACAGGATAATTTTCTAAAGAATATCCAGTTTCTGGCATGTAAAGACATTCGTAAGGATTTGATCCTGACAAGACATTTGTAATAAAAGAGATGACGTTTTGATTAAACAATCTGAAACTCTCTGTTGTAGCAAGCTCGTAAACCGTATGATGTGCGAGATGTGATTGAACAGTACTCCCAGGGTCACCTCAATCTCATGGTGCGCATCAAGGAGCTTCAGAGACGGTAAATGGTTTAAATAAGATGAGCTTCATGTGAATTATATCCCCTGAGTATAGCATGGATATATGTGTACAATACTGTCAAAGGCAAAGAGATAAATTTAAAAAAAAAAAATGAATGGAGGAGATCTAGGAAGATGAAAGGGAAAGTAGAGAGAGTGTGTAAATATTCCTCTAACTTAAGGCTCCCATTGTTTCCCCCAGACTGGACCAGTCTTTAGGGAAGATAACTTTGTTCCAGACAGGTTCAGGTAATGAATCACTCCACTGACTTCTCAAAATACATTACAGCAGCTATGGTACAAACCACAGACCTAATCCTTCTGTCTTGTTATTTACTTGACTGTTGTCTGCCTCTGAAGACCGAGCCAAAGACAAAGGCAACAACTCTATCGGATCCAGACTCAACAGGATGGAGGACAAGGTGGGATTTGTGCAACCTCAGTGGAAAAATACAGCAACACTCACCAGCCTTGTAGAGTTTGAGATTCTTTCTTTTCTTTGTACAAGAGAAAAGTAAAATATTTAATTCCGTCTCCATTTATCTTGCACTATAATTTGAGCTTTTATTGCAGTTCACAAGGGTTATCCCAAGAGGATGTTTACAATGACAATTTACAATTCAGTGAACCCATGAAAATAAACTGCATTTGGGAATTTTCTGGGTAATGCAACAAGAGCTGCCTTTGTTTACTGTAATGTAACATGAGCCACTATGTATGTGTGCACATGTGGCCTCGTTTTTGTTGATTCAAATATAAAACTTTAAGAGCCTGTTCCAGTTCTGTGGCATAAAAAGAGGAACTGTTTGCTTTCATGTATTTCAAAGATGCATCAAAAAAAGAAAAGAAAAAGGAACACAATGTGCAATTCCCTCCCTGAGTTTTTATATACATCTGTGATTTTTTTTTTCTCTTTGTTATTTGTGATTGGATGAAAAAAAGATCAAACTGTGTCTAAAGTTTTTAAAGAATTTTCATCTCATAATCCTGTAATAAACATCACTTTAGTTTCTGTTCTTGAAGTGTAATTCTGTATCACAGAACCATAACTGACCATGAAAACTACAATCATTAAAATAATTGGCCCAAACTAAAGATGCTGTTTGTGCCACATGGGTTAATTAAAACTTTATGAACAACGTAACTGTAGCTCCTTCGTTTAACAAGTAAACAAACCTAATTTAATTTTAATTACTAAGAGGCACTGTTGGTGTCATAGCTGTCACTTAAATGAATATTTGATTGAACTCTTACAGATAACACACATGGACCAGACTTTGAATCGCATTGTGGAGTCCCTCGCATATCTGCTGGAACAGAAGGATGCTGGTGGCGACGGTGGGGGCGGGTCAAGGCTCGGACCGACCTGTAACGTCCTCCCCAGCCAGGACAGCCTGCCAAGCTATGACCAGCTATCTTCACCCTCTTTGTATGCCTCCTCCAACACCGCCAGCACAGTGGTCTGCCCCAACCCGCCCCCGAGCACCACTGGCAGTCAGGATGAGAGCTGATGAAACCAATAAGCAAACACCAAGTTTTTCTTCTTTTAGTATAATATAAGATATTTATGATGAATGTCCCAGCAGACCATGGGGAATATGGACATCTGTGAGAGAAAAACAATAATTCAACACTGCAATATCTCTTAACAGTTACATTGCTATTAGATCTTTGTAATTGCCAGGTTTGAGTATTGTACTTAACATTTATTTAGGTTAATGCCAAAAACCCTGCAACTTCAACTTCCATTCTTCCTGTTTAGCATATGCATATGTTGAAATTATAATAATTTGTAGTAACTTTATTACTCTTAGGGGCCTTACATTTCTATATATCACTTGAAAATCCCAAATGAAATGCTGTTTTCACTGTTTTCCACTGTTTCACTTCTTTGTTAATGTGAAGATTTCCTTTCTCTTTTGACAATAAAATAATGCAGTAATCATAATCATGCCTGTGTGATGTGAAGCAAAAAACTTTCAATGGTTAATGTTTTTATGAACCAATCCTGTTACAGTCTGAGTTACTTTTTTTCTCAAGTATTATTGTGCAATAGCATATGATTTATTTCAGTAAATCGTTTGATTAGGTAGAGGATCAACAGGGGGTTCTCGCCCCCTTGGGGGACACCCCCCTAGGACTTAAATATGGGGCTTTCCACCCTTTGACCTTATAACTGAAGAAGCTTCTCGAATGAGAGGTCAAACATCTTCAAGCAACTTGAAGAAGTCCAGACGCTTTTCTTTCCAAGCTCTTTAGACTATGTCAGTAGTCTCTCTTCCCCCCAGTGGATGGTAATGCTACTTCAGGTGGGCTGTTGTTGAAAGTGAATTTGTATGCTATGATATGATATGATTACTTTTCTGGCTAATTTCTGATCCTGAATTTGCCTTATATATCCATAATAATGGGGAAAAAAGTATGTAGAAAGAAAGGGGCTATGACATGTCATAAGCAATGAGTTAAATTGCAACTAAGGAAAAACACGACCTTTGGCTTATATTATGACCAAAGCTCTAATGAGAGGTTTGGGTGAGCCACAGAAAACATCTAGGTTTCTGAATTGATCATGGGAGTCTTAAATTTAGGAAGTGCTGATTTACATTGTAGCTGACCTTTTTACAGACTTTTTAATCTGCATTTGTTTTTTAATCAGTAAAAGCTTAAGGTGCATAT
Organism: Perissodus microlepis; assembly: GCF_051167445.1. Taxonomy (NCBI): domain Eukaryota; kingdom Metazoa; phylum Chordata; class Actinopteri; order Cichliformes; family Cichlidae; genus Perissodus; species Perissodus microlepis. Next base: position 31,180,707 of record NC_140461.1, read on the forward strand.
ATTGCTTTAGAATCAATTATTATATTATTTTAATTACTATATTGATTACTGAAATTTCAAAGTAAGGTCAAATTATTGAGAAAGAAAAATGCAAATAAACTTCCCAAATCTGGAATAAATAAAATATCTTAAAGTCATACCAAGCCTTCTTTGAAATAACACATTAAACTGCATTCATCTTTGAGATTGTTCTTATACATTAATAGGTTTTACTTGAATAAATGCCATTATTTACTATACAGTTTCAGTTACTATTTGTTGTTTAGCACAACTTTTCCGTAGCAATAAAAGATTGAACTAATTATTACTGAGTGTCTATGTATTGAGTCTGCTGGCCTCGAGGAATCTCTCACTAAAACCAGTGAGATAAATATTTGAGTTACAGAAAGACATTTTTCTTTTGTAATAGGTATTTTGAAGGAAAAGCAAACAAAAAAAGTCAGTATTTCACACTAAAAATGAAAGCAAATAATCCAACTAAGAGTCCTTGTCTTGAATGTCTGGAGCACCGTTCAAGTCACTGCTTCCACAAGTATTTTGCATCACTCGTGTTTTAACACAATGAGGTGGAGCTGTGTGTCGTGTCCTCGCCAGCTTATTGAAACAGTCAAAAGCATGGCTAATACCATGCTCTTTAGACAGCTGACCTTTGAGCGGCAGATGGTGACCTTTTCCCTGCTGACCATCCGTGGGGTGTCCAGGCATTCCTTCATACAAGTACCCATGTGGAGAAAGGGCCCAAATGACCATCTGCCTCTGGTGTGGACAACAATGGGCTGCACCCTCCTAAAGTGTGCTGAGGGTGCTTGGCCTTTGTGGTGATCAGGAAGAGGGTGAGGGGAGAGTTTCATTACAGGGAGGGCGTGGATTGTTTGGGATATTGAAGTAATCTGCGTTATAAACAATCAAACAATACAGAAAGTCATTATGTCCTAAAGCTACAATGAACTGATTTTTTTATGTTTCTTTAGCATCTGCTTTGGTGAGGCAATTTGTAAGGCACATTTCATACAGAAAGAAAAAAGAAATAAAACACTAACATGCTAATTTAGCCAGCAGTTTGCTTCGCATCAAAGGGTACAATTTCCTCAGATTGTATTTGTTGAGTGATCAAACACAAGTGGAAGTCCTAATGCGTGTCTTTCCTGCAATTTCTTCTACTTTGGACAATTTAATGAAATCCCAATCAGAAGAAGCCACCGTTTCCAAAACAAAGCAGTACTCTTTGCAGGATGCTTTTTGTTTTTTGTTTATTTCTTTTTTAATCAACCTATGGGTCATTATGAAGGAACATTTCTAATTCTCTCAGCAAAATCACTCTAGAATTGCATGAAACAATCATTGCAGGCTTGTTAGTGACAGTTAAATTCACGGATAGTGTACTGATGCTTGTAATGCTTCTCTTTCAGGGAATGTAATTACTGCTGGAGTTGGAAACCTGGGAATCCTCTATCCTATGGGAACCTATGGACCCATGGGACAGTTTGATATTGGTTTTTGACAAGTTTATTTGAAAAATAAATCCACTGGAACAAAGTGAATGATCATTTGTCTCCAATTCAGAAATAACACTAGCAACGTCACCGAGCCTTTTAAAAGTGTTATTGTCTTTTTTTTTTCTTGCTTGTGTAGCAAATATGAACAGGAGGCCTTTGGGAAAGTGACATTTGAGCAATCGTAAGGTAAAGTAAGAATAAGCATAAGTGGTATTGCTTCAGGCACTTGTCAAGGATGATAGCAACTTTGACTATGAACAGGGACTAAGTGAAAATAGAAAAGCTGAGGGAAGACCTGGGGGTGCGGGGGTCGAGGAGTGCCAAAGGCTGATTTGCAGGTGAAATAGATGGCACGCTCTGCTTTGTTTCTATTATCCTGCTCTCAGGCCAGATGGCCTCTTGAAGTTCTTTAGAGCTGAAACCCCAACACTGCAGGAGTGCACATACTTATGCGGGATTTGGCTTTTCTAATGGGCTAATTTGGCAATTACAGTTTATATTAATGGATATAATTTAAAGCCTGACGGCACATTTCTTACAATTGTGATTATGAAATATCTCATAATAGAACCCAGAAAATGCAATTACTCTGAAACAATTTTCTTCTTTGAATTGCTAAACTTACAACCCGAATAGTTTTTTTTTCTTCTATGACTTCAGAGCGAGAGAGAAAGAGAGAGACTTATTAACCTACTCATCTGTGTCTGCTGCAAAGACAGCAAAAAAACACTAAAGATGTACTCTCTCATAAGACTGCAGTCATATTGAAAAACCAATAATTTAGAAATCTGTTCACCAAAGGGCACGGCTATAAATAGATGAACATTTTAGTGTAAGAAAAAGCAGTCTCGATGTCTTGCATATAAAGACAAGACTGACAACACGTTTGACAGCCGGAGGATAAAAAGATTAAGCTCTATTCAGTGTCAGCAAACTGTCACAGTGCAAAATGTGGTGCACATTGTTTTGGATATTACCAATCTGTAGTTTTAACATTGTGTATTATTGATGTGCTGCAGTTCTCAATGTATGTCTTAGACAAGTATAGATCTGTAAAGTATTGACTGGCAATCATGCATGAGCTTCTGAATGGCTATGTCTGATTTTATCAAAGAAGGAGTTTTTAGAGATAAAATTCACATTAAAAAGGTTTGATATAGGAGATGAAAATGAAACTATCACAAATTTGTTACTTTACACGAAAAGTTTCCTGGTGTTAAAAAAAAGTCAACAGGCATAAAATGTAATGATCAATAATCACAGTTTATTAAAACTGTAATATGTACAGAAATGTGCTACATATTCATTTTATATAACAATAATGACCTAACAAAATAGTGCTTTTTTTTTAGAACAAGTTACATTAGCAGCACGAGTGTATAACAGATTTTTTTAAATGCCAGTGAAGAACATTCATAACATCCATAAATAGAATAAATATTCTAATAAGAGATGTAATCTAAAAAAAAAACCAAAAAACTGCTAAAGAAAAAAAAAGAATAAATAAAATCCACCAACATACAACAAAATAAAATAAAATAAAATAATTTGTTGTGGGGATCAAGTCCATGAAAACATAAATAGTCATTTTCAGCTGCATGTTCATCTTAAAGTCTTGCGCAGAGCTGCTTCATTAGAACCGACGTGAAAATGATTCAGGATGCTCTTGGTTGTTGTTGTCCTCCTTCTCTTTGCGAAATAATCTGAAAATCGGAGAGAGAGATTGGTCAATATTTTGGCATTACATTTGTCGATAAGCCAACAAACAAAAGCTAACGGGACTCATTTTCCTGTACCTGTGATCCGTGCATTGTCTTTGAGACTGGCTGCCGGTTTGGAGAGCGCCCTCTTCCTCCTGTGGAGCGTCTCTTCAGTGGGACTCTTGCGCTTGTTGGTGATGTTGGAGCAGTTCTCCTGGTCGGTCCCTGCGCCGTCTTCGCCGTCGCTCGGCCTGTCCCCACCTGAACCGTGGACAGCGTCCTTCGGCCGTGCGGGATCCTGATGGAAAGCCGCAGTGCAGACTACAGGTACTTCCTCCCACTGAAACCGGCCGGGCAGCGGGGTTTCGCACTCGAAGTTAAAATTCCAGCGCCGGCTGTCCTGCTCAATGATCTCCTTAAGCTTCAGCTTCAAGTCCCGGCGCAGCTGGCTGTGGTCCACCGGGCCAAACAAGCTCCTACAAACAGACTCCCTGCGCCTGGTGGGCTCCATCCTTCAAATGGTTAAGTTTTTTGGTGGAGATGGTGGTGGTGCACTCTGCTCTGCTCGATACTTGACTGCAGGTTGATTTAAAGGCTGCAGGGCGCAAAACTTTTTTGTTTGTACACAATGACAAGAGACTTCTGATTGGCTGCAGCTGTTGGAGAGGGACAGCTGTGGTGTGGGGGTTGCTGGTGGTGGTGGTGATCCAATCATTGTGTGAGGAATTCAGCTGAAACACTGGATAAAAGCTCCTGATTGTTTTTGTTAGTCTGTACTGTCTAGTGGTCACCAAAGAATTTCTTCTTACTCAGCATAATCCAGTTCAGTTTTATTTTATTTATTTTGAATCACAACAAAAGTTACCTCAACGCACTTTAAATTTTAAGGTAAAGACCTCACAATAAAACAGAGAAAAGCCCAACCATCAGATGACCCCCCCTATGAAAAAGCACTTGGTGACAGGAAAAACTCCCTTTTAACAGCAAGAAACCTGCAGCAGATCCAGGCTCAGGAAACCGATCATACTGTGAAAGAGAACAACAATAAATTTATTAAAATATGAGACCTCTTGCCTCAGTGAGATTTACCTACCTTTATACATGTGAAATAACATTTTTTAAAATTAATAATAACTAGTGATTAAATGCAAACTGGTGTATAAACACATAGAGACTGAAGAAAAACACTCAGTGAATCACGGGAAGTCTCCAGCAGCCTACACCTATTTTAGTGTAACTAAGAGATTGAGGATCACCTTAGCCAGTCTGATCTATAAGCTTTATAAAAAAAAAAAAATTAAAAATTAAAAGAAGAAAAGCTTAGAGCTTAATCTTAAAAGTAGAGAGGGTGTCTGTCTCCCAATTCCAAACTGGGAGCTGGCTCCAATGAGGGGGAGGGGCAAGCTGAAGTCTCTGCCTCAAGTTCTACTTTTAAATACCCTAGGATGCCCCAGCATCAATGCACACAAGCACATTTATAACCCATGCATGGCTGCAAACTGTCAAGAGGTACAAACCAACACTAAATTGTTTGCAATTATTTCTGTTTATAAAATGTTTTTGTTTGTCACACCAGATGGCAAAATGCAGTTCAGTCCCCACGAGCTGTGATTAAGTGGTCTGTGAAGCCAAGTTGGGAGACTAGTTTGAAGGAGATTTGAAATTTAAATCAGGTACGGTTTTGCTTTTTTGCAGGCACAAAAGTACTCTATTCTAAGACTGAATGTAAAAAAAAATGGCGGTAGCCACATGTTTGGTGACAAGGAGCACACAATAAAACAATAAAACACTCAGCCTCAAGCTGAGTGTTTTATTGTCGGTATCTTGAAGTCTTGAAAGCAGAACTGATGAGTTGGGGGTTGATCTGACAGTGAAACCTCATGTTGGTATTACTTGTTAGCAACAAGCTTGGCCTACCGTGAATTACACCCTGCCATCATTCGTCAAAAAAAAAGAGAACATTATCTTGTTATTTCTTTAGCTGACATTGGAAAAACATGAACTTTTCTCTCATGTAATTGTTTATCTAATAGTTAATTACTTTAGTGTAGTATGAATGGCTGTGTGGGGTAGGTAATGAGGGGCAGTCTTTATCAATTGGAAACGCTGGAAAACTTATACAAATACAGTTACATTTCTGAAAACTATGCACTCCTTCACATTTTCTGAAGCTGTCCAGGGGACTGGATTAGAGTCTTTGCTAAACTGGGGGCAGCATTCTGGGCCCCAGGCCTTGTATTTGACACCCCTGCCTGGTGCTCTGCTTTTCTCATGGACATTATCTATTCTGCTTTCCTTGGTGTTCAGCTACTAGTCTGTTCTTTACATCACTTTCACTTTCCCAGTACTGACATCACTGCCTGCCTTTTTTTTGGCCAATTAGCCTCCACTCTGTGTGCTTTAAATCTCAGTACTCTTCTGCCATTCTCCCTATCAGACTCTCATTCGTGCAACCACCCTCCTCCCCGTCTCCGCCTCATCCGAGTTGGTCAGAGCTACATCAATCTTCAGCTTCCATCTTCATCTTCACCACCAACAGTGTCTAGACTCGGAAGAGTCCTGTCCTAAATCCTATCACCACTGGGATTCTGTTCTTCCATGATGGATCATCGGAGTCTGATCACTAAATGTGTTAATTTATTTCTTTTTCTCAATAAATTATGTCCAATTCTTCCGAATGATCTCTCCTCATTGAACCTCTTTCAGAAGCCTGAGGAGGCACTTCTGTTTTGGCTTTACTTTTCAGACATGGAGCCCATGCTCATTTTTAATATACAACCTATACTTGAGTTAGTTGTATTGCATTAGTTGTATTTTGGTGAGAAATCTTCACAAATACACTTCAAGTGGACCAGTAAGAGAGTACCACACATGTAATTTCCTGTTCACTCAGGAACTCTGCTAGAGAAACTGTGGGTAATGGACCTTGCACAGCAAGATCAGAATAGTAGTGATAAAGAAGGAACGATTCGCACTCCTCATATGACTTTTCCCGATCAGTCTGGTGACCTTTGAGCCCCTCTTCTCTAAACTTGAGTCTGCCACTGACCGGTAGGCATTTTGAGTTACACCCCTGATAAACTGAAGCAAGTGAGCACAATACAGAGCACCAAAATGAAGGAAATACACTGAACCTTCGTGTCCATTCGTTTTATATACAACACACACCATTCACTGACCATGTCAAACATATGGAAAATTTCCATATGGAAATGTTAAGCCTATAATTCTTAAGCTGTCCAAGAACATTGCCCTGAAGTGTAGAGAAACTAGACACAAGGCTGTTCCATTTTGCAAGTAAAGGTGTGGTCCAGATGAGGGTGATGTGCAACGGCTGACCAACATGCAAAGTGATGGTGCACGCCAGTGTCTGGGATTGGCTGGAGGGAGGGCCCCACCTTTGCGCTACTTCCTAATAGCCCAGGAGGTTCACCTGAGGCTTGTGGAAGGACACCCGCTGAGCTCTCACAGGTGTGGTTCTGCAGGGGAACGAGAGGGGAACATCTATTTCAGCCATGCAGGAGGGACAAGACACACCTCTGGTGAGTGTCTAAACTGCAGCTCATTTCTTTTCTCTTCTTCTTCTTCCTTTTGTTGTCTTTTTTTGTCTGAAAAGCATCATCTCACACACGTTAAGACATGTAATGATGACCACTGGATCACCATTGTGTGTCTGTGTGTGTGTCTCAAGCTACATTAAGATACACTAGTTAATAATAAAGTAGATAATTAAGGTTTTCAAGTCAAACAACAGATCAGAGAACAAAAAGTTAAAATAGCTCAAATTTGAATCTTCAGATTTTACATTTTAGGTTTTTTTTTAAAAAAAAAAACAGAATATATTTATTAGCCATTCACCAAATCACTAAACTTAGTGAAATGGCAAAGTGTGAGGAAAAAAGGTGCTCAAAATATTGCCTATGGAACATTATTGTTAGTTTAAATGACAACAAATGCATAAGCATTTAAAAGAGGCCCCACATATGAGCCCTAACAAAGTTCATTTAAATATTAGACTTCAAGCTAGAAGTGCATGTGTGTGTGTGTGCATGGAAGAGTGTGTGTGTCCTTGAGATACCCACTCCAGCACACATACACACAGCTGCTTGTCCTTTCCTCTACCTTTGCATGTAAATCGTCCTGTTTGCATGCCCAGTAGTCTTCTCCCTCCCAGACCCAGACCTGTAGTCAAATAAAAGCCTCCACAACAAGCTGCTCTCTCCCATTAAAACAGATGGCTGAACACAAATTGACTCTCCGCCTGTATATTAACCATTGCACCACAGTTGCGTTAAAACGCGTGTTCTTTACTCAGAGTAAATGGGGAGGCTACTGCTGTCGGTCACAGGAATTTGCATTACTATTATTTTTTTGTTTGTTTTAATCGTCTTTCACAAAGCTGCTCAAGCGCCCATGCAAATAAGGCTGGCTGATAAAAGTGTCTGTTTACTGAGGCAAATGGGTAATCTTATCAATATTAAATGAGCCTTCTTTCTGAGCTCAGTGTATTTTGGTTCCTATGAAAAGACTCATCCCGAGATAAACTGAACTGTAAAACAATAGCTCCGTATAAAGAAGGTCACGATGTCAAAAGCAGATCCCCTCCCCATTTTTCTCAAGGTTCTTTCCAGGTTAGGTTGTTCCAGGCACCTTAGAGAATTTGCCACATTTTTTTCTGCTGATTTATGCTGTCTTAGTTGCATATTCCTCTTCATATAATCCCAGACTGACTCCATGATGCTAAGATCAGGGCTCTGTGTCTGCCATGCCATCTGTCGCAAGACTCCTTGTTCTTCTAGCTCAAAACAGTCTGTTATGAGGCTTTAAGTATGTTTGGTGCTGTTGTAATGCTGCACAATAAATGCTGGTCTGATCTGATGCATTGACTGATGTACACAGTCCTAAATATCTAAAGCGCCTAAAATTTTGCACAGGGCTAGCAAATGTCCTCATTTCACAACTTATAAGGGAGGCTTACGTTTAGAGGTTCAGATGCATGCCTGTTTCCCTGCTTCGTGCATACCAGCAAAAAAGAGGGTTTTGTGCATTTGTAGTTCAAACATGGGGCACGAAGCACTTTGCATATGAAGCGAGAATGAAAATTCTGCCAGCTTTGCATTGACCACATGTACTTCTAAGAAGCTTTCCGTCTGTAGAGCCAGCGGTGAGTGAGTCATAATGGATTTATCGTTAAAGCGACCTAATATCTGGGTATTCATTTGTTTACAGGGGACGCTGCAACCACAGACGCGATGCCTGCAATGTGGGGACACGCTGGAGTGGTCAGAGGAACATGGGTGTGTTTGTGTGTGCAGCACTCTGAAACGAGAAACTTTTTTTTCTTCTACAGTAGAATTATCGGCTCTGACAGAAGCTTTTATCTCAAACGAGTGTTCAGAAGCATTCATGATGAGGACGTCATCATCAGAGCAGCTGAAAAGGCCAACGCTTAGGAGGCCTCACGGGCAAGAGTGCCACAGGATGAAACCATTTGCACTGGACTAACAAACATTAACTAAATCCAAGTACAGTTTTCTATTTAAATTATTCATGAGAGCCGGTCCATTCTTGGCTGTGGAGAAATGAATGCTTTCTCCGATATTAAATAAGAAGAAAAGCACAGAGCTACATTTTTCATTTAGCTAATACTGGACGAAGCAGATAAACCATAAAGCATTTAAATCATCTAAATTAGTTCATTTAATGAAATAACCTCCCTATTTTTTATTCCATCTATGCATCTTGATCAAATTAAAAAAAAAAATGGTACTGCAGGAAGCTTCAACCCTGTCTGGAAATATTAGGCTTTTACTCAAGTGAAAATGAAAGTGAGAGTTAATGGAATAGCATTAATTACTGATTTCAGTCCACTTATGTTCAAAAAAAAAGGAAAAATGATAGGGGAAAGAAAACAAAAAGAGTGTATGTTAGGGATATTTAAAATATCGATAATAATCAATTCAATGTACAAAAAATTAGAAATGAGTGTGGTACATATGGAGAATTTCCATAATATAATATTATGTCTGATCAGAATCGGAATCATCGTTATTTGGCATACAAACATGGAATGCATACAAAAAGAAAGGAAGAAATAGGCAATATATAAATATGCAAATATACACAAGAAAAACACAAGTTGCAGAAAGTCTTTAGAAACTATACAAAATGCAGCAAACTACAAATGGGCAGCAATGATAGATATAAATAGGCTGAACACAGTGCAACCTGGATGAATCTTAGATATGAATTTTAATAGTGCTTTAATGTCGACGTTAAGGTGTTTTTGTTGAACTTTGACGAGCTTTTTTTTATATAAAGAAATACATAAACACACACGGTAATAAGAAGCAAACCAAATCAGCAAAGAGAACAGTGTAACAGCCTTGGCGGGTGAAATTAACTGTCCTTTTGTAATTGCAACAGCGCAGAAAAGTGTTGCTGCATGTTTATGAGGAGCTTTGTGGGCAGGATAGTCTAGATAAAAATTGAATCTGATTCTTTTTCATACCTTTTCTGTGCTGCAGAAGACTGATGCATATAACAATTTCACACTTTTTTGCTGTCAGTGTCCTGCTGGGCTGTTCCTGCTGCTCTACAGTAGATGAGACTCTGGAGAATGTAGCCAGGGGACTCGGCAGCAGAATGAAGAAAGAGAAGAGCCACTGGGCAGCTGGCAGAGTTGGTGACATTGACTTTCTCGGTCCGACTAAAACGAGAGGAAAGGTGAGACTGGATGTCATAACGAGTAAGGAAAGTAACATAACAAGAGTGTGCAGTTCAAGCGGTATTCTGACACATCACTTTTCCCCTTGCCTTCAATCAGTTTGTGAGGGTGCGCAGCAACACCGACCCAGTGCTGATCTACCAGATGCTGACAGAAGAGTGGGGTCTTGCTCCTCCACACCTGGTGGTTGCAGTAGTGGGAGGAGATGAGGTGGCTCAGATGAGGCCCTGGCTTAGGGACACACTGAGAAAGGGACTTGTGAAGGCTGCACAAAGCACAGGTTATAATCAAGGGTACAAACTGGCCCTGGCTTTTGAAATCAAAGAAATGGAATCTTTTTAGGCTGCTATACTGGCAAGAGAGTGCCTTTTATTTGATATATAAAGTGTTGTTTTTTTCTGTGATATTATGTGTTTTTCATTAATAAATTATATGATTAATTTCAGAATAACTAGCTTTATGATTATATTGGCAGCTACATCAGTTTAATATGCAATCTTGGATCCAACTTTCCAGTTTGATACTCATCAGAATTACAACTTTGCAGAGAGATCATGTAAAATTAGACATCAAACATTCAAAACCTCTTATGTACATATACAACTGCATTGCTGTTCTCTAGGGGCATGGATTTTGACTAATGGCCTTCGCTTTGGCATCACCAAGCACTTAGGCCAGGCGGTACGAGATCACTCCTTGGCCAGCACCTCTTCTAAAGTTCGTGTTGTGGCCATTGGCATTGCTCCCTGGAACATGATCCACAACCGAGAGGCACTACTCACAGCCAAGGTTCCTGTTCACACAAAGGCAGCACAAGGCCAATATTAGTATCCTCCGTGAACTAATATTTACATCTCTCGTGTTAATGTGTTGTCACTGTCCTCTTTCCTGCTGAGTATCCCTTCATATTTTCTTAAGGTTGATGAACCCGCAGTATACAAGCCTCAAGACTTGCCCCATGGATCAGTGTATTCCCTGGATAGTCACCACTCTCACTTTGTTCTGGTTGAGGAAGATCCCAACAGACCCGGAGCCACCAGTGAAATGAGGGTGAAGCTGCTCAAGCATATCTCTCTTCAGCGCACAGGTTACGGAGGTAAAAATCTTTTAGGTCATTGCTGGGAACCAATCTTCGACTTAAGCAGTATGCCGTATGTTAACGTTGCTTCATTAAAAGCTTATATCATTCCTTTACATGTACCTATGTAAAACTGAGTAAAAATGACACTGGAATGTACTTACGAGAATTCATTGTGACAAATGGTAGCTTTTATGGATTTCAATTATGGATGAATTTTGGCATTGTTTCATTGTGGTGTTGCACATAGTACATGTGGCTGCTTCATATATAAATAGCTTCTTTTAAAAAAAAAAAAAGCATATTCATATTTTATCATGTTTATGAATTCTTGAATTACTTCACAAGCACAATAGCAGTGAATCTAATGGAGTCTATTTTTACTATTTTAATTGTAAATTAAAATTTTCATTGTAATTGTAAATTGTAAAGCATTTTGTGACTTTTGTTCTTGAAAAGAACTATATAAATAAGCCTTACTTAATTGCTTACTTACTACTTTTACTGCATAGTCAAAAGTAGCCTGTTTCCATAAATAGTGGTTCAGTCAGTTTCCAAGGTCATTTTCAGGTCATTTTCCTTTTCGGGTTTCCAAAGCTGTTCACATTTAATATCAGAGCAAAAATAAAAACAACATTTGGTTCAACTCTCCACAACTTAGAGACAAAGGGAACACATCACAGAGATATTTTTACACATAGAGCATGCACAACCGATGTAGGTAACACTTCCTGTTAGTAACTTGCTTTAGCCTGCCCAGAGCTACTAATGTTACCCCTGTAAGCTTCTTTGCAACCCACCATCACCCCAGCTTCTCCTTTTTCTGCATTTCATTCTGTGAATATTCTTCTAGGTGCAGGAAGTTTTGAGATCCCTGTTCTGTGTCTCTTGGTCCACGGAGAACCCAGGATCCTAAAAGTAAGCTTTTTTTTCATTGTGCTACATTAGCTTCTCAAGAACTTTAAAGGCGAAAGCACGAAGAGACCCTCTGAAAGGCAGATTTGTTTTGTCATTCAAATGTGCACATTCTCAGTTTGAACGCTGGCTAAGGCTTGAAAATTAGGCTCTGAGTCAAATTTTGGTGGTGCCATCTCCTGAGGCAGCAGGCCAAAGCCAGACTGAGAAACAAATTCTTTCTGTTTTCACAAAACTAATCTCTTCAACCAAAAAGCCCATCAAAGTCACCAATGCATTTGCATAAATAGAGCCATTACTGAAGAGATTATAGACTACAGCTTACACTGAGAAATATAATTCTTGTTGATGTTTAGTTGGGAAGTTATCATCTTTAAAAAAAATCATATCAACTAAAAATTCATCAGAACACTGTGTCCCTTCTTGCAGAGAATGTATAAAGGCATTGGCAATTCGACACCATGGCTGATCCTGGCAGGCTCTGGAGGTGTGGCTGACATCCTTGTCACACTGATGAATAGGGGCTGCTGGGATACGGACAGTGTTCATGAGCTGCTGCTGGACACCTTTCCAAATGCCCACCACAGCACAGACATCAGTAACTGGGTCAAGCTGGTAAGAGCGATGTGCACAGCGTGGAGCAGGCACATATGCACATCACAAGACTTGAACATTGGCAGAAAAATAGGGCACACTGGGGAAGATTGTGAAGGAAGCTAATGTAGGATTTTCATCATTATCGTCAACATTTGTATGTGATGACCTAATTTAGAACACAGGGAGGGAAGCCAAGACAACAATTTCATAACATATTTTTTTCCGAGCTGATACACATAGTAAAGGTACTTTGTATACAACACATTAAATTCTCTTTAATAAATTGCGTCACTCAAATGATATTTCCATAATTGCTGACTGTCGCCCTGACAATCAGATTCAGAAGATACTTGATCACGAGCATCTCCTCACTGTCCATGACCCGGAACAAGAGAGCTCTGAGCTGGATACAGTCATTCTCAAAGCTCTAGTCAAAGGTAAAATATTTCTTGTGAGAGATATGTTTAAGAAACTTGCAATTTCCAAAGGCTGCACAATTACAGGTTTGCTGACATGACAGTTGCAATAAGAAAGAGCTTTGACATTTTGAGCGCTTGATAGATTGTAAATCTGTTGACATTTTGTGTGTGTGTGTGTGTGTGTGTGTGTGTGTGTGTGTGTGTGTGTGTGTGTGTGTGTGTGTGTGTGTGTGTGTGTGTTTATCAGCTTGCAAGAGCCAAAGTCAAGAAGCCCAAGACTTTCTGGATGAGCTGAAGCTGGCAGTGGCCTGGAACAGAGTGGACATTGCAAAGAGTGACATTTTTAATGGAGATGTGGAGTGGAAGGTGAGACAAAAGGATCTGATCAAGGTTTGACAAATTCTGGTAATTAACCTCCACATATGTGGACATCACATTTTGGGTTATTTAAACCAAAATACTCAATTTTGCTCTACATGGGCCTGATATCCACTTACGAGGACATTATACTGCTACTGTTCTATCAAAATTTTAAATGAATATCCTCATTTGTGGCTCTCACTTTTCTTAAAAACAAAAATAAGGTAAAAAAAAAATAAATCTGGTAATTCTTTGTTTTTACATTCATCGGGCCCCAATATGCCCAAATATCAAAGAGAAATTAAAAATGCATGTCGTGGAAGAGTTCGGGTCTTAGGAGGTTAAACCTGGCGTGCCTGCTAAAGCAACATTAAAAGGGAGTGGGAATTTTTCGAGTATAATCAGTGAGAGTCTGGGCTATTTAAGGTAACTAAAACAAAAGCTAGCCCAGTCATGAATATGCTAGTATTCTAATATGCTCACAATGATATCAATAATATATTTTATCAGATATAATATTTTTCATTATCACTATTATAGCCAAATGTGCTGGTTTCATAGTCTGTATATAAAAGATGGATGCAGCTAGCGTGACATTTCCCACTGATTTGTGGACTTCTATTTTGAAGGCTGAAGCCTGACATTTTGGCAGTTGCCATGTTTTGCTGACATGAGATGTCATGACTGAAAAGTGGAGACTGAGTGAGAAACCCATGATAACTGCACATAGACAGGCAGCAACAGTCCGAATTATACCCTGCTTTGTCATCTATTTTTGTCTAAATAAAAGCAAAATGTACAAACTGAGCACCATTCTCTGCTAGATATGATTTAAAAGTAGTGAATGATACCATGAAATCATCATTATAGTGTTCACTGAGATCATAAATAAAGTGGAAAGTAGGGTTGTTTTTTTATACATTTTTATACAATCTGACCTCTTTTTGCAACCAGCCCACGCCCTCTACTGGCCGTTAGGAAGAAGGCAGGATTTGAAAGAATTTAAGAACCAAAGAAAAAAGTTTTGACACACTTCTATGCTGGAATTCAAACCTAGAGGCTATGTCCACCTTTTTTGTAGAGGCTGTTATCATTTTGATATATTAGCCTGCTAACATTGCCTAATTAATAGATGTTAGCAATTAACACCAACCTCAAAGCACCAGCTGTGCCAGTAGGATTCACCTTCAGAGGATCATGGATGTGTGTGCAAAATTACACAGCAGACCACCTAATAGCTACCCTCTTAGACCTCTACAGAGCATGTTTTTAAAGCTGTTTAGCATGTGCAATTTGCAATATTCACATTTGCATTAAATCTGCAAGAAAGGGATTTATTGAATAGTATTATAGTAATAACAATAAGAGTACCAATCAAGACTGGTAAGGTTCTTCATAATAACAGAAAAGAATATTTTTACAGCTGTGAAGAAGAGAGGTCATGAGTGAGTCACTGTAATAAGTCTACTGATCTTTGCAGGCTTGCGATCTTGAAGAGGTGATGATGGATGCACTGATCAATGACAAGCCAGACTTTGTGCGCCTTTTCGTGGACAATGGCGTGAACCTGGGAGAGTTCCTTACCTATGGCCGTCTTCAGGAGCTTTACTGGTCTGTCTCAGAGAAAAGCCTCCTTCACAACCTGCTCCTCAAAAAGTACGAGGAGAAGCAGCTTCTGCTCGGAGCTGCCAGGACACATGGTCCACCCGGGCACCATCCTTCCGAGCAAGGAGACCGAAAACCCCGCTTCACCCTCTATGAGGTCGCCAAAGTGCTGAAAGACTTTCTCCACGACTCTTGTAAAGGCTTTTACCAGAAGACTCCCACGGTAGGTGATGTACTCTTCTTTGAAAGTTCCAAACAAACAATATGTTGTCTGTGTTAGGTTTCTCATGCCTTTTGGTCTGCCAACTTAAAATGAAGCAGTGTCTCTGTGAAACCACATAAAGGTTTGCATTCATCTATGAGATGTGAGCAGCGAGCGAGAGAATTTACCTCTAACCTTCTCAGACAGCTATATTCGGAACATTTAAGCGCCTGGAAGATGCAATGAACCAGAAAATATATAGACTTTGTGGTAAACTGACTTCCCGGAAGACAGTGAATCTTTAATGGCGACTTTAATAGCAACTCATCCTACCTACACTAATAGCAGAAAAAAACATCAAATCTACCCAATAAAGCCAAAGTGCTCTTTTCAGGGCAGCCATCCCTTTTGTTACTCCTATCACATCATCATTTTTTTTCTCTAACTGCAGCAAAAAAGAGATGGATCATCGTGGAAAATCACACCTGCTGTTGCACTCTAAAAATCCCTATATTTTCTCTAATTATGCTGTCAGGTTTTGTGCTACTCACTGTTGTAAGGCTGGTGGTCTCAAAGAAAAACACAGCCACTGTCAAATGTTTTCTTGGCTGAAGGTCTGCTTGGCTAAATTCATTACATATTCCAGTTGACAACCAAGCAGCTATGACTTCTTTACAGCGGAGCGAGGGAAATTGGTTTTGCGGTAAAAGGACTGTCGTAGATTGACTTATGTAAGCACTGCCTGTTCTGTAAACTGTGTGCGGCTGCCTCATCTACTATACATATTAAATACATTAAGCGTTCTCTCTGTGTGCTCCAGGAGAAGCCAGCAAAGGGTCGACTGTTCCACACCCAGAAGAATCTGGCTGAGTTAGAGGAGCGCTGCGAGCATCCTTGGCGAGATCTCTTCCTCTGGGCGGCCCTTCAGAACCGGCAGCAGATGGCTAACTACTTTTGGGCCATGGTCAGTCTTGTCAGCTTCTTTAGTCGGTTGAGCTACAGCTCGTACTATCTCAGCACTGTGCGGCTCAATAAATAACTAAATGTGCCTGGCTTTGGAAAATTCTACTCAAAGCAAAGTGAAGTGAGCAGAATTATGCTGTGATAGTTTGCGTTCTGCTTTGGGTGTGATGAGCGATGCGGGCCAGCCCAGTGCAGGTGTAGGTCAGTCCTGCCATATGAAAATGTCACTCGGATAAAAAAAAATAATAATAATAAAAAAAAGAGCCCGGCAAACGGCGTATTTATCAAGAACTGAGGTGAACTAAAAAGCTATCTTATCTCCAAGAACATTATTCAAATGAAGGTCAGGCTGCTTGCTGAGGCAGCCAACCAGTGGTGAGCCAGCGCATGCGTGTCTAACGTCCTGATGAAGGTAATGAGACATATAGGCCGACAAGGGATTGATGTCCCACGAATAGTTTAAATGACACTCATCAATGATAATTGCTCTTTGTTTTCAACATCTTTTCAAAGCACCTTTCATTTCTTTATTGCCATTCCCTGAACTGAGGCAACCAATTATTGTAATCTCACACGCGGTCATCATTATGTGCTCTTTTCCAACGTCTTATATTTCAAACATTATCTGAAATTATGGTAATTGCGTTCAGTGTGTGCCCATCCCCCACCTCTAGCGCCTCAGCACTGGACTCTGGCATTCGTAATTTGATTGTTTGAAGTATTTCCCACGTTGAAGGCGACAATTATTCTTGCAGGCTAGCAAAATCTCACATATTTATTATGTGCATATACAGTATGTCGACCCAGAAGCGCGAAGAAAATGCAGTATAATCAACACAAATCATTGATCCTTTAAACAAAAATGGGAAGAGCCCTCTGCTGCAATATGCTGCTCTTCCTCACAGTCCAGTGCATGAGTATTAGCATTACTGGTGACTTTAAACTGACCATAGATCTGCTTGTAAGCATGAATATCTCTTGAACATCTCATAAATATGTATTTTCATTAACCCTGGACTGATGTTCCATCCAGCATCTACCCAGCCTTCCACCCATTGTCAGCCTATTATACTCCAAGCTATCAGAGTTGGATAAGTGGTTAAGAAAAGAGTGAGTCTGGCTGCTATCTATATGTAATACTTGCTTTCCTTGACTTCCCAAGACCTGTAAGAAGTTAGAAAATGTCCATTTTATATGTACAACAGGCAGGTTTATAATGTCAGCTATATATATATGATGTAAAGAATCTTTCAGTTCATGAAACATTCAGGGGAACTATCTAACCACACTGTGAAAACAGTCATTCTTTATTTATACTTTACACAATCCATGCAGTTCATATACAACCTAAAGCAAGCAGCTTCCTTCTGGGTTATTCAATAGATCAAACTACAGAGACTGAAAATAAAACAACCATTCAAATATGCCTTACATTCAAGGTCAGATGGTTAAAGCCCTTCAAGAGCCTGCTATCATACCCAAACTGGCTGACTAGTTATTTTAGCCAATAACAACGGTGTCGCACGACATGTAAGGAAGTGCCTTTGAATACAGGCTTTAGAAATCACAGGTGGGAAATTTTGTGAATAAACCTACAAGTTGTATCTGTAGTAGCCCCATGCACACAATAGAAGCATTTAGATGCAAAAGATGCAGCTCTCAAAAATTCAAATCCCCCTTTCAGACCCATTTCTTGGATACAGCTCTCTTGTAATCTTTCAGGGCCCCGAGGCGGTTGCGGCAGCCCTGGCGGGTTGTAAGATTCTGAAAGAGATGGCACGACTGGAATCTGAGGCTGAGTCCGCACGTAGCATGAAGGAGGCCAAGTATGAGCAATTTGCCCTTGGTGAGTACGTAAACTGTTTAATGACAGGAGCTGATAATGCAATGGTCAAACATAGCAAGAGGTAAAACCTCTAACATCAAGCCAGCAGTGTTTTGCTTTGCTTTTTTTTTGTTATCCACAAGCACAAACAGATTCCACTTGAGGGACTAAAATATAAATCTGAATGTAATCTAACTGAGCAATTGACACTGTGTAACTACTGTTCTTATTGTGGCAGATGTCTTTGGAGAGTGTTACTCCAACAGTGAAGACAGGGCTTATGCTTTGTTAGTGAGGAGAACACACTGCTGGAGCAAATCTACAGTCCTTAACTTGGCAACTGAGGCAGATGCCAAATCCTTCTTTGCCCACGACGGAGTTCAGGTGACAAGAAGACACATGCGGTGCTCCATTTTAAAATTTATAAGTTTCATCCTACAGATTAAGTATTGGGAAGCTGACAGATAAGTCTGGTTCTTTGCCGCCATCTCTGCTGATATACTGGGTTTCCATGGCAGTTGTTAAACATTTCCCTCTGCACTGTATGCCATTAGATACTTAGAAGCCACTCTATGCACAGTTTTGTCTAAATATGCCTCCAACAGACGCCCTTGTCATTAGAAAGTCATCAGTGAGAGTTAATTGGTATTCAGTGTCAGTAGGGAAGGTTAGCACATGGGAATGATATATTTTATTCATAGCACACAGTCGGAATTACCTTTTTAATGGGATGCCGTTAATTATGATCCAGTACATGTGTAATGTTTCAAGAGAGAGTGGGTTTCCCTGGTCTCAGGCAAAGTAGTTGCTGGTTAATGAAATGGTTTGACTGGGGGAGAAGCATTTTGATTTCGATTTTTTTTTCTGTCTGTCTATCTGAGATAACGCCACATATGTTTCTTCTGTGAATATGGGCTCCAAGCTGCAAAGCAGAAATTTTGTAAGGCCTCTGGTGCCCCCTTGTGATAACCTGAATTTACACACTCTGCTAGTTTGCCAATGTTGTATGAGAAACTGATTCTGTTCTGCAGGCTCTGCTCACAAAGATTTGGTGGGGGTCTATGACAACAGACACAGCCATCTCCAAACTTGTGGTGTCTTTCTTCTGTGCGCCGCTCATATGGACCAACCTCATAAAGTTCAGGTGATCAGTCTGTTGATGAACTCCACCTTTTGTCTTTGCCATGCTGATGAGCTCTGTGTCACGCGGTTGTGTGCATTATCTGGGTTTTGGGGTTTTCTTTTCAGTGATGAAGAACTTGACAATCGTAATGCTGGCAAGCAGTTTGTGGAGCTGGACAGTCTGGACACAGAAAAGGCTTTACTTCTAAGCGATGATGATGATGACCCTCTGTGAGTTTGCTCTCTTGTTTAATCTAATCTAATTGTGGTTTAGTTTTTAGTTTAGTTTTAGTTATCTATAATAACCTTGGTGCTTAAAACCCTATAAACACAAATGAGCTGCAGTGTGAATAATAATGCGAATAAAACACTTCCTGATGCCCATCACACCATCTCAGACTTATAACATCAGTAAACATGTTTGAATTTTAGAATCCTGGCTGTTAATCTCCATTTACATGATTATATCTATAGTTAGATATAGATTTGTCTTTACATATTAATGTGGTGTCTTTTTTTTCCAGGGACTCTTCACCTGGAGGTCAAGCAGATCAGAGCTGCGCCTCTGTTTGGTGGCGTTTCTTACTGCGTCGCTGGCGTCGCTTTTGGAGCGCTCCTGTAACGGTGTTCCTCGGCAATGTCATCATGTATTTTGCTTTCCTCTGCCTCTTCACTTACGTGCTCCTGCTAGACTTCCGCCCGCCGCCGCCTCTTGGCCCTGGAGCGCCAGAGATAATGCTCTACTTCTGGGTCTTCACAATGGTGCTGGAGGAACTTCGACAGGTGATCATCTAATCATGCTGGCACCTATATAATGCCAAGAATCAGCATCTTTCTCTCTAGGCAGCGTGACACCTTTTTCGAAGCAGTGGCATTTCTATTAGACGTGTTCAGCTCTGACACATCTGAGTAGGAGGTGATGTGAATCGCTACAGTGAGCTCATTGTCTCAGGGGTTTTAAGCCTTTCGCCTCTTTTTTGACTCCCTCCTAGTGAGCCAGGTCAGACAAGCATGATCCCTTATTGCACCGATCCCACTGAGCTCTCTTCCCTTGGGCACAAAAAGGCCCAGATGACAAAGTCCTTCACCACTCTATTTTTCAATGTGTAATTCAGACAGAATTATGGTAGAGATTTCCAAAATAAGAACCACACTGCTGCAGGCAACTCTGGCATGCTACCATGCCCAGCAGGGCCCCTGTGCATTCAAAAGGATGGCTCTGAGGTGCATGCCTTTTCCTAAATGAAGATAATGCCACAGGGGCCTTGTTATCATACTTTTTTACAAAAAAAAAACTTCAACAGCCTAGTTCTACCAGCTTTTTAATAAACAAGTAGTCCTAGTCTGCTCCCTCTCATAGAGTTATGCTAGTAGTGCATTTTGCTCATTTTACCATCTTTTACTGCAGATTTATTAAAATGATTAATTGCTGAGTGTAAGCTAGGTTTACCTTAAGTGTTTAAATCTACAGCTTGTACCTGGGGACAGTTGAAAGTATTTGGATGTCATGTAGACATCTGTCGAATGGCATTCAAAGCTTTTGCACAGCAGACTGTGACTTTGTGAAAGCACACATGCTGCCCTCAGCTTATTGACAAACCAACTGCGCCATCAAGGGACCAAGCAGTGGTTCTTAAGGCACGTTCAGGTAACCTGTTCAAGTCACAGGAGAAAAGTCAACCTCACACTCTAAGTATAAAAGACATTTGACAGGACTCACCATTTGGTTGCACTGAAGTTCCCCTCTAAAGCAGCAGGGCTGTGGGGACTGCTGTGCAATACCACACATTTAGGCATCAAGCTGATGCCAGGTAAAAGACCACTATTAATGATAGAAATACCAATGCTTTTAAACTACAAAGGCAGCCTGTGTAGGGGACAGCACTCTATCATGATTTATGACATGAATCATCATCAATTTGAAAATTCTGAACACATTTTAATGAGCACTAAATCACTGTGATTAGTATTTTCCACAATAATTAGCTAACACAACAAAACACACCTTTCAGCTTTTCAGAGTGAAGTATCGATCTGAAACCAATACCAGCGTTGGTATCAGTACTATTGATTTTGGGATCGACCTCTAGCTGTGGGCCCTGGAGGTGTGTTTGAATGTCGTTCTAGTATTTGATCTGAAAGAAGTCAAGACAGGCTCAGATTTTCTGATGAACAGTTTTACAAAAATATTCACATGTAAAAAAAAGATATATCTCTTTATTAATCTTTATGACAACAGAGCTTCTTCACTGATGAAGAGATGAGCATCTTAAAGAAGTTTAAACTCTACGTGGAGGACAACTGGAACAAGTGTGACATGGTTGCCATCTCACTCTTTGTTGTTGGGGTCTCCTGCAGGTAAATCTAAATCTAATATGAGCACTTAGGCTTTAGTATGTGTCGTGGTGATGATTGTGGCTAAAGCATCAAAATAAGTAAGCAATTGGTTAAATGAATGAATGGCTGAATGCAAAAAAAAAGTGTTGCTACAGGGTGTGATTTATTTATTTATTTTCTCTCAGGATGGTGAATGACACCTACGAGGCGGGAAGGACAGTTCTGGCCATTGATTTCATGGTGTTTACTCTGCGTCTCATCCATATCTTTGCCATTCATAAGCAGCTGGGACCCAAAATCATCATTGTGGAAAGAATGGTGACCAAAACAAAATCATGACTTACGTAAAGTTGTGCTCTTGCTAATAGAAGAAGACGCCTAAAAAGAAGATTAAGACGGAGATCTTTTGCTCTCTCTCCCTCTTTTTTTTAAACAGATGAAGGATGTCTTCTTCTTCCTGTTTTTCTTGTGTGTCTGGCTCATTGCATACGGAGTTGCCACCCAGGCTCTCCTCCACCCCAACGACCAAAGGATTGACTGGGTGTTTCGCAGAGCGCTGTACCGTCCCTACCTGCACATTTTTGGCCAAATCCCTTTGGAGGAGATAGACAGTACGATACATCTTTAACTGTTTATCTGTTTGTGAAAAATGCAAAATACTTTGCCAAGATGTGTAATTAATGTTTTGCTTATGCTTGCCATTGGGGTTGTAATCTGTTTGCCCTAGATTTTTTTGTTCCCCCCCTTCTAATCTTATCGCATCTTGTTCTTACATTTAATGGAGCGCAGCTGCTCGCATGCCTGAAATGAACTGCACCGATGACTCAGACGAGATTATCGAGGGCCTGCGGCCACCATGTCCCAACATCTATGCCAACTGGCTGGTCATCCTGCTGCTGGTTATCTACCTCCTCGTCACCAATGTCCTGCTGATGAACCTCCTCATTGCCATGTTCAGGTCAGGGGATGAGAATCCAGGAAAACATGCATACATTTGCCCGTCTGATCACATGAGATGAGCCAGTGGCTTATTGAAATTATAAAATTAAAAAGAAAAACACACACACATACACACACAAACTGGTTTACTTGCTTCTTCCTCCATTTGCAGCTACACATTCCAGGTAGTGCAAGGCAACACAGACATCTTCTGGAAGTTCCAAAGATATAACCTGATCGTGGAATACCACAGCCGTCCAGCACTGGCCCCACCCTTCATCATCATCAGCCACCTCTCTCAGCTCTTCCTCAGCCTGATTAAGCAGCCTGAGTCCAAGCAGGAACGTCTTGGTATGAAGGCTCTATATACACATTTCCATTAGGGGCTATTAAGCTGTTAATTGAAACAGACATTGAAAGAGTCCTCTGCGGCTTAGGTGGCTAAACAAAAACCAAATCAAACACAGGCAAACACACGGCGGGCTTATCTTTGTCTCTCACCCACCACGTGGAACTTTTTTAGGTTAATTGGTTACTCACTTCCTTGCTTTTGTGTGTTGCCAGAGAGGGAGTTGCCGGCAGGGCTGGACCAGAGGCTGATAACATGGGAGACGGTGCAGAAAGAGAATTACCTGGCCAAAGTAGAGCGTCAGCACTGGGAAAGCAGCGAGGAGAGACTCAAGAGCACCTCCTCAAAGTAACGGTCACTTTATAATTCTTTTGCAAAAGTTTGCATGCTATTCTCAAAGCAATTAAGTTAGAAACTCTTGTAGTACATGCACAGCACCAACCTTAAGGTTAAAATGTTCTAAATGACTTTGTTTGGGATCAAGGGTTCAAAGCTTGCTGAAGACTGTCGGTGGATTTAAGGACCAAGAGAGACGACTGGCATCCATGGAAAGTCAGGTAAACGGTATACTGAGCTCAATAGCACCATCCAGGGATGCATTTTCCCAAATCAAGTTTAAAGTCTAGTGCAGAAGTAGTTTATAAGTTAAAAACAGTGACCTCTGACTTTTTTTTTTCTCCAGGTCAGATATTGCGGAGAGGTGCTGTCCTGGATGGCTGAGTGCTTTGCTCAGAGCACACTCAAATGTGGGAAGGACGCGCCGAGAGTTCCGAGTGAGTCAAAAATCAGCGAGAAGAATGACAGTAATTATGCAAAAAGATTCAAACACAGTGCTTTGTGCCTTTTCGATGTAGTCCAAGCAATAATATGTCATTCTCTAGCGTCTCTTGCAGGCGACAAGACAGATGGCGCTGCTGCAGATGCATCTCAAAGTCAAACAGCGAATGAAGCGAAGCAAGAAGAAAAAACAAAACCGGGTCATCCAGGATACGGGGCCAACAAAAAATTTCCTTACATTGATGAATAAAAGTGATAATGGCTGCATACAGACAGCTGAAGAATATTGAGAGAGATGAAAAATATTTTTTAATCCAATAAGGGGAAAATGGACCTTAAATGAGTGAAATGGTCTTTTATTTATAAAAATATTGGGTCCTTTAGAGGAAAACATTAAATGTTCCACTGTGGTAACTGTGTTTAGGAGGACAGCTTTCATTAGCTAAAACATTAATCCAATCAATTATTAGCATTTCATGGAGCGTGACAAAGTTGCATTCACATTTACACTTCAATTATTTAAGGTTACATTAGTTAGGAGCTTGAGTAAAAGGCACTTTGAGTAATCCGTCCATCATTTTTGCTGTTTGTGCCACAGTGATGCCTCAAAAATCAGGATGGGCAGAAGCAGTGACGCTTGAAATGCGGCATTTGGAATGGACAATAAGTTTTTGCTGATTCTGTTCCACACAATGACCTTTCTCACAAGATACCCCTGTGGAGCTTTTGTGTTACTGCTGTGTTTCTCATCAAAATTCTCTGTGTGAGATCCTGGCGTGCCACAAATGTGGCAAATGCATCACTTTCTACGTAAAACATCTGAAAGGGAATTTTGAACGTTACCACCCCCAAATGCCCTTTGTCCTACAGTGGAACAGAGAGATTGCTCCTGATTAAAAGGAAAAATGGACAGGGTTAGTTCACTGCTTGGAATTCTGTTTCACCTTTTCAGGTTTACTTGTTCATTTGCATCTATTCTAAGATAAATAGCACCTCCAGTGTTTCCAATATATGCTGTTTACCCAGAATATACAAGGATGGGGGGGGGGGGCTCTAGGCTTCCATTGGTTTGGCTTGCCAAGGTGAGTCAGTAGACTAAGCACACATAAGGGAAATGAAAATAAGATTGTGTCTATGCTAATAATTATAAGTTTAACTTTCCATTGTTACCTAGTGACCCTTTTTTTTGGTTCATGATTCAATATTAGATAACATATGATCAACTGTGGTTACAACAAATTCCCACAACTGATTCTAGGGATTTAAGCCTGTTCACTTAGGTTTTTATAAAATGCTCAATTGTCATTTTCATCCTCTGCTGTTAAGAATATGCAATACGTTATCCACATACCCTGTACACACTTGCAGATGACAAGGGAAAAAACCCCAAAAAAGTCATCTGCTCTTTAAACAATGATTGAAAAATGACACTAGAGGTAAAAAAAAAAAAAAAAAACCCAAACCAAAAAGTCCTCATGCTGTGTTCTACATCAATAGCAAGAGAGCCTGTGGTGCTGAGCTGATTAGATACAGTTCACATGGTCTTAACAGCGTAGTTTTAAAGTACATATCTCTCATAATGATCTAAATGAATTCTGCTGTACATCTATTACAACAAACATTGAGATCTTGAAAAAAAATAAATACTAGCTATTTTAAAAGGTTGTTAATGTCAATTTTTCTTCCACTTGATCACCATCAATTAAAAATGAACTTTACTGAATTACTAAAACACTGGTAGAGGTACCATAAATGTCAGCTTGTGGAAGATCCCACACAAAGGAATGCGACTTTAGTCTCTTGAAGCAAATGCCTCAGGTCCTCTTGGCTGTACAGCTGGTCCCTCACGGTGAAGGATATTGTCAAAACGCGGCGTCACCTCGCAGCGGATGAGCAGAGTGTCGTCTTTAACATAAGCTCTCTGACTCAGCTGAGACAGGTGCATGAAGGTGACATAGCCAAATCCTTTGGGATTGCGCTGAATTGTCGGCTTCTGGAAGGCCTGTAGATCTGGTTTAGTCTCCATTGCCTCCATGTGATGCTGACCCTCAGGGCCCTGGTCTAGGATGGCGAGCCGGATGGTTCCTTGAAATGGCCAGGTAAGCTGCCCATCAAAAGCTCCTTGCATGGTGTGCACAAATAGGGAGATGTAGTTGGAGCAGCGTGGGGCATTGGGGGTCTGCAGGTGTAAGCGCAGGCACAGCTTGTAGCCTGGGCGGCCTGTGTAAAAGCCGGGGCTGTGCTCAACCACTGGCTGGCCCGCTTCTTGGTTCCGCAGGTGGACTGAAAAACCTTTGAGGCGCCAGATGAAGATACCATTGCAATGTTGGGCCTCCAGCTCTTTTACTGTATCCTCCAGCATGGACACTCTACGCCTGAGCTCTGCTAGCTGGCCTGCCTGTGAAAATGAAATGGGAAAATATTTGAGAGAAAAAGAAAGAATAGAGGCTTTGAGACTAATCTAAAAGAAACTAATCTAAAAGAACAAAAACAAACCAAAACCCCAAAAGGTCAAAATACACTTGGATATCACTTACTTGGGTGTCTTTTAAGATGATGAGTTCACGCAGCTGGTGATCCTGCTTCACCAATCGTCCATCCATCTCACGGAGCCTCTGCTGCATCTCTTCACTAGACGGACCTGGAGCACAACTGCTACTGCAGCTCAGAGCTGCAGCCCCTCTGGGCCCACTACAGGCCGGTACTGATGGTGCAGCTCCTTGATCCTCAGAGGAAAGTGAAGGTCCTAAGGTCCTCAGGGGTTTGGGTGTAGTACCATTGAGGCTAAGGCCACGCAGAAATTCAGCCATGTAGCGCATATGCATCTGTGTGAACTCCTGCATGTGCTGAGCCAGGTTGTGGCGCTGCATCTGCAGAGTCAAACCAGCTTTAAAACTTGTGTCGCAAACTACAAAACCTATTAACCCAGACCTTCCCAAAGTGTGGGGCCCGCCCCCTAGGGGGGGCACAGAGCCATTGCAGGGGGGGCACAGTATGAAAAGGGGAAAAAAATAAACAACGCTTGGACACTGCTAGCACGGGGCACCCACACAAACGCAAAGCAGGAGATGAAGCATCGCTGAATATGTTTCCAAACCAACTTCATTCTAAGCCAAAGACTAGAAAATATAGTGAAGCATGTCTGCCCTTTGGTTTCACCTGCACAAGTGCCGAGGTAGGTCTCCCCTGCAGAATTGGTTTTCCCTGTGTCGGGAGCAGCGCTGGGCTGTTTAAATCACGGACAAACAGTATCCCACATTCTTGATTTTTAGTTCACAAACACTTCTTGTAATGACTAACTACTCCTGACATTTTGGAGGTGTTAGCTCTTTATACAGTAAAGTTACAGCGGGATACAAATAACATCAGGCTGATCCTGCTACGATTTGTTCCCTCGGTTCAAATCACAGACTAACAGTATCCCACAGCTGTTTATGTTTTTAAACCCATTTTGCACAGAGAGACATTTTCTGAAAAATGTATTGATAGCAATGTTGAATAAAAAACACAGCTACATGTAAAATAATCACATCGTGACGCCGCTGCCTTTCTAAATAGAGGGACAGTAACTGCGTGTGTAAATGTAAGCGTATAAAACCTGAAGATAGAGACAAAATACTGTTAATCTGACTATCTGCCATTCTGCAATTCATCTCATGTAAACAATAAAGTGGCGCACAGCTGACGTGAAAAAAGGCACATACCTTTGACGTTGCATGACGAACTCTGTATTCCTCGTCCACACGTAAACGCAAAAAAGGACTTTTAAAAACTCCGTTTTCGGTGATTTGAAACGCTGTTTACGTGTGGACGAAACAGCTGCGTTTTCAAAAATACCCGTGTAGGTGCGGACGTAGCGTAAAAGAGTTAGTAGTTTATTTCCTTACTACCTGCAATTTATTGCAGATTACTTGTATTTGCTTAATTGTTTACTAAATGTTTGAGGTGTGAAATAAACCGCAATGGAGCAA
The DNA here is from genome assembly GCF_051167445.1 of Perissodus microlepis. Taxonomy (NCBI): domain Eukaryota; kingdom Metazoa; phylum Chordata; class Actinopteri; order Cichliformes; family Cichlidae; genus Perissodus; species Perissodus microlepis. Next base: position 31,208,089 of record NC_140461.1, read on the forward strand.
AATATGGGGGTGTGTGGTTGGAGGATGTGTTTGTGCTTGCGTATGTGTGCACGCGCGGGGGGGGCGAACATTTTTCTTGTAAAACAAAGGGGGGCCCAGCAAAAAAAGTTTGGGAACCACTGTATTAACCTATTAAGAATATGCTGTATGAGAGCTGAAAGAATGGAAATCTAGAAATTGATCACCTACCCTTTCTTTACATCCAAAGATGCTAAAGTTACAGGCAATAGGTGCTTTTGGGCAATCTGTGTCACAGTGAGACTCCATCTGGGGGAAAAAAAAAGTCATTAGTAAATTAGCTTCAGTCATATTCAGATTGAAATGCTTAAAAAAAAACCCAAAGAGATTGCTTATTGCTGAAAATGACAGACAAAGGGAACAAGGGGACAGGAATAACAGACAACAATTAAAACAGAAGTGGTTCCACTTTCTACTGCTGAAATGGTGACTGCCCTTCTGCACTGTAACATGTGATGTGACTGAGTTTGGAATGGTTCCCCATTGCTTAAACAAGAGAGTAGTTCCTGTTTTGATCACCACTTCCTAACCGTTCATTCACCTGAGGCCTCTTCTTCATGGCAGACTCTTAAGAGACTCACCTGGTCTCTGACGAGCTCCAGCTCACAATACTGACACTTCACACTGGCAAAGGGACACTGTTGCTGATGAAGCTGAAGGAGCAAATGAAAGGAGACCATTAGGAAAATTTCCTCACAGACACACAAAACATCACTGTAACTCTGCCATGAGATCTGTTCTTGAAAAGTGATTCAATGGTACCTCTCTCTCCTCATAAAGAAAGCATGCCACACAGTCTGGACATGACATGGGTCTTTTTTGGCACTGAACAGTTATGTGCTCTTCTAGGTGGCTCTTTTTCACAGACTGCTGGCACTGTGGACAAGGCACAGTGGCAAACTCACAATGCACCAAATGATCCTGGAAGTTAAAACAATAAAACGAAAAAAATAAATACAAAAAACATTTCACTTGCTTCTGTAGCAGGAAAGTCTTCATCTTTAATCATATAGCACATCTAAAAGACATCAAGTGTCAGCCAAAGTGCTGAACAAAGGGATAATATAATCAAATAAAAAGAATTAAAATAGATAAGATGAAAACAGAAAACATTGTGAGAAATCCATATATGTTTGTAAAAATATGTGTACATGCAAATATGCACATACATATACAAAAATGTACATTCAGCACACATACATGAACATAAAATACATGTATACGTATACACATGCAAACATCATCCAATGAGATAAAAGACCAGAATAGCTAAAACAGAATAAAAGTGGTGTCAGGAAAGCTGTAACAATTCCTCTGTCCACACCAGAGAAAGACACAAACTGGGGGATGAACTGTTATTTATGTGCCAAGAAAAAAAAGTGTAGTTGTGGTGGTGTTCTCTGAAGTCATTTTATTGTGTTGACAAACTTGTTCTACAGCAATCTCAAAAATGTCTACCAGCCGCTGACATTTTATGTCCATGTCCATTTTATGAAGTTGGCAGTCAGCAGTAGTGAGAGGTTTATAATCACACTGACAAACAGTTTTTAAAAGCAAAAAGCTTTTAAACACCAAACACTCAAACACCAGCCTGTTAATATCCCTGACTTCGTGTTGAGCTGAGTTTGGATCAAACATGTCTGTCACGGTTTTTTTTACCTCCAAATGCCGGAGCTCCATCTTGTCGGCACAGCCCAAGTTTGGACAGCGAACAGTTAGTGACAGAATTTCCCTTTTGGCAAAGTTATCAGGGAACAGTTGGTCTTCTGACAACATTTCGTTGTCCACTGGGCACCTCTGTCCCGTATCACTGATTTGCAAGAAGAAGAACAGAAATCGTTGGTCCCTTTTGTCTACTTCACTATTAAAACAAGTACCAGTGAATTTTTGGATCATTCAGAAGCCTTTCATTTCTAAATCATTACTCAGTAATTTGCCAGATTGCTCTGATGCTAATAAAGAACTAACAGGGATTCAAAACTGGCCTGTGAAACTTGTGATGATAAATGAAATAGAAACCTAAGTGTTCATTGCTGATTAAAAAGATGCACAATAGCATACCGGATGGATTTCTCAATGCAGCTCTTGCAGAAGCGGTGACCACAGCGTGTTTGAATGGCGTTCCTCAAAGCCATGAGACAAATGGGGCACTCGTATTTACTCTCCAGCGGTGGATCAAACTCCACATCGTAGCCCTGCAGGGGGGCAGCCTGAAAGCTGCTGCTGCTCATGAAGGCACTAGGGTTCTCTGAAGGGCTAAGAATGGACTCCTGTTCTTTTTCCAGCATTGCCAGAGCACAGCCAGACAGTGCTCCACCAACAGCTCCATCATAGCTGTCCTCCTCTAAACTCCCCTTATTGCTTTCACAGCAGGCCATTTGTAGCAGGTGGCAAAGTCTGAAAGAGGTAAGGAAGTGTGAAATAAATTCTAACTGTATTAACTTTAAAATAGACATATGCATTTTTCTGCTTTTAAAATGGGGATATTTTTTACTTCAGCCGCACAAAAGAGATTTTCTTTTTGTATGAAACTGCTAAAAAGGTTTTGTAAAGTTACACAATGATATGATGTTCAAGAAATATCCTCCTACAACCATCTTTATAATTTCCTCCAATCAACTTCCTCCCTTCTTTTAGAAAAAACCTAAAGCAAATCAGCTCATTTATCATGAAAACAGGAGCCCTATGGGAAGGTTTTAGGATTATTTCTAATGATCTTTTTCCTTAATGAGCAATCAGACAATTTATTTTTCACATAACCACATTACCAATTCATTATTTGGCCTTCCCTTACTCTTCCACACCTAATCTGTGGGTTTGTAAGCAAATCCTATACCAGAAGAGTTAACACACCGCTCCAAAGACACACACACACACACACGTGGGAATTCACTTCAGAGAAGATTCTTGGATTCTTGCAACAAACCAAAATAAATAGAGAAATCTTCACAAACCTGAGTATGAACTAATGAAATATGCAGTGTAGTCTTTGGTTGGTTATTAAACTATAATACTGAACAACACATTTTGTAACAACTGGAATTAATCTTAAAGACTCAGTCTTGAACTTAGATTGTAAGATTAGTACCATTTATCGTTACTCCTTATATCCCACCTAGCTTAACAAACCAAATAAGCTAATCATCCTTGACTATATGCAGCTTTGTACATAAAAACATGCCAACCAGACTGTCAACCTGTACAGTGAGTCATGTACAAGCTATGGGCGTCGTAAACCTCCTCCTTGAAGCTACCATTCCCCTACATGGGGCGTAACTTTTACTTTTCATTAGTCAGCATCAGTCAGTCGATAGGGTTCTGCCTAAACTCCAACATTCGGTATCAAATCTTTTTTTATATAAAACATGTTACAGCTAGCTAACAGTCTGCATACAACGACTGGAAGTGTTGGCACTTGACGAACCAGCCATGCCCCTGGATACGGAACTACAAATGTGAATCTGGTTGCAGTCAAAAGTAAAGTATTAAAAGAAAACCACTGACCAAAACAGCGGGAAGCGAAATCACCTCCCCCACATCGGCGACAAAAGCGTTATAAGCTCCGAATGTGTCCGTGAACGCAGGTTTTTATTCTCGTAGCACACCCACCTTTGCCTTGAAAACGTCTCGAACTTTTGGTATCTACAGAATTTCCTGTTTTTTTCTTTTTCCAAACGTCATCAACGATTACATTTTTTTCGCGCTTTGTAGACGCGAGCGCCATCCCCTGGTGGGAGTCTATTGTTGCCGCAGGAAAAAAATAGAAAAAGAAAAAGGGAGACAGAAAAATGGCGGACCTCAGGAAAATCTGCCCGGAGTCTTTGCCCTGCCGTGTCAACTATTCGCGGAAAACGTCGCTACATGGAAAGCTTTTCATCCTCCTGTGTATACTTGCAGTGGACTCCGGAGGGGCTACGACCCACTGGGTTGTCACAGAGGACGGAAAAATTCAGCAGCAAGTATGACAGCTCATTGACCTGCTAACGCTTACGTTTGGCGGCTAGCTTATGAAGCTAACTATTTTTCATAGCGCCGACTGTAACGTAACTGTAGTACTTATAATAATTTAACTCGGTGCGACTCATTTGTCAGCTTGAGCAACTGTGGATTTAGAGAGAAAGTTCCGTGGATATTAAAATCCCGATTGTTTGACCAAGTGGTTAAGCTTTATCAGACTAGTTCCTTTATCTTTTGGTTAACCGGGTCAAGATAAACACTTATATTTTTATGACAGTGTGTATGCCTCCCTTGGAAGGCGCTTGCAGATATGCCAGAACGTCAGTGGTGTTTGGTGCCGACTATAGACAGGGACATTACGTATTTATGTTTATGTATATTAGGAGCGTCTGACAAGACGAGTGTGCGTGTGTGAAATTAACAATCGGGCGCACTAGTTAAATCAATGACTCCACACTATCTGAATGTTGTCATATCAGAGATTAATCGATTGCCCAAGTCTTTTTCGGCCTAAGTGAGCGAAGCTAAGCACGTCGGTCACGATCGCGCTGTTTGCTTTTCAGGTGGACTCCCCTTTAAATCTGAAACACCCGCACGATGTTGTAATCTTCATGAGGCAAGAAACCCGCGTTAACTACCTCAAGAAGCTGGAGGTGGGTTTACCCATTTATTCTTTCATTCATGCTGGTCATTCGCTGTCTTTACATTTTTTGAATGTCCTGTTTTGACAAACACTTTGTTAAAACAGACCGTAGTTTGTGTTACTACATTATTAAATTAAATTCAGTCGTTTAATTTAAGATCCAATTCCAGTTTCTCATGCCTCACTGCTGCCGCCTTTTCTAATTGTTGAGCAGAAGCAGCTAGTGGCACAGAAGATTCATATTGAGGAGAATGAGGACCGAGATACGGGTTTGGAGCAGAGGCATTACAAGGAGGATGCAGACTGTGTAATGGCTAAGGTACCCCTGGGAGACCTGGATCTGTATGATGGCACTTATGTCTCATTGGAAAGCAAAGACATCAGGTCTGTGCCATTATTTTGCTTTTAAATATGCATTTATGGTTTCTGCTCCTAAATAACCTCACGGTCTCTTTGTGATTATGATGAAATTGTCATCTTTTCTTCTCCTCTTTTCTTTCTAGACCTGAAGACTACATTGATTCCAGGTCTGCTCTACCCCCAGATCTAGAGAAGCCAGACTGTGGAAAAGTGTTTGAACTACCTTATAGTATCCATGCTTTCCAGCACCTCAGGGTGAGTAGACGCCAAGCTCATCATCTGTTGTGAAGATATAGGGCCGCTTGATGACAAGTGTTATCTGCGTGGCTTTTTTATTTCCCAACAAATATTTTGAAATGTTATCCTGAACCTAACCTCTGGAACTGAATTGCAGAGTTGCATGGAATTACATGGCAGTTCTTGTTTAATTAGGCTTTAAGCGAATTTTACACTTAATTACTAGAAATGGACCAACTGACCAGCCAGGGACTGGAATCTGCTGTTTTCCGACATGCTCAGCTTAGATCAGCCAGTCTGTCTCATGTGGGTCTGATTATGAGCCGGTCTGTTACACAGATGAATAACGTGAGCAGCCTCGTGCTAACATGTCTTTAACTAGAATTTATTTACTGTGAGTGAAGACGCAGAGTTTGCTAAAATAAACAACAGACCTTATTAGACACTTGAAGCACCCTCACCCAGCTGTACTTAAACATTTTAAAGAAGCTAACAAAGGCAAAGAGGCTAAAGTTAAAGCCATCAAGAGCTCAGAGCCAGCCAGCCACAAGGCAGCAGCCTCAGTATGAGCAAAAGATCATAGGAGCTATGAGGGAAACTATGCTGATGAGTAAAAAGGTTCAAGGTCCTGGTGATTTTCTAAGCACAGTAGAAAACAATGTAAGTAAATGGCATTAGATTTGTTATATATATTTATTGCAGCTGCTTTTGTTTGGGTAGGTCAAGCATGACAGGTATAAGTGGATGTATAGCAGCTCATTTAGGTTAATCATTTATGCCTCTTTACAATAACTGAGCAACTTTCATTCGTGTCATTGAGAGAAGATCCTGTAACTTGGTCTGGGGGAAATTGGTAAAGTTTAATCATGTCTTTTATGATAATAACATTTTTATAATTGATTTTTGCTCGTATATGCTGCCACTTTTAGTTCTTAGGAAAAAAAATCTAAATCAGCAACAATCGTTTTCGGCAGGCCACGCTTAGAATAAAATTGGTATTGGCCAAGAAAATTGCATCAAGTGTATTTCTGTTAATTACTACTGTGCCATCTAATACAGTTCAGTATAACATAACATACCTACAGTTTTGGATTTTGTTAATATGAAAATGGTGATTATTTATTTTTATGTCATAGGAGGTGCTGATGCCACTGTTGTTTGTTTTAAACCAACCCTTTGTTGCAGTTTATCTACAAACTTACTTGTATGATGTTTGAATTTAAATTTCTCCTTGAATCCAATATCAAGACGTTTATCATTAATTAGGTACACACTGATCTAGGTTTTTCTAGTTCCAATATTATTCCCATACATTGGAAAAGAGGATTTGTACTGATACCAGTGTTAAATTAATAAGCTGTTTTTCACACTGCAAAGAGTAGACTAGGAGTCCTTTTTTATGCGTAAGGAGACGGTAGTAAATGAACAAGAAACAACAGGACCAATTTAAATGACATGGAAAACATGTATTTATAGTCCATCTGTCTATTTTCTTAACTACTTTTCCAATTCATTGTCGTGGAGTGGATGTAGGTTATCCCATTTGCGAGAGAGCAAAAGACAGGGTACAGCTTGGCCAGTCCATCACAGGGAGACTGATAATTATTCACATCACATTAATCACCACTGTCCTGTACCCGAATATGCAAACTTCACACAGAAAGGCCTCATCCGGCCAGTGGATTCAGGCCCTCTTGCTGTAATGTGAAGGTCATAACCACTGCACTGTGTCAAGCTTGTATTTATGTTATTCACTTTATTTGTTTTTACAAGTCTCATTTTAGGTAATTGTGAGAGTCTTTACTGCAGACTGCTGTCAAATGGGGTCACAATAGTAGGGCTGGGCGATATGGCCTAAAATCCATATCACGGTATAATTTGAAGTATGTGCGGTAACGATATATATCGATATATATTCAGGTCCCAAAGTCAAACAAACACTGCGGCATCACTGAGAGTTAAAAACTGTCTAAATTCTTTTATCTTTAATAAAATGATCAGCGTTTCTGCTTTACCAGGTGTAACAATGTAGTTTAACATCCAGGCATCTATGAAAACAGAATTGATTAAATTCAACGGAGAGAATTCAGCATTAATGAATCAATGGTACGGAAGTGGAGGTAGTGCAGTTTTCGGCTTTCCCCATGTCACTACCGATCCGTACCAGAAACCCAATCGGTACCACGCATGTGCAAAAGGTGTCTACTTCCGGCCGTTACGGGTCAGAGTATCTGTTAAGATGTTAACAATAATAATTATCTCTTAAAATGGTTGCAATAATGAAACATTTCAATATAATGTAGACAAAAATGAAAAATAAAAAGATAGTTACGGATCAGTACTCCCCGATCCTTACTGCGCATGTGCAAAGTCGGACCGTACAAATCGTGTCTACCCGATCCGTACTGCACATGTGCAGATTTTTATTTTTCTTCTTCTTCTGTTTCATTTAATGGCAGTTTACTCCCCAGTGTACGAGGATACCGCCACCTGCTGACCAAGCAAATGAACCGTATTGTAAACTGAAGTAGCGCCATTACAAATGCATGTTTAATTTGATTTAGTGATAGTCGAGTGTGTTTATGCTTGTCTGTGCGGAGAGGATTGTTGGAATAGTGATGATGATGTTCGCTATCACTGTCAATTGTCAGTAAACACTTAATCTGGCTGATGAATCTTCATGTGACACATTCTGCGCCATTCTTCTTATTTTACGGCGCTGTTGTTCAATCGGGGGACGCTCTTTGTTGAGGAGAAAAGCATGAATTTGTTTGTAAATGGATTATCCGTTGTTTAAATGTCCTGGGCAGTTGAAAAGGAGGCAGAGCTGTTGAGAAATGCTAGGAGCTAACTGGGCGCTAACCGTGTCACTCAAATACATTAACTGGGTGGCCGAGCAAGATGGCGGCATGAAGAGGAGTATTTTCTCGAGCTCTCAGCACTAGAATGTTATAAAGCAGTTTTATAGCACCTATTTGACGTATTTCTAGCTTCCAAGACTTTTTTGAAGATCAGCTCAATAAAACCTGCTAAATCTGAATCCAAATTTAATAACAACAACATGTCGAAATCTGTTCAGAAAAGGCTGAGTAACTCGGGCAAACCACATGCAACTAGCATGCTAGCTAGCGACCATAGCTACATGAAAGAAATGGATTGTCAGCAGATGGTTGAAGAAGAAATTCCACCACTACCAGTTATGCCTTCCAAGCCTCCAGTGGCTAAAAAACCAACATTGTCGACCAGTCACTCTGATGGCGACTCCCTGAAAGCTGATGCAGTCAACACTTTGATCAATCTGATCAACACCAGAAGTGACGCCATTGAAGAAATGGTAGGAACAGTTCGTACGGAATTAAAGGACATAAGTGATAAGATTATGGTCATTGAGAAAAACGAATGGCTTACACAGAAATGTGACGAACGCGTCTCTGAAGTTGAACGCTACAACCGCCGTTGGAACCTGAGACTGTATGGGGTACCGGAGTTGGAGAAAGAAGATGTGCGCGCAAAAGCGATTGAGATATGCCAAACGGTTCTGCCAGCAGAAAAGGAAAAGCTTCCAGAGGTCTTAGACATCGCTCATCGAGTGGGGAAACCAAAACAAAATGACCCGAGACCCAGAGGGATCATCATCCAGTTCATCTCAAGGAGAATTCGTGATACTGTGTGGAAAGCTGCCAAGAACAATACTTTCCTTCAAAATAATCATCTGCGGTTCACTGAAGACCTGACGAGAGAGGGCAAAGAAAACTGACTGAAGCTGTGGCCCATTATAAAGAAAGCACGTGAAGAAGGGAAATCTGCTTACTTTGTTGGAGGTCGAGGCTTCGTGAATGGTGCTGAAATTCACACATAAACTCTTCAATATTCCCTGACCCTCAGTTCTTCTGCAGGTCATTACATATGTCAAGTCATAAAATATAATGATTTAGTTTTAATTGTAACTAACATATATGGGTTTAACACGAAGCTAGAAAATGATCATTTATTTTTGATGATTGAAAAAAAAATATCTAGCTGGTTAAATAAATTTCCAAATGCAAAATTATTACTAGGTGGAGACTTTAACTGTATTATGGATGCTGAATTAGATACATTTCTTCCAGGACATTCGAACAGAATTAATACTACATTGAAAGCTGTTATGGTACACCTAAAACTCACAGACATTTGGAGATTCAAATATCCTCAGTCCAAAATGTTTACTTGGTGCAACAATTCTAACTCGAGACATTCAAGGATAGACTTTTGGTTAGTTTCAGAGAATTTTGACAGCAATAGCATAGATGTAGGTGCATGGCCTTCTCCAGCAACAGATCATAAAGCCATATATATTAAAATAAATTCAACTTCCCTAATTCCCTTCCCTCTGTTTAACTTCCCTTCTAATTCTTCTGTTATTAAATTTACATATTGGAAACTCAACAGCTCATTATTACAGAAAGACGATGTGAAAAAGGATCTTAAAGATCTGATCTCAAACTTTTGGTCTATAGCTCAAGAAAATTTAAAGTATGGAAATAACTGGGAATTATTAAAATTTGTAATTGGCAAATATTTAAGGAAGGTTGGCAGCCTTAATGCGAAATCCAAAAGGTTAGAGGAAGAAAATATAATCTCTCAAATTACACAGTTATCTAATAAACAAATTGACACTTTAACTGAAGAGGATAAATTGAACCTTGCTAAATTACAAGATAAATTAGATAGTTTATACTCAGCCAAAGCAAAAGGAGCCTTTATCAGATCAAGATCTAAATGGCTTGAAGAAGGTGAGCGTAATTCCCATTATTTCTTCAGTTTAGAAAAGAAACGCTCAAGCATAAATAATATTAGCAAATTATGATAAATGGTGTTATAACAGAGGATTACAGATTAATCTCTAAACATTGTAGTCATTTCTATAAGGAACTTTATAGCTCTACATTTTCTCAGGAAGCTGCAGATCACCTCTTAGAATCGCTGAATGTTAAATCTATCAGCCAAGAAGATTCTATATTATGTGATCAACCCATTTCATTAGAAGAAGTCAAAAATGGACATAGATGGTTTGAAAGAGGAGTGAAAGAAGCCATCTATGTCCACTGTGAGCGACCATCTTTGAACAGAGGCGGGGGTTTACGACACCAACTCTCTGCCATCTATAATCCAGTTTTGAGATCCCTTCCCAGACGCCTTAACGCCCACTCACATCCTGGGCCATCTGACCTCAGGAATTCGCATGATAAGGTGGGGCCAGGTTTCACAATGAACACACCCGAAACTCTGGCTGATTGGGACCCACACCCAGTTTCACACCTTGGCTCAGGCGATTAGAGGATCATCAGGGGGTCCTTTTGTCCCTCTGTGGGGGGATACTCCCACTAGGTTTATATCTGGGACTCTCCACCATTTGACCTTAGAACTGAAGAAGCTTCTCGGATGAGAGGTGAAACGTCTTCAAGTAACTTAAAGAAGTCCAGACGCTTTTCTTTGCAAGCTCCTTTGACTACGATGACCTGGATGACTGAGAACCTTCACAGACATATTGGTTTCAGATATTCTTGATTATTCTCACCTCATAAATTGCAATGGTTTCATATTATTTTTAGACTTCCACAAGGCCTTCGATACGGTGGAGCATGAATTTATATTTCAAGCTCTAGATAAGTATGGTTTTGGCACTTACTTCTCTACAGCGATTAAAACATTATACCATAACAGTAACAGCAGTATTAAATTAACAAACGGCACTTCACCCAGATTTAACATACAAAGAGGGATAAGATAAGGCTGTCCCATTTCTCCATACCTGTTTTTGTTAATTGCCCAACTATTGTCTAACCATATAAAATCAAGCAATGTAAAAGGTATATCGCTAATTGGCAAAGATTTACTCATAACACAGTTAGCGGATGACACTACATTATTCCTAAAAGATGAATATCAAATCTCTCTTGCTATTGAAACAATCTCCATATTTTCCAGAGCTTCTGGATTGTACTTGAATATTCCTAAATGTGAACTTATGGCGATAAAAGAATGTTCGAAAACAGCTTTGTGTAACATTCCAATAAAACAAGAAGTTCGTTATTTAGGTATCATAATAACCAAAAACCAGGAAAGTAGAATCACTCAAAATTTCTATCCTATTCTAGAGAAACTCAAACACAGATTTAATCAGTGGCTCTTAAGAGATTTGTCGTTAAAAGGCAGAGTATTAATAACTAAAGCAGAAGGTATCTCTCGTCTTACATACGCTGCATTGGCATTGCACCTTGATAATAAACTCATAAAAGAGGTTGATAAGTTACTTTTCAACTTTATCTGGAAAAATAGGACACAATACATTAAAAAAACAGTTCTTATGAACTCATATGTCAATGGAGGACTTAATGTGTTAGATTTTAACACTTTAAATAACACATTCAAAATAAATTGGTTAAAGAATCTAATTACTAATCCTAATTTGGATTGGAGTTAGGTGGCACTGAATTTTTTCCTTTCCTGTAATTTTGATATTGATAAAATTCCTATAAAAATCTCTGCTTTTCATCGTCAAGCTTTTTTAGCATGGACTCTTATTTACAAGCATAACTTTAGTCCACACAGTTATTATCTGGAATAACAAGGATGTTTTATTTAAAAGAAAATCTCTCTTCTTAGATAGTTGGTTTAGGAATACCATTGTTTTAGTCAACCAATTATTTGATTCAAATGGTATGCTTTTCTCCTAAGAAGAATTTTGTTTACATTTCAGTTTAGCTATAAATCGTCATGATTATACAAAAGTATTTGGCTCAATACCATCAGGGGTTTGTATGCTGTTTAAGAATCAACCTAATATCACTTCATTCCACAGGCCATTGGCATCTCCTATACAAACTTATGTTGGCAAGATTTGCTTTTCTAAGCAATCTAAAAACAACAATAAATCTATCAGATCTTTATTTCAGAGTAGCATAACCACGGTACCATATGTAATTTTTTTTCTGGAACCGGTTGTCAGATGGTATTATGTGGAACGAAGTTTGGAGACTCCCTAATCAGTTTTTAATAAATCAACAAAATTAAAGATATTTCTTATAAATTAATACACAGAGTTTATCCTTCTAAAGATTATCTTCAAAGCAAATTCAATTTAGACATTGATACAAGCTGTAGCTTTTGTAAAACTTCCAAGGAATCTACTACACATCTTTTTTGGTTTTGTAACCTTGTGCAAGATTTCTGGCAGAGTTTATGTGTTTTTATCTCAGAAAATGTATTTAAAGGATTTGTACTGTTTTGGAAATATGTTTTATTTGGTCTAAACAAAAACCAAAGACAATTCAACTTTGATAACAGATATATGATTAACTTGTTAATTTTAATGGCTAAATTTCATATTCACAAGTCCAAATGTTTAGGAAGACATCTCTCTCTTTTTATGTATTTTGTTTGTCTATGGTATGCAATTTTTTTGTAAGTACAACACCATTAATATGGTACTGTTTAATTCTATTTTGTATTGCACTGAGGTTTAAATAAAGGATTGAATGGGGGAAAAAAAATACATTAACTGTCGCAATGTTGGCAAATAGGGGAAGTGACGTAAGATTTGCGCATGTGTGGTCCCGATCGGGTTTCCGGTACGGATCGGGTAGTGACACCCCATATTCCAAAAGTGCTTCGTCTCTTTGCTATTACTGTCGCCCGGCATCATTTGCAGATGATGTTGTTTGCAGCCGTTGCAATGCTTTCGACCAAAACCGGCGCCGCTTGATGACACCATCGACATGCGCTATCGCGGTATAGTCAAAATCTCTACCGTTGGCCAAATTTATATCGTTTCTACCGTATACCGTTTATACCGCCCACCCCTACGCAATAGTTTCTACTTCATCTGCTCCGGTGATTGGTGTACGTAGGACTGGGCGATATGACCCAAAATTTATATCTCGATATTCTTTAGCTGGATGGCGATATACGATATATCTCTAGATATTTTTTTTTAAAGCCATAAAGTAAGAACAAAAAGAGAGTTCTTACTCAAAGCTATATATATATATATATATATATATATATATATATATATTATTCTGCTCACGTTCTGTAACTTCTGTCGGTGCTGTGCTTTTGGAAACCGGATTTCCCAGAGGAACCCACCCGAGGGATTGATAAAGTTTTATCTTATGTACAAGAAAAAATTACTCAGAAATAAATTATCAGCATTTATTAAATAATAATGCTCCATAAATAAAATAAAACAATGTTGTTTTTGTGCATAACAAAAAGCTCACAATTGTGCAGTCAAAATGTAATCTAAAAGACGCTGAGCAGAATAACAAAGACAGACAGATTTCGCAGCTGTGTTCTACTGTGTGACTGACAGCCTTGAGTTTGAAATCCTCTTTGTAACCGTGTCTCTTAACAGGTGCCATTTGTGGTCCTTATACACACACAGTACGGTAATATTACGTTGAAGCAGCGTACGTACTATGCGAGGCTCCTCGGCAGCCGTAATGCTCCAACAATCCATCAAGCGGTGCAGCTTTTGTAGCTTACCAAAGTCGTACCAAAACATTTCTTTTTGAAAGGTTTCTTAGCGCTGTGTACCACATAAAATCGGTTCGCGGTCAGTAAGCACAACCAGAATTCATACATAAGGCGCACTGTCGATTTTTGAGAAAATGAAAGGATTTTAGGCGTCAACGCGTTAGCCTGGTTAGCTCGTTAACGCCGTCCCGCCCCACGCACGGGGCGATCCGCGGTAACTCATTAACAGAGATTTATGTTAACGTTACTGCAGTTATGGCGTTAACATCACGCTGACAGCACTACAATAGTAATCTCCAAATGTTTTCTTTTTACCGACCAGCTCCTCTTTGATAGCTGCCGTGTCCATCCTGTCTTTGCCTGCAGGTGAAGCGATGGGGGAGGGGGAGTTGTGTTCAGTGAAGGAGAGAGGCGAGGCCGAGTAACGTTGCGTAGAGACAAAAGTGGACGAAAGAGAGGCAAACTTGCGGCTCCGCAAGTATAATTATAGCGTAACATAGACTATATCGATATAAACGATATTGTCACATCTCATATCTCGTATAAAAATATATCGATATATTTTTTTTAAAAAATCGATATATCGCCCAGTCCTAGGTGTAGGGCACCAAGGAGACTTCAGCCTTTATGCTTGTTTGATCACCTGCTAAAATATGATCTAATTGTCTTCCCCTTCTCTCTCATCTAGGGTGTACAGGAGAGGGCAAACCTGACCTCCCCACTTCTTTCTAAGGAGGATCCTATTTTTAGTTCATTGTCTCCTAAGCTGGGTCGGAGTGCTGACGAGGTGGGTCATCGCATCCATCAAGGCTTACTGAGGGTAAGGGTCTCTGTGAAACATTTACTCAGTATACTTAAAAACAAAAAAAGTGACTGTTTTTGTTTTTTCCTTTGGAGTTGGTGTAGGAGTATGATATAAGTACTGGCAAATGGTCCAAATATAATTTTTGCACGTCTGCTTATCTAAATTTGTTCTGTTCAGATGATTGGTTTATGACACCCAAATATTGAAGCAATAGTCATTCTGAATGTAAGGCCAGACACGTTCTGAAGCACAGATTATCAGTGAGTCTTATTAAGGTTACTGAGCTCTGCTGTCCAACGCAACAATATGAAGGAGGAGGAAAAGCTAAAATTCTGTAGAACCTTAAAAGTTGGCAGTTTGTGTATTTCGTAAGGCATAAAAAAGACACATAACTTTAGGATTGTGTGTTTCAGAATTCGTCGTCCTGGGTGCTGTACAACATGGCGTCATTTTATTGGCGTATGAAGAATGAACCTCAGAAGGCTGTGGACTGCGTTGTGCGCGCTCTGCATTTCTCCCCAAGGTACTGTGAGGATCGTCAGATGAGTTTTGCGGTAATATTTATTTTTTTGCGTGCGAGTGGTCACAGGTGTATCTGTGTGTTTGTTGTTCCTGTAGGCAGCACAAGGATATAGCCCTGGTTAACATGGCCAACATCCTACATCGTGCCCATTTTTCAGCGGATGCTGCTATCCTCGCCCACGCTGCCCTCGACCTTACCTCAGACCTCTTCACCAGTCACTACACTTTAGGCAACATTTATGCTGTAAGTTAAAGGGAAACCTTCAAGCCACAATGAATGCTCGAGTCTTTAAATCTTGTTTTATCACAGCATTTCCTGAATTTCACTGTAGTTAGGTTTCAGAGAGAATCAAAATCCAGCTATCAAAATCCTGTTTTCTTACGGACTAGTATTTTAGAAAATTTCTGACTATCAGTGGATTTACAAGCAAGGCCTGTAAAACAGTTTTCATATTTACGGGGAGTATCAGTATTTTACAAAACGTATTTTTATATAACACTTCTCTTTGTGTCCACCAGACTTTTTATCAGTGTACTAGTCTGTACATATTTTTAGTCTGTTTATCGTTCTGTTGTGCTCGCAAAGCGTCGCTACATGAAACAGGTAAGTCTGACCTCTGTTGTATCTGTCGTGCTTTATGTGTCCTCTTCTGTTGCTGTCTGACTAGATGCTTGGGGAATACAACCACTCGGTGCTGTGTTACGAGCAGGCACTGCAGGCCCAGCCAGGCTATGAACAGGCCCTAAGGAGGAAGCATGCTGTGTTGTGTCAGCAAAAACTGGAGCAACGCCTAGAAGCCCAGCACAGGTACACAAGCATTTTAACACACTCTCTAAGTGATTTTGGTTGTGTTTTTGTTTTTACTGTACATTTCTGTTACTGATAATGCCAAAGAAAAGCCTTGCAATGAAAATATATTGTCATTTGCTGTATGTCGAGGTTGTTCAGTGATTACAAGAAATACGCATAGACCTACCTGTAGGGAAGTCAAAATATGTGATTAAAATAAGTGCAGAGCTGGCAGCCAATGGACTATTTTTACACTTATCCATGTCTACCAACTGTCCTGTTTTTCCCCTCTTTGTTTTCTATATTTGTAGGTCCCTACAGCGGACACTGAATGAGCTGAAGGAGTACCAAAAGCAGCATGATCACTACCTTCGCCAGCAGGAGGCGCTGGACAAACACAAGCTGCTGCAGGAAGAACAAATCCTGCGCAACATTATCCATGAAACCCAGATGGCCAAAGAAGCCCAACTTGGTGAGATGCCACATACAGGAATTAAACGAGAACAGAACAGGAAAGAGAACGTTTAGAATAGTCATGAGATTATTGCAAAGTATTGTAATCACACAGTTCAGTTAATGAGTTTTGCAGCAAATTACGTTCTACTTTGGAGAAAGCTAATTGCTTTATCAGGTCAAAAGATAATATGAGGAGCCTGTGCTGGCTGTGGTTTAGCTTGTTACATACTAAATTAATGTGCATTTTTATAATTGTGAAAAAGAAGCGACTTGTTCAGCCAGTTGTTTTACTGCAAACTGATGTGTATCAGTTCTGAGGAGGGCAAAGTTTATTACTTGGTTTCACATAGCAGAAGTGGTAAAGCTGTCAAGGTGCAGTAGAGATGATTGTAAAGTTGTGAAACTCATAAATGAATTCAAGCATGAATAAGCAAATTCACAATATGAGCAACTCAGCAAGATGTCAAGTCACATTATTCTAGGTTTACACATGGTCCCTTTAAAAAAACAAGTAGGGTTTAGTTGGGGTTAGGTGCAAAAACAGGTTTGGCTGTAACGTAGACTACGAGGAAACAAATTAAACAAAACTTTATCTCGATCACAATTTTGGCTCCACACAATCATTTGAATGCGATCGAACGATATTAAAAGTGTGTTTTCTGTCAGTACAACACCAAGAAAAAGTAAATTAAGCACTTGCTAAATCGTCTTGATGCATTCTCCATCATCCAGGTAAGTAAATCTCCAAAGGTTGATTCTGTTCATCTGGACGTAGCGTTTTCAGTGGGAGAAACGTTTCGTCACTCATCCAAGTGACTACTTCAGTCTCAGCTGACTGCAGGTCAGCTGAGCACGGAGTCAAGGAGGCCATTTACGTGAAAAGGGAAAGGCCATCTCTGAATCGAGGAGGAGGCCTAAGGGTACATCTTTCACCATCCTACAATGCTGTGATTGCAGCCATTCCCCAACTCTCTGTGAATGGTACTCATGGCCATTGATCAGTGGTCTTTGATCAATGGTTATGAGAATTTGCATAATCATGATGAAGGAACTGACCTCCCAGCCCATTGTTCCTTCAGTGGGCTGGTTTCAGCTGTTATTCAAAGGTACTGTTTATAAGATTGGGGAAACCTGCAGTCAGCTGAGACTGAAGAAGTCACTTGGATGAGTGACGAAATGTTTCTCCCACTGAAAACGCTACGTCCAGATGAACAGAATCAACCTTTGGACACTTGCTAAATCAGTGTCTTACCATTTACCTGCATGTGCCACAGCTGTTTACTGCAGCTGACAGCTTGAAGTTTCCTGGACTATTCAGGAGACTATTAAACAACATTAAAATATAGATTTAAAGCACCATGAAAATATCTGACACTGCAGAAGCTGAAGGGCTTGTGCCTTAAAGCTGATCATCATCCCAGTGCTCGGGAATACTTTGGAATTGGTGCCAGTCTGAACAAACGATTTGCCAAGAGAGCACTAGAGTTGTCTGTGAACCACAAAGCAACATAGTCATTTGCTGTATGTTGAGTTATCCGGCCACCTGCAGTATAATTAATGCATGTAGACCAAAAAACATTGTGCAATTGTGAATCTTCCAAAATCAACTCCGATGTCAATAAAAGCGAGCCTTGCAGCGCATCAGCGTATCCAACCAGATCATAAAGACATTTGGTCATGAAAGTTTTTGCTAGGTTAGGTGTTAGGTCAGGCGAATAAAAACCAGATATTCTAATTAACAGGAATATAGCGCAGTGTATAAAGTGAAAGCAGTGCCATGCCTGTTTAGTTTTCTGTTTAAGTTCTTTTTTTTCTTTTTTTCTTTTTTTTTTACAATTTATGTTTGTTATTTTTCTTCAAAGAGATGCGCTTAATTCTGGCAAATTAGAAAGACCGGTTTTATTTTAGTCTGTACATTAGCAAGAGTGTCACACAATACGAATATGAAAATAGGATTTTGTTTACATGACAGCAAAAAAAGATTTCTGTCACTAAAATCAATGAATAATCATGACAAATAATTGTGATCTCAATTTTTAACAGCATTTTGGTCATAGTCATACAGCCCTAAAACAGTCCTTAGGCTCCTCTGAACGGTGACTTCAAATAAATAGTTTTCTGATAAGTTCATATTCTAAATTGCTAGTTACGAGTCAGTTATTGACGTTGTTGGCTTCAACACACTAAAATGCTTAGCTTTAGGTTCTAAGATGGGACTACGCTAACTCACTTCCCAGTGGCTCAGTCCCTCTTTTATAGTCTCCGAGTGTTTAGAATAGCATCTGAGACTTTTCCATCATGTGTGTTTCAGGGAACCATCAGATGTGTCGGCTGGGTCAGCAGCAGCACAGCCTCTACTGCCCGTTTGACCTGCCTGTGCGCTACCACCGGGGTGATCTGTTTGAACATGTTCAGTATGTCCAAGTGAGTCTTTGGAAAAACTGTTTATAAGAAAATGTAGACATCAAAATGATAAACGCTGACCGCCTTCTTAGCAGATGTGCACACTATTGAAAGTATGTTTAACAAGTTCATCACAAGAGGTTATTCTAGTCTAAAAGCAATGGCATAATCTCTTCTTTTCTGAATGACTTCAGGGATATCACTTGTTTGCTATGAAAAATCAGTTCTAGTGTACAAAAATTGTTCTATTCAGTTGCAGTTAGTGTCCTTGCCAAAGTGACTGTTAGATGTGACAAAGAGAGTTCTTAACTTAATATGTTAAGAACTGGTGGATCAGTCAGTCTGCCTTTTTTTTAAAGTTTTTTTTTTTTCTTTCAAGTTAAGGCACAAAAACCATCAAACAGTAATGAAACTGGCTCTCAGGTTCTCATTTCCCCTGAAAGGAAAGACTAAGAATTACCTCTGCTGTACAGGAGACGTTCTCAGTCTCAGAAATTAACGGCACACTGTAATAGCTGCACACGACTACATCCCCCAATGATAAATTTACATCAGTCACTCTGTAGAGAGCTCTTGCGTACGGGTAGATGTGAACACTCTAACACTGGCAAATGCATGTAAAACTCAAAACATAATTTGCATTTAAAAAAAATTTTCACTTACTGCATAAAATATGTCACAGTTTGAATGTCATCAGTATTTTTCTACAGTGTAGAGAATATCAAAACCAATGAACAATCCACGAATGAGCATGTGTGTTCAAACAGAAGGACAGTGTTTCTTAGCCCAGGGTTTTTGTTTGTGTTTTTATAGACAAACAATTTAAATGCAACGACACTGTTGTGTTCTTTCTACAAGAATAAAACAAACATTTATTTATTGAGTCATTATTTATGAAGAACCTTGTTTTGCTTTGTGTTTCTGTCTTTGTTCGTAGTTTGGAGAAGAGGTGTCAGTGGCATCCAGTGTGGCACTTGTGTCAGAGCGCAACTCAAACCAGACGGAAGCCAGCCTCCAGCTCCACCCCACTGTGTCTGGGGGCCAGGATCCCGCTGCCGCCCTCTGGGGCAGCCATCAGGATTACACAAAGGCAGGCTAAACCAATTACATGTTTTTTGTTTTTGTTTTTTGTTTTCTTTTAATTTTCTTTTTTTTCACAGGTGAAATCTGTGACTGTAAATAAAAACAAACAAAATAAATAAAACTAAATAAAACTCTTGCAGTGCTTAAACAAACTTTAAACAAATTGCTCGAAATGAACTTAAACTCACCATAGTACTTACAGCACTGTGTGGGAACTGGTGGTTTACATTTGGCAGACAAATTTAAATACTGAAGAGAAAATATTAGACTTGTAAAATAGTCACGTATAGCCTGGATAAACTGGATAACTAGAGCATGATCATGTTTTGAATAATTAGAGTTACAGGAAGTGTGTTTGTGCTGTAGGACTTGCAGAGGATGTTGTGGCCTCAGAGGTCTGACTGTGCCCATGAGTATCCAAGTGTCCCCCCAGCTCACCTGCTGCCAACCTACTACCTTTCACCTGAATCACAGGGCATCAGGTCAGTACAGATTCCTGGATGGACACATTTCTAGTGGTAGCAGCATAGATGTATTAGTTTCACATTCCTCAGACGGATCCACAGGAATGCAAAAGAAACACGTGTTCAAAGAGCTTTGCAAAAAAAAAGAATAATGAGTGAAATATGTCTGCTTATGTTTATTCAGCCCAGTGGCAACTCTTCTTTATGGGACCAGCAGTCTTTCTGGGACAGTAGGTCTGCCAGACTGTGGTCCTGTCCCCCAACCATACCCAGCCCTTCTGCCTGCCTCACTAGAGTGGCCCCTGGAAGAAAAGGAGCTGCCAGATCCTTTTGCCTCTGAGGTATCTGTCTGTCTATTTGTACACGTGCGAGACATTTGCATATGAAAACAACCACTACAGTCATCTTGTGCTTGTGTGTGTGTGTATTTTTTTTTGTGGCAAAGACTATTCCTATACACATACTTCTGTCTATGTATATAGATACTGCAGTTACGTAGTGGAGGATGGACGCTGGACCAAATTGGCCATAGAATTGCTCAAGCCATGAAACAAGTAAGGGAGCTCCTCACACCCACACA
The DNA here is from genome assembly GCF_051167445.1 of Perissodus microlepis. NCBI lineage: Eukaryota > Metazoa > Chordata > Actinopteri > Cichliformes > Cichlidae > Perissodus > Perissodus microlepis. Next base: position 31,228,927 of record NC_140461.1, read on the forward strand.
GGTTCTGATCGTTACTATGTATCTTACCATCTGGTGTATAAGCCTAAATCTGTATAGAGTGCTACAGAATATGTTTATTTTTCTCTAAATATAGTTTAGATGAACCCTTTACTGACTCAGTGTTCCTGCAGTCCAACTTAAGTTGTTGAGCTCACAAGAAGTTTCCATTATATCTGAAGTCTGATTATGAATAACTAGTCACTCCAAATAGCTCCCAGCTCAAATTGTTTGAGGCCACCTTAAGCTAACCTAAGTTTGTTTTGTATGTATAGGCCACTATACCCCGCTGGCAGGTCCACAATGAGGCAGCTCTATTTTGGCGAGCCAAAGGCAATGGTAGCCGTGCCCTGCAGTGCCTGCGCCAAGCCTTGAGCTCAACTTCGCCTTCCCATCGCCACCTCCCTCTCGCCAATGCTGCAAACCTGCTGCTACACCACGGCCTAAGCACCCACGCACAAACACTGCTGGAGTATGCATTGGCACTTAATGCGTCAGAGGTAAATAACCTGCTGGGTTATGCTATTTCAGTATGCTGTACAAGTAGTTTGTTTAGGTGTGCTTTATATTTTGGTTCGTGTTGGAGAAACGTATTAGCTAACACAAACGGTATTCATCACATCGCCTTGCGTCAAAGGAAACAAAAACACGCCTGTTATCGTCTTTACAGCACGCTGCGTTGTACTAGACTGAAAATCCCAAATCAGCAGTAGTGTGGTTTTTTTTTATTGACTGTGCTGAATGCGACTTAACCAACAAACTTCTGATGAACTGCACTTTTGATGTCTTCACAGAGCACCACTTTTCAATTACTGGGATCAGTAGTGTCATTGTGCCATGTCTGAGCACTCATCTCAAGGTGGTTCTAGGAACAAATGTCCCGACCACTGGACAACACATTTCAACATGGCAGAGGAACCTAGGAAAATTTAAAACCTCGGTGTTTGCCTAAAAATGCGCAGCATCTAGATGTTAGACTCATTTTACATTCTGGGCCACATATAGCACGCTTTGATGTTAAGTGGGACAGACCAGCAAAACTCGCCTTTCTGATAGTCTAAAGAAGTTTAATCACACATTTAATCCTTAAAATATTTTAATATATAAGAAGAAAATGCAGTTTCAAAAATATATCTCGAGTTTTATATATGATAAATAAATGCTGCTTTAAATTTCTTAAATTGCAAGAAATCAGTATGAAAAACCAGAAGAAGTTCGGTTAGGTCATTGCGCAGACTGTTATTTAATGTTATTTAAGTGTAGTATGAATGGTTACAGTGGAGGTGTTTATTAGAAGGAAAAGCTGTAAAAATGTGAAAATACAGTTAAAAGTAGGGCTGCACGATTAATCGTTAGAAAATCGCGATCTCGATTCATACGTATGTGCGATCTCATTTCCAAATGACAACGATTTAAAAAAAAAAAAAAAAAAAAGACGAGGACGATTGTACCGCATTTTGATCCGGGACGTAATCTGCATGAAAACAAGCGCTCACTCTTCCTGCTCAACAAATGACAAGGGCGGAGCCTTATACCACGTGATACAGAAGCTGGCTGCTAAAATTGGCCGGGAAAAAACAACGGAGAGCACGTCAGGGATGACGAGCAAGTGACTGGAGAAAATCCGTCCCGGTCAACCACCCAAACATCAATAACAGGAACCTTGTACAGCGCTTCCCTATACCCATCGAACTCCCGCAGGCACAAAGAAATTACGGAGGCTATTACTTATCACCTGACCAAAGATATGGCTCCCATCAACACTGTGCAAAACGAGGGATTTAGGAAAATGATCAACACCCTAGACAAACGCTACACGGTGCCGTCCCGCAACTATTTTTCTATTGTTACACTACCTGCTCTATACACGCAGTGTCGAGCAACAGTGGAGACGGAATTTCAAGCAGTACAACATTTTGCGGCAACCACAAAATGTGCGACATTTGTTGTTTTTATGTTTATTTATTGTTTTTATGTTCAGTCTCAACTGTTACGAAGTTGATGTGCAGTTAATAAGTGCAATAAATATTTATACTGGAAAAGAAAATCGTGAGAGAATCGTGATCTCAATTCTAAGCAAAAAAATCATGATTCTCATTTTATGCAAAATCGTGCAGCCCTAGTTAAAAGTCAGATATTTTGTGCCCTTATTCACATTTTCCAAAACTGCCAGTGGGCCAGAATGGAGTCTTTGTCTTTGGCAGAGCTGATTTTGGCCCTTGGGCGTTATGTTTTGACCACACCCAATCAAGAAAATGCCATAGAGAAACCACAGACTAAATTTGATAAGGAAAATTTCCAATATCATTCTAAATCAAGCTTTGCGGGTAAAAACTGGTTTATGCGTGTAGAGAATTCTCATGCTATAATAATTCAGGAACCGCAGGTCAATTGTGTTATATGTAAGCTGGAAACTGCAGAAGTGCTGTTTTACATGCATGATTTAAAAAAAAAAAACAACAAAAAAACAGCTCCTCCACAGATAACAGGAACAATGTTCATTATCACGCACATCACCCACCATTTAATTTCACCCGTCTTGTCTTGTTTTTGTTTTTTTTTCCTCCCTCAGCCTCACACCCTGCTCAGCCTGGTGAGCGTACACTTGGCCCAGGGCAATGTGACAGGTGCCCTGGCCCTGTTCCGCCACATCCTGGTCACGGCCCTTTCCTCCTCTTCCTTCACGTCCTTTTCTGGCTGTGAGCAGTGCCGTAACAGTCTACCTCTGCTGCGTTGTCTTCAGTTCTACCCCTCCCTTTACAATCTCTCAAACCGACAGTCCTGCTCAAGTGAGTAACTTGGGGGGGTGGGGAAAAAATACCGCCTAGCTTTGTTTATTTGTGGGTGGGTGTTTTTGTTTTTTTTGTTTTTGTTTTATTTTTAGTAGAATTTTCTGTTTTGCTATTTAGTTATGGAGTGTGTCTAAAATGATGAATTACAGTACAGATTCAGATGATCAGCAGTGACCTAGTTGAAAGTTTTGCATGACAAAATTCAAGTGGGAGTATTTTAAAGAAATCTTTGCATACTAAAAACAAGATAAATATTTATTCAAAACTAATAGTTGCAAAATGATAATGTTCTTAAGTTGCTGAAACCCTGAAATATCTGAAGTTTTGTAAAATGAAGAACTGTTGGGTAATCTCTTTTAAAAGCAGAGCTTTATTGGGCGACCAGAGAAACTCATTCTCTGCCCACTGGCTGTGTTTTTGTTTTTTTTTGTTTTTTTTCCTGTATTGGTTCACAGCACGCTGAAATGCTGTAACAGCCACTTGAGCAGAATCTGTCACATCTAATTTAAGGGTTTTCGTTTTATTCGGTTGAATACAGGATTAAACATTCCCAGTAGTGTTTAATGCGGGAATGTTTGAATTAATCAGCAAATGTGATAGCATTTATTAAGAGCTGGTGAGTCTAAATGCATTTATTAGAGCTTTACAAATATTTATTTTTCTATCTCTATGAGCTGAAGTGAAATTTAGCCTCGGACTCATCTGCTTTGGGCCTTACACTCACAAACCACCTCGTGTTGCTCTGCCTGAAGCTGTGTTGTTGCTGTGAAAAACTGCTTGTATGTTGGGTTTCTTTCCTGTATTCATATCAGTGGGAGTGGAGAGAACAGTGCTTTGAAGTGAAGAAATTTTTCCACTCAATAATTTAAGCTGCAGAAAATAGCTGATGCCAAATTTAGAAGGGACTATATTTTGTGCTCTAAAGTTGAAGGTTGCGTCCATAAAGCGCACACCAAATGTCTGAGGTTGCTTGAGCCCTTACAAAGCACATATCTACCATTTAGAGTTTTCAATAAAAATCAAATGTACTAAAAAAAAATAGACTTATAGTAAAAGTTTGGTGATGACTGCTGTCCTTGTGTTTTAGATCTTGTCAGGGGAAGAACTACAGTGAGCTAGAAAATAGTGGTGCAGAAACAGCTGAGGTCTCAAACCGGTGTCCCTGATAGATAAGATCCATCGGTTCTTCTGGCTCCCTGTTCTGGCTGTTGTCCATGCAAGGCCAGCCCAATGTGTACATGTATGCACTTAAGCACCCAATGAAAAAATAACATTTGAATTATGTGAAAGATTTGAGGTAAAATTCATAGCCAAACATTATATCAGTCAGTTTACAGCAGTGTTGGTCAAGTTACTTGAAAAAAGTAATCAGTAACTAATTACTGATTACTTGACCAAAAAAGTAATCCAGTTACTTTACTGATTACTTATTTTCAAAAGTAATTAATTACTTAGTTACTTTAAAAACACGATTTACAACCTGAATAGGTGATAAAGCGATAGATCTTTCAGCCCAATTCTACTTTTTCTGCATAATCCATCATACAAAATGTAATCAAATGGAAAAGTCTCCTTTTAAAACTTGTTTTATTAGTTTTAATCTTTTAACTTTATGCATCAAGCAAAAATTTAATTATATGCAACATTCTCTGACTGGAAGAAATTTGTTTAATATTTAAACCTATTTTCTGCACATTCCAGCACATAAAATAATTTTTTTGTGTGTGTTTACACTCACTCTTTCAAATAGATGCAAGTAAAACACAGCAGAAAATAAATAAAGTCAAAGACTAGCGGTCCTTTTGCTCTATTTTCACCTGTAAAGCAGGAGTAGGGTAAGCGGAGGTTTACCCTGGTGCAGGTGTGCCGCCCGCAGCGGTCAGTGGAAGAATCCGCGAGTTTCTCTGTGAATTTCCCATTACGTCGTTGCGCACTCGGTGCTTGCTTGGAAGTTTAGGGTGTTTTTTCGCTGTAAAAAGAGGTTTTCTTCCCACGCACAACGGATGCTAATGTTTTTGTCACTTTTTATGGAATCAAACTCAAAGTAAGGTCAGTACTTCCACGCTTTAAACGCTGCACGGTCATACTCTCTCCCGCACTCGATATATGATCCATTGTTGATCTGCACACAGCTGTTGTCACAAATGTCGCACTCGCTTACGTCACTGTCATGAGACATTCTCGCAAAAAAAATCACGGTTTTAGTAACGCAGTAACGCAGCGTTCCTACGGGAAAGTAACGGTAATCTAATTACCGTTTTTGCAATAGTAATCCCTTTCTTTACTCGTTACTTAAAAAAAGTAATCGGATTACGCCCATCTCTGGTTTACAGTAGTTACCGAACGGCTGCCAAAGACCTACTAGTACAAGAAAGAGAACCATATAACGTGGGGGAAAACATGTAGGCTTCTTCAGAGGACAGTGAGACAGTAAATGGAGTCGATACGTAGATTTTGAACTGACTGATTTTTTTTTTTTAAAAACCCAAAAACAGACACAGTAGCTGTGTTTTCACTGTTTGAAGTAAGTACGACAGAAAATTGTTTCCAGTGAGCTGCAGTGCAAAATCTGTAAGGCTGTGAGCTAAGGTTGAACAATTATCACATGATATTCTGGATAAATGTTAAAAGAATAGCAAAAAAATAACCAAAATTATTTCATAGTTCTCCACCTAAGTGGGGGAAAATACTTTTTAAAAGTTGTATTAGCTAAAATTACTGAAGCATAATGTCTAAATTGATAAAAAATATTTGCAAATATGCAAAACCCTTACATAATAATCCATTCATCATTGTTTAATTAGTCTGTTTTTGTGCATTTGTGTCCATTTTTGTCAACCATATCAGAATAGTTTTGTAGTTTCATTTTAACTGCATGCTTTTTGTGGTAGCGTTTGAAGTAATAAGTGAACCTCCCATTCATAGTTGATCCGGAGGGCACTGCCTGCATGGCTGAGGAGGACCTCGGCCTGCAGCTGGAAGACTGGGAGGGCAGTGAAGAGAAGCAGGACGCACCGGCCATTTCTGCCATGGAAGACACTCTGCTCTTTGAGAGTAAGAATTTGATATGTGGCACAATGAAGCAGTCAAGATATTATGTCTGTGGCACTTCAGCAAGGATGTATTTGGTCTAAATAATTCTGAACTTGAGATTCTGTCTTGTGCAGTTTGGCATGTGGCAAAAATGTGTAGTGTAAGTGTCACAGACAAGTGAGATTTAACAGCAGTGGAATACTTTACTACATTTTACTGGCTTTCAGGTTCCCATGGTCTACTTTGGGGTGTCCTATCGTTTTTTCTTGTTTGTTTGTTTTGGGGTTTACATGCTCTTTCTTTCCTGTTGAGCTAATGTTTCGTAATCCTATTCATTCCTTTCTCCGCACCATGCAGAGGTCATCGTGGACAGTAACGGCTCAGATGAGGCAGCCGGACAGCAGCAGGCTTCTCCTTCTGCATCGGCAGCGGCAAAAATGAGCGCTTCTTTTGGAGATGGAGGAGAAAAGGAGGAGGAGGACTGGCAGCTGAAGGAGGATCTGATGGGAGCCTTTGAGGGTGCACTGGATGTCGGTGGGAAGCGAGGTGACCTGCGAGGTATCCGGGTGCTAAAGAACGACCGCGTCATGGGTGCTCGTCCTGGTAGTGGGCCCTGTTTTGGAAATTGTGAGGATGACGAGGGAGCAGAGTGGGTAAGTGTGGAAGTTCACTGGTTTTTAAATGGCAGAACTGAGTTTGAGTAATCCTTGTACCTTAATTGAGTATTACTACTACTTATTGGTCTTCAGATCACTTTCCAAGTAAAGCGGGTCAGAAAGGCTAAAGTGGATGGGTCAGAAAGTGTTTCCACCTCTGATGACAGCCATAATGGGGACTCACTGCCTGGGGGTCACTCTGTTTTGGAGATCAGCGGTCCAACTATCCCATCGCCCGGTCCTTCAGGTAACACATAAACCTTTAGTATTAACTGACAACATCACGCACAGAGAAGTGTCACTGTATTTTTCTTTTTCTTTATTCTTTGGACAGGCCGTTGGAGAGACTACACAAGTCTTGGCTGGCCAGGGCCAGAGGAGTGCCAGCGGATACGGAGGGTGGACCTCACCACTGTAGCTAGCACTTGGTTGGCTGTTTCTGCCAAGAACATTGAGTAAGGCTCTCACTGTCCTGAATATGTTTTTATCCTGTATTTATGAAGTTCTAAACAGATTCAAAGAGGATTTGTTTTATTGCCATATCGCTGTGAAAGCAGGTGGCAATTTCATTTTTAACAGAACTTAGAAATGCATTTATAAGAAATAGACAGCTGGATAATTTATTTTTATTTTCTCTCCACTCCCTCCCGTCAGCATCACAGAGCACATAGACTTTGCCACTCCACTCCAGGAGCCAGCTGTTGAACCTTTATGCAACGCCAACCTAGCTGCTAGTATGCACACCCTCGACCACCTGGCAGGGGTAGCCAATCGTGCCGCCATCCATTACACTGGGGAGAGCCAACTGCGTGAGGTATGCTGAGGCAGAAGCCGGAGATAACAAGAGCCAACATATAAAATAAATGCAAACAGCACAAGACTGGAAAAAAGTTCCATGCTAAGGTTTCCTTTACAGAAGGATTTTTCTAAGAGCAAATAAGATGAACTTAATCACATCAAAATTAATGTCACTACATTGTAGTCTTCTCATCCAAATTGTTGACAAGCTTGTATATCACTCTTTTTAAACTTAAAAGTTTCAAATTACCCTTAAGTGGGGGAAAACACACAACATTTAATAACAATCTCAGAACCTTCTTAAGAAATAAAAACACAATTTTGTTGTGTTTAACTTGATTGACAGGATTTTTTTAAACCCATCTTTTTTACAGTAGCTCATAGTGTGATTTATGTCTCTTCTTTTCCAAACCCAAAGGTCCTGCAGAACCTCGGCAAAGATAAGTTTTCCCCACAGTCCTTTGAGCAGGTGGGCACCCGCATCGCTAAAGTCCTGGAGAAGGTAAGGACTCTCTGATGGTCCAAGGCAATTTAAAAAGAAGTTTTTGCTTTAGAATAATAGATTTTTCTACCTACTATGACTTGAATGTACAGCAAGTCATGTTCATATATCAGGAGAATACTGTTTTACTGTGATTACCATTAGACTAGTATTTTAATAAAGGAAAGATGTCTAAAAATATATTCAGCTGTATAAACATCTGATCACTGGTCGTCTCCTTGGCGCTACAGCATGTTATTCAGAATATCCTTCGCTTTAAGTCAAAACTGAATCTAGCAAATATAAACACCCCACTGTGAAAGTCAGTACTGTGGTTTATTCACTTCTGGTGGTTTGTTTGTCCAGTCGGGCTTTATGATTAAACTCTCCAAAGTTTTTCTGTGAATATTATTGTACTTCTTTTGATAGCTGTACCATGCAACCAGTGCGACTAACACGGTTCATTGAGTTTTTCTCTTCTCTAATCCCTAAAACGGCAGAATCAGACTTCCTGGGTTTTATCCAGCATGGCTGCACTATACTGGAGAGTGAAAGGTCAAGGCAAGAGAGCCATTGACTGTCTACGACAAGCACTCAACTACGCTCCCCATCATATGAAGGCAAGTTAGGCAAAAGTTGTTCCCAACAGTGGTTTTCTTGTGAAAATGAAAAATAAATCTCTTTATATGTTTTTGTTTGTTTTTTCTCCCTCTCGTGACTTTTAAACCAGGATGTGCCACTTATCAGCCTGGCCAACATCTTCCAGAACGCCCGGCTATGGGAGGATGCGCTTACAGTGGCTCGCATGGCAGTAGAAATTGCTCCGCACTTCGTCGTGAACCACTTTACCCTTGCCAATGTCTATATAGCAATGGTAACAGCCACAGTCACACTTTTTTTTTCTAATAATCCATCAATATTTACTGATAGCTGCTCACCAGCATCATAGGTTGAAGCAGTGCTACAACACAATGTCAGGACATTTATCAAGCAGTGAACCACATCAAGTGTCTTTGCTTTCCTCATCACCAGGAGGAGTTTGAGAAAGCCATGCGCTGGTACGAGTCTACTTTGAAGCTGCAGCCAGAGTTCGCTCCTGCCAAAGATCGACTGAGAACCATTCAGTGTTACCTGCTCACCAAGAGGGAACGTCGTCAGCCCTAAACCACTCAGCCAGTTTAATCCCAGTAGTACCCACTGGCCATGCACACATCAGATAAACACTCACACACATACATGCAGACAGAATACACATCAGAAGATTGCAACAAACTTGCACAAAGTAAAAGTGTAAGAAAAATGAACTAAGTCAAACATGAGGTGTCGAGCTTTATATTCGGCTGAATCTTGAGTCCTTGTTTGTTTTTGTTTTTTGGGGTTTTTTTGTGGGGGTGGGGATTGTTTTTATTTTTATTTAATTTTTTTTTTAAAAAAAGGTCTAACCAATACCAAGAATTAAGTTTGAACTGTCATACAGTAAAACTGTAGATAATCTTAGCCCACTACTTGCAGGATTTTTGTTATGTCTCAAAATCAAAAGACTCAGACTCATTTTTGCAAATCAATTTTTGCATGATTTGCAATAAAAGTTGGACAAAACTAATGACCACAGAACCCACCTAATTCTCTTACATTATTTTATTTAAATTGAAGAAAAGCTTAAACTGTCTTTCTTGAAGACATTTTACTGCTGTTTAATATGAGGAAGTGGGATCTATAACAAAAACAAAAAAAAGTATATTGCTCTATTACGCTGAAGGATAATGAAATACTACTGCCTGAAAATGGTACATTTTAATCTAAAGTAATTGGGGATGATACAGTATTTGCTTTTGCTGACACGGTATGGAATGTGCTTTTCAACTCGAGTTTAAATGAGGTTGACTCGATTAATATATTCCCTCACTATTTCTGCTTCTTAAAATGGATGGGGACATTCAGTTCTTTTGCACTTTTTTTTTTCTTATAGCATTCCTATTTATATGGGACCTAAACGATTAGATTTTTGCGCCAAGCTACAAAAGACAGAAAATAAACTATGCTATTACATTTGCTTCTTAACTTATGGAAATCATCTGGCAGAAAAATGATATCTCATTGCCCATCTATAAAAAGAAAAAATAATGATTAAAAAAAAAACTGGAATCTGTATTAAATGTACAGTATTAAAGGCAGTGTGTGGATTTCACTTTGTTTCTCTGTGTCATTTCTTTGTTTCACTGGAAAATAAAAGCATAGGGGAGATTTCATGATTGAAAACTATGATAATAAAGACAAGCTCAGCATTCTTTTTTTTCCACTCATGTAATCTTAAAAAATTGCCAAGTGGTGGCGCTGTTTGAATTTTTTTTAACCAACTTTATTTCCCAACATTGTCTCTCTCTTTGCGAATCCCATTAGGACAAAGTTAAAAGTGTATCTTGCAGTCAAAAAGAAGTTGTATTAGCAGTCATTTATTCTATATTGCCAGATCTGCTACTCAAATACCCAAACCTGTTCCTTGGTTATCGTACCAATACATGAAAAATGATAAGTTAAAGTTAAATGCCTCTTGTATTCCAAAGGCTGTTATCAGCAGAGACTGACAAATACTTCCCACCCACCCTCAGCTTTTTCAGATAATGTGGTTTTTATGCAGCATTCTCCTGTTTTACTACTACTATGAAGAATAAACCTCTTTCAAAGGATGTTGTTTTGGCATTGTGTGAGTTGAAGATAATAACAGATTTTCACACGTTAGGACAGCAGAGCTGTACAATGAGTGTGTTATAGCAAAACTAAGATTGCCACAACATCACATCAATATTACCATAAGTTATTTTTTTAAATAATATATCTGTGTTTTAATTATTTTGTGTGTGTGTATAACAAGTGCAAAAACAAAACTGAGTTTGCTCCCACTGAAAAACACCAGTTGTTTATGTGATGTGATTGTGAATATGGGCTTTAACAGTACTTAAATGACTAAAGCTGCCAGCAGTGATAAGGACGCCAAGCAGGTCAGCAGAGCACAGCTGTCACATTAGAAGCGTGGTTGTATGTACTGTATGCACTGACAGGAAAACCCTGCTTCTGCTTACAGCACCCCTGTGGTCAAGCAACAGATTTTCAGCCTGACCCAGTGGAGTCCATACGCCACATTTGGTGCAAATACAATCAAGGATTGCTGGTGTACGGTGCTTAGCAAATTCATTAGACCACATGTCATGAAAACAGAAATAGTCTGGACAGAAATCTGTCCATAAATAAATTCATCTAGACTTTTCTGAGAAGTCAGTAATGAATCAAGCATAGGATATATAAACTGATTTTTCTGCAGAGCAAATAACTTTTCTGTCACCTTAATCAAAATAAAGTGTTTGAATATTATTTTCTGCTTTTTTGTAAAACAATACATTTGAACATTTATGGCTAACAACAATAATATTATTTTAGCATTAAAAATATAAAGACCTTGCACATACTGACAGATTAACCATTACAGAAACCTAAAAAAATGATAATTCTGGTAATTACCAATACTGTTAATTTAGGTCAGCTGTGGCAGAAACCTTATAATGCTCTAATACATTTGTTAGGCATCGTAGCTATGATCTCACTTCCTGTTTGATGGCTTTGCTCCGATTGGCTAATGATCCATCTGATAACATGAGACTAGGTCTGACAATCATCTGTCCCAATTCTAATTGAGATTGAGAGGGGAAAAGGTGACCTGTGAAAATGCTTAAACTTTTTAGAGCAGCAGCAGACATCACAGTTCACTTTGAATGTGTCTTAATCCAAGAAGCCAAATGTCATGTATGTGGTTCAAAAGTTTTTTGTGCAAAAATGCAGCTCTAGCTTGACCCATGGTGGCGCTAGAACGCTCTGGGCACAGACGTGACACTGGATGCAGTTTTCTTCTTCTCCAGTGAAAGAAGAAACAGATGATGCACTGTGAGAAACGCTAGAAAATAATTGGATTTCTAAAGCTTTACACGTGTGAAACAATTCATATAGGCCTCATGAATTGAAACCTGGCTGTGTTAAGCATTGTTTACTTGTACGCAATGTTGCCAGTGCAGCATGGAGTGCCTTAGAACAAATATGGAACAGTGTGTTCATTCACATAAACAACAGTATCTTTTTCTGCCGCCTTGTTCTTTTTTTTTCCATTTCATTTCCAGGATCTAAAAATGGCACACACACACACACAATGCAGCCTGCTATTTTTAGAACCCTGGAAAGGAACAAGATGGTTGCAGAGGAGCTGAAGTGTATGCACAGACTCCTATAAATACAAGCACAACACATGGGAGGGGAAATTTGCAGCTGCACATTTGCTGCCCTTTGGATTCAGCACCACTGAGGACAAATGAGCTGCTGCATTGCTAATGGATGTTGTTTATTGTTAGCCCCCTCACCCACCCCCCAGCCTGTGCAGACGAACTCATTCTCCTCTGTGTTTTGGAATGTTTCTCAATGAATAATTGACTGGAGTGGTATTTTTGACCATCCCTGTCTTGGGTGCTGTATATAAATAGTTCATGTGCAGCAAAGCGTGCGTGTATTTATCAGGGGCGTCAGGCCTGGGAGTAGGAGCCCTGTTATGTAATAGGCATGTGAGTTGGCACACCACAGAGACGCTGCATTGAATGGGTGTGTGTGATGCTCTGTTCCCATTGAGTGTTTTCAGAGTGATAGTATACTCACTGGGAGTCCTTTGTCAAGTTTGCTGCAGCTGAGGCAGCTAATTTTGTTACTGCGATTGGTAAACATGAACTTGCATGCACCATGGCGTTTAAATAATGAACTTTGTTTGATGCATACGTTTATGCATTATAAATCAGCTGTAGCTCACTTATCCATGTTAGGTATTGATTTGGCCTTTTCACAGTATCGACACTGACCTTGTAAGTGTAACAACATGCAGTTGCTGTTGTTTTTTTAATAGTGGGGATGGAGATATATATTTTGTGCAACACTGTGTTGCATTTCTACTGATGCAAATTTGAAAATTAACATTCAGAATAATTTTTGCAACTCTCTGTTTATATTCTGCCAAACTTGTCTGCTCTATAGATGTAAAAAGGCACTTGAGGTTGAGAAACAGTGGAACAAATGGCCAATGTTCTAAGATTTTAATTTGTTCTCATGCAAAACTTTTTGATGCCACGCTGAAATTTGTTATCACAGCTGATGGTATGTAGTTATATTTAGCTCGCCACTGCTGAATATAGTAACAGTGAATGGATGTTGCTGTAAGATATTACATAATAATAGTGAGTTTCCTACATGGACATGAAAGGAGATGACTGTTTTAAAGGCACAGAGATGACGAGAGGATGGAGATTTCAACACGCGAGGAAGAATGCTGTTTTATTTGAACGTCTTCTCTGTAGCTGTTGTCCAGTGTGTGAACTGATTTCCAACAGAGTCTGTAGATACGGTCATTTTTATTTCATATATTGATTCAACATTTAAATTGTTTTAAAAAAAAATAGAATAGAACCACACAACTGGATTATAAAAATACCAATAAATACGTACATTACATTCACATAAAAGTGAATGGGCAATGTTTGCTTTGGTACACTATGCACATAGAGTCCACACATCATAGTACAAACCATTGACCTTTTATTTCACAAAAAACTCCAAACATCAGTTGTGAGTCTGCTTACAGACAGAGGAATGGTTTATTTGAAGAGTTTCAGCCAGGATTTAGAGTGCATCATGACACTTCTTATGGCCTCTTGATGATGGACTCATCTTTGTGCTTCTCCTTCTAGACCTCAGTGCAGGATTTAATACAGGGAATAGCAGAATTTTTCTCCAGAGACTGCAAAGACTATTAAAATGTATTAAAATGTCCTTCATTGGTTTGAGTTGTATTTATCTTATATATTTCAATTTGTCCTTGAAAATGAGGAATGTCTCTAACACAATTGGAGATAAAGTATCTGAATTTCAGGAGCGGGACCCCGCCTCCAAACACGTTACTTCCGGTTCTTATCTATATATGTTCCCTCAGTTCTACAAGCTGTTCATTCTCGTTTACGTCCCCCACCCTCCTTCCCCTTTTCAATTCTTTCACTTCTTCACTTCTATTTAGTACATGGGGATCTGCCAGGCCCGGGAGCTTCTTTCAGTCCCCTTCGAGGCCTTCCCCAAACCGCAGCTCAATTCATTTCTAAGCCGTTCACCTGTATCTACTAAAACGCTGTCAACTGCTTCCCTCAGTCGATATGCATACATTTCCATTATCCCTTTTATTGGAATGGCCATTATTCCAGGGTGTACCATGCCCTTTGCCCAATGATACCTGGTTCCAGCCCTCGCCATGAACCTGATGTGAATAAGTGGTTAATAAAATGCATGGATGGATGCATACATTTCCTTTGCTATGCAGATGATAAACAGCTATATTTATCCATGAACCAGATGACCCTGGACAGGTCGCCAGTCTCTCGCAGGGTTAACACATAGACAGAGACAACCAATCGCACTCACATCCACAGGCAATTTAGTGTTTCCAGTTAACCTATCCCCACCAACTGTACGTCTTTGGACTGTGGGAAGAAGCCAGAGTACCCAGGGAGAATCCACACAAACACGGGGAGAACATGCAAACTCCACACAGAAAGACCCCGGCCTGTTGCTGTGAGGCAACAGTGCTAACCAGCATGCCACCATGCTGCCCTACTTAAAGGCTAGACTATTGTAATTTGCTATTGTCAGATAATTCCCTGAAAAGCATTCATCTAAAATGCAGCAGCAAGAGTCCTGACAAAGACCAGAAAAAGAGCTCATATTTCCTGTATTAGCTTCTCTTCACGAGCTCCCTGTAAAATCCTAATTGATTGTAAAATCCTTCTTCCCACATACAATTCCTGAAATATCAGGCCACATCATATATAAAAACTTCATAGAATCATATTATCCCAGTAGAGCACTTTGTTCTCAGACTGCAAGCTTACTCGAGGTTTTCAGAGTTTTTGAAAGTAGAACAGGGGGACAACCATCCATCCATCTATCAGGCCCCTCTCTTGTGCAACCAACTCTCAGTTTGGTTTCAAGATGAGAAAAACTCCTCTATTTTTAAGATTGAGCTTAAAATTTTCCTTCTTAATAAAGGTTATAATTTGGGCCAGATCAGGTAATCCTGTGTGCACCCTCAATTGATCGCAGCAGATGGCTGCCCCTCCATGAACCTGGTTCTGCTGGAGATTTCTTCTTGTTAAAAGGGAGTTTTTTCCCCATTGTTGCCAGAGCACTTTGGGAAGGGTTGTCATATGATAGTTGGGGCTTTCCTTGCTTTCTTTATATAGGTGTATGGTCTTTACTTTACAAAATAAAGCACCTTGAGGCAACTGTTCTAGTGCCATACAAATAAATCTGAATTGAATTAAATTGCATCATAGGGCACTTTCCATGATGAATTGAGCAGATCTTCTCCATTTGTTTACATAATATAACCAAAAGTATTTACTCATCTGCCCTCACATGAATATGAACTTCAGTGACATCCCATTCTTAGTCTATAAGGTTTAATATGAGCAGGCAGGCGATGAGGGAAAGTAACAAAAAGTGTCCGGGTCGGAAAAAGGAGACAAGGAAGCAAAAGGGTTAAATTAAGGAGTTTTATTAAAGTTTTTATTAATAACTCAACTAAAAGAGACGGACAAGCCGCTATCACCATTTAAAGAAACAAACAAAAACTCAGGCATCGGTCAGTAAACTGAAAAGTAAGTAAAAAAAAGTTTAGTCACCAATCACTCCTCTCCACAGAGTGGGAGTAAACAATCACCGAACACAGCTCACTAGCTGCACCCACCAACATGGCTTGCTGATGGGAGTCAGCTGTACAAAAGAAAAAGGTGGCACCTAGGGCAGGAGAGATGGTAGGACACGCCCACATAGGCAACTTCAGAAGAAGGCCCTGCTAGGTCCGTAACACCATTACTTCAGAAATGTATTTGTGAAGTCACACACAGATGTTGGATGGAGAAGGCATGGCTCAGAGTCTCTGCTAGTCTCTGATCGGGTTGAAGTCAGGCCAGTGAAGTTCTTCGGCATGAAACTCGCTCATCCATGTCTTTATGGACCTTGTTTTGCGCAGTCTTGTTGGAACTGGAAGGGGCCATCCCAAAATTGTTACCACAAATTTTGGAGCATAAAATTGACAAAATGTCCTGGCATGTTGAAGCATTACAAATACCAAGACATCCTTCATGGGCGCTGGTTTAGCTCAGTGCGTTGAGTGGGCGACCACATGCCATACGGCAGGTAGGCCCATAAATATCCAAGCAGCCCGCCCGGGTTTGAGTCGCACCCGCGGCCCTTTGCCTCATGTTTTCCCTCCCTCTCTGTCCCCACTTTGCTGTCCTCTCTGCACTGTGACTATCGAATAAAGATGAAAAAGGATAATGTTTTTAATAAAAAAATGATAAAATGTTTTTAAAAAAGACATTATTTGACTGGACCTAAGAGGCCGAGCCCAACTCCTAAAAAAACTACCTGACATCACTAGAGACTGTAAGCTGAACCTCCCACCCCTGTTTGTTTTGATACCATGGACAGCTCCTGAGAAACCTTGTCACGGTCTTTCCTTGGCATGCTGTTCCCCTACAGATCTATTCGTCGAGGTAGTCAAAAAAGGAGCAGAAAACAAGTGTTTTATTTAAATCACAATTAACGCAAAATAATTTACACTGAGCTATTTTCTGTCTTCTCTCTCAGAAGAGATTTCTGCAACTGTTTTTCAGATTATACTTTAGGTTTTGGATTTAACATCCTGAACTTTTTGTCTGTTCTGTTACACTATGGCAGCCTCGCTTCTGTCAGTCTGCCCCAGGGCAGCTGTGGCTACAACTGTAGCTGCCTCCACCAGTGTGTGAATGCGAGAGTGAATGAATAGTGGCATTGTAAAGCGCTTTGGGTGCCTTGAAAAGCGCTATATAAATCCAATCCATTATTATTATTATTACTAATAGCTTAGTCCCATTGCCACTGTGCCCGAGCTAGCTCTGTGTATTTTGTGATGTGAGAACTGAATATTACTGAATTGGGACTGTGTTAAGCAACTTTATTGTGTTACATTTTTTTTTAACAAAACTATATCTAGGTTGGGCAACTATCTGGAAAAGTATGAGACTGAATTTCATCTTTTCCTAGTTGAAAGGCTTTTTTTCTCATCTTGATATTCCAATAAATGCCACCCATCAGTCCACCAATATACTGCAATGCTGCTGTATGGCCCAACTTGTGATATTGCAATTAACATTTTAGATGATGCCAGCCTTAAGTGTTGTCAAAGTCTTCTCATGTATGCTAGACACTAGCCTGCATCAGAAGCTTAGATTCATATTTGGACACTAACACGAGATTTTTTTTTTTTTTTTTACCTGTTTACTGAAACATATTCCAATTATAGTTATATAGTGAACATGGACATAATGTGTAAGATCAGCTATCATTTGAAGGTATCCACATTCAAATTTGATGAAGTATTTAGGAGTTCCTGCTTTTTAACGTGTGCCACCCTCTTTTTAAAGGGACCCAAAGTAATTGGACAGTTGACTCAAAGGCTATTTTATGGGCAGGTGTGAGCAATTCCTTCGTTATGTCATTATCAGTTAAGCAGTTAAAGGCGTGGAGTTTATCTGAGGTGTGGTGAACTCAGCAATGCAAAAAGACCTGAATGTCCATGGAAGACAACAGTGGTGGATAATTGTAGAATCATTTCCATGGTGAAGAGAACCCCCTTCACAACAGCCAACCAAGTGAACAACACTCTCACGGAGGTAGGCCCATAAATATCCAAGTGTACCATAAAGAGAAGACTGGCTGAGTTCAATGCAAGGTACAAACCACTCATAAGCCTCAAGAATAGAAAGTCTAGTCTAGACTTTACTAAAAAAAAAAAGATGTGACACAGGACGGAAGCAGCCGAATGAATTCTGAGGTGTTCAGAGACATACTGTCTGCGCAAATCCAGCTAAATGCAGTCAAATTGATTGGGTGGTGTTTCATAATACAGCTGGACAATGATCCAGAACATACAGCCAAAGTAACCCAGGAGTTTATTAAAGCAAAGAAGTGGAATATTCTTTACTGGCCACCTGGTCTTAGCGGCTGAGTTTGCATTTTACTTGGTGAAGACTAAACTTCGGACAGAAAGGCCCACAAACAAACAGCAACTGAAAGTCGCTGCAGTAAAGGTCTGGCAGAGCATTGAAAAGAAGGAAACCCAGTATCTGGTGATGTCCATGACTTAAGGTCTTCAGGCTGTCATTGGCAGCAAAGGGTTTTCAAGTATTAGAAATTAACATTTTCACTTATTTAATTTGTCCAATTACTTTTGAGCCTCTGAAATGAAGATGGTGTTTAAAAAATGCTTCAGTTCCTCACATTTTTATACAATCTTTTTGTTCAAGCCACTGAATTAAAACTGAAAGTCTGTATGTCAACTGCATCTGAGTTGTTGCATTTAAAATTCAATGTGGTAATGTACAGAACCAAAATTAGAAAAAAAAGTTGTCTCTGTCCAAATATTTATGGACATAACTGTAGATGCCTTAGTTATGCAACAAAGAAAAGCATTTTTGTTCTGATGCATCAAGTTTGCATATAATAAAATCCTACAGGTTGCAGCTTTAATGAATAACAAGGTGCTTCATTCATAAAGGGATAAATTGATAATCCAAAAAAACCCTTATAATTTGCTCAGGAGTGCCCCCCCCCCCAAACTAGAGAAACCAGATCTCGCCCGCTTTTCTTTCCCGTGTTTACATTTTGCCTCTCATACAGTATAGTAAGCTACCTTGAGCAGAGAAACCCGCAGCGCCAGGCATGTTGAGTATGGGAGTTAAAAATAGCATCATCGGTCGGCCAAGCGCCGCTCCGTTACTACGCGTTTCAGCATTCTGCCCTGTGCAGTGGGAATCTGCAGGACTCAGACCGCGGCAGCAGGCTTGCACCGTGTGTGTGTGTGTAGTCCAGCTCCGCATGATCACACCGAGGGCCACTTGTAGTTGTGCTGAAAGGGTAAAACCAACCCACAGTCGTTTTAAGGACCTTTACCACCTTCACGGGCCTTGTGCTGTAAAATAAGAGCCGACAAGACACATCTGACGGCTGGTGTTGTCTCAAGTTGACCAACCGAGCTCATGTTTTAGGCAACTCACCGTTTTTATTGTCGTGCAGCAGGCTTTTACTCCCAGTGACACTACACAGAGCTCTGACATTACATTAGACCGTGGCCTTTCCGTATCACCCGCTGGTATTTTACATTTGCAGAGCTTCGCTGGTCTTTAGGCTCAACGTAGGCAATGGAGGCTCCTGCTTCCACCTTCAAAGTGGGAGATTCTCCACCTGACGTCAATGCCGAGTGACTGACGCAGCCCACAGGAGAAGGAAGTCTGCTTTATAACTAAATTTGTTATTGGCGTTAAACATAAAGCGGGCTGCATAAAAAATGACCTCTTGTGCTAAAGCTAAAGCCTGGTTAGCGCGTTTTTAACCACATTATTTTATAGTCACATTTGATAGGCTGTGGGGCGTCCGCGCGTGTGTGTTGTGGATGGCGGGGCGCGAGGGGGGTTACAGGAACCGTGCTTCCAGCGGCAACACCATGAATTAATAAAAAATAAATAAATAAAATCAAAAGCCTATTTCTGCCTTCTTTCGCCATTCGGTTTAAATCAAATCGCATCTTCCCCCCCATGTCTTCTTTTTCTTTTCTTTCCTTTTTTCTCCACAGTGTATATTAGGGAAGACATGCGGGCGTGCTCGCGCGCGTGGCAGTGCAACAAGGAGGGAGAAGCGGGAGCTCGCGCCAGTTCTCAAACAGCCCGCACGCGCTCGAAATTCCTCCAAGGAACCTCTGCGAGCTTTTCTTTTTTCATCACGCGCGAGCTAAAAATAGAAACGGGGTTGGATCGTGATCCAGAAATAGATAGGGGGCATCACTCCTATAAAAGGCACACCATTCAAGAGTACAGTGAAGAAGCGGAAAGCCGGAGCACATTTTATGGTTAATAAAAAGAAGAAGAAGAAGAAAAGAGGCGTTTTATTTGGGGGGCCTCTTTTTACGCCACTTTTCGTATTTTTAAAGGAGGCTCCGCTGCTACAATGGTGAGTTGTAGGCTATATACCTTTCTGTACCTGCCTGATCTTTTTTTTTCTCTGTTTTAAATGCTTTGCTAAAAAAGAAAGCCGTTTGCTACAATGTTTCTATTCACAGTGCTGTAAAAGACGAGGGAACCACAAATGTTTGAAAAAACAAACAAACAAAAAACGCCGTGTCACGAGTGTTTTGTGTGGATTTCTGCTATTTTTGCCGCATGCTTGAAGGGATATCAAAGCAGTCCGCGTTTGCAGCTACGCGGGGATCACCCTCAGCTATGCTTAAAAAGGGGGGTGGATGTGTCTTTTTGTCGGTCTGCTCGAAATAATGTTGCCATTGTTGCTCTTATTAGCGGCACTTCGTGACGTTAATCTCAAGCCTTTCGCGGTAGACGAAGGCTGTTAGAGCGAGTGGGGAGCTGTCCCCGTGTTGGTGGTGCTGAAGTGTTTTAAGACTGGCTTTTGCTTCTTTTTACACTCTAGTTGTAGCTTGGTGCACTACGTTTTTCACAGTGGGCTTTTAGGGTGATTACTTCTCTCTGCTTGCTTTTTCCTCTTTTTTGTCTTTAATTGGTAGTGGAAAGCTCTATTATCTTTTCGCTATTCTTTCTCCAACCCCCCATTCCCATTGCTTACGCTGCAGGGTGAGCAGCTCAAGCAGCAATCCGCCTCAGATACTCAAATATAGCGCAACCTTTACAATTTGATCCTTCTTTGCAGATTCCCCCCCTCTTCCGTGCACGATGAGTCTCGAGTCGTGACTGCTGAAAGTGAGTAAGGCGCGTGCTGCGTCAGTGGCGTCTGGCTTCGGTGCGCTCGAGACAGATGGGGGGAATCGTGACCGGCTGGGAGAGGCGTCCACGAATGAACGGCTGGACGGCCCAATGAAAACGAAGCGAGGGTAGGGCCCCTTGGTTCGGCAGCTGGAGGTCTGGAGCCAAATTAAGCGTTTGCAAATAAAGAAAACTTTATTATTAATGGGACTGAATAGGAGGGGGTATGATAGTTGTTTTTTTTTTTTGTTTTTTTTGCAGCATCACTGAAAGGGATCCACAAGTGGTGCAATCACATCACGACGTTTTCTCGCGCGCTTTCAGCTGATGTGATGGATTTAAAATATATATATATATATTTATTATTTTTTGGACTGAGTGTCACACTAATGTCCGTAGTGAACGTTGTTTGGGAGGGGGTGTTTCGGAGGCGGTGGGGTGGGGGGTGGTCATGAAAAACTGTCAGGTGCTTCGGCCTCCTGCTTAGGTGCTCCTTTCCTTTACGTCGCTATTGGTCGATGGCGACTCGTCCCGTCCAATCAGCTCGCTGCCATCCTCTGCTGCGTGTTAAAGTCTATAACGGCAATGAGATGCCGCCTCTCTTCGTCGCCGCTCTTTTTTAATAACAAGGATTCGCGCTGTTGCGAAGCTATGCCGATCCAGCGGATTCGAGCTCAATTTTGCTAGATACGTCTTCGCTGGGAAGTCATCTAAGCTCGTGATCATGTGCAAAAATCGCCCTAATGAGCAACGTTTCTTTTCTTCTCCATTTTTTCTTTCTTTCTAAAATCTGAAAACACTTTGAGGATGAAGACCCCGAGGAATCGGTGACTGGAGTTTTTTTTTTCTTTTTCTTTCTTTCTTCTTTTTTCTGAAGCTGTTGCAGTTGTCCGTCACGAATCTTTTTGCGGTCTGGGCTTGCTGTGCATACATGAACCTGGGAAGCCCTTACCCCAAAAAGCATTTGTGGAGGATCCAAACATCGTTCGTGTTGTTGAGACTGAGAAGTCACATTGCTGCTGTCAGGCTCTGTGGTGTGTTGGAAGAATGAGATTTGGGATCACAAAGTGTACAAGTGTGACCCATGCTTTCAATACACACACACACACACACACACACACACACACACACACACACACACACACACACACACACACAGAGTGCTCAGTTGTAACAAGGTGTCTTTACACATTTCATTTAGATTTAATTTTTAAACACATGAATCTCTTGCACCTCTTGCTTTGATGCAGCACTGAGTGAACAGAGGGAAGGAAAACAAAACAATCAGGAGTGCTGTCTTGCACCTCAGAACCCCTATCCAAACTCTCACACAGCATAATTATGCACAGTTTTTTTCTATTGTGCTATAAATAAACAATTTATCCTCTACTAATAGTTTTTTTTTTTTTAAATTAATGATTTAGTTATTCTCCATAAACATTACATCTCCATCTGAATGCATTTCTTTCTTTCTTCTTTCTTTCTTCTTATATTTGGAAAAGTTTGGAGCAATTCCAGTGAGCTCAAAATCTCTATCTTGATGTTTTCCAAAGCCATGTCTGACGCTCGTTTAAAAGACAGTTCCAGACAAACAAAAGTGGTCTAATCTAACAACACACAGACACACACATTTTTGTGTCTCCTTTAAACACTCTGGGTTTTGGTTTACGTGTGCAGCTTTGCCAAAACTTACTTGGAGTCCTGTGTTTAAGATAGCAAGATGAGATTTACAGTGTGAGTTACAGAGGCACCCTTTCCTATTAAGAACACATGCATTCTGCGTATTTATAAAATAACTATCTTCTCAAAAAGAACGTGCTGGTGTGAAATACATTCACATGTCATTAGAAATAGAATTGTAAATAAACACAAAGGCTAGAAAAGCAGTTCTAAAGACTACAGACAAAAAATAAGATAAGATCAAGCACATTCAGGATTGGTGCTGCTCTCTGTAGGACCTCAAATGAACCCTCAGTGTCATTAAAACACCTGCACCTTAAGTTTGGATGTTCCACGACATGAATGTACAGGAGGGGAAAAAAGGTCACAGCACACAAAGCAGTAAAACCTCATCCAACCTTATATGAGTTACTAAATTCAATTCAAATTCAAAAATTGCAGCCTGCGCTGTGAGGTATTACTCGGTGGGTTCCATAAAGACATAAAGAGAAACCCCCCACAAATAAGCATCTGGTATATAAACTGAAAACTGGACAGACACATGTCCGGATGAAGGAGGTAAAAATGAGCTCAAAATTCTGTGAGTAATGAATATATGAAAGAAATTTTTCAACATTTCTGCAGCTGGAAAAAGACACGTAAATCTGCCAACTTAAATAAAGTGTCCAGGGCTGTGAGGTGTGCGCAAGCGAAAACCAGAAGATGTCCAGTGTGTGCTTCGTTTCTCATTTTATTTCTTTATTGAATAGTTTGCTTGTTTAAAACATCTTTTCTCTATTCCTAGCTTATGGTTATGTGAAATAAACTGGCTGCTGTAAACTGCATCACAGGGCACTTCCCGTGACACGCTGAGCATTTCTTTTTCCACTCCCCTGTTTTGACTTCTGATGTATTTTCATTGTTACAATTACAGCTTACTGGGCGTGGATATTCATACTAGTATCACCCTGTGTGCTTCTACTCCTTTATATCTGTATATATCTGTACATTTACCCCGTTACTCTTCACAAGCACCTGTACGCCATTGTGTCAATTCTGGCACAAAGAATGAAAGAAAATGTCTTTATTATGGCAATAATGTTGCCTCGGCATACTATTATTATTATTATTATTATTAATTCGCTTTTTGTCATTGTTCTTGGGTTGTTTTTTTTTTGCCTTTTGTACTCGCAGGTTCATCACATCACACATTGGACAATGAGACACAGCAGCAGTGACCAAAGCACAATGAGGTCAGAAGGTGGAAACACGTGAGGGAATCTGTAAAAGGGAAGTAAAGAGTAAAGTCTTTCATTTTATTTATTTTTTATTTTTTATTTTGCAAAATCAGCTGGTAATGTTCTCATGGTGTGAGGATGTAATCCTCACCTTCGACACGTACACAGACACACTCGCTGCGTTTATCTTGCATGCCCTTCTTTTTCATTCATCTTCTTCTTTTGTTCTCCGTCTGTTATTGTGGATCAAAACGCATTACGATCATTCCAAGAAGGAAACTGATTCGGCTTAAGCAAACTTTTCTTTTACTCTTTTTTGTTAAATACTGGACTATTTAACAAAGGCACAAGGGGCACATTTAACGTGTTGACAATCAAATATTCATAATGTGTTTATAAGATGCCAATACACAGTCCTGTGTAGGGTGCCTGTTTTTTCCAACCCACACTGCCGTGCATACACCGTCAGATCTCCACACATATGAGTGTTCAGATTATTGCACAATGTTATGATGATTGTGTGATTATTCCATGATTTTTGGTAAACTTTTTAAACCTGCCTTAATCAGGATCGAATTCTGAGGTCACACACAGGCTGAAAGAAGCAGGAAGTGACCCCCCACGCCCCCCACCACCACGCCCTAAACCCCTCTCCCTTAGCTCCAGCATCTCATGAAGTCATGAGCTCCTGGTTTAGAAGAATATGTCCAACTCTCCCTATCAGCACCTCCTCTCCAGGACATCTCTTAAATCATCATAGCTCCAAAATATACACACACTGGTTAGAAGGCAGTCTTTTGTCATTGTGTGTTGATGGAGGTTTGGGGAAAGGACAGGGACAAGGTAGAAATACTTAAAAGGGTCTTTTCAACAGTGAAGGACACTATACTTAAAAAAAAGCCTTTCACAAACCAAATAAATAATTTAAGGAAAACAGAGGGATTCTGAAATTTTATACTGGAAAATATACAAAAATGTAGATTAATGATGTGGTGTGTGTGTGTTCCTCTCTTTTTCTACAGGGCTGTACTGCATGCGTCATTGCTGACATATGGGACCGCAAATGAGAAGCTGATTTGTAGTTTTAAATGTGTTAAACATGTCTGCGTCAAGCTCCACAGGAGATATCCCATGGAAATAATGTTTGTAAACGTATTAAGTGATGCCAGCTTTTTTGTTTTGCAGTGCTTTTCCTGCTTAGACGTAAAATCACTGTTAATTCATGACAGCGGGCAGAATGAAATTTTCGTTACGAGTTAATGTGCGTCTGTGCTGTAGTGCTGGCTTTTCAGACGTAAGAGTGGATGTCTGCATGCCTGGACTCGAGACACTGCCATTATGTGCAAACGTGCAGTGAAGAAAACGTGCAAAGTTTCCCACAGCATCCTGAGATTTATATGATTACTTTGTTGAGATTTTGCATATACACTGTTATGCAAATGTCACTAAATACTTGAAAGCTACACGCACGTGTTCTGCACCTACGTTTGTGTATCAGGCAGAAAGTCTTCAGATAAGCACAACAAGAATTACATAGAAACTATACAATTTTACAGTTTGCAGAGAAACTCACTTAGCATGGAGTAAGTTAAAATAAAAATAAGAGAAGTGAGCATTTCCAAAAAATAAATATGTCAATAAATAGATACACTCCCTTGTAAAGGGTGCCCTAATAAATGCATTCAAATACGAGTTACCTTGAACATATAACATTTAACTCAGGTGTAGATTTTCTCCATGATAACAGACTTCTGTTTCCCTTAATGTAACAACAGGTAAGATAAGACACACATACCATGTGGACAAACTGTATCCAGTTATTACTGAGGTGTGTGTGTGTGTGTGTGTGTGTGTGTGTGTGTGTGTGTTTTGCTATACAATCCTGTTTTCTTCTTCAAGATTCTTTGCTTTGCTATGCAATTCATTTCTTTTAAAATTAATATTACATTTCAGCTCAGTCTCTTTCTTTCTTGTTTTCTCTTTCAGGTGTTTAAAAAGTCAATGATATGTAAAACTTAAACAGATTTCCCGACTGTGATTTCATTTTCTCCTTTCCCCTTAATATACACTGAATTTCAATTTTGTGGTACATCATTAACTGTGTGTATTATTATCATTATTATTGTCTTTAAATAAAGTTATTTCAAGTCTCTATGCAGTAACATGGATGATTAATAAAATAAAAGCCTTGAGAAATCCTGCATCGCGTGTCTTCATTGAGTTTGCATGTTTGATTTGAGGAGATAAGCCTTTGTGTTCACGTGTTGTAAAGAATTAGGAATTCACACATCAATGTGATTCTTTGCTGTAAAGACGCACATGGAACTACACATTAATAAAAGCCAGTGGACATGACGTATTGCAGAGTGTGTGTGTGTGTGTGTGCATGTGTAAGCTGAATCTGACAGACGTAAAGATTCAGAATAAAATCTATACTGATCTCCTGTAAAATCCTCGAAAAGAAAAAAAGGAAAACGTAAAAGTTGATGAAAGAATGCGATGTTTGTGTGTTGTACAAAAACTAGTCAGTGTCTCAGAGCGCACGGACACAAATCTCATCATCTTGTCACACTTTTCTGTATCAAAAATAACAAACACAATGACATGTCTCTCAACATGTGGTGTTAAATTACTATGGTCCAGCACATTGTGTTATTAAAAGAAGTCCGTGTGCTTCTTATAAACATATTTTACTCATCAGGAGCTTAAAAAAATAATGAAAGAAAAAAGTCAGATATATTTCTTGATTATTTATCAACGCTGCAGGTTTGACTTTGACTTTTTACCCACTCACTATCATGCCAGCCGTACTCACCATCAGACTCACGGTCACCACTTTAGGCACTTTACATGCGGGATGCTGGGTTAATCTAACTTTCATTCAGACTCCTTTGAAAGCTTAAAGCCAACAGTTCAGATCCATGTTTACAGTTGCTGCATTTCTATTTTTAGATGTCATGCTCTTATATAACGCTCACACTCACATTATGGACCACTCATGTCTGCTTCACTTGGCTGAACTGTGTACTCCATATGTGTGTGTCTGTATATTAAGTTTGATTCAATTACACACATCATGTCTATGAAACAAAGAGGAGTTACAATCAGAATAATCACAGCAATAAAACAAATAATCAAACCATTTGTTTTTTTAAAAAAAGCAGAGTTAAGACTAAATATCTATCACAAGTGGATTTGTGGACACACATCTTTGAAATTAAAACACAGGATTCTGCATGGTGTCAATTTATTATTTACACCTCCATCTGGGATGCTAAAAAATCAGTTCCCACAAATTCAAAACAATTGTTTTTCAAAATGTTTTGGGTGGAAATGTTGTAAAAGAGTTTTGTTTTGTTTTGTTTTTTACAAGATTTCTTACTATATTTCAAAAACATTACACGTATATTTGCTAAACCCAGAACACTCCAAAAAATGTAAGTTCTACTATTGCCATTAAATTGCCTTTCAAAACACTAAGGTGTAGACAAAAGCAAGCATAATGATAAAATGTAAATATTTTTATAAAAGAAAACAGGGAGAAAAAAATACACACACTTGGGGTGTAAAATTGAAATGGGTGTTTGATATTGCATTTTCAGTCTACAGTATTTCAAACAATATGAAAACACAGGTAAAAAAGAATGTGTGTTTTCATTGACTACTGAAGACTGATCAAATCACTGTCCTCATTAAAGCTTTCTACGGTGTAATCAAGACACCGTGTTGAGCACTTTTGAAATTGCTGCCAGTGGACATAACAGTATATACAGTACATGTATATATGTAGTCTTAAGATGGGAGAACATTAAACATTAACATCTACAATACAAGCATTTTCCCCCACAAGAGATTAGAAACATAACTGGCACATTTAGTGTACTACGAGAAAATACATGAAATACAGAAAAGAATATGAAAACAAGAAAAAGAAAAGATGGACAAATTTGAGCAATTAATAGAACAATGCAAGCAGGTTCAGCTTCAGGCTGAAAAAATAAATGTTTGTTTAAAGTGACACTTGGAGAAAAGGTATGTGCAAACGCATATACAGCTATTACACAAACAGAGAAAACACGTGAAATAACACAAGCATGGTATGGCTTGGAATACTGAAGGTGTAGTATTAATGTTATTATTTGTGGGAAGGAAAAAAATATTCAGTATTTTTAACCAAAGAAGGCAAAGCACACTAAGGGCAAATGAGAGGTAGAGTTAGGGCACTATAACGCTTACAATATTAAGGGATGAAACGTAAAAAAAAAAAAGTAAGATTATAAACATTAGAAGGACGTAAAAGTAGAAACTGATATGATGTTACCAAGTTAGTAAATCCTTAAACCGTAATGCTTCATAGAGTGAAAACGGTCCCTTTTGAAATGTGATTCTTTTTTTTTTTTTTTATTATTAAAGTTGCTACTTTACGCCAACATAACAGGTAGGAAGTTAAGATGTGATATAGAAGAATTTAACGCGTATATTTTGCAAAACATTGTAGCTGCATGACGGTCGTTTTGGGTCCAGCCTGTGCTGGAACAGTAGGTGGTAGTAACGAGTAGATTTGTTGCGATGGGGGTTTTTAAAAGCATTAAAAGAAGAAGAAGAGAACGGGCCAATCACAGGCAGTCAAATACTGATGCGGAAGTGTCCAACAGAGGAAGGGTTCTGGCTGACGCATGTATGTGCACTTTGAGCACTTTGTCATCACGTTAATATAGATACAATAAATTCAGGCACTAGTATAGATACGCAGTTCAGACACAGAAGTGTGTAGTGCAGCTATGTCGTTCAGCGGAGAAGCCGTGTTTCGGGCCGTGGAGGCACCGCTGTTCTGGCTCGGTGCTCTGACCGCGGCCTGGTTGTCTCTGTGCACCGTGTACCGACTGCTGTCCGGGTTCAGGGTGTGGGTGCTGGGCAACGGACGGCTCCTCTCACCCGCCAAACTAGGAAAGTGGGCAGGTGAGAAACTAATTGGGGAGACTACCAGCCAGTTTTATTTATTCAAGTAGTAATGGTACAATATAAAGGGACCTGTCCTATTGTCCTGTCGGTTGTATTAAGTAGCTATTCTTTGTCTGAACATAACTATATATATATATATATATATTGAAATGTGCAAAATTATAGTTTTTTGTTTCTGATATGTAAACAGAATTAAACAGTAGAGCTTTAATCTTTTTTCTGTTTAACTTTGTTACAGTGTTATTCTGTAGTATAAGTATTATAAGTCACTTCCATAAATTATTTTATAACTCAGTACTGTTTGACACATTAGTTGGTAACATTGCAGGGAATGTATTGTCATCATTATTACAGCTTACGTGTCAGCTTATTTGACCATCGTTTGAAATCATAGAGGAAAGACGAAAAAACACCCCCTCCCCCACACACATTTTATTGATTGGTCTGATGTCATGATACCTGGTCTATCTTTTTGATTTTGGATTGAAATTATATCTGATCCATATATGGATTCTGTGTATCTCTAGTTCCAGGGTTGAATTTCTTTAAGGTCTCACATGTGCTAAAAAAATCTTATTTGACTGAGATTATCAGAACACCAGCTACAGCTAACAAACCGATGAACAGTGAGAGTAACTCCACTGAGGCAGAACACATGGCTTGTATTAGATGAGGTCCTATGCAAAAGCCCTGCTACTGCCCTTATAAAAAGCAATTTATATTTGCCAGGGCCACTATCCCGAGTCAGGTCAGGTCTTTGTTTGTTAGTCTGAGAGTCTGAACACTTTTTTTGTCTTTTTTTTCTCTCGTAACATCCTTCGGCGTCTTAGGGAGAATATTTAGCACAAATGACCTAAAGTATGGCACGTACCATTGCCTGATGTCCATGAAAAATGAACATTTTTCTCACCAGATTTGGTGCCGTGCAACGTTGGCCTTTTAATAAAATGTAGCTGGTGCCTTTCACTGTAAGATACAATCCAAATTCAAAGCAGGTGCAGGTTTTTGCATTTTATAGATGCAATAGTTTAACATTTTTAATCACACCTCGTGTCTCTGTAGTTTATTTGTTTCTTAGGGTAAACTGGATTGCACTGGGCTGTAATGGTGCACCTAACATAATACAGAATGTACAGTGGACTACAAGCACACACGGTGCTCTCTAATGGACTCTCCTATTCTTGAAACCACTGGGAACGACTCATGCTGGGGTTGTTGCGGTGTGTCACAGCTGTGGCTGCTCTGTTTAATGTTTCACTCTGGTGGGGTGATTGTGACGTATCCAGTCGTCCCATATTGCTTCAGCATATACTTGTTACACACTAAGCCTTCTTTAGTAAAGCAGCAGAAAAGCCTTTGATGCCTTTTTTGTTTAAAAGAAATACATAGTGTTGAAGGGATGATCAGCCCTTTTGTCATCACTTGTAAAACAGTTGCAAGTCTTATCATTGGATTATGGCTCGAGGGGATTATCAAGTTAGATTGAATGCTGTCCATCTGTCCTACCTGCTTACTGGTTGAACCTTGAAATTTGAACAGACTGGCCTGCCGGGATTGCTTCGGTGTTGGCAAGTCTGGTGTACAAAGTTCACACCAACATCAGAGTTGGTAGCTCACAAATCTTAGAATTTTTTTACATAATGATTCATTTAGGTACCCCAGAAGAGCCCAGGACCCGTAGGGCCTGTCAGTAAAAAAACTACATAGTAAATGAAAATCCAAACCTGAAATTAAAATGCTTATAAGGCATCATAGAAGTATTATCAATGCCTTTCCAATCTCTATTTGCTGATTCCACAATCTTTTGATTGCATATTTATATTGTATATTTCTCTTTTTGTCTTGGACACATTCTCCTGACTCCTTTACCATTTCCAACAATTCAAGATTCAACGCTAAAATCAGAGGACTCTACATCTTTCTCAGCCTTTGCAGCTCCAGTCACATCAGTGTGTTAGAGAGGAGCCAAATGTTCGGGGGATGTGAACCGACGACGCCTTTGATCTTTTTTTTTGTGCACGGCTAAAAATGGAAACGCAGAAGGGGAGGGAGGATATTTTTGGATTCCAGATGCAAAATGATTATGAATATGCAATGAGGCAAAGGGAGCCCGTTAGCCTCGGCTACTACTTTCATTCACAAACTTTGTCTCACTGAAGTGGACTTGATTGAGAGGATGGCCTGATTATATAACGGGACTACAGCCATTCATAAGTTAGCTTTACATGAGACGCAGGATCCTCGTGATTCTGGTTCAGCGGTGCCTGCATTTCACTGGTGTGTGAGAGAGAGAGCAGGAGACTGTGAGGGAGAGAGAAAAGGGAAGCTGTGATGGTATTACACATTCTAATCATACGTTATCTGAGACAATGACTTATAAGAAATACAGCTGCCTTAATGCATTGTGTGACACTTGCTGAGCATTTTATTAGGAAGGTAACACTGCAGCGAGATAAGGATCAGACATTTCAAGAAAAAAAAGAAGCTATTTCTCAAACATTGCTTCAAATGACATAGTTGTGACACGTGTGACATACCAATACTGGATACAGTTTTGTTTCCACCCTAAACTTTTGATGGTTGCAGACTTTTATACAGTGCCGTCTGATTTCACAGACGGCACAGTTTTGTTGCTTAATGGTGATTGGCAAACTGCTTATAGGTTTACCTCACTCCGATCTGCCGGCATCAGATTCTGCTCCACATCAGTGCGATTCAATTCACAATTTGTGTAGATTTTCAACTTGCACATTTGCACTACAAGCCACCTGTCTTGCTTGGTGAATCCAGCAGAATGCCAACTGGGGAGGTTCCTGAAGTCTGCTGAACTAATTCTCAGCTGTATGAAAAACATTTAGACTTTTGTTTTGCATTATGGTGCGTTACCCTGCTGGAAATAGCCATAAAAACATGGGGAAATCATGACAATAAGGGGTCACTACTCCACATTTAATCAATAGTTAATTATCTTTGCCTCACTTCGGCAGTGTTTATTGTCTTGTCTCTCTCCCATAACCCCCAATTGGTTGTGGCAGATGGCCGTCTCTCCCTGTGCCTGGTTCTGCTGGAGGTTTCTTCCTGTTAAAAGGGAGCTTTTCCTTCCCATTGTTGCCAAGTGCTTGCTCATAGGCAGTCATTTGATTGTTGGGGTTTTCTCTGTGTTGTTGTAGGGTCTTTACTAATGGTAAATGGCCTGTATTTGTATAGCGCTTTACTAGTCCCTAAGGACCCCAAAGCGCTTTACACATCCAGTCATCCACCCATTCACGCACACATTCACACACTGGTGATGGCAAGCTACATTGTAGCCACAGCCACCCTGGGGCGCACTGACAGAGGCGAGGCACTGGACACTGGCGCCACCGGACCCTCTGACCACCACCAGTAGGCAACGGGTGAAGTGTCTTGCCTAAGGACACAACAACACAACATTCAACCTTCCGATTACAAGGCGAACTCCCAACTCTTGAGCCACGATCGCCCCAATATAAATTGCCCTGATGTGACTGCTTTTGCACTATATAAATAAAATTGAATTGAATTAATTGAAAGGGGATATACATGGTCAGTAACTATTCTGAACTTGATTGTGTGATTCATACTTTAATTGACTGGTTTTCTGGCCACAAAAGGTGCCAAGAAAACGCTGTTTCACCTCTAGCAGCATCCTGGACAGTCGAGTCCATGAGTTCATGCGTCATTTTAACCCTGCTTTCTGTCTGATAACTTTTTATCCTCTTGTCCCAATTTCGGCACAAGATGGTTGACTTTCAAAATGCTGAAGTTGAGGCGTTAAAATAAGAGTGGTTGGTAAAATTCTCATTTTGTTTAACTTTTCTGTGAAAACAGTTTTGTTAAAAAAACAAAAACCAAAAATCAGTTATTGTCCTGATATCTTGTAAGGTGTCATGAAATCCTGCGCCCCAATGTTGTTCACATAGTAGCACTATCATTGGAACACCTAGCCAGTCTAACCTAGATTTGCCAGAGACGGCAGTTCCTAAAATAGATCTTGTTTTATTTGAGTGAAGGGAACATGCACTCAGCTGTAAAATGTTTTTCCTTTTTTTCCCTGTTCTGACTGCAAATCACTTCATTCTTAAAACAACTAAAAATAACCCAGCCTACGTTTTCCTCATCATTGTGCCTCCAGACTCCCCCTGCACTCTCCTCTCCTTTTCCCTGTGCTATTTTTAGTTGCCCTCAGGATCCCCTGTGCTTGTGTTTGTCATTTTCTCTTCTCTTTTGCTCCTCCACTCCTCCCTTCTGTTTGGCTCTGCTGCAGCCCTAGAGGATGCTTGGCATCCCGGCATCATCTGCACTCAAGACAATCACACAAAGAGGAAAATGGGCACAGCAAAGGGCAGATAGATGGATGAGCACAAGAACAAATGAAGAGTAGTGTTAAAATAGCAAAAACATTTGCTTAAAATAAACTCTTTTAAGGTGGTATTTGTATTAGACATTCCAGAAAGAGCACAGAGAGCATTTGAACATGTACAAATTGAAAATTGCTGCAGCCATTGTGCATAAGTCGCTGTGTTAAAATCAAGAATTCATCCTGTTTTAAAAATGGGTTGAATTTCAATGGTCCTTGCTTCTGGTAAAACGGTAAACAGAAAATCCAAAATCTGTAACTTGTGTCTCACAGGGTGATGTCAGCGACTCTTCTTAAATCTTAAGGTACACTGAGCATAGCTTATTATTAGGACATTGTAATAAAGGTAATATATGGAGAGAATTTCAAAAAATTAACTGATGACTTGCTTTTAAAAAGTAATTGCACTGAATGTGTGTATCACAGAGTCTTGCGTTGGTGCATTCCATGATGTTGTCCGACATATAAGATGTCCTTAGAGTAAGAGTATACATACTGGGGACATTAAAGTTTAAAATATTTAAATTCTTTCTGCACTGTTTATTTTACCTTGTGCCACCTGTACCACCAGAAGGAGGCAGTAAAGACCATAGAATATCTTCCAGACCACCATGACCTGTTGGACCACCAGTCCAACATGATCGAAAAATGAGGTCGGATATCCCTGTGTTGTGCGTTGTTCTTGGATCAACATTTTAATCAATCAACTATTCATCGAGGATCAACATTGCATCAGACCAATCATGCTGTTATGATGTCATAGCTTTGCAACATGGGAAAACATCTGCTGATGTCCACTCAGGAAGAAATCCAAAAAAGGGGCCGGTTAGGATTGGGGGTTGGGATGTGATCGCGGTTAGGGTTACAGGGCTATAGGTAGGGTGCGTCCATGTTGCAAAACTATAACTTTACTACAATGTAATTGGTCACTTGTGTTCTTGAACCTGGACCAACATTAGTTTTGGTGATCCAGGAACTATACCAACATGATGATATCAGTTTGAGCAAAAAAGACTCCACAGTTTTGCTGATGGCCACTTACAGCTGTTTTTAAGGCAAGCCGAACTAAATAGATTCCCATGCTATGGGGCTGAAATGTTTTAAATTGAGACTTTAACATGTAGTGTTCAAAACCAATGGGCACCATTATGATGTAACATTAGCTACATACATCCATTTTTATGCAGTGCATGGTTACTAACAGGTGTTGTAACCAGGATTGCTAGCTGTGAAAAATATACAAAAGGGGATTATGTACCTCAGATCCCTCTTTAACTGTGGACTGTTGAAAGTGCAGTTGGGTGGAAGATGGTTAGTTTTGTTGACCTATAATTGTTGTCTCAGTTTTTGTCAACGACCTTTATCTTTTGTCTGACAAAAACAAGTCAATAACTAAATAAAAACTAATGCACGAGGATCAGAAACTCTGATGAAATCTATTGACACTTTCATCAACAAATGAAAACAGGATGAAAATATTCTAGAGAGATGAGACTTAGAACTAATTAAGTTGTGTAGTAAGGCCGAAAAAGTTTGGAAGTGATCCAGTGAGAAGAAATTAGTTGTGCGGCGAGTTAGATTCCCACATTTGATCTGCCCCCAACAAACAGGGAGTGGGTTCAGCTAGGTCCTATGCTTCTGGGAGAAGAAGATTGGACATATTTTGCATTTGAAGTCAAGGGAAATAAAACGCTTTGTAAACCGTATGGAGCAACCAGTAAAAACATACCAAACTTTTACACTTGATATGATATTTAAATAACTAAAACTGAAAGAACTTAGATGCCTAAATTATGTCTAAAACTAAATGATGTTTTAGTCAAAAGACTGTGACTAAAACTAAATCAAAATTTGCCATCAAAATGAACACTGGTGGAACACACTGGAGGAACAGTCAGACAGTTCCCAGTGGAGCAGTACTTAAGCTTAAAATGCTCAACCCCCCTTTTTTAATCTTTAACTCGTAAGCTAAATCATCAGTGTGCATTCTCGTGAATAGTGAGAGTAGTTTGAGTACTGGAATTGCAACGAGGAACAGAACATGACTCATTCTTTAGTTTTAAACATTTCCTTTCCACAAACCTTTGTTGACTATTGCTTTTTGATGGTACGTTGCATATCTTTTGTTGACTATGAATGGTCCCAGGTAGTGAAGTTTGTTCTGAACAGACTGCACTTATGTCGGTGCACCTTGCATGTAGTATTTAATGAGCCTAAGCGTCCTAAAAGCCCTAGTAGCAGACCCTAGAGGCTGAACTGCTCAGTGCACCCAACCACACTGATGTGGTTTGACCTAACCCACACAGCAGCATTCCCATCTTAAGTGCACTTTACTTTCAGAAGTCTAATGCAAAAAAAAAGTAAGAAGGGACTAAATGACAAAACAATAAGAATATAAAATATAATGGAAAGTTTCTGAAAACACAAGAACGATATTTTACACAAAGATGAGGCAAGTATTCCTCTCTAAGTAGGGCCTGGCAGGTCATTCAGGGACATATTGTAACATTTCGACTCACCACGCAACTCCCCATCCGCTTTTTTGTTATATTTAGCCAGAGGTGTGATGAATGGTTCCTTCTGAAAGATGGGAATTGCTAAAAATAGGATCCTGCTGCCGCTGCTGTTTGTGCCAGGCAGTTCCAGGGCATCTGCTCGCTCGACTGCCACTGATGACAGAGAGGACCTCTTTCCCCTCACCCTCCCTCACTCTCTTTTTGTCCTCCTTAGTCACCTCAGCTGCTCCCTGTCAACCGTGTCCTTCACTGCATCTGTCTACACCCTCATTTAACTCTTTGGCTTTAAAAGTAAATTCCTTTTATTGTGCTCAAGCTTTTTGCGCTGGGTCATAATTAGCCTTTCTACACAGCAATTTCTTGACATCACTCGTCAGTTAAGTATTGTGTCATGCTTCGAAGTAGATCTCTGTGCTGATAAAGTTCCTGTAGGTGGCACTCTTTAGCTGTTCATCTGTGGTAGCTAGCACCGCTCAGGTTTTCTGCAGTATGTTTTTTTGCTTCTACGTTTTGACAAACAAAGACAAAACAAGTCTAAAGTGGAAGAGGCAGAATGGCTTCAGGTCCTCAAACTGACAGTGTGCATCTAAAGTATCTCTGATTGTGAAGTGGTCACTCACTGGAATCCTTCACAACAGGACAGTCCTCTAGTACTTTTGAACGAGAGTTCAATTCTGAAAAATGTGTAAATTCCTTTTTTACGTAGTGTTATAATTTCAGCTCCTTAGTACCAATAAATGAAACCTTACTGCTACAATAAGCGACCTTGCTGTAAAGTGCTGTTTAATAGCGTGGCTATACATGTCTGGCAACAGTTTGAGGAAAGCCCCTTCCTGCCTAAGCTTGACGTTGCCCCCTTAGATATATCTAGGCTCATTAAGAAATAGTTTTGTTTTTTGTTTTTTTAAGCCAACTTGACTGACCTGCTCTTAGCCT
Organism: Perissodus microlepis; assembly: GCF_051167445.1. Taxonomy (NCBI): domain Eukaryota; kingdom Metazoa; phylum Chordata; class Actinopteri; order Cichliformes; family Cichlidae; genus Perissodus; species Perissodus microlepis. The sequence continues at coordinate 31,265,254 of NC_140461.1, forward strand.
CCAGAATCCCTGGGTTGAACACAAAAGCTGAGTGTGTGCATCAGCTGGTTGACCGCCCTGCACCGATGCTCTTGTGGTGGAAATGGAGCCAATTCCAGGATCTAAGTTAAATCTCCCTCAACTTTGGAGGTTGTTAGAGAAGTGGATTAACCTCATTACTTGGCCCTGGAATGAGATCAGTTACATTCATATGCCCATATATTTGGCTACATAGCACATGTCTTCTTTGGTCTGTTTAAATGTGTTTTGCTTGCAACGCTCTGTTATAACAGAAGTCAAAGCTACGGCCCGTAGAGATTAATGTGATTAAGTCGTAATGGGTCAGTCTGTGATATATTTTCAATATGTTTTTCATATGTTTATCCAGTGCAATTGAGCATAACGGAAAGGCTGTATATTTTTACATGTGTACAAAGGATCTTATTAAGGTGCGAGTAATGGTAATATAGTTTCCTTGCTAATTAAGTCTCTCTCTGTTTGTAGTTGTGACAGGAGCCACAGATGGGATTGGGAAAGCATATGCAGAAGAGGTAAGAGTCTTCCAGAGGTGTTGAGTTATGAACTTGTACTTGAAAATAGTATGTGCCTGTAATAGTAGATCTATAAACATGTAACACCTGATGGTGAGTACAGTTAAAAAAATTTTTTTTTAACAATTTTCTTTTTTAATTTTTATACAGAAAGTAACACATGGAGAGCCACACAAATGAGACAAAAGCATGGTCACTGAAATTTATTGATTTAGGAAAATGACCCAATATGATGCATGTGAGTTGCAAAGATTGATCTGTAACTGGTGTGACCATCTTGCACAGCAATAACTGCAACTAAATGTTGAGAGCCGGGGTGTGAAACACCAGGCTGGGGGGCCAGAATCGGCCTGGCAAAGACTCCAATCTGATCGACTATATGGCTTTGGAAAATGGGAAGAAAGAAACTTTAGGATTTTGTATTTTCAAGTTCTACAGCTTTTCCTTCTGATAAAGACCTCCTCCATCCTTAGTCATATTACACCAGAGTAATTCAGTAATAAATAAAACAATTAGAATACAGAAAAGTTCCTTTTTTTTCAGTATCTACTATAGAAGTGGGTTTTTTTGGGGGTTTTTTTGTTGTTTTTTTTACAATGAGTAGTTAAACTTCATTAGACTAACAGGCCACTTAAGATCAAGGTGGGTTGTATGTGGCCCACGGTGTAATATGAGTTTAGAGTAACTGCTGATCAGTCCTTCACATCACTTTGGATGAGTGAGTTGAGTTAAATGTTCAAAACATATTGAACTCGATGACAGGTATCCTCACATGAAGCGCTCGCTTCAGGCCATTCCACAATATCTTTTGATGAGTGAGACCTCGGCCATTCAAAACATATTTATTCCTCTTGTTCGTTTTTTTTTTTTTTTTTTTTTTGTAGAATGACTAGTTTTCAGGACATCTTTTTATCTTGATGCACTGTGTGACCCACTTTCTCTTGAGATTCCATTCATGGATGTCCTTGAATTGCACTTTCGAATTTGCTGCCGTATTTAAAAATTTACTGTTCCATTAATGACGGCAAGCTGTCGTGGCCCACATGCAGCGAAACAGGCCTAATCCGTGATGTTTCAGAGATGGAATAAGGTCCTGACGCTCGAATGCAGCGATTTTCCCTTCCTCTAAACCAAACGCCTCTCGTATACACAATGAAGTTTTTCTTTGCTCTTAGCTGCCCACAGAGCTCTGTTCAAACAGCCTTCTGGCTTGCTAGTGTGATCTTTAGCAAACTGGCTCTGGGCAGCAGCGTTGGTTTTTGGAGTGCAGTGACTTTCCTCTTGTGACCCTGCCATCCACGCCATTGTTGTTTAGTGTTAAGGCACACACTGGGTCTTGTAGGGATATTTGTTGGCAGACCACTGCTGTGAACAAGAGCAGTGTTCTTGTATTTGAAGTCTGGTTCAAAGTGAATCAATGGAGTCCAAACACTTATTGTCTGTTTTGCATCAAGTTTATGAGTTTTTGAGATACTACCTCACCTCAGAGACATGTGATATAGAATCATTTTCAACAAGAATCTCTTATATTTTCCATTAAATTTATTTACTTGAGTTTCCATTTTTAGAAACCAAATGACAAAAATAAAATCTACAAACTTTGCTTTTTAAAAGCTTTTTCATCTGCATTTGGTTCACAAGGTTGCATTTTCAGTTTACAATATTAATTTGGTAGTAATAAGTAATAACTTCGATGTCGTCATAATATTGCAGGATAGCCTAGTGCCAAAATGTAAAAGCCGATCAAAGAACCAGTTAAATGTTGATCATCAGTATGGATGTAAGTGCAGTGTGCATGTGTTTTACTTTGTTGACATATTTCATTTTTGTATTTGCAGCTCGCCCGCAAAGGATTTGCCATTGTGCTGATCAGCCGCTCTCAGGAGAAGCTGGATGATGTATCCAAGGCTATTGGTGAGATATGCACATGTTTATATTATTTCAAAATTGTTTCACCCCTGTAAAATTTTGGACATGGTTAAATATTCCTCTCCTTAATGCATCGGTCACCCTGATTGGTGCAATGTCTGTGTGCCTTGGTGATTTGTGAGAATCGCTGCAGGAAGTAGTTCAGTGTATTGCAGCCAGTGAGTCTGCACCCTGCTCATCAGAATGATTTGAAGTAAACAAAAACGCAGCTAAGGACAATATCTCACACGGATTCAGCTGAAATTGTCTTCAGTTTATGTGTGAAAACATCTTTAGAGTCAAATTAAATCCAACCTGTGTTCCAGAGGCACCAGACTAATTTAGTTCATGTGTATGACCGTGACTTTTAGAGCCTCATTTGTCCGGAATCTGAAATCTTACAGCTTGCATAATAATACACTAGGGCTCAGTAACAAAAGAATAAATTATACTGCACTGAATTTAGTGTTTTAGCACAAGTGATCTCTTACTGAGTAGCCCTTTGCTGGACTCTTATGCTTTTGGTTATGAGGTAGTAAAATCTTTTACTGGAGCTGAAAGTGAATATGTCCAGTTAAATGAAAGCATCCTCTTAAGGGAGGGATAACCTCACTGATGATTAATTTAGGGTTTAATACTTTGTTCCCCTTCCTTCCCTTTCTAAATCACTATTTAATAGTCATTTTTGCCATTCCTGAATGCTATTTGTGAGTATTGTTTTCTGGTATCTTTCATTGTGACTCAGATATACTAAATTAAAATGCATACTTCTGTCCTCAGCCAGTAAATGTGGTGTGGAGACAAAAACAATTCAAGCAGACTTCAGTGCTGTTGACATCTACTCTAAGATTGAAGAAGGACTCACAGGACTGGAGATTGGAGTACTGGGTAAGACTGCAGGAGGTGCTGAGGCCAGTTCCCTTTTCACGAGTGTTAATCAGCCTGTCACACGATATGTCAAATCTTATCTCAACCACATCTGACAAACAAGGAGTGCTGTGAAATCCACTGTGTTTTTCATGTATTCGGAAGGGTTAATTTATAAGCCTTTTACTGCCCCCTGAAGACTGAAATGAGGAATAACAGAGTCAATCCTGCATTCATAAAATACTTAATCTCTTTGAATAATTTGGCAATTCTGAAATTTTTTGTCTTGTTAACAGTGAACAATGTTGGGATCTCCTACCCTTACCCTGAGTTCTTCCTCAGCGTCCCCAATCTCGACACTGTAAGTTCCAAGTTTTCTGATTATTGTATTTCACATTCAAATTATAGTTAGTATGAAAATACATGAATGTTTGCCCTTTAAGTTTCTCCAGCGACTGCATATTCCACAGCATATATCGGCCCTCTGCTCCATTTCTGTAAACTGCTGTAGCGTTGAAGAAAATCTAAATTTTGTATTACTATTTAAAGTTAAGTAGATTAGGTCGCTTCACCTGCATTAGACAGCAGTCCAGTTTCCGTCAGTCTCACTCTCCTTAAATGGAGATCGGTATAGGTGGGACAGTTTTACACTCAGAGCAGTATTCTGTCTCTTAAAAGTGTTAAGTAGAAGAAAGGAAATTTGTTATTCATGAAGTCTTTAAGCTTTGTAAGTCATAAAGTCAGTAATGGCTGTTGCTCAGGAATTTCTAGCTGAAAGCTGGTGTAAAAGAATTTGTAGAAGAATGCGCGTGGTATTTCTTCCATGTGAATGTTTTACTGTTACAGAATACATTTTTTACGATTCCACCCTATCATGTTATCATTTACAGCAGTGGCTCCTAAGTGATTTGCTGCACAACTTGGGATTTTGTGTCAGCCATGCAGTGCTTTTTGTAAAACAAATCGATTACATCACTGCTATCTTAGCCACTCAGGCAAATTCTATAGCCTAACAAAAAATGAGAGGGATCCCAGGTATGCAGTTCCATTATCCCTTTAAAGCCGGTCGGAGCGGAAATGTAGTTTTTTACCTTCAGGGCTTATACAAGCATATACTGGTGTTTTTAAAGGTTATGTTTGACTTTATGACTTTCTGTGTCGTTTCTGGGATGCTTAGAACTAAAATTGCACTGCTGGAAATAGTTTATTTTGATGCACATGCTGTTTTTTTGCAAATTTTTATTATAATATTTATTTTCATTTTTCCTGCAGTATATAAAAATTGGTGTATTTAAAAAAATAAAACTATGAAGACACTCAAAATAAATTTCCTGTGGTGGGAAACTATTTTGTGCAACTTTTTTGTATTTAGTTTTGAGGGATAAGCCTCTTAAATTTCTCTAACTAGAAATATATGTTAAAAAAACAAAAACGATTTTCAATTTTTTTGTAGTTTATTGCACTTTTTTGCAATTTATGTAATTACTATGCACTTAATGCATACATATTATTAAAATTTGGGCTATAATGGTTGTATTGATGTATAGCAACTTGAAATGCTCCCAAAAATGGCATTACAACATGTAAAAATATAATATAAGCTCTGGCGGACTTGGTTCTATGGTAGGTCTTAAAGGGTTAATGGTCACATTTCTTATAGCATGATGCATCAAAGGCCGTGATTGACAGTAAGGAGGAAAACAAAACAAAACAGTTAACTAACAGGTAACCTTACACCTATAAAAAGAGATCCAATTTAAATAAATAAAAACCTTTTACTAGAAAACATCACGTAAGCTTAGCTATCTTTTGGATTTATTCAGATCAGGGATATCAACAGCCTTTAGCCCGAGTGTGTCATCTGTCAGGAAAAGTTTGCTAGTGTTAACACTGTGCCAAGCGAGTGGAGGGCCCGTTTGGAAACTACACGGCCCTTCTGAAAGAAACTTGGCTTGTTTCAAAAGATTGCTGGATGTGACCCAAAAGCAACACGTTTGTTGGATTGTGTGAATGTGTCTGATGAGCTGACAGAGGCGAGTCAGTTACACTAGATGTAAACACACACAGAGACTTTTTCTGTTTTTACTTAAAAAGGCTTAAAAATGACAAAACAAACCTCATTTGCCAATAATGTTTACAATTATACTTACAAGTACGTGCACCAGTGCAAAATGTAATCATCTGTACTAATCCACGTGTTGTTCTTGTTTCAGTTCATTGACACCCTGGTCAACATTAACATAACATCAGTGTGCCAGGTGAGTGTTGCTATATTCAAGTAATTACGTTTTTTTCCCCTTAACAGGTTATCAGAGAGAGAAAAAAACCTTAAAATGTCAGCGTGAAAACAAATTAAATCTACTAAAGAAATTCCTGATTGCACTGCAGGTATTTCCACCTGCAAGCTAATACTTAGTAAAGCCACCTTTAGCGGTAATTACAGCATTGAATTTGTGTGGATCAATACAGCTACTTGGGACATAGCTCAGATTTTTTTTCTCCTCCAGTTTTTACTTAAAGGCACATGTGTTCAAACAAATGAAAAATAGCATTCAGGCATGTTTACAGAATTTCAGGGTGCTTTTTGATAGTCAGCGTGAATGCCTGCTGTAGACCGCTCATCTTAAATGTCTGGCTCAGTCCCAAACTGCACGCTGAGGACTCGTGATGCATAAATGTTTGTCATCCGTTTCCCCGTGGTGCGCTCACTGTGGAATGAGTAATTAAAGCCGTCAAGGTGGATTCAGGTGTTTAGGATGGTTGGTAAGATAGATCCACAGTCAGGAAGTCCCACAGACCACCGAAGACCTCCACACATACACACACACTGGCACAACACAGTGACTTATACCATAAGAAGTCACTTCTGTCCCAGTTCTCCATGTTCAGCAGTTTCCAGAGCAACAGCTACAATCGACCCTCTCTCTTAACACTTAATTTATATTGTTCAATATTTCTTTAAACGGCTCCCTCTGCTATCATTATCATTTATTCTCTCTTGTCTCTCCGACCAGCTCTTCACACAACACCCACACGCACACACACACATTTACGAATGTGGATGAACTCCTCCACGTACAACCCACAAACAATAGCCGTTTTTGTCTGTCTCATGCTTTTATTCTGCATCACCCACTTCTAACCTTTTCTCTCTCTGTCTTTTTTCCCCCATTATCATTGTTTTCTGTTTCCAGATGACACGTCTTGTTTTACCACAAATGGTGGAGAGGTAAGTTGTGTTTATACATCACCGTTGTCTGCGAATCTATAAAAGGTTCAACGCAGTGAATCGTGATCATTCATATGCACCTGTTTTGGAACCCGCTGCGAGATACGTGGGAGGCCGGTACGGTGGGATTGTGTAACAGGGCACTGTGTTTGCCAACCAGCAGTGTGGTCAGTGAAAGATTAAACTGGGATTTCTGTGGTAGTGGTAAATGGATATTTAAAATATAAGATTCAGGATTCTTGGGAAACTTCTTCCTGGCAGCAAAAGAAGATATTGAAGCAAATCCCATTCAAGGCCATTTGTATACAATCATAGACAGAAGAAATGTGGCAGAATGCTGGAATTATGTGAAAAGATGTTGAACTTTATTATTATTTGACTACGCAGTGGGTCAAATGTGTCGTCAAATGACACGGGAATATTAGGTTTTCGATAAGTGAATTGTTCTTTTTCTGGGGCTGTGAGATCATGTAACATACACATTCGTGCATGGAAGAAAAGATTTTTTGTTAAAGTTATAGTCCTAAAACACCCATTTGAGTGTCCTAATGGTTTGAGGTAATGCAAAAAAATTCTGAGGTAGTCTGTTTCCTTCATTATTGCATCCACTCTGTACCAGTTCAACTAGCAGCAAAACAGCCGCACAGCAACTTTCTACCCCGACCACAATGCTTGACAGTTTATGCTGTTTTCTTTAGCTTGAGTACCTCAGCATTGCTCCAAAACATATTTTTATAATTCTGGCAAAACAGCTCAATTTTTTAGTCTCATCGGACCATTAAATGTTCCTCCAGCAGGCGTTTTCTTGTCTATGTGGTCAGCTGCAACCTGTAGTTAGACTCTAGCCTCTTAGTCCATAGTGATTTAAAACACAATGCTGTTCCAGCAGATTCCAGAAACCACCGAGTCAGTGGCTGTGTCTGAGTTACGTCTGACCATCTCACCTAATTTTGTCTTAGCTGAGTGTGACGGCTTAAGTTCTTCAACACTTAGCAAAGAGGTGTCACTTCCTGCTGACTTGTATGTGTAGAACTGATTGAACTCATGATCTTGGACTTTTCAGTTTTTCAAGAGAAGGTCCTAACTTTTGCCATTTGTTTGAAAGTTGTGTTTTGATCGTGTCCTGTGGATTTTTGAAATTTGGCCATCAATTTCTGGAGCAAAGACTACTCAAATTGTTGGAACTTTTGGTACAACCCTGTCTGGATTACGACTTTGATACAGGATATTGGACTGGACTAACGGAGTTAACGAGGTAATTGCAGGCTAGCCAACACGTTACCAGGCTAACAGCTGACTGAGGAATCAGCTGACTGAACCTGCTACCAGGGTAACCAGATAAAATGGGGCCGAAGAGGACACCGACAGCTGAGGAAGTCGAGGACATTAAAAAGTCTCTTGACTTCATAATGGAGGAAATTTCTACTATCAGGTTGCAGCAGAAAAATATCATTGAAATTGTGGAGGAGGTAAAGCTCCTCCGCATCCAAAATGCCGATAAAGATAAAAAGATTGCATACCTGGAAAGTAAGGTCGCTGACCTGGAACAATACTCCAGGATAAACGACGTCATCATCACTGGGCTCCATATTAAACCCCGGTCATACGCTCAGGCGGTGACCGCTGACAGCAATGAGGAACCTGGAGAGCTTGACATTAGCTCCACGGAACAACAGGTGGCTGCTTTCCTGCGGTCCAAAGGGATTGCCCTGGACTGTAACTCTGTCGAAGCATGCCACCCTCTTCCCAGGAGGAACGGCAACATACCGGCTATTATATTAAGGTTTGTAAATCGAAAGCACAAGATTACGCTGCTGAAACAAGGAAGAAAATTAAAAGGATCTAATGTCTTTATCAATGAACATCTAACCAAACACAACGCTGAAATAGCCAAAAAAGCACGACACCTTAAGAAGCTGGGAAAAATCCAAAGTACTTGGACGACGAACTGCAAAATATTCATTAAACTAAACGGATCACCAGAGGAAGCCAAAGTTCTGACCATTAAAAATATGGCGGATCTCGAAAAATATCAGTGAGCAACACGATCTGGACGGCAAACAAGGTAACAGACAAACACACACTCACTTATGACACACACTGGAAGGAAGAACTCAGATACATCTGGAAGAAACAGCTGCATCAGTCAGACAGTTGCAGAATATGATCAATTGGAACTGAAAACATTTAACTATATGGATCACAATACACAGGACTTGGAATATGAAATAGATCCAGACAACAACTTCTTCTCATCTAACAATAACAATTGCTGCTACTATACAAATAAAGACTACAATCAGAGGATTAAAACAGAATAAATTATCAATTATCCACTTTAACTGTAGAAGTCTCTATGCTAATTTTAGTCATATCAAAGAATATCTTAACCAGTTTTCACATCCATTTAGTGTCATTGCCTTATCAGATACTTGGATCAATATGGAAAAAGGAACAGACTTTGAACTGGAGGGTTATGAATTCACATTTATAACTAGGCTAAACTAAGGAGGAGGAGGAGTGGCCTTGTATGTGGACAAATCCTTGAAATTTAATGTGGTGGAAAAGATGACGATGGTGATTGATAATGTACTAGAATGTATTACAGTTGAAATTTGTAAAGAAAAAAGTAAAAATGTAATCATTAGCTGTATATACAGAGCTCCAGGTAGTAGTATTGAGACATTTAAAGACTGGATAGAAGAAACATTTATTGAAATAGCTCACAAAAAAGTTTTCATTTGTGGAGACTTCAATATTGATTTGCTAAACCCAAATAAACATATAACCACTGAGGAATTTATAAACACAATGCACTGTATGAACCTATTCCCTAAAATTACTAGACCTACCAGGATTACATCACATTGTGCAACTCTCATAGACAACATTTTTACAAATGACATTGGAAATAAGACTGTAAGTGGACTCCTGATTAATGACATAAGTGACCATCTTCCAATTTTTACAATCTATGATAGGAATTACAAGATCAATAAAATGGACAGTAAAAAAGAGTACAGACGAGTAAGAACAGAAGAAAGAATGAATGCATTTAAAAAAGATTTATTGAAAGAAAACTGGGGTGAAGTATATCAGGAACAGGATGTTAATAGTGCTTATAATGAATTCCTTAGAATATTTACATTACTGTACAATACCAACTGTCCAATAAAGCAATATAGTAGGAAACATAAATATATGGACTGTCCATGGATAACAAAAGGTCTGCAAAATGCATGTATAAAGAAAAGTGCTCTATACAGAGAGTTCTTAAGAACGAGAACTAAAGATGCTGAAATCAGATACAAAAGATATAAAAATAGGTTAACTAATATACTTAGATATAGTAAAAAGGAATACTATAAGAAGCAATTAGATATAAATAGAAATAATAATAAAAGATTATGGGAAATCCTGAACAGTGTTATAAAACGTGGGACTGGACAAAAGAACTATCCCAAGTATTTCATTTGTAATGACCATGACGAATACAATATGGATGTTGTGACAAATAGTCTCAATGAATTCTTTGTAACTGCTGGACCAAATTTAGCAAGAACAATCACTGATCCTGGGAAAGCACAGGAAAAACCGGATACACTGATAGACAGAAATCCATATTCTATGTTTCTCACAGCCGTTGATGAAAATGAAGTTTTTGAAATTGTCAAAAAATGTAAAAATCAGAAATCTTTGGATTGTAATGATATTGATATGATAGTGGTTAAAAGAGTCATTGAGGCTATTATAAAACCATTTACATACATCTGTAATTTATCATTTCAAACTGGTCGATTTCCAGACAGAATGAAAATAGCAAAAGTTATACCTCTATACAAATCTGGAAACAAACACCATTTCACAAACTACAGGCCTGTCTCTTTACTACCTCAATTCTCAAAAGTTCTTGAAAAACTGTTTAAAAACCGACTGGAAAAATTTATAGATAAACATAAACAACTCACTGAGAGTCAGTACGGATTCAGATCAAGCAGATCAACATCATCGGCACTATTAGATTCAATAGAATACATCACAAATTCCATAGACAAAAAGCAATATGTGGCTGGGTTATTCATAGACTTGACAAAGGCATTTGACACAATAGATCATGATATATTAATAAGAAAACTGGAACGTTGTCAGAGGGGTAGTTTTAGATTGGGTCCGGAGTTATTTAAGTGACAGAAAGCAGTTTGTGAAAATAAATGGTGGTTGCTCCTTATGTATGGACATTGCTTGTGGTGTACCCCAAGGGTCAGTTTTGGGTCCAAAATTCTTCAACTTGTACATTAACGACATCTGTAAAGTGTCCAAAGTATTAAAAATGGTTCTCTTTGCTGACGATACAAACATTTTTTGCTCTGGTGATGATCTGCAGAATTTATTGGAGGATATGACTAATGAAATAAGTAAAGTGAAGTTCTGGCTTGATAAAAATAAATTATCATTAAATTTGAATAAATCTAAACTTATGTTATTTGGAAATAGTAGTTTAAATACAAATGCAAAGATTCAAATAAATGGTGTTGATATTGAAAGAGTCAGTGAAAATAAATTTCTGGGGGTAATAATAGATGAAAAACTTAACTGGAGAGCTCACGTAAGATATATTCATTCCAAAGTATCACGAAGCATTGCAATACTAAACAAGGCAAAACAGGTATTCGACAGAACATCACTTCATATTCTATACTGTTCACTGGTTTCACCATACTTAAGCTATTGTGCAGAGGTCTGGGGCAATAACTATAAAACCACATTACATTCACTTTTTACTCTTCAAAAAAAAAGCAATTCGAATCATCCACAATGCAGGTTATAGGGAACATACAAACTCACTATTTTTGCAGTCTGAAATATTGACAATTGACGATATAGTGAAATTCCAAACAGCCCAAATTCTATTCAAAGCAAAAAATAAAGAACTGCCAGGTAATATTCAGAGTATGTTTTTTTTTTTTTTTTTTTTTTTTTGAAAGAAGGAAGTTATAATTTAAGGGGTTTTTGTAACTTCAAAACAATGAAGGTATGTACTACAAGAAAAGGCTTTTGTGTTTCTGTTCATGGAGTGAAACTATGGAACAGTCTGAATATGGAAGTAAAGCAATGTCCAAACATAAAACTGTTCAAAAAGAGTTATAAAAATATGATCTTCTCGAACTATAAAGAAAAGGAAAATATTTAAATTAAGTGAATGTCTCTATTTAAAAACAAACAAACAAACAAAAAACTCATGATGTGATATTATAGTATATAGTATATCAGAAATCTGTTCACTATTTTTATTACAAATTATATCAGTAAGGAAGCTGACTAAATATTCACTGATAATTTATGGCAAAGGGGTGGGATTAAATAAGTGTATACTTCTTCCCACTCCCTTTCAACATGTAAATTAAAATTAACTCTGTGATCCTCTTTCTCATATCTGCACTGAGCTCCTTTTATTTTTGTGTTTTACTGTGTTTTGGACAGTCCAGTGGGTGTAGTCAAGTAAACCTTTTCTTTTCTTTATACATCTCAGCTGTAAGAGGCTGATGGGGTATTGCAGTCACCCTCCAGGGAGATGTGGAAAACCAAGTTTGTGAATGCAATAACTTGAAAATAGACAATTCAAATAGACACCATGGGTGTATCTACTAAAACACTTTGATGAATTCAAACCTGACTTTGACATCAAAGTTAGAGGTCGGAGGTCTTGTGGATGTGATAACATGAAAACAAAAAAAGGCATAGTAGGATTTTGAAATTGATACCATAGTGTATCTACTAGGAGGCCGAGGGGTGCCACTGGCAGCCGCCAGTATTTTTATCTTGGTAAAGAGAAGCTACCAGCTGCAGTAAAACAGGAACTTAAGAGATCTTGGGCTTTTCATGTTAAGACATTTTTGGAAACTTTAGCACCAGTGAATTCATATATTTGCTTCTGTTACTTACTGTTCACAATAGAACATAGAAAATATTTGAATGTTTAAGCAAAGAAAATGTAATATTGAAACAAAAACAGGCTTTTGATGCCAACAGACCTCAAAAGTTGTGGCGGGCCAGCAAAAAACTGAAAAAGTAAGTGACACTGTAAAGAAACAGCTGGAGGAATTGATGGGGTTAACAGGCAACAGGTCAGTAACATGATTGATTGTATATTTTAAAAAAAACAGAGCATATTATGCAGAGTTTCTCTGAAGTGAAGCTGGACAGAGGAATAAGAATAATGTTCCCCAGTGTAAAATTGTACAGACTTTGAATATCTCATCATCTGTACCACATAACATCAAAAGATTCTGAGAAGCTGGAGAAATATCTGTGCAAGGTACAAGGCTGAAAATTAATATTGGATTCCCGTGATCTTCGGGCCCTCGGGCATCACTGGAATAAAAACAGACATGATTCTGTCATGGAAATCCCTGCATGGGCTCAGGAACACTTCCAGAAATCAATGTGTGAGCACAGGTCACCGTGCCATCCACAAATGCAGGTTAAAGCTCTATCAAGAAGCCATATATGAACATGATCCAGAAACACTTCTCTCTTCTCTGGGCCAAAGCTTATTTAACATGGACAGAGGCAAAGTGGAAAACACAGAAGTTCTGTTTTGAAATCACGGAAGCTGTATCCTCTGGATCTAGGAAGAGAGGGACCATCCGGCGTGTCATCAGTGCTCAGTTCAAAAGCCTTTCTCTCTCTGATGGTACGGGTGTGCATTAGTGCCTATTGAATTAGCAGCTTTCACCATCGAAGCTGAACGATATATACACATTTGCTTCCATCCAGACAATGCTGGTATATTTCATCAAGACAAAGTCAAATCACCTCTTGCATCCATAACAGCATCATGGCCTCATAGTAGACGAGTTCAGGTGCTGTGATGGTTTGTCTGCAGTCCACGACTTTCACCAAAACAAAAAAATTTGGAATCATGAAAACCAAAATGTGACAAAGAAGACTCGGGACTGTTGAGCAGCTGGAATCCAGTGTTAAATGAGAGTGGGACAACATTCTTCTCTAAAGATCCAGCAGATGATCTCCTCTGTTTCCAGATGTTTACATTATGTTAAAATACGAGGGGATGTCTAATAATGGTAAACATAGCCCGAGCTCAACTTTTTTGAGATGTGCTGCATTCATTTTAAGATAAGATAAGATAAGACCTTATTGATCCCACAACGGGGAAATTTTTGCATCACCTCAGCTCAGGTACAGATATCAGAAGGAAATACAAAAATACAAATAAGTACAATCAGTGAAAAAAAAGTAAGATAATACACTATATACAATGGTAGCATACACAGTATGTGATTATGGATATGGTTGGAAATATGGAAGACATAAACTATATAGCTTGACATAACTATTGTACCACTACTATTCCTATTTATAGACATGTACACACACCCACATGTACACACTAAATATACATATGTATACATATACATACATATATACCAACTGTAAACAGCATTAACATTAGAATGAGCTGATAATTTTCATGAAGCAGGAAAATGCCTCAGTTTAAACCTTGAACATATTTTCTGTCTCCTCAAGTGAACATACCGGTAGCTAAAAAGCCAGTGAACAGCCAGTGAACAGTGAACAGCCAGTGAACTCCTCATTACAGACAGTTTCTGTAATGAGGAGTGGATCAAAATCCATCAATTACAACATCGTGTTTGGCTTGGTGATCAAATACTTTTCACTCAGTGACATGCAGAACAATTCATAATTTTTATGTAATGTGGGTTTTTTAATTTCTAAATGAAACTACCATTAAAAGAGAGTTTTGATTTCTTTGGAAGTGACCATAGCTAAAATTCAGCAGGCGATCAAATGATTTCCCCTTCTGTGTGTCATATAGTCATTCAGCTCCAGGAAAAAGATCAGTTCACAGAAGTATATGACAACTTGGATTTCCTCTTTCGTTCTTTGGAAATAGAAGTCATGATAGATGTATCCTAATAAATGTGGCTCTGTGTTGAGGCATATTGGTTTGTTTTCTGTTTTCAAATAAGTCCTGGCACACTTGGTGTATGCTAATGTGTCGTGCAGTTATAAGCCGGTGGGCCGCATGCTTGATCGTAGGCTGTTGTTGACTAATGTGGCTGAATAATTCCACAAGGGATAGGTCACGCAAACTGCCAGACATTATAATAGAAAGATGATTCCTTCATTGGTCTTTTTCTTTTTTTGTTAAATGAAATGTATGCAAGCACCGCAGGCTAGAGCTGAACTATTCCCCACATTGTAAACATTTAGGTATCTTGATGAAATCTTTGATCCTATCTGTATCTACCAGTTCCACTTTGATGTACAGCAAGAGCAGTTTTGGCTCAGCATGCAAGTACACATACTACCGTATTCTTTTGTTACCTGGGGATTGAAGTGTTTGTTGCACATCTTTCTTTTCACTCGTAATTTGCTTCTTTAAAAAAAGCACCGGCTTGTCTTGCTGTTTCTAGGAAGAAGGGAGCCATCCTCAACATCTCGTCTGCCAGCGGCATGTACCCTGTTCCTCTTCTTACTGTCTATTCTGCCTCCAAGGTAATTGCACTACATGGTTTATGACCTTTTCATAAAGTGTTAACTGAAGTTGGACTCAGCTTACCATGTACTGAAGAGGAATCCATCTCATCTTATGAATTATTCTAATTGAACAGCAAACTGATAATTTATTGACGATGGTGATTGAAGTTTGTCCAATATTTATTTAGAAGAAGGAATGGAGTGTTGTTTTTTTTTTTTTGTTGTTGTTTTGTTTTTAATTTTGCTGTTTTTATTCAAAATAAATGAGCCGGTGAGTAACTCGGGTCCTGAGGTAGTGTACCAATTAAATGTTTATAGGAACATGTGGCATCATAATGTTTTATCACGGTCTCATGTGCATTTGTTATCTTAAATACAGCCTGCTGTTCACAGTTTTCCTGGTTAATTTACTGCTGTCTTAATCCTGGGTCCCGTCCTGGCTGCTGTTTTTAAATAAGCAGCTAAAATTAGCCTTTGCAACATCTTGAGTTTGTCGTCCAGTTTGCTGATAATTTCGTCTGCTGGTACCATTGATACAGTCACTCATTAATTTCGTTTTTAATATGTTTTTAATAAATTTTGACAGTTTAAAGGATCTTTTCAGTGTCACCTTTTTGCCACCTTTCTAGATCTTTGTGATTTAATGAGCTACATTTATTTCATGTAGGCATTTGTGGACTTCTTTTCACGAGGACTGCAGGCTGAATACAAGAGTAAGGGGATCATTATTCAGGTAAAGTTTATACCACTGCGAAAGACCCACATATTTAATATAGACACAACTGTAGTTATTAATGCAAATTTCATAGGACTTCAGGCCAAAAAAACACGTTTCTGAATACTGTATTGATACATTAGAGTTACACAATTTGACACATTGTAACTTATAATCTCATTGTTCTCTTCTTCCAGAGTGTTTTGCCATTTTTTGTTGCGACTAAGCTGAGTAAAATCCGACGGGCTACACTGGACAAGCCCAGCCCAGAGCGCTATGTTGCATCTCAGCTCAACACTGTGGGGCTACAGATCCAGACCAATGGCTACCTGCCTCATGCCATAATGGTAGGTTCTCATGTGTAAATTGGAGCATCATTTATTCAGCCTTGGTATCATCTTTTTGCAGCGTGGACACCAAAGTTTGCACAGACATTAACAAGGCGTTGTAGGATTTTCAAATTGATTTCATAGATTCATTTACTAAAAATCCAGGACAAGTTTGACTTTGACGTATCATGTGACATATCATGCTTCTCTGTCGGGCAATGCGATGGATGAGTCTGGGTTTGGCGGTTGCTAGGAGAACGGTACTTGTCTGCCTGCATTGTGCCAAGTGTAAAGTTTGGTGGAGAGGGGATTATGGTGTGGGAATGAGAGAGTTTAGTGTGGAAGAATTTGACTGTCCTGCACAGAGTCCTGACTTCAACCTGATATAAAACCTTTGGGATGAATTAGAGCGGAGACTGCGAGCTAGGCCTTCTCGTCCAATCAGTGTGAGACCTCACAAATATGCGTCTGGAAGAATGGCCAAAAATTCCCATAAACACTCCTTAAACCTTGTGGAAAGCCTTCCCAGACCATTTGAAGCTGTTAAAGCTGTGATAGGTTGGCCCACATCATATTAAACCATATAGACTAGGAATGAGATGTCAGTCAAGGTCATATATGGGTGAAGGCAGATGAGCGAATATTTTGGGAGTATAATGTGTTTTGAAAACACCTTTAGTTGGTGTAGGAGCCAAGATTTGTGTAACCAATTTAACAACAAAATCAAATACATTTCATTTGCACAGTACAAAATCCTCACTGTATCTGCAGATGGATTAGCTTTTAACGGCTGGCAGTAACTAACCATGACTAACAATATTGGGATGCTATAGCTGCTTTGACATTTGTGTGTACAATAAACCTGCTGCTGACAGTGACTCGAGCTCCGCTGAAAGTGCTTCAGTTAGTTGGAACTTAAAATGACTCGACAGGCCAGTTCTTACTCGGCAAATGGTAGTCTTAATGACAATAAAAGATAGGGGAGCACATAAAAGCAATGCTATTTTAACACAACTGGTTTCTCTGTAGTAGTAATGGATCTGCTGCAGCGTAACACTCACGATAACGAGTGAGAATCGTACTGCAGGTAGTCAAGGTATGTGATGGCAACAGGACTGAAACCCCATCAGGCGGCAGTTTCACTTTATACAAAATAACCTCCTACAGGCTCATCTCCATTCACTGAATTAATGTTGTGTCAGCAGTTGCTAAAGCATCTGTCAAAAGGTAAACATCCTCTGAAATAATGGAGTGGGATGCTCGGCTATCTTTTCAGTATTGTCTGCATCCTAACACTGCAATTACTCTGCAGAGAAATGAGCATCAGAAATGAGATGGAAACACAAACATAGTTTTGCTTTTCTTTTTTTTCGGAGGCGTCTTCGTTTTTAGCAGAGGTCCCTGAGAGCAGCAGTCATTTTCTCTTTACAGTTCCTTCATGCTGTGCTGTACACCGGTGAACTGTGTGACATGAATATCAATGATGTGCATATAAATAAGAATAGGGTCTATTAAGAGCATACAGGTGGTCAATACATTCTAATCAGCATAAGTAAGCTTTCATAAAAAAGAATTCTTTTTTTCTTTTTTGTGGATAAGATAAAGTCAGCACTCTTTCCTGCCTCCAGCCCCTGTATGAGGTGCAGAGAAAAGGTTTGCGTGTGCAGAATCAAAGCCTGTACCTGAGTTATACTCGCTTCAATGTTGTCTCATTACAGCTCCCTCTTGGTAGCCCTGTTCTGACCATTTGCAGGTTTGCAGTTGTTATTTCACCGTGAGCCTTGAACTTACATTGTATCGGCTCGCCCAACTTTCACATCGAGTGTCATCACTCTTGGTGAGCCAGGTCTCCGGCTACAATCGAGAGAGAAGAGCCCACATTCCAGAAACTGTAACTGAAGTTACCAGGGCTTGTCAGTATTACAGTATATCATATTTCTTCCTCTTGTAGTACAGTTATTGATACGCTGGTGCCAAATAACAGTGTTTTTGATAATACATCCAACCCAGTCAGTTACACTTACCCGTGTTATGACTGTGTGACTCTTCACTTAACTAGTAAATGAGGGAGAGTGAACAAAAGTTGGACTGGGCAGCAAGAAAAAGCTGAAACTGAAAACTATTAGAGATACTGACATAACAAAGCAGTGCATAATACAGTAAATGCAGTCCCAGTCAGAAGTTTGGACTCACTCGTGTAATCCTACTTATAGTGACGTCACCTGGGTGATTGTCTTGCAGCAGTGCATCAACATGTTAATCAAAGGCAATGTATTGTAATAATAAGCACTTGGAAGTAGGGCTGGGCCATATCATACCGTTCACGGTAATACTGGTATAATGTTGGGCAACGATAAGAAAATGAAATATCGCGATAGAATATGGGTAAAACACGCATGCGCGGTGCCTTTGTTTACATACGCACATGGCGGAAAAAGCATGGCGGCGACGGAGAATGAGAAGGGCGAAAGCAGACCGTTGAATGAAACAGATGAACCAGAATTGGTTTGTAAAAATGCTGCAACTTCAGTGGTGTGGAACTGGTTTAGCTTTCATCTGTCAGATAAACAACAAAGCACTATTTTTGGTAGAGCATGCTAGCGGGCCGTCGTTATTACCGTGTTTTTTGGAAAATACGGCACACTTAAAATCAATCCTTTGATGTTTCTGAAAATCGACAGTGCCCCTTATAATCCCGTGTGCCTTATGTATGAATTCAGGTTGTGTTTACTGACCTCGAAACGATTGTATGTGGTACACGGCGCTCGAAAATCTGTCAAATGTTTTAGTACGACTTTGCTAAGCTAGGAACCCGCACCGCTCGATGGATTGTCGGAGCATTACGGCTATCGTAGGCAGGAGCCTCGCGGAGTGATACGTACTGTGCTTCAACATAATATTACCGTATTGTGTGTGTATAAGTTTTGTGGATATTATACATGGTTATGCTGAGGATATGTCGGCCAGTTTTCACTGGAAATGCCTTTTGGTTAAACTGTCAGCAAGGAATTTGTATTTGCACTGTTAGATTTTTAGATAACTTTAATGCACATAAAAAACAGCTGCTCGTTTAAGTGAAAATATATTGATGTGGGGTTTTTTTGCACTAATAAAGTTGTGGAGTTGTAAAGTATTTTGTCTAATGTCAGTTATATCGTCAGTTATATCATTATCGCAAATTTTCAAATGTATATCGTGATAAATATTTTTGGTCATATCGCCCGGCTGTACTTGGAAGTTACTGATTGATTCCCATCCCTGCTGCGAAGTGTGAATCCTTCCCTCGGGATCAGAATGTAAGCGGGTCGTCTGAAGCATGACGTTTTGTGGCACCGGCGGTGACTGAACTGTTGTGTATGCCCGCTTAAAAGGGACATCAACGCAGTCGTTTTCACCCGACGTATTTGCCAGATCGGTCTCTCTGCAACTCATTCATCCTCCTCACACAAGTTGAGGGTTTGTCTTTGTCACACAGTGGAGGAGGTCCAGTACACGCTGCTCACTGGCACATACAGATGGCCGTAGTGTGATTTTCTTTGTCCTAAAGCTGACACAAAAAGTCACACTGGCTTTCCACGATTACAACCCCCTCGGTTTTAATAATATGTAATTTTAGATAAGAAATTAATTTCAGCTTTAAAGTAAATAAAGCATGAAAAATGAAAAGGGGAAAAAAAGGAAATTACTAGTAATTATCTGGATGTGTTTCTAAGTCTCTGAAATGCTCTATTACTTAAACTGTTCCTTGATTGTAAAATAAGTTTACTGTAATCATAATTGAAATCAGTGTGATACTGTTGTCTTTAAAGGTAAGGTAACAGACTTTTTGGCTAAAGCAGAAACGTTTAATTTGAGCTGCCTGTTACTATATGATGTGTAGCATGCAAATTAGATGAATTTACCCATAGAGTCAAAGGGGAGAGAGATAGAATTTTACAACTGGCTATAAAGGAACCATGGGATTGTCTGTGTAGCGTTTGATGACATCAGTGAGAAAAGATTTGCATAATGCTGAAATGGTTTTATGATCTTTATGCAAAATACACAGTTATTGCAGGGACTTGTACTAAAAGGCGTGTAGTTCAAGCATAATTTGAAAAGGGCACAGGCATTAAAACGGCACAATTGCCAGAATTTTCCTGCGCGCAAACGTGCTCGCCACATTTGTTGCTCCTGTGGGTTGGAAATTAATAATGAATGCTAATCTGTTATTTGTAAATGCCACCAGCTGACCATGTAATTTCCCTCTGTAGGGTTGGGTGACTACAGCTCTGCTCCCAGCCAAGATCCTCAACAGCCACGTGATGGGGATGGGTTTGTCCCAGCGCGCTCGTTACCTCAAGAAGCAGAAGCAGGGGTAGACGGATCAGTGGAGGCCAAGACAGAGGGATTAACGACTCGTCCGACTACCATCATCATCATCACGGACCCGAGCAGATGAACGTGACAGTTTCTGGGCAAACATCTCAGTTTTGTCTCCCTCTGATATTTGCTAGCTCATAGATGATGTGAGGCAGTATCTGGCCACATTAAAAGCATTCAATCCAAACAGTTGTGCAAACAATATTGATTAAAGCGTTGCTCTTTACTAAGTGAACAGCTTTAATGAATGGGACACTAATGTTAAAACTAAAACCAACAACAACAAAAAAAAACCTAACCATCTGTCTGCAAAGCGTAATCAAAAAATGAACCCTGCGGGAGAAGATTTAAAAGATTTGGATGTGTCTGTTGTTTCAGACCTCCTGTGAGTTTGTGGACTAGCTTCAAGCTGCTTAATAAAAACTGGAGGCGCTTACTGTTTTGAAAGCACTTAATGAGTTATCAAGACTTATGAAAAGTTTATTTTTTCAACCATTTCTACTGTGATGTTAAAAACTTCCTTAATTCCATCATTGTTGTCGTCTGCAAACGCACAACTTTCTGTTGAAAAGTACCACATGCTTATTCAAAAACATCCTTTTTTTTTTTTTTTAAAAAAACTTCCTCTGCTGTTGATGGGTTAGCGAAGGTGCTGCTTGTGTCATTTAACCCAACTATACATTGCGTGTATAAACATGAAGAGCATAGAGGGAGAGTTTGTGATGGTTAGAATACTAAAAATGTGTTTTGTTTACAGTCATGATTGAGTTTCCGTGTCATTCTCACAGCACACTTGAAATTCCAAAAATGTATTTTATTCCACGATAAAAGAGTGGGTGGCTTGTTTTTTTTCTATGCAGTAAGTGGGTCACATCAACATTTATCTCCATCTTTACAGATGTTTTATTTTATTTTTTTCTCAGTCTTGGATTCGCTGAAATGTTGTACCCCATGTACAGATGAAGTAAAGCAGAAAAAAAAGTCTAATCTGACATTTCTTTGACATTCTTTTGTGATTTTTGACTTCATCCAGTATGGCAGTAGTGGTCTCACATTTTACTTACTTTGTTTGGAGTAATCTAAATGTTATTAAGGTGTACTGTCGGTGCAGACGTCAATAAAAATGCTTTTCAACTAACTTCATCCAGTCATTTGTCCAGATGTCCTGTGTTCAGTCACCTTTTTTACCCCTCAGCCATAAAAGGCTCATAGGGCATTGTTGTCATCCCGCTGGGCAGGCAACGAGGACATGCAAGTTTGTGAATATGATAAATCGCGAAGAAGATGATGTAGGATTTTCAAATTGATACCATAGGTGTATCTACTAAAAATCTTGGGTGAGTTTGAATCTCAGTGACCTGGATGTCATGTTTCTGAAAATCACCTAGGATTTTCACATTTATAGCCATAGGTGTATCTAGTAGGAAGCTGAGGGGTAGCACTGGTAGCCACCAGTATTTTTTGTAACTGACATTTTGAATTGTGTATTTTAGCCAACTAGCCATTCTCTTCCACTTATTCTTATCATGGTCGTAGGGAGGCAGGAGCCTATCCTAGCCACCAAAGGGCGAGAGGCGGATTAAACCCTGAACAGGTTGCCAATCTGATGCTGGGCTTAACACAGCAAGACAGACAATCATTCGCATTCACATTTACACCTAGGGGCAATCAAGGCTCACCAGTTAACCTAACCCCACTAATTGCATGTGTTTGGACTGTGGGAGGAAGCCGGAGCTCCCACAGAAATACCAGGAGAACATGAAAACTCCACACAGAAAGGGCCTGGCCAGATTGCAGACTCAAACTCGGGACCTCCTTGCTGTAAAGCGACAGCTGACTACAGTATGCCACATGTATTTTAAACTATATTAATCAAATGTGTCAGTTAGGTCTTAGTTCTTTGTAGTTTTTAAAATTTTATTCTTTAGGATTTATAGTTGGTTAAAATATAAATTAGCTTTGTAGACAGTCATCAGGTACCAAAAAATTGCAGTCCCTGAAATGCCCACTTGAGGCTGCCTTGAAAAAAGAGTCGACCGCACTGATTCCTATTTTAAAATGCCAAACTTTACGTCATGTTCAGACCCTGGAACGTAAAACAAGTTTGGTCTCTATAACTGAACACCTGCACACCTGTGCAGATAGTGATTTATTTAGTTATATATATATTTTTTAAAGAGAGGAAAGTCTAAATGTTTTGTACATATGCAGAGGAAGGATATAGTGAACAAAGTATGGCAACCGTGGCAACCCCTAAATGGAACAGAAGAAGAAGATAAATTGCTACATTTTTATTAAAGCTTTAACTCTGCATCATGTTCGCACAAGTGGACCTTTCAGCTGTGGTTATCGTGTATTTCCTTGCTGTGTGGTTAATTTCACTGTCCAATAAGTCTGAGGTGCCTCTGTGGAATTCTACTATCTTATTAGTGTGGTATCTGTGCATGAATTAGCAGGCGTCTGTGCACACAGCCTATGGATGTACCCTGCCTACAAGGCTTACTAGTATTAATCTGGTAATTTTCAAATCCATCATCTTGTCTAAATGTGGTCACTTCTGGTTCCAAAAAAGCCAACCACAAATCAGTTGGTAATGTCACTACCTTTTATGTACAGCCTGTGGTTAATGTGTGTGTATCACATACCATCACACCTAAATGCTAAGTGTAAAAACTCTGTAAACTCCACTGTGTAATGAATTTGTCTTACATACCTATATTTAACACTGTGCGTGCTAATTACCAGCTCACATAGCTTCCTAAAGTGGCTTTTTACCATTTTTGTCATTTTCACAGTCCATACCAATGTGCTGCTTTTTCACTGTTCTGCCTCTTCCCTCCCAAACATCACTGTCCGGTTCCCATGCCAACAGTTTCTGGGAGATTATTCCGGTGCACTGGTATGGAAGCTGCGGAAATGTGTCATCACAGAGAATGTAGGAGGGGAGAGGAGCTCTGTGTGGAGGGATGCCCAAAGGAAGAAGCGAGTGGGCTGCGGAGATGTATATAAAGAAGATCTCAGTGGCGATCAGACTCCACTGCTTACTCGCACTTTGTAATTTCACAGCAGAGTTTTAAGAACGACGAGCAGATTGGAAAAGGAGCAAAACAGGATCTTTCACATCATCCTATCAAGCAGAACCTTCAGAGAGATGTCAGCCAGCTTTTGCTGATTGACTACTTCATATTGTTATAAATTTTACTCTTTTTTGTTTTAATTTATTTTTGCATTTTCTGCCCCCAAACAGTCCAGGCTGATTTGACACTCAAGAATTTTTAAAACAAAACCTTTAAAGTCGTACATGCTACGCTTCCGTCTCCCTTA
This sequence comes from Perissodus microlepis, assembly GCF_051167445.1. Taxonomy (NCBI): domain Eukaryota; kingdom Metazoa; phylum Chordata; class Actinopteri; order Cichliformes; family Cichlidae; genus Perissodus; species Perissodus microlepis. The sequence continues at coordinate 31,289,041 of NC_140461.1, forward strand.
AGAGCTTCACTGTCTACAGCTCATCATCCTCACATTTGGGCCACTGTTCACCATGGCGACCAGCATGGACACTCTCCCTGCCCATCTGCTGCCTTTGGTGATGGAGGAGTTTCCCCAGTCTCTGGCCACAGCTTGTGTCTGCAGGGCAGGACAACGTGAGCCCCGCCTCCGCTGCGTGCAGTGTGGCATCATCGAGGAGGAGGAGGAGGACTGCTCCACCCTAGAGGAGGACCAGGCCCTGCGCTCGTTCCTGCAGACCGTGGAGAGCCTGAGGAGGAGTACCAGATGAGCTGATCCAAAGGGAGTTCTAGCACGACTGTGACATGATTGACCTATTTGGCTTCCCTACAACCCGTTTGGACCAACAGATGTCTACAGTGTTATGGATGCAGACTGTGCTGACATGAAACCTCTGTGGGTGGTGGTTTTTTCACCATCATTGTTGGAGAACGTACAGTACATGCCAACATGGCAGCAGAGACTGCACTGAGTGAAGACATTGAGAACTCTTTGTTATCATAGAGCCAGTTAAAAGGTACTGGCATATACATATATTTTATCTACACTGTCAGAACAAATGACCTTTATTGTATTTAATATGTGCACAGCATTACCATCACCCTGCCACACTGCTATTTGTCATGAACACGATTAGCTTCCTTGTTGTTTGTGTTCATACTGCCTGCTGTTAAGATTTTGAATTTCATATAAAAACTTTATGTTTGAACCTTTATTTTGTTGCCTGTCTGTAATTAATATATAAAATTTCCAGTTAAAGCTGAGAAAAACACTCAGTACATCAATATGCTACAATTATTCATACCTTATAGTAGAAGCTGTGTTTTGAGGAGGAATGTTGATTTACAAGCTATTAGATTTTTTTTTTCAGGGCTAACCAGGCGGTGGCACTATTGACACACTTTCTTTGAGCTACAAAGCGCACAGTATACTGTCCTACTCAACAGCCCAGCTTAACGCCATATTCACAGCTGAAATCTTTAAATTATCCGTGTTACTGCAGATATAACTCAACTTTATCTTTGAGAAATAAACAAAAGAAACAGTTATGAATTGTGAAGAAACAGCTACACTGCTGCAACACACACATAAAAAAGGTGATGAAGGATTTTCACCTCTTATTTTTTCCCATCATGTGACTGATTTCTTCTCGCTTTGATTATCAAAAAGGTTCTCTGCACTATCAAGCTCCAGCTCTGCTTCATCTTTGCACTCTCATAAATGTGATAGTGTTTCAAAGGCAAAAACAAACCCTTAGTAAAGGAGCTGTTACACAGAATGAATGAATGAACAGTTGTTTGAATCACGCATGGGTTCACTTGCTGTTTCTCCATTTCTCAGTGATTTTTTAGAAAATAGTGAAGAAAAAAAAAGTTTTTTTTTTTTTTTGAAAAACACTCTGCAGATGTCTGCTGTATAAATGAATTCAATTACAGATACTGTATGCCATCTGGAGCCTGTTTAATTTTTGGTTGTTATGTAAATATCATTTCATTGTGGAGGAGCTTTTTCAGATTTCTGCATGCTGGAAAACAACTCTTTTAATTCCCTTTGCTCCGTCACTTAATGTTGCGATCACTGCAGTGGTGTTCAAGTCAGACGCTTCCTTCCCAACAAAACTTTTCCCACCAGACTGAAGGCCGCAAATATTTGGTTTTAAATCATTCTTATTAAGAAAAAAGAATTACTCAAAGTAAAATAATGAATATTTCCATTACTCATTCATTAAAAGCTATGTGCAGGAATGCCCTCAATAAACCCTTAGACTGTCATTGTAATTTGAAAAAGCAATGGAGGTAATTATATATACATACACAGGCTGAAAAAGAAAGGTTTCATGTGATTCTATAGAGTCCTGTGAAAAGGAAGAGACGAGACGAGACGAGACGAGACGAGACGAGACGAGACGAGACGAGAAGAGAAGAGAAGAGAAGAGAAGAGAAGAGTTTAAGTTCGAAAAGTTGCAGGAGATGACCATAATCCAGAGCACTATATTTTGAGAAAAGCCTATCACAACACAAATAAACTCATACCAACTTTTAAGCACGGTGGTGGAGGGATGATGATTTTTTTTGGGCTTGTTGGGCACCTTGAATTCACCGTGTTGACCATGAATTCCTCTGTGTACCAAAGTATTCTGGAGCCAAATGTAACATCACCAGTCCAACAAATACAACTCGACTGAAAATGGGTCATGGAACAAGCGAATGGTCCTAGATCTCCAATAGAATGACTGAAAAAGAATCAAGGTGTTACAATGGCCTAGTAAAGGTTCAGACCACAACCTGAACTTAAATGCTATGAGGGGATCTTATAAGGGCAGTACATGAAATTCAATTCAATTCAATTCAATTCAATTCAATTCAATTCAATTCAATTCAATTCAATTCAATTTTATTTATATAGCGCCAAATCACAACAAAAGTCGCCTCAAGGCGCTTCATAGATACAGAGAAAAACCCAACAATCATATGACCCCCTATGAGCAAGCACTTTGGCGACAGTGGGAAGGAAAAACTCCCTTTTAACAGGAAGAAACCTCCGGCAGAACCAGGCTCAGGGAGGGGCGGCCATCTGCTGCGACCGGTTGGGGTGAGAGAAGGAAGACAGGATAAAAGACATGCTGTGGAAGAGAGACAGAGGTTAATAACAGATATGATTCAATGCAGAGAGGTCTATTAATACATAGTGAGTGAGAAAGGTGACTGGAAAGGAAAAACTCAATGCATCATGGGAATCCCCCGGCAGCCTACGTCTATTGCAGCATAACTAAGGGAGGATTCAGGGTCACCTGGTCCAGCCCTAACTATATGCTTTAGCAAAAAGGAAAGTTTTAAGCCTAATCTTAAAAGTAGAGATAGTTTCTGTCTCCCGAATCCAAACTGGAAGCTGGTTCCACAGAAGAGGGGCCTGAAAGCTGAAGGCTCTGCCTCCCATTCTACTTTTAAATACTCTAGGAACAACAAGTAGGCCTGCAGAGCGAGAGCGAAGTGCTCTAATAGGGTGATATGGTACTACAAGGTCATTAAGATAAGATGGGGCCTGATTATTTAAGACCTTGTATGTGAGGAGCAGGATTTTGAATTCAATTCTGGACTTAACAGGAAGCCAATGAAGGGAAGCCAAAACAGGAGAAATATGCTCTCTCCTTCTAGTCCCTGTCAGTACTCTTGCTGCAGCATTTTGGATTAGCTGAAGGCTTTTCAGTGAGTTTTTTGGACATCCTGATAATAATGAATTACAGTAGTCCAGCCTGGAAGTAATAAATGCATGAACTAGTTTTTCAGCGTCACTCTGAGACAGGATATTTCTAATTTTAGAGATGTTGCGCAAATGGAAGAAAGCAGTCTTACATATTTGTTTAATATGTGCGTTGAAGGACATGTCCTGGTCAAAAATGACTCCAAGGTTCCTCACAGCGTTACTGGAGGCCAAGGTAATGCCATCCAGAGTATGAATCTGGTTAGATACCATATTTCTAAGATTTTCAGGGCCGAGTACAATAACCTCAGTTTTATCTGAATTAAGAAGCAGAAAGTTAGCGGCCATCCAGGTCTTTATGTCTTTAAGACATTCCTGCAGTTTAACTAATTGGTGTGTGTTATCTGGCTTCATGGACAGATAGAGCTGGGTGTCATCTGCATAGCAGTGAAAATGTATGCTATGTCTTCTAATGATGCTGCCTAAGGGAAGCATGTATAATGTAAACAGAATTGGTCCTAGCACTGAACCCTGTGGAACTCCATAATTAACCTCAGTGTGTGAAGAGGACTCTCCATTTACATGCACAAATTGGAGTCTATTAGATAGATATGATACAAACCACTGCAGTGCAGTACCTGTAATACCTACAGCATGTTCTAATCGCTCTAATAGGATATTATGGTCAACAGTATCGAACGCTGCACTGAGGTCTAGCAGGACAAGCACAGAGATGAGTCCACTGTCAGAGGCCATAAGAAGATCATTTGTAACCTTCACTAAAGCTGTTTCTGTGCTGTGATGAGCTCTGAAACCTGACTGAAACTCTTCAAATAAACCATTCCTCTGCAGATGATCTGTTAGCTGTTTGACAACTACTCTTTCAAGGATTTTTGATATGAAAGGAAGGTTGGAGATTGGCCTATAATTAGCTAAGACTGCTGGGTCTAGAGATGGCTTTTTGAGTAAAGGTTTAACCACAGCCAGCTTGAAGGCCTGTGGTACATAGCCGATTATTAGAGATAGGTTGATCATATTTAAGATCGAAGAATTAATCAATGGCAGGACTTCTTTGAGCAGTTTTGTAGGAATGGGGTCTAAAAGACACGTTGATGGTTTGGAGGAAGTAATTATTGAAGTTAACTCAGAAAGATCAATTGGAGAAAAAGAGTCTAACTTAACATCAATGGTACTAAGAGTAGCTGTAGATAATATTACATCTGTGGGATGATTACTGGTAATTTTTTCTCTAATGATAAAAATTTTATTCGTGAAGAAGTTCATGAAGTCATTACTAGTTAACGTTAAAGGGATGGTTGGCTCAACACAGCTCTGACTGTTTGTCAGTGAGACCTGCTATGATGTAACTGAAATGAAACCTCAATGAACTGAAGCAATGCTGTGAAGAAGATTTTGGGCAAAATTCTGGAAAAATGTTCCAGTGGTCACTTTTTTTGCTAGGCTTAGAGATATATAAAGACTGACATTATGTGGAAAAGAGCTCAGACTCTGTGCACTTCGGAGTCCACCTTAGGACAAATCACCAATCTGTTATAAGGCTAACACAGACAGACAACCACACTTACCCTGACATCTATAGGCAATTTGGAGTTGCTGACCTGTATGCAGTTGTGCCTCTGAGGAAGGAAACCCACACATGCAGTACAAAGGGTGAACATGTAAACGCTGCACAGACAGCTTCCTTCAAATTCAGACCTTCTTGTTGAGAGCTGACATGACAAATATTGAGTTTATTGAAGCATTTCTGAAATATTTTTGTCCAGTGTCCCAAGACACCCTGCCACAGCCAAGCTCAGCTTGTGAGACAAGAAGGACACTGCACAATCACACGTCATGGCTGGAAAAACATTCACCGACAGCACAGTGCAAGCTGCAGGGTTTTTAGAACTATTTGTCCCTGTGGAATTTCCTTGTTTAGGGTACTGAAAGAAAACTACAAAGTCCTCTGCTAGATTAGGGTTTTCCTCTAACTATAAAGTGGAATTAGGACAGAATGTACCAACAGCGTACCATTTTGTAAACGTAATAAATGGTATTCTTGATATATGAAGAAATTTGTTCACAGTAGAAATAAATGACCACACTGATACACCTGTATAAACATTAGGTGTACTAGAAAAATAAAAAGGTTTAAACATTTGAGTTTAAAGAATTAAAAACAATTAAATTCACCTTATTTGACCTTTTAATAAATAAAGAGAAAAAAAAACATTATTAGGATAAATGGAATAGATTTGTACTTTTTGTAATAACCCATTTTTGCATTTATCAAATTAGTTGCACACAACATTTCTATGGTTGCACTTAGATATGGTATTTTTTTTGTTTTTGTTTTTGTTTTTTTTACCACTGTTGCTGTTTTTCTGGCATAGAGTGACTAATGGAGTTCATTTAGAGTAAACTAATGGTGACATTATTGTCTGTATTTTTCTTAACATCACTGGGTTCATGTTATGCCAGGTCATGTGTAATTGACCACTCTAATAGGATGCATTTCAAAGGCTAGTTTATCTGGTTTTAGCACACTACAGCACAAATGAAACTTAAACTAACACAGCAGCTTAAGTTTAAAAAGTTTTTATAGTTTGATTTATAGTCATAGATTGTGTGTGTGTGTGTGTGTGTGTGTGTTATGCTGTATTGTTAAGTTTGATCAATTATTATTCTTATTATTTTAAGCGTCCATGTAGACATTATAAATGACTTCGACTATAAATACTGTGCTGTGTAGCATTCGTGCATGCTACATTCTTTACCATATACTCTCACTTCATTAGGTATGCTTATTCAACTACTTGTACACACAAATATCAAATCAGCCAATCAGATGGCAGCAAGTCAGTGTATTTAAGCATGTAGACATAGTCAAGATGACCCGCCGAAGTTTAAACTGAGCATCAAAATGGGGAAGAAAGGTTATTTTACTGACTTTGAATGTGGCATGGTGGTTGTTGGTGCGAGATGGGCTGGACTGAGGTTTACAGAGAATGCTCAAAAAAGAGAAAATATCCAGTGATATTATCTGGGTGAAAATCTCCTCTTGATGTCAGAGGTCAGAGGAGAATGTCCATACTGCTTTGAGCTGATAGGAAGGAAACAGTTATGCAAATAAATACATGTGCAGAAGAGCCTCTCTGAAAGAACAACATGTCAGACCTAGAAGCAAGCAGAAGACCACTCGTATCAGCTAAGAACAGGAAACTGAGGCTACAGTTTGCACGGACTAACCATAATTGGACAATAGAAGATTGGAAAAATGTTGCTGGGGCTAATGAGATTTCTGCATTTGAATGGTAGGGTAAACATCAAGAAAGCATCGAAATAATAATAATAATGGATTGCATTTATATAGTGCTTTTCGAGACCCTCAAAGCGCTTTACAATTCCACCACTAGTCTGTTGCAGACTTGTGGTGGAGGATATTTTCTTGGCACACTTTGAACCCCTTAATATCAACTGAACATCGTTATTATAGCTGCACAATAGCCTGTTTCTTCTTTTCTTCTTCTTTCAGCTGCTTTCTTTTGGGTCGTGACAGTGGATCACAGTGGATCTCTCCTTATTTCTAGCATCCCCTTTTGTCACATTATGTCCTCCTTCAGTCCATCCATGTGTCTTTTCTGTGGTCTTCATCTTTGTCTCCTGACTGGCAGCTCCATCTTCAACATCCTTTGTCCAATATATCCTTTATCCCTCCTCTGCACGTGAACAAACCATCTCAGCCTCGGCTCTCTTCACTTTGTCTCCAAAACACTCATGCTGAGCTGTCCCTCTGATACACTCATTTCTAATCTTGTTCATTCTATTTTTTTTCCAATGAAAATCTTCAACTCTGCCACCTCCAGTTACACTTCCTGTCTTTCATCAGTGCCACTGTCTCCAAAATATACATCATAGCAGGTCTCACTACCTTCTCCTTTCACTCTCGCTGCTATCTGCTAGTACATTTCCATCTCTATCCTTAACCACCTGAACCTGCTGTACATCCTTTCCAGCTTGATTTTGAAAGCCAAACAGAACAAGTCCTTTTCTCCTAGTTTAGTATCCCACCTCACATAAAACTCACTATAACCTTTTTACTTTGTCTCTGCCACCTTTCTCTTTGCTGTATGTCTGGCATCCCACTACTCCTGCCTACTTTCACCTTCCCGACTATCACTTTCTCTTGGCTAACCTCTTCTTTCCTGTGCTTCCTCTTTCCACCACCAAGTCTCCTTGCCCTCTTTCCTTATTAGTAGTTTCTCTTGTCTCCCATAGCTGCACTCTCCCAATCATCCGGTGAGGTTTCCATACCACCCAGAGCCTGTCTCTACTCCTCCCTGGGCTCTCTGCAACATTCTTTCTTGGTTCTACCTTCACTCGCTTCCTCCTCTTGGTTTCCACAGCCATCCAACAAACTATTGTCCAGTGGTGCTTAGCTATATTCTCCCCTGACACAACACCTTACAAGCTCCTATCTCTTTCAGACTGCACCTTCTGCATAAGATGCAGCCCACTTGTGTGCAGCAACCTACATGCAACCATTTTCATTCTTTTCACAGAATCCACCACCATCTGTCTTGCTGTATTTCTCTCAACACCACACCTACCCAACACCTCTGCTCCCTTCAACTAAATGTCCACTGAAGTCTGCTCCAATCACCAAAATTCCCCTTTGCTTTTATCTGACATCCAACCTGTGGGGCATATACACTGACAACATTCATCATTACCCCTTTGATTTCCAGCTTCAAACTCACCGTCCTCTCTGACACTCTCTTCACCTTAGAAAAACTATTCACAGAGTCTTCAAGATAGCCTATACTCTATTTCTATCTACTATCTATACAGTGGTACAGATAGGAGTCCACCCCTGCCTTGCTTCTCTTCCTGAACACACTACATATCTACCTTCCTACTCTCCATCACATCATCTAGCTCTCTCCTTTTACCAGCCATAGCTCTTACATTTAAAGTCTCTTCCCTTACCTCCAAACTCCTTTCCTTCTCTCTCGCTGCCCCTTTCTTCTTTCTTTGTTTTTGGCCAGCAGTAGCACAGTTTCCATGGCACCCTGTCAGCCAGCAGCACCAGAAGCAGTCGTCGTTAACCCGGGCCTCAACTGATCCAGTATGGAAATCTCATTCTTTATGCCAAGATTTCAAGCCAGATGCCCTTCCTGATGCAACCCTCTCTTTTTATCTGGTCTTGCGTCTAGAACTATGAATGCACTGGCCCTTAGCTCCCCTTGGCTAGATTTACAATAGCAATAGCAGGCCATTTTATTTTTACTCGTTTTATTTGCAGGATTTTTTTTGGCCGAGTTTAATGTTATTAGAGCTCTAATTGTTTGTAATGTGCATTAGAATGCACTGCTGATTCAGCTTAGTAATTATACATAAATACGCTAATTATGTTGGGGGTAGAAATGATTTTGCACAGCTTTCCCCCTAACCTGCTTCTTACTGTTGTTTGAGGAGGATTTCCTTTTTTGCTCATTGTAAACTTGAACGCTGTGTAGAGATTAATATTGTACATTGGTTTTAGGGATGTGGGCATACTGCTGTCTTGGACTCTGATCATTATCACAATTTGCACAAACCAACTAAAAGGTAATTGTATGTGAGTTATATGGGTTATTCTTTCTTTCTTATATGTGGTCCAGCAAGGATCAAATACAAGATCTAAAAAATGGATCTGGACCTTCCTTTGATCCATCTACTATTTGCCAAATTGTCATCAGAAATGGTCTCAGTGGGTGGCTGTTAAGAAGACATTTTTAAGAAAGGCAACCAGGAAGAGACATGCCAAAGTCAGTATTCCAGGTACTATAAAGTAATAAAGGCAATTTTTTTGGATCAAATCACCATCAATATCGAAACAGCAGGTCAGAAGAGAGGTACAGTGAGTGTCTACAGCCATCTGTAAAACACGATGAAGGCTCAGTAATGGCCTGGGGCTCATTTTTAACAAGCATTGTTGGGGATCTTGTCAAAATTGATGGAATTATCAACGGAGAAAAATACCATTAGATGTTGATGAATCATGCAATACCATCTAGAAAGCATCTTCTATTTGATTGGAAACAAGAAAAATATATAGTACAATTTAAAAAAAAAAAAAAACATTCCCAGCAGTCGAACTGCCAGTGTGAAAGACTATCAGTCATGGATTGACCTTCCCAGAATCTGAAGACTACTTAAAGAAATAACAAGACAATTGTCTAAGAGATTTCAAGATAATGACTTGTGTGAATGAATTGTATTTCCATGTTTCCAAGAAATAAGCAGAGCTCATGACTTTTGAAGATTAATGTATTTAAAAATGACAGAAAGACTTGGTAAAATAAGCAGTAACATCTATGGGAATACACATTTTCTATTTACAGTGTACTGTAATGTGGTTTTAATGTCTCTGCACTCCTCATACTTACTGACCAGTAAAACTACTTGAACTCAGTGAAACTCGCTTATGTGATGCATTTCTATACTATTCTTCATATCTTAATTACATCTTGGCTGCAGTGTGCTGCTTTGACCTTTTCACTGCTCCTTTATTCAACTGCAGTCATTGTCAGCTTTGTATCCGTCTATTGGTGGTCATCAGCTGCTTATACCTATATTTCATGAGGAGATTGCCAGCTCCAAGCCTGAGGTTTTGTGATTTTAATATGTATAAGCTCATAATAATCAGCTGCATAACTGATGTGTCTCAGCCTGCCTGCTACATATCAGGTGGTAGGCTAGATTTAGAGTTGTCCTTCTCGTTTCACTAAAAAGTATATTCCCTTGTGGTTTTAGGCACCCAGAAAGGGAATGGCGGTTGTTGCCTCTGGCTAATTCTCTAACTGTGCTGCAAAAAAAAAAAAAAATTGCAGCAGCCACAGCTGCTCTCTTGTTGCATAAACCACCACATAAACCCACCTTCACCTCAGCATCCACCTGTAGGCTCTAAGTCTAAGTTTCCCTAGGGGGATTTTATTATCGTCACTCCCCAGTTACTGCTATGCTGAGGCTTGCTTTCGCTTGCAGTGAATGACAAGCTCAGTCACCAAATATCAACTCTCAACATGCTCTCTTTTTTCTACTTGAGCTGGCTGCCTGAAAAAAATTATACATCTTAGAGAGGGAATAAATATGACATTTTTTCCATTTCTTTCACAGTTTTGATGAAGAGTTACACAACAGCTGCTCACAAATCCCACTTTACACTGGCTATTTTGGTGATATCCTGTTCTGATGCTCATTTTTTTAAGCACTCAGAAACACTTGTTTTAAATGGCCAGTAGCATACAGTTTGGTTGAATGTTGAGGAAAATCAGCAAATGATGGTGAAGGAAGTCAGGAGCACTCAAACATTTCACTACAGTGCTCTATCTAATGCTTTTTCCTCACAATTTAAGGTAGCACATAAAGGCAAGATTTTTTTTAATATTTCCAAAATTGTAAATAGATTTTGTTTAGATTACCATCTCTACTGAATCAACTTACACACATTCACAATTTACTCTTCTGTACTTTGCGGCTCATAGCCACACCACAAGAGTGATTTGATCTCAGAAGCTAAGCATCAGGCGAAGTTAACGCTTGGATGGGACACCACTTGCTGTAAATTAGCGGATCAGTGGTGTAGAGTTTAGCTCTCAAGGGTTCACGGCCTTCTTGTATGGAGTTTTAATGTTCTCCCTGTGCCTGTCTGGGTTTCTCCAGGGTACTCAGACTTCTCTCCACAGTCCAAACAAATGTTAGCTGGTTAGCTAGTTGGCAGAGATGGGACCACATCTGAGGGGCCAAAGAAATAACTTCAGAGAGCCGACTAACCCGGAGAAGCGTCTAGTTGCTGTCTGAGATAATGCCAATGCAGTGGGCTCATCGGTCAGATCTGTTTATTTGGATCTGAAAGAATCAAAAAATCCTGCTTGGTTCAAAAAACATAAATGCCACAAATTCGTTCAGTGAGAATAGCTGAATTAAAAAATAGGTGAGTCCAAAAAATATTTTTAATGCACAAAAAAACCCACACATCCGGTGTGTAAAGACCTTAAATTGCCCATGTTAGGTACATAAAGGGATTGATGGTTTCTGATTATGATCAAAACTTTCTGCCCCTTTACCCCTTGCCCCCATAAATATGACATTTGACATCCTCCTCTTAATCCTGAGTTTTGGCACTTCTGTGTAGCAATAAAGACACCTCTCGGAGGGCTGGAATATGCTCCAGGTTTTTCCAAAGGTATTCCTAGTAAACTGGGCACTCGAAACTGCTCAGTTGAGGAGAGAGAAGCAAGGGTTACCCCTAATAAGCATCCAGTTAAAAGACACATTCCTGTGTTTAATAATGTGCCACATTAATGAAGTTCACTGGAAACAAAAAAGAGAAGGGAATATTGCCTCAAGATTAATTAGCAAAATATCTACCAATACCTATCATCTTCCCATCCCATGTCCAAAAATCAAACCTCCTTTTCCTCCTTTCCTGGCTCCAGTTTGCCTGTGTACACAGAAGACCTAAGCTGAGTAGAGGAATAGATACAATGCTACTCACTGCACTGTGTGTGAGTGTGTGCGTGTCTGTGTGTGTAGTGCGAATAATTATATTTCCAACAAAAGGTTCTGTGGTTGTATTATAACTGAATATCGGAGGCATTGATGGGTAGCATTATAGCAATTTTTCAAGAGGTCTTCTGTGGTTCTCTAAATATTGAGAGGTATGCATCCCCTGTATCCTTCCCCAAAACCCAGTCTACGAATTCAATCCTTCTGAGAGCCTGCCTTCTCATACTATTATAAATCTCCAATTAATTATGTCTTGACACAATCATGGGGTCAAATAGAAGTGCAGAATTGATTTTTGTCACCACAGGCACAATTTGTGCCATTCTCCCACGCTAACTGCATGCAATTGTGTTGGCTGTGGGGATGACGAGCTGAAAATAACGACAAACAAATAGACATTGTACAAACTTGTGTGTTATGGGCACCGATCCTCATTATCCAAGCGTAGTTTGCTGGCTGAGCGCATGTACGTACATGATTGGCCTTGCCCTTCCATTTCACTTGCAATGCTGCAAATCGGTGCCATGTTGGTGGGTTCACTTTCAGGCATGGCATGCTATTAAGGGGTTATTTGTATAATTTACCACTTCTAATTCCAAGGCTCAGCCATATTGGCAGGAACATTCAAGACTAAATTGAGTGTGAAGATTGAGAGGAATTAATGTCTGCTGGACTGTGAGCCGAATGCGTGCCTTCAGTGGGCCCTTGGCCACCACAAGGACAAGAGTCTGAGCAAGATTTGTACGTTAAAGGTTGACTTAGCAAAGTCAATAATTGAGCTACTCCGTGGGACTTTGCCCGCCCCAAAGCAATCAGCCATTCTTTTTTGTTAGATGAGAAGAGAGAGGCGAGCAATCTAATAGGACTATAAGGCTTGTAAGTGGAACAAAACAAAAACTAAAAAAGAGATTTATTTTTAAAGGAACAGAAGTTTTAACCGTGTTCCAGACTGCTACAAAGGGCTTTGAAGCCAGATATTACTAGTCAATGCTGTTTTTTTTTTTCTTTCTTCGCTTTCCCATTTGAAACACTCCCATGTGACGTTTTCCTTTGTAACAATGCATAATAGAGTTAGAGCTTCTTGAAAATAAAATACAGGAGCTGAATAGTGCTTAAACAGGCGGTGCAAACAACATATCTGCTTCAGCTGCAATAAAGATTGGTTAATTTCATTTTAAATGCGGATTTCATAGTAGAGATACTCTACAGTCTTTCTGTGTGATTCAGCTCAGTAGGTGATATTATTAACCCTTTAAGACCTACCATAGAACCAAGTCCGCCAGAGCTTATATGATATTTTTACATGTTGTAGAGCCATTTTTGCGAGCATTTCAAGTTGCTATACATCAATACAACCGTTATAGCCCAAATTTTAATAATATGTCTGCATTAAGTGCATAGTAATTACATAAATTGCAAAAAAAGTGCAGTAAACTACAAAAAAATTGAAAATCGTTTTGTTTTTTTTAAACATATATTTCTAGTTAGAGAAATTTAAGAGGCTTATCCCTCAAAACTGTAAATACAAAAAAGTTGCACAAAATAGTTTCCCACCACAAGAAATTTATTTTGAGTGTCTTCTTAGTTTTATTTTTGAAATACACCCATTTTTATACACTGCAGGAAAAACGAAAATAAATATTATAGTGCAAATTTGCAAAAAAACAGCATATGCATCAAAATAAACTATTTCCAGCAGTGCAATATGAGTCCTAAGCATCCCAGAAACGACACAGAAAGTCATAAAGTCAAACATAACTTTTAAAAACACCAGTATAGGCTCATGAGGTCCTGATGGTAAAAAACTACATTTCCGCGAAAATGACGTCACTTCCAGTTTCAGGCAGGTAATGGCGGACATGCGATAGTTCGCGCTGACGTCTATTCCAATGTAGGAAGTGTTACAAACAGCTGATCGGATCGGCAAAGCGTGTTTCTGAAATATTATGTTTTTGTTGCTGCAAGTGCTTTTTATGCAGTTTTTGCAAAGCTTTATGTGGAAGGAAACTGTGACTTAGGACAAGCTGATGGCATAAGATGTAAGTACAACTTCTCCGGTTTCATATGCAAAAAAAATTATTGCGCTAGCTCACGTGATTGCAGTGCTACCGGGATTTAAAAGTAGTTGCGCAAAACGGAGCGTGCCCGCTCTGACCGGTTTTAAAGGGTTAAAAGAGAAAAACTGAATAAAATAAAGATAAATGGTTCAATCCGTCACGGTCAGTTAGATAGATTCACACAGCAGGCCAACATTGAAGTCTGCATTGAATTGAAGTTAGTTTAAGGTAATACTGCACAGCTAGATATTTGTTTTGTTTGTATCAGGGATACTGAATCAATCAAAATAAACTTAGCTTGAGGTGTTTTTTAAAGTGACCTCATTAACTGCAAGATGAATTTTGAGCATTCCTGTCCACTGTGAGTATCTATCTATCTATCTATCTATCTATCTATCTATCTATCTATCTATCTATCTATCTATCTATCTATCTATTGTAAACTTGGTGGAAGGGGTTACATGAATAGGATGAGGGACCTATTAAAATCTTTGATACCAACTATCCACATTGACGGTTAAACAACTGTAGCTCAGTGTTCCAACATTTGGAAGAAGGGACTGCTCTCACAGCTAGAGATTGACGAGGTACAACACACATGCTATGGCAAGGGGAAGCCAGGACGACAGGTCAGGGGGGAGATGTCATCACCCCCACCGAGATTGGGTACCAAGCCCCAAGTGTGAACGAAGAAGGATCGCATTGAGTGTGAGAGGAACTGACCTGAAAGACAGAATCATGACGAAGCTTGAAACCTGGATCCACTGTAGCCAGTTACCAAGACTACGTGAAGTAATAATAATGGATTGGATTTATATAGCGCTTTTCAAGGCACCCAAAGCGCTTTACAATGCCACTATTCATTCACATTAACACACTGCTGGAGGCAACAGCTGCCCTGGGGCAGACTGACAGAAGCGAGGCTGCCATATCGCGCCATCGGCCCCTCTGGCCAACACCAGTAGGCAGTAGGGTAAAGTGTCTTGCCCAAGGACACAACGACCAGGACAGAGAGCCCGGGGATCGAACCGGCGACCTTCCGGTTACAGATGCGCTTCCCAACCCACCATTACCGAGACTAACAAGCTGTCTCACAGCCTTGGGCAGCTGCTTGAAGAGGTACACCAGATATCGAAGGCAGGAGAATAAACCAGCTGTTCTCCACAGAACCAGCCAAGGTGTACTCTCAGTGGCAGGGGAACAATATGAGAACAGCAGCACCAAGGCTGGAGACGGAACAATACTGGAAGAGCATATGGGAGAAGGACGCAACCAATAACAGCAATGCTCAGTGGCTAGTGGATTTGAGAGCAGACCACAGCAACCTCCCTGAACAGGGTCCATCCCAGTAACCATCACAGTGGCAAACATCCAAGAAAGGGTCTCTAGTATGAAGAGTTGGACAGCACCAGGCCCTGACATGGTTCATGCCTACTGGCTGAAGAAGCTGACTGCCTCCATGAGCGTTTGGCAGTAGAAATAAACCACCATCAAGTGCAGGATCTACCAAGGAGATGCGCTGTTCCCACTGCTGTTCTGCATAAGCCTGAACCCCCTCAGTGAGATCATTGACAAGACTGGCTACGGATACCAACTACGGAACAGAGCAGTTGTCAGCCACCCCCAACCATACATAGTGGTGGTAGACAAACAGAAGAGGATGGCCTAGTGATAGATGTAGTGGTTCTGAATGACAGCGACATAAGGAAGAAGGAACATGAGAAGCTTGAGAAATACCATGCTCTCAGAGAAGAGCTCGAGAAGATGTGGAGGGTTAAGGTAACAGTGGTCCCAGTGATAATTGGAGCACTAGGTGTGGTGACTCCCAAGCTAGGCGACTGGATCCAGCAGACCCCAGGATCAACATTGGAGATCTCTGTCCAGAAAAGTGCAGTCCTAGGAACAGCTAAGATAGTGCGCAGAACCCTCAAGGTTGAGGTAGAGGACCCAAGCTTCAAGGGGCGAGAGGAGAATTCCCCATATATATATACATACACACACATATATATATATATTCACTGCCGACATTCTTAGGTACACCTGTTCAACTGATTGTTAATGCAGATATCTATTTAAGCAATCCTTTGGCAGCAGCTCAATTAGTCAAATAAGTGATGAAATAAGTGATTTTGTGAGTGGAATGGGCATTGGTGCCAAAACTGAGAAACTGTTGATATACTGGGATTTTCCTGCAACCACACCATATAAAACTTAAATAACCTCTCAGTACAACCAAGATCATCACTGAATGTACAATTTGTCAGCTGTGAAGCAGTTACAGTAGCAGGAGACAACACTGAACAGGGAAACAGGTTCAATTCATATAGGGTCACCAAAATTGGACAATAGAATACTGGAAAAATGTGGTCTGGTCTGATAAGTCTTGATTGCTGTTCCTCCTTTGTTTGAGTGGTGCAGGTTGTTGTTGCAGCAGTGGTGGGAGATAATCTCTTGGCACACTTTGGGCCCCTTCCAACTGATCTTCATGCATACACGACACCACACCTTAATGACCACAGTGTATCCATCTTCTGATGGTTGCTTCCAGCAGCATAAAGCTCAAAGTCACAAACATCAAATCATCTCAAACTGGTTTCTTGAACATGAGAATGAGTTCATTGTACTCACGTGGCCTCATCAGTCTATTTCAATGTAGTGATGCTTTCATGTTAATATGGACCAGAATCTCTGACAAATGTTTCTAGCACCTTGTTAAATCTATGTCATAAAGAATAAAGGCAGATTAAAATGCAAAAAAAAAAAAAAAAAAAAGAGGGGGCAGGGGTTTAATCCAGTTCTTGCAAAGGTGTAACTTATAAAGTGGTTGGTGAGTGCATATTTAGACATCAGCAGAGTGCATCACTAAGATAACTTATAATGCAAATGGCTTTGTGCAAATTCCAGTAAAATCAGCCACAAAAACATGCACTGTTCCCACAAGGATCCCCTAAACTTGTTGATGTTACTTTACCACTACATCTCAGTTTTGATATAACCCCCCTGCCTCTTCCCAAAAAATCAAAGAAATAAAATCAGACTGGTGCAACAATCCTTTGAAATAAGAGAAAATGAGGAGAAGCGCTGCAGCGTTTAGAGACGAGTACACTCACTTTGCTTTCTATAATGAAAGATGCCTTACATCGTGCATCTTTATAGTCATCCCGGGCTGTTTTCTGAATCTTAGCCATAAAAGAGATGAGTGAAAGTCAAAGTGAATAGAAGGTAACTTTCTTTAGGTGAGTGGAGTTACCAGTAATGAATGAAAAAGACCGGTGCATAGTGAGTGTGCTGAGACTTATTCACTGGATTCCCGAGAGAAAATGGAGCAATATACTGCAAACGTTCCAATTACCTTTAAACAGAGCCAACTTTGTTATTAGAACGTCTTTACCATTTTAGAGTGATGACATAGTGCTGTATCAATATAAAGTATGGCCACAGTGCCTAAATGACAGAGCAGTGATAAGACTATTAATTTATGCATTTACACCATCTGCAGTTCACCCCCACTAATCTTCCTTTCCACAGCAGCATAAACAACGCTACCATTTTCTGTTCGCTTAGGTTAATTGTATGTATTTATTTTTAAAATGTGTTGAGTGCAACACAAATGTCAATTACCTCTTCCTATTTTAGTCATGTTGACATGCTGAGTATTGTGGAATGTAATTGTTCATTAACCTATTGTTTTTTTTACTTTAAATTAGTAGTCCCATTTCCTCAAACTATATGCATATCGCCTCTAATTCAATCTGTTTTTTTTCCTCCAGCTTTAACAGCCTGAACTTCCCCCAAGAGATAAGCAGTTTTATCTTGCAGAACAGGTGTAAAAATGGAGGCTTAAAAGCCAGAAATATCAGCCTCTGCACAGAAACTGTTGAGTCATCAATGTTGATCATATCTGCCATATCCTCCCAGGTAAATTATGGTTATTATGTGCTATGTGACAGGAAAAAATCGTGACCGCTGCAGTTATACACTTTGACTTCAGCTTGTATAATCTCCAGTGTAATGTCCAGTGTCATCGGTTGGTTGCTCATTTCAAAATGCGTCTGCAACCGAACACAACTGGATTCTGATACATGAGTTTGGGTCTTTTTGAGCCTAAAAGCGTTGTTGGTGCAATCACAAGCACCTGATTGAGCAACCCAAGGCAACGCCAGATCAGCTCACTGGCTATGCAAATGAAAATTCCCATGCTTATTTTTAAATGGTTGGAAGGGACTTTTACACAAAAAAGACATTGACAACAAGCAAAATAGCTGTTAGTGATGTAAAGTAGGCAGAGCCTGAGTTAAGCTTCTCTCTACTTTGAGGCAAGTGGCCTGGGTCAGCACCAGAGCATATGAACTGGATGGACAACCCAGGGATATCTGCCCCTCCTGCCAAAGCTGGTTGTCTATCAACTCATTGTGCTATTTCTTAAAAAAACAAAAGATAGAGAGTTCATTAATACTGACACTAGTGTGCACAGTTGTTCTTGCAGTCACATAATTATTAAGTAATGCACAGTAAAAAAAAAAGCAAACAAAGGAATTAGAAACAGTACTGCAAAAGGAAATCAAAACACTAAATTCAATCATAAGCAAACTATTCTGAACTACGTCATAACCTGATATGCACAATAAAAATCATATACGCATGGTACATTGATAGCTTTATGTAGGTAAAAGAATAAAAATATCTGTCTGAAAGTGTTTCTCAAACCAGGAGAGAGGTCCTCTCTGTGTGCAGAAGTCTTAGTCCGCTGGGACAACTGGGGTCAGTGACTGTGAGTGCAGAATGCCCTCGGCACATTTCTATTTGTTTTGCAATTTGTGAGTGAAATCGTGTTTTCAGGGGCCGATAGTGCCCCAGAGACATACGGGGTACTTCCCAAAATCTGACTTGCATAGACCCATGTGCTCATAAATCAGCATCCTCCTCAGCCATGCTTGCCAGGATTGCTGGAGATATATGGGGCTATTATTACAGCAAAACTATTTGTGTTTCACAATCTGCATGCACATGCTTAGATGTGTGTGGAGAGTTGTGTGTGTGTTTCTGTGATCTGTGTGTGCATAATCCGATCTAACCCATCAAGTCTGTCACACAGATATTCCAGCTTCAGTTTTATTTTCTCCCTTCTCCTGCAATTGTGACACTGAAAGGATGTGAACAGCTGAACATGATCAGATCAGCTACAGTGGGGTTTCATGCAAACTAGCACTATAATTAAACATGTAAATCCTAATGCAGTTTTTCCACAGCATAAAAGACTGTACATTGATGTCAGCACAGCATGCAAGAACCACTGGCTTTGACAAGGAAGCAAAAGATAAAAGGTAACGTGTTTGTGATTTTTTTTTTCTATTGACACTGGGTTTTATTTAACTTTTTCACTGTGTTTTTTTTTTTTTTTTTTTGAACTTCTGTTGTTTTGTGTGCATTTTTCGACATGTTTGTGTTTTCTTAACCTTTTCTTAACTCTTTCATGGCATGCATTTTTAATTTATCTTTGCTATTTGGGCTGATTGGGACCTGATGAATGTAAAAACAAAGAATTTCGTGATGTTTTTTTAACCTGATTTTTGTTTCTGAGAAAAATTAGATCCATATATGAGGACATTCAATTTAAATTTCAATAGAACAGTGACAGTATAATGTCCTCGTAAGTGGATATCAGGCCCTTGTAGAGCAAAAGTTAGTATTTTGGTCAAGACAACCCAAAATGTGATGTGGACCCCAGGTCCTAGGAGGTTAAGTTGCAGTAGGTTTTACCTCACAGGTCCACCGTACACATCACTGTCACAAAGTGCATGACTGAGGACCCAAATGCAGATTCTTGACACAAACTGCGTAAAGTCCACACACACAAAAAAAAATCTAAGCACAATCCAGGCAGGTAACAAACACAGAGACAACAACTGAGGGAAGAATCACTATTTATACAAAATAAGGGAAATCAGAGAACAGAATGCAGGAGGGTAATAAGACACAGGTGAAGATAATCTAAAACAATGAGACAAAAGAGAAAATAAAACTAAACATTAAAGCAGAAAAGGCAAAGGACCACCAAAATAAAACAAAGTGAGAAACAATAACTAAACAGAAACACAAAAACATGAATTACTTTAACATAGGCAGAATGACAGGAAGGTGAGATGGAGATCACTGAGGGAACAAATAAACACAAACAGAAACTGGAACAAAGAACTAAATACTCAAAAGGAAAAGCAAGTACAGGAAGATCAAAACATAGATAAGGACCAAACACCGAACACATAATAAACACAGATGATGGTCACATTCCTATATTCATCAAGTGTCCTACTGTGTCCCGTTGTGTTAAGCTAAAATATACAGTAGTCTGTGAAAATAGCTTTTAGCCATGTTATGCAAACATGAACACAAATGGTAAGAGAAAACCAGGAAAGCTTTCTTTCTAAATAATAATGGATTAGATTTATATAGCGCTTTTCAAGGCACCCAAAGCGCTTTACAATGCCACTATTCATTCACTCTCACACACTGATGGAGGCAAGCTACAGTTGTAGCCACAGCTGCCCTGAGGCAGACTGACAGAAGCAAGGCTGCCATATCGCGCCATCCGCCCCTCTGGCCAACAGCAGTAGGCGGCAGGTGAAGTGTCTTGCCCAAGGACACAACGACCAGGACAGAGAGCCCGGGGATCGAACCGGTGACCTTCCGGTTACAGATGCAAGGGGGTTGGGAAGACCCACTGTCACAGTAAATGAGACAGTCATAATCACCTGTAACTGGACAGTTCTCAAAATAAAAGATTACACTCCCTAAGAAGTTTCTCCAAATGCACTTCAGAGCATGGTGAAGGATACTGCATACATGTGAGAGAGACCCTCTACACCCAGTCTTCACACTTAAACTTTTAGTGTTTTATGATAATCAGATTATGCCCACATGCGTCTCAAAATGCAAGTGTGGCATGGATCAGATTACGCACATATGGATATAATATGCATGAATGGATTTTGATTTATGAATAAACTCTCCACACACATGTAAATACAATCACATTGAAATACCCCCGCCCCCAAACTTCGATGCAGGAGCCAAACTTTTTCATGACTTTTGAAAAAAAAAAAAAAAAAGTCTAACAGTATGTTAGGAAAAATCTGCTGAGGGGGTAAGTGACTTTTTTGAGCAGGACTGAACCTTTCACTTCATCTGTAATGTTTACACTGCAAGCGGTTAAAGCATCAACTAACACAGAACAGGATGGTAAATATATCAGAAGTTTACTTGTGGAACCTGAGACTGGAATGTGGCTAGCAACAAAATCATTAGCTACAAATAGATGAGTGGCTTTTAGCTTTAGGCCTTATTGTAGCCAACAAAATTATTAAGATATGTGTGTGTGTGTGTATTAGCCATTACTCATTGCTTTTCTTGAAAGTAATGTAGTATGTTACTTAATTACTCACCAGAGCAAGTAATTCATTACACTACTTGTCACATTACTTTCTCGTTACTCTGTAAAATGACCTGAAACGCCACATGTCACATAACTATTATTTAACAATATAAACCTGATCCTACAGTCCCACACCGACAAAAATGTGTATCCTAATGAGGACAAACATACAAGCGTTCTTTCAGTGTTTATGGGTGAGCACAAAGCTGACAACACAAAGCAACGCTGAGAACGAGCTCAACAGTACCTGTTCATGTTTCTGTGATCGCTCATCTGTTTGTTACATGTTGAAGTTCAGGTTCTGACTGCTGGGCTGGGGTCAGCATTCACTCAGCTTTAACATCACTCTGGGTTCTTGGCTAGCTTTGTGTTAGCATGCTGTCTGTGCAGATGCTTGCGAAGAGCCAAAATTGTGTGTTAGCAGTATAATGCTGTTGTGTCTGTCCTGCGCCCACTTTGGACTTTACCATCACGCTGTTGTTCTTTTGTGCAATAAAAATAAAAGTAATGACCATATCTCCACTTGTCAAAAGCCTTCTCACTGCACTGCTCCACCACTTTCCTCCTTGCACACTAACTAAACTTAGCAGATTGTTACTGAAGTGCACAGGAGGTTAAAAATTTTTTTTCTTGTGATCCACCTGGCATGCAGATAACTGAAGTACCAGTGTAACTATAATGAGATTACTGAATTTAGTACAGTAACATGTTACGTGGCTGCGTTACTGAAAAATGTAAAATGATTACAGTAACGCATTACTCTGTAACGCAAGACTGTATGTTTATCAAGCTTCATACAATGTATTTCCCAAGCACCATTATTACTTTATTAAGTAAAGTGAAATACTGTGATAGAAAAGATCACAACGCAATGCTGATTCTGCCACTAAATTAATTTACTGTTTGCTGCCTCCTCCATGTATCCTGCCAATAATCCCACATGTACACTTTGTTGTACTGTTTTTTTTTGTTTTTTAAACTTTGCAATACAGTCAAAAAAATATATACAATGACTCTCTGTGATACAGAGGTTACATAAAGATATGGCGCAGAGCAGAAACTGTCCACCTGCCAAACTGATATGAATCACACAACATGCTCAAGCTCTACATTTGGCAAGGATTTACACAGCAGCTGTTTTTTTTTTTAATTATTATTTTCTTCGTCCTATTTGGTGACAAAGATAATCTGCATAATTTGAATATATTTCCATGGTAAATGAAGACAGACAAATGTTTTGTTTTTTTATTTTTTTTTCTGTTTTTTCAGGAGGTTACACTTAAGCTTAGAGTAATTTGTCAAGACTTTGAAAATGCCCTCCTTCTTAGCTAAAGCTGCCTTTAGAATTACTTTTGTTTTCACGGGATGCAAACTGTATTCACATTTTTCACGCTCTCGGCATTGTTTTTGTTTCTTTTATCGTAAAAAACAAACAAAACAAAAAACATTCCCTTTGGGATAATTTTCTATTTTTGTCTGAACTACATATTCCGCTGATTCCAGCTACTTTTGTAACTTTGTTTGAAATATATCTATAAAGAACGATCCCAAACTGGAGGCGCTATTTTTATTAGCTGCATTACATAACCATTTTAAATGACATGCATATGTGTGTGTATATGCGTGCATGTGCGTGTCGAAAAGCACAGTGCTTTTATGCATCATGTGACAGTGTAGATTGTCTTGCCTTCAATATCAAAACCCACTGTTACCCTACAGAGCTCTTTGTGTCTACATGACAGCAGCCTATTCATCAGAGGTTGCGTGTTTCTGCCGAGTTTTGTTTCAAGGAGATTATAATAATACCTACAAAGAATGTCTATTGATAGTGTGATTGTACAAGTACAGTAAACAAACTGTAATGCCATTCAAATAGCACACTCCCGGGTTTGCTAGTTTTGTCTCTAAAGAGGGAACATTTGTGATGACTGACAAAAGCCACTACTGTTTCTCCCCTCTTTTGCCAGCTCTCTCTTCCTCTTTATGCTTTGGTGACAAATAACCTTTTCTGCTTCTCACACTTCACCCAGGACATGCACCCCCGCACACTCCGAGCCCAGTCAACACACTCTGTTGTCAGTCACCGTGAGTCCTGACATACACGCATCTCTCTACGCTTTCATGTCTTTCCTCTTCGTTATTAAAATATAGACTGCGCAAAGTGACACTTTCTCTGCTTTTGGCATGATTGGTTATGTTGAGTTCTTGGAAGAAAGGAAACAGACCCATTCATCTACATGCTAATCAAGACCATACATGCTTTAAATATTAAAGCCTGCAGGGGAAGGTGAGTCCCCAGCTGTCTAATGCAGACCTGACAGGAGGCTAAAAACCTGTGCCCTAAAAGCACTATCGCGAAACAAAAAAAAAAGTTCTACTTATGATCAGACTTTCTTTATTCTTTAGAATACTGATTCCATTCAGACATGGCATGGGACATGGTTTATTTAATAAAGTGGATTTTTGTATTAGATTAGACGGCCAATTTTGAATGATGCTGCGCTGGCACAGTCACAGTCTGTCGTTTAGCATGAATTACAATGCAGAGATGTTGACAAAAGCCATTTTGCAAGGTCACTTGTCACAAAGGATTTAAAGGAAACTCAAAGTGATTGATTGACCTCCCAGAGTATGGAGACGGAAAGAAAGAGGCACATATCCCACTCTGCCTGTGCTGTTAAACTACGCCGTGTGTGTAAATGAGTCGTTGATAAATTAATAGTTATTTGTCATTCAACAAAAGTGACTCATTGGCTACTTTACTAAGCAAATCAAAGATGGCATTTTTATTAACATGCCCAATCTGTAAACTCTCAATTGTAACTTTGCTGCTCAAATCAAATATTGCATTTTGAATTTCATGCTTTTCGCTGTTTAACGATAATGAAAAGTTGAGTTCTGAGAGGTTATCTTTGAATTTACAGATTTGGCTTTTCGTTATTATGTCATTAATATTGATAAGATTAATACAAAACAAACCAAAAAACAGGATCTGTCACTTACAATTATGTATTCATTACTTACATCACTTACCTTTCCCATGTACCACAGAAAATGGAACAAAAAGAGAACAAATATAGCCAATGTGAACAAAAAGAAAGGCAAAAGAATGAATTCAGGCCAGTTAATTTGCACTATGTGGTCTGACTGTCAGGGATGGGGGCACAAATAAGACTCAAGCCAGCAAATTAAGCCGATTTTACTTACTTTGGTTCCTTCCTACACTTGGCTAACCCCTCTTTTTTACAAGACTAGTTTTTCCCTGGCTCTTGTCAAGCTCGCCCCTTATCCTTTTCAGCAAAGCATGGGCGCTATTCATCAAGGACACTGTAAGCGTTCATCACACGACCGATTATTCCTGCATTCTCCCATTCCTGTCCTTCTCATTTGATCTCCATCAACGAGGTCTTGTTCTCTCTCTCTCTCTGTCCCCTCTTAATTAGCCTCCATGCAGACACACACACACACACACACACACACACACACACACACACACACACACACACACACACACACACACACACACACACGCACGCACGCACGCACACACACACACACACACACACACACGCTCACACAGAGAATGTGATAATGAAGCAAGGAGGAGAGAGATTCCAATTTGGAGTACAGCTAACCCTTCAGAGATGCACTATTTAATTCTTAATTCATCCTGCAAAGGCCACACTGGAAGTTTCAGTGTAACATCAGTGTACAGTATAACATTGGACAGCCAATCTGCAACCAAGTAAGAAAAAAAAAAATCAGGGATAGATGAAAAAAGAAAAGGTACTTATTCAATACAATTATAAAGATGTAAACTCTTGACTTCATTAACAGCTTGACAATTAAAAAACAACTCAACAAATAGAAAAGTTAACTGGGAGCCCTAAAAACACAGTGCACAGATCACTTCATTAGGTACACCACTTCGTTTACGCAAATATCTCAACAGCCAGTAACATAATCTGTGTATTTAGGCAAGTAGACATGGTTCAGATGACATGCTCAAATTCAAACTCAGCATCAGAATCGGGAAGAAAGGTGATTTCATTGACGCTGAATGTGCCAGACAGGCTGGTCTGAGTATTTCAGAAACTGCTGATCTACTGGGATTTTCCTGCACAACCATCTCTAGGGTTTACAGACGCTGGTCCAGTGTGAAAAAGAGAGAGCGAGAAAAAAATCCAGTTCTCTTGACTTGTTAAAGTAAGAGGTAGGAGGAAAACCACCCTACTGCTTCGAGCGGAGGGGAAGGCAAAAACAACCCAAATAACCACTTGTTACAATCAAGACATGCAGAATAGCTTCTCTGTATGCACAGTACGTCCAACCTTAAAGCAGATTGGCTAGAGCAGCAGAAGACCTTACCAGGTGCTTCTCCTATAAGATAAGAAGAGGAACCTGTGGCTGCAGTTCACACGAAATTGCCAAAATTGGACAATAGAGGACTGGAAAAATGTTGCCTGGTCCAGTGAGTCTCGATTTCTGCAGTGAAATATTTGGATGTAAGCCACATAAACGCATGGATCCATCCTGCCTTGTATCAGTGATTCAGGTAGGTGGTGGTGTTGTAATGGTTTGGAGAATATTTTCATTGTTTACATGTCACATCAGTTGCTGAGCCTGACTACCCCTTTATGACCTTAATGTCACCCTCTTCTGTTGGCTTCGAGCAGGATAACGCACCATGTTACGAAGCTCAAATAATCTCAAACTGGCTTCTTGAACAAGACAATCAGTTCACTGTACTCAAGTGGGCTCTGTAGTCAACAGATTTCAATCCAGCAGAGCATCCTGAGATCAGAGATGGGCAGTAATGCGTTATGTGTTACTGTAATCCGATTACTTTTTTCAAGTAACGAGTAAAGTAAGAGATTACTATTGCAAAAAAAGTAATTAGATTACTGTTACTTTCCCATAAGCACGCTGCGTTACTGCGTTACTAAACCGTGATTTTGTTTGTGAGAGTGTCTCATGACAATGACTTAAGCGTGTGCGACGATCGTGGTAACAGGAGTGCGAAGATCAACAATAGGTAATATATTGAGTGCGGGAGAGAGTATGACTGTGCAGTGTTTAAAGCGTAGTACTGACCTTACTTTGAGTTTGATTCAGTAAAAATTGACAAAAACATCTGCTGTTCACTGCGTGGGAAGAAAACTTATTTTTCCAGCGAAAAAAACCCTAAACTTCTGAGCAAGTATCTAGCATGCTGCCACAGGAATGTGAAATTCACAGAGAAACCCCCGGATCCCTCCCACCGACATGACCGCTGCGGCACCGGGCAAACATCCGCCTGCTGTACTCCTGCTAAACAGGTGAAAATAGATTTACGAGCGACAGGACTCTGTGCCGCTGAGTCTTTGATTTTATTTATTTTCTGCTGTGTTTTACTTGCATCTCTTTGAAAGAGTGAGTGTAAATGCAAAAAAACATTTTATTTTATATGCTGGATTATGCAGAAAATAGGTTTAAATGTTAAACAAAATTCTTCCAGTCAGAGAATGTTGCATGTAATTAAATTTTTTGCTTCATGCATAAAGTTAAAAGATTCAAACTAATAAAACAAGTTTTAAAAAGAGACTTTTCCATTTGATTACATTTTTTATGATGGATTATGCAGAAAAAATAGAATTGGGCTGAAAGGTCTGTTGCTTTATTACCTATTCAGGTTGTGTATTGTTTTTAAGCTAAGTAACTAAGTAATTACTTTTGAAAATAAGTAATCAGTAAAGTAATGGAATTACTCTTTTGGAGAAGTAATCAGTAATTAGTTATTAATTACTTTTTTCAAGTAACTTGACCAGCACTGCCTGGGATGTGGTGAAATGTAAGCTTGGTATCATGGATGTGCAGTTAGCAAATCTGCAGCAAATGTGTGAAGCTATCATGTCAATATGGACAAAAATCCAAGAGTGTGTACCTGATCTGCCTTCTCAGTTATTTTCGAGAAAAACTTATTTTGTCCCAGATTAAGTTTCTATGATGATTGAGAGACATTTTAAAATTACTCTAAGTGACATATTATCTTCCTCTCTTCCTACAAAAGAAGTTGAAAGAGTCATCACCCTGTTAAGCTACTTAAATGAGGGTAACACCCTTGTCAAAGGATGCATTTCCTTTCCTAATCCTAACCAAATAGTGATTGAAAAAAATGTCTTAAAAAGTCCTAAAAAACTGGACCTAAATCTTATTCTTGTGGGTGAAAATCCACAGTCTGGCATATGGCACTACAATTCTTCTCTTTCCAACTGTGGCCTTTATCTTTATTCTGTCTTATACTGTAGCCATGTTGCTGCTACGTCAGAGCATATTTGAGAATCTAGTTCACTTTCATGGGACTGTTATTGTTGGAAAATAGGGTAAGCCTAAATTCTATTTATATCAAAACATTACAAAAACGAGACAAAAAAAATGACATACTGAACTGAAGGCTTCGTTGTTTATATCACTGTAACTGTGATATAAACAACGTAAAGGGAAGGACAGTCTTAAACCCTTACTGCTTCTTCATTTTTATCTCTAGTCAAGCATTTAGTTCAGAATATCGCTCTCATTTGAATTAATCCTTCTACAAACATGCTGCATGCATGGATCAACCACAGTGCACTTACATTCTCCCTGGGGGAGACAAACTGATAGGATTGATTGACAGACCAGGAGGGTGTTGCTGTGGCATAATTTATCTCTGAATGGCTGCTACGGAGTTCGCATTGTGGAAGATAATGTCATTTTGCGCCTAATAAGCTAATGGATCCTAAATCAATTTTTTTAGCGTGCATATGAGCTGAACGCCATTACCGTAATGGTGATGCACGTAGGGATGGAGGGAGTGGCAGCAAATGTTATTTGAGTTTAAATCCACTCAAACCTCTAACATGTGGTGGATGGATTATGACAGATGAAGAGACAGAGGCAGCGTTAGCTCTCCAGTTAACTCTGCCCATGTGTTCAGCTTTTGTTTTTTTCAGAGGGATTAGAATGTATGGAATTATTGGAATTAAGGAACTATATAGTGGATTGCTTATAAAATCCCGTATCACTTATTGATATGAATGCACAAATACAGAAATTAAAATTCATGATATTCCTATATGCAGTAATAGTGTATCATGACAAAAACCATGTGATATAAACAGTTGCTCTAATGACCTTTCCCAAAAATGCTTTGTCTTGATCAGATTTAAACTCTGTCATGTCCAAGAGGCCATGTATGAAATGGCCATTTACATTGTTATCATATTGTAAAATGTTATCTGAGTCTTGACATTTTATAGGTTCTGACCTATTCCTATGCAGCTTATATATCAGACATTTTGGATCATACTGATATGATAGCACCATGATGCAAATCCTCTTTTCCCACCACATCCCAAAGGTGGATTGAGATTTGGTGACTGTGGAGGTCAGGATTTCAAACTCCCCCACTCTGACCCGCTCTGCACTGACTCAATATCCCATTCTCAGCCCTGCAGTAATGACTTTAGTTTTCATCTAACTACAGTCTATACAGTCCTATATATTTATTTATCAATTGCAACCAGCTAGCTCTGGCTCATGTTAGAGCAGGTTAAAATTTGCATAAACAATTATGTTGCTAGGCATCCCAGCATGCCGCAGTCGTTGTTTTATATTAGTTTTATGTACTTGTTGGTTCTAGGTAAGAGTGGCTTTTTGATTGTTCACCCCCCACCCCCTACACACACACACACACCGAAATCCAGTACTTGATGAATAAGCCCATTTTACTTAAAGTCATGAAAGATGAAAGATTTGGTTCTACTTTAAAACAGATGCCAAAAGATCAAAATAATCCTGTTGGCTGTTCTAATCTTAACTAAGCATCTGTATTATAGAGTGCTAGAATAGAAAGCCTAGAAACATATACATAGATTAGAATTGGATGGTTTAGGATATGTTAGCTTGGTGCCAGGACTTGAAAACACCTTCCATAAATGATTTTAGTCTTGAAAGATTTCAGCAGTTGACTCGTTAGTTAGGTCTGTTTCAGTCGTTGACTAGAACACTAAACACAGTGCGCTAAGCACAGAATTTTGGTAGCTATTTATTGGCAGAATTTCTATAAATGTAATAAAATTATAATTAATTCTTTTCATAAAAAAACTGAGTAGCTCAGCCATTTTCTTCGACAAAGATGCCAAACATCCACTGATTCCATCTCTTCAACACTGATGGCTTTCTGCTTGTCTTGATAGTAAATTGAATAAGCAATGATTTGAAGAGTTTGAAGGAAATTCTAATAACAGTTTTCACTGTTTTATACGATTACACAATTAATCAAGAAAATAATCAGCAGATTAGTTTCAGCCCTAATTTTTAGATTTTCACACTAGATTGGCTAACTGGCACACAGACTGTTAAAGCTGATGAGACTTGACCAAGAAGAATTTGTTTGTCACTGTGCAAGAGAGAATAATTAAAGAAAATTATGTTTCTCATAGGCCATGACAAATGTGCCTAATTCACTCTAGTATTTTGAGAAATGTGTGCAGAACCTTCTAAAAACACAATTATCATGGTTAATCTTCCTAATTTCATGAATTGCCACTAAAGTCATGCAACCATGATTACCAGCTGCGACAGAGAGCCTGCCATTGTTTTCATCGTGTGTGTGTGTGGTAGTGTGTGTCATCATGGCAATATGCAGTCTTGGAGACTCCTATTGTAGAAGGAGCTAGCACAAAGGCAGCTTTGACTTTGTCAGCAGCACAGCGTTGCAACCATGCAAAATGCAGTTATAAAATGTTTGACTGCTTCACTTTTAAGATCAATATTAAGGATGAGCTTGAAGGTGGTGTAGTCAACTCATTGGTGCTGCTTGTATTCTGTGGTGTAACTGAGCACAGCACCACTTGTGGGGTTTTTTTGTTTTTTGGCCAGGTGATGAGGTGTCCTTGTTTCCTCCAAACATGATGCTTGGCATTCAGGTCACAGAGTGCAATCTTTGGCTTATCAGACAGGAGAATTTTGTTTTTCATGGTCTGAGAGTAATTCAGGTGCTTTTTTTTGGTAAACTGTAGAAATGGAGTGCTGCAGAAATGTTTATCCTTGTAGAAAGTTCTTCTCTCTCCACAGCGCAATGCTGGAGCTCTGTCAGAATGACCTTTGTGCTCTTTGTCATCTCCCTTACTAAGACCCTTCTACTCTGACTGCTCAGATTGGCAAAGGAAGCCAGTTTAAAGAAGAGTTCTACTCTTGAGTCATTTACAGATGATGGAGGCCACTGAGTTTTTGGGACCTCCAATGCTGTAGAATTTTTTTGGTGCCCCTCCCCAGATCTGTGACTTGATATAACCCTGTCTCAGTCTTCTGACATTTGTCCACTGACATGATCAGTGGACAAAGGATGCACCTGAGCTTCATTTTGAGTGTCATAACAAAGGCTTTTAGTGCACTATATATATGTATATGGCATGCAGAATTTGTAGGTTAAAAATTACTTTAATCCATTTTGAAATAAGGCTGTAATAAGAGAGAATGTAGAACAAGTGAAGTGCTTGAATGCTTTCCAAAGCAATATCCATAGGCCTGTATTATGAAGGCATAAGTTGGGTAATTTTAGATTTAACCAAGGTTTCTCAGTTAATAAAAGTGGTTCACATTTTAGCAGTGTGACTTATGCTGCCCACCTGTTCAAGATTAGAGAGCCACAGATACGAAATGCTTTTGCAATCATGCAATCAAGCTTGTGCAAGATCTCTCGACCTCGTAAAGACACACAGTGTCTAAAAATTTTAACAGAGTCTAAACTCTTTTTATTTCCCTAATGAGAATCTGTGAGTAATATAGATTCTTAGAAGCAGCTTTATTCCTTGCTTGCATTCTGTTGGCTGCAAGCAATTTTAAACAATTTAATGTTCGATAAGCTTTAATATATGATCCTAAAACAGAAAAGCTATTTGCACTTCTTGACCTTATCAAATTTGCAAGGGCCAAGCTTACATTTCAATTCTGTTTTTAATATTTATTCTTTAGTTGCTCTCAGACTGTTAAACGCCACAGTGGCTGCAGTTGAAAGAATAAGGCTAAAATAATCCTACACTCATTTAAACCTTAATTTAATGGAATATGCAATTGTAACATGTCAGATTCTCCCGTGTCTTAATGATAAAGCTGTAATACTGATAAGTCTATTAACTTGCAGCCGGCATTTTTGCTGGCTTTCCTTTCCGGCTTCAAATAGGCTAGACTTTATTAATATAGTACTTACCAAAGTGCTTAAAGCACACACAAAATCACACAGCACTTTTAATAGCCTATCATACTTTTCCTCTCACACACTGACACAGCTGTGTTGTCTGTAGTGAATGCATTGCTTTAACCTCTCCATATTTTTCTGATATTATAATTTTATCTTCATTTATAAAATCAGTTGCTACACCTGCCAGTAGAGCTGGGTGATAGAACGATAACGATATGTATTGCGAAATAACTCTTTCTCGATAGAAAATTAAACTATTGCGATAGGCCTCACCGCTCTTGTCCTCTTAAAAAAAAAGAAAAAAGAACAGCCAATCCAAATTAAGTAGCGCAGAGCCGAACCAATCACAGCCGCAGCGTCACGTCACGTGACTTGTTACGTACAGCACAAGTGCCAAGCCGCATGTGTATTTGTTTGGGAAGCAGCCAGCCGCCGTGCCGCCTGGGTAATGGAGGAAATGAGTGTGCCGACTAGAGAAAAATCAACTGAGAGCGTGACCGAAGGTTACCGAAGAGAAAACAGATGATGGTTCCAATGCCGGAGAGATTGTCGAACGGAAGAGCCATAGAAGTTCCGTAGTGTGAAGGTATTTCGGCTATTTCAAGTCTGACAAAAAACAGAGTAGCGTGCACTGTAAATTGTGCCGAAAGCAAGTCTGGAAATACAACAAACCGGTGCATGCTCAATCTCTGACTGGAAGCGCTAATTCGTCATTCGGCTTTTGTCAGACTAAAGTAACTGTTAAAACTGTTTGAAAAGCTAAGCTATACAACAAGGAGAGATTGAGAATTTCCTTTTAGTTCTCAGTTTATTTGATATTGACAAAAGTTAGTCAATTTTGTCTGTTCTTCTGTAAAACAAACTAAGATTTATTTTTAGAATTAATATTTTGTTTCTAAGTGGAATTGACAATTCAGTAGTCTGTTTTGTTTGTTCTATTTTGAAACTTAAACGCTTTAGCGGCTGCCTTTTGTGTAGTTTGCAATATTTGCCTTTATTTATCTGAAAAAGTCTCATGTTCCTTAAGTACATCTACCCTGTTGAACTTATTATGGGAAATAAATATTTAAATCAAAACAAGCTGCTGATTATTTCACATTTTACTTGTGTGCAACGGCACATTTTGTCATGGTGCTGGGTCGTTGGCCCAGCGTTTTGTGTTTTATGA
The DNA here is from genome assembly GCF_051167445.1 of Perissodus microlepis. Classification (NCBI taxonomy): domain Eukaryota; kingdom Metazoa; phylum Chordata; class Actinopteri; order Cichliformes; family Cichlidae; genus Perissodus; species Perissodus microlepis. The sequence continues at coordinate 31,321,692 of NC_140461.1, forward strand.
TTATGTCCCTCTGTTCTAGTAATTCTGTGTCCTCCCCCCTTGTGTCCGGTTCGGGTTCTAGATTTCCTGTTTTGTTCTGAAGGTCTGTGTCTGTTGTCATTGTGTTCAGCTTGTCTCCTCCGGTCCTCATGTGTATTGGGTTCAGCTGTTCTCCCCTCCTGTGTGTGATTAACCGATTACCTTGTGTGTGTATATTTAGTGGGTGTCGGTCTGTGTTCGTTGTCGGCTCGTCTGCGTTCTATGGTGTTCCTGTTCCTTAGTCTGCGTCTCTCTGCTCTGCTCCCCGTTTCGTTAAGATTTCAGGTTTGCTCTTTAGTTTCTCCCAGTTTAGGTTTCCGTTTGTAATTACTCACGCTTCGTTGCCTGTTTCTGCCACTGCCACCTTGTAAATAAACATCACTCGAAACATCAGTCACTGCCGCATTTGGGTCCTCCTTTTCCTCCACACCACACGGCTCAACCCGCCAGCCGTGACACATTTAAATCTTACAAATATAGTTATTTGGCTTATATCGTGATATATATCGTTATCGCCTGAAATGAAAAAAACATATCGTGATATGAAAAAATCTTATATCGCCCAGCTCTACCTGCCAGTAGACCTGTCGATATGACTGTGATTGGTCATATCGACAGGTTTCATGTGAATGGTTGACTCTCCTCGTGGGATGGTCAGCGTTGGGAAAGACATCCTGGGTAGGATGAACTTCGAGATCCCCTCAGCCAACTGCTTCTGCAATGCACTGTCTTCCTCTCCAAGGAGATCAACTCTAAGGGCTCCAACCAAACATCCTGATAAGTTCATTCATCTGCTATCTCTCACATTCTTGTACTAACACATTCTGTCACAAAGCAAATATTTGTTTTTGTTCAGGTCTTTTGATTGAACACCTTGGAGACCAAACCAAACACCACCAATATCTCGACAGTGTTCATAGCTACCCTCCTGACACCACTGAACATGATAATATCTTTTATGAAGCCCATTCTCACATCTGTTGCTGTTCACCTTGTTTGGTGTGAAATCAAAGGAAGTGTCTTTTGTCGCAGTGGTACGCAGCGTATGCAAAATCCTAAAGGGCTTATAAAAACCTAGCACGTTGAAACAAATGTGGAAAGACACAAAAAGACTTCCAGATAAACAAAAAATGCAAATGAATTTGATAAAGGATTAAGTTACAATTAATACACTCAGCCACCCATACCCTCAATACACATTCTCCAACACTCACACACTGTCACAAAAGCGATGATTTCATTTTCTGCATCAGAGACTTTCAAATTTGTCTAACCTCACATGACATTTTATGTAATTTGTTGTCATCATACTAACCTTAAATATGCTGCGGTCTTTTGTCATTTGGATTCTACTGTCCCTTTTAATCATGTTGGTTTCTTAATTAATTATTAGTGCTTCATTTTGTGTCTGAGTCCTGTTTAGTAATGTGTGCTGCATTTCCTCAGAGTGTTTTCCAGCGTTTCTCATCAATGTTTAGCTGATCAGCTGTTTTTTTGTGTCCAGACAAACTGCATATGGCCTGTGACAGCTACAGCCCATACATTTTGTGTTTTGTGTGTGGTTGAGAGGCGGTCCTTTGCTTATGACATTAAATTATGAATTGTAGCACATTTTTTCATGCTCTTCTCATATCCCGTTCCTCATATGTTGGAGCAAAGATGGTGCATTACATATAAACATTTGTGTGCTACCTGCGTACAAATACTTTGATATTTGGACCGAAATGGAGTTTCACCACAGAATGCATTTAGTCCTTGTGTCTCATTAAACATGCCGTCGGATATGTAATAGTTTTTATATGAACAGCCATTTGGCTTGGCTCATTATCATTATGCATAATAATTTCTCTCTGTATGGATGTGGGCTATGAGGGCATGCTACAGGAGCATGACAACACATTGATGCCATGATATAACGTGCAGATGAATTGCCACTGGATTTTGTTCTTATTGTTTATTAGATCATCTTTCAACATCAATATATTTTTCACACTGTAATAAAAATGTTTTAAACCATGACTGGGCAATTTTGAAGGGAACTTTTAGAAAATAGACTCAGCGGGCAACTCCCTCCTCCCTTTGGAATATTTTAGCGATCATCATCTCATCATTAACTGACCTGCCCCATAGCTTTTATGCTTATCTGTATTTGTATTGATGCTCTTGTCATATTAGCCAGTTGACTACCTTTTAGGGGGGCATACTAATGCATCCCTGTGAAAGAGTACTGTCCTACTCATGCAGGATTAGCTTTACTGGAGGAACAAAAGCGATTCACCAGCCTAAAAATAAAAACAAACATAATGAAGAAGAAGCACTGTGAAAGCGCAAACCTCCGCCAAGGCAGCTCATTCTCTGGGCAGTATTTACTTTTATGGGAACAGTATTGTATTTCGTATATGCTCATTTTGTTTCCTTTATTCTTTTTAAACATACTTCAGGAACTTTGAAGTGCAGTAAGAGTAACTTGAAGAGGTAAATGTGAAAGAAAGGGAGATGTGAAATATAAAAGTGAGCTTGGAGATCAAATGTGATATGACATTTGGATACAAACTATATGTGATATTTCTAACCCTCATACCAATGAAAACAAAGACATTAGAGTTTTAAGCACAATTTGTTTTATCAAAGTTTGACTTTATTTGACCTTCTAGAAGAGCTCAAAGGTCAAAAAACAAAAAACAAAAAAACAAACCCTGTCATAGTTCTACATATTCCCTATATGGCTGTATATTGTCAATACAAACAACTGGAGTAAGAAATATACCTTTACATAGTTTAAAAGAAGGAACACACGAAGCTTGAGAAGTACGAAGGGCTCAGAGAAGAGCTGGAGAAGATGTGGAGGGTGAAGGTAACAGTGGTCTCAGTGGTAATCGGAGCACTGGATGGAGTGACTCCCAAGCTAGGCAAGTGGCTCCAGCAGATCCCAGGATCAACATTGGAGATCTCTGTCCAGAAGAACGCAGTCCTAGGAAGAGCTAAGATAGTGCGCAGTACCCTCAAGCTCCCAGGCCTCTGGTAGACAGACCACCCGCAGGGGTGAGAGGGGAATTCATATTTATGTGGTGGGGCGTGGTTTGTGGCACAGCCGCAGGGGAGGCTGACACACTGGAGTTCCATCAGTTTATCATGCCTCCCCTGCATAAGACTTGCCAGTATCTGAGCTTGGGGTTGTTGTGTGTGTGTTTGGGACGCAACTGAAAAGCTGGATAGAACCAGTAACCAAATGAAAAGTGTAATGTGGTCGGGTCTGTCATCATCCCTATGACTCAATATATATTTATAGCATTATTATCACTTTAGACCAATCTAATAATCTTGAAAAAGAGGTCAGAGGACAACCGTGGCATAATATTGGCTTCATAGGGTATTTCTATAATTTAACAACAGTCACCGAAATGTTGCAACAGTATTCTCTGCAACTCCCACCTTTCTTCTGACCTGAGATTTGCTGTGATGGCAATTCTACAGGTCTGTGAAAGAAGGTTTTAACAGGACTCAATGCAGTCCTGTAGTCTGGACCTTGATTCTTTCCTTTTTCAGCCACTCCGTTGTAGATTTAATGGTATGCCTGGGATCATTGTCCTGATGGATGACCCACTTTCAGCTTTATCTGTTGAACAGGTGGCCTCACATTTGACTCAGGAATACTTTGGTGTACAAAGGGGTTCGTGTTTGATTCAATGACTGTAAAATGTCCAGGTCCTCTGGGTGCAAATCAATCCCAAATCATCACCTCTCCACCACCGTGCTTGACAGATGGTATGAGGCATTTTTCCTGGTGCGCTGTGTTTGGTTTTCACCAGATCTAGCACTGTGTGTTATAGACATATACTTTTTAATTGGTCTCCTCTGTTTACATGACAAAAGTCTTGTCAGAAGCAATTTTGCAAACCTAAGCTGTGCTACCATGTTCATTTTAGAGAGAAGAATCTTTCTCATGGCAATGTGTCTTGTTCTAATTCATGCTGTCATGAACTGTAACATTTAGCATCCTAACTGAGGCCTGTAGAGTTTGAGATGCAGCTCTTGTTTTTTTTGTTTTTTTTCAGCTTCTCTGACCTTGAGAGAAAAGGGCTTGGATGTCTATTCCTGAGAATATTGTGTTAACACAGCTGAATGCTCCAGACCAGCAAACTCCCACAACGTCTGTTTTTTATAGAGGTGCTTACACGCTGATGATCAATTGAATGTATTTGATTAGGAACCCTTTTAAAAACATTCTGTCTGCTGCCAACAGATGATCTGCTTTATCTTCTCTCTATGTACCGTCTCTGTGTTTGTGCTCAAACACAAGCTGGGCAGTGGGCAAAGCTGAAGGAAGGCTGTATTTTAATCGACTGCAGGTCTGGCAATGAACAGATCAGATTCTGATTTTCTTCATTACTAAAAGAATGAATAGTTGTCAATAAGGTGAAAAAGCCACAAGCTATTAACAACCCACTGTCTGAATACTCACATTAAATTAAACTCGATTTTCTTTAGATGATAGTCAGCCAGCATGTGACTGAAAGGACACTTGTAAGCTAAAGAGACATTTTCTTCACTGTTAGGCATAAAGATTCTTTCATGCATGTGTAACACAGTAAGGGGAATTGTTGAAAAGAATATATCAATGGGCCAATAGGCTCAACTATAGGGCTTTGGAGCGTGATGTCACAGGGGTGGCCGTGGAAAGGATTTTGGCCTGATCCGCCACTTTCGGGGTCAAAACAAAGCTCAAGCGAAGGGAGCGAAGGCACACACAACAGCCACAGTTCGTATTTGCTGTGTGGTCGGCTGCAATGTTCGATCGCACGACCGGTAAGAGAATAAGCTTGAAAATGGTTTATCTTTTCATTCTTTCCCAACCTGGAAGCAGGTTCACCTTTCACCTTGCTGTTTCACGGATTTTTTAGTGCAAGGTTGCATGTAGGGCTGGGCGATATGGCCTAAAATTCATATCGCGATATAATTTGAAGCATGTGCGGTAACGATATATATCACGATATATTCTTTTCTTCTGTATAACGTATTTTCCACACTTAAAATCCTTTAATTTTCTCAAAAATCGAGAGTGTGCCTTGTGTATGAATTCTGTGCTTACTGACCTCGAACCGATTTTGGCGTGCAGAAATCTGTTAAAAAATGTTTTAGTACAACTTTGGTAAGCCGCACTGCTTGATGGATTGTCAGAGCATTACGACTGCCGTAGTGAGGAGCTTCGCAGAGTAATCTGAGTCCAAAACTCCGTCCATTTCAGGTCCCAAAGTCAAACGAACACGGTCTAAATTCTTTCATCTTTAATTAAATCATCAGCATTGCTGCTTTATCGGGTGTAACAATTAAGTTTTACATCCATGCATCCATGAAAACAGAATTTATTAAATTTAACGGAGTTAGAAGTTAACAGGAAGTTAGCTCGCTAGTTTACACCTAAACATTTCATACCATGTTCTGACTGAGAGATTTTTGAAACTAATTAAAACGTACAGCTCTGCTATCACTTCCAACATAAATGAAGACAGAAAACTAAACAGCACTGACGTTTGCAGGGTTACTGAAGTTGGACTACCTGGTAATGTTGTGCTACGTGATTGCTAGCGACACAGCTATGTTAGCATAACATTAGCACAGTGAAGCTGGAGGATGAATGCGAACTTTTTTTCCACTCGATAAAAGTTAACGTGAGGGATTCTGGTGGTCAGGGACAAATGCAATCGCATAGCAGGATGCTATACACGGGGCAAACTTCAGTCAGAGATTATTCATCCACAATACAAGGTTAGTTATTAATATACTGCAACAACATGGGAATAGAGCAGCTGCGAGAGAATTCAACATTAATGAATCAATGTTAGTAGAAGTGGAGGAAGCGCAGTTTTTGGCTTTCCCCATATTTCAAAAGTGCTTCATCTCTTTGCTATGACTGTCACTCGGCATAATTTGCAGATGATAATGGTTTTAGCCGCTGCGAAGCTTTCAACCAAAACAGGCGCAGCTTGATGACATCATCAACATGCGCTACCGCGATATAGTCAAAATCTCTATCGTTGGCCAAATTTATATCGTTTCTATCGCATATTGTTTCTATCGCATATCGTTTCTATCGCCCACCCCTATTTGCATGCTTATTTTTTTTTTACATCACATTGTGTCCTGCGTCCTGATCGCTGCAGATGATCTCCTCCGTGACGTCTCTCCTGTGCAGTACAGAATCGCTGCACCGATCGCTAGCAGTGTGACTCTGAAGTGCAGTACTGTATGTCCACGATGTCCACGAAATGTTTTGCACCGTCAAAAAATAAAATTGGCTACTTGATTTCACCTATCGCTGGTTATTTTTACAGGGAGTGCAGAATTATTAGGCAAGTTGTATTTTTGAGGAATAATTTTATTATTGAACAACAACCATGTTCTCAATGAACCCAAAAAACTCATTAATATCAAAGCTGAATGTTTTTGGAAGTAGTTTTTAGTGTGTTTTTAGTTTTAGCTATTTTAGGGGGATATCTGTGTGTGCAGGTGACTATTACTGTGCATAATTATTAGGCAACTTAACAAAAAACAAATATATACCCATTTCAATTATTTATTTTTACCAGTGAAACCAATATAACATCTCCACATTCACAAATATACATTTCTGACATTCAAAAACAAAACAAAAACAAATCAGCGACCAATATAGCCACCTTTCTTTGCAAGGACACTCAAAAGCCTGCCATCCATGGATTCTGTCAGTGTTTTGATCTGTTCACCATCAACATTGCGTGCAGCAGCAACCACAGCCTCCCAGACACTGTTCAGAGAGGTGTACTGTTTTCCCTCCTTGTAAATCTCACATTTGATGATGGACCACAGGTTCTCAATGGGGTTCAGATCAGGTGAACAAGGAGGCCATGTCATTAGTTTTTCTTCTTTTATACCCTTTCTTGCCAGCCACGCTGTGGAGTACTTGGACGCGTGTGATGGAGCATTGTCCTGCATGAAAATCATGTTTTTCTTGAAGGATGCAGACTTCTTCCTGTACCACTGCTTGAAGAAGGTGTCTTCCAGAAACTGGCAGTAGGACTGGGAGTTGAGCTTGACTCCATCCTCAACCCGAAAAGGCCCCACAAGCTCATCTTTGATGATACCAGCCCAAACCAGTACTCCACCTCCACCTTGCTGGCGTCTGAGTCGGACTGGAGCTCTCTGCCCTTTACCAATCCAGCCACGGGCCCATCCATCTGGCCCATCAAGACTCACTCTCATTTCATCAGTCCATAAAACCTTAGAAAAATCAGTCTTGAGATATTTCTTGGCCCAGTCTTGACGTTTCAGCTTGTGTGTCTTGTTCAGTGGTGGTCGTCTTTCAGCCTTTCTTACCTTGGCCATGTCTCTGAGTATTGCACACCTTGTGCTTTTGGGCACTCCAGTGATGTTGCAGCTCTGAAATATGGCCAAACTGGTGGCAAGTGGCATCTTGGCAGCTGCACGCTTGACTTTTCTCAGTTCATGGGCAGTTATTTTGCGCCTTGGTTTTTCCACACACTTCTTGCGACCCTGTTGACTATTTTGAATGAAACGCTTGATTGTTCGATGATCACGCTTCAGAAGCTTTGCAATTTTGAGACTGCTGCATCCCTCTGCAAGATATCACACTATTTTTGACTTTTCTGAGCCTGTCAAGTCCTTCTTTTGACCCATTTTGCCAAAGGAAAGGAAGTTGCCTAATAATTATGCACACCTGATATAGGGTGTTGATGTCATTAGACCACACCCCTTCTCATTACAGAGATGCACATCACCTAATATGCTTAATTGGTAGTAGGCTTTCAAGCCTATACAGCTTGGAGTAAGACAACATGCATGAAGAGGATGATGTGGACAAAATACTCATTTGCCTAATAATTCTGCACTCCCTGTAGAACATAACACCCGCGATAAACAAGGGGCCGCTGTTTACAGATACTGAGAAATATAACATTTGAATCCCTTTTCTCTTTTGCTCTGAGGCGCGGGGGAAAAATATGGTGTCTGACGTCAACTCCAAAGCCCTATAGGAGCACAGGGGTGTGTTTAAATGAGACACAGAGACAAGAATGTAACTCAAAAGAACCAGCCAACCTTAGTGAAATAAACCATAAGGTTGACAAGCACAGGTTAAAGACACTTTACAATGGTAAAAATGAAACTTACAAAAAATGAAAGAAAACTAAAACACATAAACTACTAAGACAATGACTTGGCCAAGTGTTACTTTTAGTTTTCAATGTTCGGGTTTCAATGTTCGGGTTTCAATGCTCGGGTGCACCCTAGTAACCTGACTCCAATGTACATTCAAATGAAAATCTCACACTCTTTTCACATGTGGAGAATGTTCTACACAACAGCTTATTATTCAGAGTCCCAAATAAAAAATGTCCAAGTGGTAAAGTCCCAAAAATTCCCAGGGTGTGAAAGAAAATAGGGGTGAGAGAATGTCAGTCAGTGGTCTCATGTATAACCAGCTGTGTCTGAAAGTGTGAGTGATACAGTCCTACCACACCGCAAGGTACAGCAGATCATCAAGTGGAAAAGAAGCGAATCTCAGTCTCTCTAAGTCCAGGTGGGAAGGCTCGCCATCTATTTCACCGGAGGAATCCACCTCAGGAACAATTCAGCATACAAAAAAAAAACCTGACCTGTCAACAGACAGGGTCAGAAGAGCAATTCAATTATTAATTATGCTGTTCTAGCTATAGATTTTGTTGACATCATACTCTACATCAATTTGCAATTAAAATACTCAAATTTGCAAAAATAAAACATCTCTCTTACACAAACTATGCATTAAACCAAGTAAAGTCAGTGCATATGCGACAATTATTAATCAAACAATTGAGATTAATTCAGTTTCTCAACAATAAAATGCAAAACAGACTTAACTGAGACATACAATATGTGCTCACCGATCTCAGTGCATCACGGCCGAAGACAATGGTATGGTGTCTCTCGGTCGGAACATGCGGGGCCCTCTAAATAACGTAACAGGACATGTTGTTTTTCTCTTTAATAACAGTAATACGACATGAAGGAAAATAAACATAAGTTGCGCTTCAAGTGTGACCTTACTTAAGCAGATTGAGATGAACTTTCAGGCAGTTGATAGCAACCAGAGCTAACAAAGGCTAACAGTTTAGCTCCACGCGGTACTTTATAAAGTCGCCAGAAAACTGCAGCATTGGCCTGTTTACTCACTTTGGCTACTTTTAACATGGAAGGTAGCTGATAACCAGCGAACTTATGTGCAGCACAGTTAGCTGCAACTTATATTATTTATTAAATTATTAAATTATTTATATATGTATATATATATATAAATAATTTCCCCCAGGGATCAATAAAGTATTCTGATTCTGATTATCTACTTTTTCCAGTTTCTCAGGGATCAAAGTTTTGCAGCGCAGCTCTCTTTTTCTCCTGCCGGTGTCGTGCCAAACTAGGTATCCCCGACAGAATTTGTTTCCCCTGCCTCGGGAGCACACGCTGGACTGTCCAAATCACGGACAAACAGTCTCCCACATTGTTGATTTTTAGTTTACAAACACTTGTTATAATGAAATTTTTGAGATGTTAGCTCTTTATACAACGAAGTTATAGTGGGATACAAATGATATCAATCTGATCCTGCCACAATTTGTTCCCCCTGTGTAAATCACGGATAAACAGTATCCCACATTGCTGATTTTTAGTTCACAAACACTTCTTATTATGACGCATTACTCCTGAAACTTTGGAGGATTTAGCTCTTTATATAGTAAAGTTACAGGAGAACAAAAATAGTTATCAGCCAAAATGTTAATGGTTTGTTAAAATGATTCCATCTGATACCCCGTGAGCAATAAATATATAATTTTCTGTTGTAACCCTCAAACTGAATGGTAATGTAACGATACAAATTTTTCACTTTTTCACAAAATGAAAACATCAGTACTTCCTGCGTTCTCCCAGCACAGGGGAAACAAATTCTGTCGGGGATACCTACTTACCTCCACACATAGCAGCGAACACAGAGCAGGTGGGTGGGACACACAGCGGCAGGATGCTTTCCCATTGGCCAAAGCATACTTGGACTTGTGCATTTCGATTGGTTGAGCAGGCTGTCCATCTCTCCTCATATCTATCACGCCTTAAAGTGGTACCCTAATTTTATGTGGGTTACACATGAATACATAAATATGGAACATTCTGAAACTTGATTGTTAGTGCTAAGGACACAAAATAGAGCTGGTGAGTATCACATCAGCTAGACAACAGTTGTACAGAAGTTGATGAGCAAGTCTCTAGAAAGTCTCCTTGACTAAGCAATCAGTGTACCGAGCAAGAAAAGTCAATGGGCAGCTTTATAGTTGCCGTCTCATTATAAGAGCAGACTTTTTAGGCTTGAGTGGGCTCGTCCTTTTTAACCGAGTACAGAGTGTACACGCAAACTCTTTAAAATTCAGAGCACAGAAATGCAGAAATGAGTGGCTGGAACTTTTCAGAGAAAATGTCATTATAAAATAGAATATTTTCAATAAGCTTTATATTCTCATTTAAAAAGATTTTTATGAAAAAGTGACTTAGCAACTTTTTTCATCCTTGAGTAATAAGTTGTAAAGCAGAAGTTGCATCTGCTGTGTTTAAGCCAGACGCTGTTAGGTTAGTGATTTTAATGTCTTTTTAAATGGAAGCTATGATTAAGGAGCACATATTGTAACAGTTTTGGAGGCCTCTCTTTGGTCCTAAGACTCTACTAATTTATCTTTATGTGATGCAGATGCCAAAAGATTCTTTAGTTGTCTTAAACTAGACCTTTTCCCAACTTGTCAGTTTGAACCAAGAAAGTTTACCAACTTGTCGCTTCTCAGTCAACAGCTTTCTTCTGATTGGCTCCCTCTGTCAAACAGAAGATTTGAACAGCGGGTGAGTGGGGCTTCTGTTCTCACATCGAAAGCTGTTTGCTTGAGATGACCAAATTCAGGAAATCAGCTGTTTGATCATTATACAGATCCAAGATTAGAAAAAAAAAAAAAAACACATCTATTGGCTCAAAAGATTTACTTGTAAATACAGGAACTTAAAGCTGCTTTCAGCCACTCCTTTATTCACAAGGGCCACAGTGGGTAGCTCTGCATGTTTCATTTGGCAGATTTTTATGCGTAATGTCCTTCCTTGATGCAATCCCCAAGGGATTTGTGTCTCCTCCTGACCTTGTTATTTAAGCTTTCACAAGGTTTATTATGAGCATCCTCCATTTCAAGGGTTACAGATCCAATTTGAATGCTGTGGTCAAAAGGTTACTTGCACTTTATAAAGGAAATCTGGGACATTTCTTGGAGGCAGCTCATAACTGACGATAGAGAATAAATAATTTTCCAATTTATCTTCTTGACAGGGAAAAAAGCGAACCAGTGGGACACTCGAATTCTTACTTCATTCCATTATCTCCTGGCATCGCTTTGTAATACATGCTCCACAGCCTTTAAGATAAAACAGGTAGCTTTTTAAGATGTGTGTAGTTAGTAAGAAGCCATGGATCAAGTGAGGTTCCTTTTTCGAAGAGAGACTTGCCTTCTTTAAATAATCTGGAATGCCGTTGCTGTGGAGTAATCCATTCACAATAGAGAGCGTGCAAGAGCCCATAGTTCTTTTAACCTCTTTGAGAACTTTAGTGTGAATAATATCTAAAGGAATGTGGGTGAGTTGAAAGATAAACAGAAAGAGCAGGTTCAGCATTGATAATTTTACGCATCAGCACCACAGGGCCAGAGCATTCAGCAACAGAAGTAGATTTACCGTGTTAAAAAATGCCTTTAAAGAAATCACCATGACCTAAGACCTGGCAAAAAAAAGTAATTTTGTGTTGTAATAGGGGCAATGGAGATGTGATTGAAACTCTATAGGAAAATGATTAGTTTAGTCAAATATCAAAAGTTTTTATTAGGATTTGCAGGATCATTTTTTTTATTTATTAAATCACATGGAGAGAGAGAGATTAAGGGGAACAACATTCAGCGCAAAGTCTGGCTGAAAAAGGGAATGTCAGGCTGTACTGTGTTCACATGCATACGGTAAACGGTAACGCATTAAAAATATCCAACTACACTGAAGCCTATTCTTGTAACTAGGGTAGAACCAGTCTAACATTTTTGCTCCCAGTACAAAGATAGTTTATCTCTTTGTATTGGCGAGGGATCATTTATGATTCATTACAATATCAAATTAATAATTTGCATTCCTCACGTGAAGGAAGGAACTTGGGATATTTTTTTTACATGTAAGATATTAATAGTTTTATTATCCACCTTCATTTTCTATGGATATGCTTCATTTCATACAATAAGTTTTGTACATCTCCACAGTGGAAATTGTCAAAATGTGACAGAAATATAGGCATTGCACTTGTACTTGTATTCAAACTGTTTAATAAAAGGATCAATGCATTAACTGTTGACTGATTGAGGAATTACAGTCATTTTATGCATAGCCTTTCATTCTGAAAAGTAATTGATCAGGATGGGAATTGATAAGATTGTCAATATCAGCTCCTTATTCTCTTATCTCTGATTTTATCATAGCTCTGCTTTGAGCCATGTGATCTTTAAGCAGCAAATCAAAGACATTGCATTTGTACAAATTAATTGCATGCTGTGAGGTCAAATGTTTGTGCACGATGGAAGTATTTCCCCTCTTTTTTGTGATTAGTGTTTGTGTCATTACCCAGAAAAAAAGTCACGTGTTACACAGAACACTTTTCTTTAAAGTAATTACTCACCAGGGAAAGTAATTTGTCACACTACTTGTAACATTGCTTTCGCGTTTCTCTGTAAAATGACGTGAAACGCATTGTCTCATAATTGCCAGCTAACTATATAAAATATAGGCTACAGTCCCACACACTAATACAAATCCCTATCCCCTGACAAAGTAAAGTTGAAAACAACAATGAGACTTTAAAGTCATCATCATGGCAATTCTGCTTTAGAAACATGAACAAGTAGAAACGGAGACTTTAAGCCTGACTGCTCATCATTGCCTTTGTTACCTGTTGAAGCTCAGGGTCTGGCTGCTGGGCTGGGGTTAGCATTCACTCAGCTAACATCACTCCTGGTTCTTGGCTAGCTTAGTGTTGCATGCTGTCTATGCAGATGCTTGCAAGGAGCCAAAGTTTTCTTAATGTATTGCGGTTGTTTCTGTCCTGGACGAAGGTTGGGCCATCGCGCTCTTGTCCGTTGGTGCAATCCAAATCATGTATCTTAGTGTGAGATTTGGTTTTTCTTGCTTGGAGGGAGTGAGGGAGTGGGACTGTTTTTGTCTTTACTCAAGTATAACCTGTTCCACCTTAGTGATGCTTGTCTTTTTTTCTGATGGTGTGAGGAAAGATGTCACTCCTATAAACATGCAGTTACATGGAGAAGGAAAGCAGGAAGTATTTTGCTGGCAGAAGAAGTTGCTGGATTCATTTTGTTGGATACTAAAGGTTTTTGTTTGTTTTTTAAGAGTGCAAGCTGGTCATGTAAAATAAAGCTGGCTGATCACACTGCTTATACTGTCCCCTTGGTGCCAAACGTTGTGAGCCAAAATCAACCAACTATCAAATTTGAAACTGTTGCTTAATTACATACCCAACAGTCAAGAAGGTTACACCATTGTTCACCCTGAGTTTTAAAATCTAATATTCCATCTATTGTGTTTTAGGTTTGCACCAGCTTATCATGGAAACAACTGCAACTGCCACTTTGGCTGCTAAATGATCCACCATGAGGTGTGTGTGTGTCCTGTATTGTGTATTTACTCACTATTTAAAAGTTTTTAGCTGTACAGCTGTCAAAACCAATTTAAAAAAAGGATGAGCTGAAACTTGATATGAAGGTCTATAGAGCAGGTATAGATTTGACTAAATTAGTTCTAGAGCCAGCACTTATAGCAACAGGACAGACTCCATAGTCTGTAGCTTATCCCAGCTGTCATTGGGCGAAATAGTCTAGGGACTCATCCAGGGTCACTAGAGTATCAAATGGCTAACACAGAAAGACAACCATTAAAACTCACAATTAAACCTATGGTCAATTTTTGTGGGTTTACTGTTTACTCTGGCTTCCTCCCACAAATTTAATCTTTGTGCTATTTTTTTTCTAACAAAAGAAAATACTCTGTAGTATGACTAAATGAAATTACTTGTAACAGTACCGGCCAAATATTTGTTGCAGTACTTCACTTCATTTGAAGACTCTGAATGCCTCTTGACTTTTCTCGCTGCCAAATGCATCTCAAGTGGTTGTTGTGTCAGTGGAAAATGCCTTATAGCAATAGCAGAGCAGAGGTTTTTTTCACATATTTTAATAATGTTTAGTTTGGCTAAAAAACAGCCCTCCCTCACTCCACACAAATTGATACTTGCTCTCACAAATTACAGTGGTTAAAGGATAATTCCAGTTAATTTTAACCTGGCATGTGTCCCATGTTTTTACATGAATCGTTTCAACCACTCACAGCAGTGACCTTGAAAAACCATTGTGGCTAAATTGTCAAGGCCTCTGTGTTGTCTGAGCTGCCATCCCCTGAAATACTAACACAAAATTTATGCAATAAAAGCAAAGAAAATGACTGCATAAAAAATACGCAAGATGTTTATATTTTCTTGTGTAACAACTGTCTTAAGAATTTAACACAGTTCTATATTCTGTGTGAAATTTTCTTGATTAATGTATAAGTATACATGTATAAATCCTAACAAACTTTATTTTTAATGGGCTTATTATGGGGTTAGCTATTTAATCTCCCATTTCTTCATTCATCCATAAAGATATTAATGAAGCAAAATAGGAAATGGCTTGCTTTATTGCACAAAACTCACTCAAATGTTGACATAGAAATAATTAGCTAACTGATGCATTTGGTATCTGTGGGTATAATGGTCGACAGTATTCAAAAAGTGCCTAATTGGCCATAATACCTACAGTTAAGACACTCAAACACTGCATGCTGTCAATAAGAAAATAGATGAGCTAAGTTTACTTTCAAGGATAAAATAAATAATGAAAAAGTTCATTAAGACAAGTGGAGCATAATCCTAATTAAATTTACCCCTTAAACCCTGCAGCTCAATTTCAGCTTTAAAAACTCCCCAATAATGCTGTGTTTCTGTATGAATATGGATTTATAACTTGTTTTACCTATTATATTTGCTATGTAATTTAGTTATCAAGAAGAAGAAGAAGAAAAAAAACATATTATTTGGGGTGCTCATCAGCAAAATCCAAGATTTGATTTTGTCACAGCGCAAGTGTAATTTACACGATAAATGTATGATTTAGTATTTTCGTGTATGGATCATTTTCTGTTATTATTTCTGTCTTACAGTAATGCTAAAAACCTGGTTCATGCATTTATTACTTCTGCGCTGGACCATTGTAATTCATTTCCTAAAAACGTCCTGAAAAGCCAGTTCAGTTGATCCAAAATGTTGCAGCAAGAGTACTGACAGGGACTGGAAAGAGAGAGCATATTTTGCCCATACTGACTTCTTTTGATGGCTCCCTGTTAAATCCAGAATCAAATTTATAATCCTTCTCATCAAATACAGTGTACCGGGTCTTGAATAATCAGGTCACATTTTGTTTTAAAGATCTAATAGTTCTGTATCACCCCAAAAATGCACTTTGCTCTCAGATTATTGGTTTACTCGTGGTTCCAACAGTATTTATGAGTAAAGGCAGAGCCTTTAGCTTCCAGGCCCTTCTTCTATGGAACCAGCTCCTAGTTTGGATTTGGGAGAGAGACACTATCTTTATCTTTAAGATTAGGACTAAAATTTTCCTTTTTGATAAAGCATATACAGGGTGGGCCATTTATATGGATACACCGTAATAAAATGGGAATGGTTGGTGATATTAAAGTCCTGTTTGTGGCACATTAGTATATGTGAGGCCCTCTTCCTATTTTTTCAATAGGAAGAGGGCCATGTGACACATCAAACTTATTGGTAATGTCACAAGAAAAACAATGGTGTGCTTGGTTTCAACGTAACTTTATTCTTTCATGAGTTATTTACAAGTTTCTCTTTGTTCACAGCCATTGACATGTCAAAGAGGTTAACACGTGAGGAGCGGATCGAAATTGTGTTGATATCTAACGTAGTAACCAGGTCATTGCAGCAGATTTCAATGCAAGACACTCTACGAGACCACCCATCTCCCATGCTACAGTTAGCAAACTGCTTGCTAAGTTTCGTGAAACTGGTTCAGTGTTGGATTTGCCAAAATGTGGACGCAAGAAAACTGTCACTAATGAAGAAACATCAGTGGCTGTCGTAGCTTCATTCAGCAAGAGCCCACAGCGTAGCACTCGCCGCATGTCAGTGGAAAGTGGCATTAGTCGAACATCCCTTCGCCGGATATTAGCTACTCACGAATGGCACCCTTACAAACTCCAGCTACTGCAGCATGAGTTTCCTGAGTTTTTCCAGCAAGATGGTGCACCACCACATTATGGGTGCCAGGTCCGAGCATTCCTAGATGAACAGTTTCCTGGAAAGTGGATTGGTCGTCGTGGGCCAGTTGAATGGCCCCCAAGGTCTTAGACTTTTATCTTTGGGGTCATCTGAAGGCAATTGTCTATGGTGTGAAGATACAAGATGTGCAGCACCTGAAACTACGGATACTGGATGCCTGTGCTGGCATTTCTCCTGCGGTGTTGCTATCAGTGTGTGACGAGTGGGAGAAGAGGGTCGCATTGACAATCCAACACGATGGGCAGCACATTGAACACATTTCATAAGTGGTCAGAAACTTGTAAATAACTCATGAAAGAATAAAGTTACGTTGAAACCAAGCACACCATTGTTACTAGTAAGTAAGCTATCAAGACTCAACTGTACACTGTGTTCGTGTTTTCCTCCAAAACAATGAGTTCTGTTGGAGCAGCCTTTCAACGCCTCTCTCTGTCTCTTGCTAGTAAAGTTGACCCAGACAACAAAGTAAAGTTAGTTTTCGGCTACGAGCCCAACACGGAACCCGACGTATGGTAAATGGTAAATGGCCTGTATTTGTATAGCGCTTTTCTAGTCCCTAAGGACCCCAAAGCGCTTTACACAACCTGTCATCCACCCATTCACACACACATTCACACACTGGTGATGGCAAGCTACATTGTAGCCACAGCCACCCTGGGGTGCACTGACAGAGGCGAGGCTGCCGGACACTGGCGCCACCGGGCCCTCTGACCACCACCAGTAGGCAACGGGTGAAGTGCCCAAGGACACAACGACCGAGACTGTCCAAGCCAGGGCTCGAACCGGCAACCTTACGATTACAAGCGAACTCCCAACTCTTGAGCCACGATCACCCGTATTAGCCAGAGGTCCCTTTACGGTTTTACGCCTTTACGGTTCGGCGCCGCGGACCTGTTTTATATACGCGCGGAATAGTTTTCAATACAAGATTGCTGCAAAACGTGCAGTCTTACCTAATGTCCACCCTACTGTTACTCATTTTATATTAAGATTTAAATATGTATTCTGTAATCTGGAGTGGAATACATTTTAAAAGTAACACTCCCAACACTTCATCAGATGGCTGCCACACCTTGCTTCTGGTTCTGCTGAAGGTTTCTTCCTGTTAAATGGAAGTTTTTCCTTCCCACTGTCACTAAAGCATTTGTTCATACAGGATCATCTGATTGTTGGGGTTTCTCTGTTTTCTCTGTATTATTGTAGGGTCTTTAACTTACAATATAAAGCAGCTTGAGGCAGCTGTTATCGTGGTTTGGCGCTATATAAACAAAATTGAATTGAACTGAAGCATGAAATAGATTATGGTTTCTTCAGTTGTTGGACCTGTGATACTTAAATTGTACACTTTTTTCTTCTTACCTGTCCTGAGTGAATCCTGGTTCCTGCTCTATGGTGGCTGAAATGAGACTCCAGCCCCACAAACAACCCTAAATAACTCATTAACCCCTGGGGTCGCCGGATGCGCCGGCGCGTCAAAATCACATGACCAATTTAAGACGACACAGCTACAAGATGCAGTAAGTCAGAGTCTCCATTTCAACTTTGGTCGAAAGTGCAGACTTCAAACTATATACCAGTTTTTGAATTGTGTCGATGGGCCACGTAAAACCAGAGTTATGATAAAAAATACACGCAATGTTTTTTTTCTGAACAAAACAGTGGTGTTTACAGCGGGAAGAACGGTAAAAACATAATTTTCTACAGACAGCGCTAGCAAACACTCTCCGCTTGCGAGTGAAAAAAGAAAAAGAAAAAACACCCCTTCCCTATTGGTGTTAGAGTGTACCATGTCAGCCAATCAAAAAAATGATATGGCAACATGTGACATTTGGTTGTTTAGGGAGAGGGGGAAGTTTTTAGGAGTGACACCCCCAACGGAAAGCGGGCGAGCGAAAGACAGAGAGAGAGCGAGTTTTCATATGTGAGACATTAGTGACGTTTAGCCTGTTTGGAGGCTGTAGTTAGTGTGTTGTGCAGTTATTGTTTTGTATTGTGTCTCAGTTATACTGCTGAATCTCACATTTTCTCCAAAAAAAGCCGTCAAAGGCAGATTCCAGTATAAACGCTGTTCCCACATGGAAAACTGGACTGATGCACCTCCTGCTGTCAGACCTGCAGGGTTTAGGCCTTTGGTATTCTCCTCTGTCTTATACTGAACACAAACTACATTTTTTGGACTGGCACAAATAATTTGTGTGCCTTCTTATTTGATGCAGCACACCTGATTGTTCTGTAAATAGATTTAAATGGTTATATAAAAAACGCCTGAGGCCTTTTGCTGCATTTTTAGGTAAATAGTACCATATAACTTTGTTGTTTGCAAAACTTGTGCATAATTTTTAGAAATGTACCATTTCTATTTGCATTTCAAATTATGAAAATGATTCGTTAAACATGTTTGTGGGTTTTACAGTAAAAAATATAACTTTTTTCTATTCGGGTTTTGAATTTTTTGTCTGAATTTAGATCAACTGTGCTAAAATAGTATACCAAAATGAAAAAACAACTCAAATTTCAGATATTTGAGGTTGTGCTGAAAATAATGATACCAAACAAGGCAAGAAAAACATATTTTAAAGGTGAAATATAGAGGTAAAATCAAAAGTAGTCAAAAACGGCCAATTATACCCTGGACCCCAGAGGGTTAAAAAACTGGATGGATGGCTGGAAGCATGATATTAAATAATACAAATTTTAAATAAGCTATTAGCAGTCATTTTGCTGTTTTGTTGACAGTCTTAATCATTAACCAAACTGTAATTGTCTTTGAGGTCAAAATATTATATAAACAGGAGACATTTTGAGATGTGTAATTAAGTCCAAAATGTCCCACGTATGAGAAAACATCACATACCCTTTTAAACATCATCATTATACTCATCCCCATTATGAGGCTTTCAAATTGTTTCATGAATAATAAAAAGTAAAAATACATAAAGCCATCAAGTCTAGCAAATCAACCAAATTGATTCATAATAATGTTCACTGCCAATGAAAACTAAATATCCAAGTATTCTATGCCTATAGCTCATAACAAATTAGAGGTGCTGTCATTCACACAGCAAACTTTATTTTCCGCTTTTCCCTCTAGAAAAATATTATGGTGCATTTAATTGTGCTCCCAAGCCATTGCTCCTTGTCTTTATTAGATAGCACAAAGGTAGAATGAGACAGATGCACTGGATGGCAGACTTTCTTCGTTTGACTAGATTCTTTATTAGATTGTATACTTTAATTTCCTCTGTTGAAGCAAGAGCAAACAGCATCAGGCACTCCTTATCCACAGGAATAACACTGTATTGTATTTGTAGACATTAGTGCAAAAACATTGTCATATCACAGATGATTAAATGCACAGTACATGCCTGTGTGAGAAAGCAAGAGATTTTAGTGAGGAAAGATGTTTCAGAAGGAGTTCCTAGTACGTATTTTCATTCAGTGATGATATGCCATGGATACCTAGTGTTGTTGGGTGCAATTACACTACTATTTGTTATTCATGTGTGATCATCCGGGTTTTGCTAGATATGCAGTATTTACTAGACAATGACACACTGAATAAATGTGACTTTGCATACTGAATGGAGCGAGTGCATGTTTGGAGATTTTTGGAGGGTTATTGCTGCAAAATATAAAAGTGAAGAAATGTTATTGCAAAGAATGTTCTTAACTAACCCATGATACACGCCAAAGTGGATTCAAGGACAGAAAGTATAAATCAAGCAGTGCCGTCTTGAATTCTAAATTAACTGTCAGCAGTGTCACTTGCAAAGTCGTGGCCCAAATCTTCTGGTTTCTATGGGGCCAATTTAGATGTGACACACAGTGTTGACTTATAGGCAGTCTGGTTACCTCAGTCCATTTTATATGGGCCAGATGTCAAGCGTGCCGTGACATTTAGGGCACACCTGGCAAACACAATACTTGTGTCAAGCTTCATTACTTTAAAGCCAAGTCTGGCCTACACAGCATTTGCAATTGTGAGGGTGAAAAGCAGCCAAGATTGGGCAATAATATGTCTGCTATCTGGGAAGCCCATCCCCACACCTTCCCTATGCTTCAAAAGAAAAAAAAATATTGTTGTTGACCTTTTCTGTATCTTAGAAAGACACAGTGGGTGAGACCAAACATCTCCAATTTGGACAGATCAGATCAAAGTCCAGCTTTCCACTGGTCTAATATCTATTCCTTGTGTTTCTTGGTGCAAGCACGTCTCTTCTTATTATGGGGCTCCTTCTGCAGTGGTTACTCTGCAGCAGTTCAAACATGAAAGTGTGATTCACGCCGTCTCCTCCTAACACTCAATGTTATTTGAACTCTGGGAAGCATTGATGTGGGCTCTATCTGAGGTGCTGTTAATTGGCAATTTCTGTGACTGCTAACTCTAAAGAACTTAACCTCTGCAGCAGAGGTACCTCCTGGTCTTTCTTTCCTTGGGCAGTCATCATGACAGCTGTGTTTTATCATTGCTTTTCATGGTTTCTGCAACTCCTCTTTAAGAAACTTTCAAAAACTGTTTTTCTTCCTTTTCTTTAATCCTTTTCCCAAATTTCAGGAAAGACTGACCTGTCTTAAAAGTCGTGACAGCCTTTTAGTTTTGTGGTTCTCACTGTTATGCGGATTATGAGGAGTATTTACTCTGTAATAATATTAGATTTCCACAATTCGGTGAGTCACAAATGCTTTAAGAGTGATGACCTCCACTGGTTAAAATATTTCGAAAGCTATTATCCGCTGAATCAGTAGGTAGATTTAAGAAACAGATGGTATGCCTTTTATTTTCCACATAATTCCCCGTGTAATGTCATAGTTCAACATTGTTTTATGATATAGAAAACAGCAATGATAAAAAAAAAAAGGCTTTTCATAATGGTGTAGGCGTTGTATTTTTTTTCTATCATCAGATTTGTTTTGCTTCAGACTCTTCACCAACTTCATTATGGGAAATGCCAGGATTATTATTATAATTTAATTCTTTACCATTATAAAATGGTGTTCATATTCAGTGTACTGTAGCTTCCTGAGATTTTTTTTAACACTTGGAGATGAAATCAGTTGTTGACTGTTTAATTTCACAACAAGTCATCATCACTTCCCTTACAGTAATGCCTCCCAAAAGGGGTGTTGATTAATCCATTAGCAAAGCTGCAATTACATATTGTCCCTGCAGTTATTTGCCTCTGAAATGAGAAATCAACCCTGATAGACTCCAACAGATATTTCTTTGAGATATTCACACCAGTTCGGGAGTTATATTTTGTGATGGTGTCTGAATCAAATTTGTAATTTAATTTTGTGGTGAGCAACGCTCCCCTTGACCTGTCTGATATATTTCTCCTTCAGTTTGTGATTTTCTTTGTCACCAAAGATGACCTGGAAAGAAGGGGGCATGAACACATTACTTTCAATCACAGGTAGGTGTGTAGGAATAATTGTCTCACTGACAGGTTCTTGAACACTGGAGCAAGTCTATGAGTGTGGCTGAGCCCCCTACTAGAAGATATACTGTATTAATATTATTAAGTATTACTATTAAAGCTAGTTTCAATGGAAAATGTGTCTCTCTGCTTTTTATATTCTAGGTCCTTGTACGTTGATTGGATGTTGGTGCAAAGTGGCTACAGCTGACTCCAGAACTTACTTGTGACAAAGTTAGAATTTTTTCCCACATTTTTAAAAATTTGAAATTCATATATGACCAATCTGTTAGTCTCTGTGTGGTGTTTTCAACATTTTCTAAAAGAGAAAATATACATTTTTGATCATGTTAAACTCAGATTGACTGCCGTTGGCTTATTTTTTGTGAACAATGTATAATTGTTTTTTACTTATATTAACTCTACTTCTCTTACTCTACACTCAAATGACTTTATAAAATATGCGCCATTTTCCCACCCATTCACATACACCTAAGTGCGTTCTATCTAATATTCACACATATTCATACACCAGAAAGCAACTCTGGGTTTAGTAGTTTGCCCAAGGGCACTTAGGCATGCAGACTGGGCCAACCCAGAATCAAACCACCAACCTTCCGATTAGTAGATGACCTGTTCTACCTCCTGACAACTCTGCATCTTTAGACTGTGGGTGAAAGCCGGAATACCTGGAGAGATCCCATACAGACACATGGAGAACATGCAACCTCCATGCAGACAGGTCCTGGCTAGATAGTCATTGATTCAAACCCTGGACTTTCTTGCTCTGAGGCAACAGTGCTGACCACCATGCTACACGTGTATGTTTTTTTTTTCCTGTCTTACAGGAACCACTATACATTTTATCATTATGTATTCTATGCAGTAAAAAAATAACAAATTGCATCACCTGTGTGGTTCTTCACTGATGACAAAAAGGTCCTGCACAGCGTTTTCAGAAGTTGAGTCAACTGTCTTTACTGGACAGGACATTGCAGACAGTTGATAGGAAAGCAGGGAGAGAGTGAAGGGGAATGACACACAGGAAATGGTCTGGGGCAGGCTCAGACCCAGACCTCTGCAGTTAAGCTTCCAGTACATGGGTTCACCTTCTCAACCAGGAGCTATAGCAGCGCCATCACTTCAGAATCTTGCAGTGAGTTTGAAGATGAAGAGACTGAGACTGACCATTAGTCAGCAAAACAAGCCAGTCAGCAACTAGCAAGGGTATAAATATGGATGACAAAAAATGGTGAAAGTGAATGGGCTTCGTGCCCAAAAAATGAGCTAGTACACATCGCTGCCAACGTGGTGCTACCAGGGCCAAGACAAAAAGGTATTTACTGGACATGATTGGATCTGATTTTTTATTTTTTTATCCTAGACATCACCTAGAACAGTCCTCATCAGGAGATGTTCTCTGATCTAAACTTTGCTCTAGATATAATAGCAACAAAAAGAAGTACTGCAATGTGTGTGTCCAAGATAGACAGGAAGACACAGAAGGCTATACTCCCGTGAAGCGCAAGAAGTATAGAAGACGTCTTCCCCTCGTGAGTTTTATAGGCTGGCATGAATTTGCTATTTGTTCAGTGGAGCTGAAGTTGCGACAGACGAGAATTCGTGTTCAATATTAAATTAAGTTCAACAAAGTAAACACCAGTAGTGATCAAAAACGCTTCATTCGTACTTGTTCAAGATAAACAAGTCTTTTTTCCACTCTTGGTTGTGATTGATTTTTCTTTTCTTTTTTTATTACATTTTATCACAAAAAAGACAGTTTTATTCATAAAATGGCTCTAGCAGAGGTAAATACCAAACATGGGCTGGTTTGCTTGAAACTTGGATAAAGTAAACATCTGTTAAATATTTTCACAAATATTACTATGGCTGTACTGATTTAAAAACACAAGAATTGTGATGTGTCCATCAGACCCATAAACACGGGTCATGTGAACACCACAGAAAGGTTGCAAACTTGCATGTGTTACCCAGAAGAATAATTCCATTATCCATATTTTATATTAAAAAGCAGTGCCCATGGTGAGACGGGAGGTGCAATGCTGCATCTGATGTATTTGTGTTGGTTTTTTTGAATATCACAATTGTGACACCCTATTTACTGTGAACATATCTATAGATTTTTTTTCTCCTCCTTTCTTTTGATAGAAAATGAGCAGGCTCCCGCTTCAATGCCATTTCACAAAAGCACTACTTCGCATTTATATTCGGTCTCATCTCCACACACAGCTCAGTGAAAAGAAAAGTGACACCCGTGGGGTTGCTTATGGCTCATTTCTTGGTCTTGTCTCACATTCACCGCACACAATTCCATTAAACTGTGAGGTCTTTTGAGAAAGAGAGCATGCTCCCTCATGTGCAACACAAACAAATTCACCCTCAGCCCGCCCGCCCGCCCGCCCGCACACACAAGCACACACGCACACAGTGCCAAAATACACACTTCAGATAAATACTATGTGGAAACCATCTGTCCTAAAATAGAATCTAATTCGATGCAATCTCTCGAGTGCCAATCAGTCTTAACAGCAAAGTGCCTGAACAGAGTTTTCTGTTAACATCAAACGTCCTCTCATTCCATAGCACAAGTTTCCCACCACTTGCTGACTTTCCAATCTTTGCACTCTGTCGCTATGCTAAGTGAGCACTCCCTTGCCAGGAAAAGAAGCCTGTAGCATGTGTGTAAATATATATATATGTGTGTGTGTGTGTGTGTCTGAAGATTGTTGAATCGCCTTTGGGTTTGGTTTGCATCACACTGGTAAGGTAAACTATGGCATTTAGAAATCCAAAGAGGTATGATTTTCAAACCCATCAAAAGCAAACACTCTGTGGGCTAATGAGTGTTTTGGTGTATTGTGCATAACTCCACCGGACATTTGTCATTATAACTTAGTGGCAAAACAGGCAGGAAGATAAGCTGGAAAAAATGTGAATTTTTGGAGGATGCAGGGAAAGGAAAATGATCGCCACACGTTATAGCATACTCTAAAATACCATCCTTTTTGTTTTCTCACGGGCATCAGTAGTCACTGAGACTATAAACTAAAGGAATGAGATCAGATTAGAAGAGTCGAGGATCATTTGTAGCTCATAGACAGCCTGGGCTTCTTTCTGTCAACACAGAGGTGACCTGCTGCAGGCTATTGGCAAGAATGCAGGTTCCACAGTGACTTCACTTCTCAGACATATAAGGTACATCCACCAGCGTATGGTCACCTCTAGAAGGTATGACCATATTGCATCAGTAACAGAGCTCAAAGATTCTCAGATTATGGAGAGATGGTGACTTTGTAACAAGTTGAAAGATTAGATTTTCTGAACAAAATGCTGAAAAAACAAACAAACAAACAAACAAACGCAGTAATCCACGTGCTTCCTGTTTTGACTTGTTCTACTATCAAATCTGCACTGATGTAACACCAGTTCAGTGTATCTTAGCACCAGCATAAACAGTGATCAGGCTATGGTGACATCACTGTTGGATTTCGACACTGTGGGTATATTTTCAAAAAGAAAGATCAGTTGGTTTAGCTCTGCCAGTTCTATCATGTTATTATTATTATTATCATTTTTATTTGAAAAATTTAAATTCCATATAAGCTTTCCTGATGACTGCTGTTTGCACATGTCTAAGCAAAGCTAATTCCCCACATCTTCCCATGTCATAGACACAAACCTACTAGTTTTTCTTTAAGCTGCATAATTTCCCATCTCTTCCTCTGATATGTCTGTGCTGCTGCCCTACATCACTGCCTGCTGTTTCAAACCCTTCACCATCCCAGCATTCACCTGTAGACTCCAGGGGAACGTTAACTTATCACTTCCCAATTTCTATGTGTATCATGTGTGCAGGTAGGGAGCCTAGATGCCAAGTTCTAACTATTCTGCTGCTGTAAAACTCAAAATCAGCCATTTCAAATACAAGTTGTCTGACTAAACTATATATTTCGCCAATAAAGTGTTTATCAGCTAAACAGCTCTGCAGATTACACTAGCAATAGATTGCAATTTCTTAATTGGAAGTGCACCATGTAAACACTGTTTCTATTTCTCTTAACCTCCTAAGACCTGAACTCTTCCACGACATGCATTTTTAATTTCTCTTTGATATTTGGGCATATTGAGGCCCGATGAATGTAAAAACAAAGAATTACTAGATTTTTTTTTTTTTTACCTTATTTTTGTTTTTAAGAAAAATAAGAGCCACATATGAGGATATTCATGTAGAGCAAAATTAAGTATTTTAGTCTAAATAACCCAAAATGTGATGTCCATATATGTGGACAAGAGGTCCTATGAGGTTAAATTAGTTTCAAATGACCTTTTTTTTATGCAGAATGAATAGGCCTGGGTATTAAGTCTTAGTTCTTTTTAGTTTTCAACAGAAAAGATAGAGACTTGATGCATGCTCTCTTAAACTTGCTTTGAATCCAGGAAGCCTTGAGGTGTACTTGAAGATTAAAAGGTAACCATAATAAAAGGCTCTTCAGGCACTTTTAGGTAGAGCAGGGAGAGCAGATTTCTGAATACCTTTTCTTAGTTATGAATATTAGTAAAAAATACTGACCAGTTTTGAACTCACAGGCACCAGATTTGGATAGAAATTGATTGTTTGAACCTGGTGGGTTCAAACAAAACACCACCGTGGAAATTAGTACTTTTGCAAAATATAATGAACTAGCAATTACATGGGTGTAGTGGTTAGCACCGTTGCTGCAAGAATCCACTGACCAGCTGGAGCCTTTCTCTGTGGAGTTTGCATGCTGTCCATGTGCCTGTGTAGGTTCCCTCCTGGTACTCTGGCTTCCTCTCACAGTCCAAAGACACACTTGCTAGAATAACTAGTGAACTGGCTGTTGGTGTGAATTTTTGTCTGTCTCTATGACAGACTGGCCAGGGTGTACTTCTGAACTGGAAAAGCATAAGAAAGTGGATGGGTGGATGGATGGATAACAATTACATAATTAAAAAAAAAAATCTAAGTGTGAAGTATAATTCTAAAAGTTGTTTATATAATGTATTCTTGCACCTTGTGAATTATCTTTCAGGAATTGCCAGTTTTTCAATGAGTCATTACACGGTTAATTTTAAGGAAAATTATATTTAAAATTTTATGGAAAGTTGATAGAGTGGCTTGAAGTGTCATCTCACAGCTAGAAGCTTTTGGGTTTAAACCTTCTAGTCATCTGAGGTCTTTCTGTGTTGACCTGATTTGTTCTTAGTCTGTGGTGCTCTGGTTTCCTCCCACAGTGCAAACACATGCATATTAGTTCAGTTGAGTCTAATAAAGGGAAAAAAAATTGCAGAAGGTGTCAATGTGAGTGTCTGTCTTTCTGGTAAATTTGAGATGGACTGGAGTCCTGATCAGGGTGCTCTGCACATCTTGCCTAGTGTGATCTGTATAAGGCTCCAGCCCTCCATGACTATAACTTAGATCAGTGTTTATGATTTCACATTGTTATAGTGTGGCCATTTAGTCCTTCAGGTGCTTCTTGATCCATCCAAAGTAGGAACCTTTACTTTTCCTGTTAACATATTAATACACATGCTCTCCTGTCGTGCTGAAGAATAGTAGGAGATCATTTTTCCATCTTTTCTTTGTTTGCAACTCTGTAGCACAAAGCGCTGAAAACAGCTGCTGAAGATGTGGTCAGATCCTAATCAGTCATAGACGTTTTTCTTTCATTAAAAATAGAATAAAAGTCTGTCGTACACCTTTTTATTTGTCCTCCACATTCCTGCAGCTCTACTAGCTCTGCAGCTGTGAGTCAGCAGACTCAAACAGACCACTAGGAAGTCACATAGAGATGTGGTTGCTAGTGCTCTTAATGCAGATTTAGGAGAGCAGCTGTGTGTTAGGTGCTGCAGTTGACTCATACTATTTGGGGGTGTAAGCAGGCATAGATGATGGAGAGTTTTGATTGGTTATAAAAAGCCAGCCCAAACACATTGTGGATTCTGTTTAAACCTACACAGGTTAAAGCTAATTTAAGCCTCGGTTTCAAGTTTTCACATAAAACCAATGGATATCTTGTCAGTACAATAGAAATGCCCTTTTTTCCTTTGCAATTTTAATGTGAATAATCTAGTACAGCAGCTTGATGCCACAGAAAACATCCTGCTAGCTCAGGTTGGCCTGCAATCTGGGTTAAAATCAAGGGTGAAAGGGTAAAAAAAAACCCTGTTTTGTAAAGTAGAAAGGCTGAAGGATTGTGAAAGATGAAACACTAAAGAAGAGCTCAGATTGCTCTGAGAGAAGCTTTTACTGTCCTGCCTAACTATGAAGCAGCTCAGTGGCCTTGAAAAAAAGGCTCTGTCGTGGAGCTACTGGGCATGAGGTTAATATGCCTTACTTTCAAAAGAGAAGCATTCAAAAAAGTCTCCAGAATAAAGACTTTTTGATGAAGAAATTTGCCGCTCTCTTTTAATCTCCACTTATTTCAGCTGGAACACCTGTTGGTCTTGAAAACCAACATTTCATGTTCATGTTTTTGAAAAAACTAAAGCCCTTTTTTTTTGCTATATAAGCTAAAGATAGCAATTCCTTGTGAGTTCAATTAAACACAGTGCTTTATGTTTTAAGGTAAAGACTAGGGATGGGTATCGTTTAGGTTTTATCCGATACCAGTACCAAACCGGTACTTTTGAAACGGTGCCAGTGCTTAAATGGTGCTCAAACTGGTGCTTAAAGAAAGGAGGACACAAACTTTGTCCAAAAACCTCTCATGTTTAGCTGTTTTTTTTGTAAAAAGATAACAATGTTAGCCTTTTCTGCAGATATAGGGTGTATATGGTATCACTCTTGGTTGGAAGCAGTGCTTAAACAATGGAAAAAATTCATCATTTCAGCTACACTGGCAGGGCTAGGGGCCAGGACTCTACTCTTCGGGTTCTTGGGGGATGTTGCTAACTCCGGGTCCGATAACTGGTACCACACCCGCAGTAGATGTGCTCGGTGCTCAGTCTTGCAGCAAGCTATCAAATACGGTGCATTTCCCGGCTTTTAAATATGCGTCGCCAGGTGTTTCATCAGATTCGAGGTGTTACCTCCTTTGCACAGTATCACCTTAAAGCACTTGTTGCAGGCTGCTGAGTTTGCATCTTTTGCTGTGAAGTACAGTCAGACTTTTGACCGCTTCGCCTTGGGCATTTGTAACCTGTAGCTCTGCTCTAAAAGAACGTACGTACCTGGGCCCGCCTACTATCCTTGCAAAGGTAAAATGATTGGCTAGAATCCAAAGTTTATGACATATCAGGAAAAAAAAAAGCACCGAAATAAAGCACCGAAATGAAGCACAGAAATGTGCGCTGCTTTTCGGTCTGGCTACTACCGTTTATGTCAGAACCGGTGCCATTATGGCACCGGATACCGGTACCCATCCCTAGTAAAGACCCTACAATATTACAGAGAAAACCCCAACAATCAAACAACCCCTTTTAACAGGAAGAAACCTCAAGGCTCAGGGAGGGGCAGCCATCTGCCGCTACAGGTTGGGAAGGGGAGGTGGGAGGAGAGTCAGAGATTAATAATAACTGATAATTAAATGCCAAGTGATGTATAAACAAACATCCCTTATAGTACACTTTTAAAAATACATTGTACATGAAGAATTTCTCCATACCTCTCTTTATACATATTTTAAATATACACAATCTGCACATGAGATTATTCCAACAGTGTGACACTGTTTTATGCATGAATAACTTCTCATTGCAAACCTTTGGATTTAACATTTACAACAAGGAAATCCTTTGCCTTGGAAGGAGAGCTGAGGTTGCCAACAGTTAAATCCTACTGTGTTAAGTCTTGCAGTTTGGCAGCTCCACTGGCTGTGGCATGTAACTGTTCTGTCATTTCTGCCTTCAGTTCCCAGACAATCCTCCCCTGACACTCAAGTGATAATGTTGATCGTTTCCTTTTCTTCTTTACAGTGTAAAGTGTTACTGTACACACACTTCATTCAGATCCTTACACCTAGGGCTGGGCGATATGGCCTAAAATTCATATCGCGATATAATTTGAAGCACGTGCGGTAACGATATATATCGCGATATATTCTTTTCTTCTGTATAACGTATTTTCCGCACTATAAGGCACACTTAAAATCAATCCTTTAATTTTCTCAAAAATCGAGAGTGTGCCTTATGCATGAATTCTGGTTGTGCTTACTGACCTCGAACCGATTTGGGCGTGCAGAAATCTGTTAAAAAATGTTTTAGTACAACTTTGGTAAGCCGCACTGCTTGATGGATTGTCAGAGCATAACGGCTGCCGTAGTGAGGAGCTTTGTGGAGTAATCTGGGTCCAAAACTCCGTCCGCTTCAGGTCCCAAAGTCAAACGAACACTGAGAGTTAAAAACGGTCTAAATTCTTTCATCTTTAATTAAATCATCAGCGTTTCTGCTTTATCAGGTGTAACAATTACGTTTTACATCCATGCATCCATGAAAACAGAATTTATTAAATTTAACGGAGTTAGAAGTTAGCTCGCTAGTTTACAACTAAACATTTCATACCATGTTCTGACTCAGAGAGTTTTGAACCGAATTAAAACCAACATAAATGAAGACAGAAAACTAAACAGCAGTGGCGTTTGCAGGGTTACTGAAGTTGGACTAGCTGGTATATAATGTTGTGCTACGTGATTGCTAGCAACACAGCTATGTTAGCATAACATTAGCACAGTGAAGCTGGAGGATGAACGCCAACTTTTTTCCACTCGATAAAAGTTAACGTGAGGGATTCTGGTGGTCAGGGACAAATGCAATCGCATAGCAGGATGCTATACACGGGCCAAACTTCAGTCAGGAGAACAACTAAGATTATTCATCCACAATACGAGGTTAGTTATTAATATACTGCAACAACATGGGAATAGAGCAGCTGCGAGAGAATTCAACATTAATGAATCAATGTTACGAAAGTGGAGGAAGCGCAGTTTTTGGCTTTCCCCATATTTCAAAAGTGCTTCATCTCTTTGCTATGACTGTCGCCCGGCATAATTTGCAGATGATAATGGTTTTAGCCGCTGCGATGCTTCCGACCAAAACAGGCGCAGCATGATGACATCATCAACATGCGCTATCGTGATAGAGCGATACAGTCAAAATCTCTATCGTTGGCCAAATTTATATTGTTTCTATCGTATATCGTTTATATCGCCCACCCCTACTTACACCCAACAAAAATGTCCATTTGTTTTTATAAAAAGGATAGGCAACATGAATTTGTTTAGTGTGAAGGGGTTCTTCAAGTAGTGTACTTAAATATAAAGAACACCTTAGCAATTTCAGCTCTATTTTACATGACCATCATCAGGTTATTGCTTCTTGCTGCTTAGGGTTTATCCAATTAAAAAAAACACACACGAAGCAAGGAACTATAAAATTATTTCAGAGAGTTTAACAGAGGAAAAAAGGACAGTAAATATTATATTTCAACCGAGGGCCACAAACTCTGAATTAATGCTAATGTTACAGGACATAAGCAGCCAAAAAATCAGTTAATGCATGCACTAGAAATGAACTCACTTTGCAAAGAGAACATTTTTGGACTACAAAACGCAGCTGCTACACGGTACCTGCTAGCATAATCAGATTGAAGACAAAAGCTTCTTCTATACATGCTTGTTAATAAATCATCTTCTGCTCCAATAAATGCCAAGCATGATACTGTACTTAATGACACAGACGAGAGGGGGAAAAACAACTTTGTCTGAAAGAAAGAAAGATTTCTAAATTAGCGTTAATAACAACTGTTTTGACCACATATCTGCTAGTATGCCACGATTTCCATATAGATTTAATTATATCAGACTTCAGTTTGATGACTGAAAGAGGAGGAAACCTATTATGCTAATTTCCTCTTCCATGGATTGATTGCTGGACTCTACCAGAGTAGCTTTGCATTATTCAGATTTCTAAATATTCTTTATTTATCTTACACGGAGCCTTGGTGCAGTCCCTCAATTCATCCTCTGCCTGAACCGAGCTGTTCCCTTCCCCTTCCCTTTTAAGTCATCCTTCTTCTTATTGGCTGCCCCTTGCAAACACAAGATTTGGAAAGGAGGGTTACAGCCATAGCTGTACATCTGACACGACCAAATTAAAAATATCTACCCTCTGACCTTGATCCATCCATATTGCTTTTCCAGTATAGGCTCACTTCACCAACATTTGATGCATCATTTAAAAAAAAAAAGCAAAATGTTTCTGAAATCTCTCAATGTCTCCGGTTCATCAAGTGTAGGAAGAAAACCTTTGAAAATACAGTGCAGTTAAATGGTTCTGAGGAGGTTATTGAATGACTGCTGAAAGCGAGGACAACCTATCTCTGAGATATGAAACATAAACCAATTAACAACTGTGTCTGCAATTTGCACAAAATCTCTAATACAATTAAGAATTAGCGATAACAGGACCAAAGGCAACACTTCTGGTGGGACAGTAGCAGATACACACCAGGATCCTCTGCTAGGAGGTCACTTGTGGCTAAATAGGCTTAGAACGAGTAGACGTGCAGCATTTCAGAGGCACAGAGCATATGCTGAAAGTCAAGTTGAATATTAAAGGTTTATGTTGTCATTTGTGATCAAAGCCTTATACCTGGTAGTGAATGAGACAGACTTTGATGCTTACAGGATGTACAGAGTGTACTGTGCAGCTATTCATTCCCATTTCTTGGTGTTCCTAGTGTTTTGAGCACATTAAGTCGTAGGTGTTTTGTTGTCTGCTCTGTTTTACTAGAGACTCCAGATTCATAAATCTGCACTGTTCTGACCGTAATGGCTTGTGAGATCTGCTTTTAACTTGTTGTTCTCACTGAAAAAGCAGCTCTGCAGGATGTTTCAGTAATGGCAGATTTATGAAAATAATTCATGGTATTGTGAAACGGTGCTATGTGTCTGACACCGGAATTACTTTTGTCCATAGCTTTCAAGCCTGAAATTTGGTTAACTGCAGCAGAACCTGTAAAATGGAAACTGAAATGCCATATTGCAATTTGCTAAATGCGTGTACACAAACCACACTGCCAGTTAGAGTCCGCAAACAACTGTGTAGATTTTGCAAAATGAGTTGCAGAGCATGCGACTCTTCCTAGAGGAAACATCTGTAGCATAAACATGTCGGTGCGACAAAAATATGCATAGATTAAAAAAATAACAATAATAACATGCACACAGACAAATCATGTCATCATCTGCCCATATTGGAATAATCATTACATCTGCATAGAAAACATATATGCACATAGGCTTAATTTCAATCAGACACACATTAAGCCACTCAAGCAAGACTTCAAACCTGAAGAGTGTGTGGCAGCATGAAAATAAATCACAACGACAGTAAATAAGTCAGAATGAGCTGACTATAACAACCCGGCAGACACATTCATCATGGATTATCACATTGCACTCTATTTTGCATCTTTATTACTTCTTTCTCGTTGAAATGCGTATGTAAAATGTGCGGGCATGTGCTGCGAGTGAGAGAGGGATGGAGTGAGAGAGCAATGTAGAGAAATCAGGATATCCCCAGGGACACTGCTTACTTGTGGTGGAGCAACCTGTCTTAAATAAATCATTTCATTTCCATGCCCAACCTCCCTATCTCCCTTTAATCCAGTGTGGGTGAGAGTGGAGAAAGATAGGGGAGTAAGCTGTTTGCCTTCCTCCTCTGCCTGTGTGTTGCTCTAAGCCTTTAGTAACTTGAGTTCCCCAAACTTTTTTGTTGACCCACTTAAATATGACTGTAAACCCACAAACTAGGTTGTACAGTAGAAGGATTAAAAAAACAACATCACGCCAGTAAACTAGTTTTCAATGGCAGTGCGTGTGTTCAAGCTGCATAAGTGAAAGCTGGTTGACTACACATGCTTTAATGATAAGATCAATTTTCTATGCACTTTGAAATATAAGGCTGGATTTTCACTTAGGTCTATTTCATGAATTCCAACTCTAGGATTTAAAAAATTGCAAAAATAAAAACATGTCAGATTAAGATGTTAAGATGTCAGTAAACAGTGCCCTGGAAATATCTTGATTAGACATGCAGATATTTTAATCCATTAAATACAACTGTACTGTTTTTTGCTGACTGTAAGTTTAAACCTGTGCACCAAACTGTGTTTAGTTACAGCATATATGGAATTTGCAGGAACAGCAGATGAGATTTAGAGGTCATTGGTAGTCTTGTGAACAGCAAGGCTGTTCTTAAGCTACCCTTGGAACATCCCATGGGTCTGCCTGAAAAGTGCACATGCTGCATAACAGATCAGTTGACCCTGTCAGCTGTGCCTCACATTGATTGACACACTCTTAGAAAGCTGCAGACTTTTACTGGTGCTGACAAGACAAGGTTTTCCCCTCACACACGTTCCTCCACCTCAGCGTGCCTGGATACCTTTCGGACTCGCGCGTCGTGATCAAGAGCAGGAGATATTTGTGAACCCTGATTGACAAACTCCACATTCCTCTGTGGGCACTGGGCTGGAAAGCCAAAGCACTACCTGCTAAAACAAGCAATCGTGAGCTATGAAATAAACAGCGATTCTGATATTGGGATAATAGAAATTTGATGTTCATTTCGCCACCCACATAAAAACATACCCCGTGGCCTCAATGTAGCCACTTTATGAACACTCAATTTGAGAAATACACAGCAGATAAAATTATGACTTTTATTTTTTTTTTTTTACAGGGCAGATAAAAAAAATGTAATACACACTCTTTGGCAAAAGCAAAGATACAGCAGGTTGAGCTAATCTAACATAATGTTTGAGCTGTGTAACTGCAAGTGAGTACTTTTCCTCTGCGTCTCTCTAGAGTCCTTTCTTATTGTTTCTGCAGCATGGCTTTGTGGTTCCAATGGCATCTTTTGGAAACCACTGCCCATGGGTAAATTAGTAATACAAAACTAAAAAAAAAAGTAAAAAAATCAACCAAAGGTTTTCATTGAGAAGAAATGGAACTTGATACAGCTTTGAGCAGCACAAATCTGCTCTGTCAAATCTGTTTTTAACCAATAATTTTAATGGCATGCAAATTGTCAAAGTGTGTCTGCACCCCATCGCGTGACAAAAACCATTATGTCCGGGTACCCTCGCCGTTCTCTGAGTGCAACAGTAATAGTCAGCCTTCTGAAAGAGTGACTCTCCGAGTTTCACACTTACCCGTTAAATCACATCTTCCGGCTCAGCTTACTTCACTCATCTCTTGGAAGTCAGCCATTTTCAACATTACATCCTTATCTTAGTTAGTGGAGCCCACCAGAAAAAGCTCAGGCTGGCTGTTTTAGGCAACTGAGGCTTTTGGTTGGATGTAAACTTTTCATTCAAAGAGCCCAAAAACATCTTAGCTTCAAATACTTTGTTTGATCTTTTTTTTTTTTTTATTTATTTTATTTTATTTCAGTTTAGGCCTCATGTCCTTTTAGCCCTTTGTTTTGTAATAAACTGTACCAAAAAAACTGTACCACTATGTCTCTCTGTAGTACGTGACAGGCACAAAAAATACTGAATTTGAGTGACTATAAGAGAGAAAGTATGTAGAAAAGTACAAAGTGCAGTAGCAGTCTTCAAAGCATTTCTAAATGACAGCGCAATAAATGTTACCATCATAGTGCAAAGCAAAAGGCAGTCGCTTCTGCTTTATTCCTAAAGGGTTTGGAAGATTCTCTCTGTGTTATTATCTAATATATTAAAATAAATGCCACTCTGTATGGCGTTGCAACTGCAATGAGCTTGGAGAACAGGCTTTAATAATTTCATAGCCAGAAAAAACCCAACAACCTGTAGATAACAATAATAATTAAAAAAAAAACATGATAAACAAACAATCCACACATTCTGATTCATATTTGAATTTCAATTTGAGCAACATATAGACCACTACGTATTTACTGCCTGAAAGAACTACATTTGAGAATATGGACTGAGGCTCTCATTACTGACACACAATTTGCCATCAATTGTAATAGTTTAAAAAAGTTATAATAATTGTTTCCCTAGAAAAATGTAAAGTTTGTAAGGCTGCCTTTCATGATTAGGAACAATAACACTGGTGGCTGTTAGCAGCTCTCCTGCATGCTTGTATGCAATGTGCACTGTGTAGGTAAGTCACAATCTGATATCCACCTGTTGGTGTTGTCATCATAATAATATTAGCAATTGTCTGTATATTCAATTAGCATTAGTCAAGAAGTTAGCTGTGCTAGTAAATACTGTAACTTGCAAATCAACATGTGTAACTAACTTTGGCTAAGAGGAAACCTAACTTGATGATATACAACTGTTACTATTACTATGCTTACTATATATAAAATTATTTTCTTTTTTAAAATTTTCCTCCACATTCCAAAGCAAAGACATCACAACAGCATGATTGGTCAGATGCAAAGTTGATCCTGGACAAACATAATTATGATGATGCATGAACAACACCAAAACTGGTATATCAGATACACCATAGGCAGTGTTGGGGTTGTTACTCTAGAAAAGTAATATATACTCTTGACTTTTCTTAAAAGTAATATAGTATATTAGTATATTAGTTAATTAAAGTAATTTGTTACACTACTTGTTACATTGCTTTCTGGTTACTCCATAAAATAGCCTGAAATGCACTGTCACAAAATTATCAGTTAACAATATAAACCTTCAGGCTACAGTACCACACACCAACACAAATCCCTATCTTAATGAGAACACGTGTACGAGCTTTCTTTTAGTTTTTAGATAGGAAAACAAAGCCAACAACACAAAGCAAAAATTAAAAGCAGGCCAAAGAGACTTCAAAGCTATCGCCAAGGTGATTCTACCTCAGAAACATGAAGAAACAGAGGCTGCAGCCTGACTGCTCATCACTGCCTTTGAAGATCAGGGCCTGGCTGCTGGGCTGGGGTCATCATGCACTCAACTTTAAAAAGACTGTGTTCTTGGCTAGCTTCTGCTAGCATGCTGTCTGTGCAGATGCAAAGAGCTAAAGTTGTGTTAGCAGTACAATGCAGAAGTTTCTGTCCTGGATGCAGTTTATACTTTAACTTTTATTATATTGTGCAACAAAAATAAAAGTAATTTCCACATCTCCACTCCTTAAAAAGTGTATCGCTGTATTGTTCCACCGTTGTCCTCCTCCAGCACGTTTTCAATCCACTTGGAGCACAGATAACTGAAGTAATGTTGCTGTTAGTTGCATTACAAATTGTAATTGTAATGTGATTACTGAATTTAGCACAGTAAAGCATTACATTACTGCATTACTGAAACATATAATTGCAGGAATGTGTTACACCCAACACTGACTGAAGGTAGTCAGGCTGTGCACATGCAGGCTATTGGATAAAATACTGACATAACATCCACAGAGTTAAATATCATGGACCAGTGTTATGTTGATATATAAGATAATCAAAGTTACGCTATAATTCTACTCTGACTAAACACTGTAGTCAAGATTACGTATTATTTGTGACTCTCTTAGCACAGCACAGGACATTATTGCTTTTTAAAATAATAATTGCAGATTGATATTATCCATCATATCTAATATGCAATGCATTAAAAGTGCTTCACATATATATGTAGTCAATTATAAATTTAAATGAAAAAATTTCACAGACTGCAGATGAACAGTATGCATATTCTGAGCAGTTAAAAATGCAGTGAATGTGTTCAAAAAGATGCTCTTTTTGTTAAGAGAACCTCGGGATGTTTTTACTGGCAAAGCATTAATGGAGGAACACAGACATATTGGCAAAGAAATTATAGTGTTTGTACTGAAAAGATTCCGATGGCTGTAATACCAGTGTGACTGTAATTAGATAACAGCAGCAGAGGAGGTATGTGTGAATCTTTAAACCACAGCTGTCCTTCTGCTGGCCTGTCAATGTGTCTTGGATCGATGGTACACTTCAACTTAGTGGCACAGCTAAAGTGTTAAGAAGAAACTGGAACTCTGGAACTGTTAACACCAGAGAAGTTGATTTTGTTACGGTGATAACAGTAGCACAGAAAAAAAAAAGATACAGAATCACACAAAACACATACGACCCCCATCAAACATCAGTAAATACGTCCAAAGTTTAATCTAAAACCTGAGCTAGCATAAACTAGTTTTTAAATCTAATTCACTTTAAAAGATATCCCCCAGGGACTTCTGTATTGTTCTGTCTGCAGGTGTATCTAAAAACATAGAGACTTACTGAGGAATAGGCTAAGAACTATTAAAAATATGTCGGTAAGTGACTGATGTGGCTGACTTTTTTTTAAAATTATATCAGCACTATGGTTAATTTTGAGTCAGTGCTTAATGTGCCATCATGTAATCTTTGCTAAAAGCCTCACTTTCCAGTTTTTAAAGGCAATTACTTTCGTTTTTAAAAAATTGATTATATTGTATATTTATGTCTTGATGCATGTTCAGTCATCCAGTTAAGGAAATCCCAAAAAGTTGATTCTGGCCATTTGGACGTAACGTTTTAAGCGGGTCAAATGTTTCATCACTCATCCAAGTGACCCCATATGGAAAAGATATATATAAATCTTATAAAGTTTGTATCTGTCTTGTGTGAAACTTGTATGAAAAGCATACAAGAGTGAAAACAGATATAAGATCCCTTGAAAAATTATATAATGAAACTTGTATGTTTTGGATACTTACTAAAACAATATATGAAAGTAATGAGAAAGTGGCCACTTTCATGAGTAAATCATATAAGTTTTTACTGTTTCTTTTCCATATGGGACTTCTTCAGTCTCAGCTGAATGCAGGTTTCCCCAACATTGTAAACAGTATATTTGCATAGTGACTGAATCTAGCACCACTGAGGAACAATGGGCTGTGAAGGTGAACGATGTCATAATGGAGGCAGATGAAACAACAGTCTCGTATGATGTTACATGTCTCTTCACTTGAGTTCCAGTCACTGAAGCAGGGGAGGTAGGAAATTACAGGACCTCAGCAATGTACCATGAGTTCCCCAGTTTCACCCATTGGGGCCAACTTGTACATGGAGGAAGTGGAAAAGATGGCTCTGTTATCCCACCCTGGAATACCACTGAGTCATTGGTTCAGGTATGCGGATGATACCTGTGTAAAAATTAAATCACAGGACGTACCACAACTCAGCTGACCAACACACCAAGTATACCAGGGAGGATATGAAAAGTGGCAGGTTAACCTTCTTAGACTGTGAGATTTCCTTCAGTAATGGGGGACATTTAAAGTTGATATGTAAACTAATGCATACGGATCGGTATTTAAGGTTTTCACTCTCATCACCCACCGGAGCACATTTGATATTGACAAAAGTTAGTCAGTTTTGTCTGTTCTTCTGTAAAACAAACTGAGATTTATTTTTAGAATTAATATTTTGTTTCTAAGTGGAATTGACAATTTAGTAGCCTGTTTTGTTTGTTCTATTTTGAAACTTAAACGCTTTAGCGGCTGCCTTTTGTGTAGTTTGCAATATTTGCCTTTATTTATCTGAAAAAGTCTCATGTTCCTTAAGTACATCTACCCTGTTGAACTTATTATGGGAAATAAATATTTAAATCAAAACAAGCTGCTGATTATTTCACATTTTACTTGTGAGCAACGGCACATTTAAATCTTACAAATATAGTTATTTGGCTTATATCGTGATATATATCGTTATCGCCTGAAATGAAAAAAACATATTGTGATATGAAAAAATCTTATATCGCCCAGCTCTAACAGAGAGCGGACACCATCCTCACAGAGAGCGGACACCATCCTCACAGATGTAGCAGCCATGGAAGCAGAAGAACATCATATCATGAAGGCCCTGAGTAAATGTGGTTATCCCAGCTGGACATTTTCCAAAGCTGGGAAGGCACCTAAAGAAAGCTCCAGCCGATCCAGGACAGAAGGACAAATGCTGCCTAAGTGAAAACCCTTATTGATCTCTTATGTGTCAGGAGTATGGGGACAGTTGAGACACATTTTCTTGTCTGTGGTTTTCAAACTCCAAAACATGCTGCACCAAAAATTGGTCCAACCCAACGATTCGGTCCCCTGTCACAAACAGAGTAATATAGTGTACGCTGTTAAGTGCCAGGAGGATTGCCAGGATTTATACATCAGGGAAACCAAACAACCTCTGCCCAAGTGGATGGCATTACACAAAAGAGCTACCTCATAAGGCCAGGACTCAGCAGTCTATTCACACCTACAGGCCAGTGGACACTCTTTCCATGATGAGGAAAGCTGGTTTGAGCGCGGAGTCAAGGAGGCCATTTATGTGAAAAGGGAAAGACCATCTCTGAATTGAGGAGGGGGGCTAAGGGTACATCTGTCACCATCTTACAATGCTGTGATTGCAGCCATTCCCCAACTCTCTGTGAAGGGTAAGCATGGCCATTGATCAGTGGTCTTCGATCAATGGTTGCTGAGCAATACTAACGATAATCTGCATATTAATGATCACGAACCTGACCTCACAGCCCATTGTATGCAAGTAGTACTAGTTTCAGTCATTATGCAAACGTACTGTTTATAAGGTTGGGAAAACCTGCAGTCAGCTGAGACTGAAGAAGTCACTGTACTGTATATTTATGAGGAATGAGTACAGTTGGGCTTTTTTTTCCATATCTAGTTGGTTCATTTAGATTCTAAACTGACATAAAATGTAGCCACAAGAATATAAATGTGATCAAAGAGGTTATATTTCTGTTTATCTCTGGATCCTCTGGGCCAGGCAGCTGCTATATCTTTCAGTGAACCTGTGGCCCAGTAATAAACAACAGATCACCTCCAATGGGTCAAACAGTGACTCTTCAGCTTGATTTTCATTTATGTGTAGTGGATAAATTTGCAGGGATGCAAATTTCACCAGTGGCCCAGGCGTTGGGAAAATATGTTTTGGTTTGGCCAAAAAGCTCTTGCATTTTCAGTGGGCTCACACCAAATAGCACACTGACACACAAATGATTTCAATTGCATTTTATCTCTCAGATAACTCAGGATATTAAGAGTAGAACTTGACAGTCACACTCAGAGCAACAAAAATACAATGCACAGCCTGATTCTCACCTGTTTCACTACTTTCTGGCTTTGAAACTATGCTCTTCAGCTGAAAACTGCTGAAGACAGCAGTCAGAGGCCCAGCTCTCGTCACATCCACTCTTCGATCATCCACTCAAATTTGGGTCAGTTTGAACCAGAAGTTCATGCTTGCTCTCTGGTAAAACTGCAGAGAGCAGCCGCTCTGAAAGACGTCTGGACTAGTGATGTGTCGGTCGCGAACGAAGCGGCTCTTAGAGCCGACTCGTTGAAGTGAACGACGTGAGCCGACTACGTGGGTTTTTTTTTTTCTTTCTCTCACCCTCTCTTGCACTTTTTTTTCCGCTTCACTCCGCACGCGAGCCTTGTGCTTGCGCTGGGAAAAAGGGGGGAGGGGCGGTAGTTACACACAGGAACAGAGCCAGCCCATATGGAAAAGATATATATAAATCTTATAAAGTTTGTATCTGTCTTGTGTGAAACTTGTATGAAAAGCATACAAGAGTGAAAACAGATATAAGATCCCTTGAAAAATTATATAATGAAACTTGTATGTTTTGGATACTTACTAAAACAATATATGAAAGTAATGAGAAAGTGGCCACTTTCATGAGTAAATCATATAAGTTTTTACTATTTCTTTTCCATATGGGAGAGGGAATGAGAGAGAAAGAGAGCCAGGGACAATAACATCACATTAGAAAGGTATAGTGATCATCCACAACTATTTTCAGTTGCGGATGATAAAGGATTCAGAAAGTTAATTCATGCAGGCCTATATGACAGAGAATGTGCATCTTCCTTTTGCTTTCATATTTTAATTTATATTTAATTGTGTTGTGGTTTGCAGTGTTTTGTGTTGTTTCACTTTAAATTTGTTTAAAAGGAAAAAGCTGAAAATTTAAATAGTTAAAAGTTGAAATGTAAATACCTGTTTTTTGTATTATATGATTTATTTATTACATTTTATGTGGAGTGAATAAATAAAAGTATATTTACGGTGGCCCCTAGAGACAAAGCACGTACAAACTCCAAAACACGTAAAAACTCCATAGCACATACAAACTCTGAAGCACGTACAAACTCTGAAGCACGTAAAAACTCCATAGCACATACAAACTCCAAAACATGTAAAAACTCCATAGCACATACAAACTCCGAAGCACATACAAACTCTGAAGCACGTACAAACTCCAAAACACGTAAAAACTCCAAAACATGTAAAAACTCCATAGAACATACAAACTCCGAAGCACATACAAACTCTGAAGCACGTACAACACGCACAAAACACAACAGAAGTGCTCCAGGATGCTAGGGGCAGTGCTGAGCTTTTGTTACTTAGTGGCTACACAAGCCAGGAAGTACCAAAGACCGGATTTGGTGTGGGGTAGTAACAGGTAAATTAACATTTTTTTTTTAATTATTTGAATTTATATGAGTGTTTGTGTATGAATACACAAACAATACACATATGCTTTCAATTGTGTAATTTAAGTGATCTAGGTAGCTCTGTTTTGGAAGTTCAGTTAACGCTAGAAATGTGTTTTGTGTTTTGCTTTGGAATTTGTACGTGCTTTTTGGAGTTTGTACATGCTTTGTCTCTAGGGGCCACCGTATATATTTATATACAGTGTTGTGAAGGTTACTTTTAAAATGTATTCCACTACAGGTTACAGAATACATGCCCCAAAATGTATTTTGTAACGTATTCCGTTACGTTACTCAATGAGAGTGTTGAGAATAGATTCCTTAATGTACATCAACGTTAAAGAGAATATAGTTGTGATTGCTTGCAACATTATAATATTGTGGTAATGGGTGTAAGGATACAAAACAGAAAATAGGCCTGGGATGGGAACAAAGAACTGAGGTGCAGGGCAGAAGGACAATCAACCCCCACCCCCAGGGCATGAAGCAAGAGTTACTGAGGGTGAGGGGCAGACAAAGGGCAAACGGACACTACCTTAAAAGGAGGTGGGGGTCAGGGTGCCAGCACCCTTGGCCACTGTACTAGTGTATTTCCATTGTGGGGGTGTTTACTGTAGTGGGGAGGAGACCAGAGGTTATAACTGTAACTGTTGTGTGGAGTTCTTTAGATCAGCCTTTAGCATAGGACTGCATAGGAATGCAGTGTGCTGATCTCCAGATGCATCTGTAAGAATAATGGGTAATAAAAGGATTGTGTAAAACATGGAAACATCTCAGCGTGATCTCTACCAGGACCAAAAGAATCGCAAAGACCGGCATTGTCTCAACAAGAGTAACCTATTCTGAACACTTTAGATTACTTAATATATTGTCATGGTTTTTACAACTACATGAATGTGATTTATTACTATTACTGAAGGGCCGCGGCTCCGAACCGTAGTAAAGGGACCTCTGGCTAATACGTCAGGTTCCGTGTCGGGCTCGTAGCCAAAAAATAGCTTTACTTTGTTGTCTGGGTCAAGTTTGAGACAGAGAGAGGCGTTGAAAGGCTGCTCCAACGGAACTTATTGTTTCGGAAGAAAACACGAACACAGCGTACAGTCGAGTCTTAATAGCTTACTTACAACTGGGCTCGTCAGGCGCTCTTCTTGGCTGCAGTGGTTATTATAATATTTACATGCTTCCAGCTCGATGACAACTCTAGTTTTCCACTCTCCTTTTTCTCCCTCCTCGTGCTCACAGACACATAACGGGTATGGCAGTCCATTCTCCCTGCAGCACGGACTACACTGCCCATGAGGCTACATTCTTTAGGGCTATGCCTGTAGCATTCTGCCTATTAGCTTAGCACAACAACAACAAAAAAAGGCGCTCTCTCACCCAGGAAACACACAGTCGCAGAGAGAGCGTCACCCTGTAACCATGGATGTTATAGATGTTTCAATAAA
This sequence comes from Perissodus microlepis, assembly GCF_051167445.1. Lineage (NCBI taxonomy): Eukaryota > Metazoa > Chordata > Actinopteri > Cichliformes > Cichlidae > Perissodus > Perissodus microlepis. The sequence continues at coordinate 31,365,556 of NC_140461.1, forward strand.
TTCAGTATGCCAGTATGGTTGTTTTGTGTCTTAAAAATTACCTTCTGGCTTTCTTTTACTCGAAAGTACTGTTGAACTCATACAATGGCTCACAATTTGCAATATGATGAATTTCCAGCAAAAGTTTTAGAGCGTTTCTCAAGTAACAATGTGAAGATAAAATGGCCAAACACAATCTTGAAGTTGTACTGGGGAATATCGTGCTATATAAATGTAACCAGTAAACCTTTTGAGATTTCTTGAAAGCGAGGAGGTCATCCTGTTAAGTACTGTTAAATACATTTTGAGGTGCTGTAGATACCCCTGGTTTTACTTTGAAGCGTTAACATTGCAGCTTGTTTCACTTTAATGCAGCGTGTGTGTGGTTGTTGCTCACAGCAACACACTCAATTTAGTTTTCACCTTCAGTCTGAGTCTGGCGGCTAAGGACGGCATTCGTTACCGCTAATCATCAATATATTATTTTCACCAGCCGTGATCACGTAGCTGATATTGTTTTCACCTTGTGAGTCTGTCTGTCTGTATCTAAGTGTCTTCATGGAAAAAAATGTGATCCACGAATTTCCTAGTGTAGTGGGAAACATCACAAAGACCATTTTGAAAGGCTGATTTATAAGAACTGAGTACTAACCTAATAACTAATGACTACTGACTATTAATGGGTTGAAATATCAGCATTTTGATAAGCAGTGCAGCTGGTGTAACCTGGTTGCAAGATGCTCTCTAGTTGTGCCTCTTTTTAAGCTACCCAAACTAGGAGCTTACTGTATACTTATGGATGTTTAATGAACAATGTCCTTCAAATCATTTCTTTTTCTTTTTTTTTGGGGGGGGGATTGATTAAACGTATATGCAGATTTTCACTATGGCTCAGCTGGAAAAAAACAAAACAATGATTTATAAGAATATTGAAAATTTAGTTAGTTCTTCCTTTGTTTTATTCTGTTTGTTTATTAATTTAAAACATGATAGTTGGTATTGTAATGATAATAAATAAACTCATAGAAACATATTCATTGTTTGCTTGAGGAAACAGAACTTCCCCGTTTGCACTAAAGTGATGTGTATTTTCAGCAGAAGGAGAGTCACAGTTTTTCCACTTAGGATACACTGCAGTTTGTTCTTGCACTTGGCAGAAGCATTTGGGGAGCCAGGCAGTTATGAAGGAGGCAGTGATTGATTGTATTACATTGGCTGTATAGAATTACACCTCTATAATATCCCTGACGAGGGTGGACCTTAGTTTCTAAATGCGCAGTTTATCTACTTCAGGTTCTCCCTGCTTGTGGAGGTTACATTCAGGGAGGAATGGAGGAAGATGCAGAGGTTGTTCTTTGATGTGCATAAACCTGTCAGTGACTGATCTTTTAATTTATGCTGAAATTTACACTGTTCCAAAAATTAGTAATGTCAAAGTATCTTACTGCATATTTTACAGTTTTGTACTGTCTTCAGTGAAATTTACATCACTGTACATATTGTAAAACACAATTTACTTGTTTTTTAAATATATTTTTTTGTACATATGCATATTTAGATTGTAAAAATACATTCAGAAATGTATCATAATTTCACAAATATTTGTCTGTTATGTGAGAGAATGATCTGTTAAATCCAAATGTAATACTATGGAAAAATATATAAAATGATCGAAAATGAATGAGAATAATCAATAATTAAAGGAGTATTTGAATTATAATTGTGCTGAAAATGTGATGTTGTGGTGGACCACTAGAGGGCTCCACTCACACCCAGTGTATAGGAAGTGTGTTCCTGTGTTTTGTGGCGCGATATGCGCAGTTGATGTTGGAGACGAATAAAGAAGGAGTGAGAACTGAGAGCTCTGTGTCGTTGATGCTTACCTCCACATTGGGGACCCCTGACTCGAGCATGCAACGGGCCGCAGATAACGCAGACTCCGCTATGGATGCATCAGCGGCCGCCGGACCTCCGCCTCCTGTTGCAGCTACGTTCGCTGTGGCGCTGAAACTGCCGGACTTTTGGCTCCATGACCCCCCGTCATGGTTTGTACACGTGGAGGCTCAGTTCGCCCTTCGCGGCATCTCGGCTGACGACACGAAGTATCACCATGTGGTGGCCTCGCTCGACCCGCTGGCCACCCGTTGCGCGATGACGCTCCTCCGGGACCCACCCGCCCAAGGGAAATACGGCGCCCTCAAGGAGCTGCTTCTTCGGCGCTATGCCCTCTCCGACGCCGAACGAGCCGAAAAGCTCCTCAACCTGTCAGGCTTGGGTGGCGGTACCGCGCTCGAGCTCATGGAGAACATGCTATCGTTGCTCGGGCCGGATGACGGTGGTTTCCTCTTCGCCCACCTCTTCCTCCGCCAACTACCGGCCGCCGTGAGAGCTGTCCTCGCAAACTCCCCGCTTCTGCCTGCGAAGGATTATCGCTCCCTGGCTGAAGAAGCGGATCGCATTCTCCTGGCTAGCCGCACTTTCGACGTTCACGCCCTGGCTACAGACTCGCCGGCGGCACCTTCCACGCCTCCACCTGCCTCCCCCGGAGCATCCGCCCCCTTGCTGACGGCAGGGATTGCTACACGCCGGCACCGTGGAAAGAGCATCTGTTTCTACCATCAGCGTTTTGGCGACAGAGCGTGTCGCTGCCTGCCACCTTGCGCTTTCACGGCCCAGGGAAACGGACCCACCAGCGCGCCGTAGCAGCCGCGACCGCTGGCAATACAGAAAGGCTGCTCTTCATAGAGGACTCGCGCTCCGGGAGACGTTTTCTCGTGGACTCCAGCTCCCAGAAGAGCCTCCTTCCCCCTACCGCTGCCGACGGACTAGCAGCGAACTGTGGGCTGCAGCTCATTGCAGCTAATGGCTCTCCCATCAAAACGTTTGGGGAAAGGTTGGTGACTGTTTGTTTTCATGGCCGGGATTTCCAGTGGAACTTTGTTGTTGCCACTAGCTCTGTACCTATTTTAGGTGCTGATTTCCTGTGTGCTCATGGACTGCTTGTCGATGTTGCTAACAGACGTTTAATCGATGCTCTCTCGTTTTCTTCGCTACCCTGTTTTACTCGGGCCGCCGAGCCCCTGATTCGGGCTAATGTAGTGACCTCCGGGGATGCTTTTCAGCGTTTGCTTTTAGAGTTTCCATCGCTGTCTGTCCCTAATTTCTCTAGCACGGTAACGAAGCATGGGGTTGAGCATTATATTCCCACGGTCGGGCCCCCGGTGTTCGAGCCGCCTCAACCCCGCGAAACTGTCCGTCGCTCAGGAAGAGTTTGCAGCCATGGAGCGCCTTGGCATTGTACAGCGTTCGAACAGTGCATGGGCCTCTCCGCTTCACATGGTGCCCAAATCGGACGGTCGGTGGCGGCCATGCGGAGATTTCCGCCGTTTAAATAATGTCACGGAGAATGACCGTTACCCCATCCCCCACATTCAGGATTTTTCTGCCAATCTCGCCGGAACGTCGATTTTTTCTAAAATTGACTTGGTGCGGGGATATCACCAAGTTCCCATGCGCGCTGAAGACGTTCCTAAAACCGCTGTCATTACCCCCTTCGGCTTGTTCGAGTTTTTGCGCATGCCGTTTGGCCTGAAAGGTGCCGCCCAGACCTTTCAGCGGCTGATGGACTCCGTTTTGCGTGGGCTGCCGTTCGTTTTTGTTTATCTGGACGATATATTGGTGGCCAGCTGCTCAGCGAGCCAGCACAAGTCCCATCTGCGCCAGGTTTTCCAGCGTTTGGCAGCGCATGGCCTGATCATCAACCCTTCCAAGTGCCAGTTTGGTTTGCCTGTTCTGGATTTCCTCGGGCACCGCATTTCCGCTGAAGGTGTGGTTCCGTTGCCCGACAGAGTCCAGGCCGTTTCGGCTTTTCCGCGTCTCACGTCGGTTAAAGCGTTGCAGGAGTTCTTGGGGATGATAAATTTTTACAACCGCTTTCTCCCCAGAGCTGCCCACCTGCTACAGCCGCTCTATGCTGCCTTAAAAGGTAAAACGGCCAAAGATACGGTTGACTGGCTGCCGGAACGCGTCCATGCGTTTTCCGCAGCCAAGTCTGCGCTGGCTGACGCCGCCCTGCTGGCCCACCCGCTTCCGTCGGCAGAGATCGCGTTGACGCGTCCGACGTGGCAGTGGGTGGGGTGTTGGAACAGCGGGTTTCAGGTCTCTGGTAACCGCTCGCCTTTTTCAGTCGTACGCTCCGGGATGCTGAACGCAAGTAAAGTGTTTTTGACAGGGAATTGCTGGCCCTGCACCTCGTGACACGACATTTTCGTTTTTTCCTCGAGGGTCGCAACTTTACTGCATACGTTGACCACAAACCTTTGACGTTTGCGATGTCCAAGGTCTCTGACCCATGGAGCGCACGCCAGCAGCGCCAGTTGGCGGCCGTTTCAGAGTTTACCACAGACATTCAGCATGTGGCTGGTAAGTCCAATCACGTCGCTGACTGTCTCTCACGTGTGTTGGTTTCTCCGGTGTATGTCGGCGTCGACTACACTGCCATGGCCGCCGAGCAACGTGCTGACCCGGATGTCCTTGCCCTTCGGTCAACAAAAACGGGCCTCGTGCTGGAAGACACCCCGGTGTGGGACAGCGGTCCGCACCTTCTTTGCGACGTTTCCACCGGCCGCCCCCGCCCGGTGGTTCCCCTTTCGTGGCGTCGTCGTGTTTTTGACTCGGTGCATGCCCTCTCTCATCCCGGCGTCCAGGCCTCGGTCAAGCTGGTCAGCGCCAGGTTTGTTTGGCCGGGCATTCGCAAGGCGGTGAAAGAATGGGCGGCGGTTTGTATCCCATGCCAACGCTCGAAAATCCACCGGCACACACAGGCACCCCTTGAACCTTTCCGTGTCCCGGGTAGGCGTTTCGATCACGTTCATGTGGACCTGGTTGGTCCCTTGCCGCAGTCACAGGGTTTCACGCACCTTTTGACTGTGGTGGACCGCACGACCAGGTGGCCGGAGGCGGTACCCCGGGCGTCCACGGCAGCGGTGACGGTGGCCAGGGCATTTTTGTCAACGTGGGTTTCACGTTTCGGTCCCCTTGCTGACATTACCTCGGACAGGGGCCCCCAGTTTGTTTCTGAGCTTTGGTCTGCTATGGCTGACGGCCTGGGGGTCAAGGTCCACCGCACCACAGCATACCACCCGCAAGCTAATGGGATGTGCGAACGGTTTCACCGGTCACTTAAGGCCGCGCTCCGGGCTTCCTTAACAAGTGGCGACTGGGTCGACCGTCTTCCGTGGGTTTTGCTGGGATTGCGTAGCGCTGTTAAAGAAGACCTCGGGGTTTCCCCGGCTGAACTGGTCCTCGGCCAGCCTCTCCGGGTCCCCGGGGAATTCTTACCTGAGAGCCCTCCCCCATGTTTCGATACCTCTTTGTTGCCTTTTCGCCCCCCAAGAGACTCATTTCCTGTTCCTGGTCCTGTGCACCACTGCCTGCCTGACACTTTTGTTCCGAGTTCGTTGGACTCTGCTCGTTTCGTTTTCGTCAGGCACGATGCCCATAGGACTCCGCTGCATCCACCATATGACGGGCCATACAGGGTTCTTAAACCAGGCGACAAACATTTCATTTTGGACTTTGGCGGTTGGCAGGAGGTTGTCTCTGTTGACAGACTTAAGCCTGCACATGTTATGCAGGAGGATCAGGTGGTCCCAGGCCCCTCGCCGCGGCCGCCCACCTGCCACCGGGCTGATGGATTCTGTTTTTTCCCCCAGGAGCGACCCAAAATCAACGGAGTCTGAGTCGTCTGCAGCTTTTTCTGACCGCCAGTGCCAGCCTCGCTCCCGGGCTGGGTTGCCCTCTGTCAGTTCCCCACCCCCCCGGTTCAGCCGTTCCGGCCGTTTGCTTAAGCCCCGGGTCCTGGACTAGTTCTGCTGGGTGTTCGGGGGGGGGGGCATGTGTGGTGGACCACTAGAGGGCTCCACTCACACCCAGTGTATAGGAAGTGTGTTCCTGTGTTTTGTGGCGCGATATGCGCAGTTGATGTTGGAGACGAATAAAGAAGGAGTGAGAACTGAGAGCTCTGTGTCGTTGATGCTTACCTCCACAGTGTCATCTAGGTCTGATTCAATAATTCAGAGGTAACAAGTGAAAATATAATTAATAGGAATAAAAACTAAAAAAAACATATAAAACATTGCACGGCCACACTGTGCTAATTATATATTTTAAAAAATAAATGTAGAGGTAGGAATTGCAATTAATATAAATCTCAAAATATTCACAACATTCCTGAACAGAAATAGGCCTCTGCACCTGGGGTGAGGGTGTGGCCATGAAAACAATGTGCCATGCCAATGAATGAATGACAATGAATGTGAACTAACAACCACAAGGTCGCGGGTATGGCTGCACTGTAGGAAAAAAATCCTAATATAAAAGTATTTTACTGTGCATTTTACAGTTTTGTTCTGTTCTTCTAGAATATCATTAAAGTTACATAAATAGACTGTGATTTCACATTTCAAATGTAAATTAACGTTAAATCACTGTAATATAATAAAACATAATTTTCATGATTATTAAATGTATCTGTCTGTACATATGCATATTTAGATTGTTAAAATACATTTACAAATGTATCATGATTTCACAAATATCTGTCCGTTATTTGAAAGATCGAACTGTTGAATTCAAATGTAATGCTATGGAAAAGTATATAACACGATTCCTATAAGCTTGTGTTACATCACATAAGTATTATTATCATTGCTATTTAGGGCGATCATGGCTCAAGAGTTGGCAGTTCGCCTTATGCTCAGAAGGTTGCCGGTTCGAGCCCCGGCTTGGATATTCTCGGTATTGTGTCCGTGGTCAAGACTCTTCTCCTACCGCCTACTGGTGATGGCCAGAGGGTGCGATATGGCAGCCTCGCCTCTGTCAGTCTGTCCCAGGGCATGCAATCCATTATTATTTAAACCAACTGTTAGCTGTATATTTCTGTACATTTACGTATTATGATTCATATTGCCACATCCATTGACCTTGTTTATAGGTAATTTCATTGTTTGATCACGTTAAAATGTTCCTAATTTAATGTCTAAAAGCACTTGGAAAAGGCAGAATCCCATGTAAAATTAGCGCAACAAACTGTATTGTCATTACTGGAAATAACCGTATTTTTATGAGGAAGTTATTTTCTGTTATTTTACGGTAGTATTTTGGCGCCCCAGCTGCCAGAATATTACCGTTTTTTTAAGATGTTTTTTTGTAACAGTGTAGCATATGCAAGCTGCACAAGTGTAACTTAAGATTTCTTAGAAACACGGGAAGGAAACAGCATTGAATACTAACACAGTTCCTTCTTAATTCTATTAGATGATCAACCTGTGTTGCACAGGACCACAAAGACTGTTTATCTGCCCTGTTTGTTTGAGTGCAAAAAACAGGCTGTAATGGGGCTGTGGTGTGATTTAACACCGCTTTTCTGAGTGTTACATCATAAAATTGTTATTGCTCTAAATTACAGCATCATTGGATGTGCATAAAGTGAGAAGCAACATGAATTACACTGACTTTTACAACTTTTTTTTTACTTATTGTAATTGCAAGGGTATCTTTTGGGGCAGATTTGAGAGGCTGAAAAACACTATACAAACACTTTGTAACGGCAGTTTGCTCCGAGTCTTGCAGACCTTAAATGTCTCAATAAACAATTGCACCGAAGAGTACACACTGTCATTTCAGTTAGTTCTCTTTGTCCCAGAACCCTAGGTTTTATTTTTTATTTCAGTTCACCAAAAAATTTTCTTCTCACAAGTTTTAGAATACAGTTTAGTGTTAATCAGCTATAATAACATTAAACACCATTGTAGAAAAGCAACATAAGGCAATATATTTTGCGTAACATTCATTCAGAGATGAATGAATGCAAATTGTCTTACAGAAATAACAACGAGACAAATAAAAGGAATAATGAATCTCTTTTTTTTTCAGATTAAAAGATGGACTTAATATGAAAATAGCAAATTAAATGTGTGGGTTTTTTTTTTAAGTAAACCGTTAATTTACTATCATATGCAAAATGCATGCATAATACAAAGTCCACTTCCTGTAAAAACATAACAGCTAAGTGCCTCTTTAGATTGAATAATAAAAAGAGAAACGTAATATCAGCTGTCACTGAAAGGCGTGTAGTCCATAATTTTTGCATAAATTTAAGCCTTAATGCCTTTTCTGTTTCAGTTTTTGGCTGCTGGTTGGTCCCATAGGGAGGCAGTCCCTTTCAGTTTGCTATAAAATAAAGAAAGAAAATTACTATTGACGCCTTTTAAAACAATATCAAGCTTTGTGCAATCCTATTTGGCTTTTTTGGAAATTCACTTCCGCAATATTAACTTTACCCATATGGAAAAGAAATAGTAAAAACTTATATGTGATTACTCATGAAAGTGGCCACTTTCATGACTAAATCATATAAGGCTTGCATGATTTACTCATGAAAGTGGCCACTTTCTCATTACTTTCATATATTGTTTTAGTAAGTATCCAAAACACACAAGTTTCATTATATAATTTATCAAGGGATCTTATATCTGTTTTCACTCTTATATGCTTTTCATACAAGTTTCACACAAGACAGATACAAACTTTATAAGATTTATATATATCTTTTCCATATGGGTAATATCCCACTGCTTTTCAGATGAATAAACTACTGTCTCTTTAATCAGAAACTGTGAAGTTTTATTGTTCTTTTTTTAAGTTTTTGCCTCTCACATGTCTCTTTGACAGAATAGTAATGATCAGCTCAAGTAGTGTGAACAACTGTTACAAGTATACTTGTTAGTCACATACAGGTGTTCTCACTTGAGTAGTCCAGCCTCTTAAAAATAATTTTTAAAAAAGCAGGAGTGTCCACACTGTACGAAGCCACTGCCTTTTGTGTAATACTTCAGTCTTCTTATCTTTTAATTGCTGGTTTGCCAAAGTTTGCATGTAAAGCAAGCTTGTGAAAACGTGTTGTTTAAAGCTTTCTGTTGCATCCCCCTTCAAGTGTTAATTGTGTTCTCGCTTCAGGCGTGCATTGTTAGTTGTAGTGCTTCCAAGTGAAAATGAGGGGGACTGGAAGCCAAAGAGACTGGAGGTGATGAAGGCTGATAAAGACCTTTATGGCCACTTGTGGCAGTGGCACAGATGTTGCACCTGTTACAGAGCAGGCGGTAGCAGGTCAGGTCAAGGGAAGTGCTTATTAACTGGTTCACTCTATTATGTGGATATGAACTCTTTGGAAACATGGTGTTTAATTAATTCTACAGAGAATCTTTCATATCCTGCACTTCAAACCAGTATCTTTCATGTGCGCACATGAGGCAAGAAGAATTCAGTGGGGAAGTGCTGGTCACATGCAGTAAAATCAGTCAAGAGCAAAAAATTATTTTGATAGCCGGAATTAACGCTAAATAATAAAGAGTATCAGACATGAAATTAAATGAAAAACACGATTCATGTATGCAAACGATTGTCTTATTACTTAGCACTTGACAGTAAAAGCAGCATGCCAAGCTATTTTAGTTACAGTAACTGTGGACCCCCAGATGTGTACACATGTGCTGTAAAAACAGTAAACAGGAGGTGGTAAATAATTATCTCAGCCAAAACATCTCTCAAACTGATGTTTTCCACTGTTTTTTTGGTAAAATTACAAAAGTAGACAAAGTACCTACACAAGCCTCAGGCGACTGTTGCTGACCCTGATGCATGATACAGATATGGATAAGATCTCTGTTAACAGCAGCAGCAACTAAACTTCCTTCCCAAATTCCTGCCTGAGGTAACTTGGGGGTATGTAAATAAAATGGAATTGAACTGACTTACTTCTGTACCTATTCTCATCTATGATGTGAATTTCCAGCTCCACCACATCCCAAAGGTGCTCTATAGGACTGAGATCTGTTGACTTTGGATTCGTGTACTCTAATCTCACTGTCATGTTTCCAGTTTGAGATGATTTGAACTTTATGACATAGCATTTTATTCTGCTTGAATCAGTCATCCATCAGAAGAAGGGCGCACTGTGGTCATAGTGTGGCAATAAAACAGCCTTGCACCATTACAACACTAGCACTAGCTAGAACAGCTGATACAAGGGGATTGGATCCATGCTTTTATGTTATTTAGGCCAAATTCTGACCCTTCCATCTGAATATAGCTGAAATCAAGACTCATGAGACCACACAGCCATTTCCAAGCTTCTGTTGTCCAGATTTAGTGAACTGTAGCCTCAGTGTCCTGTTCTTAGCTGACAGTAGTGGCACAGATGTCGTGCTCTTATGCTCCTCCTGTTCTGTAGCCCATCTGCCTCAAGGTTCGATGTGCTCTTCTGTGTGCCTTGTAGTGAGTGGTTATTTGAGTTGCTGTTATCCTCCCATCAGCTCAAAGCAGACTAGTCATTCACCTCTGATTTCTGGCATCAACGAGGCATTTTCACCTAGTGAACTGCAGCTCACTGAATATTTTCTCTTTTTTGGACCATTCTCTGTAAAACCTCAGGGTGGCTGCGGAGGAGAGATCCCAGTAGAGCTGCAATTTTAGAAATATTCAGACCAGTCTGTTTGGCACAAACAACCATGTTACATTTAAAGTATGTATACAAGGAAGCGCTCCTTTTGGCTGCTCCATTGTCACAAGGGATTGCCACAGCAGGTAGCCGAGTATGTTTGATTTGGCAGAGTTTTACGACAGATGCCTTCTTGATGCAACCCCAAAAGAGATAAACTGAAAGGAGTTTTTTTGTGCACTATTGTTCTGCATTAAAAGTCAGGAAATGAAATCTCTCATTTATGTAAGTATTCAAGCTCTTTATTCAGTACTTTGTAGAAGCTCCTTTGACAGTAATTACAGGTTTAAGACTCAACAAGCTTTGCACACCTGGATTTGTGCAACTCATCCCATTCTTTCTGGCAGTTTCTCTCATGGTCTGTGGATGGGAAGTGTCTGTAATAACAGCATCAGGCCTTTTAGCTGATGCTATGTGGGGGTTTTAAGTCTGAGTTTTTACTGGGCCAGTCACAGTCACCAAGCATTTGGTCACAGGGGATTGTCTGAGTCACTGGTTCTCTTTCTATAACTGTGGGGTATTTACTTTACAATATAAAGTGCCTTCAGACAACGACTGTGAACTGGTACTGTGGAAGTTGACTTGAACTGAAGTGAGCTGAAATGAATGCGGTGAAATGGGACAAAATATAGACAAGTATTTGAATGCCTAAACTCTGTCCAATCCGTTCAAAGTAGCACAGAAGCACTCTAATCAAGTTGTAGACACATCTCAGGGATAATTAAAGCAAACAGGATGCACCTGACCATAATTTGGAGACACAGTAATGGGTCTGAATACATTTGCAGATAAAAATTTCAGTTTTTGTTTTTCATAAAAAGGTTCTAAAACCAGGTTTTTAAGTTTTCAAGTTGCCACTGTGAATTATTAAGTCCAGCAATGTTTTATCAATTTAATACTGAATCAGCCATACCATCAAGTGTTTAATAAATGAGACTGCACTCATCTTCCTTTTGTTTAATCAGGATCAGTTTGTTTGATCATATGTACAGCATGTCAAAATGACATAGCATTTAATTAGTATGTAGATTTATATCTTAAATAACCCAAATAACAAACAGGCACATTTTAATCCAGCTGGACACGGAACCCTAGCTTTGTATGTGCACTTGGCAGGAAACAAAACCACAGAGAAAAAGAAAGGGAGATGCAATATGTATGTATACAAATGTCAAAATGTCAAAGCATGTAATCCTTTCAAAAGGTGATGAGGTCTTTGGTTAGAGCTTGGCACGGCTCCACACTCTAACACAAGAAAAGTGCTTACTCCAGGTTCTGGAGGTGAACACTGTGTTCTGATCCCACTTCGCCCTTTGCTCACTCTCCGTCTTCTGTACATTCACTCATCTGCTCTCTCTAGCTGTGAGGGGATTATTTTGGTATCATGCATATGGATTTACAGTAGCACTGTACAGTATATCCTGAGTGGCACTGTCCCCTTTCTTTAATGTAAAGTAAGTATTCCATGAACGATTTTAGTGGTTAATGAATAAACCATTAGTACAATTCTCTACAGATCACCCCCCAGTGATACTTTCACTTTTGGATTAGAGCCACATTATAAAAGCATGGATGTGCCAAAACTTAAAACAGCAGGTTAAAAAACCCAGTTAAATAACAGCAAAGAATTGTTAATGTCATCTGAGAGTGTTGGTACATTTCTATCACAAGATTCAGATTCTGAATATTCAGAATATTGTGACTATTCTGAATATTGTGTCATTTTTGCTGGCATACAGCAACATCAAAAAGAAGGAACACGAGAAGCTTGAGAAGTACTAAGGGCTCAGAGAAGAGCTGGAGAAGATGTGGAGGGTGAAGGTAACAGCGGTCCCAGTGGTAATCGGAGCACTAGTTGCAGTAACTCCCAAGCTAGGCGAGTGGCTCCAGCAGATCCCAGGAACAACATCGGAGATCTCTGTCCAGAAGAGCGCAGTCCTAGGAACAGCTAAGATACTGTGCAGGACCCTCAAGCTCCCAAGCCTCTTTTAGAGGACCCGAGCTTGAAGGATAGACCGCCCGCAGAGGCGAGAGGGGGACTATTTATTTTTGTCTAGTATTATTACTTACCACTTTAGTTTCCCATGGCAACATATGGTGCTGTTTAGTTAAAACTGCTTCTGCCTGTCAAAAGTAGTGTCTGGGAGACACACACCATTTAGTTTAGCAAATATCCTAGCAATGGGAGCAAGATCTCACTCACACAACTCAAACAGTGAATGAAACAGCACACAAACTGCCGTATCGCAGGTCCAGAGTCTTATGAATTGTAACTTGTGTAGTGTTCTTTTAAGAAAATCATTCGTCATGCATTACATATTACATAAAATTTTTCAAATAACCATCCAGACAATGTTCATATTATTTTAGAGACCAACAATTAACCCTTATTATTGTGTGTGTGTGTGTGTGTTTTCTTTACCTTTGAGGTTTTCATTCATAGTGGGTCCTCTTCACAAAACTTCCCCAACAAAACTACATTTTATCGGATATTCTATGGATTCCTTCATAGCCTTTTAAAAATTCTGTCCACCGTCGGTCCTCCCACCACTCATCTGTCTTCTTCCACTTACAGCAGCTGTTGCTAGGCAACAACTCATGGCTGCATTAGAAAATTAATATTTACATAAAAAACAGTATTGAGCAGTGAGTGAATAGGCTATTAGATGTTGCATCATGGAGTAATTTAGGTGAATTTCAATGTGTGGTGTAAAAACATTTTTTAGTGTAAGTGCTATTTGATTACCCCAAAACTAAATGGCAATCTATGGCAAGTGGAAGTTACTGGGGCATATGGTGCGACTGTAGTCACATGTTAAGGAGCAATGTGTGCTTCTCTGGAAGCTAAAACTGAAAGATTAGAGCATAAAGTTTTCATAATTCAAGTCATATTTTTTTTTATTTCCCTACAGATAATGAGGCATTGTAATAATAATAATAACAATAATAGTAATAATAATAATAAAAATAATAATACGAATTTAAATGGTGAAAGCAGAGGTCACATATTTTCAAGCAAATACTATTTGTACTGGTTGTCAAATAATAAAAATAATCACCAGATCTGGATTAGAGATTGAACTGCAAAAAACAGCTGATTCAGCCAGTCTGGTCCTTTTACAGCCTAAGAAGAAGGGCAACACAATTTTCATCTCGCTAATATTTGACATCCGGTGTGAGGTTTTATCACTTTCTTCGTCTTTTCTTCTCTAATCTTTTGTTCTCCAACCCACCTGCTATGGTGTGGCCGTACATCCCAATATTACCGCTGTCTTATGCCTGAACATAGCTGCCTGCCAGGCTTTGAATAGATTTTTGAGATTCTGCAGATTTCTTTTAAGTCTCGACAAGGCAGCCATTTCTCAAATGTTTTAATTCATCTAACAGAAGGTGTTCAAGGATTCCCAGGCAGTGCCAGCCTGACTATTTCACATTACTAGCGTAAGTCATTAAAAAGTATAGGCAGCTTTGCTTTTATCATCAAGGGCAAATGATAAAATCATCCTTGGCATCTAAAGTTGACCTGTTATGCTTATTTTGATCCATGTTTTAATTCCGCAACTCTAAATAGTTTCTTTGTGTAATTCAGTTTTACACTATTCTAATGTGTGTAAGCTCTTCTCCTTTAAAGCAGTCCTTCCTCTGAGTGAACATACTTCTGATTGGTTGCCTGTGGCAAACAGAAGGTTTGAAAGCAGCTGTACTCATAGCCAGAGCTGGGAGCATGAGATGACCATATTAAGGTCATGTCAGTTTCCCTGGCATCAGTGATAGCCAGCTATAGACAACAAAAAACTATATCTTTAAATATGGAAGGTTGAAGAATACATTAAATATGGAAGGTTGAAGAATACACTAATGCAAGTATTAAAAAACAGCAAAAGGACGTGTCTTTTTGTGTCACACACTGCAGCTTCTGCAATTCAGCAGAATACAACTGTGCACAGTTTTTCATTCTGCTGTTAACCTTGCATACGGTGCACAGGTACACCGTTTACTGAACCAATAGTCTGGCATTTATCAAGTACATGTAAGAGCGGGGGTGCTAATCGATAATTCATTTTGGCTTTGCCTTCATAGCATTATAAACAACTGGGACAATCTGGTGGTTGGCACCGCTAGATTAACACTCTTACATTAGAAGTGCTGGAGTGAAGCAGCAGCTTGTCATTTGAACGGCTGAACAGTCAGGTGGTCTGCTGCCAGCTCATCAAAGCACGGAAAAGGGCAGAGGATATCGCTGCCTCTGCCAGCCGCCTCTGCCAAAGCAGGTAACCACCTGTTTAGCATAAGTCACTTCTGGTGCATCTGAGCTCACAGCAGCCACCAGTGAGGCAGCAGTCATACTCTTCCACCAACTGTGTAAGGCTCTTAAAACCACAAACATACAGCCCTGAGCATTTGCCAAAAAACACGCCTAACCCTGTGAGTAACAACTGTTAATTAATCAGCTAATTTTCTACTCAGTGAAATGTCAGACATGGTCATAAATTCCTGTTAAAATGCACCAGGGCCCAAAGCAATCAGATCGCCTATTTTAACCAATCAACACAAAATCTCCAAAATACTAAGTTGACACTGATATGAAAAGAAAAGAGAGAAGCTGTAAAATCACATTTGAAAGCTTCAACCAGAGGAAGTCTTTCTTTTTTTTCCTTACAGATAAAGGTAAACCTTATTCAGCACTACAGCTCTCTGCTCTCAGCTTTCATGGAGTTCTCTGTAGCTTTTCCTATATGATAACCTAGATACACACTGCACTAGTACAGCTGTGCCTGTGCTGCTTGAAACCATGCCAAAGCTGCAACACCAGCAAAATGATACACACACACACACACTTCAGTCTTAAATGTACATCTACTCGATGTGTTTATATATAATTGGGTACATGGCTCTCTGATTTGTCAGCACAACATGTGAGGTCTTACTGCAGTGTTTCCTCCACATAATGTGTCAATCTCGTCATGTGTGACTCGCTTCCAATTTGTCATCACCAATTAGCGAGGCCAAGTTCCTTCTACTCCTTCACAGAAGGAATGAAATATCCAAGATACTGCAGCACACGATCTTCAGTGTGATATGCTGCAATTCTTTTGGTGCTTTACAGTTGAAAAGTCATATATAAAGACATTTATTATGATTATTATTTAATCAGATAATAAGTGACCTTGTTCGATTTTCATCAGGCTTTTTTGTTTGTTTGTTTTTTTGTTCTTTTTTTGCAGAAGCAACCACACAGACCACTAAAGATTAAGGAAAACAGATGTCTTCTTCCAACCCAAAGGGCAATAATGGCTGACATCAGCATGCTGCTTTTAAGCTCTCCCTTGCTCCGTTTCTGGAACTGCAAAATATATTTTAGGTTTTCTGCCCACGTGAGTCAAACAGGCTTTGGAGAGTGTAACACTTTCAGGTGGAAACCACATGCCCCTGCTGCATGAGCAAGTTTCCTGAAATCAACATTAGAATTCTTTGATTCATCGCTGGTTGTCTTGAGGAAGGCACTCCAGGACTGTTCTGTCAACACGCAACAGTTTCTTTTACCTTTAAATTTCATGCGAGGACTTTACATCCCTATACGCCTGGCGTAATAGAACAGATATGTTACCATAATGAGGTCTCTAACTTGTTTTTCTTCCATGTCTCTGCGGTATGTGTGATGACAGCAAACACATTCAGCAGTAACTGAACAGCTGAATATCACAACAGCACAAAAACGGTGTCTCTGCTGTAACATAAGCCTTTAAAGATGAAACGCTGTTACCTTTTAATGTGTGTTTTTTTCTCCCTCTTGCTCAAGTATTTTTTCAGCAGTTTGCTTCTGTCAAACCTGGTAATAAATTATCCATTAACTAGCATATTAATCAAACCCAATAAAAAAGCATCTGGTACCTTAGGCATACACAATGCACAAGGCACACATACACTTTGAGGCCACATGACTATTTTCCTCTTTTCTCCCTCATAACATCAGAAGATACTTGGCTGGCTCTGTTAGCCAGTCTGTGCAAACAAATGTCTGCAGCAACTTTGAGCACAAAAGCTGCCAAAACCATGTGAGACGCCAAGGAATTGCAAGGAATGACCATCAGTTCCTCAACATGCAATTCTAGCCCTTAGCATACATCTGCTTTCCATGGACTGTTAGTGGTGTGATAGCAAACCCTTAAAGCCATAGTTTTTCTCTCAAGTAGTACTCATTTAACATTTCCTGTTTAGTGGATAATTTATTGCGAAATAACAAATAACAAATAATAAAAAGCTGATAGCCGATAATACAATAACACATGGTTTGTGGTTCAGCATGTCTGATGGAACACATACGCACCAGTTTTAAACAATCCAGCCGTCGACACAAGCTGTGCATGGATCAAGTTTTGCTTGTCCTGCAGTATCTACCTATAAAGAACATCCAAGGCCCATCTTCACACTTAGACTTAGTTTTGCTGCAGTGATTCTCTTTCAGGCTCTGGGCACTCCTAAAACATGGGTGACCTACACAACAATACTCTGCCTGCTTCCTGTTTAGACACACACAGAGCACCATGCTGCTGCTGCTGCTGCTGCTCTGCTAACACGTCGCTCACACTTATCCTACTGTGTAGACGCGCTTTAGGCATCTGAGACTCCAGCGCAGTGCAGAAGTTACCCTATAAG
Source organism: Perissodus microlepis (assembly GCF_051167445.1). Classification (NCBI taxonomy): domain Eukaryota; kingdom Metazoa; phylum Chordata; class Actinopteri; order Cichliformes; family Cichlidae; genus Perissodus; species Perissodus microlepis. The sequence goes on from NC_140461.1 coordinate 31,382,750, forward strand.
AGGATTTTTGTCCGAGCCACACCTTTCAGGCTGTGCATTCAACCTTTCCTCTTGTCTTTCCAACTGCCTTTCATAAGTGTAACAGGTGTTATTAGATGCTTGATTATGGACAACAGCAGTCAAGTGTTTCACAGCTTGCTGGTGGTCTGTTTAACCTGGCTCTCTTGTCTCTTAGAGCTAGACTCCCTCAACACCTCAGCAGAGCTTTTCTTAAAGGAAACGCTTCCACCTTTAAGCAAACATCCCAAAGAATCCGAGTCTGGGAGTCATGTGTGTTTTAAGCAAAATCATTTCCATTTTAAATAAAAAGAGAGAAAAAGAAACTAATATGGTGCACATTTTGGCTGCTGTTAAGTACTGTTGACTTCATGTTGCCTTTAGATCAATGTTCAAGTAACTGTGGTTGCTTTTTTTAAGGTCATGGCATGGTTTCTGTGTATGTTAGGGTCAATGCCATGAAAATTTCAGAATTTTCTATTGGTGAGAGTAAATACAGATTTAGGGCAAGCACCAAAATCGATGCTCATCCTAAGCACAGTTAAGATGTTGAGATAAATGTGCTTTCTTCCACATTCTCCTTCCTAGTCTTGTTAACCAGGTTTTACGTCTCTTCAAAATGATTAGACGTTTTGTCCATGACATACCTTACATTTAACTTGTCATGGTCCTGGGTCATGTGACCCAGTATTCTGAGTTTCTTGGTGTTTTTGTTATTCTTTTTAGTCTAGTTTCATTTCAGTTTATCTAGTTACATTCTGCCATGTTTCATGTCCACGTTTTATTTGTTTGTCAAGTTCAAGTCATGTCTGTATCTCCTTATGTTTCCTGTTTTATTTTGAAAGAGCTTTGTGTTTCGTGTTTATTGTATGTAGTTTCACTTTCCCTGTCATTAGGTTCATGTGTATCTGCTGTTCCCCCTCATGTGTTTCCACTTCCCTTGATCATTCCTTATGTGTATTTAGTCTCTGTGTTTCATTCAGTCTGTGTCGCGTCGTCTGTGTTCCCACCCTCCATGTTTTCACGGCCAGTCTTTGCATTCTTAGTTTTCTGAGTCTTTCTAGGTTGTCGCAGTATCAGTTTCCCAGTTTAGTTATAGTTAAGTTTAGTCACTGTGCTTCTGCCTTGTTTAGCCTCTATGTCATCAGCCATAATAAAGGCTCGCTTTCAGTTTAAATTCACTCCCGTCTCCTCACCTGTGTTCGCACCTGGGTCCACCACACACACCACCGCATGGCCTGTCTCCACAGACCGTGACAGTACGACGCGACCATGCCGGACCCAGCGACACAAGAGAAGGAGATCATCCAGACAGTGGAGTCGCTATACAGCAAATGGCTGCAGTGTTCCAGAGAGGAAGAACGGGAAGAGTTAGCCCGCCAAGTAGGTGTATGCGTGTCCGTATTCCCCTGGTTATGGGAGGCGCTGCACCCCCTAATCATTGACTTTCTCGTCTCCACTCTCCAACTTCGCTAGCAACAGCAGCTGCCCTGTGTGCTTCGTCGCCAGAGCCATGCTGTTGCGCTGTTTCCCCACTGCCTCGCGAGCCAGAAGCAGTCAGAGTCGGAACGGTGAGGCTCACCGCCGACACACCATCGGCTCACCGCCGACACACCATCGGCTCACCGCCGACACACCATCGGCTCACGCTTCATCGGCTTCTGCATCTTCGCCACCGTCTGACTGCACAACGCGGCGCACGGAAATGTCAGATGCAATAGACTTCGGTGAGGAAGAGCGGCAGCAGGTGTTACGGGCATATCGGGAGGAAGAGCTCCGTTGGAAGCCCTGGCTCATCTCGGAGGAGGAGCTCTCGCCAGCCGCCCCGCCACAGACCGGCTGCCCGCCCTCGCTGCCTCGATCGGACTACTCGTCTCCTGCTTCCTATCTGGCACGGATGTGGTCGGAGGACGAGGAGCCGGTCGCCACAGAGATCCAAGTTTCGTCCACGACCGCTTCAAAAGGGAAGCGGCGTTCACGTCGCCGTCGCGCGTTGCTACGGCATGTCTCGCCCTCCACAGTGCGACAGGAAGATGCTGTGGAGATCATAGAATTGGACCTTGTGGAGCGGCAGCAAGCTGCATGTGCTCAGCTAGAGAAGGAGCTCCGGTGGAAGCCGTGGCTCACTCCTAACTATGAGGAGATTTTCCACAGTACACGCCTGGCTCTTGGGGGCCCCCGGAGTTCCCAGGAGCTCCCACCTACCGCTCTGCCAACACTCGCCTCCCCAGCCTCTGCGACGCTGCAAGAGGCTCCACCGTCTACTTCAACGAGGTCCACAGCCAAGAAAAAGCGTCGTTCGCGTCGCCGTCACACCGCCCAACACTCGGAGGTGAGTGAAGGTGTTCTGTCACCCCAAGTTACCTCTGAGTGGAAGGAGTGTGAAGTAAATACAGACTTAGCTGGAGATATGGCTAGTAATGAACTATTAACTAAGCCACAGTCTAGAGACATTTCTTCTCAGTCAATCATGAATAATTCACTCAATCTTGTAGGGACCTCAGAATCTACAATAGACTGAAAGAGACTTCCACTGATTCTCATGTTAATAGTGTGAGTAGTGGGATGGAGGTGTTTCCTTTTGTGTCTTTTACCATGTCTGAGGTTCCATCCGAGTCTGAGCTATCTGTGGCAAATGTCTTCCTTCCTGAGTCGGCTCTGCTCCTCCACCAGTCACTTAATGAAGGTAATGATAGTATAACTCAGTCACTGGTGAAGGTCATGTCTGAAGACCATGTTCAAAATAAAGGTTCAAATGTACCAGAGCTGACCGGCTCCCAAGCCACACCCTTCTTCGATGGGCCAACAGGTGTGTCTGTGTCTGAGCTGGACCTCAAGAAATGTGTTTTCTCACCTCCGGGGCCCTCTGAAGCCACAGTAAGCAAGGCTATTGCAGAGTTGGCAAATCATGAATTAAAGTGTGACATGACTAGTGATCCTGTTTTCCCTGCTACTCTTGTGTTTAATGAACTGAAAACGGTGAATGCCGATCATGAACTCACGTTAATCCGTCAAGATGAAAACATAAATGCAGATCATGGTAACCTGGACTGTGTAACGTCACAACATGAATTCTGTCTTCCTGAAGGTAATAAACAGGGTGATTTTGAACTGTTTTGCTCCAGCACCATTACCTCCAATCAGGAGATGGAGGCTGAGATCAGGGTTAATGTGACACCATTTTCTCCTGTCTCTGTGAACTCATCACTAGATAAGATTTTGACCTCGAACAATGGTGTTACCACTCACTCACAGCCTGAAGTGTCACCTGCTTCAGTTAATGATTCAAGTACTGCTTTACCTGTATCGGTCTCTCCACTCCATATAGTTATCACTCTGAAGCCACAGATCACTGCGGGTGTGGGTTCAAGCAAACGTGTCTGGCCAACATATCACAGTCATGCTATTAACATGCCATTAGTTAGATCCATACCTGAGTATTTAATGTTTGTCCAGGAGCCTCACCCTAATGGTCTAAGTCTTGTTTTTGTGGGTCAGGTGGTAATTCTTGTTTTTCGTATGGCTGAACCAGCCCCTCTGAGCCTTACTCTGCCATTGATTAGGTCCAACAAGCTTATGTTGACTCCTCCTGTGACTACAGAGACTGGGCCATTTGCCTTTAAGCCAATTAAAACTGATGCAGACTAAAGACTGCTGGCTCAGAACTGGTGGTCACTAACACTGCTCACTTCATGGACTCCTGTGCTAAGATAGTAAGCACTATGGACTGTTTTTCACCTGCTCTCTCTCTGTGTGGGTTTATGCCTCAATAGCCTGTTTTTCCTCAGCCTTTACCGCAGTTAGCAGCTCTGCTCCCTGCCCAGGTGGCAGCTCTGCTCCCGGTCCAGCCAGGGGCCTCCATAACTGTTCATCCTGCGTCTGCTGCTGGATGCCCGGGTGTGCCTACCCGGCACCCTGCAGCATCCACACCACTTCACGTCATGTCAGCTGGGGGGCCCGAGGAGCCCGTCCAGCCTCCTTCTGTTCCACCACCTGCGGCTTCGGCTTCTGCTTCGCCTGGTCCGGCTTCGGCTTCGGCTTCTCTTCGCCTGGTCCGGCTTCGGCTTCTGCTTTGCCTGGTCCGGCTTTGGCTTCTCCAGCTTCGGCTTCTGCTTCAGCTTCGCCTGGTCCAGCTTCGGCTTCTGCTTCAGCTTCGCCTGGTCCAGCTTCTGCTTCGGCTTCGCCTGGTCCAGCTTCGGCTTCTGCTTCAGCTTCGCCTAGTCCAGCCTCTGCTTCTGCGTCGGCCTCGCCTGGTCCTGCAGCTGCCACGCTGCCGCCCATGCCACGTTCTGCACCTCGGAATCGCCGGCCACTTTCCGGGCCACCAGCTGGACGTCATCGCCGTCGAGGTCCGCCCCCAGAACTGTTTCCCCGTCGCCACCGTTGCCGTCCGCACGATCGGCCCCCTGAAATGCTTTCCCCTTGGCTCCTATACTGTCGGGACCGGGGTCGGCCCCCTGAACTATGTTTCTGGACTCTATTCCCTGCAGCCCATGGTTGTTCGTGGCCCGCCTGTTTTGTTTTGAATGGTTTCCAGGGCCCTTGTGATTTTCATGGACATTTTGTGTTGGACTATTTTCTGAGTTCCTGTGCTGGACATTTTGGTTTTGTTCCGAGAAACAACACAGTGAGCACAGGAGGTCAACAAAAAATCAGCAAAAGACAAAAGGGACCCTCACACTGTGCCGAAAGAAAACGAGTGCGCGTGAGATAACACGAGCCTTCAGCCTGACTACTTTATCAAAGACATAACAATATGCTGCTAATGTTAGATAAACCTTGTTCCCAAACACCAGCTCTGACAAGTTATTCTCACTCTGAATTTTAATGGAAGTGATTTGTTTGTTATGTACAGTGCATCTACAAATATTCACGGTGATTCACTTGTTCCACCTTTTTTCATGTTGCGGCCTTATTCCAAAATATATAAATTTCATTTTCACCTTGAATTTCTACACATAATATCCCATAATGACAAAGGGAAAAATGATTTCTTGAGATTCTTGCAAATTTTTAAAAAATAATATGCATAAGTATTCACAGCTTTTGCCATTATGCTCAAAATTGAGCTCAGGTCCATCCTGTTTCCGCTGATCATCTTCATCATCAGATGTTTCTGCAACTTGATTGGAACCCACCTGTGGTAAATTCATTGACTGACCATGAATTGGAAAAGCACACACCTGTCTGTATAAGGTCCTATAACTGACAGTATCAGAGCACAAAGCAAGCCATGAAATCCAAGGAATTGTCTGTAGACCACTGAGATAGGATTGTATCAAGGCACAGATATGGGGAAGGGTGCAGAAACGTTGTGCAGCATTGAAAGACCCAATGAACTCAGTGGTCTCATCATCTGTGAATGACTCAGGACCAGGACTCTTCCTAGAGCTGGCTGCCTGGACAATCTGAGCAGTCAGAGTAGAAGGGCTTTAATCAGGGAAGCGCCATGGTCCCTCTCACAGAGCTCCAGCATTTCTGGTTGGAGAGAGGAGAACCTTCCAGAAGGACAACTTTTCTGTTTAAACAGGCCTTCTGTTGATAATTTATTTAAAATTGATCAATTGTTTTATCTTAAATTACCTGTTAATCTTACTGTATTACATTTAACCTTTTGTATTGTCTATACTGTCTATTTTGGTACCTAACTTTCTGTTTATTTTAGCCTTTTGTGTACAGCGCTTTGTGACTGCCTGTCTATGTAAAGCACTTAATAAATAAACTTACTTCCTTACTGCATTAATTTCTTTTGAACTCCACAAATCAGGTCTGTATGGTAGAGTGATCAGACAGAAGCCAATCCTCAATAAAAGGCAATGAAAGCCCATCTGGAGTTTGCCAAAAGGCACCTGAAGAACTTTTAGAACCATGAGAAATTTCCCTGGTCTGATGAAGAATATACCATAAAGAATACCAGGCACCCCTCATCAACTGGCCAATACCATCACTACAGTGAAGCATGGTGGTGGCAACATCATGCTGTGGAGATGTTTTTCAGAAGCAGGAACTGCGAGAGACAGGGTGGAGGTAAAATCCATGAACGCATGCACAGACATCCTTGATGATAACCTGCTCCAGAGCACTGTGGACACTGTCATGACAAAGGAGTGGCTTCGGCAACTGAATGCCTTTGAGATGCCCATCCAGATCCCAAACTTGAACCTGATTAAACATCTCTGGAGAGATCTGAAAATGTCTGTTCACCTACCCTCCCCATCCAAGGTGATGGAGCTTGAGGAGTTCTATGAAAGAGAATGGGAGAAACTGCCCAAAAAATAGGTGCACCAGGTTTGTAGCATCCCACTCAAAAAGACTTCAGGCTGTAACTGCTGACAAAGGTGCTTTAACAACATATTGAGCAAAGGCCTTGGATACTTTAAAAACATTTCATTTGCAAGAATTTAAAGTAAACCTTTTTCCTTTGTCATTATGATGTATTGAATTTGGAATTTTGAGGTGAAAAATGAATTTGGTCCTTTGTGGAATGAGGCTGTAACATGCTAAAATGTATAACGTGAAGAGAAACACTTTCCAGATGCACTGTATTCTTTCTGTGAACTGAATTTAAATAGACAAAAACATTGTTTCTTCATTACCACAAAATCTGTTTTTGCACAACCTGACAAAAATGAAACACTTATGCAGCATGCTCTAGAAGAATGCAGTGAGCCCACTTCACAAAACTGGCTGTTTATCATAAAAAATATCTCCTGAGAAATAATAATAATTTCATTTGTGGAGCTAAAGCAATTACAAATGTCAGACATACCAGTTTTGCCCTTCTTCCTCTCCCCCTCTATGTAATCTTATGGTAACTGGTCTCAGTTTGTTACGGGTCAATGTGCACATGACGTGAGACAGCTTTCACACAAACTCTGCAGCAGAAAATGTGTGAACACTTTCCCTCAGGCAATAAAAAATAAATGATCACTTGTTTAAAGATGTCCTGGCTCAGAGGAGAATGGAAAGCCAAAGTGAAACTGGAACTTGGGTTCATAATCAAAAGGAAAAGAAAAATGCCATTATAATCAAAACTCTAATAGTGCAATGATACTTGCTTATCTCTCCCTATTCAACAGTGTAAAAGTTATGTTTACGCCATTTGTCAAACCATTATGTTTTACCATAACTAAACAGTACTATTAATCATTTATTTTAAAAAGAAATGTCAGTGTTTAAAAGAACCATGACCTAGATACCCATAACCTTTATACCATCAACATAACAAGCTGGAAAGAAAGGAGTAGTTAAGTCGTCTTCTATTATAATTGAGAGATTAGGATGAAGGTGAAGATGTTTTTAGGAAAGCACTGATTATAACTGTTGAGCTCTCTTTACATTCTTTTTTACATTCTGTAAAAAGGGATAAAAAAAATTCAAGGGAAAATGAAGATAGCGTCGGACCATTATGATCCACTAGAACAACCCTAATATTTCTTGGAATTAGAGCTGGCAGATTGAATGCATTTTTCTAAAAACAACAGCAACTACAACAACAACAAAAAATACTCTCTAATTAGGTGTGTTGATGTTGGCAGTAATAGTGGTGATGAATGCTGTCTCAAATGTCAGTCTAATATCCAAAATCCAGAAGTATTTAACTGTGCTAAGCACTGGTGAGTGCAAAAGCTACAGTGCGACTCACATCTATTTCACACTCATTGAACCGTTTAGTGACCCCGATGGTCTATGGATGAGGACATTGTCATATTTGAAGAGAACATTCCATCTGAAAGATTTAATCATAAGCATCAGGTAATCACCCAGAACAACTCTGCATTGATTTGCAGTTAACATTTCCCCTAAGGCCCCAGGTACACAGGACTAAAGACTAGTTGGCGACTGCCTGGTTATCACTGGTTGCAAGGGAAACATTTGCATTCCTTGACCAGCAAGTAGTTGCTTGAGGTTGTTTCCTGTTGCTTGGTGAAATCAGCTGCATTTGCACCTAAAATCTCCTCGGAATTGTTTTGGTTGCTAACAGATTCCTGTGGTCAGCCATACTTTTACTTGGCCAGGCAATGATTGGCTTCATCTGGTTGGCATGGCACTTTTTCAAGTTTCACTACTGCTAAGTGGTTAGTCAGCAAGTGTTGGCAGACCAGCTGGTATCGTCCATGCAGGCTATGAGTGAACATGGCAATCTGTTAGCAATCAAAGCAACTGCAAAGAGAATTTTGGTGCAGTACCTTATTTGCAACCAATTTCCCATTGCAAAGGTGGAAAAACTACTCACCAACCCAACAGGGAGTACACATACACAAGTCACTAAATGGTTTCTAGGTCTCTATGAAGCCTAAGGTGGACAAGTTGTCCCAGTAACCAAATCAAAATGCGTCCTTGCAGGATAACAAAGCCACTAGATCCTCTGACAGCAGGTGTCAAAGATGTGGGATTTTTATAATTGGCTATCCTAATATGTCAATATCACCTTGAAGAAGAAAAACATTTCTTATGATATTTATCAAGCACTGAAAGAAAGATTAAAGTGACCATTAAGGATCGATTATAATGTGGCTCCTCAAGACATGCCTGGATTAATTAACCACCAAGGAGTATGTTGGTGCTTAATGAACCTAGAGGGGCCTTGGTGTCTCATATTTAATTAACTTATTTACCTGTGTCCCATGGGACACCTGTGACTATTGACTACAAAACAGAAGGTTCTTAAAAAAACCAAATCAAATAAAACCAAAGGCTATCCTTGAAAGCATAGTGAGGTTTTCCAGGATTTTCTTTCACTCAAAGTGTTTTTGTAAATGCTCTTCAACAGACTGTCAATTTTAGAAGACCGTGAATGCACCACACACACATCACCAGCAAGAGGGGAGCAGTCCTCCTCGTTAAGCTCAACGTACTGAATCTCCCCTATTTTTGGACAAAGAGCTCAGCCAAGTGTGGTGAAAAATAAAGCCCTGTTTTCACAGCATGTGTATTCTGTTTTTTAAACCACACTTCAATTAATGATCATCTGTTTCACTGTTTTTGAAAAAAAAAGAAAAAGTAATGGCCTTCATACAGTATACATAACCTGGAAATTAATGGGGTCACTTTTCAGTTTCAGAACTGGATTTGAAATCATTTCACTGTATCTGAGTGTTTCACCTCAATAAATTAATCATTAGGTGAATGAATCAATTATAATCTCAGAAAAGGCATTCTAGCGTTCGAGATGAATCGTACAAGCCTGTCTGAATGACTCCTGCACCACAACGTGAGCAGCCATCTCAGAAGCACTTTGTGAATAAAATGGAGCAATCCCAAAGGCAGTTGTGACTGTAAGCCATTTTGTGCTATTTGTGGGTGTCATAATGACAAGCGGTCTCTTCACTGAATTGTTGTAATTTTTCACACCAACCACGATTGTTTCTGGTGGAGATTTGGTTTAACGGATTCGACATTAAATACATTTTAAAGTGCCAGTGAGAGTAGCGCAGGCTATTGTTAGCGTATTCTTCTGACTCTCTAAGGTTCTGTGAGATCCTTTATTCACCATATTGAGTCAGCAGAGAGAGCAGGAATAGCCTATTGAGCTATTGGTTAAGGAATTCTCAGATTTGCGTGAATCAAATGATTCTGTCAGACAGATGGGATGATTCATATTAGATAAAAGAATCCAAAAGGCTATGTATAATGCAGAAAAAGCACTTCCTTTTAAACAGATCCCCTTCCATCCTCTGACCTCATAAAATAAGCTACAGTACTTTTTAGTTTTTGGGTTTTTTTTTTCTCCAGCGCATTCTTGTCAGTTCAGACTTCTTTGAGCTGCTTAGCAATCACTTTTGTTCGAGTCTTTCTTTACATGTGTTCATGTGCAAATGGGACAAAGACAGCAAAAATGGTGACAAGATGTCTGGTAATAATATATCCATGGAATCTATTGAAAAAAAAAGAATTGCAATTTTTATTTGTATTCATGTACAGTATGAACTACAATCTCATGTATCAATAATTGAACATCATCCTCAGGGAAATTAGTTGGACTCCTTACAAGCACAGTCTCTTGTTATTTTTTTCTTTTTTGTTTTTTCTTTTTTGTCATTTTTTTTAAACAATCGAAGCACATGTAAAATTATGATCTGATTTTTTTTTTCTTTTTTGCAATGTGTTTTTGAAAATATTTTTTTTTTCCTTTTGTAGAAATTTAACCGTGTGATGAATACTCTCTCTGAAAATGAGAGAGAATGTCCCCAACATATAAGTATCCCTCCCCATACATGGACAGTTGGCAGAATAACACACAAGAATTGGAATCACCTTGGCTAAGGATTTTGCACAAAAATCAAGCTCACTCTGCTGGTATTTCAAGTCCAACATTCTGCATTCAGTCCTAAATCCATTCTGGCTTTCAAGGATCTTCAATCTTACACTGTCCAACTAAAGTAAATACCAATACAGAGACATTCCATTCATTCTGAATAACTCACAACCCTCGACCCAAGTATATATATAAAAAAAAATCTGAACCTTGTTTTTTTCACTGTAGCCAGCGTCAACATTGAATCATTAAGCCACCAAAAGCGTTGAAAAGGAATTTAGCACTGAAAAAAAATGAAACGGTGGAAAGGGAAAGAATGGTTCACTCACTGGCATTACCAATCAATAAATTCCAACCCTGACGGGGAAGAAGTTACTGTTTCTCTCTCATAACCAAGTCTTTAAATGCATATTTTCCGTCATGTTTGTTATTCGCCATCTAACTGCTATTGTAGAAAACAAAAGAATTCATTTAGAGAGAGCGGGAGAGGTTTCTAAATATTCAGCACTCCGTTCCCCTCATACTTCTAGCAGACCTCACAGAGATGAAAGCTAAAAATGCAAGTGGAACTGCCTGGACAGCTATATTGTCAACTGTTTTTTTTTTTTTTTTTGGTTACATCATGTGACAATTTACACTAAATAACTCAAACGCAGAGACATCATGTGTGGGTCATATCCCGTCCAGAGCCATCTGTAAATATAAGACTACATTTCATTTTGCCAGTTCTGTCGATGATTAGATGTATTTGTGAAGTGGCCAGTGGGACACATTAAAATATGCTTGTTGCACAGACACCAAAGCGAAAGGCATATCTACCTCCTCTTACTTTCTGTACAAGGTCACTGTTTCCATGGCGACAGGCTGATGGCTAGTTTTTCCTCCTTATTTCTTATCTATTTTTTCACTCCTCTCTCTTCATATCTGCAATATCTGTTTGAAGACCCCTCGTGACCATTATAGGTCTGACTCCCTCTACCCAACTGCTGTTCTTCACTTTTCAATTCTACTTTCCCCTTTCCTTAAGCCTTCTCCGTTAAAAGACTAAATGAAAAAATGGAGCGTAAACAGACTACAGGAGAGACAATGTTTTGATGGTCTATAAATGATGCATCATCAAAGAGAGTGTGTGTGTTTGTTTTCCTCGAAGAAAAAAAGCCGAGTGGGGGTCGCTTCAATATCAAAGGCCTCTACCCCCTGTTAGATGTTGGGTAAAGGGAAAGTGAAAAAGTCTCGTGCTGTTTCCTTATCAGCTTTCCTCTGTTAGCCTGCAAATGAACTGCTGATACAGATTAATGAGCTATAACCCATCTTCCCTTATTTTGTTGCAGGTTCCTAGCTGCTTCACTGACTATGTTAGCTCCGTCTGCTTTAGTCTGACAGGGTCACACTACATTACAAAGCAGCCTCATTTGCCTCTTTATCTGTTCTAACAGATGGACTATCAGCGCCTGAGCTTGTGTGACCCTGGGGTGATGGCAAGGTAATGCGACACTGAGTGGACGTAGATCATTACTGGGTTAACAGGGAGGCTACAGACCACAGCCTTATGCTTCCCGTCATTTTCCTAAGCAATATTCTGCCATCGTGCGGCACATGCCGGCAGATAAAGCGAGACAAATGAGACATGGCGAGGGGTGAGGAACATGCCCGAGCTACGTGACAGCAAGACAAAGAAGCAAGAGGACATGGAGGAGAAGAAAGTGAGGAGAAAGAAGACAGAGGGTAAAACAACAACATGGAGAATTCATGGGGGTATGAAGAGGGAGGGGGAGGTGAAGGCGGAAAAAAAAGACAGTCAAGGTAAAGCATCAAGAGTGTAAAGAAAAAGTAGGAGGAGGAGTGGGAGCAAGACCTTAATCTTAATTAAAGTGAAGGATATATGGCTGTTGTTTAGAAGCCACAGGGGAAATGCACATTTACTCATTTGGCAGCTTTGCTCCTCAGGCACGCTGGCTTCGCTGTGATATCATCCAGAGCCGTGCCATTAAAAGATCTAATTTTGTGTTGAGTGACAGCTAGAATAGCATGGCGAGGAAAAGAAAAAGTCATTTTATGTTTTCACGTTTCATAAACTTCCTTCAAATTGGAACTGGTGTGCTGCACTACTAAATAAATGCTTGTAAATACTTGGGCATTGTCCTTCAATAAACCGTGTTATCAGATAAAATGTAAGTAGTGAATGAAGAGCATTGCATTCATTAGAGTTTAAGGCCAATGGAAATAGTGAATGCTGCATTTGATACCTTTCAGTTTCCGTTTTAGCAAACCATTCTTTCCCTTGTGCGGTATTACACAGAGAGAGAGAGAGAGAGAGAGAGAGAGAGAGAGAGAGAGAAATAAAGTGAGCTAAAAAGCTATCACAAATTGTTTTTCTTCATTTAGCCACTAGACATATTTTTAATAAATAATCTTTGTTTTTGTAAAGACACTTTTTAAAGTTTCATATGTCGTCCCTTTGCCAAATGCTGACTAATCGCCATAATTGACATCAACTCTGTGGAGTCAATGGCATTCAATTTCTTTTATCTTTGCATTTTGGTCCATTGTACTCCAAGTGTGTAACGGCTGATGCTGGACATTTAGTCAAATTTAAAATCAGATTTGGGTCTCTTGTACATTGTCTTTTGAGCAAGCTTGAATCAGTAAAGGTTCCTGTGTGGCTGAGCTGTGTATGGTACTGAGCATAGGAGGATGGTGATAAGAGCTCTTGTAGGTGTTGTAGTGGTTGTAGTGCTCCAGAGGGGGCAGCGATAGGTGTCTCTCCATGGCAGCAACACCTGCCAGCTCTTCTTCAACGGTAATGACCTCCATGGAGGAAGCAGGGCCATCGGGATCCTGCTGGTTGTGTTGCTTCCTCATCTTGTAGAAAATAACCAGCAGAACAGCAGCCATGAGTGTGATGGCCACGAAGCAGCCAATGATAATCTTAGTGGTTTTCATCACCTCATCCAGGGATCCCTCTCCCTCCGGATCAAGAACTGGAATGGTGTAAGTCCGCTCTGTGGTCCTTGTAGAAACAGGAGTACCTTTTGTTGTTGAGGAAGACACCCAGCCAAATGGGGGAAGTGGTGTTTGGCTATCCTCCCCCATCATGTCAGTGGTCTCAACTGTGACTGTGGTAAAATAGGTCACTCCACTGCTGTCCAAAGAAGTGACATTAAGCACAGCGGAGGCAGAAATGTTGCCTGCTGTGTTGCTAACCATACAGGTGTAAGTCCCAGTGTCCTGCATTGTGACGCTAGTAAAGTTCAGCGTCCCATCATTGAGGACAGACAAACGCACTTTGTAGGCCCCGTGAGTCACCAGTGAGCCGTTTGGTGTGAGCCAGCTGATGGAGGTCACCGAGCTTGTACGACATTTAAGCTCTGCACCCATGCCTTCGGTCACATTCAAGTCACTGGGTGGCTCCACAATAACAGGGACATCACACTGAAAGTAGCTGTGGTCCAGTTCTCCAATGTAGCGACCTTTCAACGCTGAGGGAGTATGGCAACGTGCACAGCAGCTGGTATTGGCTGGTACAGTTTCCTTCAGCCACCAGCTGAGCCACAGAATATCACAGTTGCAATTCCAAGGATTGTGATGGAGGTGGACCCGCTCTAAGCGATGTAACGGTGTGAAGAGGTCATGGGGTAGAAATGTAAGATTGTTATGAGCCAGGTTGAGCTCTACCAGTGACTGAAGGTCGTCAAAGGAATTCCTCTCAATAGTTTGAATCTGGGCATGCATCATCCACAGCTTCTGGAGGTTCACTAGCCCTGTAAATGAACTGGGCTTTATAACAGAGAGCTGGTTACCTGACATTTCTAGCTCTTCAAGCCTTACCAAAGGTAAGATATTGGGGATCTCTTTGAGATTGCACATTCCCAGGTTCAGGTAGCGGAGATTGCTCAGGTCCTTGAAAGCCCCGTCAGAAATATAGGAGAGACGTTTGAGCTCACCTAGATCCAGCCTTCGAAGCGAGGGGACCCGGTTGAAGGCATAAGATGGTATACTTTCGATCGGGTTGTTTCTTAGCCACAATTCTTTCAGCTTGGACAAGTACTCGAATGCTCCATTGGGGATTGTCGTGAGCCGATTATCAAAGAGCTCCAAGGTGTTGAGACTGGCCAGCCCATTGAAGGCGCCAATTTCAATGCTGCGGATGTGGTTCTTGCTCAGTTGTAGGATCTCCAGATGGCGCAGATGTTTAAAACTGTCCACCTTGATTACCTGAATGAGGTTATCCTGGAGGTTCAGGTAGCGAGTGTTGGTAGAAATGCCATCTGGAACATCCCTTAGACTGCGGCGCGTGCATATGACTTTGCTGAACTGGTTACTGCATGAGCAGACGGAAGGACAGGTCTGAGCACGAACCAGCCCAGCCACCACCAGGATCTGAAGGGCCAAAAGCAGCACAAAGAGGGGGTTGGATAGTGCCCCCTTCAGCCTACGACCTCTCATTGTCTGGCGCTGGAGGGAAGAGATCATTGTGTTCAGCATTCATAGTTCATCCGCTGTTTGTGTTCTCTGTAACGAGAAGAAGCAAAAAAGAATAACATTAAGTACCAGAAAAAGTAGCCGGCAATACATTGCACATGTTGTTATCATGTATGAAGGCAAACTGAATATCTTTGTATATTTAGACTGTTTGGTCACATGAAACAAATGGCACAAAGGTGGAACTTCAAGCTCTGAGAAATTGTAATAGGCATTTGTTTTTCATTCTTTATTGGCATTTCGACTGAATTGTTGAATAAATTTATACAGTACATTGTGCAGAGAATAATGAAACAACAAGATCAAGAATTCAAAGCCTAAATTAATTGTCAGTATTACTCATTTGTGTATTGAAACACAAGTATTTTTTTAGCTCCTTAACTCTGGACTGTCCCAGATTTTCAAGCTTCACAGAAGCCGACACATCTACACTGGAGACTGAAAATGGAAAATGAGAACTTAGTATCTGCATCCCATCAGAGCCCGACCTGCAAATTTCTTGTAAGCCCCCTTCTCATTGACACCATAAGACAGAAATTATTTAATAGAATAAAAAGCCTTAGTCATAAAAATTTCAAAAGAATTGCAATCCACTGGAGTCATTTTTTTTTTCAGTGGAAGACATGTCAGTAACACCAAGGCATTGTGCTCAGTGAATATGGCACGGCACTGTCAAACACACTATATGAACGACAGTTAAAATTACTTTCTGTCCAAAACACTACTAAAAAAAGGTATGTAAAAAAAATCAATTTCTTCTTGGTTAAAACTGTGCTATAGGTTATATGATACGCAGCAGGTTTCATTTAATTTAATTTTGTTTTTACTCCAAAGCTTGAAAATGATCTTTAAGTAAGGCTTTAAAAAAGTGTTACACAATTACTACTTTTTCCTTATTTAAAACAGCGTCCCAGCCCTGTTTACATTTTATTATGATCCAATTTATGGCTCAAGAGTGTGAAGAGGTCTTATACTGTCATTAAATAACTATAGCAAAATTTCTTATATCCAAAATCAAGTGACTAACAAGAAACTCGTTACTCTGCTATCTTTGATTAGATTAAATTGGATTATATTAATCCAGTCACCCAACAGATCTACTTTAAGAATATGCCTGAACATGCTGAAGATAAAAATAGACCACAAGATTCATACACATACAGTAAAGCACAGCCCGTACCTCCCACTTTTACACTGCAGTGTGGATATGATGTTATTGCCACTCATTTTTTCTGCCCCCCCAAAGATGGTACCCTACAATAAAGTCGTACATGCAGTATAACAAACCTACCCGACATGTGGAGAAAGTATAGGTTTGGCAACATTGTGTCAACCTCTGCTGTTAAGTGATACACACGTCATCCTTAACTGCACTTAATGGGTTCACCAACAGCAAAGCACTCTTGACTTTTGCAAAAAACATTAACCTTGCCTACTGGTTCCTTAGATTTAAGTATTCTCCTTGTCTCTTCCTGGCTCTTCCAAGTGAAGTTATCTGTTAATCATCTCTTTCCATCAACCCACGAGCACGGAGAAACAAGTATATTATGACAGGTGTTTTCTAAACTGTAAAAAATTGTTAACTGAGGCGGAAATGTTCTCCGGTGAGGATGAGTGGCTGACTTAATCAGTAGCAATGAGTCTACATGTGGCTTGGTTTTGCACCAGCCAGTCTGTCATGATAGCTGTGATGTAGTGAGGCTGTGGAGAGACGTGCCTCTGCTGGGGAATCAGATCGAATAAGGCCTCCCACTGGCAGGAGCTCATTTTGTTCGGCTGGAATTACAACAACCCTGCACTGCCACCTAAGAGAAGAAAATGTCAGACATGGCAAACACACTAATACTGATTATTTGCTGTCAATAAAACATCACAGTTTGCACTTCCACTTGAATGCTTAAAGAAAAGAGCATGTCATTGCCACTCCTGAAGTGATTGTACCTTTCGGTCACATGCCTTATTCATAAAGCACTTGATCTAAAACCAGTTTTATCAGCACAGGATGTCTCATTCCATGAAGAGATGGGACATATATTGCATAAGGAAAGGAAAACACTACCAACATCCTTCCTGCCTTTGTTGCTGCAACACTGCATGGATTAATTTCATCTAGGCTCGCTCAACATGTATTCAGACTCACTGAAAGCAGTGGCTGCTTACATCTAAAATCCTGCCAGCAACATAAAAACACACCCACCCTTACTTTACTGCTTCTGCACCAGCCGCCACTGGCATTGTGTGTGACACCACAGTGATTTGCCAAATGCATTTGTTATAATGAGTTTGTTGGAAAAGTGCTAGGGTAACATATGTCTCAATCAAGGTGTACACAGCGAGGAGAGCATTTAAATTACAATGTCAGATGATTAGAGTCTGTCAGTGTTGCACACTTGAAACAACAACATTTTACTCTGACTAGGAAAATGTGTTATCGCGGACATTTCCACATGCTGGGGAAGCAAGCTTGGCACAGATGTCTAGACACTGAATGCTTTCCAGTCAAGAAATTTAGTACTACTTGGAAAAAATTATCTCTTTTGTAGTCTAAATTAGTGAATATGAGAATAAATATGTTAAAACTTCTCAGCACAAATCAAACTGACGGGAATCTTTGAGGATGAAATGCAACAAGAAACGTTTCATTACGGATCATTTGCATTTGTTGGCAGCTGTTCCCCTCTGAGTTGTAAGGGGGAACTTTGAATTGTGTTGTGCACATTTGCATTTCCACTTTTCCACAAAAAAAATTAAAAAATAAAAGCTCACATTCATTAAGCGCTGTGTCGATCTCATGTTTGTCTTAAGATCATCACACTGATTTCCCACAGCTGATTTCACTCTGTGTGTTATTTACACTTTCAGTCTGTCTTTATTAAATGTAATGGTACAATAACTAAAGCCAGCTGAAAGAACAATAAAAAGAAAAAAACTGTCTTCTATATTATTGCATTATTAACTTACAGCATTAGGGAAGAGTGAGTCAAACCAAAAACAAAATCACATTGTTCATTAGACAATTACTAATCAGCCATTTGCAGTTGATCTGGTCTATATGAAATTGATAGAGTGGATAAAATATGGAGTGATATGAAATGTGGCAAGTCTCTCATCGTGCTGGATAAAAGAGGCCTGTGGCCACGGACAGGGCTGTCTGATGAACTGAATATCATCTTCTTAATTCATTCAATGCATTAGTGATTCATTGTATTTGCATACGTTTGTTGCATCTCTTGCTTTTAACATCGTTTGTGCTGCTGTGTAACCTCACAGGCCATCTGGGTCTTAGAAGACCTGAGCATAGACAATGTGCCTTAGATTTGGACAAAACAAACAGTGTTTGAAAGTCTCACACATTTTGAAAGTGCCATATTATTAAAGTGTTATATTAGCATACGTATACAACAACCTGCACCCCATAAGCAACATAACACACATCAGTATGCTAAACAAGGATGATATGGATTTAGAAATTTACATTTTCAAAAATATCTTCCACACATTCCAAGGACGAGTAATGATATATCTGTAAAATTTTACTGTTTAAAGTTTTCACGATTTGCACATACAGAAACATTTCTTTGATTTGCAAACCTTACTCAAACAGTGATCAAGAGTGGACTGTTAAAACTACAATGACAATACCTACTGTGACTGTTTTCTCTACATGTATATGAATTATTTGCAGAATTGTAATCTGTTATGATTTATGTTCTTCCTGCAAATTATCTAATAAATTAAACATGTCAAATTTTCTTCAGTAGTCATCCAAAATATTTTGAATGACTACTGATTAATGAATACTTGATCATTTAAAACAATACTAACATCTAAAACAAGCTGACCACAGCACATTTGGGTCTGGACAATGTTCTTTACTTTCTAACATGTCATAAATAAAACTGTGAACTGAAAAAAGTGATATTTAGCTTAAATAATAATTAAAACAATGACCCATTTGATAAACGACTGGAATACAGTGTGAAATGTGTGCTAATATCCAGTGAGGCATCCAGTGTTGTGCCTGAAGTGTTCTTATGCTGATCAGACATAAACATTAGTAGCCTATATGTATATGTAAACATCCTGAAAATAATTACTTGTTATGTTGAGTTAGTAATTAGATTTTTGCAAGCGTGACTGTGTTTGTGCCACTACATATTGTCAGTAGGAAGACTACTAGACTTTTAAATCCAACATAATAAAACATTTCTCTCTTTGCTGCAGTGCGTGTGCACGCTGGCATGCATTTTTTGTCCCAGAGGGTATAAGGAGGGGAGGAGGGGGGCAGTTTTAAAATCTGGCACTGAAGGCCATCATAACCAGCGGCCATCACTGACATGCAGACTGGAAGTGCTTCACTCTCCAGTTTTCGCTTAACCTGAAAGAAAGGCAATTCGCCTTCCTCCATTTTGGCCTCGGTGCTCTCAGTGCTGGTGTTAGGGAAATAAATCTACACATGCTGCCAGGTGCTGCTGACTTATCAGTCATATGCTGTTCTTACAAGAGGAACGGAAATGACGGCTGGTTGTGTCTCAGCACTGAAAGAGAAATGTTTTCTTGAACATTTTTCACTCTATTGGTTTGATTTGATCCAATATGTTTTTTGGTATAATTTCTAGCTTGCTTGATGTAGCGATTTTTAAACCTTGGATCTAGGATATGGCCTCGCTGAAGATGTTGCATGTATTGCTTAGCACCACATCTGTCATTTACTCCACTTGTTTTTAATTGCCTGTATTTGCCTGGCTGGGTCAGTTGTTGACCAAGCAGCTCTTTGCTCTGACTTCCAATCCACTCCTCCCAATACAGTGAAGTCAGAGTCATGAAAACAGAAAGACCACATTTTGATGTTGATTATTTCTTTACACCCTTTATTCTGGATTACCTTCAAGATCATGAGTAAAATGGCCAGAACAGAACAGGGCAGACACACATCTGAGTTAAGCAAAATGTAAATATATTTGGTGGAACGGGCACGTGATAGAAGAAACATCCCGGAAAAAAAAACTGCACTCCTTGACGATATGAAGCCACAAAATAACATTTTAAAGTAGGTTTGAGGTAATGTGTTTCTGATTGCATGGGAGATGTAATTCACATCATTCACATTGTGTTAGAAGGACATTTAGTTGCAGATTTGGCTTTAGACATGAAAAAAAAAAGTAGTAGTAGAAGGTTAAGCTTTGATTTTCTTCCTAGTCTTATGTGGAGATACGAGCACAGGGCGTTAGATGGAATGGCTCTATATAGCCATAGGGTAAAGGATGTTTTGACGACTGCAGGAGCACTCTAGACTTATTAAAGTTAAAAGTGTTCACACTGACCCCTTTTTCATCCTAAAGCAGCATTGATTGATTGGTTTTGGCCTCTAAGGAGAAGAAAAATCAAAAACAACCTTGCAAACACATTGACTTAACACATAAACCCGAGGAATCTATTAACCTATCCATCTACTGACGTTCAAGGTCACGAGGGCACTACAAATATAGTAATTCATTAACGCAGATACAAAGTTGTAGTACGACTGCATTTTATCATTAGTTTTATTTCTCTTTGGTTTTTTTGGTTCATTATCTGAAAGTGTTAAGATTTAGTTTAAGTCTTTATTTGTGTTAATTTTTATACTTTTTTATACATATTTTTCACAACCTGTTTTAGTCAACAATAATAACCACAATTATAATAATCCACAATGTTGTTGTACATGTACAGTAACAATAAAGGGCTTTTTTATTCTATTCTATTCTATTCTATTCTATTCTATTCTACCCTTGCATAAATGTCACCAGTATTTTGGTGAATGTAGGTAAAATCTAATCTATAACCATCTAAGCAAACTTTGATTGCTCCGTGCACAAAATGGAAACGGACAATAATCTCAGTCTCACGAGAGCAAAGGTGGTACAGCTGACCCTCTGACCCAAAGCTTAACCTCTGCCATCCCTTCAGGGGGAGCGGTGCTCCCAGATGGCATCATATTATTGAAAATCATCACGTATTTTGATGACCAGGCTCATTTTCTCCAGTCTGTGATAGAAGAGATTAAATTAAAAGAAAGGCAGAATTGAAACCAATCAAACTGCCATCTGCCATCTATGAAGCGCCTTGAGGCGACTTTTGTTGTGATTTGGCACTATATAAATAAAATTGAATTGAATTGAATTGAAATTATAGTTAGACAGACAATCACTGTGGGGACAGAAACTTATAGGGACGCTTTCCTTTGCCATCAGGCAATGTGTGGTGATATTATTTCTGAAAACAGAACAAAAGACAATTTTAATTAATCTGTTGTTTCTTGTGAGGAATGTGATAACAGTTATCAGGAAACCAGCCCTTTTTTCCCTATAGACTGATGATTGGTGTATGAGTTCTGGTCTGACCACAATTTGTTTGCATTAGCATAATTCACTTTGCAACTGCAGTTCTGAAAGTGCCGTAAAATAACTGATATGATGAAATGTTGTATTGCGTGTCAAATTTACCTGTTATAAAAACAAGAAAACACAAACATTTTAAAAATCTGTCAAAAATGTTTTTAAAATTAAAAATAACTAAACTCCCTGAACTCAGTTCACAGTTTTATACTCAATTTGGAGCCGGTACACTGGGCTCCTCTGAGTACTCAGAAATTAATCAAGTATAACATGCAACCATTAAAACAAAATTTTCTGTTCAGGAATGCAAGTAAATAACTGTAATTAAGCATCTTAATAATATAATATAATATAATATAATATAATATAATATAATATAATATAATATAATATAATATAATATAATATAATATATATTATTAAGATGCTTAATGCTTTTTTGTAAAACAGTAAATTTGAAACTTCATGAATAACAACTGTAATTACGTTTTAGCATTAAACATATTATTTTCAGTTGAGTATATCGGTGGATTCATCATTACAGAATCATAAAAAAGGATTTTAATAATAACCAATATTGTTAATTTAGGACAGCTGCGGTATAAACCTAAAACTGGGTGGTGGTCTAATAAATTTGTTACATGTTGTATAAGAGGAGTTTTGAAATGTAAAACCTCTGTGTATCAAAGTTACACAAAGATTTAAGATAAAAAATTAAAAGTCTTGCAACTCATTAGCTCATTCACAGCAATAATGATAAACATTATTCTAAGCATATGTTATCAATACATGTTTCTAAACAAGAAACAGAAGAAATAGAAATTCTGCATTCATCCAGTTCTCAAAAGCAGCAGGGAGAATTTCACGGTCTGATCCAGGATCACAGACGCACATATTTCAGGATGTCACTGGGGCAGTTTGAACTTGATGGCAGAGTTGGGACCGCATCTAAAGAGGCAGAGAAATTATTTCAGAGACCCAAATGACCCGGAGCAATATCTAGCTGTGTGTCTGAGGTATTTGTGTCTTCAGTAATGGTGCGTGTTTTGAGCTAAGCGCGCACTTGTTGCCAAATGCAGTGGTATGATTGGTTATATGAGTTTATTTGGAACTGACAAATCCAGCTTGGGCGGAAAAAAATAAATGGCGCAAATTGGTCCAGTGAAATCAGTCAGAGCGAATGACTGCATTAAGAACAGTCCGCGTCCAGTGTGTAAAGGCCTTAAGAAAGCTTGCTTCTGTGACTGTTGTTAACTGCAGCAGTTATTCATGTAACCACACTGCCTGTTGTGGTTGTTAAACAGTGTCCTGTTATATAGAGTTTTGTATGTGCCTTAGGATACTTTACTTCTGACTCTGTTGACTTAAGTGCTTTTCATTTTTTTCTGAACCAAAATTACAGGCACAGAATTTTCTAAGTACTGTGGTCAGGGCCAAATGGGAAACATCGTGCTAACTAAAGGGAGCAATCTTGGTGCAGGTCAAAAAGAACAATGGTTTGATTCACTTCTATTATGAAAACATTTTCATTTGTATCTTTCAGACTTTCACATCGGACACTGGTGCCACCGGGCCCTCTGACCACCACCAGTAGGCAACGGGTGAAGTGTCTTGCCCAAGGACACAACAACCGAGACTGTCGGAGGCGGGGCTCGAACCGGCAACCTTCCAATTACAAGACGAACTCCCAACTCTTGAGCCACAATCGGTTCAAAAACATGAACCTTGGTTGGGTCACGGCTCTGTCCCTATCCCTTCTGCAGAAAGGGACAGTTTCAGGTAACTAGAGGAAGATTGCTAACATGTGCCAAGCAAGAGGGTAAAGAAACACCTTTCAAGTGATAATTAAATTCCTATTCACGTATTACCTTATGCTGCCTCCATTATAATAATTACATGAGCTAAATAATCTGCAGGGACCTCCATGTTCAAATGCACTCTGCCAAGGCTCTGTCTGGTCTCTGCAAAGGGATTAAGACAGGATGCCCTAGGTGGCAGACTGACTGAATATGAGGGCGCTCTTAGTATTCGTGTCACTTGTCTAACCCACCAATCTGCTCCCATGACTGCGCTTCTAAAGAGAGATCTGCAGGACTGGCCAACTGTAGGTGGAAGGGCATCGGGGCAGAGTCGGGGATGATTAAACTAAATGAAAACATGGCACAGTGCAGTATGTTAGTATGACTCAAGCAGTGGTGTCAGTCTTGATACTTGGTTGCACACATATGGATTAACATTCTCAGTGGAAAAAATAGATTTGGTAACCAGAAAACTGTGAAGAAGCAGATTCTCTCCACATGCTGTGCATAAAGGAAGGTAGCAGTCTGTGCTAGGTTGGCTGACTACACACAGCCAGCATTGGTGACTGAATAAGGATCTGCACAAACCTCATATATTCCTTTATTAGTACAGTATGACATAAGATTTCTTTGTGTGAGCAGTGATGTAGTAAGGAGAGAAGTTGTGCTACCAGCAAAAGAATACAGAATGATTTTGTTTCTTCATTTAAAAGATGAACCATTAAAAAGGTTTCACATTACAGTGATGCTCGTTACACTGTATGCATTTCCAAATGTTTTAAGTGAACGCAATTTCTTTTAGGTTTGTAGGCTCAAGGCAGAGGGCCAGGAAACTGTGTTTTAATTATGTAACGCTGTAAATTACGAATATTCACAGACATGGATAAAGTTTGCAATTTACCAGAATCCTTGAGATTTCTACCTCACAGTGGGAAATCACTAATATAGTGGTATTCTAATGCCTCTAAAATGCTGTCATTCATTGTTAGTATTAAGAAAGACAACAGTGTTGCATTAAAAATGACACAATAGCGATGTAGCTTCATTGGCCACTCTTGGCAGGTTGCCACTCCCTCCAAAATGCAGAGTGCTTGAAGGGATTAGTTCATTGAAGTGTCTTCTGTTCAGTCACAGCTCTTTGCCAATGAATTCCGGCCATTCTAGTTTGCAAATTGACTGAATAGCAGAAGTTGGAGGCAGTTCTCTCGGGAGCTTTTGTGTTCACACTGGGGCAAAAGGATAGTGACAACAGATGACACTATACGTGGGCCAGTCTTTTGTTCTTTTGTTTAAGATTGCTGCCCATCAGTGTGCTACTGTCTTTCATTCGAAATCCCTTCCATGGATTCTGGCCTTTGTCTGTGGGTATGTGAGGAGTCATTCACACATCTCTAATAAGCGAAAAGCCGAGACCATTATGTGGTCACAGGTCCCTATCCTGAGGCACAGTTGGTATTGAGATTGGTCTTATTACAGTCTCACGTTTTTTTGTTCTTTTTTTTAGCAGAAAATGCTAGTTAGAATATATGTGTTCACACAATTACTATTTAGTTTACTTTAATAGTGTATAATTGTAGAATAGTCTTTAAAATCTATGGCTTTGTGTAGAATCACAGCTATTCTGTTAGATTTAAAGATATTTTCATAGAAACACCACTCTTAAAAAAGACGCCCAGATTTGATATAGTTATTTTTGTTTTAATTGATGAAATAAAATGTCAATATTACAAAAAAGTAACTGCTCACAGACCCACAAACGCCTAAAACCACTATGTCAAAACAGCAATAGCAGGACTGAAAAGATGCCACTGAATATATGCCTCTTTTTTTACTCCCTACTAGAGATTATTATCCAAGCCATTCTATAAGCAAGTCTTGCCATCGATCTTGGGAAAGCCTCTGGGCAGTTATTCTGAGCCAACAAAACCAACCTTCTTTTGAAATGAATGGGTCAAAAGCCACAAATGGAGCAAAGCATGCCTAGCACACAAACCTAACACGTCTCACTCGCCAAATATACCCTTCCAATATTCACAATACAACTTATTTTATAAAATATTTTAGCTCATTTTGAATTTAATGACAGTGCAACATCTCAAAAAAGTTCATACGGGGCAAGAAAAGGCTGGACATGTAAGGACATGTAAGGTACTAGAAAGACAGCTGGAGGAATTTTACATTTTGCAGCTAATCAGGTTAGTTGGCAACAAGTCAGTAACATGACTGGGTATAAAAAGAGCATCTTTGATAGGTAATTTCTCAGAAGTAAAGGTGGACAGAAAACTGCATCTACAAATTGTGAACACATTCTTAATAATATTCCATAAAGTTGTGAAGAATTAGCTACAGTAAATAATATCAAAATATTCAGAGAATCTGAACAAATCTTTATGTGTAAGAGACAAGGCTGAAAATCGATATTGGATGTCCGTGATCTTTGAGCCCTCAGGCAGAACTGCATTAAAACAGTCATGATTCTGTCATGAAAATCACTACATGGGCTCAGGAACACTTACAGAACAAAACGTGGGCACTGCTTTCTGAGCTATAGAGGAGAGGGACCATCCGGCTTGTTATCAGTGCTCAGTTCAAAAGCCCACATCTCTGATGGTATATGGGTGCATTTGTCTCTATTAGCTTGGCACCTGGCACATTTGGAAAGGCACCATCAATGCTGAAAGGTATTCACAGATTTCACATAAACATATTTTTCAGGAAATGGAATTGTACATTAAATACTGCAGCTATTACAACAACAGGGCTTCAAAACTGAAGAGCCTGGGTGTTGAACGGCCCTTCTTGCAGTGCCTACCTTTTACCTACTGAAAACATTTGGCTCATCATAAAACAAAAAATGTAACAAAGAAGACCCAGGACTGCTGAGGAGTCAGAATATCAGACAAGAAAGGGACAATGTTCCTCTCCCCAGTCCAGAAACTGGTCTTGTATTTGTGCCATCAAAATCAAAATGAGCAAATATTTCTCTGAAAATGGTGAATTTTCTCAGTTTAAATTTGATACATTTTCTGTGTTCTATTGCAAATAAAATATGGGTTTGCATACAGTATGGGAGATTATATGAAAGATTTTCAAATGTCAACCTCTTTTGGAATTTTGACACATGTTCACTACAATAGCGATATGCCTGCTAAACAACTGGATGAGGTTTAATGTTTTGGTGGTTTTAAAAAGAAAGCACTCTGATTTTTGAAGAAGTTCTCTAATAGTGGTTCTCTCTCTCTCTCTAGTTTTTAATGTCTGTTATTATACCTACATAGCATTTAAATACAATAACATGCATCAGCTATGGATCAAATTTTAAACTACATTCGCATCTTTATGGCTGCAGTGTTTTCATTTTCACTCATCAAACCGTCACACAGTAAGCTTTCATTCAGAGAGAAGAATAAAGAAATCATAGAAACAAACAGAAATAAATTGCTCCTCTTGACATGCCTTAGCTGACACACAACTCCTGACTAGCATTAATATATAATTTTGAACAGAACTTTGTTAAAAAATTTAAAGAGGATTTAACGGCTTTGATTCAAGAGTGGTGAATTACTTCCGTGTGAGACTTTGGTTGGGCTCAGATCTGCATGCACTCTGGGGGCAGACCCAGGCACTCATTATCATGTTTGGACTCTTAGAAAATGTCCAAGATGAAAGCTACAAGGAAACATATGTACTGTATATTTAATGGGCTTCATCATCTGAATATTCTAAAGTGGACACGCATCCAATTATCTACATGCTTCCATGAAGATGCATGCAATGTGCACCTGCGAGACTGTAAGTCAGCTGTTTATACAACATTACACAATTAAATATTTCAGCAAAGAGAAGAATGCAGGCATGAAACAAAATATCACAACTTTGTGAGAAGAGAACATGGCAAATGTAAATCACGTTTACTGTTTTCGCACTAAATCCCGTACTAGTTACAGAAAAAATCATGTGTGCATATCTTGGTCAAGGATTAAGCGCAAGCTAAGCCCTTCTTTCCCAAATTGCTTAACTGACTTGAATAAAGTGACAACAGCGTGATACTTCTATTGATCCCTGCAGTGAAGCTCTCTTTTCACTTTGCTCCCCCCAGGGAGGTCGGAGCGTAGGGTCATCTTCACAGAAAGCGCCCCTGGAGCTGGCAGCAAGTCTGTGGGGAATCACTGACTTGCTCAAGGGCAGGACAAGTACATGTGCAATACAAGCACTTCCCTGTGTGGTTACAGTGGAAGGGCCATCTCAAATCTCTTCTACTTGGAATATCTTCAAAGAAATTTTCAACATGAGAGAAGCTTAGTGGAGGTTTGATTTTCCTTTAAAGTGAATATTAGGAGAGCGCTATGCGGTTGTCTTAGTTTAAAGGCAATCTAGTCCTCTATACAGAACAGAAAGAACAATGAGTAATTTTCAGTGATTTCTCTCAAAGTATATACCTGCCATGTGCCTTGTGGTCACATATGGGTACCTGCCACCATTAGTGCTAATTAATATATCATAATTGCAAAAATAGACCCTGAACAATGCTCCGTTTTGCATATGTGTAGCTGTTGATATTATAGAACACTAAATTCCTTTCATAAAGCAGCTAGTCCATCCCACTGCAACGATCTTCAGCTTGGAAATTAAATTCCCTTCGACCAGATTACTATAATTATCTACCTCACAGTGAAGGGTGAGCAGAGGATTAAGGTCTGTTTAAAAATAACCGCCATCCAATATATTTGGACTCAATAAATGAAAGCTGAAGAGCAGACATTTTCTCAGTGGAATGATTTAGATTTTTTTTCCTCCCCTCTTCTGCCTTCTCTTTTCTTCCCTCTATGTTAATCTGCTTTGATAATTCAGCAGTGAATGCATTGCGCTTGGTGGGAGACCGTCTTACAGTCAGGCAGAAATCAAAGCGGGGAAAATGCTGTTATTCAAGTGGCAGTCAGCTATTCTGTAAAAAGTGGATCTACACTGTGCACAAAGTGTTGCACAAAGGCCCAGATGTACCAATAGGATGACAAATACTCATGAGCCATATATTATATGGTCACTTGGGATTTACCATGTTGGATTAGGATTTGCTGGATTCTAAAGATCGCTGCCTCCTTTTTTAAGGTGGTTGAGGACATGTTAACTTATTTCATATATCCAGCCTTTTGCTGAACAGACTAGTTGTGGTTGTGTTAGGTAAAGGACTGTGTTAGCACTTTCTGATGGCTGACTGATTGCGTGTAGCCGGTGTTGACAGGATGCAGATGGCAGTCCATCATGTTTTTCTTTCATTATTTGTTCGTGGTGAGAAGTTTCAGCTGGTATGCTAATAAGCTGTTACAAATTGGTGCTGTGTCAGAAATTAGTATCTCCTCAAAAACATGTTTCCGAATGAGTTTGTCCTTGTTTGTCCTCGCTATCTGTTTCCTCTTTTGTATCTTTGGTGCCGACACAACGCCACAACCACAAACAAATGTGATATCTGCTCATTTGAAATTCTATTCAGTTTTATTCCAATTTTATCTTTAAAGAAAAAAAAAAGTATCTACAGATGAAAATGAACAAAGTTATGAATGTAATACACAAACTGACACAGGAGACATTTAATGGGGAGACAAAACTTTTACTACTGATTGTATTGCTTTCTTTTCATGGCTTTTTGTGATATAACATATTTAATATACCTAATGCTTGGCCTTATGTCACTATAGTGATAACAATAACATTTACATTAAGTTAAGAAGCATATGAAATTATGGCACTCTATCTTGGACATTAAGTTAACCTGAAAAGTGCAACAGTTGTTAACCGACACGCATTAACCAGTGATGGGCCATTGGCATTACAAAGTTGAAATGGCCTTGGGTTATCTTTACGTGTTTGATATTATTTATATTAAATCCTGGTCACCCTGAGGCAAAGCTGTCCAGCCACTGTGATGCTGATTATTACTCATCTGAGTAGCTTGTTATTCAACCCTTTGATGTGAGATTGTTTGAATCAGCCATGTAGCCACTTGACACACTATTTGTCTTTGCATTTGTTAACAAATGTCTACTTTGTCCTCTTAATTATTCATGATGCTAGAAAAATATATGGATGAATTTTATGACTGCAGTTTATGTCAGTCAGCTGTAGGCTTACAGTTGCCCTACACAGTATAATATTATGCTGGAGACACAGCAAATTCCCCACTGACTTTAGAAATGCATTTGCTGCTAGCTGACAAGAACATGACAGCTACAGGTTGACCACCTTAATCTCTAAAGCTCTAAAATGATTTGTCACTGGATTGGCGTAATTACAAAACTAAATAATTGAATCCTAATTGTCACCAGATTTCCTGAGAACAAGTAATACGTTGGTCTATGAGGAATCAGTACATCTCCAAATGCTTGAACATGCATTGTGTTTAGATGGTGCCACTTTTATGATAGACCGATACAGGAGATCAATAATAATCTAACCATAAACTCCCACTCTTTTTTGATAAATGGTAATGATAAATTTGCTTGAAAACCAACACTAGCTTATTTATTTAGCAGATTTGGAGCAACTTGAGCATTCTGTGTGGTTGTGTTTCTGGTTATCTGCTGTTGCTTTTGGTTTCCTGCATATAATGTTTTTCCTTTTAGCTTTTATGTCCACATAGCAGCTAAAATTCATTACTTGTTTTTGTTGTACTTGGTAGGTCAGTGTTATTGTTTGATTTTGTGTGTGTGTCTAAAACAGATGCCAGCTGTGATTCAAAACTATCTTCGAGATGGAAAATCAAAACTCAGAGAATTAATTCTGATATCAGTCAGCAACACCGTAACCAACAACAGGCACTAGATGAAGCTGTAAGGACAAAACCATGTGTTACTAAAACTATTGACTCTTTTTTTCCCCTTTTTGTGTGTTTCCATTGCGCCCAGTCTTTCGAAACAGCGTCAGAAACTTTTTATAACTAAAAGTACTTGGGAATATTTTGTTATGCAGGGGGGAAAAAGGACAAAACCATGAAACAGATGACGCCATTTTCTGTACACTTGTTGCATTAAGTGCCTAAGGGAGTTGAAGTGTGTCCCATCATGCATGGGTGAGAACCATGATGGACAGGCTGCCAGTCTATCACAGTGCTAACACATATAGACAGTGAAACACATTCGCACCTACAGGCACTTTGGAGTCTCTAGGGCACCTAACATGACCTAACGCCTTTGGACTGCATGCGGAAACTGAAGCACATGGAAGAAGCTCATGCAGACATGTGGAAAACACACAAAAATGCAGTTTATGTATTATCACCATCAGTGTAAAAATAGCACACAGTAATCCTCAGCTTGTATGACTCAGTGTTACATCCATTTTCCTACTATTTAAGACACATATTTGTGTTTTTTTCTTCTTACCGTAAGAGCACATGGAGGACATTGTCTTTCTTGGTCTCTGTCTGCATATCTGCAGCTCCAGTGCACCTTAATCCTAGTGTTTTTTCACTCTCTTTCCTCGAAGCACCTTTCTCCTTCTCCCACACTCCCCTGAGAACCACTATCTGCCTCCCTCTATCCTGAAGCATTTCTCTGTCTCCTTCTCATTCTCTACTCTCATCACTAAATAATTCCTTACAGAAGGAAATCTAATCAAATCTCAGTGAGAGTGAGAAAAGCAGAGATGGGAAGAAATTGTGTGTGTGTGAATCAGACTTGGGAGAAGGGGGTAGAAAAAAAAAGGAAAGAAAAAAGAGAGAGACAGAATCAGAAAGCAACATTGGCAGTGTGTGAGGGGGTTGTAGAGTGAGCGAACCGCAAGTGCATTAGCAGTCAGAGCACTTAGTGTGAGGAATCCATTCATTATTCATTAGCTAATTCACCATGTATAGTAATTAAAATCAGAGCCCGCTCCAAAATGGAAAGAACCATGATAGACTGGTTTTCTATGTACAATATTTAAGAGCGCTGTTTTTTAGTACTGGGGGCTTCAGGCTTTTATAAATCATGCTTAGGTGCAGGCTGCGACTAGGTGTCAGGTCTCTCTTGGTGCATTTAAGGACACAGGGTGACATCTGTCTGAGGTGAGAATGCATCCAAAATAGAAATATGTAAATGTGTTGCATAAGATACCCAGAAAAAAAATGTTTATATATGAACAGACGATTATTTACTGCGTTTGAGTTATAAATTCAACATTTCTCAAGACTCGATAGAAAACACATTAAAAACTCCATTAAAAAAACAACTTTTCTTTTTTCTTTTTTTGTGTTTTTTGGACGTTGAAAGCGCTACAAGATCAAAATAATGTCATGTCAATTAATAGCAGACTGAAATAGGGCATGCTGATCATTCCCCAGCTCAGTCTGCGTGGGAGTGGAAAAAGAAAAAAAAGTTTGAGCTATATTTGAACAACAAAGTTGCTTGTTTTGGCCTCGTTCTGACAGCAGTGGTAAAGGTTGATGTCAAAATAATTCTACAGTACGTGTGGGTCTGTGAAGTGCCTGTTTATTCCAGGCTTAAGACTAATTGTCTCTCTGGCAGGTGTTTAAGATCAGCAGGCATGACCTCAAGCTTCTTTTTTCTTATTATTAGCTGTTGACTACATTTAAAAACCTTGCTGTGGGTAGCTCGTGCAAGTGTATGCGTGTGCATTCCTCAAACTCCTCAATTATGAGACCAGACTGATCGACTGTGACAATCGATGCAGAGTCTTATCAGAATATTAATACGCAAGCCCCATACCATTGCTAAAGTCTGTGTATCTATATCATTATTACTGATTTACAAACACACAGTATGTGTGTTTGTAAATCAGTAATAATGACAGAAATTGATAATAACGTACCACAAATCCATTCTAAATGAAAGTGATCAACAATCTCTGACTGCTCAGCAACTTTTGCGTGTATTACATTCCAAAGTGATGCATTTCTGTAATCACGTTACATTTGTTAGAAATGCAGTCATTTAATGCTCCAACCACAAATATGTTGCTACTTGAACTAGATAAGTTCTTCAGTTATCTCTATGATGCGGGATAGAAATGCCTCACATGCCTGTTTATGCCCACTTGCAGATCATTTGCTTGACCGAGCGATCTACAACTGCGAAGGAGTGACAGCGTTACGGCGTTAATTCTAATTCATTGCATGAAGGGACAAGATTCTGTCGGTGAAGACCAAACTGTGAGGCTCAGTCCAGAAACAATCAACAATTATGTGCTATGAAAATATGGTCTGTAAAAAGCAACATTGTAATTTCTTTTATACACTCTGTTGCAAAGCTAGCAGTGAGACACCATGGCACCATGACAGTAATGCTCAAGCTGGGCCCAACCAACAGCATTACTGTGCCCCCTCAGCGGACATCTAACTGATATACCTTAACTGTAAGTTACACTGATTGATACAATTTGCTATTAAAAAACTTGAACATCCATATCACCTGTAAGTTACTGTAGTACATGCTCAATTTAATTAATCAGCACACAGTAGTTTAGCGCTTCTGCAGCCATTGTGGTAACCAGCATGACTGATGAGGACACTTAGCAGATGGGCCTGTGCAGGTCAGATTTTGGGAAGTACCCCTCATGTCTCTCTGAAACTAAAAGGAGGTCATTCATCAGCTTGTGCAGCTAGTTTTAAAAATGACCCTGCTGGAACACTGCATAACAAAAATGTATTGAGGATATCATGCACTCACAGTCAACTGCAGTAGTGTGTGGTTATTCCACTTCTGCACTTAGAGAAAATCTCTCTTCTGTTTGCTTCCTGCTTTGCCTCTGTAATCTAAGGAAGATATTTATGCACTTTTATAACTCTGCCTAGATTTATTGGGGAGTGCACTATGAGTGCATGGTTGTAATTTCGCATAGCGTGTACAAGTGTAAGTGTTTTATTTATTTTATTTTTTGGGAATAGCAAAGTAACTTGAGCTGAATGCCCTGTTTGGTTATCTGTTTAGTTCATATGGTCTGCTGCCCAACCTGCCAACAAAGCAAGCAGATTAGTCCTGATGTGTAACAGGTCACTACTGCAGAGAAGACAGCCCATACTCACCCTTGCTGCAGACCCACTTTTTTTCCTGTGAAGTGCCCTACTGGCTGTTTACCACTGTCTTTGCTGTCAGCTTTATGTTAGTACTTGAACAGGCTACTAAAAGAACTATCTTTTGAATGTTTTCCTTATGAGAAGAGGGATTTATGCAGATATGTGGGCATATGAAAAGCACATTGTTACACTGTTAATTGGCAATCACAGAAATGAAGATGCTAAGTAATGCAAAAGTAATATAACTAGTGTAATAAATTACTTTTGTTAGTAAAAAAAAGTAAAAAATAAGTAATGTGTGTAATGCAATATTTCTTTGAACCCCAGCACTTGTTAAAAGATAACAGAATTTAAAGTCATTTCAGTATGTGCTGTTTTCTACTGACACCTTATGCATACATTAGTGATTCACTATATATCCGGGTCATGAAAACATTAACATTTGGTGTTAAAAGCACTTAGTAGTGATTCGCTATAGGTCCTAATAATTTGTTTCTAATCACGTTAAAAGCCCAAACACAATAAAAGTGCCCCAAAAGAAAAACCTCAGTCAGAATAGGGACAGTTTAGGCTCAAATGTACATCCTTGCTGCCTTGTTGTACATGCTACAGGGATGCATGCTTCTGCCCTTTGCTCAAAAGTAGTAGCTTCTTATCTAAACTGCTCCTCTGTTGAGTTTTAAATACAAACTGTCATCAAATTAAAAGTGACACGAGAGCGACAACGACTGCACTCAAGGGGCGATAGATATCTTTAGGGAGCTGACCAGACAGCGATAAGAAGATGAAAATGAATCAGAACATATTCATCACTTTTCCGCACATCGCACCTTTCCGCTGTAGTGCATGTCTATCCATCCATGTAAACACCAGACAACAGTTAATCATATCCCAGGTAAACCGGTCACCTGAAATAATAAATCAGATTGGTGGAAGAAAAAGTGTCTATTGAGCCATAATTCATGTAAAAAAACCAAAAAAACAAAACACAAATTATAAAAATTACAAGCTTATGCTTCCCTCAGACCAGACGCAGCAGCTAGTTTGGAACAGGCAGAAAGACCGAGCACCTGCGGCAACGTTACAAAGGATAATGATGGAGATACATGAGTTGCTAAACATGGAAATGACTGTGTGGAATCCAAAAGTGGAGGACTCGCATTGAGTTTCGTAGATGAAAAGCACTTGAGGATGAGACAGGACATTGAGGAACAAACAAGGCTAGTCCCTTTTGTTTTTTTGGACAAAGCCATGATCATTTATCACCGCCAAAGCTGCTGCCAAAATAAAATGGAAGGAAACCCCCCCCCAAAAAAAGTCATGACATTTAGACACATAAAGTGTTTCAGAAACAATTTAGCATCAATAACAGCAGTTTGTACATGGAGGCATCATAGATCTGTATCATGGACCGTACTACTTCATCATTACAGTGATGACAGGTGTCACATCTTAAATCCTGAGCAGCCTCCAACCTTCACCGCTGTCATTAGTGTCATCACCACCACCACTCGACCTGACAGGCAGCAGAGACACAGCAGACCTTTGTTTGTTTGTGCTGTGCATGTGTGTGTGCTTGTTAACGCACTTTTACAAACTGCTCAATTCTGCTCTTTACAAATTGTTCTGGAGTGAGGATATGACTGCCACGCGGAATGTCTTCGTCGTGTATCTGATGACATGATAATAGAGAAGGTCAAGATGAAATCACAAAAAAGTCAGGATCCGTACAAATCTAATGGTCAGAGCCTTTTAGCGATGTGATACA
The DNA here is from genome assembly GCF_051167445.1 of Perissodus microlepis. Classification (NCBI taxonomy): domain Eukaryota; kingdom Metazoa; phylum Chordata; class Actinopteri; order Cichliformes; family Cichlidae; genus Perissodus; species Perissodus microlepis. Next base: position 31,417,440 of record NC_140461.1, read on the forward strand.
GCATTTCCAGTATGCTGTCGATAAAACAAACAATACAATTGCTTTTGTTTAGCTGTAAATGTATTTTTAAGACTGGCTAAATGGGAAAAAAGCCTAATACGGAGCTTGATGGCAATCCCAAGTTCTACTAACAAAAAGTGGCTGTGGCTAACAAAAAGCACAGAGAAACTGCTTTGACTGCTCAAAGCAGAAAATTACGCTGTGCAAAATTTGCAAACCTGTTTTTTTTTTCCTTTTATGAACCTTTCGTGGGATTTTAAAAGGCTGTCTGGTTTCTATTTGTATATTTTTGGAAACAGGTTTGTGCTGGTCGCTGTGAACCCTACTGAATGCAGAAAATGTTAGCAAACATGCGTTTTCTGAACATGTGAAATCTTTTATTTGTTAGTTAATATATGCAGATAATAGGTCATATTGTACATCATCAGTAGCCACTAATAGCAATAATAGACTGGGGAATTGTGTAGTTTCAAAGCTTGGATGGAAACGGCTGGTTGTGTCTTACGGTACACAAATATGTTACCACAGAAAAACAGGTAAAACATCATGATGTGCACGATTCCCCATAATTTTCAAATGTAATTATCAATTAATCTGCAGATTTTTTAATGTTTATTTATTAGTGCTGTCAGCATTAAGCGAGTTAGTGCGGATTGCCCCATGCGTGGGGCTGCATGGCGTCAACGCGTTAGCATGGTTAGCTCATTAACCTCATTTTAACGAGATTACCGCTGACAGCACTATTATTTATAGATCATATTTTTTGTTTTGTTTTATCAAAACAGCTGCCCACAGTTGTTTAAATTTATGCATATCTAAGGGCAAGGGACCAGTAGGAAGACCTAGAAAGATGTTTTGCTGGAGGTTGCAGGCAGTTGCTAAGTGCAACTAGTCTCAAAGAAAGTGGGGCACCGAACACCTCGGTATGATTGCTTTGGTCACTACCAGGTTGCTGCAGTTGCCCGTAGTTTGTGTGGAAGACAACTACTTGCCTGAAAATACTTGCTAACTCCTTTCAGCTTTTGGTTGGTGTCAGACTGCTGGGAGAATAGTTGGCATCTTCCATGAAAACTACAGGAGACTGTGGCATTTTGCTAGTGACTGAAGCAACTGCAAGGAGGATTTAGTGTTGCACGATATACGTCTTTGCAATTAATTTTACCTATTACAATCAAGCAATCCCCAATAACCATTCGCCAGTCAGTCAAAGAATATACAATTTTTCCTTGTGATAGTGACTGGTAGATGATTGCCAACCAGTCAGTCTCTGTGTCTGTGTGTCTGAAGTCTAAGAAAAAAAAAAAACATACTAGATTAAGAAAATGTTTCAGGAAGAAAATTCACCTTTTTGTATTCCAAGAGTTCAGCAGCTCTTGGGCTATACTGCTAAAGCTCAACACAGCTGTACTGGACTGCTGCCCGTCGTTTTGACTGCATGCACAGACAAGAGAAGGTAGCATCAAAACTCCAGCAGGAAGAAAATGCAAAATGGAGCAAAAATATAAAACAAAGGATAATTTCATCTGTCGCAAGTTACTGTAATAAACAAAATAAGCCTGAATTTCTATCAAGACTTCAGAAGGAAAAACCTTTCTTGGAAATAGGTTTCCATCCATGTAGACACTTCAGGTGTTTTGCCACTCGTATCACTTGCTGAAAGCAGACGGTTTGTATAAATGCAGCTTAGATTTGTTATGTGTTCTTTACAGTACCTTCCTCTACAGGGGGTGCAGAATTATTAGGCAAATGAGTATTTTGTCCACATCATCCTCTTCATGCATGTTGTCTTACTCCAAGCTATATAGGCTCGAAAGCCTACTACCAATTAAGCATATTAGGTGATGTGCATCTCTGTAATGAGAAGGGGTGTGGTCTAATGACATCAACACCCTATATCAGGTGTGCATAATTATTAGGCAACTTCCTTTCCTTTGGCAAAATGGGTCAAAAGAAGGACTTGACAGGCTCAGAAAAGTCAAAAATAGTGAGATATCTTGCAGAGGGATGCAGCAGTCTCAAAATCGCAAAGCTTCTGAAGTGTGATCATCGAACAATCAAGCGTTTCATTCAAAATAGTCAACAGGGTCGCAAGAAGCGTGTGGAAAAACCAAGGCGCAAAATAACTGCCCATGAACTGAGAAAAGTCAAGCGTGCAGCTGCCAAGATGCCACTTGCCACCAGTTTGGCCATATTTCAGAGCTGCAACATCACTGGAGTGCCCAAAAGCACGAGGTGTGCAATACTCAGAGACATGGCCAAGGTAAGAAAGGCTGAAAGACGACCACCACTGAACAAGACACACAAGCTGAAACGTCAAGACTGGGCCAAGAAATATCTCAAGACTGGTTTTTCTAAGGTTTTATGGACTGATGAAATGAGAGTGAGTCTTGATGGGCCAGATGGATGGGCCCGTGGCTGGATTGGTAAAGGGCAGAGAGCTCCAGTCCGACTCAGACGCCAGCAAGGTGGAGGTGGAGTACTGGTTTGGGCTGGTATCATCAAAGATGAGCTTGTGGGGCCTTTTCGGGTTGAGGATAGAGTCAAGCTCAACTCCCAGTCCTACTGCCAGTTTCTGGAAGACACCTTCTTCAAGCAGTGGTACAGGAAGAAGTCTGCATCCTTCAAGAAAAACATGATTTTCATGCAGGACAATGCTCCATCACACGCGTCCAAGTACTCCACAGCGTGGCTGGCAAGAAAGGGTATAAAAGAAGAAAAACTAATGACATGGCCTCCTTGTTCACCTGATCTGAACCCCATTGAGAACCTGTGGTCCATCATCAAATGTGAGATTTACAAGGAGGGAAAACAGTACACCTCTCTGAACAGTGTCTGGGAGGCTGTGGTTGCTGCTGCACGCAATGTTGATGGTGAACAGATCAAAACACTGACAGAATCCATGGATGGCAGGCTTTTGAGTGTCCTTGCAAAGAAAGGTGGCTATATTGGTCGCTGATTTGTTTTTGTTTTGTTTTTGAATGTCAGAAATGTATATTTGTGAATGTGGAGATGTTATATTGGTTTCACTGGTAAAAATAAATAATTGAAATGGGTATATATTTGTTTGTTGTTAAGTTGCCTAATAATTATGCACAGTAATAGTCACCTGCACACACAGATATCCCCCTAAAATAGCTAAAACTAAAAACAAACTAAAAACTACTTCCAAAAACATTCAGCTTTGATATTAATGAGTTTTTTGGGTTCATTGAGAACATGGTTGTTGTTCAATAATAAAATTATTCCTCAAAAATACAACTTGCCTAATAATTCTGCACTCCCTGTATATTAAAGCTCTGAAAGTACTGAGGGAAAGAGGCACAAAAAGCAGAATGACAGCCCACTGAAAGTTTTGCAAACGCTGCTTATTTTGCACGGTTCTGATTGCCTTCCTCACTGAACCAAGCAAAAGCAGAGCAATGCATGCCACACCCTGTGTGAAAGCAGCTTTAGGGTTATGTAATAATTAAAGTACTGTTTCTGCCTGACACATTGCATTGACGCATTTTGGATTTATTTTTATTTGTCTTCTTTTTTCTTTAATTGTACACCTCAGTCCATAACTGAGAAAAAACAAAGTGTTTGCGGCCTGCTATTGTCTGCTTTATAGCAGTTCACATTCTGCATTCACAAATGCTTAATGTTGTTATACTGTATGTCCGCTGTTTCTACAATGAATGTACCCAGACTTCCGTCATAATTTGAACTAACTAGCGGGTGAGTGACTGTAAGATAAAGGGAAAGCAAAAGATGTTGGCTGAAGTCGATATTGCTCCTCTCCCCGTCGTAGTGTAAAAGTGGATGTTCATCCCCAGAATACAGATGGCATTACACAAGCAATCCTCTAAATGACTGAGACAAGCTAACGTGCTGGTGTCTGAAATGGCCTTTATCTATCTACAGTGCCTTTGCAATGCCAAACACCTTTGTTAATCTCACAGCCAAAAGCCTAAGCTGAGGTTCAGAAGACATTTCATATAACCTTTTACTAACGCTTAGTTCTTCAGTAAATGTGTCACATTGGTTTTCCTATTAGTTGTGATGTCAGCGAGACGAGAGAACAAGCAGTAACTTATGTAGAAAATTGGAGAAACTCTTTGAAGCTGCCTAGAGGTAGTCTGCACTGAACAATCAATGCCTAATGGAAAATATTGCTTGAATGCGCAATCGTCCTAATAAAATTGAATTTTGGTCTACTGTCTGTCCTCTGGTCCCCTCCCTCGTGCTTTGGTGGAAGACCGGCCTGAACTTATGACAATTAACCTTGAACACCGTGGGGAAAAGCAGAGGGAAGAGCCCACAAGATTTTCAATAATTGAATTATCCCTCCTGTTGCACATCTTTTAGTCCACTGCCACATCCTCTGCCTATGATAGATTAGGTCTTTGTTGTGTAAAATCCAATTCGCTGTATCTTACAACATCTCTATCTTGCAATTCAGAGACTGTGTCCATTCAAAGATGCATATGAAAATGCCGCTACTCTATAATTTAATAAATTGGATGCATTAAGTGAGTTGTTTTCCATTGTGAAATTGGTTCCGAACCTTATTTCATGTAACGCACCCAAACTATCTTTCATGTTCCCGCTATCTTTCGTGTTCACGTGTTTCAACCGAATACATTTTCATCCTGGATCTGCACTGATTTCAGGTTACTCATTCTACAGCCGTAGTGTTTTTACAAGGCTCTTAACAGCTTCTTATTTCAAGACACTTAAACTGGCGAACCCATTTAACATTTAGCTAACAATTTGCATTGTTAGCTAACAATTCAGCTGTTGGTCATATTTTTGACAAAACCCCAGCAAAAAATAAACCCCAGCAAAGTAGCAAATTCAGAATTTTAGCTAGATACTGCATTTCAGCAATTAAATATTATGCTTATTCAACAAATTATGTATTCTCTATCCTATGATCTGACAATAACAAGCAGTATTAGGAGCTAATAATGCCATTTCTTTCCTTTTGGTTCTCTGTTAATTGTTAACTTTTCCACTCAAACTTGTTCAGATCATTAATTATCTTTCCACGTATTCCCCAGCTACTGAAGCAGTAGCTCTTGGGATCCTTGTACCCCTTGTTGGGAATCACTGAATTATTCTACTATCTGATGCAGCAAAGGCAACCGCATAGGCAGCATATGCTTGTTTAATTAAAGTCTGTAGCTTGAGACTTAAGGATAAAGACGGGTGCAAATTGGTTTGAGACTTATTACATGTCATTGCAAAAAGAAAACGGCAAAAGAGGCATGAAAGAATATCATTTCAAATAGAGCTGCATTTGCATCATATACTGTATTTGGAATGACAAAAAACACCTTTGTTACTGAGAGCACCCGAGCTAGTATTTGATCTAGCTCCACAAAGCCAGATTCTATCTTGCAGTCCTAGTTTTTGCTAAAAGATTTAAGACTGAAAAACACCTAACTCAGCCCAACCAAGATAAGGCAGGCAATTGAGAAGAGAGAAAAGACTGGAGCACACAGACTATAATGGAGCAATGGTAATGGATTTCTATAAAACACGTCAAAAGTGATGAATGCAATGAGCAGATTATCGTGTCAAACATCAGATATGCTGCAAAATTCTGTTTACATAATGGTGTGAGTCAAGGCATGTCAAAACTGGGCTGGGTTAGAACCACAGATTGTTTGTGGTAACTGATTGTTGATATAACTGTGCTGTTAGCTTAGGATTTCAAGTAGCTCTTTTTCTCAGCTCTTTTTATTAGCAAAAATATTTAATACCTTCTCTCAGGTTAATACAGTACAATTACAGCAACTGTTTCTTTGTTGCCTGCTATAGTTTCTTTTATGAACGTCACACTGACAGGTTGAGCTAATAAACTCACATTTATGAATCAGACCATGATGTGTCTGTAAAGATAAAGCAGCTCCAGAAAAATAGAGTGCAAAAACGTAGGCTATCAAATATATGTTGCTGGTATGGATTGGATAAAATTGATCACAGCCTGATCCTACTCTGGAAAATTCCAAACTTTGTGAGCTGCTGCAGTACCACATTACAGAAACTTTATCTCTGGAGGGCGTGAGTCTACCTTTGATTAATCTCTGCTATTTAGGAGTACTGATCCCAGGACTTTGTGCCTGCGAGGTAACAGTGGGGCTTTTTAGTCCACCTCAGACCGATCCAGAAGCAGACCTTGATGGATAATTTTCAAGCTCCGGAACAGCTGCAATGATTTTTGAGTCTAAACTCCAGAAGCAAAGTGCACTGACAGCTCGGTGAGTGTTACGCTCATTCATTCAGGTTGAGAAGTGTGTTTGCTCAGTCAGATGTAGAAGGGTTCATGATGATGTGTAGGTGAAGGAGCAGAGACATGCCAATCACTCAGTGAACAACCTGCTTGAGAAAACACTTGTCTCAAGCTAATGCCTATTGATCACCATGAGCAAGATAAAATTGTGGGGCACGTTGGCATGAATCCACCCTAAGGAAAACAAACTATTACAGTACAACAACACACACACAGACACACACAAAAACACTTTAGGTAAATCTGTGCTCTTTTGGCAGCCGCATTTCTTGTATCGTGTTTAAAAAGGTGAATCTTGAGGAATGATGTGAAGCAGAAATTCTTCTGCTTCACATCAAAAATTTTGAACTTTAAGGACACTAAGTGCTCTTCAGGTATTATTTCTGGTCTCCATTAGTATGGTTAAGTTTATAATCACTACTGACCTAATCTATTTCACTGACAGACAGGTCAGTGAAAATAGATTTCAGGCACACAAAGCAACTGAGTTGTGATCTTGACCTTCAGTTTAGGGATCTGCCCTAAATTAGATGAGACCCACCATGGTGTGAAACACTCTGATCACCTAATGGGCAAAATCTGCTATAAATCCGCACCATTACAGTAATAGACTAACTGGACTGTAATCACAAAATGACTGTAGGTTCCCATTTAGCTGATGCAAATGAGTGGCTTTTTAATTTGATTGTCAAGTCAAATGCAATTTCTATCAACAGTGAGCAGACTGTATTTATTAGGGAATGGCAATAGTGTTTTTTTTTTCTTGTCACTTTGGATGTGCACTTTTTTCCTTTCTCTTGACCTTGTAAAATAGCTCTTGGTAAAAAATGAACCCTGGTACTATTTGCACTCTTCACCCGCTTTTATCATTAGACTTTAGCGATGTGATTGCTATCGTTATAAGGTTTGAGACTGAGATTCGTTATCCACACACGCACACACACACACATAGCCACAGCCAGTTACACATGCACAGGTGTCTCATGAGGCCTCCTTGCAGTGCTGCACTTTCCTCTGGATATGCTCAAACAATATACACGAGCTCGAGGGGCTTGGAAGAGGGCCAGGCTCGTCTCCTCGATTTTGGGTCATAAATGCGGCCTCTGCCGAAGGACTGCAGGGCCTTTTAAAACAGGGCTCAGCTTGATTGGACACACTTCTGTTGCTCCCTCCCAACTGCTAGCAAGCCAGCTGATCAGAGAGGCAGAACAAAGCTGGTCTCTTACAAGCCAGTCCGCTCTCAACCTATCGTACAGTAAACAGGATATATTATTCCTTAAAAGAAAAAGAGTGGTTTTGCTTCGCCAGTGCTAGTAGACAATGGAAATCTCTGTGAAGACAACGGCCTGGAATTTTGTACTACAATAAAAATAATCTATGGAATATGTTGAGCACGTTCCTGAGAGGAACCCAGCACCCAGCACCAGGATCGGTGATGGAAAGGAGCGAAATGGAAATCGATAGGTCAGGATAAGGTGGAAGAAGTTCAAGTGAGAGCATTCTGCATACGGCCTCGCTCACACTGGTGTTTTGAACGTCTAATTTGTCCATGAATATTACAACGCGCACCATTTGGCTCATGAATATGAAATAGATGGAACCACAGGCTCTCCCCATAATCAACAGTCGACACACACATAGTCCGTCGTCGGCTCTTGAGCTCTGCGGAAGCATTTTCTCCACCGCGTTTAGCCAATCGTGGCCAATCACAGCTTCAGCAGAATGTTAGTGCTGGTACAAACTGTCCACGAATAACGCGTGAACACAGCATCCGTTGTCGACCAGGGATATTTTAGAGGAACGCAAGCACTCTCCCCACTCCATTTGTCTCTCCTTTCTGTCTGTCTCCTCTGCAGTCACAGACAAGTGGCTTTTACAGTGTGTGACAGTCCCAATTCCTTACCACCAACTTTGACGATCACAGAGCAAAAATATGATTGCAATGTTTTATTTACTGCTGTTGGATAAACAGCAAGCTCACTGGAGAAACAACACTGAAACACGATGCAGAGCTGAAATGCTAATGCACCAGCAATCCCTGCCCATCCGTTTACCCCGCCTTAAGCCGGATGGCTGTGCTCCAACATGGCCATATGCCCCTTAGCCTAGCTGCTCTACGCTATATTAAATGACTCATGATACATAGTCTACATATCCTCACTACACAAGAATGAGAAACAGGAATGGGGGATACTGGTAGAGTTTGCCTGACTCATAGCAACAGTTACCGTGAAGTAAATTGCATCCTAGTTTTAGTCTTGGTGCATTTCTGTCATTATATGTCATTATACGAGTTGTCTGTGAGATAAACCTATAGCAATATGGGATTGTGGAAATTACCAAATGCAAATTTAAGAGACTAGAGCTTTGTCTTTTTCTTTGCCCATTTGCTTATTTTATCTGAAAAACATTCAATTTACTACCATATGTTCCCAAAGAAACGCATGAAACTGAAATTCAGTCTCCTTTGGCATTTATCACAGAAACTGTTCGCTCAGTTAATGGCGTGAACCAACCTACACAACCTTTGCATTCCTTTTGATTTTGATTTACAAGAAAACATGATCAGATATTTTCAGACCTGACTTGATGATCTAGTTGTTTACTCTGCTTACTTTTCATGTCAGAACAGACATTGTTCTGACACGAAAAGTAAGAGATGCAATCTTTTTACCACTGCGCATAATCTTGTTGTATTCTTAAGAGAAAGTTATGTCTTTGTGCCTGACATGCCCGGCCCTCTTTGTTTGCTCTCACTGAGGATAGAGAAATAAATAAGATACTAATTCTGAAGCCTGATGAGAAACACAAACTGTGTGTGTATCTGGCTATCTTGGCACAAAGAAGCATTTTTACCCAATCAGATTAGAGGACTTCCATCCTTCCACCATTTTTCTTAACCGCTTATCCAGCTCAGGGTCATGAGGAGGGGGACTTGGAGCCGATCCCAGTCTTTATATCACAGGGGCTAAGAGGACTTGTTAAGTAAAATAACTGCAAAACATGTGGTAGGTACTGTAGTCAAGCAGTGCCTTCTTCCTTTACAAAATTAATTGGCTCGTGTTGTTGATCATATTCATAACCGAGGTGTGAAAACGATAAAGACTTGGGTCTCCACCTCAGCTCGTGTCACTATTTTTCCAGCACGGATAATTAAAGTCCGTACAGTGGGAGCTGGTTGGGCGAGCTTGCAGTGTTTTTACTTCAACTGTGTAACACACATTTGCAGCGACAGAAGCAGCTGAGAAGCACTTAGAAGTAGATTCTTGGCAATGTATCCAAAAGGTTCACATGAAGAATACTGTTTTCGCTTAACCCAAGTATTAATAACCCATGCACATCGTTTTGTATATCGCCTAAATGCTGACAAGATGCCAGTGTTTGAGATCTCTGTGAACGCCCTGACAAATAGAGAGTGGATAGTTTTAATTTTATCTGTCATGCATTTTGGTTTTTGCTCTTTTACATCCACACACAGGCAGAAAATTAAGGTAGACTCTCATGTAGGAGCACACACGTACTGTTGCTGTCAAAATGTCCTTCACTAATCTCAGTATTTTCAGAGCGGTCAGCAATGATTATATTTCAGAGATTTTTTTAATGACTCAACACACGTCCTCTTTTATTGGAGGAATACAGTGAGGTCCCAATTTATTTTGGTGTCCTGGTGACTCCAAATTAAAGCCATAATGTTAAAAAAAATACAAATTTTAAACATTCACTGACAAGACCAAGGAGTCCTGCAACAGATGGCACTACCCCCACAGAGCCCCGCTCTCAACATGGAGTCAGTTTGAGATTACATGAAGAGGCAAACACAACTGACATGCCCAACACTACACAGGAACCGTGGAAAGTTGCTCGTAACAACCTGCCTGACAACCACCTTCTGAAGCAGCTCACACAAAATACTCATTTGGATTAAGGGAGTAACCGAAGCTGCCGGTGACATTATTTCTGAGAGCACCTGTGCTATGGTTTTGGCGCATACATTTACTGCTCAGTGCTATATTTCACCGTGATTTATAGGTGGTCACCAAGAGTGGTGCTACTTGCTGCTGGTGCTGAGGAAATTTTAATCAAACCGGAGCTAAGGAGGGGCTTAATTCTAAACCACGTCAAGGTCAGACTGTCAGTTCTCTTTCCACTGAAAGTGATACAAAACATTTGTAGAATACTTGTTTTTTTTGTTGAAAATGAAAGATATTTACTAATTGCATAGTTACAATAAGCAGATTTACTACATTTAATGACAAATTTGACCAATTGCGCAGCGATATGAGCTGATATGAGCTATGCAAGCACTTGTACTGAATGTCAAAGGAACACTGGAAACACACTATTGGAATAAAAACTGCAAGAAAAATGACTGGGATGTCCCCATCTGTACTGATGTAAAAAGATTACAGGACACATGGAACGAGGAAAAGATCAAATTGTTTTACAACTATCCTTTATCCTAAGTATCCTTTGGATACTTAGCCAAGTCTTAATACATTTCATAACAAATGAAAGAGACTTTGTGTTATAATTGAGGATACAAGACACAAAGAAAAGCAACATGAGAGGCTTTTCTCTTTCCTTTCCTTTGAATGTGAAGGACAAAATGCTCTTGTCGCAAACAATGAGGTTCACCAATAATGCATTAGTGCGAGGCAACAAGGGAACATGATGCTCTCCCAGCTTTGTTCAACCCTGGAAAACCGTGTTGGTGAAAAGTAGTGTTGTCGTAAAAAAAAAAAAGTGGTGGGAGGGGTGGGGAGGGGTTGGAGAGGCAACTCCAAGCGACACACTAAACAGGCAATCTTGTCATCCCTACAAGATTCCCTTCTCAGTTTAGTAGTGTTTGACTTGGCGCCAGTTACTGGGGTTTCATTTTTGCCAATTAAGCCAATCTAGTGTATTCCAGCAACTACAATCTGAGCCTTTTGCCAAAGCATTAATGAACTAGATATTGATTTAATTCTTACACCCCCTTATTGTATCATGAATCACTGTCTGCTCCTTGTGAGTTGTAACATGAAAACCCAGGCACGCATGAACTAAGTAACGCTCAGCTATTTTCATCAAGTACATCTGAGCCAAAAGAACTGGCAGGAGATAAAATGTATATTAATATGTGGGGAATTAGATAAATAAGGGAAAGTTTGAAAGACGGAGCCGGAAAGACGAGGGTGTATTAGACATGAGAGAGATAGAGACTCATCATGACAGTCATCACTTCAGCTATTATCCCTAATTCTCCAAGGCAATATCTCAGTAAGGCGGAGTAAATTTGAGGCTGATAAGCAGACAATGAGATTAGCCCGCACTTTGAGGCAAAGCCCTTCCAAGGGCTTGCTTTCACCTCCACTAGGTCTAAACTTGATACATCAAATGGCAGAATACTCCAAAGGCTCGCTTTGGTCTACTTTGGCTTCTGCTGTCTAGCTGTGTTTTGAAGCATGGATCCAGGTACAAACTTGTGCGTGGGACTTGAGTCTGTCTTCTCTGACCTCTGTGATTTTCAGTCTAATTAGCACTATGAGCCAAACCACAAGATTTTTTTGGGCTGCATCACTTTGGCATGAGACTGAAATATCCTGGCAACTATCAGGATGAATAGCCATTAATAATCTCCAGTGGTTCAATCATAATAAACTCAGACTTTTCCTTTAGGACCAACATATGTGATTGTTTGGCTTTTTGTACAATGTGTTGACATACAGATTGCAGTGTGATGAAAGATCCTAACACTGGGGAGAAAAATGACTGATAGCGAGGCAAAGTTCTTCACTGGTGCAATACTTCATGTAGTCATACTTCATGTATTCATAGATACCATGTAGTAATAGAAAAAGCTTCTGCTTCACTTCAGGCCAGAAATAGGAATGCACCAGTGTCATATAACCTCTGCCAGATTTCTTCAGCTACACTACTATGCCTTACTCCTTTTCAGAAACAACAGCTTTGCATGCACTTCATATTCTCACTATGTTCCAGACTCGTCTTAGCATCATTTACTGCCAAAAATATGGCCAAAATTTACAAGATTCTAAATATTTCCACACTTTTCCCCCCTCCCATGACTCTAGTTTTTCAAATTACAGCTGCTGTCTTCCACTAAGCCTTACCTTCAAACACATCCTAGAATAGTGTTTAATATTCAGAACATAGGTTTTAGGTTGACCTAACAGTTAACTCCTTAGGGCACATGTCAAATAAGCAAAAACATAGAGTCCCTGATTTAATTTTCAGCTGGTGTCCTGATGTGTTTCTCCTTATTTATTTATTTTTTTTGCTCAACCGTTTCCAATAAAGCTTCAAAAGATAAAGGAGTGATCTTAAAAAGATATAATTTAATGAATTCTTTATAGATTAGCACTAGCAATTTAAACAGATTACAACACTACATCACCTCAATCACATTAACAAATGAGTTGTTCTCTTTCTGAATACTGTATTATATTTTATTATGTGATGATTTTCCATCTGGCTGCAAGATTATTTGCAAACTACTTGGCTGAAATGAATGAAACTTGGTGGAGGAAACAGCAGTGGGGTGGCCAGGTTTCCCGAGTTATGTTGGGTTGCACATCATATTTAAGCCCTAAAAAGGCTTTTATTTTAATTTTGATGAGTGTGTCTCATAGCGCAAGAAAATCAAAAATTCCCTCTCTGAAAATATTTGTCTACTTCAATACATGCAACCACACTCATGTGGGAGTTGTCCTGATCGCCAACACCCTCCACAAGGAGGTTAAGTCACAGAAAGTCATGGCTGAAAAGGTTGACTGTTCAGCGAGCGCTGCATCAAAGCATAGTAATGGAAAGTTGAATGTGGTGGGAAAACGTGCACAAACAAGAGGTGTGACCGCAGTCACAAAAGTCAATTCAAGAACCTGGGAGAGAGTCACGACGAGTGGACTGACGGTGGTTCAGTTCATTGAAAGTCACCACGCACTGGTATCTTCCAGAGACAAAAGTCTGATTGCTGTACCACTCCTAAACAAGAGACAACATCAGAAGTGGGTTAAATAGTTACAGAAAGGAAGTCCTCTTGTCAGATGAAAAGTAAATTTTGTGTCTCATTTGGAAATGAAGGGCCTAGGATTCTGTAGGAAGAGCGGAGAGGAACCGAATCCAAGGCGTCTCAAGTCCAGTGGGAGGTTTCCGCAGTCTGTGATGAGTTGGGGCGCGATGTCATCTGCTGGTGTTGGTGGTGGTTGTTCACTGTGTTTTCTCAAGTCCAAAGTCAACGCAGCACTTCATGCTTCCATTTGCTGATAAACTTCATGGAGATGCCTGATTCCCTTTTCCTGCAGGACTCTGCTGCTGCCCACGGGGCCGAAAATGTTTTGCTGACCATGTTATTATTGCGCTTGATTTGCCAGCCTAGTGGGCTTCAGTAGAGCCACAGCAGTGCCACAAGCTGATTGCCTCAATGCTGCATCTCACTGATGCAGTAACTCATGGTAAAGGAACCCCAACCAAGTATAAATGAGCATACTTTCTACAAGGTGGACATATCTGTTTTGTAAGTCCTTCTGTGGTTGATTTTAGGAAATATTCTAATAATTTCAGATAGAGGATTTTTGATTTTTAGTAGCCCTTATCATCAAAAGTAAAACTGAAATGAGAATGAAATATTTTAGTCCATTTGGAATGAGTATAGACTATTAGAAGGTTTACATTTTTTAATTTAATTTTTAAAAAGATCGACACTGAATATTGCATCAGCATCATAGAAACAGACTCTAGCACATGTTTTTACTTAACAAACAAGCTGGGAACATACGCTCTCTGGATTGGATTTAGTTTGGTCATCCTTAATAGCACCCATTAGAATTTGGTGCTAAATCTAATCACTTTCCTTAAAATTGCCAAAAACGTTGTAATTTTTAGAAGAGGGTGTGTCCTCTGAATACTCTTGCAGTTCATTACTATTTTAAATCTATTATCACATCTAATAACTGGTTTCAATTTCAGCAATAAAAAGGTAAAATAAAGTTACCTTTACTATGAGGCATAAACACACACATAAAATCACACTCCAACAGTCTCAAGGTTTTCCAGACAAATAACATGAAGTATTCATTCAGCAGTTTTCAAGTCTGTAGAGGCCCAGATATCTTGAACAAAACTGGCCCAAATGTAGCTGGATTTTCTTAGATGTATGGTTCTCTTTCAAATTTTAATGACTACGGTTGGTCTTAAAGTTACCTACTGTGTGCTGAAAGAGAGCTGGTTGAACAATAAAACGTTTTACGCTATGCTAACTGGTAGTGTAATAAAATACAGGGTATTAAAAATAACTGAATTTGACTAACTGGTTAATTTCATCATCTTGGGACTAGATGTGAAATAAACACACTAATGAGAACATCGCTGCAAATTCCCATAAACATCTCCAATGACTTCCAGAGTTCTGTGCTTTCTTGTAGGCTGCTGTGATGTGCCTTTACTTGATTTGTACAGTATTACATATACTTATGAAACATTTTTTAAAAATGAATAAATAAATAAAGCAGTAAAGTAGCTGAATAAAAGCCATAATTGCCTTTAGGGCATTATTTACGGTGATTATGTATTCTTCATGGGCAGGAGGTGGAATTCAGCTGCGTCTCATATCACAGAAAACAATGTTGACTTAAGCTTTACCTGTATATATGTAGATCGTTAGAAATCTGTAGCAGAATCTGTAAAGGTCATTATGTCATTTCGAGAAAGCGGCTCATTGCTGCTAGCAGGCAGAAACATGGTACCCGTAGCCCGAACATACTCTTTCTATCAGAGGCTCTCAATGGAGTTGATGGCTGGCTCCTGCTGCAGGCCACTGCAGACACATGGCACACAACACAGATGGTGAAATAAGGCACCGACAGCCACAGTCAAAACAATTACAACATTTGTGCCATAAGTTATGATTTTTTATTTTTTTATTTTTTGCAGGCCTCAACGCCGCCGTTCTACATAAGCCACAAGCAGCCGTAATAAGCAGGCAGTTAGTTCTACAGGCACACACGCAGATGCAGCGTCTTCATACATCACCACACTAATATTTGTTGATTTAGAAATGCAGACTCGTGAATGACACAGAGCAGGATTCGCTGAATAATCCCCTTTCTGGTGCACAAAGGCATAACTTAAGCTGCTACAGTGAATACTAAGTCTCTCTCCAGCCTGGCATGCGTTGGACTCTTTCACACCCGAGCAGTCCAACTCGCTCAGATCAGCCTTGTCTCTTGACTCGACACAAACACATGTTTTGTGGAGGTACTACTGGAAAGATACAGAGTGCAATCTATCAAAATGGAGCCGGCTGGAAGTCATTCTAATCTCCAGCCGCGACCCACTTACATATTTACGTCACACGGATATGTGCTTTAAATATACATATAGAAAAGCAAACAATCCTTCTGTATTATTTAAGATATAACACAAAGCCCTGGGGCGGACTGTGCTGTGTGTGTGTTTTTTTCACTTTACCCAGACAGGAGCTCAGCCATAAATGATCCCCATATCAAGCAGAGATATATGCGGACGGGCAAGGCGACGATATAAATTGATGAAACAACAAAACGTATTCCTCAAAAACACTGACTGACTCCATCAGTTGCCAGAAGCTTAAGTGTAATGGAGAAGATAGTCATTTGAAAATGAATCAGCAATTTTTTATTTTTATTTTCTTGCCGTTGTCAGGTTGAAAGCAAAAGGCTTTAAAAACAGGCATTAATCTGCCGCAGTAGCTTCAGCTTCAGAGTCTTGAAAATGTCTTGAAAATGTCATGCTGAAATCAGATTGAACTTTGTGGGGTTGACCCATAACCTGAGGATTTGGGGGAATTAATTAGGAATCCTAGTTTGGATGACTGGACATTTAACATCTAAAAGACTGGAGAAAAAAAAGAAGACATTTATTCCACACGTGCTTGTGTGTGTTTGCGTGTGTGCGACTGGTCCTTCAAATTACTCCGTGATTAACATCCCACCATGCTTAGTGCTGCGTGTAGCAACCATGGGCAGACCCAGTTGCTCATTATTTTGGTTCCTGTGGCTTAAAGAAAAAAAAAGTTTAATCAGTGGATAGATTGTGGAGTTTCTGTGATGTACATTAGTTGACTTAATGAAGTTTGAAAATTGGAAAATGCAAAGAGAAAACTGTGAAACAACACAAGCGCCTGAGCAAAACGGAGACATGCGTGCCTCCGCTGTGTCCACCGTTTCCAAAAGGAAGGAGAGAAAAAAAAAAAACACACAGGCGAGGCAACATGATTCAACCTGCTGCAAATGTTTGTTGGGGGAGTAAGGAGGCAGCTTAGCAAAACGATATTTAAGGAGGGAAGT
The DNA here is from genome assembly GCF_051167445.1 of Perissodus microlepis. NCBI lineage: Eukaryota > Metazoa > Chordata > Actinopteri > Cichliformes > Cichlidae > Perissodus > Perissodus microlepis. The sequence continues at coordinate 31,434,042 of NC_140461.1, forward strand.
GACGGTGAATCTGAATCACGTAAACTCCTTATTACAAACGAGCTCTTTTACACAGCAGGTTGGACGAGAACAAATGCATCGCTTTAACGAGGAGAGAAAAAAAAGATCTGAGGTGGTTAGATGAGTCACCGTTCACCCTGTTTTGAACCAGTGGTTGACTACATGCGTGGCATGCATGAAAAGAAATTTATTCACCCAAGTGCTTATTTCCTACAGCGAAGGCTTCTGTCAGGGCTGCTCTGGTGACTGGTCTTGGCATGCTTTACGTCCATTTGGTCCCTTAGTAGGCAGGTAAATGCCAGAACTGACAATGCTTGTCGGGGTGATCATATTTCTCGTGCTTTGGGTGTTTCTGGCCTCATAACCGAGGAATACACAAGGTGATAAACCCAAATCTGCAGGACAACCTAAGACCCCGCCCCCCCATTCATTGTTTTCGAGCACTGAAACCAAACACAGCACTACAGCTTTTCCAATAAAAATGATGGTGACCATCTTTAAGGTTCATATGAACTTCTGGTGGGAAATACTCACAACTCTCCAGCTGAGCTTCAGGTTTCCTTTTTTTTCACTAAGAGCTCACTGTTACTCCTCACGTGGCCCAATGCCCTATTGAGACACTTACTCATGTGTGGCCTTAATTTTAGCACTTACAGCACACTCCAATAACAGGGTATCTCCAGATTTCACAAACAGAACTACACACGGAGGCACTTGAATTTTAAAGCTGTAAAACAACTGTTGCAAATCACTTAGAAAGGAGTATATATATATTTAATGGACAGAGGGCAAACTGTATACTCTACAATAACCCAGATTTCAAAATAGTTGGGAACGCTGTTTGAAGAGCAGATGGGAAGAGAAAGGAGGGATTTGGAAATCATTTGAACCCCATTTGACTGGCAATAGTAAAACATTGACATGTGAAATATTGAAACTGAGAAATATTAAAAATGGCAGGAGAGATTTCAAATTGCAGCTTTTAAAAAAATGCTGTCGATGAATGTGGTGTTGCTTCATCTACAACGCCAAGTTAAAACTGCAATTTACAAAGAAAAAAAACTTGTACTGTATGAACAAATACCATCACAATCAAGTTGTGATGGCATGGTTAATGTGCACATCTGGGAATGCATTTTAGCGGTGAATGATACATACAGGTGTTAGAGCAACATATGCCTTCTAGGACAGTTCTTGCTTAATTCAGCAATACAATGTCAAACCCCATTCTTCAAATGTAATAGTTGCACAGCTCTGTATTCCAGGTGCTAAACAGGGCTAACTTCATTCCCGTGGCTCACTGAAAACAACTAACAAATTATGAAATGGAAAAAATACAACAAAGAAAGAAACACTTTGCTTTCAAAACTATAGTAACTGTTAGAAAATGGGTGACAGAAAAAAATAATTAACATTCACCTGACCCACGTTTCTTGCAACGAGGTAGTTGCATTGTAATGATTTCAAGACATGACATGTTGTCTTTATGCTAAGTATAGGTGTTCCTTTTCGCTTATACTTCAACACCGAGTAAACTTTCTGGTAAGCAGGTTTGTATAAACTACATGCTGGGAAGTACACTTGCAACAACCTGACTCTTTAGCAACCTACTGATCATAAAGAACAACTGCACCAGTGCTTACCAGAAAAGCCTATTTAAGTGTCTACTCATGAAAAATGTTACATCAAACAACAGCACATATGAGATATCGTATAATGGGAAGGCTCTGCCTATATGTGCATGCAAATTTGTGTTAACCAACCCTGAATCACAGACTCATTCACACTCAGCCCGTGTCCTTCATTTTACAGGCATGCTGTAAAATCGCCAGAAGTGAATGTGGAAGAGTGTAGTTGAGAGGGAACCGGTTCAGGTTTAAGTGGACTGCTTTTAGCTGATGCCTGCACCAACAATGCCAGCTCCATGTGCCTATTTCAACCAACACACATGTATTTTCAGCATCAGGGCATTTTCAGCACCTCCCACTGATGGACAGCTCCTATTCAATTTGCTTTCTCTTTGAAGACTGCATTACTAAAGCTACTTAAACCCCACAACTCCTTCAAGATTTGACAGCTTAGATTTTAAAATGCTGCCCTATACTTTCTCTGACCTGCTCAGGCTGTGTTAGGGGGAGAATCAAAACCTATTTTCTGCTCGAGCTGTATCACTCACGAGTTGCTTGGTTTGAGATACACTGGGTCACCAGTATAAGCATAGGGAAAAGAACAAAAAACATACACGAGCATATTCTATACAATAAAGCATGACTCAAACCTCCAACTCAAAGCGCCCTTCCACTGGACCAGCCAGCCCACCTGGCCAATCCGGCGCCCTTTTTGCTGCAAACGTGTATGCTGAGAATACCTGAACTGAATTTGAATTACCATATGACGTCGGCCTTTTTCTAGCTTTAATGTCCTATTGGCAACAGAGACTACACAGACTCACGGTGTCTACCGAGCGCTCAAACACACGATTTGGTGCATCAGTTACCCCCACATCTCCTCAACCCCCTTTCCTATCTATCTTTATCCCTCTCTCTATATAGCCCATATGTCTCACACACACAGACACACACACAAATCCAGAACGCACACAATCGCTCACACCCGAAAGAGAATGCGACAGCTACCGTAACCCATAGAGAAAGAAAGAAAAGAAGGACGTATGAAAGAATATTTAAAAAGTAGCTTTCCTTACATTGAAGTCTGCCAGCAAACCAAATTGCGGGTTAAATGGCGATGGGAGATTAGTCTACATGGGGATGCACAGCACCACATCACACCAAACGGGCTGTATTGGAGTGAATTCAGTGAAATACTTACGCATTTTCTCGAATAAAAGAAATTGAGGTTGATCGAATGAAAAAGCAGCAGGGCCCTGGTCCCCGTTTTCAAGATTTGCAGTACGACCGAGGCACAAATCTCCATGTGAAAGGGATTAGAGGCTGCTGCAGTCCGCGTCTTTTCTCGATCACAAGTCAAAATGTTCGCCAGCGAAAAATGCCAAACATTCAGAAAGAGTTGCGTGGATCTGCGGTGCGGCCACCATTCCCTCGGATGCAACGAGCGCCAATGAGAGAGCGGGGGAAAACGCTCAAGAGGACCAGCAGTAGCCCCCCTGGACTTGAAGGTATTCCTCTGGACTTGAGAGGAGGAAATCCTGCAGAGTTTTAGATGGTCAAGTCCGAATAGGCCCCCTCTTCCTCTCCAGACGAATCACAGTCCAAAACTGACTCCCACCGGTGGTTTCCTCTTTGAAAATCGCCAAACCAAATTCGACCAAAAGAGAGAGAGAGAGGGGGGGGGGGGGGAGAGAAAGGGGGAAAAAAGCACAAAAAAAAGAGAGAGAGAGAAAAAAAGAAAAAAAGTGGACTGATTCTTACAGATATGCCTGTTTGGCTGTGAATTTTTTATTAAAGATGAACAAAACCAGTGGAAACACCTGACAGTTAACAATTACCCATTTAAAGCGTTGCTGATAAGGTCAGCGCAGAACGAACCGGGTGCAGAACCGTCCTACAAAAAAAAAAAAAGAAAAAAGAAAACCTGAGGACGCCTATTGGATAAAATTAAGGATATCCGTCCCACTGCAACCATCACACGCGTCGCATCAGGACAAATGGGTTGTCATAGGCTCCTCTAAGAGCATATGGCATACAGTATTCTCTATTAAGTCAAATGGGAAGATTCTACAGGGTGCTATTTCCTCCTCCCCACATACACACACACAGCAACCCGGCGCATTGATTACATAAGCGCAGCTATTAGTAATAATTCCGCTTGTCAGGGAGCATGTGTCCGATCCGGGTGGTGAGACAGCACCAGCATCCTCCGTGTGTTGCAAATAAAGCGCCTTTTTTTTTCTTGCCCACCGTCTCCTAATGGTCCCCCCGCTCGCTGCAGTCCATGACTGGAATAGCGAGCACGTTGAGATCACGGTCTCCAGGCACAGATCTGGCTCGCGCGCGTGCGTGTGAGCGAATCACGTGTGTGCGTGTAGCTAGGCTACTAAGTGTATGCAGGTGCGGGCACGTGTGGGCGAGAGCGTGTTCCCGAAAATTGCCTAGGGACCACTTTAACTTTGACCACTTTGCCTGCGCGTCCATCTGCCCATTTAAATCACACAGCGGTCGTTAATTATCAGGGATCAATAGCATTAAAGCAAGCCCAGGTCTAATGTCTCCGTGTACGTGTGTGTGTTTGTGTGTTTGTGTGTCTCTGCGTGTGTGTGCGCGTCGGTACGCGCGCACGTGTGATTCAGTTGTTGATGAGGTAGCCTATGGTTGCCACCTACAGGCGTTATGCTCTATTCAGTCATCCAAAACGGTCTGCATCCACAAATAAACCCACATTTAACCGTTCAACATGTGCACATCCTACCAGCTTTCTTCCACATAAAAAGTGCAGAAAGAATCTGAATTGACCACCATGTTAAAGTCAGTACACACACACACACACACACACACACACACATATATATATATATCTTTTCATCATTCCCATCAATGTCATCTTCTTACTGATTTACTGAGTCCTAACTGCCAATAGTCATAAGATGAAATATAGGCTGGGATAGTAGGCGAGGAGCTTTAGTGACTTTCAGGCCTACAGATAGACAGAAGTGAGTGTGGTTTCATTTGATCTGAGATGAACCGCCTGTCTCATTAGATGACATAATGAACCACAAGTCAGCTATGTGACAGAGCGGCTCCTGGTCACTGAAGCCAGGCTGTTTTATGAGATTGAGAAAGACAGGGAGAGAGAGAGAGGGGGGGAGAAAGAACAAAGATGAATATAAATTAGTCATAATGGTATTGTATTACATGTTGTTTTGATCACACAACAAATCGAATGAGAGCTGTGGGAGAATCTATGTTTAAAGTAAATAGTGACAGCTTATCTACAGAGAGGTGGTGGTGGTGGTTGTGGGGGAAAAACATGGATGCATTTTTAAAGAAACACAAAACAGTGACACTTTCATAAAGCATAACTGAACGGCTTGATGGGTATGAAAATGAGGTGAATTGTGTGCTACGGTCTTCACTGTCAACACATCAAAAGAGTAACTAAAAGGGATTTTGGACTGGTATTTTAGGCATTGCTCTCAACTGCTATTATACAAGTCACAGTTGCACTCTATGAGTTCAGCTTCCTTATTGATAAATACTCAGTTCTTTATTGATTAATCAAACCACTTGTCCAGTTCAAACCTGAACATAATGATTTAGATTCTTGAAAATATTTTTTAAAAATCCAGTCAGAGCAGGTGAACTGCTTGCATTTCTGCAATATCGTCATTAAGGTTCTGTGATGGTGTGTTAGCGCTTGTGAAGAAAAATAAACTGTTAGATGAACCAAGAAATTAGACACATTAAAAGTTTGAGCTGATAATGGCGCTATAATCAGATTGGGGTATTGGACATTTCTGCACCAGAGTATATGGCGATCCATCCAACAACTGCTGATGCAGTCCATCCTGCACTGTAACACTGCGTGCTGCTAAAGGAAAAGACAGTGAATCACCAAAGTCAGATCAATCTATCATCTTTGGAACCTCAATATCTGTAAAATATTCATGACAGTCCATTAAATGTTAAGATGTTTCAGTCTAAATGTTGGACTAACCAGCATAACAAGCAATATTGCCATTCTTTGAGCTTCACCAGTAAGACTTATGTTTGCCTATCCCCTTGATCTCAAGGTGATAGCACATAGCACCACATATTTGATTTGGCAAATTTTTAACTACATGCCCTTCCTGAAGGAACCCTAAAGGGATTTGTGTTTTCTCTTAGGATTGAGCCTGGGAACCTGCACTTTTAAGCCAAATTTGTAAACCACTACACTATAAAATATTACACTAGTAGGATATTAATCTATTAATCCAGTAAATATTTAACCAGTTCTGCCCAAGGGAATATATCTTTTGTACAAATGTTGTTCTCTCTGGTTTTTGTTTTTTTTTTGTTTTTTTTTTACTTCTACAGTCTATGCCAGTGATAACCGAGTCATTTCATAACACTGGATCATAGTACCCAGCACCTTATTCATACATCTTGTTGGATCCATGATTTTTTAACCTTTGGAATCTTGTAATTTAGCTAACTTCTCATGTACTAGTTGTGTTAGCTAAATCATGCTACATCTTTTATCTTTTATGTAACTGATAAGGGCTGGAAACAGTTATCTAGCAGCCATCAGTATACACGGTAACCATGAATGAATGTGTCAGACATAATTAGCCACAGTAAGTCTTAATTTAGAAAACAATATAAAATTACTGGTTCCATATGTGCTATTTTTGAATCTGTTAACATCTATCTGACTTTAGTCGGTGAACCAGAAACATTTTCAGCACTCTCATAAAACATTTTAGTTTCCACATCTGTGAAAGTCAGAACTTGCCTCATCATGCATAACTAAAACGGTAGCTTGTTAGAACACATGCCAATATCACTTTGATTAAACATAATCCTGTTCTGAGGAGCTAAATTAGCGGGACTCTTACCTTAGTTCATTTTCATAGCCTCATGTAAAGTCAGATCCAGGTGCACAAAACTGGACCTTTTAGTTTCCCATTACATATACTGAGCCACAATTGCGACTTACTTTAGTATAATTCTCCTACACAGCACTGCAGTAATGCCAAACTGGCAACAATCATAAAACTCAGAGACTTTTCAGTCTTCTAACTAAAGATGGATTCAGAAATATTTTTCTGTTATCAGCATTTTGTTCACGCTTTGATGAAATATGAATTTTAATTCCTTGCGCTCTCTTGAGCAGAAAAAATTAAAAATAAAGGTGGAGGGAACTGGGGTGGGGAGGTGGGGTGCACAACCTTTGTTGCTAAAAAGAAAACCTCAGCAGATCTGTACAATCAAATCAATGTCAACCACATGCTGCCTTAACTATGTACTCCCTCATTAGAATGTTTTTCATACAAGGACAATATAAATATACTGTATGTCTCATTTAAATCTGAACAACAGCAATACTTAGTGTCAGTGCCAAAAACTTTCAGCCCACAAATGGCTTCTGGGTGGTAAATCAACATACTGCGTTAGAAGCCTATTTGACAGTTTGACAGCTTCTCTTACTTCTATTTTCCATGCAAAAGGCATGGTTGGAGACTTCTGAGACCAGGTGTATATGCCTTTATATTTTTCTGAAGGATTTAAAGAAATGTGAATCTGTCATCCTTCTTTTAGCCTTTTTTCAGACAAACTAATCAGCCTAAAACAGCTGGGATACTATATGTCAGTACACGTAATTTGAGCGTTCTATAATCTGTAGCTTTCAAAATGTAACATATTCATTCCAAAAGGGCTCTTACTTACACAATATCACAATAGGTATCATTTTTCTGGCATTTGAAACAGTATTAATGTAAAGTACAACCCTGTCTCTCATATAAATATAACTTCTTTGCAGCTAATTATCTAATTATTTCTATCCAAATAATTATCAAACTTTCCATAATTATGTATTGGACACTTTGATAATTGCAGCCATATGAAAAACAAAGTCTTTATGCAACTCTCTGCAGTTCTATGAAAAACACACCATAGCTGCTCCCATAAGAGTTAAGAGGGTAAGTACAACCGAGTGCTGCTAATCAAATGCTCTTGATTAAGTGATCATCAGCTAGTGTGATCGCCACTAAAAAAGCAGAAGTTTTGGCAGTTTTCTGGTCTGGAGCATTCGGGTATATGTTAATACAGTGCCATAATCAAAGGAGCTTGCAAAGAAAAGCGTCTGGACTTCTTTAAGTTTACTTGAAGACGTTTCACCTCTCATCCGAGAAGCTTCTTCAGTTCTAAGGTCAAATGGTGGAGAGTCCCAGATATAAACCTAGTGGGAGTATCCCCCCACAGAGGGACAAAAGGACCCCCTGATGATCTTCTAATCGCCTGAGCCAAGGTGTGAAACTGGGTGTGGGTCCCAATCAGCCAGAGTTTCGGGTGTGTTCATTGTGAAACCTGGCCCCACCTTATCATGCGAATTCCTGAGGTCAGATGGCCCAGGATGTGAGTGGGCGTTAAGGCGTCTGGGAAGGGATCTCAAAACTGGATTATAGATGGCAGAGAGTTGGTGTCGTAAACCCCCGCCTCTGTTCAAAGATGGTCGCTCACAGTGGACATAGATGGCTTCTTTCACTCCTCTTTCAAACCATCTGTCCTCTCTGTCCAAAATGTGAACATTGGCATCCTCGAAAGAGTGTCCTTTATCCTTAAGATGCAGATGGACTGCTGAGTCTTGTCCTGTGGAGGTGGCTCTTCTGTGTTGTGCCATGCGCTTGTGAAGTGGCTGTTTGGTCTCTCCAATGTAGAGGTCTGGGCATTCCTCGCTGCACTGTACAGCATACACCACATTGTTAAGTCTGTGTTTTGGCGTTTTGTCTTTCGGGTGAACCAGTTTTTGTCTGAGCGTGTTGCTGGGTCTGAAATGCACCGGGATGTCATGCTTGGAGAAAACTCTCCTAAGTTTTTCTGATACACCGGCTACATAGGGGATGACAATGTTGTTGCGTCTGTCCTTCTTATCCTCCCTCGTTGGTGTCTGGTCTTCTTTTCTGTGCCTCTTTGCTGACTTTAAGAACGCCCATTTAGGATAGCCGCACGTTTTGAGTGCTTCCTTTACATGTGTGTGTTCCTTCTTTTTTCCTTCAGGCTTAGAGGGAACATGTTCTGCCCGGTGGTGTAGGGTCCTAATTACTCCAAGTTTGTGTTCCAAAGGGTGATGGGAGTCAAAGAGGAGGTACTGGTCCGTGTGTGTGGGCTTCCGGTAAACTTCGATGTTGAGTTTGCCGTTCTCTTCAATGTGCACAGCGCAGTCCAGGAAAGGCAAACAGTTGTCCTTTGTGTCTTCCCTGGTGAACTTGATGTTTTTATCCACAGCGTTAATGTGCGCAGTGAAGGATTCCACTTCTTGTGTCTTGATTTTGACCCAGGTGTCGTCCACATATCTGTACCAGTGGCTGGGTACTCTTCCTTTGAAAGAGCCAAGAGCCTTCCTTTCCACTTCCTCCATGTAAAGGTTGGCTACAATAGGTGACACGGGGGAGCCCATGGCACAGCCATGTTTTTGTCTGTAAAAGCCTTCGTTGTATTTGAAATATGTAGTGGTGAGGCAGAGGTCTAACAGTGTGCAAATCTGATCGGGTGTGAAGTTGGTCCTGTCCTCCAAGGAGCTGTCTTCTTGTAGTCGTTTTCTGACAGTCTCCACGGCCTCCGTGGTGGGTATGCAAGTGAAGAGAGAGACTACATCAAAGGACACCATGGTTTCATCTGGATCCAGGGTAAGTTTCTGGACCTTGTCGGTGAAGTCGGTGGAGTTCTTGATGTGGTGTGGGGTGTTCCCCACAAGTGGAGCAAGGATGGTAGCAAGGTGTTTAGCAATGTTATAAGTGGCTGAGTTTATGCTACTGACTATGGGTCTGAGTGGGACAGCTTCCTTGTGGATTTTAGGAAGTCCGTAGATGCAGGGTATGGCATCCCCTGGGTAAAGGCGGTGATATGTAAGGCGGTCAATAATTTTGTCCTTTTCAAACTCTTGAAGGCAAACTATAACTTTCTTTTTGTAGCTGCTTGTGGGGTCTCGCTTTAAGGCTTCGTAGGTATTGTTGTCACTGAGGAGAGTAGTGATCTTTGTATGGTAATCTGTAGTGTTTAGGACCACGGTGCATCTTCCCTTATCAGCTGGTAAAACAGTGATGTTGTGGTCTTTGCTCAGGGAAGCGACGGCCTTCTTTTCCTGTATTGTGAGGTTGGATGGAGGGACTTTGGCACTGGAGAGCGTGGCTGAGACTTTCATCCTGATTTGCTCTGCTTCTGTCTGTGATAATTTATTAATCCGTATGGCAGATTCTGTGGCTGTGATGAGGTCCACTATGGGCAACTGTTGTGGAGAAATGGCAAAATTGAGTCCTTTGGCTAATACTCTCTTTTCAGGTTCAGTGAGAATCCTGTCTGAAAAGTTCTTAACCCATTTCTCCTGACTGACTTCAGGTGTGTTTTCTTCTCTGGGTTGTGTAGGTTCAGGATGAGGAGTGTGTGTTTTTGAAAGCAAGGTGTGAAATTTCCTGCGTTGTCTTTCTTTTCCTTTAGAGTGTTGGGCCCGCTGAGCCTTGTCCACAAACTTGTAAACCTCTTCTAAGATTGGAGAGGGTAGAAGGATTTCCAGTTCCTGCAGGGTCTGGCTGATCTTGATCTGGAGGGCATCTATGGTGAAATGGACCTGTCTTATCCTTTCACAAAACGTGCGGCTATCCTAAATGGGCGTTCTTAAAGTCAGCAAAGAGGCACAGAAAAGAAGACCAGACACCAACGAGGGAGGATAAGAAGGACAGACGCAACAACATTGTCATCCCCTATGTAGCCGGTGTATCAGAAAAACTTAGGAGAGTTTTCTCCAAGCATGACATCCCGGTGCATTTCAGACCCAGCAACACGCTCAGACAAAAACTGGTTCACCCGAAAGACAAAACGCCAAAACACAGACTTAACAATGTGGTGTATGCTGTACAGTGCAGCGAGGAATGCCCAGACCTCTACATTGGAGAGACCAAACAGCCACTTCACAAGCGCATGGCACAACACAGAAGAGCCACCTCCACAGGACAAGACTCAGCAGTCCATCTGCATCTTAAGGATAAAGGACACTCTTTCGAGGATGCCAATGTTCACATTTTGGACAGAGAGGACAGATGGTTTGAAAGAGGAGTGAAAGAAGCCATCTATGTCCACTGTGAGCGACCATCTTTGAACAGAGGCGGGGGTTTACGACACCAACTCTCTGCCATCTATAATCCAGTTTTGAGATCCCTTCCCAGACGCCTTAACGCCCACTCACATCCTGGGCCATCTGACCTCAGGAATTCGCATGATAAGGTGGGGCCAGGTTTCACAATGAACACACCCGAAACTCTGGCTGATTGGGACCCACACCCAGTTTCACACCTTGGCTCAGGCGATTAGAAGATCATCAGGGGGTCCTTTTGTCCCTCTGTGGGGGGATACTCCCACTAGGTTTATATCTGGGACTCTCCACCATTTGACCTTAGAACTGAAGAAGCTTCTCGGATGAGAGGTGAAACGTCTTCAAGTAAACTTAAAGAAGTCCAGACGCTTTTCTTTGCAAGCTCCTTTGACTACGATGACCTGGATGACTGAGAACCTTCACAGACACAGTGCCATAATCTTTCCAGGCAGGAATTAACGATCCAGCAAATTCAAACCAAGGTTGAACCGTCAGTGCTCAGAGAAACTGTAAAAAACCCAAAAGCTACAAGTCACACTTTATAAGCCTCAGTTAGCATGTTAAATGTCATGACAGTCCAATTAGAAAAAAGAAGCTCTCATCTGCCTCTCACCTTATGGCAGCTAACAACCCTGATTTCAGAAAGAAGAAAATAGATGAATTGAAGTATGATTTGTTTCTCTCTGAAGAGAAAATGTCAGCACAGTGTAGGATTGCAATGTTGCATCAGAATAAACCACAAGACTTCTGGAGCAATGTCATTTAGACCGATAAGATCAAAGTGGAGATGTTTGGTCATAATGCATAGGGTCACATCTGATGAAAATCAAAGTTTATCAGCAAAAATAGCAACTGTCAACCATGGTGGTGGAGAGGTAATGCTTTGGGATGGTTTTCAGTCTTCCATGAATCCCTCTGTATTCCAAAGTATTCTAATGTGAAGCCACGGATCTGACAGCTGAAGCATGGTCAAAAATGTGCCATGCAGCAGGACAATAATCAAGCACAGCAAATCAGTACTGAAAAATTAAAGAATATAGTTGTTGCAATAGCACCAGTCAAAGTCCAATCCTCAACCCAGTTGACAGGCTATGGCAGAACCTTAAGAGAACTGTGTATGAATGAATGCATAGAAATCTAAATGGACTGAAGCAAAATTGTAAAGAAGACGACTCCAAAATTCCTCCACACTGATGTGAGAGACTAATAAATCATACAGAAAATGATTGCTTAAAATGATTGGTGCTAAAGGTGGTTCTAAAAGCTTTTGAATAAATAGGCATTGCACAGAGTCCCATTAAATACTTACATTCAGGTATTTGACAAGTTATAATGTGCAGTTTCTTTCAGCTAAAACATCTGATTATACAGTATATCTTCCTTCGGTGCCTTTTTATGGACCTTTTTAGTCAGTCACAGCACTTGGTTAAAGTCATGGAAAGCTCTTGTCTAACACAGAAATAGATGTGTGACACGTATTTTAAATGTGGAGCTTCATCCAGTAATAAATAAATATTGCTTCTGAAGGTGATCCTGACAGCCCTTTTGCTACAAACACATAATTGAGAGAACAATTTAGTTGAACGAAATTTCCGAGTTTCTGCTTAAGATATGATGAAACGATAAAGGACAGTAAGAATCTAAATGTGCTTCGTAGAGCTTCACAGAGACTTTTTCTTTCTTTCTTTTTTGGGGAAAGAGAAAGAGGATACTGCTCACTGGCTTATTTAGAGATACTGGCTTTAAAGTCTGTCAGACAAATTGAAGGACACAGATGGGAAAAGCTATGTGAAAGTGTTTAACAAATTATGGGCAGAGATGGCTTTAGTTGATTCTTTTTATCCCTCATTTTGGTCCATAGCCACTTATCTGTCAAAACAAGTTTGGCCTCTATATTTCTTTCCCTCTGTGAGACATCTCTTTTTTTTCCCTCATCTTCCTTCCTTTCTATCTTTTCCCATCAGTCTATTGGGATGTTGGCTCGGCTGCTGTGGTAGCACAAGTCCCAGACTGCTTTCTGGGACAAACTTCAAGAAGCTGGGCTGGAAGAAAAAAAACACGGAAGGGGAAATATGGTGAGAGAAAGAGAAAGAAAGAGAGAGAGGATCCTCTAGCTCTACGGAGCCTCTTCAATTATTCAAATGGCCGCTGTCCCTCTGCACTTGTTCTCTCTGCTTGGTTTGAATATTAAAATGGCCGCCCCCAAAGAGACAGATATCCACAAGATGAAGCCCACGCAGAGAGCAAAGGCTGAGTGTGCTTGACTTTTTTGCATCTCTGCCATAGCAGTTGATGAACAGGAGACTATCTTTGCAACTAAATGCATGACTTTGAAGAGTAACAAATTCTTGTCACGTATAGCCTAAATTCTATTAAAGACAGGCTCAGGGACTGCCTTATTAGCATCAAGTAGAGCATGCTACCTGTATCCCAACAGACAGGAAAAGCCCTCTCTGCTCATTCGTGCTAACTGAAGTCCCTGGTATTTTCTTTGAGGGGTTGACCCGGTCAGAATAGTCTGGTGGGACTTTGTGACATGAACAGGAAAGTCTAAAGATTCTCCTCACACTCAGTGTTGACAGCACAATAACTTTATTTCACTTTAATTTTAGCCAAGGTTGCTAACAAATATAAGATCAAGTTATGTCAGATAAAAAGCCCCAACCTGAAAAAGACAGCTTGCTGCTCTCCATAACTGCCAGGCCTGGTGCCCAACAACTACAGGTTCACATTAAAGGATCGCAAGGCTGTTTTGACACAATGGAGGTGGTGCTGTGCACACTTGCAAATGATCTGAACAGGGAGTAGTAAGAACCTTTGTAGTGGTCCCGAGGCGCACAAGGAGACTGACACAAAGAATCAGCCATGTTTTAGTGAGGTATCTGCCTTTTGGGGTGTCGTAGAGCTTTCTGATTACACCACACATCTGAATATGTTGTGAAAAACACCATCACATGAGAAAGAATGAAGTGACCATCTGACCATCCATCCATCCATCCATCCAGGGTTATATTGTGGTGTCCAAATCTCTGGTTGTGAGCTATAGGCAACCATTCATATTCACATCTACACCTGGGGGCAATTTAGAATCACTATTTCAACTAACACATCTTTAGACTGTGGGAGGAAACAGGAGCAGCTGGTGAAAACCCACGCACCTACTGTGGCACTCAGTTAATAGCCAATCACCTTAGGAATGGCAGCGATGCTAGCTCACATCTTTTAAAAAGAAAAGAAAGTCAATGACTCAAGTCTTGCATACTAATTCTTAAGGAAATTACAACAAAATGTATTATTTTAAAAAATGCACAAGTATTCATTATACTAATATTATGGCCCTTATCGATGTGATGAGCATTTTCTCAGTGCGGTGAGCAATTTTTGTTTTTTTCTGTCAAAAAGTCAAAAAGAGTAATTTCCTGTAGAACAATTTGGGGATACACGTTACTAGGCTAGTCTGTAATTTTAGTGTTTACCAAGAACAAATGTCAGGTATTTTATTTAAAAGCAAATAAACTAAGGAAGGTATTACAATAAGCCTGAAAGTAAGGGAAAAAAGGAAAAACTCTGAGACTTGCTGTCTCATGACATCAACCAGTTTTAAGTTGTTTCCTAATAAATCCTTTACATTGTTGTTTCCATCATATTTTCAGAAATCTGCATAGTTTGTGACTTTGTAGTGCCTCAAAATCTCTTGGCACAGCAAACATGACCCATGGTGGCAGCCTCCTGGAGGCCAGATGTTAAAAGTGTGTCACCTGCAGTGTTGCTTTTTTGGATACTAGCACCAATCAAGATGCACAACACTGTGTGAGGGAGGAACAAGGCATACAAATGCTAAGTAAGCACCTCGTCGTCTTAAAAGCTGCAAACCTGCAAAAGTGGTAAAAAAATGTCAAAAACACAAACAAGGTCAATTACAAATATTTGACCAAACAGTAGTTTAAAAACGATTTAAGTACCATTACTTCTTTGTGGTGGGGTTAATGGTTTAATTAAACTTTTTCCACTCCCGCAAAGTCGCAGTTGAAAGTTTGAATTTTTCTTTAGAACCTAGACTAATAATTGTTCTAATAATTGTTCCTGAGTAGCCCCAGGAACTTTGCGGAAACTGCAAATATCCTCTGTAATTATTTTATAGCTTTTTTGTGGCAATATATACATTTCCATGAATTTTAACACTAAATTATTAAGAACAATATTATTCATAAATAAATTACAAATTGAAATGTACTTAATAAATATTAATGTAAATTCAGCGAAATATTCCATATAAAATATAATATGTATACATTTTTTAGCACTGTAGAGAGAACACAAAGCAAACATGGAGGAAAACGTGATACTCCTGTACTCAAGGCGGGAAGTTTCAAAGTAGCCAATCCGAGAACATTATTCATCTTTCCTTCTTGGATCTCCAGCAGATGCAGTCCAGCATTCTTTGCTGTTTACAAACTGTGTAGCTATCTCACCTAGCCTTCTTTGTTTTTCATTTTGTTATCTTTTGCTGTTTAATTTTTGCTGCGAATTTCAGGGGTCAACTTTATATGTATGTCATAATTACTTTTGAGGAAATTGTAACACAACAAAAATGTGTCCTTTGGATGAACAGAAACAGCCAGTGTGATCCTGAGGAACACGCAGACTTACTTTTGTTTTACTCTCTGGTTTTAGTATAATATTACCTGTATTATAAATGCAGTGGTTAAGGTTGTTAAGACTGGTGTCCAGCGGTGAGCCTTGCCTTTCTTCTTTGACTTTTTTTGTCATGCGACTCAGTAAAAACTCCCCAGAAATAAAACCTCCATGGCATTCTGCTTTATTTATTTCATTTTATTTTGTTAGTATTCAGTGATCACAGTGAGCAGTGTAGGAGGATGAACCTTAATGGACCATTACAGCAGTTCCAGATAATTAAAGTGGCATTTCTGTGTATGCATATTACACTAAAGCCCCTTTGTGGAAGGAGAATAAAAAAAAAATCAGCTGGTGAAATGAGTGTGCAGACTGTAAATGTAAATGTACTCTAAAGTGAATAGAAAGCTGCCAGCGTCAGCAGCTCCTGGGGGCAACAAAGGTACATCCAGTTTTAATATAAGGTCAAGCAATCTTGAGGAAACCAATGTCAAAATTAGGTTGATTCAAGTTAGTGCCCAGTCAATAAAGACAATGGTTATTGTATCTAGTATGCAAGTGAAAAAGTTTTAAAAAAAATATTATCAGTATGTAGGTCAGACAGAATAGCCTGTTCACATTTTATTTATAATTTTTTTCCCATGAAAATGGGACATGGTGTGTATAATGGTCATTTTGACCTTTGGATGCTGGGCCACAAAAAACCCAATTTTTTAAATTAGATCCTTTGGTGTTGAGTGTTTTTAATTCGATTTTTAAAAATTTAATTGTAAATTTAAAAAATTTAAAGAAAAGCTGAATCAAAACCAGAGTTTAAAATAAAAATACGGTCCCATCAGATTTGAGTTTGTCATTTCTTTCTAAGACACCTTAGCACTTAAATGCATAAATATCTGAAGCCACAGGTCTTTCAAAGTGTGTTATAAGAAGCAACAGGCCAATCATAAAAGGGAGTTTTGTGACACATGTTGCAAGAGAGCATAAGAGAAGAAAAAGGTAAGGATAAATATATATATATATATTAGCTCTTCTCATAGGTTGCAAGCAAGTTTATATTAAGAACTGAGAGGGGAAAAAAAGTAATGCAATGTGTTGGCATATAGTCACGAATGGTACGTGCCCACATCATTGCTGAACAGCGCTGTCCAACAGTCCTTGTTTCTCCAGAATACATTATTGTGATTAATTACACCAGGTCCCCATTGAATTTGAATGACCTCCAAAAGAGTGCACAAAGTCCTGGTCATGTGACTTCCTGTACGGTGCCCAGATTTCTATAAAGAATGATAAGGAGCCTTATTAGCATAAATGTGAAGACAGAGAAAGGCTTCTAAAACTGGCCAAGGTGTTATATCTTTTATCTGGCAACTTTCAACAGTTTTACCACCTCACACGGAGCTACAGCTCGGAAAAAAAGACAACAAAATCATCCAAAAGAAGAAAAATGCTGAACACATGAGGAGGGTGATTAATGCAAATGCTTTACGCGTTGCACAGGAACGCATAAAGATGGTGGTTAAGGGAAATTTAGTGTGCTCTTCTTTTTTGCCATAAACATCATACCGTGTCACAATAAAGCAAACCAGTGCCTTGAATAATGACGCTCTCCTGCATATGCAGCCCATGAAGCAATGAGAAATCAAAATACCGGCTCATTATACGCATGTTGTCATATGTGATGTGCAGGTTTGCAGTCCTATGCATAAAACATCTCTATACTGAGAAATGCTCTCAAGAGTTAAAATCATTAGGAGTGAAATAGAATCGCGGATGAATAATGGATTTTATGATTTGATAACCTTCAGATGGAAGTTATAATATTTTAATGTGATGGGTTTGCTTTAGATTCAAGATTTAGAAAATTCTATTCACCAAAGTATAGGAAAATTGTTCACCCTCTGATGATCAGGAAATCACAGATGTTTTTAGTTATCAGTGTAGATGGAACTGCAGGTTGATATACTGGTTGTCTTACTGCTGTAGCAGTTCAATGCTTCTCTTAATCAGAACGGACAGTGGGTGCTGTGAAGGACTGAAGCAGTGACCTTCCATTTGTGCGATTGCTTCTTGCAAGCCCTTGCAAGTCTTCTGCATCATTGATCTCTCTGTACTGAATTTTATATCTTAGCAAAAATGTCTCTGAATAAAAAAAAATTGTATTGAACAATCAATGCCTAGAGGGCATGGATATATGGAACTCGTGAGCATTCTTTAACTGTTTTAACAATAAAAATTTCACCTTAAAAGGCCTTTTTTGTTACTTTTTCTATCCTGAAATCCTATCAAACCGCTGCCGGATGACAGATATGATCAGGTGGTTGTATTAATCACTACACAGGATCTTGTGTTACAGTCTTTTGTGGCATAATCCAGACTGAGCACCCACACAGCAGCCCTATTCAGATGTCAAAGCAGAAGGCTATACTCACCTTCAAATGGTGACTGAGGCATAAATCTATGTGACAATTAGACAGGCGACACAATTCATTATGTAACAAACTAATCTAGCTGCTCTTTCCAGCAGCCAACTCATTTAATTAATAAAAGTTACGTCTCCTTGGTTATCAGATATACATTCCTGTTTTGGGTTTTTTTGCAGATCTTGTGTTACTGCTGTGCCCAATTCATCACTAATAATGATTCCTTCTAAATCAGTATTTTTCTCTGTCCTCAGATACGCGAGGTTTACGGAATGACTAAAGACCACCTGGAGGCCTCTTCACCAATCGATACCAACCTCATGGTTGACGTTATCTCCTAAGGAGGGGAGTTGAGATTGATTGTTGTTAAGCACTTTGCAGGATGGAAAGAGGATGAGGACGGATCATAAAACGCCCACGCACACCTACCCATCCCTTTTCAGCCGCAACAGAGTGCAGCCAATCGATAGAAGCAGGATCAGCAAAAACAAATAAATAAATAATATTAAAGAAGTAAATATGTGAATAAACAGGGGGGCAGCAGTTAAGAAAACAAGAAATTGTATCAGAAATTACTCGAATCTATGACAGTAAAATGCTAAAATCTTATGTTTTTTATATTCCTTCTAAGCCAAATAAATAAACATAAAAAAATTGTTATTAATGAGGTCAGGTGAATTTTAATTGATCCCTGTAAGACTGATTTTGCATTTTTTATGCATTATTATGTAACCAGGGGAGTCTGTGTTGTGCAAGACAAAGAGACTAGAACCACAGATGTCTTTAGAGCTAACCTCTGTGTATTCCTGACACGAGAGAAAGGGAAAGGCAGATCTTCAAATTAAATAACCACGACCCTCCAGCTTCAAATTAATAAAGCAAAATTGGGGGATTAGCTTAACTCACTCAGGAGGTAACAAAAATATGCACAATGGATTATTAGAAAGCATGGGAAGGAATTATGACATCACATTAAGGGTAGGAGGTAAAATGGGTACACACATGAATTGGGAGGACTTAATAATCAGTCCGGTTACTGCTGTGTACTGACAGATTTTGAGTATATAAAAGTATATTTTAGCCAGAGCAGAGCGCTTTACATTTTCAGAGCTTTTATAGAAGCCTTTCAAGCCTCGGTTGTTATTATGTGACTGAAATGACTCTCATTGGTAAATAAGGTGTTTTTTTTATAGGCACATGGAGCTTTACTGGAATACCTGAAGAATTAACCAAGAGTCAACATTACATAACTGCACCACCTGACAGTCCTCATTCATGTCACAGCACATTACTCCCGCTGTTCCCGTTTCTAGCAGATATAATCAGCACAGATATTTTAAAATCAGCAGCACATAAACCTGGGGAAACAGTTGAGTACTTAAAGCTTCAGAAGTCTCTTCACGGCCACGTTGGAGGTCTCAGTTCAGTATTTACATGTTGTCTTGGAAGGGAGACGTCTCTTTTCACTCAGTCTTAGTCAAACCTGTGTTTTATTCATTTGACAACACTGATTTTAAAAAACCATTGATATCCATTATTCATTAAATTGCATTAGTCATTCGAAACTGGCAATAAATAAGTTTTTATTTTATTAATTTTTTTAAAATTGCACTACTTCACTTATAGTTTGTCTGCACTTGGACACGGCGTACCGTGATGTTGGTAGCTCCTCGATTAGCCCTGTGTGTGCTGTTGACTTGGTGCTATTTTGGTTTTAGTGCCTTCTGTTGATGACACACAGTCTCAGTGCAACAGTGTCTCTTTTGCTTGTGGATTAATAAACCCACAGATTTGGCAGTGTTTAATAATTTGAGGACATGAGATTCCCCTCAAACCACCTGTGCTATAAATACAGTGACATTGCTGTCATGGTTGCGATGATTCATATGTTCT
Source organism: Perissodus microlepis (assembly GCF_051167445.1). Classification (NCBI taxonomy): domain Eukaryota; kingdom Metazoa; phylum Chordata; class Actinopteri; order Cichliformes; family Cichlidae; genus Perissodus; species Perissodus microlepis. The sequence goes on from NC_140461.1 coordinate 31,453,757, forward strand.
CGAGGGGTACAAACCATTTGCAATAGAGAGAGAGAGAGAAAAAAAATGACCACCAGTTTAAAAAAAAACAAAACCTCAATGATACATAATGCAGCAAAAAGTATGATTTTGTTATACTGCACTAAATAGAACACCATGAAATTGTTTAATTTGCTGCAGATGGCAACAAATGATTCATTCCTCAGTCATTTTCCACAAGACAGTATGGAGGATATATACAAAGGAAAGATGTTCCCCTTTATCGCACAGTTTGTTCTCAGACTGAAGCAACACAAGGCATTAGATAAAAAGTAAATCAACAACAAATGCACACAACATAGTACAGGAGCAAAGACCCATGATTGTTTTCTTTTTGCACGTTAGCAATGACTGCATTTGGTTATAAAGCACAACATAAAAATACTACAGCTGTTTTAGATTCAAATAAGTATTTTTTTTCTCTGTTCTCACTAAGTGAACTCTTTAGTTCAGTAAGGCCACGAGAAGCACAGGCACGGCAATTAAACACTCGAAGTAGAATTATTTGCAAGTCACTTAACAATCTGCAGTTTTCAGGAAAAGGAAAAGTGAAGCAAACCTGTCTGTGACAGGTGGGCAATCACAAAGACTCCAAAAAAAAAATAATTGTGAAAGCACTGTGCATCTCACGGCTTCTTAAAAGAGTGAGATCATTACAGCTGCCAGCTGCACAAAAATATTTAAGATTAAGTGAGATGGGAAGACTGATTCACAACATGTCTGCCTCACAAAAGTCTGACAGTCTCAATGGTGAGGAGGACATTAAGTTAAAGTAGCTCAAAAGTATCAAATTAAAGTCTGGCATCTTTAAAACTTTGAGCAAAAGATCAAAAAAGAATAATTTGACAGTCATTGGCTTAAACTCAGGTGAAATACACAGAATCAGGCAAAGATTAGGAAACACACTTTAAAAGATGCTTTCATGACCTATTACAGTCAAAACCCAGGATCCCACAGTGAGCCACTATTTTTAGCTTTTTCTAACTTATTTTTTATTTTGATGCCGGAAGCAACATTTTAATATGCTAATACATGTTTTTCCCACTTAATGGCACCAGCTCTTTGATACCGATGCATCCACTTGCAATTAGAATGGCAGGGGCTAAGATTAGAGTCACAGAATAAGAGTAAAAATGGAGCCGAGTGTGCCCTACATCTGTCTGAATTTGTTCACAAGGCTGGTCAGGATAAGGACAACGCTGGGATCCACCAGCCAGAGAGCGCTCACTGGTAATGGTGTAGGTGTAAATGGAGTCATGCTCTGTTGAAAGAGTAAGGCTTGTGTGTTCGTTCGCCTCATCCATCATATTTGAGGGTGTACATGTCTTGTCTATGTGGGCAAGGAGAGACGGAGGATGCTCTCCAGCCGGGCCCAGGAGATGGGCTGAAGGGAGGATGACAGATGACGGATGAGGTGCCGTCATGGTTTCCTAAGAGCTCAGTAAGACCTGTCTTCTGGCGGCACGTCTAAATTATTACCTCAGCTTCTCTGCCGTTTGTAGCGTTCAGCCCTGGTCTTGTGTTATTCAAGCAAAGCTGCAGACCTTTAGGTTTTCTAGGCTTGAGAGCTTTCTTTCTCCTTTTTTTTTATTAACATTTACCTACAGGGAACAACACTCCTCTCAATGGCTCTTGCTCTTTAACAAAATCTGTCAATTTCTATTTTCTGTGATGTTAGTTGCACATTTGAAGGTTTATCTAAAGTGATGAGTTAATACGAAGCATTAAAGGCAGTGCTTTTTTGTTGTTGTTTGTACACAGGTTCAGTGAAAATTCTGATGCCCAAGTCATCTATTTTTCCATTTCTGCTCTGGTGCCAATGATAAGCATATATATTTCAAGATATTTTACCATCACTTGCCAAGATGCATTGCAATATGGATTCAGCAGATGAAGAAATAGTATGTAAAGCAAATGTTCGTGCTCTTTGAAGAGCTGGTCTCAAGCCAACGTCACTATTATAGAATGCTTGACACAAACAAGCTTTAATGATGAATCCTCCTGCACACTCATTAATTCAAGAGTTTACTGAAAAAAAATCTAAGTGAAATAAATAAAAACATGCATGGAGTGTGATCTGCTGCTTGAAGGCAGACTCTCTTGCCGGGAGCTTGGATAGCGAAGGGCCCCGATCCGTCGAACGTGCGACTGTGGCCCTAGACAGTACAACTGGCAAGGACGCTCACAGAAATGTGAGCTAGACGCACGTATCTGCCAGACACTGTGTGCCGGTGCTGAGTGGGAGCTTCAGCGTGCCAAGTTGATGTGGGAGAAAAAAAGAGCGCACAATGCTGTCCAAAATACAACAAAGTGGGCCTCTCTTTTTGCTGAGAAATTACACAAATGTAAACTGTCAAAAAGATTTGCATATATTTGCAAACTAAATAGCGACAACAAGTCATTGTTATAGCAAGTGCGGCTTTGCTGCGAGCCCATGGCACATCTGCGGTATCACAGTCGCCAAGAAGTTTCAAAACAAATTGCGGAAATGCAGATTTCAGCCAGGATCTGTTTTAACTGGGCACGTGGAAGCTTTGTGTAAGTGAGGCGTGTTTCCAGAGGTGCTTTGTACATATTCAGCACAGTGTTCAAGATGATATGATTCTTTCCCTACACAATGAAATATTTAGAAAGAGGATGAAGAGAATGGCCGCAAATCTGTGAAAACTTGAAGTGTAAGAAAATAAAGCCTCTGCTTTCTTTCATTAAAGGTGTAAATGATGTCCTACACCTCCGCGCTCTTTCATACGAAATATCTGCTCTCACTGGCTGTCTTTTACATGGTGACTTTATTTTCTTTAATTACCCAGGCTGATCTGAAAAAGGTTAAATAGTACATAACACTGAACAATCTCTGCAGTCTTACACGGGTTTTGTGCGTGTGTGTCCCGAAACCATGGATTTTCCTCCACCCATTTATATCCTACCTTTGAAACTCTGAGAGAGGTTTTACACTTGCGTGTCGTGGGAAGTTTTCGCACATTTTCATGAAACCTTCATTATAAAGTTTACTTTCACCAACTGTATGAAAATGCCCAACTTTACAGTAGGCTCGGTACAAAAAAAATATTGTTGCCATATTTTCACATCATAACAATTGTAGGAGGATGATTGTTTGTTTTGTTTTTCCTTTAATATAAACACTTTATTGAGAAATATTTATCATTATGGGCACATCTGCTTTGACAGCTAAGTTTCCTTTTTCAGTTTTCAGGTGGACTAAAAGATATTTGAAGCTCACTGTTTTTTTGTTTTTTGTTTTTTTGTTTTAAATACATTTAACCCTAAAGGTTATATTAGTAATAAACACCCCAGTTAATATAGTTGTTAAAGATAAGTCATGAGGGAACGGCTGTAACGGCTAAAACGTGCTAATATACTCTATATGGACAAAAGTGCTGAGGCACATACAGATGCAACCGAGGGCTGACAAGCCATGCAATGTGTTAACTTTGCAGTGATCGCAGGAGGAGACAACCCCACCTAACTCCACCCACTCCTGCTGCAAATGGTGTGCATGATTCTGTTTGAACAAATCTACTGACAACAAAAGCCACTCAGTGCAAATGAAGAGCGAATATATATCCTTCTGAGAGTGGGAAAAAAGAACCAAGAAGAAGAGAAGGGGGGAAAAGCCAATCAAGAGTGGTGGAGATAACTAAATGCTGCTTGTCTAGCTTTAACTGTGTGAGAGAAACACTTGAATAATGCAATTACTACTAGCAACACATGATTTCCTTTGTTTACTTTGACATTTAACATTAATTAACTTAGCTAGCAGAGCAACCTAGTGTGTCCAGCCTTGCTGGCCGAGACCTGACCTAGATGAATGTGCAGTTTGGGTTTTTTTTGGTGTCAAATTATTTATAACATAATGATGATGAATACTAGTTGGAAGAGCTTTCTGTGAATTTTTGCCTAGAGCTCCAACAGACACTGGAGCCACCACTGCCTACAGAAGCTCCTCAGCCATAGAAACCTATGCCATGAAGTTCCCAGGGCACACTTTTTGTGCTGATGTTAATGCCAAAGGAGGTTTGGAACCTGTTGGTAAACCCAGTTTGTAACTTTACATTGTCTGGCACTTTGGCCGAGACAGGACTTTGCCATAATACCATTTTTGTCAATGACTGTCTAATATCCAGATGGGAGGAAATTTCACAAACTTACTTATTGCAAAAGATCAGTTTATTTACTATTACCTCCACTGAATTCAGTGAGCTCTTTGAAACCACTGAATTTTTCACAAATACTTGCAAAGGCAGACTGCATGCGTAATTTAGTTTATGTAAGGATAAAACATAACTAGAATTTCAGTCACAGATGTCTTGGAAGATGTGCTAGCATACTTAACAGGACAGGAGGCCATAATATTGCCAGATAACTGCTTTGAAAATACTTTGAAAAGAATGTACAGACACTACAATTACAACTGAGAGGTTCAGTTAGGTGACTCAGCTGAAGTGAGCAACTATAGCAGTCTGTATCAGCGCCCTGGTGTCACTCAGAGTAACCAAACCCATCCCACAGTGTATAGCCCACAATCCCAGAGGAGGCTATGCAATAAAGAACTGAATCAGGTTTTTGTTGCAAAGCATTTGCAAACACAGGTCTTTGGGGACTTACTTGCTTTCAATCTAAAGTGCACATTTGAGGACCTGCAGTTTTGGCATTTCCACATTGGTTTCATTTGGTCAGTAGTGCCTTCTTTCACATTAACAGCAGCTATGTGATTAACAAAACATCGATCTGGCATGCAGTAACATTTGCTGTTGAGAAATCAATTGTTTAATAGATAACTATGGGGAATCACTAGCTATCATTAACATAAAACAGCCAACAACAAGGACATTAGCAACAAGGATAATACATATATTTCCCATCAAGATATTTCAGCACTTAGGTATTAATATTTTATTCCTGTCCACACTTACTGGTTTGGAAATCCCAATGGTGCAGGTGGTGCAATGGTCCAATCATGCAGGCTGAGTGGTGTTTTTTTTTTCCCCAGCATAAATGGTCTAACCTCAATATGGACATTAAATTCAATAGATTAAATGGCATTTGCATTAAAGTGTCTAATGCCTCTCATGTTCACTTTCATATATGAAATGATTCTTCAGGCATCTTATAAGCACACCTCTAGAGGCCGGAGACTTAAACTAGTCTGCCTCAATGTGTCTCGTGATGACACTACAGAGAAAGCAGCTTTATGGTAACAGCTCAGAGGATATCAATTTCAGCCTAGTTGAATAAAATGAGAGCATTTTATAAAATAGAAAAAAAACATCCACTGCAGTGCTTGTGATAATGCAAGAAATAGTTTTCTTCTATTCGTTTTTAAACTGAACTGAAATAGATTACAGCATCGTTATAAATACCATCCCATAAGCAATTAGCAACAACAAGGAACCAGCAGAGGGCAACAAAAAATCATCATCTTCCCAGTCTCCCATTTAGGGCACCTCCAGCAGCTACACTTTATAAAACGGATGCATTGGAGTCAGCCAGGAAGAAAAGAAGAAGAAAAATAAGCAAACAATGTGGGGCAGCCACATGCATATGGGACCTGCATCTGACAGTTAAGCAAGGCAAACATATTGCTGCAATATTGTGCGCAGTAGTAGAGCTGTCAGTTTGCTTAAATCTAAAAGCACCAGTAGTGCACAACTGGACTGTGCTGGCTTTCACAAAAGCACAAACTTCAGAAGCAGTTGAGTTGTTTATGCTTTACAGCTGTTTGTTAGTTGCTGTTTTTTAATCTCTCGAAAAAAAACAAACAAACCCTTTAATTACCACATTTCAATAAATTTGAGGGGGAATTTGGTACATTGCTGAGGCACATTGATTTAAGGCAACACTGTAAAAAAAACAAAACTGAAACTTTTTTTGTTTTAAATTAACAAATAATGGCACAAGCAATGAAGTAACTTTCTAGTTACATAGGAAATGGCAGACAATCACATTTTTTTCAGGTTTTCAAAATAATTTCTGCACATACTTTTAAAATTGTAGCATTTACAATTTCAACTTAACAAGCAATAACAACAGTGTAAGCTATAATTGCGACTTGGACCATGAGAAACACTTGCTAATACATTGCATACTTAAGCGTGACAACATAAATTTAACTGAAAAAGAAATTATTGGAAATACACCATGTAATATTAATGGGAAAGTGAGAATGTTTGTGGGGCTAGAGTACTCTACAAAAGTCTTGAGCCACACCTCATTTAAATTTTTTATTTTATTATTTTGCTTCCAGGTGGGTTTTCCTGAGCTTTTTTTTGGGTCTTGAAACAATAGTTCTTCAGGGTCTTTCAAGGTCTTTCAAAAGTTTTCTTTGGACATTGGCTGCCTTATGTTTTTTAGCCGAGATCTTGTACCTGACCATTTTCAGAGGAATTGTTTCTTGTTAAGCCATTTAACACTGACCTGTGAATAATTCAAGGACAAAAAGGAACCTAATTTGAGGGATGAACCAGTGTCTACACATAACAGGCAACTTAGCAAAGATTAAATTTGAAATTATATCTTAGCTCTGGCATGAATTGGTGTGGCATTTCAGCCAACATTGTTGAGGAAAAGTCAAAATGAATAGAAATATGAAAGCAGAAAATCAGACTTTGATTCACCATGCAGTACCTGCTTGAAAGTGTCTTATCGGAAAAGGTGTCATTTTTCAGCATGGTAATGATCCCAAACATGCTGCCAATTCAGCAAAAGGATACTTGGATAGAAAAAAAAACATTGTAACACCGGGATTCCCACATGCCGCCAGGCAAGTCAGGCAACAGTTTGGGGTCCCAAGGCCAGTGGGAAACTTCAACTTCAAGCTACATCAGTGGCAATGCACATTCTGTTTAAACAAACCTAATCACAGCAATGAAAGCCCCTCAACCAAAATTTAGTTATTCATCTAAAAGAGGAAGAAAAAAAAAAAAGAAAAAATAAGAAAATGATTCAAAAGTGAGACAGTGGTGAGTGGAGCAAATAACAGCAATTCATTTTAATGCTAAAAGACTAAATGCTGCTAAACTATCTGGATGACAGAGAGTTGAATAATGTAACTTCAACTAACATAGCATCATTTCTTTTACTTACTTTAATTCAACTTTAGTTAACTTAGCTTACAAAAGCCTACAGTGCTTAAATCTGATATCTATGATTTGTGTGGGTTGAGCGGGTGCTGCTGAAGTCAGAGTCTGGACACTGGCAGTCAGCTTGTTAGTGCTGTGTTGTTAGTATTAACACTTCATAATCAATCAGTTCTTGTCTTGTCTTGGCCAATGTTATTAAAATAATAAAGATAGTATCTGGTATTTCTAGAATAATGGTTTACTTCTTGTTTTATAAGACTGCTGATGCAGTTTGTGGCGCTGTCAGAGTACTTATAACACACGGTGATGAAAATGGGTTGAAAGGGCTTCTTATCAATTTTTCTCTAGGGTCCCAACAGTCTCTAGACACTATGTCATGGATTGGTCTCCCCAGAGCCTGGACCTCAATATTATTAAAGCAGCGTGGGATCATCTTGAGACAGACATCCAAAAAAGAACTTTGAATGCTAGCTGGAGAGTTATTCATGAAGACTACTTAAAGAAATGATAAGAATGCTTGCATAAGAGAGTTCAGGCAGTGTTGAGGAATAAAGGTGGTCACATCAAATATTGACTTTCAAGCTTGTTAGAATTGTACAAATGCTGTATTTCCATTAAGGTTTGCACGTTTCAATAAATTGGTATAAATATCCATTTTCCTTTTTCCTAGCAAAATATAAAGAAATGAGGGGTGGCGCAACTCTTGCACCGTATTGTATACGTGACTGAGTGAAAACTAGAAAAGCATTTCTATTGAAGCAGTTCTTCTGTTAAAGCAGAGGCAGAGACTTTTCAGTCAGATCAAATGACGCTGACAATGCCTTTGCTGAGAGGATTTTTGGTTTTTTTCGTCATCACTTGACCTTTACTCATCTTCAGCGTCATTGTGAAAATGATCAATCTTGACCTTTTTACACCCTTCCCATGGAACACTGACACATTCACATTCTAAACAAAAGAAGTACTGTTTAAAAAATAAATTAAAAAAGGTAAGCATGTCTGTGCTTTTGTATACTGCCCCATTCGTCTGGCTGCCCCTACTGACTAGTTATTTTGTTGCACAATTTTGCAGTCTGGAAATGTATCTAAGTTACTGAATAAAAACAAAACAATTAAATTGGAAAAATAAAGCCATATCACAGCATACGACAGAATTTTTCAGTATTTTTGAAAATGCTCCTGATATAAACTCAATTTGGAGAAATCTTTGGAAATTCAAGAAAAAATATTTTATTTTTCATCGGGGATCAATTAAAAGAATTCGGAGACTGAAATGATGTGGAACCGGACCTAAGTTGATAGCTGGTTCGTTTAATGCCCCATCTCCAACAGAAAGGTTTAAACATCAGGAATTTGCAAAGAACAGATGTGCTAGTCTGCAGCTCTTCCATGACTATATACAAGGACACAGCATTTTACCTTTAAGGTTCAATGTAAGAAGTAATGTAATAATGTAAGACATCCCAATCATTTCACCAGAGAAAACAATCTCCATTCCTCAGATGTCAGATAAACCCAGTTTTGCTTTGATAATAAAATATGTGTAAAACAATGTATCATCCAACATCTACTTGGCTTGCAGCTCATTTAACCCAGATGTGGAAATAACAAGATTAGAGGCAAGCCTGCCAAATCTCCGCTGGATGTATCCAATCACATTATGTATGAAATACACTGCGGGAATACAGAATATTTCACTAGTGATAGCTGAGATGTGTGGCGGCAGCTGCATAGGCACTCTGTCTTGTGGCTGCTTCTTGAAGCAGGGATGTGCGCCAAGAAGGATCTGAGTCCCTTGCAAATCCATTCACTGGGAATGGTTGTCATCCCTCCAATCCATTCAAATTTGATTTGGCAAAAAGTAGTTTGCATGACAGAACCTTGAGCTTCAATTGGGGGAGGTGATGAGGGGGAGGCAAATGACGCACATGCCCAGGAAGCTAAATGAGTCAGGAGGAGGATTCCCAGTGTTCATACAATACACTTGGTTATTAAATTTAATCCCTCATTTTGAAATGGCAGTTTATTCAACAAGGACATAGCCAGTATTTGTTGTGTAGTGTACACTAAATACACGGAGTGGCAGAATGCAAGAAAATAATAATTAAGGTACAGTATGCAAGTATAGCTTGAAAAGTAGCTGTTCTATGCAATTCTGCATTCTGCTATTCTGTACTATGCTAAAAATCAACTAATGCACTGTGATAATTTATTTTAGAAAATTCAACAGGCAAGTGGGGCCATGCTTTTCAGTACAAATAGGGTATCCTTTCCTTGTCTTTCTTCACTGAACCAAGTATCGGCATGTTAAGCAGTTACACAAAGGTGGTTATCAACCCTGGTTTCCCAATCTAGCTATGGTGACTAAGAAGCGGTGTTTGCCGTTTATGATAGCAAACAGAAAAATCTAGACGCAGCAGATTTTTACAAGCATAAAATTTGAAAACTAAGATGACTGCATGTTGTGTAAAGTCCTTCGAATAGTAAGAAACTCTATTTAAACAGCACTTTCTTCAAAGTCTATTGATGGCCATGGCTCCGACTGTGAATGTCTTTAAATAAATGTGTTGTTTGGATATCGTCTTACAAGTGTAAGACATTTCCACCCGCCTTCTTTCAACTGCAACCCTGGTGATAATAAACTGTCTTAGACCGAGTAAAGAACAACAAAAAAAGAACCATATTTAAAACCAGTAACTTGCTGACTTGCAAATTTCAAACCTCCCCAAATAGGTCACAAGGTTTTTTTTTTAAGAATGATATTGCTATACAGCAAAACTACAGTGGAATAGCCTGAAAACTGCTTGGAGCCAGCAGAAAAAAATAAATGTGAAGAATTAAGTCACCATCTGCCAATAGTCTGTATTTGTCATTCATGCTCAGAGACAGGTGAAGGGTTTATAAAAACTACAGACTTGCTTGGTTCTGTATCCAAGGTCCGAAGAATCACTCTGGAATGGTGATGCTGTGTTCCAGACACCTGATTAGCCAGGAAGTGGTACTTTTGTGTCTTGACTCGAGCATAACCTGCTCCAAAGCAAATCAGCTCTATAACATAAGGTAGCAATGGTCTATGCCGGCAATAGGTCAACCACTTTCATAACTTTGGAAAGCCAAATACCCAGGGTTAAAGAGTTAGAGGGGATATATTTAACAAACAACTGTACAGCATGATGAAGAAAGAGAGTAGCTAGTAAACAAACCAGGCATGTAAGTGGAAAAAAAATCCAGATATAAGACTAGCATTTATCAAACTGTCTAAAAAGCAGTATCTCCAAGTACAGCCTAATACTCCTGCATCTTTGCTTAATGGGCGACAGGTTTGTGCTAGTTTTGTTGCTGCATCTGCCCCCAAATAATATATTATATTATTATAGCTGGCGGAAAGACCCACTCCAGTCATGGTTACTACTGCTGAATCTCTTGTCAACAACGGTGTATTTGCTAAAACATGTGTCCCTGACAAAGACAGAGAGTGAGGGCATTGTGAATTTGCTGCCTCTGCTATCAAACTAACTTGATCATATAGACCACACATGTTGCAATACACACCCCAAACCACAGACACACAAACAAACTGTTAGGTAATTCATGAATGTACTGAAGCATAGTATTTGGGGCTTTAACGTGCTTCTTTTTTCAATCAGCATCAACCACCTGATTTTCTTTTTTCTGACAACATGTATATATTCCAGAAAACAAAACAAAACAAAGGACTAAGGCTATTGTTTGACTTGCAAGTCAAGACAAGACTTGACCAGAAGTGGTTGGCTGTCTTTTACTCTGTAATTCTATGTGCATTTATTAAACATGCTGATCAGTGCAGGGAAAGAGTAAACTGCAGAGGAACATTGCTACTCTTGTAAAAGAGATGGGAGAGGATGCATTAATTGAATTAATGATAATAATGTAGGTAAGACATATTGTGCAGTGTGCCTCAGCACTTTCAAGGAGGATTCAACATCACAACTTTGGCTTTAGGGTCTTGATAAAGTCAATAAGATGGACCTGGTATAATGCCCTGTCAGATTTACATTATAAACCAGCTTGCAGTTTTATATAGCAAGCACTTTATGAGATTAGCACTTTTTTTTTCTTCATGAGCTGCTTCTGGAACAAAGCACAAGCTGCATTTAGCAGTATTATTTATGGGCTTTTCTTTGTTCAAATGTATATTTCCAGCTTAGATTTAGAATAGAACAGGTTGATGCTTTGGACCCTGAAACAATCCAGTTGATGAATTTGTGCTGTCCATGACCTGCCAATAGGGCTTTGGCATTTCATAATAACATTATCAATTAATGATAAGTTTGGCTCGTAATCTGTGCTCATTTTTTCCCCCTGTTTAGGCACATTCTAATTATCCATGAAATAAGGGACAGGTGTTGCTGTATGTAATAAAAATAAAAGGCCGGTATGGATTCCCATTAGCTCAAGAAAGTTATAATAAATTCTGTATTTTTATTGATGATATTTCAAGTCCAATCTTTCCCGTTTGAGGAGGTTTTCAGAGCCTCGGGAAAAAGAACCTTAACTGAAGAGAAAACAAAAGAAGAGTCAAAGCAGTGTTCTCAAAGCCAAAGTTATAATGAAGTCTGCACAGACGTGCAGCTATCTCCTCTAGCTGCAAAAAAAAAAAACCTGAATAAAAACTTATTCACAAGGGGTTGCCACAGTGGGTTAGCCTGCATGTATGAATTGGCAGGTTTTAGACCGGATGCCCTTCCTGCCGCAACCAAAAAGGGATTTGTCTCCTCCCAGGACTGAACCAGGGATCTTTTACTTGTTAAATGAAAGTGTAAGCTCAAATATAAAATTGTACTGTATAAAAACAGTTGGTGGATATTGTATAGACTTTTATGCCTCAATAAAAATCTTTTTTTTAATGGAAGTATACTGCATTGAAATTTTAAATCGGATATCGACTATTTTAATTGTTTCCACGAACCATTTCACAGTTGCTTCTTCCTCATAAATATCATCTGTGTGGGTAAAATATGGCAATATGTCGTTCTGCATTCTAGACACGATTAGCAAGTTGCCATGCAGTCACCAATTAACCCAACAAGCACAATGTAGTTTTGTACTTGAACCCAACCAAGTAGCAAATAAAAAGAAAGACAGGAAACAGAGGTCCAGGCTTTTGGGAGATTATGTAACTTTATATTAAATATTCCCTGCTGTTTTTTGGTAATCTTTGATAATGCCAAGCTCAGACTGCACACACCACTGGCTCTGCCTGGCTAGCTGAAGCTGTTTTGCTTTGAGTTCTCTATTGATTCTGCCTAAAATGTGATCTAATTCAGTCAAACAGTACTTTTTTATGTCTTTAAATACAAAAAAAAAAAAAAAAAAAAAAAAATGAGAGGAAGAAGAAAAAAATAAACTGCTAAACCCCTGTATTAGCAACAGCCTACATCAGACATTTCCTGTTGCTTCACACATAGGGTGAACATAGGGTGAAGAGAAATTTCAGAGCATTCTTCCCTGCAAAAATGTTTTATTTCATCATCATATTTCTGGGATGTCTTGATTAAACAGCCCTTGTTAAGTCATGCTATAGCATCTCAGCTGGGTTGAAAATTTTTCCAACCATCCTGCCATTGATTTACTTACTTACTGCTTTGGTTCATTGTCTTGTTGCATCACCCAGTTTTCTCCTAAGCTTCAGGTCCAGGCTTGCTGCTCTTATGTTCTCTATTCCCCCTGAAAGACATTTGAAAACCAAACCCACTACAACACAGTAAAGTATTCATAAAGCAGAGAACACACATACCCTTTTCCCTGTACAAGCATTCTACAAATAGACAATAAATGATTGGATTTAAAGCACATTCTCTAAAGCATTAGCATATCTAAAGTTTAGAGAAAATAATTGCATTTGTGGATGCAAACAGGTTTTTGGGTTTTATTTTTTTTCAAAGCACAAGAAGTTTATTACGTTTATATCAGCAAAGTCAGAGCAGGCAAAAAAACAAAACAAAACAAAACAAAACAAAAAACAAAGTGAGGCCTGAGTGAAAGGATTAAGAGAAGAAGAGGGCCCAGAGCAAGAGCTGCTGCTGGTCTGATAACTTTGCTGAGGAAGCTGATTCACATTGGCATTTGGCAGACATCAAACCATTACCACTCGCAGAGGACATGAGGAAAAATAAACCGACAGTGCACCCGACACCCGCCCCTTCAAAATGGAGCTTGAAACCACAGCACACACTGGTTCAAATATTCTTTTGTTTTTAGAGCTGCAGCTCACATCAGCTACAGCCACTTAACTTGATTTATACATGGCTTACCAAGCTTATTTAGCCAGCTCCCCGAGTTAGTTTATATGGCATTGATGATCAGTAAATTAACCCGATAGAAAGGGTTTATTTTCAGTGCCAACCTGAATAAGCTACAGCACTTTGCCTCGAGTCCTTTTTTTCTGTTAGGTGCTAGAAATGAACGCCTAAAATCCTACACCAAAACATTTAATTGTCTGTGAGCACAGTTCATGTTTGCACTCAGTAATTACTGAATTACAAGTAATGACTCCTTGAAATTAAACAGTGATGGATCATTAAGATCCATTTGGGATTTTTTTGTCTCTAGATTTAACATACCAGTCAGTAACGACTATGACTCAATATTCAACCTAATACCTTTGTTCATTTTAATGGTTTTTAACAAGTAGTGGTAGAATAATCAGCATAAGCTTTAAATTTGATTTAGTAATTTAGGACTGACAGTTGGCAAATCATTTTTACATGCATAGGAGTAAACATGAAACATAAGCCTAATAGTCTCAGGTGTGAAAACAATCTTAATTGTCTGTATATGGAAAATGACCAAATAAATGCAGAATGTCAAGAAGAGAGGAGTCAAAGAATGTCAAAAATACTGAAGAGGTATTTCATAGAGTATACTTATATCATACCCTGATCTAAATGAGTAATATTCAAGTGTTGAGTGACTATGTGCCATGTTGCCATGTAGGGTTACAGTACTGAACGTCAATAATATAAATTCAGGTGACCATTTGGTCTGTCATGAGGCTTTTACTGAAGCTAAAAATCATAAACTCAATTACACTTTAATCAATGAGGGAAAAAAAAAAGATGGCGTTACAATGAATGTTCTTTTTCTCCTGAGACATGGGTGCCAAACACAGTATTACAACTTGAAAATAATTTATGGGTCGAGTGGCTCCTCTACAGCACTTGACCTGTTAAACATCCTTCATCTGATAGAAAAAGCTGGGCAAAACATAAGGAGATGGCCTGTGTAACAACTTGTGTGTTCTTGAGCAGGATTGCTAGTGGTTATACTGATAAATGAGAAAAGGAGTCAAATGATGTGATTTCTAGACCATTCGGATACAGTCATGAGCCCCTTTAGTGACACCTGTTCAACTACTCGTTGATGCAAATATCTAATTAGCAAATCACACTGCAGCAACTCATTGCACTGAGGTATGACATGCACAAGACAATCAAGACAAGTTCAAATCGAGCATCAGAATAGGGAAGAAACATTGTCTGCGTGACTTTGAAAGAGGGATGGTTGTTTGTGCCAGACAGACTGGTCTGGGTATTTCAGAAACTGCTGATCTACTGGGTTTTTCCCCATGCAACCATCTCTTGAGTTTATAGAGAATGGTTAGAGAGAGAAAATAGGCTCCAGCTAGGCTCCAGTCGTCCGATGACCCTGAACTGGATAAGGACAAGATAGCTAGTTAGATGGATAGAAAAAATAAGCTCCAAGATGGTGACACTTTGTCAGAAAATCTTATGGTGAAAATTAAGGGGGAAAAAAACATACCCATGGAAAATGAAATTGAATATTTCACCACTGAGACCCCTAAATACTTGTTTAAAGAAAAAACCATCAGCAGTTATGTGCATTTTGATGTCAAAAATGTTAAATGCCACAAGTGAGATATTGCCTCAGTAGTAGTTGACTGTACCGGCTGGCTGTGATGAATCAACAATCAATACGATAACCTGTGTGAAGCTTAATCTGAAGATAATCTATCCCAATTTTAGCAAAGATTGAAAATAATTTGACCACTGACTTCGACCCTTTGTTTAGACACTATAGCACTTGGATCTACAGGTGTTAAGAGACTTCAGAAAATAATGGGTACCTACACAGCTATGCTGCTTGGCCACCAATAAACTATTTGAGGTAATTCAAACTGAACCAGTGAGCAAAAACAATCAATTATCTGAGCTTGTTTGATTGAAAGCTTAAAGGTTTCGAGGGTTTGTGCCTTCAGCCATCTAGAGCCAGTACCCCTCAAAAGCAGGTCTTTGTATAAAAGTGGTTCCTCAACAGTTATTGCAAACTTTTTTTGTAATGTAATGTCATTTTAGGCCAAAGGTTCAAGAGAAACACACACAAAAAAAGACTTCAAACAGCACAGTAGCACCAAGATCCAATAAGCCCTCATCTTCACCCTTCAATTAAATCCTTGAAAATGGAGCTGATGACACTCCAGTACTTTTGCTATTTAAGGCCTGTTAATACACTTTCTAGACACTTAAAAGGTAAATTATTATTAAATACTAAAACAAATACTCGCTTTGGGACAGAGGTCTTCTTCAGAAGAGATGCCATGATTTGATAACAGAACGTAAAATGTTTGCAATCCAATTATTTTTTTAAAAATACCTTGCCTTTGCATTTTATTGAACTTAAATGGCCTTTCCTCCCAATACGTATTAGAGTACAAGATCATCCTGGTCACTTACAATACCAGTAGTTCTCTGCTCCTGATCTCTCAGGGACAAGTTCATAGTTCATCCTAATCCCTCTTCACCATCAAAAATAAACCTGTATGTGTTTGTTTAACTTTGTATTTGTGAGTCAGGTGTCTGTACCCACTCAGCCCCACTTCAACATGGTTTAATGTGCCACAGCAACCCCCTGAGCTCTAATATCATCTGAGTCTTTCTTCATATTCTATTCTTAATGCGTCTGTTGCTGCTGAACTTTTCAGGCTGACAGGCGATAAATATTAATAGGAATGCATAATGGAATGAATATTGGGAATTACAATATACATAATATTAGGATGAGCAGTCTGAGTCTATCAAAATGATATTGTCAGATTTCAGTCCAACTTTCACATTGCTGCATACTTTTGAGTTTTTAAATGTGAATGATTTTTTTATAGATAAAAATCACTGAACAGCAGCCGCAAAGAAAGAAAGAAGTAAAAATCAGAGAACTCATTTCCATTGAGACATTGTGTCTCTGACATTGTGAGCTTCAGAATGTCATTTTCAGTGTTACAGGCTGGTGTTCGGTTTCTTTTGCAAATGAGTTTACCAGAGATCCTCATTAATCAGGCAGCGTTGGTGCAACACAAAAGAATATTTTTGTTTATGTTTTCTGTACATTTCTTGTTTTCACCAATTTTAAATAAGCCTGCGGCACATTTGACAGTGTTCTGTTTTGAATGAGTGTAGCGGTGGAAACAATGGGATAGTGGCAGCAGAGGGAGCTTGTTAAAAGAACAACAGCCCTGGCTTTCATGAGAAATGAGTATGCCGACGACTGAATTCATGCTGTGCGAGGATCCGCAGACGCCGTGAGATGCCTGCACACAAATGCACATGCCTGTTCCTGGAACGGTGGTGTGAGAGCGAAACAACGTCCACGGGTACAGCAAGAGTTCTTTCATCCAACATGGGGTCACTTTTGGTAAACAGTGTTTGAGAAAAATGAGCAGCCATTTCTATGTATGCTGTATTTTTTTATAGGTTAAAAATGTGCTTTATTTACATATACAGGTGTCTCCCTGGGCTTGCATTGAAAAATTAACATGAGAAAGATCATGTTTTAGAAAGGAAAACTGGATTTTATTTAACTATAGCCGAAAACTTAAGAAACAGAAAACCTGCACTTATTTTACACAATTACACATTTTATTGGCTTTTTTGCAGTTTTTTTCTTTTCTAAATCAATTGAAGCAGTCAGTGAAATGCAGCGTGATGTTCATGCCTGGCATACACCGAGACCTTGATTTCAGTCCAGTCAGACTTGAATAGAGAAACATTTGAACCTAAGGACATTGATTTGACAGCTGCTCACTCATGAGTTGTCCCACAGTGCTTCACAGTGTTCCTTCAGATTCTTCCAGATCGCAGGCATTCAATCTCCTTCAACCCTGAATCTACCCTTACCATCAAATTTCGTCAAATTTGAAGCAGGCTGGCATGAAAGGCAAATGATTACAATCTGCTCTCCTGATTGAACTCCACTAACCTTTCTGCCACAAATGTCTCTTTGAAAAGCACCATCAAATATCAAACTATTCCTTTTTCTTCCATCGGAAGGGCTGAGGGGTCCAGTCCACATTGCTTCATCTGGACTGCAACGTCAAACAGGTAGTCGTAGCATTCGCACCTGGAAAACACAGGAAAGATGCAACAGAAATTATTAAAACTAATATGCTTTTGCAAGATTATAACACAAAATAAATAAATAAAGCCATAAGCAGAGATGTTCTGGCCTTTGCACTTTAGTAGAGGGGATTTGTGCAGTCAGGTAAAAGTCTTAAGTCCTGGAGTCTAAGTGGGTGTTGTACAAATTAGTTGCTTATCACGTCATGTAACCACTAGGTGGCGTTTTAGAGCACCCGCTATTTATATTTTACTATATATCAAATGTAGAACAAACAATGAACATTTGTATATCTCTGATAATGTTTATCACATAATGCAAAATTCCTGTTGAGAACAGGTGAAACTATATCAGTGAATACTGACATGTAATGCTTGGACTCCAATCAAAATTTGCCATGCTGCCACAGACATGCCCTGCAACAAAACCTCTAAATTTTTACAAGTTAGCATAACAAAAGCTTTTAGATTAAACTAACCAAAGAACAAGTATATAAGATTCAATCAAAATGGGGTGTTTATTGTGTTTATTCTGTCACACAGGCCTAGAGAATGGTCAGCAACCATTTGGCAACCAGTCAGGAGGGAAAAGTGTTCATCACCCAGCTGGTTGCAGACTGGTTGTTGGGAACAGTGATCAAAGGGGAGGTTTGGACACTAGCATGTGGCTATGGTCGCCACTAGATTGGTTGGAAGATGCCAACTTGTCTGCAAACAAACAGCTTGCCAAGCAGTATTGAAACTGTTGAAAAATGTGATGAACTGGAAACCGAGAACGTTCACCTTCAAAGTGAAAGTCCATCATGCTCCATCAATTTGGAAAACATTCACTTGTACTCAGAAAAAAGTCAGTGTCTTGCATGCAAACTTTAGCCGACTGCAGGAACTTCTAAAATAATCAGAAACCAATCTTTGAGACAGATTTCACCTGATGAAAGCCAGCAACCAGTTGGGAGTACACATTTTTCCTTAGCAACCAGAGGTTGGCAGATGGTTGCCTGTGTGACTGTGGTCTGAAAATGGCAAAAACCTGTTAAATTCAAAGTAGTGAACTTCCTGTTAGATTGAGGCAGTGGTTTCAAAAATATTTCCTTTTTCAAAGCCATTCTTCATGGTGCCAGGGCATGGCGTTAAATGAAAACGCAAATTTTTCATCATAAAGCATCATCTAGATCTGAAGGCTCTTCTGACCACATTTGAAATAATATGGTTCAGCAGCTACATTAATCAAAGCATACACATGCTGCTATAACTATCGCTCATTAGTGACATGTAGATATGTTCTGGCTATCTTTTCATTAACCACAAGAGGTTTTGGACTGATTGGACAACGTATGTGTGACTTACAACAACTTAAAATTTCATGGTGAAAGACAACCCTAATGGAAACTCCAAATCTTAACAATTCACCCTGTACGGAAAGTTTGACAAACTATACTAGAAATGTCAAAAACTTCATCAAAAGTCTTGTTTTGCATATCTTATCATGTTTATAGCAACAAGTGGAATAGTGCAGTGAAATAAATGCTCACATAGTCTTCGCTTTTTCCCACGACTCGCCCCACACATAGACACCATGCCTGCGGACAAGAACTGCACATGAATCTGGGTATTCTTCCATTGCCCGAGCCATCCGGTCTTTCAAGTCCTTCTCCTCTGGTGTATTTTCAATAATCGGCACAACCAGGTAGTCATCATACCTGTGTAAACATGACAAATGACACAAAGGCTGATAACTGCTAAAGTTGTTCCTTTTCACCCTTTTCCCACCAGAGTACAGTCAGATACATGCTCTATATGCTTGTTCTCGGAGGCTGACGCTGCCATCAGCTTGCCAGAATCTTTGATTGGGTGGCAATCAAAAGGAGGCAACACAGTGAGGGTGAATCAAGCTTTGAACTTAAAATAGTTGAGTATGAACCCTGTGAGGAGTTGCTGTTTCTCTCATTTGCATTTTATAACCAAGTTTTAGACTGCTGATTAAACAAAACAACCTCAGACCTGTGCAGCATGTTAAAAGCTAAACAGTTCATCATTTAATATAATCAGCTGCCACCCTATTTCAACAGGCTTTAACCATGGTGCCAAAATTTCCTTCATTCATTCAGTTGTCTGGTTAGATAGCTATCAGTACATAACAATGAACACTGCATAAAAGGTTTCCTGACCAACATCAGGGTTATTGGGAAAGAGATGGCAATAAAAATGGGCAAGATGATGATGTATAAATAGCCAACAAATAAAAAAAAAAAAAACCTCTTCAGCACATACTGCGGTTATGCTTTTCTTAACCCCGACCAAAACAATAAACCAAACATGTTTCCGCGGAAAGCTGGCTGAACTACTAGGCAAATGCTGGAAATTTCTACTGCCAGATTGAAAGTACACGAGCTTGTGCCAAAACCCTGCCTCGACTACATCATTCTCGTTGGACAGGTTTCCACTTCATTTAATTGTTCTCAGCTCATGAGTTTGTTTGGGATACGTTGGATAACATAAAAAATAAATAGTCTAACACAGGGGTCGGCAACCTGCAGCTCTTTAGTCCTTATACTGCGGCTCCACGTGGTTTGGGAAAATAAATTACAAGTACTTAGCTGAAGTGTATTTTTTGTGTTAGTTCTTTTTAAACTTGTAGTTCTAAATTGGAAGATTATTGTGATTTTGAAATATAAAAATAAAATTATATTTTATTATTTTTCGTCGCTCAAAATAAGTGTCACACTCGCGGAAGCCGGTATACACGCTGACACGCCATGCATTTACAGAGACTTTCAACCCCAGGTTGGCCAATTATGCACTGCAGACCACGCCCCGCCACACACATTTACCAGGTAAAATAAATATAAGTAAATAATATTTATGCAGAATTTTGCAAATATTTATTTTTCATTTTTTAGTAAATGGCCTGTATTTGTATAGCGCTTTACTAGTCCCTAAGGACCCCAAAGCGCTTTACACATTCAGTCATCCACCCATTCACACACTGGTGATGGCAAGCTACACTGTAGCCACAGCGCACTGACAGAGGCGAGGCTGGCGGACACTGGCACCACCGGGCCCTCTGACCACCACCTGTAGGCAACGGGTGAAGTGTCTTGCCCAAGTGTCTTGCCCAACGACCGAGACTGTCGGAGCCGGGGCTCCAACCGGCAACCTTCTGATTACAAGACGAACTGCCAACTCTTGAGCCACGATCGCCCCGTTGCATAGTAGCATAGTGCTTTATTCCAATTATTTTTTAAAATTCAGGTCAAGGCTCTGCTACGTTCCAAAAGCCCAAAGGCGATATAAGGGTGGCGGCTCACAGCAGTTTTTGTTTGCTGGATCATTTTAGTTCAGCTGGGCGTCTTTCCTTTTTGTTATATTTCTTTAAGAGTTCAAAATGTGTTCATTACATAAATAAAATGTAATTTTCTCTGTAGCACTTCATGGATTTCATAAGCAACACACTTTAGTTGTTCACAAAAAGCATAAAGGTAAAAAACAATATATAGTGTTATCTTCATTTTAGATGTCAAAAAGTATTTGCGGCTCCCAGTGTTTTCCTTTGCATAGAAACCGGGTCCAAATGGCTCTTTGGGTGTTAAAGGTTGCTGACCCCTGGTCTATACATAGCCTCAAGTTTAACATATCTAGTGTCTACCACTTCATTCAAGTTTGTGTTTCTACTCCTTTTCCGTGACCATATTTGCATAACAACTTTGTTACACCATGAGAAATTAAATAAATAAATAAATAAATAAATAAATGAATGAATGAATGAATGAATGAATGAATGAATGAATGCTTAGAAGCTCTTTGGACTTCACTAATCCTTGCTGCTTGATTACATACCGATAGTTTGTGCCTGAGGTGCCCTTACGAATCCCCTTGATCATCTCCTGGTGTGTTATCCTGAACTCTTTGCCAGGATAGAGCAGCGTTGCCATGACAGCAGCCTTCGAGTGGGTGTGTATAACTGCCTGTGCCCCTGTATTTTAGCAAAGGAAGAGGAGATTTTGATGTGTGAGTGTTGTCTATTGGTACAGTCTTTCGCAAACGATAATTTAAAATAAAATAAAAAGTTGTACCCTTCCCCTAACAATGATTGGACCTCAAGTTAAACTATGCTTAAGTTACAACTTAAACTGTAACAGTTTTATGTTGTGGATCTCTTTTAAAGTTATTATAGGGTAGGTTATTTCATTAAAGGTTGGCTTCTTATTACAATTCCTTTATTAAATACTGCTTTCATGAGTCTGAGCTTGTCTGCTTGCTAATAAAATCTGTTCCATATGGAAGACATTTATTTTGTAGACAACCTTGTGCTCGTCAATTCACATTTAATCTCCAAAAGAGAAACCTTTCTGGGTATTTTGTTAAAAAAAACAAACAAACAAAAAAACAAAAGGAAACTTGACTTAAAATAAACAACTTAAAATAAATAAAAACAGAACAAACTTCTTGAGAGTTTATGGTTTTCTACAATTTAATTTTGTTTCCATAACTAAACGGTGTACCCACTTAAGTGAACATAATCACAGCATTTAGTACATGAATCAGGAGCATGCACCACTCCCACATTTCATTTAGCTTTTCAAATTAGAAAACATCTGTAATTAAAATAGTCTTTTCTTTTTCTGTGTGCTGTACTAAATCATGACTCAGACTAAAAGAACTGCTTCATTTAAAAGATCACTTACAGTGATCTTTTTCTTTTTTTAATTGTTGTATGCAAATAGTGGCTAATGTGGGTGGTAAGCATTGTGCAAAGAGCGACTAACCTCTCATAGTATAGGCGTTCATAAAAAGTGGTGTGCACTGGCTCTTCTTCAACTTCTTCCAGGCAGGAGGACAGCTGATGTCCCTCTCCTCCATGTCACAAACAAACATATCTTCTGGCTGAAGAACAGAGAGTTTCAAAACTGTTGATCACTCACATCAATCTGCTCTCTACTGGGCAGAACAAAGTTTCACACCACTTACAGTCTCCTCACCTGGATTCTCTCTTTCTGAACACCTGATGGTGCAATGTAGATCTGGTCTCTGTAAGTTTTACAGCAAATACAGTTAATATCATGAGGATAAAGTAGTACATCCTTCTGATGTGAACCTAGAAGTTATTTCTTCATAACTCCATGAGAAACTAAGGGTTTCCACGTCAGAAAAAAAAAACTAGTAACTTAAATTTAGAAGGTATTGCGTGGCGGCTCAAAATTTTTACTTTTCCATGTTCATAATTCCATCAATTTTGGCACAATCTCCAACACCACTGGCTCGAATGCAGCCCCGAACCAAGACACAGCCTCCACTGTGTTTTACGGATGGCAGAAGACAATGCTGTAGCTGTCCCCATGCATTTTTAGTCCACTTCTTGTATACCACAGCCTTTTTTCCCTACCCTTTCCCTTTCTTAAGAACCATTTCTGACGAGTCTTCTACAAACACTAGATGGACCAACTGAGGGCTAGAGGCATCTCCAAGTTCCTGCATCAAGTCTTTGCTTTTCCTATTTCCTAAGGACATGACTCAAAAAAATGTTTATCTGCTGAATATCATCTGCTTGCATTTTTAAGCCAGCTGCTTCTTTTGTCCTTTACTTGTCCAGTTTACTCAAATTTTTTAAATGACACTGCACACCATGTGGACATACGTTTTCACTTAATAGCTTTTTTAAGAAATCACGTCACTGGTGCAAAATCACTTTATATTGTGCCATCTTTTGTAGATTCACCTAAAGATATTGGAACAAATGATTTCCAAGACGTACAAGAAAGTCTGTCTCTTGGAATCAAACTATATCCAAGGACAAAAATTATGAAAAGGGGTGGTTCAAGACTTTTGCAATCCAATTTCACTTTTTTCTTTTTCCACCAGTTAAACACAAAGTTGGCTCAGAGTTTGGCCGTTCAGCTGGAGCACTTTATTGCTCTGCCTTTCCATTTACTTGGAACCGTCTTTGAACTGCAGTGTAAATATCACAACTGTTATGTGTGTAAATATCATGTGACATTTCCCTAATACAGCATTCTCTTTGTTAGAAAACCTGGTATTCTATAGCCTTGTCCACAAGACCTGATGGAACAAAGCCTGGAGTGAAATGCAAACAAATGCAAGTGGCACTGTTAAATAGAGAAACTCAGCTGATTCCCTCAAAATCTTTGAAACAACCTTTCTTTTTGCTTAAATGTTTTGTGCCTTGACATTTCCCAATAGAGTCTAGTAGATGGAACCATTGTTCCCTTCTTTATCTAGCAACAAACATTTCCAGATAGAGGAGTAGCTTATTGATTTTGAGTGCAAGTTTCGGTGAGGCTGCCTCAGTCTGTGAGTCATTTCTGAGTCAAACCAAAGCAGCTGTGAAGAGGAGGGTGGGGGGCAGGAGAAAAAGGCAGAAGAGCTTAAAATTCAGCCCTGCGCTTACAGCAAACAAAAAAAACCCGAACAACAACACACTTTTGTGTAAAACAACACTACTGCATAATGTATTCTGGCTGCCTGATCGATTCAACATTAGGTCCAATACATATGATTTGTGTTGTTTGGTGATATTTTCTTTTTATCATCACAAAATGCACTGAGGTGATAAATGTCATGGCCGTAAATTACCACGGCATACTCCATCTGTAATGACACAAGCTTGCGTCAAATGTCTCCTATTTTTTTTTTTTTTTTTGGGGGGGGGGGGGGAGAGAGAGATATGATGTTTAAAAAAAAAAAAAAAAAAGGGCAAACTGAAAGATAGTTATTCTGTCAAACTGCAGGCTTTTTGAGGAATGATCCAAAGTGGAGCTTACAACTGCTCATTTTCTATTTGAATCTAAAGGTATAATCATTCAACAAGATGGAAAACTCCCTCAAATCATTTTAGAGTTGCCAGTGTGCATGAAGCTGTGGCTGAATGGTTATCTGGCTTCACTGGAAGTTTCATCAAGTTACCTTGCTGGCTTAAATAAATGTCTGCCATTCCACACTTCAAAGAGATTTGCTAATGGGTGGTGCTTTCTTTGTAGCTGCCTTCCAAGACAACATAGTTCAAAGATGCTTGTAATAACCTGTCAAAGCCTTCAGTTTGAATTCTGTTTCATTACAGCAAAACTACGGCCTTCTGCTTTTAACCTAGATTCACACACACTGTCAAAACTAATATAACAAAACTCCCTATTAGCCTCACTGAATCCTGAATCACTGCCATGCACACACATCCACCAACAAAAACTATTTTTTGTCATCTTTGGCGTTTCCAAAGACATTCGTATTAACGGTGTGCCAATCAGTAATTTTAACAGGAAATATCCTTCACAGATGAGCAACAGAGGATAAGCCTAAACATTTCCAATATTTCACAATGCTCTGCATTGTAAGTTGAAAAAAAAAAACATTACATACGAACCCTTGTTTCAGACTTATCCCTCCACCCGTCCCCGTCACCCATCCCAGCTGGTAGAAGAGCCGACATAACTCAGGAATGAGGACACGTGGATGTTCCTTGTCCTGTAACAGACGCAAAAGTGTAACTTGAGTAACAACAATTGAACACATTGCATCAGCCAGTGTCAAGAAAAGTAAAAACTCATGCACTGCATTTTAAACTTTGAACGCTACAACATTTACACGGCGAACTTCAGTATCCACTGATACTTAAAATTGAACGGTATTTGCACATAAAGATAAAATTAACTAGATATTCACAGATAGGGTGGTTAAGAGCCAGATAGTTTTTTTCCCACCTCATTATGAAGCTTTGTTTCCCCGGCACAAAAGAATAAATAAATACCAACTGAATTACAGCTACCAGTAGCCTGTTTGCTTTTAATGTTATACCAAGATACAATCACTTTTTATTGTAGCAAATCAAGGTTTAGTAATGTGGCAACTACATTAACAGTGGAATTTATGTCTGTAAGCAGTACTTTAAATTGCCATAGCAACAGTTCATAGGAAATTATTTGCATATAAAGACCAAAAATGAAAGTCCTCTTTTTTGACAGCTTTACAACCATATCAATCATGGCAGTTCATACATTAACCTTATTAGAAAAATGACATAAAAATCAGGCTTACAGCATTTTATATATCCATAATGTACATTATATAGATTTAGTTTACGAAGACAAACGTTTTCACCGATTCTTTTAACTACAGCACCCTTCGAACCCTCAGCTGGGCCAATAGATTTTAAACGCGCACATCATTAAGCCGTCTACCTCACTAACATCACGCATGAAGCTCAGCTGTAAAGTTACAACCAACAAACTACTCTCTGCATTGTCACTGGAATTCAGTGAGTGATGCAGAAATATAAATGTGACTGAAACTTGATTCTAAATCTGCTGCCAAGTCTCTTGTACTCTGGAATTGTAGCTACTAAAACACACAGTGCAACACCTAGAAAACCGACACAATCAACTCCTTTTATTAGCCCGTGGGTGAGTCATTTTTCAAACGAATTCAGTTAATACATCCTAAGCTCCAAAGTGACTGTTGTATTAGCAAGGATAACACAAAGTGCATCAAAATAATTAACTTCAATTAAAATGTTTATTATTTTATTTTACAATTTTTAGCAGCATTAACTTCCTGTCTTTTGCATTTTACTGTAACAGTATTCAAATTCTCACAAGTTTTTAATCACCATCTCGCTTAAGAAAGGCATTTAGAAGACTTCAGTTCATACAAATACCTTAAAATAAATAAATAAATAAAAATCTCTCCTGTCACGCACTACACTTGCCTGTTTTTCAGTGGTCTCTTGACCTGCATCTTGAAAGTCATCGCCGGTGCCGCAAAAAGACGACATCTCCTGTCAAAACAGTTAACGGCATTTAAAAGATGTGTCATAATGTCAACAGAAACTGGGCAACGTAATCGGTAACACTTTATTTGGTGGAAGGAGGAAGAGCAAAGTGATTTAAGGTCAAAAGGGAAAAGGATCAAGGAGGAAGAAGAAAGAATTACAGTTGGACTAATTTCCCTTATTCTTTATTCTCCCACATGTCAGTTTCCAAGAACTGACATGTGGTTTCCTTTGATCAATCTTAGATGCTGAGTAACATGTAAAAGGTTACGCTCCAGCTTGAAATCCCTTGAAAACACATTGTTAAATGTATTTTCCTATTATGCAAGCATTTAGGCTCTTTTCTTTCATTAAGACATGCATTTTCCATGCCTCACTAGATTCAGAACCAAATACAATGATTTATATTGCATTTCAGCGCAGGCGAGTGAGAGCAGCATGGCACTGGCATTAATAAATAGAAAGCACTATCATTAGTTTCACGATGAAGTGCGAAGGAGTTTCTTTTATTTGGAGACACATCGTCAATGAGGAAATGAAAAGCAATCAGCAAAGCAGACCATGACAGACAGTCTTTCATATTTACAGCTTCCCATGGTCACACCGTCTGCAGGGGCATTAAGCACTGCGTGAACGGTTTGTTTTATTTGTGACTGTCTTTACTTTTAATGGATGACTATGCACCCTTTTTTTTTTTTAAAGGAACTTCTTAGCAAATGTTTTGCTAAATATTGGCACCCAACTAAAACAAATTAACACACTGGTTTAACATAGTTGCATAACCTAACTGTAACTGATGTCTGCAAGCTACAGCTATCCAGAAATGGCTGAAGTTGAATGTTGGATGAATTTCGCAGTGTGGATCACACTAATTACAGTTAACTGTTTCCTTTATTCTGTAGTACAGCACTAAAAGTCCATCTGTCCTGTATTTTTTTTTTAATTTTTACTTTTTTTTTTTTTTAATTAAAATGGCCAAAAGTTGCTTTCTTTCTTTGCTTCCTCCATTTTCACATGGAAAGGTAAATTTATGTCACAGACATTCAAGACAGAGATAAATAATAAACCTTTATTTCAAGTAAATATATAAGGGATAGGGATTTGTTTGTTTTTTCCTCCATAGGGGACTTTTATATAATGAGGTGCTTATTTATTCAAACATTCTTCTATATCACATTATTGAAATACCACAAAAAACACACAGATTCCTATTAAAGACTGTAACAAACTCATTCCACACTGCACAATGAGGAGCTTTGTTTTATGGCTTATCTGAGATTCTAACTGCACTGAAAGAAAGACATAGCGGTAAATATCATATACATACATCTTGCTAGCATTTGCGATTCAACGTACAGTAAAACTTTTGGCTTGCATAGCAGGTAGTTACGTACTGGTCTACTATTACAGAGGGGGAAAGCCTATTTTATGTCACATGCCAAACACTGGCAGTACAATTACTTAAAGGTTGTTGTAAATGTGAAATTCCAGTTTGAGAAATAAATAAATACATATATTTATGGAAAATAAAACACAAAAGGATAATCCTTTAATATATTTTCTATCAGCCTTGTCATTCATTTCTGATATGTAGATTTTCACATCAAATATTAACTAATCCATTATATTCAAGACGTTTATCGTCATATACACCGCAAAACACAAGTGGTTACGCAGAACAATGAAATTCTTACTTTGCAGGTTCCCTTCACACAACTAAATAACAACTAACTAAAATGAAGAATAAACTTAACCCTGAGCATAGAGCATATATAACCACAGCGTACTTTTCAGTTCAGTTTCTTAAATCATACATACTGTCAATATAAATGCAGTTAAAGAACATACGTGGACTTTACATTTCACCTCAAGCATTACCCTGTGCACCACAACTACACAGGTGACTTTTCGGTTTGTGTTGCAGTTTCCAATGAAATACAGGCTGCTTACTAACCTACATAATATATATTGTCAAGTCGAACATATACCATTTGCTACACTGTGATGAAAACAATAAAATCTGATTTATCTGAGTCAGTTTACACCGACAGGAATAATTAGACAGCGCTGCAGTGTAAAACATAGCTTTGATGTTAACTTTGACAAGTGACAGCACATATGAAAGTCTTCTTCGGGGAAACATATGTTATCGCAATGCTCACAACTCAGCATTCAGTGTGAGAAGATGCTCGTTCATCTCAAACAAGGGAGGATTAGGGGAGTTCATCAACTAAGTTCCTGAGGCTGATCTCAGTCTGGTTGCACGAAAAGTTTGCAGTTGTACCATTTGTGCTAATAGCTATGGCTAACATGTAGCAGTGACGATAGCTTCGAAAGATGGTTCCCGAAGCGTGAAGTCTCGTCGTCAAACGTTAAAACAACGACTCGTTTACCTCGACTCTGTAAGATCAGTAAAATAAAAGTGTAAAACACACCCACTTACTGGACTTTTGGTGCTAAATCAGTCTGTGTGCGCTATCAGCGTTCGGACGTCATCAATACGCGACGTGCACAAGCGCGCGTGCAAATACACAACACCGGATGTAACGGCTCATAAACTTTGGCATTTAAACATTTTCGCAGAGCCATCTGCGTTATACGAGCAGGGGGGAATAAAATAAAACAAAACAAAAAGTATTAACCCTTTATGGGGCACTAGTTGAAATGTATATGTAAATTGTCAATTCTAACTCTAGGCTTGTTTTTTTCTTCACTTGTGCGACTTTTGTCAAAACTGTTTATTTTTATGCTGTAAATCAGGCCCAGTGAAGTTACTATATATGGTTACTCACTAGTTTAGGGCACACTTCTTTTTTCAAAATAGTGTGTATATAAAAACTATAGGAAGAAACATATTTTTGAAGGAATATGTCTTTATGGACACTTTTTTCTTGACTGACACGTTTGCTTTTCACATATCAAAATGCAGCCCTGTCTAGTTACAGACAAAATCTTCACAAATTGCAATAACGTCCAATAAGATATTGTGGCTAAGAAAGTATACGTTTTTTCAAAGGTTTATGTTAATTTAAGTTTATTCCCTGAACTGAGTATGCCTGTATATATAAATATAAAGTAGGCAGCTGCAACAGAAAAATTACACACTTTTAAGTCAATTTAAGTGTAAAAATTACACTGCTGTAAGGTCAAAACAAAGAAAATCACACATTTCACTATTTCTGGCTAGAGAATTTTCATAAGTGAGTTAAATTTCTCAATGGATCACTGTACACTGATATACAAAGTTGTGACTGTAACATTTAGTATGCATCCAATGCATTGTCAAGTCCTATATCTATCATAGGTTGTTTGGCTTACCAATGTAAGCTTTTTGTGGGAGTAGGAAGGGGTGAAAACCCCATTTGGAATGGGGCATTAAATTAAACCCATAAAAAGTAGAGTAACCATGCCAATGCACCGACATAACAGTTATTAGTCCACACCAGAATATCAAAGTGCAGTTTAATTCATTCAGCACATTTGTACCGGAATCTTTACTATACTATGCTGTGTATAATGTAGTATAACATATAATATGGATATATGGATAATATGGATGACAACTAAGCAAAGATGTGCAAGAATGAAACAAATTTTTTTAAATTGCATATTGGTATAAAGACTATACTACATAACAAGGTATATCTGTAATAGTGTGCAGCCCTACAGAGCTGTGAAAATGCAGTGCAAGTCAGAACAGCATCCACAAACAGTAGATGTTATGTTGAAATAAATCTTCTGCCAAAACGTGGGGAACACTTGATTTATGTTGTTGGTCGTTGCTGTTGTTGTTTGGAGACTGTTGAGAGGTGGGGGTTCTCATGTGCAATCCTGCCATCTATACTGTTCTCCGATAAACCCACAGTATCATCAACCCAGGCGATTTTCAGAGAAAAGGTATTCATAACAGCATGTTTTTCTCTTAGAGCAACGGAGAGGGAGTGAGAGAGACATGTACTGCTTTATGTAATAACTTTGTTATTGTTCATTACCAATAGCAGGGGTGTTGAACTCCAGGCCTCGAGTGCTGGTGTCCTGCAGGCTTTAGATATCACCCTGGGTCAACACACCTGAATCAAATGATCATCTAAAACCTGCAGGACACCAGCACTCAAGGCCTGGAATTGCCTACCCCTGCCTATAGCATCGTTGTCAGCTATATGGTTTGCCTGTTCAGACTATACAGCATCTGCTACCCTTAAATGCACAACAGTGCCTGTGTTTTACCTGAAGTCAGAAACTTAACAGATTATTTCATAAGAATTTGTGCGCCTAGTCTGAACACGCTATCTGTTGGCTTGAAGCCTTTCCACACAGGCACTCCTCCCTCAGTTCATCCTTCTATCTTGTTGAACTCACTCAAAATCCTATTGTGTATGGGGAAGAGAGACTTCAAAGAGCCCTGTGGGCACTCTTTGAAAGTTCCCACATTGGTCACTTTTTAATCTATCAGACATCAATGAGGGTTTTCCTCTAGCTGAGGTAAGTGGAGGAGTAGGATTCGTGCAACTGTTACCTAAAAATGGCCAAATAATAAATACATAGATAAATTCTCTAAATGCCATTAGCTAGATATTTGATGATCTTTCCTAAACTGACCCAAAATATACAAAATTTTATACACTGAGACTTTCCTGGGTCAAATATGATCCATATTCATTCAGATGGATTTTAGAACCATCACTGTGGGTCAAACCATGGAAAAAAGGTGGCAATAGGGAAGCTTGAAAATGCGAAACTACACATGCCATGTCTGTGAGTATCTTTTTATCCAGCAGTGGTGACAGAGTTCACTGTCATGGAGTATAGGAGTGATGATATATGATCATGTATTATGTCATAAGGAACAGATGTACAATGTATTGCCAAAAGTATTCACTCACCTATCCAAATCACTGGTAGTGTTCCAGTCACTTTCGTGGCCACAGCATTTTAATGGGAATGAAATATCTAACAATAATAGTATAGTATAATATAATATTGCCAAGCAAGTTAGAAATGTATTTGGACAACAAGGAAAACAGAATTCCAACTTAATCAAACAAAAAGGATAACATGTAAATATGATAAGATAAAAAACTTGTCCTGGGAATTTATTTTACATTATAACCAAGTATAATCTTTTTTCTTTTTTTTTTGACTGAGGGAATTGTTTATACGCTGGCATAATTCCTCCATGTTAAACAAGATAAAAACATGATTACTGTGCTATGCTACTTATGCATAGAAATCTATTCTATGCATAAGTAGTTTTTCATTTTCATTAACCTAATCCTATATATGACCAAGCAACAGTAAAGTCAGACTATCCAGTAGGGTTTATTTTTTTTATTTTTTTTTTTCAATAAAGCAGAAAGCCCGTGAAAGGAAAAAAGAATCAATGGAGCAACTTGACTTTTGTGACATATATGAACAAGCACCCATTGCTTGTTCGCTTTAAAGCAGTACTTCTTCATAAGGTGAAATAAAGTAATATACAAAATTAACTTTTTGTTTATGGTCATTTAAGATTTGGTTGCCTAGTTGTGAAGTATGATGCAATTATCTGTTTTACCACCAAAATGCTCCTACCGTTCCTATATTAAAGTAAGCACAGATCCAATAATCCAGCTCTGGGTTTTGGAGCAGTGTTGTTATGCTATTATAAACACAGAAGTCATTTTTAATAAAATCATCAATCAATCACAAAAAGTGATTGCTTGCGTTGCTTTTATGTTGGAGTATAACCACAATGCAACCAGCGATGCATGAAAAAATGCAAAGAAATGTGTCACAAACGAGTTGACTGATTGCACCATCTGATTATTTACAAACTCTCACCAGTTCTCTGAGGATGAGTGCAGTAAGCCAGCGTTGTAACGTGATTGGAGACAGGTTGCTTCCCGCCAGGTGGGAGCAAACGTGGCTGCCCAGAGGCTGAGCGAATTGCATGCTCAACCTTTGGTTGAGCCATTGGTTGCTTGCACTACTTGCACTTGGTTGCCAGATGTGAAAAAGTGCAAACCAATCATTAAGATGATGCCACCTATTTTTACTCTTGTGTGACTTTGCCACGAATAGCAGAGTTTTAGACAGTATCATACACAACATGTATTTAATCATTAGCATGTCTCTTTATAAGAAGTACTTTCACTCGTTCCTTTTCCAAAAGGGTCATCACGGTGGCATAAACTTTACACCAAATGTTTCTGATGCTGTTTTCCCAATTCCCAGGTTTGGGTCTCTGTCCATAATCAAACAAAGGCTCGTTCACTCGTAAAGCAAATGTGTTAACCACTACACCACAGAGCCATAGTGTTTGCATGTTTTACTGAAAAGCATTGCTTAAAAACATAATCTGTCCTGTCTTTAAAGGGAAAAAAATATAATCTCCTACAAGAAAATACATATGATGAAAACACCTCAATAGTTTTTAGGGAATTCTGCTGATTAAGAAAACATGAGGAAAAATCTCTGCCGCATTTTAAAAAGCCTGAGCCAGTGGAGCAGAGGTTTGGAAACAGGGTTCCTACGTGAGACCATAATAAACAAGCTTTTTACGCCAAGATCAAAATATCTTTCAAATGCAGATAAATAAAGCAGCAAAAGAGCAGACAACTTCAGATTAGTCCAGACTTGGCTCCCTCACCAAGTTATGAGAATCTGAAAATTTCATCACGCATGGCCCCCGCAGTCTTTGCAGTGCAAAAAGAATTTTAGAATAAAACACAGTTTGCCAATAAACCTCATACCAACTGTGAAGCATGGTGTTAGAAATTCTATGAGTTGGAGTCTCTTTGATTTCACACAAACTCCTGGCAATGTTGGGACAATCAGTTGAGGATCTTGTCAGCAGCTGTCCTTTCTCACATGTAGCTCACAGCTCACAGATAGTCTGCTTTACACGCCTGGATAGAACCCGCAGGAGGCAGGACACATGACGCCCACTCGCTCGCTGTGAATTCACTAAATGGACAATTACCTGGACTATTTTTACATGGGTTCAATTAGACATCACACAGACTTTGAAGTTGTGAGCTGGCAGGGGGAAAGACCGTTTAATGTCTGAACCAACTGAGTCTGACATTTGCATTCTAACATACAGCTCTGCTGGGTAATGTCTGCAAAAGTTCAAGGCTGCAGTGCATGTGTGAAAGTGGTTTCAGGTACTGGTCCGTCATTGATTCATCTATAAATTAGGCCTCATATCAAAGAGAGCTTGAAGATAATGCGAGGCCATATTTTTAAAGTATTTGACTGGAGCTTTCAGCAGAATAATGATCCTGAGCACACCAGCAAACAAGCTACAACAAGAAACATTTTTGAATCACACTGAAATGTCGTGGGATATTTAAAACCTTTAGTACATGCAAGAAAAGAAAAAAAAAGGGAAGGAGGAATGGCTGAAGATGTCAAAGTCAAAGGTCATATTAAAGATCTATAAGATAGTATGTTTGTTAAAGGGCCTGTCTCTTGATTTTATTTATTGTTTAATCAAATATTCCTTTTGGTGTACCAACAGTAACAAAGTGGACTGGCAGTTTGTTTGTGCAGTTTCCATGATGTGATGACTTTTCCCATATTACTTCACAACTTAAAGGAGTGGCACCCTACCTGCCATTTTTTGTTTCATGCCAGGTAATCTTTCATCACATGTTCAGTGAAGCACATAGTCGGCCAATTGCATGTTCAGCACAAAAAAATAAAAATAAAAATGCCTGCCTAAACAGAAACAAAAACACCATTTACTAATTTAGAACAGGTTATATACATGTTCCTTTTTCTGAAACATTTCTGTACATCCCTACCTAAATAAAACTACTGGCTGGTTGATAAGGAAGAAAATTATTTGGCAGAGTCCCATTATATCTGCCCTCCAGTTAAACTGCTTTCCTTCTTGTTGCTTCCAGGCAATATGGGGCATCTCTGAGGTTGGAATGTCATCCAGATAGGGTCACAACTCATAACTGTGTACTTCCTCAGAATTGTTAGCAGGTCTGATCCGTTTTCCAGCGAAAATTAACCCATATAACAGAATTCCAGTCCAGAGCTGAACAAGGAAGTAATGGTTAGACCAAGCAACTGATTTTTTTGTTGCAAGAGAAATGTGAAACGGAAGAGGAGAGGGTCATTACCTTCAATATACGGCACTGTGCAAAAGTCTTGAGAAATCCATCATTTCTTTATGAGCAATGCTTTAGTGAAAGTTGCAAACATTCATGGAAATACCGTGTTTGCAACTCTACAGTAAGGTGAAAACTACACCTGTAGATCCATACTTGTAAACCTACAATAATTTGAACCAGCCAATCTGTGAGAGACACATGAACTGTTCACTCTGGTGGCTCAGAGACACTGCTCACGCCCAGTGTTATATAAACAACACAGAAAAAGGTGATCTGCAGTGTGTCCAGTCTATGACATCAGCAGCAGAAGCTTGAAAGTCAATATTTGGTGTGATCAGTTTTATTCTTCAGCACAGTCTGAACTCTCAGGCAAGCTTTCTTGTCATTTCTCCATGCTTTCTGAAGAACATTCAGAGCTTTTCTTTTGATGTTGGCTACCTTTTGTTCCCTTCTCTAGGTAGATGTTCCCACACTGCTTCAGTAATGTTGAGGTCCGAGCTCTGGGGAAGCCAATCCATGGCTCATATTGTTTCACTGTGTGTGTTTCTATCGAGGTATGCTTTTACTGCATTGGATGTGTGTTTGGGACCATTGTCATGCTAAAAAAACATATTTTTCTATGTACAGAATTCCATTAATTTTGACAAGATCTCAAACCATGACAGAGCTGAGAAGACATTCACTGTGGTACCTCATTCCCGACCTCCTTGATACATGCTGCGGATGATATGAGAAAGATTTCTAATTTGGATTCATCACACCATGGCTTCTTTGAAAGCACCCTTCCACTGAGGCCACTTTCTGATGAGGCTGCAGTGAACAGTAGATGGATCAACTGAAGTGCCAGGGGCATGCGTTTGCTGGATTATTGCATTGTTTTGTTTTCATTTCCCTAAGGACATGACTTTTGCATCTACTGTATAGAAATTGTTTTTAGACCTGACACTTTTTCTTTTGTCATATGCTTCTCTAGTTCCCTCAAATTTTTTAGAGACAGTTGTAGAGACTCATACTCTGACTATAATAGGCCATTGAAAATCTCCTTTCTGTCACGGCTAACAGATGGATCCAAGTGCAGACTGCGTGCTGGCAAGCAAAAGGTTGACAATTTATTAACACAGAAGGAAAACCACAGTGATGTGTGTATACAGTGAATGGGGCAGGGATTCAGTGCTCCAGGGGAGGGAATCCACACTCGCTCTCCACTCAGCCCAAACTCCTCACGCTCGCTCGCTTCTCCAAGGCCACTCTCGCTCCAATTTCCACTTATGTTAACACACACACACACGGGGATCACAGGTCTGGGTCCGCCACAAGTTCCAGGGAGATCTAAACACAGAGAGACCGATTAGATCAAAACGCCACACAGCACCAAGAGAGTTTCTTTCAGAAAGAGAGCTGAGAGTACGAACACGGGAGGTTCAACGTTCCAGCGCCGACTACTCTGTGCCGCAGCGTTAAATAGGCCAGAGGGACGCTGCCTGATCAGCAACAGGTGTAGTAATCACTGCTGGCGTGTGGGCCAAGGGTGAGAGCCCACAATGAGCTCCACCCAGGCAAGCAGGAGAAAAAACAGAACAAACTTGTGGCCAACATGAGCAAGCCAGAGAGGCACAGGGACCATGACACTTTTTGGTGCATAAATCAACTATCGAATCAAAGTCGACTGAAAAAAATAGGAAAAATATTATTTTTTGAAAGATTACTTGTAATAAAGTGAAGTTTAAAATTTGTTCTTTGCTAGGCTTTCTGTTATGTGTAGAAACAACAGTTGTTCATCCATTTAGTTGGGTAACTTTTTTATGCATGAAGGATTCACAGATCAGTCTTAAGTGGCTTGAAAACAAAAATGGTAAAAGGACTCGACAGAAAATGACTGAAATAGTAATGTCCAAAGAAAAACTTTGAAGCGCCTTCAGAAAGCCTGGAGAATTATTTCTCATGGTCATTTTAAACAGTATTTTTTATTTTGATGAGCATGTACACATAAGCAAAGTTTTTTTAATTTTACAAATCTTAAATTCACAAAGTAAATTTTTATTTATTAGGTTTTTTGTTTTGTTTTGTTTTGTTTTTTAGAGCTCTTCTTCAGTTGATCATATTGAGCATTATTGTTCTTTGTTTCCCACCATGGTATGTTAAATCCAAAGACAGCGTTGAAAGCTCCGACTTAAAATAAAAGTCATGCAATCATGGTTTTAATGTAAAATACAATCAGTAGTTATGTATAAGCGTGTGGTCATGTCTATACAGTGGAATTACATGCAGAGTTATTTATGCATAAAAGTTTTAGAAACATCCAGTAAATATAGTTATTCCATTTCAATTAAACAAAAATGCTTATGGAAATGAATTTGAGAGTTGCAGTGTGTAGGTCACTGGGTTTGAATGCCTTGGGATTTTGAAGAGGGGAACAATGGTATGAAACATGATAACAGTAAGGCAGAGGGAACAAAGAATGGTTGCTAATTGGTCTGCACAAACCCAGTGAATATGCCACTTGAAAAAAGCCATGCTGTTTTGTAAGTGTGCTACTGTTTGTCCATTCATGTACCCCCACCCCAATATGAAGGGCTCCTTTAATATTGTATTAAGGATGATGAAACCCATAGTTGTCTTTCATAGGTGTGCTTCAACGTTTTCCACATTTTGCCATTACTTCAACTTCTCCAGAATCCTTGGGCAAGATGCTAACCCCAAGTTGCACTCAGATGGATACATATTTGTGTGACAGAAAGCACTTACATAGAAAGAGCATAGAAAAAAGTGCTGGTGTGAGTGGCTGAATGAGGTAAAGTGCTTTGAGTGCTCTGATAGAGTAGAAAAGCGCTATATAAGAACCAGTCCATTTACCATAGCTATAATCTGAAAGCTCAAAATACTCTTAAAAGCTCAACTGAACAATTTAATCGTGACTATAGTTCTATCAAACTATGTGAAAGACTAAGGCTTCCATGCATTGTACCTCATTATTATTGAATCACTTGCACCGTCTGGTTTGTGTTTTAGCCTGCTGATTCTTCCTACTGTGCATCATAGCTAATAAATTGTGAAATTCCATTCTTAACAGTAACAGAAACAAGCCTCTACTGGGTGTGGAATACAAGTCTGGACAAGAGCTCACCCACACATGCTGAGTAATTCATGACGAATGTCACAACTTCACGAATGCGCCAGAACACCTGAGGCAATAGTCTTGCTGTGACGCATGCATCAATTTCCATCAGATACCAGCATATCATAAGTGCTATTATATACAGCACACACTGCCTGCAGGAAGGTGATATTCAGCTGAGATTGTAACAAAAATCTTCCTAGTGAAGTCAAAAATTGGATATTAAAACTATGAAACCAGGCCAACAATGTATTGCCTTGTTTTGTTAAAATGCCAGGCTTCTTCTGTGACATGGTAATGGAAGATAGAATGATAAGAAAGTACTGATAAAAGATGATGTGTTGTTTCATGCATCTGTAGAACTGCACATAATGTATCATTTGTCTAACTAAGTCTTGAGCAGTTTCCAAGCCTCTCTTCTGTCATCAACAGATTTTTCCATTTCTGTGAAGGCTTTTTTACATGGTACCCAGAGTTTCACCTGAGTTTCCCTATTATTCAACTGCTGGTTGGATTGCATTACATAACACCCGAGCAATCAGTAATGATCCCTTGTATGTTTTTCTTTTCTCTTGCATGCTTCTAGCCTGCATTACCCGACATGGAGAGATGTAATCTTACACTCATACACTCCTTTCAAACAAAGGCAACAATGGCTAACTTTATTAGGCTTTTAACAGATTCAAATGTGTCAGAATAAGTTCCCGCGTGTATCTTTCTTGTTAAAAAAAAAAAATCCACATGTCATACTTAAATGTAGGTCAATTAAAAAAAAAATTGCACCTACCCCTTTAGTGACAAGCTCAGGTCCTTGCAAGTATTTCATGCAAACTGTATTTTTCCATTTCTTATATAATCTTAGTAGGTTTATAGATTAGGATACTGATACTGTTTTGACATTTGGTGCATATGTTTGTGCAGCACTTTCTTTAAACTTTTTCTGGCCCCTTTTAAACACCACAGAAACATAACAGAAACATATGGAGTACTACACACTAAAAAATGTCCTTGTTTTTCCTTCATGTGATACAGCCCTGCAATAAATGATAACCAAATCCCATCATGCAACGCATTTGTTATAACTTTCACTAGGCAAGGAAAATCCTGAGCAGGAACTTTGCATTGATGTAATTCTGACATGAGTGCTGTGCCTGAGGGAGAAAAAAACCGTGAGAAAGTGGATAAGGAAGAAGGCGTGTCAAAAGGTGTGTCTGAGCTCTTGTGTGTTTCTGTGACGCTAGCTTTTGTGCTGATATGACCTGCTGCTGTATAAAAAGGCAAAGGCATGATTTATCTGGCTCAAAGTATCAGTTCACTGTGCAATATAGTTCCAGCTGGCTCATAGTTACTTCCAGTCCTTGATTTTAGCACCTTTCTCTATTATGAAGATGAGGAATCTTCTTTTGGGAGTTCTTCTGGGACTTCTTGCTGCTGTTCATTCAACACCTGTTAATAGTAGGTGATATTTTTTTTTAATAAGTATTGTAGTAAATTGTTTTTAGCAGAATTTTCAGCTTTTTTATTTCAATGAGGATTTGTCTTTGACAGTTAAACTGTAAAAACAACCACAACAAAGCTATTTATTAATTGATGATGAATGATGCTGTATAAAAAAGAATCCATCGCAAGATGTAGGAGCAAAGGGGTATGGGGTGTTCTGTCTCAGACAAAGTAATTCCTTTATATCAACTGAAAGTTCACCACTTCCTGTCGAGCCTTTCTCTTTACCCCGTGAGTCAGCACTCTCCTGCTACTACCTAAATTTCTCTTTATATTTGAAGTATGGCGCTTCCTTAACGAGTCACATTTCATTGTTAGTGCACAGGTCTCATTGGCAGAGCTCGATTACACACAGAAGTCTTTGTGAAATGTTCTGTTCCAGGAGGTGCATTAATGAATGTGTCTTGAAACCAAAGATCAGCGAAGAGCTGTTACACATGTAATCTCATAGGGAACACCAGAGCTGAATGTGACTGGGCAGAAATGTAGAGTGGAGATGTGTGATTTGAGCTGAGCCGCTTTCTTTCATTCATCCTTCCTTTCTTTCTATATAAATCTAAACTATACATATATATTAAATATATAGTTTCATTTGTTTACTTACACTATTCCATCATTGTATAAGTGGCATTTAACAACAAAGCATTTTAAATATGGGCTACAAGGTTAAGGGGGACCTTTGGTAGTAGAACTGCAAACAACTCAATTCATGCTCCAAGATACTGCTAATGTAAGGTCTACTTGAAAAATACCAAGTAGTTGTAGATGTCAGGTAAATATAAGAATGAATTAACTTATAAAGTATCTTAAAATAGAAATATTTGAGGAAAGAAGCAATTAAATAAAAATTTAAATGTTTTCTATTCACCAGCAATTATAATGGTTTACCAGAAGATATGAGACTTCCTTCCTTTGTGACACAAAATCCTAACAATGGCTTAATACTTTTTGAAAGACAGAAAGCAGTTATGTTGGCCCCGGTTTATTTGGCGTGGTATTAAAACTGATGCTTTGATGGAGCTGTCTCTCTTTTGTTAACACACTAATACATGAATAGTCACCTAGGTTAATTATTACTGTCTCTCACCACACCTTATCAAAGCGGGTCACATAACAAGCTAACACAAGACTTTGGGCTGAAGCAACATAAGCTCTGTGTGGTCCTTTTGTGTTTAACAAAGTTTGGTAACTTTCCTCCCTACTCATGTCAGAGCCGGTAGGTAAACACTTAAGATGATACATGGATTTTTTCCTTTTTCTTTGTCCTAGCTGTGACCCAGAACCCTGCCAACCCTGATGCAGGCTTTCTCGAGGATGCCATGACGGAGGGGTTCATTGTTGGTCCATCGCCTACGCTTACAACTGAAACACCCAAAATAAGTGCCACAGTTCAAGCATCACAGACACCGGTTTACAACTCTGAAGATATGACTGAAGGAAGTGCTGCAGGAAAGATCAGTGACATCTTAACAACGTCCATCTCACCGCATGAAACCACAACGCTGAGTATTTCACATGCTCAGACCTCTGGATTCATAGAGAGTGATGGCAGTGGTTTAGGAGAGACCAGTGACGAATCACCGATCCCCTTCACACTCAATACAACAACAACGAATGCCACAAATGCGCCGACTTCTAACTCCACAGAGAGTTACATGTTTGAGGGGAGTGCTGTCGAATCAACAATACCCATCGCACTTGATACCACAACAGCAACGCATGCTCCGACGTCGGACTTCACAGAGCATTACATGTTAAAGGGGAGAGGTTCAGGATATACCTCACCATCCCTCTTTAGCCATACCACCACAACATCAGTGACAAGTGAAGACCAGTCAAGCAACACTTCAAACAACAACGTCCTCTCGCAAACTACTGATCCTGCTGTCTCTACCAGTGACGTCACAACAAACCTGGATTCTGGTTCAGGGTCTGAACTGGTTTCTAAAAGCACCACTATGACATCTGGCTCGAGTGTAGAAACTAGCACTGTATCATCAAAACTATCAAAACAAAATCGAAATTTTCTGCATCGGGAGAATAATCAGTACAATATTAAAGGTAAATATTGTGTAATTAACAATAAGTACCTGTATGTTAAATTGTTATGGTGTGTATGGAGGGGTTTACAATTCTATTTTTATTTTCAATTAGCACCACAGACACAGACGCAGACG
The DNA here is from genome assembly GCF_051167445.1 of Perissodus microlepis. NCBI lineage: Eukaryota > Metazoa > Chordata > Actinopteri > Cichliformes > Cichlidae > Perissodus > Perissodus microlepis. The sequence goes on from NC_140461.1 coordinate 31,494,939, forward strand.
ACAAACACTGAACCGACACACAAAGGACACGTTACACCCGGTGAGTCAGACAAAAACCACACTTCTGCACAATTAATACACGAATAACACTCATTCCACCTTTATAACACACCTCTCCCATATGACCAGATTGGATCATCATCCTTGGCTTTATCGTTGGTGTTGCAGCACTTGTAATACTCTGTGTTGCCATCGCAACCAGACACAAGTAAGACTCATATGTCAGAGAAACGAACAACATATCTGAGTAGATCTTCTCAAAGCACAGAATTTTAATTAATGTTTTTTATGTTGCAGGTGGAATGGACCAAACCAGCCAAATCTGACAGTGGCTTCAAATAACCTCTCGAACCAGAAGAGGGAGCGAGAGATGGAGACTTTCCTGCCTAATGAGAAACCCAAGGAGAATGGACATTCAGGGGAGTACACTGTCATTCCCCTGGAAGATGTTCCAGAAAATGGTCCCTCATACTGAGATCCAGAAACAAACCCTCTGAAAAACAGAACCATGAGACTGTGTTTCAAGCACAATAATTTAAAAGAGGAACAAAATTGTCCAAACTGCGGAGCAAAAGGGGATTTGTGGACTCTCACACCTCTGATTCCTGTCTGAATGACAACAATATGTCTTTTCTTTTTTTCCCCACTGACTTTGAAAAACTTTGATGACACCTTTAGTTGCAGTAAATTTTGATTAGTCTATTTATTGCATTATTAAGTTTTTTTTCTTTCTTTTTAAATTTTTAAATTATGTGTTGGTCAGGTAAAGTGTGGTAATGTCATTTATTTCAAATGGAGCTAAACTCTCTACAGTGTTTCCCCCCCCCCAGTTTTTCTTTGTAATTCATGTGGTTTCCTTTTTTCCAGCTGGCCTTTTCTTTTTTTTTTTTGTTAAACGTGTCATTTGTTACAAAGTTATTTTCTGTAATAATCTTATTGAAGACTGTGTTGTGGACTGTAACTTATAATAAGCTGCTTTGTTGTTTTTGTTCTGGAATCTTGGAGTACTGAATGGTACTCAGCTCACTGAGTCTAGTTCCTCCTGAGAGCCTGCACAGCACTTCAGCAGTGGTAACATGCACTTACTGAACATTCATATGCTGTACTGCATCCTGCCTCCTATGAGGAATAATCACAATGGTAGCTCATCAATAAACATTTATTTTCTTCCAATAATCTTTACACACATGCATTAAAACATTTATACACTTTCGGTCCATTTTTCAGACGAATATTTTTGCTCTTGTGATGTGATGGTGAAGCACAAATCCCTTCACTCTTACTTCCATTTAGCCAGTCAGAGCTTAGCATGATGATGAATGTCAGACACAAGAAAATATTTAATGCATTCTCAGACAGATATGTGTACAGAATCCCAAACAAAGATACAAAATAGGAGTTTAATCATCTAAAGATGGTACAAGTCTTATATCTTTATAGAAAACACTTGCTATGGTAGGCCAGTTGACTAATAACATATCATCAACTAAAACAATGACCAATAATAAATTAAAGAAATGGAGAAGCATAAAGAGAATCAGTGACAAATGAATGGCTTACTGCAGTCTTTCCCTTTAGAGATACCCATATTCTCACATACTGAAAAACCCCCATAAGCTTGCTCAGAACCCTTAAGCAACCAAATATGCAGTGGGTCAGTAACAATTTGTACCCACACTGACAAATAGTGGACTTTTTTTCCAGAAAACAATTTCCAATCTTTCTTAAAAACAAACACATGTAATGGATTCTTTGTTAATGAATAACCCTAAGGTCACAACCTATTGAGATAACTAATGGCCCATTAAATAAATAAATTAGCACTGTTCTAGCATAACTGCAAAGTTGTATATCATTATGGTCATTATATAAATTTTTTAAATAGCAAAAACCATTACGATGACAAAAATATCAAGTCTATACATTTGATTTGTACACTTTTTACCTAAAGAGAGTATATACACAAAGTGCAAGCAGGCACTTTTATTTATATATATATATTTATATAAGCTTCTGCTTATATGAAAAAGAAATGAATAATCCAGTTTAATCTAGTTTTGAACAGCAGAGTGAAACTCACAAACATGTACATACTGAGCCAACATCCAATGACCTTGTTGTTACAGCGTCAGATTTATGCGAGTGCTGGAGGCAGAATTTAGCGTGCACTTGCTAAACAGACGTGACCATAGCTAATTAACTCTAGGTGTAATTACAAGCTTGTTATTTCTATCTAAATCTGTTTTGTAGATGCTACAAAACCTTGTGAAGAAGGCCCAGCCATCCTCACTCACAAAACTTCTGTTACTCTTTTCTATTCTAGCGCGACAATCCATACTAGCTTTCATCCAGAAATGCTTCAGTGATCATGATCATACTAACTGCACTCTGCAGGTGACATCATCAAGGCAAGGTTGTCATATAGTAAAGAAATAAAAGGTTTGAAATAAAACACTGGACAATGCACTGGTCTGTTGAGAGTTTGAGAGACATTCCCACTTCTTCTCATTAAACCTCCAGTTTTTTGTTCCTTTTCTTTTCGTTAATCTCCCCCACTCTCTGTCAGAAACACACTCGTACACACATGATTTCTAGGACACAGCAGACTTTTGATGACTTTTAACAGAAACTCAGTTATCCATACATTAAGGACATACATACAAAAAACAAAGAAACAAACATATGGATAAATAACTGGGAGGATACCCTTTATGTAATCTATTTGAGCTTTACTCTCAGCAACACATTCTGTACTTTGTGTTGCTACATTTAGAGGCCACACTCTCTGCTTTTAAATCCTAATCTTCACTTATCAGCTCTGACCTTGTGTGTGACATCAGGGAATAATCCCATGAGCTGAACAGTCAAAGGTGATTCAAGGTTTAACTGCCATGACCTTTCTTTGCAATTCAACAACAAGACACACTTTGCTTTGGTTTCTTTTCTTTTCTTTGCCATAAGCTTACAAATTGTGAAACCGCTGATGGTATCAACAATTCAGCAATAAAATCTGTCAGATTCTGATGCCTTTTATATCACATGCTCCTGGTATATAAGTTAAGCAGCAAGGCCATCAGTCACACACCCTCCTTTAAGCTACAAAGAAAATGGTTTGGTACAAAAGAAACATGACATGTTGCACAGAGTAGAAGAATTTGTTTGCGTTGACAGGACAGGTAGCTTGCAACAGCACCAAGTAAGGCCCTGAGTGTTGTCAACTGAATGTTGTCTCTACAAGTGCATGGAAGTTTATTACAGTTTGTGCAGAAGTTATACAAACACAAGATCTGATCTAGGGTGAAGATTTGATCCATTCAGTTACCCAGATGGATAAAGGAATTTTCTGTCCGACTCCTGTTAACCTCCCCTTAATGCTTTCTTTTCTTTTCTTTTATGTCTTCTTCTTAATATGATTGCTTTTTGTCGTTGCTTGTATTTTTGCAGTTGTGTCGGCAGAAAGTAAAAGTAATACTCATGTAAGGTTCAGCGGCATCTGAATCTGCTTTACCCGCATTTCCATGGGTCTTCCTCAACAAGAGAGAATTCTGCAGTGTTGCCATTTTTGCCCATGGTGACCTGTAAGCAATTATCAAGAACAACTAACTGTTGTGACCAAGGCACTGTTACTGACAGACTGTCAGTGGTTGGGAGCAGAGAAACCATTGCTTCATTACATGTTGGCCATTGACCTTGGGGCTGAGTTTAGTTAGTCCCCGACAGACAAAAACACGTTGTCATGCAGCGATAGAAAAGTACATTAAGTCATTTTTCCAGAGTTGGCCATGTATTTAATGGATTCTCTCCCCAACCAAATTACAATAATGATATTCATCACTATACAGGCAATGAACGTGAATAATTTTTTTTTTCTGTTGTTTGTTTAGAAATCTAGCTATAGTATAGACAGGAGGCATGAAACAGGCATTTCTTAAATTAATGCATCACTTTGGATGATTGATGATGATATGGAAAAAACAGCAGTCTTTATGTATACCACTGGCTAAAATCACTTTGAAAATATGGTTAAAAATGTAAGAACTAATAATTTGGTCAGGGCTACCATAAATACATGTCCAATTAAGTAAGCAAATGAAATAAAACAGAAAAAAAAATGCCATATGTACAAGACAATGAATTAGATTAGTGTTGAGCCTTTAAAATGAACTGATTGAGTTTTTATAAACAATAAGAACAATGTATGATGTAGAAGTGAACAAATTTTGATAAACCTGGTATCACAAAAACTGCTTTTTCATATGATCAACAGGTGAATAAATAAATATAAAAAAAATATTTATTTAGCTTTTCACCACTTTAAAGACGATATTTTTCAGTCAAGAATGACTTGTACTATTCACACAGACACCAATACACCAACATAGGAAGCCACAGAGAAAAGAGTAACAGACACAAAAAGAAAGACAAACACACAGCTGGGAAGGATGCGCTACATACAGGTCTCTATGTCCGTTAACGTGAAATGTACCTTGCAGTCGTCTATCAACACTGAGTTGTGGTGAGCGTACACATTCTGGTTGGAGTTATTTTCAAAGAACGATTGTGTCTTTGCCATCTCAAAGTCGTCCATCCGGACCTGCTGGGCGTCAAAGGTGTCAAGCTCATCTTTGGAAAGGTGGTACACGATGCCTGCTCCATAGGAGTCCCCAACCACATTAACAGAGGTACGGAAACGATCCCTACATGTTAAAAAAAAACAAAAAGAAAAAAGCACTAGATGAATAAAAACACCATCCGCACATCCATCCATCCACCCATCCATGCATCCATCCATCAATTGTCTACTGCTTATTTGGGGCCAGGTTGTGGGGACAGCAATCTAAGCAGTGACACTCATATCTCCCTCTCCCCAGCTACCTCCTTCAGTTCATCTGGGGGAACACCGAGGCATTTACAGGCCTGGGTCTACCCTGGTGCCTCCCTCGGAACTCCTCACCCCGGAGATGCCCAGGAGGTATCCTTGTCAGCTCAAATCACCTCAGCTGACTCATTCTCGAGGAGTAGCAGCTCTACTCCGAGCCCCTCCTGAATGACTGAACCAGCCAGCCTTCATAGAAAGCTCATTTCCTTACTTGTATTTGTGATCTCAGTTTTTGTGACAACCCAGAGCTTGTGACCACAGGTGAAAGTTGAGACGTAGAGCAAATGATAAATCAATAGTTTTGCTTTTATGCTCAGCTCTCGCTTCACGACAATGGACTGTTACAGCAGCACCAATTAGTCTGTCAATTTTCTGCTCCTCTCTCCCACCACTTGTGAACAATACTCCAAGATTCTTAAAATACTCCATTCCTTACATAAAATCACTTTATTTTGTTTTTAGGGAGTTTTAAATGATGATTCCTTTTATCAAGGGAAAAAAGCTAAACCTAAACCTAATTTGGCCTGTATGAAAACATAGCAATTCCCCTTGTTAAATCACGAATTAAATGTGATTAACCACATTTTTGGTAAAGCAGGGTTCAGTTTCACTAGTCAAACCGAGGCCTCATTCCTGCCACTCCTGATAAATCAAGAAAGCTCATAAATAAAAGCCATGATATAAAGAAGCAACTTAGAAACAAAGTCACTGACGCCTATCAAGAGTTCCAAAGCCATCTCTAAGGCTTTGGGACTTCAGTAAACCACAGTCAGAGTCATCCACAAATGGAGAAGACTTGGAACAGTGCTGAAGCTTCCCAGGAGTAGCGGGCTGACCATAATTACCCCAAGAGTGCATCAACCACTCTCTCAGGAGGTCATAAAAGAACCCAGAGCAACAGCTAAAGGACTACAGTCTTCATATGCCTCAGTTAAGGACATAGTTCAAGATGCAACAGTGAGAAAAAGGCAAAAATGCCATACATGGGAGAGTTCCAAGGCGAAAAACGCCTGCTGACCAAAGACAACATAAAAATCATCTTGATGAAGACTTAAGAGAAAATATTCTGTGGACTGATGAGATGAAAGTCTTTGGAAGCTTTGAATCCCATTGCATCTGATATAAAACTAACACAGCATTTCATAAAGAGAGCATCATACCAACAGTTAAACATGGTGGTGGAGGTGGTAGTTTGATGGCCTGGGGCAGCTTTGTTCCTTCAGGACCTGGACAACATGTCATAACTGAACCATGAATTCTGCTCTACCAGAAAAAACAGGAGGAGAACCAATGGTCCATCAGTTCATGCCCTGAAGCTCAAGCTACCTTGAGCAGCACCTCTGAATAGCTAAAAAAAAAAAAAAACAACCTCTGAATGCAAAATGAAGGCTCTGGAGTGGCCTAGTCAAAGTCTGGACTCTTTAGATGCATTTAGATGCTTTGAAATGATCTTAAACAGGCTGCTTATGCTCAAAAAGCATCCACTATAGCTGAATTAAAATAATTCTACAGAGAAGAGAGGGCCAAAATTCCTCCAAGGCAATGTGAAAGACTCTTGCTGTCAAGGGTGGCAAAGCCAGTTATTAGGTTTAGGTAGGTAGGTAGATTTGGATAGCTTTTTTCTTCTTAATAAATGAAAGATCATTTTAAAACTACACCTTTACTCCAGTTATCTTTGTTTAAATTTGTTAAAGATTTGAAATGCTGAAGTGTGACAAATCCCCCCCCCCCCCCACCCCGCAAAAACAACAACAACAAACAAACAAACAAAAAAAAGATCTAAGGAAAGGGGAAAATACTTTTTCATGGAGCAAATGTGTAGGTGCTAGAACTTAAGACATTTACTGTGGTTTACTGTGGTTATGTGTTTTCTGAAACAATACAAATATTTTACTGTGTGACTCAATTAAATGGTTTTTCATTAAAAAACTTAAAACCATAACAACCACAGTTATAACAGTGATTACACATGTTAGAGGCCAGTAAAATAGGCACTCTACTCTTTTAATATTAGCAAAAATGTGTACATACAAATTAAATGATTACTTTAGCATATATGCTCGGGAAATTTACAAAAAAAGATTACTTATTTCACTACACATGATAATATAGAGCGGGAAGGATTTGTCATTATTATTGTAACATCTAAAACTGCTTACATAAAATTTAAAAAGTAAGAACATTGAATGGTATTAGAATATGTCTGCATGCTTTTGTCATGATAGCAGTGTTGATGTGGCGCTCACAGAAGCCAGTCGACAGCAACCAGGAGGCTGATGTCCTGAGTGGGCAGCCCTACTGCTGTTAGGATCAGAAGCATGGTCACAAGTCCAGCACTCGGGATACTAGCTGCTCCAACACTGGCCAAGGTAGCTGTCATGCTAAATAGGAGAAATTTTCAAGTGTAAGGTTTTAATACACACACATCCTTACTATCTGTACACAGCTAACACCCTATACTATCTCTACAAAAGGTTTTATGATGACAAAAGTATTTTGATAACTAAGTATTGAAACTGGGAACTGTAAGAGTGTACACTGTCTAAGTAAATTTAAACCACAACCTTATTCTACACAATGACTTTTCCTGTAAAGTGCAGGGGGATAATGCAATAAAAGAAATCATGTGTTTTAGTAAGTTTGGACACCAGGTCCATAGGACAAGCTTTTACAAGTCTGTGGACGTTCTCCCCTGTCTCCCCAGTTTGGGTTGAGAAATGGTGACTGTGTAGGCTACAGCATGACTGACATTGCTTTTATACTAATCAAAGAACAGAGGGACTCCTTGTGTCCTATGGATAGGAGGACTGTAGGCTTACCTTACGGTAACAATCTGGCCCCAGTCGAGGCTGATGCCATTCATCTGAGCGATGAAGATGGCAGCAACAGCCTCATAAAGTGCTGTGCCATCCATATTGATTGTAGCTCCCACCGGGAGGACAAAGCGTGTCACTCTCTTGTCAATGCCCAGGTTTTCCTCTAAGCATCTGAACGTAACAGGCAAGGTACCAGCACTGTGGCAAATAAAACAAGACGAAGCTTGTTAATATGACAGTCACAAACGGCATGGAATGAGATTCAGCTTGGAAACTGTGCACCCAATTTGGCACTAAAAACGTGTGGGAATAAAGAACTCTGCAACAAATTATAGACTGTCTGTTGAGAATTAATTTGCCTGAATCACTCTTTATATTCCATTAATTTTTAAATTTAATTGCACCATTCTTCCATTCAAAATGAAAATAATTTACTCCAAACTAGGGTAATTTGATTCATATAAGGTCTTTCAGGTGTTTTACTTTTGAAAACAATCAAAAAATTTAACTTGTTTGAATTCATTTTTAAGACAGAATATCATAGAAATAACCACAGCTGTGACTCCAAACTTGCTTGGCTTCTTTCTTCCAAGGTTGTGGAATGGTGAGCTTGAAGGAACTGGGAAAAAGCTGAGCTCACCTCTGTAAAGGGAAGAGTGTATCTGGTGCCATTAATAAAACATGGAGATATTCCATTTGGAGGCAAAGTGTGTTGCTAGCAAGCTAATTCCATAGTTATCACTCAAAAAAAACGGTTGCCCTGATTATTTAGCATCTGTGATGGAGTATTTATAAAAGTATTTATTAAAAGCATATATCACATTGAAAAACAAAGCCTGATTTCTAGACAGGGATACTGTGGTCCTCTGAGTGTCAGAGAGTCTGAATTCTACAAACTTTCAACACAAACAGATGCAAAACTCCCTCATACCTGGACGCTGTTCCCAGTGCTGTGACCCAAGCCTGGAATATTCCCATGAAGAACTTGTAGGGGTCTTCTTTTACTATTATAAAATATATCAGTGGAAGAAAAATTCCTCCATGGATGATAAGGCCCACTATCACAGTAACCATGTACATTCCCAGTTGTCTTGCAACCACCTCCAAGTCAGCAATAGAGATGATTTTTCCACAGATGAGGCAAGCAATACCAACAGGGGAATACCTGAAGACAGAGTGTGTATTTTGGTTACAAATATGTCAAGCACAGGAAAATATAGTATATAGTATTCAGCTTAGATCCTACAACAAGTTGCTTCATGCTGTACAGATATATATATATATATATATATATATATATATACATATATAAGAGAATAAATTGTTAGGAATAGGCAACACAGTTTTGCTTTGATTTAGCAGCATGTTGTTATTCAAGTGGTTTCATAGTGTACAAGGCTCCTGTATTTACTCGAGAGTCTCTTTTCAAGCATGTTCCCCACAATAGAAGCTTTAGGCCAATCACTGGGCTTTTCAATCCAGATAATGAAAGTATTAAAGAGGAAAAATACTTATTATCGAAACCAACGCAACCTGTTGAAATGCATTAGGAATATCCCTTCAGGGAGTGGCGTTTTAGTGTTAGGGGCTTAAAATGGAGTGGGGTGAACTGCAGGTGGGGGGCATCTACTTTCAAGTTCTGATAGCTTTTTTTCTGCCTTTTAAAAATTGGGGCCTGCAGCTGTTTTAACCTTGTGTGGAACAGTGCTTGTGATGAACTGAACTTACCACATAATTGCACCAACGAGCCTCATAACAATCTCATTGAGTACGTTGAAAAACTCCAACATTAGCTTGGCCTTTTCGCCCATTTTCCCCATAATAACTCCAAAAGCAACAAAGAATCCAATTAAACCTGTAAGACACGGAATATGATAATTTTGTATAAATGAATAGAAAGTTAATCATTTTACTTGCTCGGAGGAAGAATTATTCAGACATATTACTAGACAGCAAAGCAACATTCTGCTATGTACAATACCTAATTTTAGAATATATAAAGTACATTTGTATGTATTGTAGACTAAATCTAAAGTGACAGGCAACCAATCATTCATTTTAAGTACTGTACAGAATGAAAGGCTGTCCTAGGTGTTGGGAATGTTCAAAATACCAAACTAGAGTATTTAGTTATAGCACTAATGAAATTAAATGCAAACTAAATACAAATTAAAGTGTGTAAAGAAAATTCAGCCAATGTAAAGTTATAAGACTGTCCTAAGTTGGTAATAATGTTAATAAACATGAGCACAATGGAGAGGGAGACACCCTACATCAGGCGCCCCTGGTGAGGAGCTCAAAAATCTGTGTTTGCAGACACAGATGCCAATCAATGCCTTTGTGTTATCTGAATGTTTGATGTTCCCTTTGATGATGGAACTTTTTTTTAAAACAGAACTTTTGTTTTACATCAGTAACCCTGCTAAGTGATTCCATTTATGCACTGGGCGTGCTTTCAAACCTACCCAGGACATTCATCCCACTCTTGAACTGAAGTGACCTTTTGACTGTGAACTGCGGAGGTGCTCTGGTCCTGTTAGTGGGTACTGGTACTTTAGTGGTTACTGTCTGGATCTGAACAGCAAGCAAAGAAAACAAGAATCAGTTGGAGGAACGGACATGTGAATCACATTTTTGCGGTGGACGAAGACCATCTGTGAAACTCCTACCTGCTGGAAACAGGCCTGCACTAAGTTCTCTGGGAAAAGATTTCGGATGAGATCAAATAAAGCATCCACACTGGACACCTCGTCGTTCTTCTTTCCCTGTCCAAGATTGGCCCTAAGCTTGGGGTTCCCGGGATGGATGGCCAGCACCAGGACCACTCCTAGGACAGCCGCAATCACCGTTGTCGACATATAGTACACCATGGCCCTGGTGCCTAGTCGCCCACTGGATTTGGCATCCAAACCAGCTAGTCCTGTTGGCAAAGTATGTTTTACAGGATATAATAATATTTACTGAGAATGACAATAATGAATCAAAATAGGTGCTAAGATGTCATTAAATTAATCTGTTTAAATTAATCGGCTACTGTAACCAAATTGCTAAAGTCCTTCCAATAAGAGCAGCATGTGGCATGTGAGCTCTAAAGTCCACTTTCAGATACATTAGGATACCATACAGATGGGAAATAAATCAAGTGATTTAAAAATATTAAGTATGAAGTCCAGCAAGGAGTTAGGTCACAGAGTGCCATTAGAACAGCTCAGCTGTACTGTGACAGTCTCAAACTCTGAACTTGCCAATGATTGATGTTTAAATGAGTGCAGTAAAGAGTGCCATCTAGCATGACATGTTTTCATCATAAGATAAAGGTGAGGACTAAGTAACTTTTTACTGATGGATGCGACTGCGGTGGCAAAATCAGGAGGAGTAGGAGTAGGAATAAAGGGTTAATGTTCTTACTGTAAAACTGCCATTTAAGTATGAGCAAACGTACAGTGCTTAACAAATTTATTAAACCAAGTATCATAAAACTAAGAAATCATAAATATTTCAGACATCTGTAAAAAACATGTTTAAAACGTAATAATTATATTGCTATTTGTTAGGCAAACAACAAACTGAATTCATGTTTTTCTACCCGAATTTGAGCCAAACTTCTCTGAGAAGTCTGACATTATCAAGCATAACATTCAACCAATAAAACTAAATTTTGCTTTTTAGGAATGGAAGTACATAAATGCATCTTGATATAAAAAAAAATAATGATAATAATCATGTGCTTTACTATTTTCTGTATGTTTACTAAAACACTAACATCAACAAACAAATTATTAGATTTTATAATTAAAAATATAATTTGGATTTAAGAGCATGCACACACTGGTGGATTAACTATTATAGAAACATAAAAACTCATTTGCTTTATTGGTATTGCTAGTTTAAAGCAGCTGTGGACATAATTAATAAAAGCACCGTATCAGTCTGAGAGAACACATTTTGCAACTAAAACTAAAACTTAGGGAAACATAACTGCTGTAAATAATGATGGGGTGTACAAAAACAGACATTGTGCCACAGAACTGAATCTTTTAACTAGAGACTGATACAGTATCAGATTGCTAGTATTATTTGCTAATATATTGGTCAGCAATATTTAGTTTTCTTAAAAGTAATTTGATATCTCATGTTGTAACCTCGGATATTTTTGAAATGAATAAATATAAAGCTATAACACAACTATAAGGCATAAAAAGGTCAAACACAGTCCTATATTACAGTCATTCTGCTCAGCTTGTTAAAAAAACACCTGGCTCACAGGGAACTTACTGTAACTGTGTCTCTATGCTTCACACCAATGCAACTTTCAGCTCTATTTTTTTCTTTGCACAGTAACAGACTGTGGCTCATGCATTCACTAAAAATAGATCCCAGTGTAGAAAAACAGTAACACCTGTGTACTTGTGCAGTATGAAATCAACAAAATCTGTTCTGTGGCTCTTTTTCCTCCCACTGCTCGCCCCCCCCCCCCCCCCCCCCTTTTCTTCTTCTTCTTTTTTTTCTTTTGCCAAAATGTAAAAAAAGCAATTTTAAGATCATTTTTTCCCCAGTTTACCAGGAAAAAAAATACACCCACTCTCACATCTCTGCTGTTGCGACTCAACTCCAAGGTAACAAGTAGCACCGTTGACCTCATTTCACGACAGTTGTCAGCAAATTCAGCAGAACATCGTATGTTCGAGTTACTGTGCCTCACCCACCTGTGACCAGACTGGAAACAACAAGAGGCAAAATAAGCATCTTCAGCATCCTCATTAGGATCTCTCCAGGAAAAGCAATGATCATTATAACATCAGGAGGGAGAGGTGATATGTGCCGCAGAAGCATTCCGGCGATGGAACCCAGAAACACACCTGAGACAACAAATAAAAAAGAAAAAAATCAAACACAGAGCCAGTCATTTGTTTAACATCACCTGTCCTCCCATAGTCATTGTGTCATAGTATTACTTGTAGAAAGGTGATAAAGTGTGACAAAGTGTGAAAAATCAGACTTAATAAGGTTGCTTATTTTTCACCTTACAGCAGCTAATAAAGTAATGACACCAAAAATGTTATCACCTTGACTTCAGTCTAAATATTTTTCCAATTACCGTACATCTGTAAACAGTTTGCAGGGAAAAAAAGCTCCAAAGGATGACATAAAAGTTACTGAAGCTTGTAAACTTTTCTTCTTATACACTGAAATTACATTTCAAAGTTGGTTCCTACTTTAGCGTTTTGCACGGCAGTCTAAATGCAATACAACCTAGGCTGTCATGGCTGCCTGCTAGTTTAACATCAAGAAAGAAGCTGTGAACATTTATGCATTTAAATGGCACTCCGGAGCACACAGTGAGAGCACTGATAGAGCAAGAATTAAAAAGGGGGAAAAAAAGTATTGGCTGCTTTTTTAAATTGAGTGGAGGGGATTTTTTTCCCTCTTTTTCCCCAAAGGTGATTTTCTTCTAGAAATGCAGTAAAGGTCAACTGCAGCTGCTTCACTGGTCGGAGCCAGGTGTTGCCATTCTCCCCTGACTGCGTAACCTCGGGGCACACGATGAGAAACACCTGCCTCTTATCTGCTCTAACAGCTGATCAGATGTGGGATCAACAACAGGAGGTTCCATTGAATAGAATTGTATTTATTTATTTAATAGGAAAGGTATTGATTTGTTTAGTTGGATTTTGTACTAAGAAGGTCAATAGACTCTGTGTACTGTAATGGGGACTTCTGCTAATCAGAAAATATCTGTGAATGACGGTAACATGGCACCGTGCTTGCGGCGTCTCTTGTTTGTTTAGTTGTTTTTTAATATTTTCTTTTTGCCTAAAATTTCCTTTACAGATAGTTCTCAAAAAGTGCACAGTACAGTCTAGTTCCATTTACACAACACAAAGCTTTTGCAGCATGAGGAGAACAGTGATGGCTATGACAGTCGAAATATCCTATAGCTTTTTTTTTTTTTAATATTCTTCCATCACGCACCAAAACATTGGTCTCATAAGAAAAATGGAAGGAAGAAGTTCCTTCTGTACTCTCTGGGCAGTGTTTGGCAGTTGACACACAGTGATGGATTGGTATGTTGACATACCTTGCATGATGATCCAGATAAATCTAAGTTTGTGTAAATACCATCATGATGATTACACTACCTATATATATTTTAATAAGTTCCCTGTCATAGAAGAGCCCAATAAAACAGACTGGAAAAAACAAAATGATCTGATAACATTTTATTAACCTGGCATCATACCTTACAGGATGTGAGGCTTTATTTGCTTTTTTTATTTATTTATTTATTTATTTATAGGGTCACTTCACAGGCTATAACAACTGCTGGAAACTCAATCTTCATTGCAGATTTTTTATCTTTGCCCTCCTGCTGGCAACACCTTCTCTTCTCCATCTGCACTTGGAAACCTGCCGTTCATCTAGAACACAATTTCTCTCACTCTGTTTTAAAATCACCCATGAAGCATGTATCCAGTAGGGACAGTTACAGTGTTTTTTCACATCTGTAAGCTAAAGGTCTTGGACAGCCTAAAACTGCACAGTGTAAATGTAACCATGAATAAAAGCGTATTGTGGAGGAATGAATGTAAATAAAGGGACTTTTAACTTACCAAGGATGGTGAGAGTGAGAACCATGTTCTTCATAATCTTATCACAGAGGGTTCCACATGGATTCTCAGGTGGGTCTACCCCTGGTCCCAGATGGCTCTCATCCATCCTGACCTCAACTTGCTTCTGCATTTTGTTGGCACTGGAACAGGTAAAGAAGGAAGATGTTATAATAATAATTGAGAGCCATCACGACATCTCCGCCACACTACTATGTTTTTAGTGTAAAGCAGAACAAATGCTTAGTAAACAAAACTGCATTGATTTGTAGCTAAGAGAACACATAATCAATGTTTAGATTGCACTCAGATAAATTGTAATTATAGCTGAAATGCAGGAACACTCAAGTGCGATGTCCGCACGTGTTAATGCAATCTCACATACTGAAAACATATAAAAACAGTAGTGTGTGAGTAGATGAGAAGGCACGAAATGTCCTTGGGCTGGTTAGTTGAAAGCCACTTAAAGATAATGCTGTTGTCACTGTACTAGCAACTACTGCTAATGCAGTAACGGTCAGCACAGATGACGATGGGCTCTATGAAACTCACTGTCCCCCCACATCCAGTAGCTCCTCATTGCAAATGATTGACACCGTAGAGGGGGCTCATGCCCATCTACTGTATACACTCAAGTTTCAACAGCCAGAGGAAGTTGCAGTTAGAAGAAGTAACATGAATACAACCCAGTGTGTTGCAGGTTCAAAATCTGCAAGGAAAAGATGGCAAAATAAGGAAGAAATTGTGCTTGTAATTGATATTACACTTCTGGACAAAAGCACTGGGTCACCGACACACTACACCCACAGGAGTTGCTCAGTCATGGAAACGCATACCAGAAAGCACTTGATGCACGGTTTTTGTGCTGATGTTAAAACCACAGGAGGTTTTATTAGTCTGCATTTAATGAGTCACCAGAGCTGTGGCGACTTCACTGTCCACTATGTAACGCAGCACTCTGTGTGTTCTCCTGCTTTGCAATAAGACCACTCACAGTTAACAGAGAGTATCTAGCAGGGAAGAAATTTCACAAACTGACTGGTTGCAATGGTAGCATCCTCTTATGGTAACTCACTCAAATTCAGTGAGCTCTTTAAAATGACTCATTCTTTTACAAAATTTGTAAGGGCAGACAACATGGCAAGGACTAAGCCCAAGGGTGACCCAGTATTTTTGTCCATAGAGAGTATGCTGAAATACTATCTGATAAGAGAACAGATGGCTGGATGGATTGATGCTTCTATGCTTCTGATATGTTTCTTGGTTCGGCTCTGCTGGTCAGTCTCTTGTCTCCAGGAGCTTTTCTATGTGGAGTGTGAATGTGCTCCCTGTGGCTGTGTGGGAATATTCTAGTTTCCTTTCACAGTTGGAAGACATACATGCTGAGTTAACTGGTGATTCTAATCTGGGTAAAATACTACCTCTATATTTAATTTAAACAGAGAGCAATGCTCTGTTTAAATATATGAGTAACTTTGGCTTGAGGTTTAAAGGTGTTTGAGTGGTCAGCATGTCTAGAAAAGAGCAAGTGGCTAGCTAAGTGCTGGAGTTTTCTGCAGCTACTGTATAAAAATACAAAATGTATATATTTGCTTCACTGATTCATTTTTAGTTTTGAGGATATTTTCTTGGACATGGTGCTTTGTGTTAATTTCAGATAATGAGCTCATCCATCTGACTATGTACTTCTTTATTTTACTACCTTTTGATGCCTCTGAAGCAACAAGTATCTCAGGTTTGTTGTGGTCTGGAGTAAAGCCTCTTTGACTTAAAGATCAACTCTCAGCTGTACAGCCTTTAAATCCTGTAGAGCACAGACGTACACAGTTATGCAACAGCGCGTGCCTGTGTCATTTGGGCAACCATGACCTTGATGACACGAACAACTGGAATGATGTTTTAAAACAATAAACTCTAGAAAAATCCCTTTTCACCTACTAGTTAAAGTATTTTAAATATCCTGCAGATGAAAATTCACGGGTAACAGGAAAGACAAAGCTTCAGTAATGTGTCATATATGTATATCTGCTAAATCAATAGCATATTTGATGATTCATTATTTTTTTTTAAAAAAACCTTCTGTCTAAGACATGTAAGTGGGCAGGGAACATGCAAGGTAAGGACAGAACAACTGCCAAGTCAATCATGCCTGTCTGATACACTGTGCTCTGGCATTAATGACACGTAAGCCTTTTAAAGAGGATAAATTTAGCACTTCAGGCATTCAAGTGATTGAGTTATGCAACAGACAAGGGCTTCCCAAGAAAAGTCAAAGTGTCACCACTACCTACCTAAAACTGTTATGCATGCATGTGAATGCTAACTTAATTTAAAGCTTGGTATTCAAAGCGAATTTCTTCTTTTCTGCAGAAGGAGAAAATCAAAAGCACTGGACAAATAACTGGATGTGAAAAATGAGTAAGCAGGGTTGGACAGTGACCTCACAAGTGAAAGGTCTTCCTGAAAGTGCAGGCTAGGTAAGAATTTTATGCTTTTAGCATTAAAAGAAACACACCCCTTCAATGTGAGGTTGATTCAGAGTGAACTGAAGAATAGAACAGCAACAATGAAAAACGACGTTATCTACTAAAACATCACCAAGGACAGCAGGACTACTGTAGCTGTACAACAGACAAAATATTGTCCTTATAGCTTTTGTTTCTTAAATGCACTTACTGTATAATGCATCAAGCCCATGCATAAAGTTGCATGATCCTTTGGAAAGTTTCACAAAAATTGCTAAAAAACATATGAAAAAGTATTTTGAAGGCACACCGTTCACTGCCGTTACTCATCTCATGAACTACCACCACATCACTACACCCTGCGAATCGTACTTACCAGTTGGTTTGTATGCCGCTTCAAGTTGGAATTGTACTTGTAGAGAGGCACTACACAACTACTGACTTCAGTGAAAAAATTAACAAAATCATGGCTCATGCATTGGTAAATCCTCCAATCAAAGCCCCCCCAAAAGTCTTTTTTTCTCCCTTTACACAAAAGCACCTTCAGTGCTTAAAATTCTGCAAATGACTTCCTCTTTAGCAATTGATGTACATCCACAATCACAGATGCCCGTTCATTCAGCTGCAGGAAGGTGCATAAAGGTGACTAACCTGGAGGTCTGACAGAAGCCTCCCAGACAGCAGGGGTGGAGTCACCTTGCTAAGATTAGCCAGAGAGTGGAAATCCTCGTCGCCATCTTTATTTTGTCCCTTCTATTTTTGCATTTTTTTTTGTTTTTGTTTACTTTGTATTTGAGACAGAAAGGTTGCATGTATAAGTCCTTAGGGCAATGCAAATATGCAAAGTCTATTCGAGAGTATATAATTAATACTTTCAGATTCAGGGGGTGCACAAATGCCATTCTGTACAACCCATTTTACTCATAATGACAGTACTGTAGATTTCATCATTCAAAGCCTGCTTTTCATGGCTGACACCTTTCATAATAGGAGTACTTCACAAGCTCTATTAATCAGTTTTTTAAATGTAAATGTACATTTTGGTGGAGATTAGGTAAAATCATAAGCATGAACGTTTTACATAAGCAGTGCTGCTACTGTCTTTCCCCCTTGAAATTTTCAGCTTCATATGGCTCATGCTGCTATGTATTTATATCAGGTGCTGCATTTAATAATGGCTAATCAAATGTGGCCTGCTTATTAGTACTGCCTTATGGCTTGTTGCAAACTGATTTATTTGTAACATGATTTCGCTTGAATGTTAATCACATGCTTCATTAGTACATTTGTTCAATAAATTGAAGGGTTTATGTCACATTCTCAATTAATATTAAGCAAGAAGTTTAGAGTAAACAAAAACTTCCAAATTAGTCAGCAAAAAAGCTTGAAGGAGAAGTCATTTAGCAGAATAAAGCTGGTTTATTAGAGCATAACGGAAAAACTGATTGCAGCTTTCGTGTCATTTTCATTTTGGAATATTTAATCAGACACAAATTAACACTCGTGTTTGAGTAAGATTTTGTGTCTCTCGTTAATTTTAAAGGCAGTTTTAGCATGCAGGGAGCGTCTGTCGGAGTCACAGCTTAAAAACAACAAGACTGAGATGATTTTATGACTTTGTTGAAGGAAAAAGTAAATCAATATATGTCTGTTATTATCCAAAAACATAACACTGAATGTTTCTCTAATGCTACCGTGTTTAAATCAAGCAAACTTAGCATAGCAACAGCAGCAGCGGGTTATGCGTTTATTTGAGGTATCTGCAGAAGCTCGTGTGTTTAACACAGCTTGGACATTGATTGGCCCCAGTCTGATTGTTCTCTTGCTGAAAGTTCTTTTGGTCTAACAGGGTGACATGGACATGTTACATGCACTCATTGGTAGCAGGACTCCAGCCTTTATTTTAACAAATTAAAAAGAAAGATAGAACAAAAGTGTTGGAGTGATTGACTTTAGGTGGAAAAGATGATTACAGAGATGTGCATGATATCAGAGGAGCATTTTAACAACTTTGATAGTCGTCACACTGGCGAGAATCAAAGGAGATTTTTATTCAAAGGCTACATAGCTGTTCTAAGAAGTTGGCCTATTTTCCGCGCAGTTTGCAGAGTTGCTGGTTATAAGACAGAGTGAGGATTCCAATTACGGAGCTGCTCTCAGAGCATGAGCCAGGAGAAGAGATGGAGTCAGAGCACATGGCAAAGCATTTGTTCGTGCAACTCCGGACCTAGCCCCGCCTTTTTCTCCTCTCAGCAACAAGCCCACCTCATGCCGCAACACCTGACAACACAAGCCACGCTTAGACTGCAGGTGTCTATAATTAACTAATCTGTCCTGAGCCGCCCTAATCCAGTGCACATACACACCGAAATGGATCAGGCACACTTGGAGAGCAAGTCTTAAGCTGTCATAGAATAAATTTCATAAAATCATTAAGATATTTTCTTTGAATTCCACAGCTATACGGTAATATTATCAGATTTAGAAAAAATAATAATAGTAACACTCACTAATTATAAAAAAGAGCAAGCTAAGAACACCAAGCCCCACCCTTATCACAACTACTATTGCCCCTTCCAATCTACACAAATACCAGCCATTCTTACATTTGCATTCACTCCTGACTGCAGTTTGCAGTGCAGACGCTGAATTTCACCGCAAATAACCACAAGTCTGATTTTATTTTTAATTGTAATATTTGGTTTTGCAGTTTAATAACATGCACGTTAAAATTCAAGCAATTCCAAGTGTCTACTTTTTGCATTCAGATGTGCTAACTATATTTGTGCTGACCTCAGCTATCTAAAGACAAATTCAGTAAACCAAATGGCCATTTTATAATTGAATAAATGTTTAACTGAACAACTTATTGTTTGATGAGCAATAACATCAAGTGCGTAAAATTTAGAACAACTGTTTCTTTTAATCTGATGAAAATAAAGCAATAGAATGTAATGTTTCATAAAAACACAGAGAATTACTATCAAATGGTTTCATTATTGGTTTAATGTTCATTAGTTAATCAGGTAGCTATTGTGCATATAACTGAAGAGGATAAATCAAAGCCCAGGAACTGTGGGTTAGGGTTTAGCAGTAATTGTTGTTGTCGCTAATGGGCCAGAGAACGAATGGCACAATGAGCTTTGGAGTATTTATATTCAGTTGCAAATGTGCAACACAAGATGCATAAATGCTGTTTTTATGTTTTTTTCTGGAGTCTGCATGGAAAATGCAGGCTTAGGTGGTGAATTGAAGTTTAAGGTCCGAGCAGAACACCAAGTTGGTTCATCATCAAGTGATGAAGTGTGAGATCATGGGTATATACTTTGTCATGGATCCCAATTTCACTGTTCAGTCAGGCTAACAGTAGCAGATCTGATCAAAAAGTAGACAATTACATCAGCAAACAGTCTGTATCTTTTTTTTTTCACCCCAATCACTTTTAAGGTTTGGTTGAATGAGTATTATGGATAAAGTATGGTGGGAGCACGGTGGCTGGTGGTTGCAGCGATTAGCACTGTTGCCTCAAAGCAAGAAGGTCCTGAGTTCAACTCCACCACCTGGCCAGGGTGTTTTTGTGTAGAGCTTGCATGTTCTCCCCATGTTTGCCTGGTCCTCTCTGGGTAATTAACTCCCACAGTCCAAAGACATGCAGTTAGTGGCATTAGCTTAATTGAGGATTCTAAACATGCCCATAGGTGTGAATGGTTGTCTATCTTTCTGGGTTAGCCCTGTGTCAGATTGGTGACCTGTCCAGGGTGTACCCCACCTCTCACCCTATAGTAACTGGGATAGGCTCCTGCCTCCCTGTGACCCTGATGAGGATAGGTGGAAGAGGATGGATGGATGTGAATAAAGTATGCTTTTAACTAAAACCAAAGTCATTGCTACACAACTTATAATAGGACCCCTGCTAGTATGTTCTCATATTTACGGGACATATTTTAAGCAAATTAAGAAAGGAGGAATAATTGCCTCTTTTTTTCTTTGTAAATGCTACAAGGTCAAAGGAATACAACTCCCCACACGCACTGAGGCCTATTACATACAGTAGGCATGCAGGAAGAGAGCAATTTAACTAATTTTTTTTAATCTCACAAGTGAGAAAAAAATTAAATTTCATCTGTCTTAAAGAGTACTGTTCCAAGATTGTTAACAAGTGTAAGCTTTACTGTAGTGCTTATTTCTACAAAACACACATTAAGTGAAAATGAGTAATTTCAGTAGGATTTTTTTTTCTTTTTTCTTCTTGGAAGAAAATAAAGTCCTGTACAAATAGCGAAAGACTAAATGTCTCATCGAGACAGATGGCATTTTTACTGAATCACATTGCAATGTCCGAGATAGATATGCAGAATCTGTTCTATTCAGAGAGTCAGAGGAATACTAAATCAAAGCACTTTATTTCTTTTATGCACCAAGAAGAAGTAATGAGGTAAGTTATGTTTTTTATTTGTCCTTTGAATTTTCCTTTATTATCGTGTGTGGTTTTGCCTTGACCACTCATTTATATTCTGAGCATTTTCAAACTAATAACACACACAAAACAGTCACCATGGTGTTCTGAAAAATAGCTTTGACACTTCAAAGATATAACAGCAGTACGAGACTTTAGTGTATAGACACCGCCAATCAGTCACGTCTGCTCACATCCTGCAAATACTTTTATCAAGAGATTCTGTGTAGAGAGCAAACCAGAGATAGTCTATGCAAAATGTTCACTTAATATCCCAAAACATGACATCTGAGAAATCCATCTTGTTTAAAATATGTGTTGTAAATAAATAAATAAATAAAAATAATAACTTAAATCAGTTCATGATAGGTTACTACTGTAACATCCTCAATTGTAAGTTATGACTGATGGACTTACTGATTTATTTATTATTTGTTGTTTTTTTAACAAAGACATGTATATGCCTTCAAACTGCAACAAGCTAAATGTCATATAGAGTGAGTGTTGTCACTGGCTAACAGCAGCCCATCATGCTTTGCATAAGCATGGATTGCAATCATGATGTACCACTACGACTGATGATCATATTTCAGTGATGATTTTAATGACACGTGTCTCGTAAGAGCAGGATTTCAGTTGGATCCGAGCCAGGGCTTTACTCCAGCTCCTGATTATGAGAGTTAATTGCTCTTACTTATGCAGGAGATGTACAATTAAAACATTTCAGATCGGATAAGGGGCTCTTGACTGGCTCTGCCATCATGCCCTCCACTTCAGAATGAGAAGCAGAGGAGGAAATGCTGTTTCTACTCAGACTCATTTCACAAAGTCCACTTTTCCCTCATCGCACAAACTCAGGCAAAATAAAGCTAAATTATGCACATGCGCTTCTTTCCTGTTCTACCAAGCGTTGGACAAGAAGACTGATATTATTTTTTTTGTCACTTTGCATTCAGATGCTGAAAGTGTGTAGTCTGGCACTAGCTGCAACTGGCAATAATAAACAACCCATTCATTAGCTCCAAAATCATAAGCATACCATGTGTCAGGTTTTGTTTTGTGCTTTTTTTTTAATAAGGAGGCATCATGAATTTAGGAGCTGATGAAAATGACTTACACCTCTTCCCACGCTGGACCAGTGTGACGTGTTTTATAGACAGTGATGACATTTTCAGTATCGCATCTGGTCTTTTAAAATCATTTCAACATCTGCTACCAACTGCACAACTGAAGTTCACTTATAGAAAACTGGGGAAAAAAATCTAACATGAGTGTTTGCATCTGTAAATTATAGTATGGCACATGTCAAAGTTCCTCTTGGTGCTTTTCAGCCTTCCTGTACTCTCTGTGCCTACTGAGAGTAATTGCACTTTTAAAGGTTAACAGTTTCCCTTATGCCTGGGGCCCTGAATAGACAAATGGAAGAGTTGGAATTTTAAACCACCAAAAAGATTTTAACTAGGCGAAAGACTTAGAGGAGGTATTGATTTAATTGTAGAGTAGAGAAGGTAATTCTACCCATTTATGAAATGATTAAAAACAGATTATTGTTTCATAACCAGCTCGCTTTCCTTTGCTATTGTTTTTTAGTAAGTCAGTAACTTCTGCAGATGCTCATCTGAAGCATCCCCATATCATAGCAAAGAGATGAGAGATGAAGCTCTGATCCTTTTGCATCTATGGAACTTTAGTTAGGTTTAAATATACAGTAGCTGAGCGTCACCTATAGGAAAAAGATGATGAAGTTCTCAGTGATTATAATAATACTACTTGGAATCAAAGGCTACTTAAATCTTTCTTGAAAATTTCACACACAGCATTAAGAAAAAGGAAGTCGCTACTCTGAATGGTTTTAATAATGTAGAGCGTTTTGCAATCTGCTTCAGCTCGAATGTGCTTGGACATGTAGTCCCAGACAGGAAATCCCTGACAGTTGTATCTTCGGCTTGATCTTTTACCTGTAAATGTCATGGCATTTGCAAGGGCTGCCAGCCAATAGAGAGTCCTTTAATAATACTAAAACAAATGAATATTAAAAACTAATAGAAACTAATGTATAACAGCCATCGAAACTACTGAAGCCACCCTGGACAGGTTTGGCAGTCAGTCACAGGGCTGATTTATAGAGACAGACAACCATTCATGCTCACATTTAGACCTACCTTTACAATTTAAAGCTGCCAGCCAGACTTCCATGTCTTTTAACTAGGCCAGAAAACTAGAAGAAACTGGATAAAACCAAACCCAGGACAGGGGGACATTTTAAGCTGCATATATGAAGGCTCCAGTCTGCCAGGAGCCAACATAAATGGGCACTGTGTGCAGAATTTAAGGTATTTGCATGACTGCGTCCAACTCTTCTGTTGCACCAGTTGGAGGATTTTTATGTATTTCAGCGTATTTTCATATTTAATCAAATACTGCCACTTTGTTAAAGGCACTGGCATCTCAGAGATGTGCCCAAGATATTTCAGCATATTCTGCGTAGGCGTTGGTGCAGTAAACCAGGTCTTGGCAATAGTGAGATGGGTCTGACTCCAAACTCATCACATTTGGATGCTTGTTGAGCAACCCCTGGCCTCATGTTTAAACACACTTTGTGGCCTTAAGTGCGGAAGAAAAAGGGCACATTTAAACCTAAACCACTAGAATTTTCTTAAACTTAACCTGAATGAAGAACAGTTTAGTTAAAGCTGTAACAGCAGCAGTCACATTTCCCTCCCTCCAATGGTAATATACTAAAAAAAAAGGTGATAAATATTTTAAACCAGACTATTCTACAGCACTTTTGACCACCCTTATTAGCTTACACTCCCTGACAGAAGAATAAAAAAAAAACATGTTTTTTTTAAATGAAACTAAAAATAGAAGTGGGATTTGCAGTGTAGCCCTTTGGGATATCCTTCTGAATGTCATCCCCTTGCAGCCCTGTCTCGAGTTGAAGAATGTGGTGGGAGTCAATCGCACAGAGCAACAAATCTTTAATAATGCACATGTGGCCAAAAGCAAGCAGTTTTGCATTCCTCTGTCAGCTACATAAAATGCATTATGATTTGTCCCTCTCTTGAGATGTGAGATTCATTTTGTCTTTTAAAAGGATATTTGTTTGTGGCTTAATTCAAGTCTTTGTGGATGGATGATTTTCACCGGCTAGGCACTTTGTCAGTATCCACTGCTGACCTACAACAAACAATTGCCCTAAGAGCAGATGTGGGAATACAACCAAGCACCAAACATTACATTTAAAGTATACCTAGGACTCTGTCACAGCACTAAAAAATACACTATTTGCAGATTTTTCTTGCCAAATAGTTACAGACAGCTTACCTCACTGTGACCAAAAAGAACTTTTCCTGACCTTGAGTGGACTCCATATGTAGTGACTTGTACACAAACCTGCTTTCCAGTTACATGCCTATGAAAATTTCCTGTAAAACAAAGGAGGGTGTTATCATTCACCTCTCCTCTTCCTTAGATGTAAAGTGCTCACCTGTGGAAGTCTTCTCCTTGATACATTTATCGCCTTTCCTGCTCAGCTTCCTTGTAAATTTCTTTAAAACTGAAGCAGCATCAAGATTCTTTGGATAAAAGGTAGCTGCTTCAGCGGGATCCACCTACTCTAAGGTATGGAAATCCAAGCAAGCTAAACAAACACCCTGCACATGCACAGTGAGCGCACTGATGCACGCACAGAGGGCTGTGGATTTGAGATTAGAGGTCAGTACCTCCTCTCAGGTGTGGTTGTGGTGTTCTCTCTGCTAAAGAGTAACAGATGAGCAGACTTTCCACCCATTTTTAGCCTCATGACATCATACAGTAAAATGGAAACCTTGGGAGACCTGTGACATTGCAAAACTTCAAGGTTTCCAGTCAAATGTAAATAACAAGAGAAGGGGCTATGACTGCATTTGCAATATTTGTTGTTGAGTAGGGTGGGTTTCTCGACAATTTCTGAATGAGCAGTAGATTCTTTTATGCGTTACAGTCTAAGGCATTATAAATATGAATATTGCATTTTCTCTGGTATCTCAAGATCAGAACTGCAACCATAAAAAAGACAGCCAGCAGTTGCTTTAATTCTTGCAGTTCTCCCTGTAAGTTGCAGAGACCAACTACTGTGCTGCTCATTGTTTAATTGGCCGGCCTGAAAGGTGTCCTGCACAAAGCCGTAGAGAGCACAGCGGGTGTCTGTGTCTCAGGAGTAAGAGCTAAGTTTAGCAAATCCTCTCAGTGTGTTTCTCAATGACAGCACATGTTGGACGGTCTTGCAGAGAAACTCACGAATGCATAACCTTACATGCCAACATGCTGCAGACACACAGGCACTGCTCATAGCGTATGTGCTGTGACAGATACATGCACACACAGTGTGCTTCCATGCATCTGGACACATGCACAGATTGTAAATGAGTGCAAATACAGGGAATTGTTTCTCAGTGTATTTTCAAGTACTGATAATGATGACGTTACTAAATTTCAGCTACGAAAAAAAGCAAACAAACGCCTATTTGCACAGCTACACTCAACTTTAAGATGGTCAGAGGTATCGAGCCTTAAGGTGGCAGAGATTCAGTAACTTGTCAAACTTTACTTGGGTGAAGAGAGCGAACAACAGGGTGGAGATTGTAACTGGGCTCTTTTGCTTTGAGAGACGTATTGAAGTAGCTCTTATTTCAAACTCCTGATTTGTGACGGTCAAGTCCATTTGAGTTTTGAGACAGACTCTAGAGTTTGATAGAGAGAAACATTTCCTTAAGATGATCTGTGAATTACAAAAAAATAATAATAATAGCAATTTCTTTTTTGTCGGTGATAATGCCATTAGCATGATTATACGCTACACTATAACCAAAGGCGCCAATATTCTTACCTGTAACAGTCAAATAATACTATTTAAACATCAGAAAGTATCTTAACCCTCTCTGCCTCTGGTATCAACACAGCCTGAAGGTATGCCTTTTGTCATTTCTCCCAAGTACATCATTCTATTATTCAATTTTTTATGCCTGCCAGTGGAGCAGGGCGATATGACCAAAAATATTTATCACGATATACATTTGAAAATTTGTGATAACAATATAATTGACGATATAATTGACACCAGACAAAATACTTTACAACTCCACAACTTTATTAGTGAAAAAAAAAAAAATCAATGTATTTTCACTTAAACAAGCAGCTAAAGTTATATAAAAATTTTACAGTGCAAATGCAAATTCCTTGCTGACATTTTAACCAAAAGGCATTTCCAGTGGAAACTGGCCGACATATCCTCAGCATAACCATGTATAATATCCACAAAACTTAAAAAGAGGTTATACACACACAATACGGTAATATTATGTTGAAGCACAGTACGTATCACTCCGCAGAGGCTCCTGCCTACGATAGCCGTAATGCTCCGACAATCCATCAAGCGGTGCGGGTTCGTAGCTTAGCAAAGTCGTACTAAAACATTTGACAGATTTTCGAGCGCTGTGTACCACATACAATCATTTCGAGGTCAGTAAACACAACCTGAATTCATACATAAGGCACACGGGATTATAAGGGGCACTGTCGATTCAGAAAAATCGAAGGATTGATTTTAAGTGTGCCGTATTTTCCAAAAAACACGGTAATAACGACGGCCTGCTAGCATGCTCTACCAAAAATAGTGCTTTGTTGTTTATCTGACGGACAAAAGCTAAACCAGTTCCACACCACTGAAGTTGCAGCATTTTTACAAACCAATTCTGGTTCATCTGTTTCATTCAACGATCCGCTTTCGCCCTTCTCATTCTCTGTCGTCGCCATGCTTTTTCCGCCATGTGCGTATGAAAACAAAGGCACCACGCATGCGCGTTTTACCCATATTCTATCGTGATATTTCATTTTCTTATCGTTGCCCAACATTATACCGGTATTACCGTGAACGGTATGATATGGCCCAGCCCTACCTGCCAGTCCCTGTTCCTGATAAGTTAATATAGGCTAACTATTTCATTTGCAATTCAAATAATTGTAAAGTACTTTATAATGACTGAAACAATGTGCAATAAAAATAATAATAATAATAATAATAACAATAACAATAACTTTATTTGTGGAGCAGTGTGTTTGAAAAAGTGCTCATACGTGTCAAAACTTACAAAAACACGAGCATATATCATACACTCCTTCCTGTCACACACTTCCACACATTAGATGTGAAAAACAGCCAAGAATATTGGGGGAAAGATTAAGAAAAACCTAGAAAAAAAAGAGTTATCAGCAAACAAAACACAGATTCAGCCACCTTGATAGGGTAGGAAGGCTCAATCTGTGTGCAGATGCAGCTACAACCTTAAAAATGTGGTGGCCAATGGTTATAAAATAAGAGCCTGGAACAGTTAAAAGACCCATATTCAGAGAGGCTGATAGGTGGAATTGGGTCTCAGCAGGTTTACTGTATATTTGTTTGTAATTAATGAAAAATAAAATGAATTTTGAATTTCACTGAAAGACAGTGATGTTAGTTTTTGTTAGCAACCTACTTGGTATGTTCTGGACCAGATGAAGATGGGAGGACTGCCAAATGTGAAAAGTAAGTGAAAGTAGTCAAGAAAGCACTGGATGAGCTTTGAGATGTGAGATTCAAAATTTAAATGCTGGTCAAAAGTACTCACAAGGTTCTTTGCAGATGATTTTTGTGTCAAATTGTGTGATACAATTATTTAAACACAATTCATTTCCAAGTTGATAATAGATTGTAAATATAACATGATTAAAGTTTACTTGAAATGGCAAAAAGTTAAATGATGCAGAAATACACATTTTTAATGCATATTGCGCAATTTATATTGTAGAAAAGCACATGTTACATGTTTCACACAATATATTTTATAAATCAACTAGCTTTACTAAAAAAAAACAATAACTGCTTGGAACTAATGTTTTAGATGTCAATAATTACATAACCACCCATGTTTTGAGAATAAATAGGTCAACAGTTGTCTGTCTTTTTTATTACAGCAATTTATTCTTGGAAGCATGAGGATGTGTTTTATATGGGAGTGATCGCTGCAGGTGCAAACACATAATAGAGTTCTAACGATCACATGGTAGTATAGGAAGTAGGTATGCATTAGGTGCTTAAAACCAGTTTAGTTTAGTTTGTTTTGCATAGTCAGCAGCACTGAAATATACAGAACTCAGATTTAATTATTAACATGGCTGAAATTCTGCCTTTTATAAGATTGTACCAAAATAACCTATTTCACATGTTGCTCTATCCAGTCTTGAAAGTTTGCAATTTGTGTGTGAACTGTGTAACTCGGTTGGTTGCAGTTGTTTTTCTCAAAAGATGTTGCTCTCTCTAAACCAAGCAGCTGCCAGCCTGCACTAGAGGCTCGGTGAGTATCCTCGTGACCTGACAAGACAGCCCTTGTGGATGAAAACACAGCTGGCATGGTTGTGATGCCTGGAATAACAATTGGGCAGGCGCTCTGAGGACTGGACGGTTTGCTAATGACACACAATGAATTGTCACTGATCGCTGTGGTATGTGCCCCTCCTTGAGCAAATTCTCTTTCACAATGAGTAACATCAGTCAGCTCAACAAGTTTTGTCAGGCTCAAGGTTGCAGAGTGGCCCAGGTGCCTCGGATTGTTTGGTAAAATCCACCTCGCGGTGTAAGCCTCCTGTGCAGTCACCTCCCCTCCTTGCGTTTTGGGCAGACACACAGGCAACACGCGCTCTCTGATCTTGGCCTTGTCTTTTAGCTTAAGCACAGCCACATCAGAGTCTGGTGAGGAGAAAAAATTTGGATGGACTACTATCTCTGAAACCTGCTGGGGCAGAAAGAGAAGATGAGGGAGAATTGGAAGTTAGACTACTGAGTTGCATGCCAAGTTTTGTTGTTTTTGGAATACACATCAAGATTAGATTATATGCATGCAAGATGTGCAGAACCAAAGAAAATATAGCTTATCCATGTAAGCTTTAAGTGCATATCAAATATGCACCTTATCCACTTTATACATTTACAAACAAAAATATATCCAGAAAATAACTTCAATTTAATTAAGACTGATTTTTCTTTTTTCTTTTTTTATCAACTGTTGTGCTGCGGAATTTATAAGCATTTCTGCACTTTATGACTTACAAAAAAAGAAAAAACTAATGTAAGACCACATATTTATGAGCACTGTTTGGTCATTTTCAGGCCAAATGGTGGCTTCTAGGTTTAATGTGGGGTGAAAGTGAGATGACCATTTGCCATATAACCTGACCTGCAAAGGATTTACTGATATAAAAAGGCATTAATGAATATTTTTTATTTGCATATTACATGCTCATCCATTTAGACTGCATTGTTTAGGCAAGTTTAAACAGTAAAAAGTTGTCATGCATATGGGACATTACCCTCAGGTGGTGCTGGCTTTTCAACACATCCCTGGGTGTATGGTATTGCTTGCCTATGACAACCTTCACATGTTCAGGCTGAATGGGCTGCTGCTTGTTCTTGTCTACCACACACTGAGCCACCACCAAGACTCTATGCTGGGCGACAAGAGCTCCACTGCAGGCCAGGAACCAGAATGTGGACTCCTCTGAGGCCCCCTGCTGGTCTGTTATGATCCTTCCAGGGGACGTGTAGGTGCTCACAGTGTGATCAGGTGGTGAGCGGATATAAATGGCTGCGTGCCACGGCCACTGAGCGTCGGAGAGGTTGTGTCTGCTGAAAGCGTCAAATTTGCCACAAACTGTGACATCAGAGAGGACAAAGAAAAGAAACGTATTAAATTTTACAGTGCAGATGTGAAAGTGGCTTTAAAATTAGTATCTAGCCCTTAAAAAACAGACAGACAGGTAAGAAAGATGATCAGTTGACTTCCAGAAATGTCAAAGAATTACTTCAAAATGAGTCTGCGTAATTTTTTTCTCAATAAGATGTCATTGTGACCAAGATGATTCATTTAAAAGTGTCGTGTAACTGCAGAAGAGTCACAAAATTGCAATATAAATGTTACAGAATGAATCTAATACCTGCGGTAGGTTGCTTCTGAACTCAAACAGATCATTATTATTTCATTTTAGTCAAACTACAATCTTTCAGGTGTAAGAGCTAAGTTCACACATCAATTTAGCTTACTTAAGAATATACTTCTGAAATTTGCTAACAACGCTGGAATGTATTGGTCAAGAAGAAAAATAAAGCCAAAAAGTGCAAATGACCACTTTAGGTTGGCTTTTTAAAAAAAAAAAAAAAAATTCCTACCATTTGTTTCTGGAATCATGTTATGAAGCTTCAAGATGAGCGTTTCCGCCATCACCATCTTTGTTGCAAAAAAACTTGATATTATGAGGAAAGGCTAACGGGTAATGTGTGGTTAAAACTGGTTAACTGTATGTAACTAACAGCCTGTCAGATGAGTCTATTCTGATCTCACCTGGTGAGCAGGAAACATAGTGACCACTCCACCTTCCAGTCTTCAGACAGGTGCGTCGAGAGCTTCCTTTGTTTCGATAGAGAGGTGAAGCACACTTGTAGTCGATGCTAGTGTAGACTGGGTGAAAACCTCGAGGTATCTCGGCCAAAGAGGTGTCATCATTTTTCTCTCTGGACAATCCACCGGATGTTAGTGGAATAAAGCCAGCGGACAACAAATCATCCACACTGTATCTGGATGAGAGGTGAGTCTGGTCTGAACGCTGTCTAAAAGAAAGAGATAGTTTGCCTTTAAAGCTCATCTTTTCAGTGTGATAAGCATTGTGTGTTTTTATACATATACATACATCTTGTTTATCTCTTATTTACCCATATACAGATTTGCTTATTCATTGTTTCAAACTGATATTTCCAATATTTTTTGAGCCTCCAAATTCTACCAATGTGCTCCCACTCATGTCCTTTCTTATTTTGTTTTAGAGCTAAATAACATTTCATTTTCAATGTGTGAATTTACTCAATCATAAAACCAAGAAGAGAATAACCTATGTTTGCTTCAAGTTCTACTAGTGCTTAGCATCTGGGACACAATAAGGGGCATAAATGACTTCTTCTCTCACATGCATGCTACATTGCTTTTTTTTTTTTAATATGCTGCACTTAAGTGCGTGACTTGTTTTACAAAAGGGTGTAACTAGTTTGGTACAACTGAAAACCTGCAATCTCTGGTCTTTGAAGCACCCATGGCATGAATATGAGCAAAATTCAAAGATGTGTCAGGGCAATACACCAGATAGCTACGTAAACTGCTGTCACTGCTATCAAATCAAAGAACACGGAAGAGGAAAGTCTGTCGGATTGTTCAGTTTTTTTCCTCACAAAGTAAAACCATCACAGCAATTTGTATAATGACAAAGTAACATAAAAAAATCCAAAATAATGACTTTAAGTGTACAAAACTCATACATACACACATATAACATAACACAGTATCGCAAAATTTACCTTAGCAATAGGTGTGGCTTCACAACACTTTGCTGTACAAGTTCAGACACTCTGGGTTCTCGACAGACTGTGAAGGCAAATCGAGCAGGTGGCAACGATAAGTAGATGTGTACGTAAATGATTCTGCTTAAAAATATCAGGGACTTAAATACTGTAGTGACAAACACATAAGAATGTCTAATCGGCCTTTATAAACTTCCCAGTTTACAATATACTACAACGTAATACTCTATACTCTATATATTTTGTTTTCCTCATTTAACAACGAGGAGGAAAAGCAGCTACAACCTAAATCTTTCTTCCTTTTTTTTTTTTTTTGAAAACTGTTACCTCTAACACACTTTGGTGACCTGCTACTCCAGGATCCATTAGAGAGACAGGTACTCTGGTGGTTTCCACTTAAAATGTAGGAGGTTTTACAGAAAAACTCAATTGTCTCAGCACCTCCAGCTGAGTCAAGAGCAGGTCTGTGATATCCGTGGAGCAGTTTGGGTGGAGGAGCGCACCGGACCAGGCTTGTTGGACCTGTATGCGGATGAGACAAAAGAGAGAAAAATGTCTTTCCTAACTGTCAATAATAGTGTGCAAACACCATAACACAACACAACAAGCACCATGGGAGGAGTTAAAACACACAAAAAAAACCTTTTACACATGAGGGAGCAGTGCCACTCCATGTGCCATTAGGTAGACAGGTCCTCTGCTGCATGCCAATCAGCCTGAAAGGTGGATGGCACCGGTAGTTTACCAATATGAGCTCCTCTTCTGGACCATATACAGGCAGCAGGTATCCATTCACTGGTTTGTCTGGTGCTGCGCATGCTACATTCTTGATGGCTGACACTGTAAAGAAATTTTCTGACTGTGATAAATGAAAGATAACACTGAATAACCAATAAACATAACATTTATAAGGGTGCACATTATTATATTGACATAATATAAACACCTAAAGTAACTTATATCTATCGATAGATTGTATCTATCTGTGTAAATCTCTAGGATAGATAGATAGATAGATAGATAGATAGATAGATAGATAGATAGATAGATAGATAGATAGATAGATAGATAGATAGATCTTGTAGGACTATGAAGCTCAATGTTGCACTAGAGATTATTACTAATAATAGGGCATCTTCTGCATACATGAAAAAAATCTTAAATCATTCTCTGGATACTTCCCTCTATTTTTTTCCAACAGAAATATTACTGAAGACTGCCATAACTCTCATTCATGCCGTGGTGCTTTGATATGTTGGGATTAGGAAACCACAGTTGATGCCCAATGAGGGAAAAGACTGTATAAATGGGACTGAAGTTAGATGCATGATTTGCTTTAAAGGCAGTAAATGGGGCAGAGAGGAGCAGGTATGATAAATCTGTGTCATTGACTGTCCGTCTCACATCACTGCCCTATGAAGGAGGCTGCACAGACACAGATGAAGAGTGAAAGTAAAGGTACGTCGACGAAATGTGCTGCATAGAAACAAAATACATGAATAGTGCCATGTATTTGTTATATGTATATCATAAAATAGACGCTATCAGTCCTAACAGCTTTGTACAGGTCTGCAGTAACTCTTCCCTCTAATTATAATAAAAAATGCTTTTTCTCTAATTTGTTAACTGCCTGTGTGCACACTGAGCCTAACACGTTTGTATTGTTTGTATTGTTTGTTTTGTATGTGGATTACATAGAGGAAAGAAACCCTTCACACAGAGCATACGCTGACTCATATACCGTGATAACAAAATAAAAGGCCACGTATCGTAATGTAATGTAATCCAATATAAATCCAGTCTGCCTCCATGGACAGGCTTTAAAACATTATTGTGACCAATTGTATTACGCTGCATTATAATGTTAAGTGTTTGTGTTATATTGTCTGTCCTGCGGCAGTGTGTATGCATTCACATTGCTTATGATTAATACCTACCTGAAATTTCCTGAAATGTAAGAACAAAACCATCAAAGTTATTATAGCCATCAGAGGTGAAGAGAATGTGTAGGAAGTTCTCGGAGCTTTTTATTGGAGGAGGTAACTGATCCCCACAAAACCGACCAATCACAGGAGAAGTCAGACTGTCACCATCACGGACCTCGACGTAATCGTAACGACAGCTGTGGTCAGACTCCAAACTCAGCAGTGAAAATCTACAGCAAAACAATACAGAAATGATGTTTGTCACCTGATGTGAGTTAATCCCCATGCCAAGTCTGATGTATAACACGTTAACAAGACAGATATAAAGCGGGATGAATGAGTTCTACTAGTTAACGGCAATCCAAAGTATAGATTTGAAAGAAATTTCTATATCTTATGTTAATGTTCTACTATGTATTTTTACTGAAAAGTACATTATTTTCCCAAACAAACAAAATGATACCATTTGTTTTGTAACTGTTACCCTGCTTTGAACCTATGAATGTCCTCACTCTAAAGTACGCTCATCTCCAGCTCTTTTATTATTCCAACACAGTCAATTGCAACCGCCAGATTGCTTGACTCTCTCCTGTATCATCTGCAGCTCAGCAGTTCTTTATTACCTGAGGTCACATTGATCCCTTCTGAGCCTTTCAAATAGAGACTTAACTAAATCTTTTCTCTTTGATCAAATCATGTGCCTTCAGTGTTGAATGATTTTCATATCAGATCTTTGGAAAAGTTACCTACCTGAGCTGGATACTGCTTCCCCTCTCCATTTGCACTATCCATTCACATCGAGCATTTGTTGGGTAACTCTCCAGGGCTATGTGACCCTGAGCTCGCTGAATGATGCCTCCACATGCTACCAACAAGAGAACTATAATTACTTATACTTATACCCATTAAATGTGTACTTATCTCAGTGCCACTGAGCATTTTGACTGTTGCAAGCTAAGCCCCATAATTTGACATGCTGTGTAAGAGGGCAGATGATACCAAAAAAAAAGAAAAGAAAAAAGAAATATACATATATGTGCATGTGTGTGTGCGCGCGGGGGAGGATTCAGATGGTTCTGATTATCATCATCATGCTGCTATTAATGCTGTTAAGAAAAAGCAAGATGAGATACTAAAGCCTTTTTGAATTGATGTTGACCAGTCTTCGCTAAGGGAATGGGGTTGAAATGTTTAGAATTTTAAAAAAATATCTCAGAATAAGATCATTCAGTCTATTCAAGGAGTTGGTCAGACTGTGTAGAACATTCTATAAAAAGCCTGTGTAAGAGAGAGATTGCCCAATGTCCAAATGCCTTCTTTTGTGTAACTCAGAATGTTATAACATGACAGAATAACACCTGAGTGGCAATTTCCCCAACGCCATTAAATGTAGAGAATGGAAAAGTACCATGTGAGTGAATAGAAGGAGTGGCAACTAAGTAAACCTTTTTACTTTGCACTTATATCAGCTTCATGTTGCACTGAGTCTCACACTACAGTTGGTCTAAATTATTACGTGGTGGTTGTTGTTGTATCTGTATCTGTAGTTGTGTATATTCTTCTTTTTTTAAGTAGTATTCATCCATCTTTTTTTTCTTTTTGTGAACTTGAGTAGACACTAGGCTGCATACAGTTGTAGGCAAACCAACAAAAAGCACTGTCGCCACCAAATGTCCATAATGTGTATTGCAACGAAGGTTGTGTCATTTTGAAAATTCTTAACCATAGATCTGATTATTAAACAGCTTTGCCCGTATATCCTTTGCTGCATACATGAACTGTACATACTTTGGAGATGCTAAAGATATTTATTTTACATTAAATGGTGGTGATGTTTCCTCTTGATGTTTTCTTCCCTTTACACAACACTCTGAGCCACAGGATGTCATACAGCATCTCAGACAAAAACAAATGTTCTTATGTTCCTTGGAGACATGTATTAAGTAATTTAATTAATTTAATAAAATAGTTTACTAAAAGGACAAGGTCTCAAGGTTATTAGCCCTGCAACAGACTGGTGACCTGTGCAGGGTGTACCCCGCCTCTCGTCCTATGACAACTGGGATAGACTGCAGCACCCTAACGCCCCCTCACCACAACCCCGATAAGGATAAGCGGATAAGAATGGATGCATGGATGGATGGACGCCTGTTATTCAGTCATAAGTCACTTTTACATTTTTTGTTTTACCTGCCTTTCAGCAGAATTGTTGCATTTGTGGCAACGAGCACTGTCAGCATCAACTCTAATGAATTGTAACTAAGGCCAGGGTCTGTCTGTCTGTGTGTGTGTGTGTGTGTGTGTGTGTGTGTGTGTGTGTGTGTGTGTGTGTGTGTGTGTGTGCTGCACAGTGCTATTCAGCATCCTGTACACAGCTTCTTCCACAAAAACTGGGCTCTGAGTAACGAAAAAGAATTGAGGATTGTTTTCATCTTAGTCCAAAGAAGAAATAGAAGCAGTGAGATGAAATATCATTATGCACATGTTTCTGCTTGGCATTATTCGCAGAGCAGCTGTCTGTCTCTTAATATGATTGCATGTATTTGTACTTCTGTTGTAGTAAATAGTGTTAGCTACTTATCATGAATGCAGGGGGATGAATAATAGGACTTCTCTGCCTCACTGTTCCATGTAAATGTCAGATCATGAATATGATTTACTGGGTTAGTGCTCATAACTGGTATCCTGGTGCACATCTTATCACAGTCACAGAGAATGGAGCCTTTTGGCCAATAAAGAAAATAATTAAGTCAGTTTGTGTCTTAGTTATTTCTTTATTGGTTGTGATAGTTCTTTTTAGTATTTTTAGAGTTATTTGAATGAATTTATGTAAAGTCTTCAGGTATGTATACAGTTTGTATGCAGTATATTCAACTGAGCACTGCAAACAAGCCGGATGGTCCCACTCTTCTTTAACCTAGAGGATAACAGCGTCCATGTTTTCCTAAAAGAATCTCAAATTTAGATTCATCTGACCACAGAACAGTTTTCCACAGTCTATTTTAAATTTGCTTTGATTCAGAGAATCTGGGATCATCTTCACATATGTCTTTAACCTGTATCTGCAGATGGCACAGTGAACTTTGATTTCTGGAAGTGTTCCTGTTGTGTGTTTTTAATGCACTACTGCTGGGGGCCAGAAGATCACAGGCATGCAATATTAACTTCTTGATCTTGTATCTTATGCACAAAGATCTCTCCAGATTCCCTGAATCTTTGAATGGGATCTTCTGACTCTTTACAATTTTACAATGAGCAACATTATTTTAAAATTGTTCCAAAATTTGCAGATTAAAGTTTTTGCAGACTGGAGAACCTCTGCCCATTTCAACTTCTGAGAAACTCTGCCTCTTTAAGATGCCCTTTTTATACAGATAAGTATAAAAAGTGAGAGTACAGACTCTGTCAGGGATGCTGTCATACAGAGTCATGTTACTGACCTGTAGACAATTAAACTAACTAATTATATAGCACGTCTCCAAGTATTTCTTTTTAGAACCAGTTACTTTTCCAGCCTTTTGTGGCCCCATCCCAACATTTCAAAATGTGCTAATCACTTTTGTGAAATAATAACTCATCAAAGTTTAAATATTTGATGTCTTCTATCGTGAATCAAGTGTGGATTCATGAGAGGACACATTATTGCATTCTGTTTTGATTTACATTTTACATAGCATCCCAATATTTTTGACTAAATATAAGACACTACACTGGCAAATGTGACATAAAATGAAAATCCCTTAGAGAAAAACAGCCTGGGATTGTAAAGATGCTATTACAAAAAAGATCAGCACTGGACTTATCTGTTCATTTTCACTTCATAATGTAGGCTTTGCATGATCTCTGTTTTCCTATCAGCAATCACATTTAAGAATATGATTCATAATATTAGACATTTCTGTAGCTTGGTCAGGCCTCACAGGAATACTTCATTAAAGCACTTACTCACTTTTACAATCCCCTCCACTCCAGCCTTGACGGCACTCAGTACAATACTTCCCATTCACGAAGAAGTCATCATTAGCTCTCCATGTTCCATTGTTGCAGGTTTTACAATTCTCAAATAGACTGCAGCCTGGAGAGAGACAACGGCAGAGCAAAAAGTAATAATCGAAAACATTTTTTAAGATAAATTGGAACTCCTAGTCATTTGCAGTACCACAACAGCTCTGATATTTTTTCACAACAATATATCATGTAATACGTTTTGTTTAGAAAAAACAGAAAAGGACAAGAATTTACCTGGATGAACAATACAGGGGTCACATTCATCCAGGACATTGCGGCAGCAGGGAACAGTGTAGCCTACCCTTGTGTCTTTTGATGGACACCGACACTGGATCAGGTGGTACTCACAACACGGGCGACACATCACGTTCCACTGAGAGCTCGGGCAGTTGTCTCCCCTCAGGGCTGTGAAGGAAAAGGAAAATATTTAGATTTTAAATCTAAGAGCTGCCAGTGGAAACCTCAGCATAAGTAAAATAAGTAATCGTAAATTATGTGTTTGTGATTGTAGAAAAATAGTCAACAGTACCAACAAGTCCCTTTCAAATATCGTCTGATGAGACAGATCAAACTTCCAAGAACATATCACATGACGGAATGGCACCATATTGATCTTTCACAGCAGGTAAAAAACATCAAAATCAAACAGGGCTATACGAGTATACAGTGTGTGTACACCAAATCTCAGTTTGCCCTTGTTTAACCTCCTAAGACCTGGCATCCACATATGTGGCCATCACATTTTGGGTTATTTAGACCAAAATACTCAATTTTGCTCTACAAGGGCCTGATATCCACTTACGAGGACATTATACTGCTACTGTTCTATCGAAATTTTAAACGAATGTCCTCTTATGTGGCTCTCATTTTTCTTAGTAACAAAAATTAGGTAAAAAAAAAAAATCTGGTAAACCTAGTGTCACATTGATGCTGATCATATTGAGCAGCTTGAGAACGATCCAAATACATCCCAAAATCCAATTTACGATGCTTCATTTGGAGCACTAATGAATATACCTGCTGTATAATGGTAGTTTTCTCTCAAACAGAAAACTGCACTCGATCAGTGAACATGTTTCTCAGGTTATAGCTCCCAAAGGGCTACAAACAATTACAGCTTTCCCAGGTTTAATTCTACTCACAAAGGCAAATGAATTCAACTGTAAAAGTATCCCAGCTTTAGTCACTGGTATGCCTGATATCTGTATCTGTGTACGTTTTACTCTTGTTTCAGTAAGCCACACTGAGTGCATAGCATGAAGTGACTGAAGTCTCAGATGAGCAGAAGAAGTGACTCATAGTTATAAAATAACTCCACAATTAGTCAGCAACTCAGTCAGCTGGCTTATTTCTTGTTAAAACTTTTTTTCCCATAAAGACACAAAAATTCACGAAGACGGTCTCATTGGAATTTCAGAATCAGAATATAATGTATTTTACTTACCGTGTGTCCAGCCCATTAGACACAAACTGAGATTTAGGAAGAGGTGGAAGATTAGGGGGACGCTCTTTGTGAGGAAAGGAAGCATGGTGGCTGCCAAACAGCAAGAAACCTCCCGAGAAACTCCAAGAAAGGAGCAAAAGCTTGATGATATCCACAGTATCCTGGTCTGTCTGAAGTGTAACTGGCTATAGACGATTCATTTTCCTGTGTCAGCACGGTGGATGGAAATCTTTAACCCATTCCTTCCGTTGTGCTCTCATCTTGTGAAAGATTTCATTTGGTCTGAAGTTGTGCACAACTGTACTGGGTCTGCAAGCAGTTCCTGTTCCTCTCCTCTTGTTATGAGTCTGGTATGTGTGCTGAGTAACAATGGAAAAATATTGGCAAAGGTAGTGGAAAGTGCATTTAGTAGGAATAAAAAGACGATAATGAGAAGAACAGCGGAAAGTGATGAAGAAAGTGCAGGCAAAAAATATCCATCAAGTCCAGCGAGGAAGGTTTTTAAGGGAATCTTTCTGAAACTGCAAGTTAGACACTCAAAACCAGTTGTTTTTGCACAGAAACATTTCATGGTACAATTGCAGATTTTCATGTGCATTGAGCCAAATGCGTTTACTGATAGTTCATCATGCACCAGCTGTCATACTAGACATGACAGCTTCACAACATCTTGGAAAACGAATAACAGATGTACTCTCTAAAGTTGTTATGAAATGTTTATGTCGGTTTCGATAGATATGTGCCTGGAGCTATGAGGCTGACAGCTCATCACCGCCTACTTTATGTCCAAGGTTTCTTTTCCATCGCCTAAGCTTTTAGTATTTCCATATTTAAGTATCTGTTTTCATGCTTTCCCTTACAAGCAGGGTGTAAACAGACAATTTGAGACTTTAAAAGACATGAGGTAAACTTGTTGTGATACCTAATATTCTAGATATTACAACAAATGTAACATTGCTATTAAATTATTTTTGTTCTTTTTTCTTTTTTTTCTAAATGAGTTAGAGCATTGAAATTATTCATCTTGAAGATGTGGATGATGTTGCCTTTCACTTCTTTTATTTTATAAATAACAAAAAAATGGTTTCATCACATATGATGTGATGAAATATTGATATTAAGTTGATCTACAGTACTTTGCATAGATTTTACATGTCATGTTTGAAAGTTTTATGTTCCTTTAGTCGCTGTAATGGTTTTTGTATAGTTGTCTGTGGGACTTTTCTATTGTTTTTTGTTATAACGTTAAATTGACTGGCCTAAGAAAAGCTCAGGAGAGATAGCATTTGAAACTTTTAAAATTAAAATTAAGTAAACTACGCTTTTATTTTTGAAAATCTAACTCACTGAGGGGTTTTATTTTGAAAATCTGATCCATTTCGGATAATCAAATGTATTTTCTAAAGTTAACTTTGGGTTTTCTAGCTTTACAATTTCACACCATTAAAGCAAATAGTAAACATTTAATATGTAATTTGAGGCTTTTATTTTGTAATTCTGAACATCCTGTAACTATGCCTCAGCTTTTAGTCTTAAAATTAGAAATGTGGTAAATTGACACATACTTACACAGGACGTTTCTGCTCTAAATCAGTATTCATAGTGCGTTGTACTTCAAACATGATTCACCGAATCGCTTACATTCATTTTTTTTTTCTATGCCCAAGCGATTTTATCTAACATTCACACACAGATACACAAACACACAGTTGTAAGTTGTAAAATGGCTGCGCGGCAGGCAGATTTGGACCCAGACTCAGGACCCCTGAGACAAGAAATTAACTTCAAACTCAGCTATAGTCCTGGAAAATCACAGGAAACAACCCAAAACATACACAGAGCAGGAAATTAGCAGAACAAACTGAAAACCTGAAACCATGTCACATAACCATGAGGGAGGACACAACAAAGGGAAATGCTCGATTCAGACAATAAATACACACCAGATACCGAGTAGAGGAAACAGGTGAGAGACGAGCTAACACTAATCACAGAGGATGAGGCATGGAAGTAGAACTAACTACAAAGTGAGATTGACAGAAGAAATTACTGGTACAGAGACAGAAAATCAAACAGGAACATTGGGAGTAGCTCAGTTCAGTATCTTGACCAAGACATGCAGAACAGAGGAGCCGGAGATCCAAACACCAACCTTTCAATTGGTAGCCGACCAGCTCTGCTTCCTGAGCTCCAAAGGAAAACTTCCTTCACTAAACTGAAGGCTTTTGTTTTTAAAATCCCACTCATTTTAAAATAAACTGGTGGCTTTTAATTTGAAAGTTTGAAAGGCTGCTGCTCGCTGTTGTCACTGTTTTCTATCGTTCATCAGCATATCTGTGTATAAGGCAGACATGGGAAGCTTTAAACTGTAAATATCAGCTTAAATACTTGGAGCTGTGATGATTTGTATATACGGTATATGTTGAACAAAAGGGTTAAACTGAGATTTGAAATGTCTGAGACTCTGTGGTGTCAAGGTTATCATGGATGACACATCCAATATTTAAAGTTGCAGGTTGTATATATCATTAATGTATTATATTAATTTTCATAGAAGTGTTTAAAAAGAGAATGAGCTGGAAATACACGTATAGCCAAATAAGCTACACAGGGCTATTGTCTCTATACATGTGATTATATTTAGCTTAATGAATCAGGGCTTTCTCTTATAGATACATTTGCACGACTTGATGCACTTGTGCACAGTTTGGTCCAGTCAGCAAAAAGTTTTTGAACATTAACATTTAGTGAATTAAACTCATGCTGATTCTTATATTAGTTCTACACAGCAAAATCTCCAGTGTTAAATTAACACTAGAGAGTGTCTATATGGGTCCACACCTCTGAGTGTTAAATACAACACTGTTGAGTGTTAAATTAACACTTTTGACAGTGTTATATGTTTAAAAGTAACCTAGTCAGTTTTGAAGATTAACAATGGCTAACACTGAGCAGTGCTGATTTTCTAACACTGGAATATTTCTAACATTTTGAGTTATTTTCCAGTGTTAGAAAATCAGCACTGCTCAGTGTTTTTAATTCTTTAATTTTAATTCTCACTCCAGCCATCTTAAAATACACTGGGATAAATTTATGCTTCTTACAGTCGGTGCAAAAATTGAAAAACCACACAGGCCAAAGTGAACAATATAATACAGAGACAGTGCAGTCAACACCCAAATTTTAAAAATGATTAAAACAGAAAATGACATAAAAAAATAAATAAATGCTAAGGCTAGAATAAAATATATGCCATGTAGAGATATTAAAACAATCAAAAGATTAAACACTATGATTAAATGTTAAGAGGTATGTTATAGGGAGTGGAAATAAGCTATTGCACATGTTGGCTGTTTGTGATTTAATGGAGGAATATCTCCTACCGGATGGCAGGAGATTAAACGGTCCTTGAGTGGCCTTTGAGGAGTCTCTCATGATGCAGAGAGCTTTCTTCTTGCATTGATCCTTGAAACTGGTTTCCAAGTAGGGGAGTGAGATCCTGATGACCCCTTCAACCATCCTCACGCACTGCAAAAGCTTCGTGTCAGTCACCATGCAGCTTATCAGAATGCTCTCAATAGTACTTCAGTAAAAGATGGTGAGGATTGTGTATATATATATGGGTGTGTGGCTGCGTGTGTGTGTGTGGCTTCAGCATCTTAAGTACATGCATCCT
Organism: Perissodus microlepis; assembly: GCF_051167445.1. Taxonomy (NCBI): domain Eukaryota; kingdom Metazoa; phylum Chordata; class Actinopteri; order Cichliformes; family Cichlidae; genus Perissodus; species Perissodus microlepis. The sequence continues at coordinate 31,537,636 of NC_140461.1, forward strand.
CTACCAAGTCTCCTTGGCCAGGCGTGTGATGTTGAGTTCCACAAGAGAGCCTCTCTGATGTAGACAACCAGGAATTTTGTGCTGCTGACCCTTTCCACAGTCAAGCTCTTGATTTGAAGTGGAGCATGCTCAGCTTTTGTTGTGTCCACAATCAGCTCTTGGGTTTTGTTGACACTAAGAGACAGATTGTTGTCTCCACACCAGCTCCACCACTGCTCTGTCAGATGTTTCATCCTGTCTGATGATGGGTTTTATACTGCTGCATCAAACTAGACGAGCTGATTTGTGCTAAGAATTTGGCAGTGCAGTCGTGTGTCACCAAAGAAAGCCTTGAGGTGACTGTTGGTGTGATTTGGTATTTGATATATACCAAATTTTTTTTTAAAAAAAAACTGAATTGAACCTAATTTAACTGAACATGAAAAATGATCCCCTACCCCACGCTCTGCTACAGTTTCAACTGAGCCTGGTCATTAGCTTGCTAAATCCTTGGCTATCCGTCACTCTGTCTTTACAGCTTTTTGTAAGCAACAAGTACGAAAATCTCAATGGTTGTAATGACCCATCTCATTTTAGGAAAACAGATTGGACCTCGCTTACATAATATTCCGACTCCTTACGGAATTAAAAGTGAAGGAGCTGTGTTAGCTTTTATTGCATGATTCAATTCAATTCAATTCAATTTTATTTATATAGCGCCAAATCACAACAAAAGTCGCCTCAAGGCGCTTCATAGATACAGAGAAAAACCCAACAATCATATGACCCCCTATGAGCAAGCACTTTGGCGACAGTGGGAAGGAAAAACTCCCTTTTAACAGGAAGAAACCTCCGGCAGAACCAGGCTCAGGGAGGGGCGGCCATCTGCTGCGACCGGTTGGGGTGAGAGAAGGAAGACAGGATAAAAGACATGCTGTGGAAGAGAGACAGAGGTTAATAACAGATATGATTCAATGCAGAGAGGTCTATTAATACATTGTGAGTGAGAAAGGTGACTGGAAAGGAAAGCATGCCATTCAAAATAAACACATTAGTTAGGATAGTCTGTTAGTGTGTAACCATCTTACAATAATGATTGTAGAGTACGAATTAATGTCTTTACCCTAAAGCTTGACTTAGACCTACCTACAAGGTAAATGGAAACTCTTTTTATCCCTACACCGCAATCTTCCACGGCGTTGAAGTCATTGTGGCATTTGTTGATCCGATGTGGTTACATAGAACGTTGACGCATAGGATTAAAATTGGGTTCCAGTTATGCCGTAAGTTATAACGTATATTTGCCGCAAAGTATAATTCATGTGTCACTCCTCTTAAACGCGTTAATCAATCTGGATGAAATTACTATATAAACTGCCTGGGGTACCATGATTATCAGCATCTATATATCTTTAGGGAATTGCAGTTTAAAAAGAAGAATAAATATTTTAATTATTCATTTTTGGGTGTTTGTGAACAACCATTTTTCCATCTGACTAAAAACAGTCATATGTAGTAGTGATAAAAAGAATAACATTGTAGACTAACTCACATGTCTGTGTTTTAATACCTTAGCAAAGCAAACAAGCAATGCAGGCCTGACAAAAAGTAACCAATGATAGTACATTACTTTTTAATACTGCACTATGCAAACACTATGACTGTAACTTCAACATGACTGGTATTGTCAGAGAGTGACCAAGGCAGCTGAGGGGTATGCTACATGGAAGGTTCAACACAGCCAGGCTTTCTTTGGCTCGACAAAACCTAAATCCACAGCCGGTGATATTGTGATGGTGATTATCAACTTTCTCCATTAAACTGGGCCTTCTGCTTTAGGATCTGTGTGTGCCCACATAAAAAGGGGTGTTTCACGTGCCACATTACTCTTTGTCAAAATAACCCTGCACCCGCCAGTGACTCCTTTTACTATCAGATGTTTTGATGATGATAAAATTGTGATAAAAATTTATAAAGAATAGAACAAATAAAGGAAATCCAACTCTGCTGTAACTAAGAGATTAATGCTGCATAAAATTGTTAATCTTGAGATTTGCCACGCAGAGTGATGAAATTAACATTTTAATTCAAGCTAATATATTGATTTTAATGCTGAGTGCACTGTTGGTGATGCTGTTTATTTTTAACATGACAGCTGCACTTTAGAGTTCACAATCTTTAAAGTGGGTAGATTTAAACATTAATGACTACTCATTGTGTTCAGCTCTCACTGTCCCATAGTCTAACATAGGTGCTGTGAAAATCGCTTTAGTTTCTCAGCAGATCAAAGGAAAATGTGTTTTAGGTGAACAGATATTCTACTGCATGACTTTTTAATTTTGGGGGAGCTTTAGGGTCCCTATTAATATATCAATCATAAAATTTGACACCCTGCCCCCCCCCCCAAACAGATATTGGTTTGTTGCTTCAAGGCAACACTGTGCGACAAGGGTGGTCAAACACCAAGTTATTCTATAATAAGCTTTATTAGTACAACAAGGATGAACAAATAAATGAACAATAAATAAACAATATAAACATTTCACAGAACAATAAAACACCAAAATACATCCAACATTTGACCCTAACCCCATGCGCATGCACACACACACACACACACACACACGTATTTCCATCACTTTTGGGGACATTACATTAACTTACATTAATTTCTTGGAGACTTATCCTGACCCTACCCATCACAAGTCCCTGCCTGAACCTAACCCTAACCTTATCCTAAACCTAACCTTACCCTAACCCTGACTCAAGCCTTCACCCTAAAATTTAATGATTTACCTTGCAATTTGTCCCCATAAAGTAGGCGAGACCTCACAATGTTTGTAAACAGATTTGTGTCCCCACAACAATAAATAATACACGTCCACACACACACACACACACACACACACACACACACACACACAATTACTTTACCAACTGACCCCTGAGCGCCCAAGTGTCCCTGAAACCTGATTCAGGGATCCACTACTTCACTGTCACTCCCCGAAAGCTCACTGTCCTTACTTTCTGAGTGACGAATGAAAATTAAGTTTTACTGTATAAATAAATTTTAAAAAGTAGAACAAACAATCAAATATACTTCTTAACATATTCATGCACATACAAGTATTTTTATAACATTTATTTCACTATAAACATGTAAAATAGTGATCTTTATCTTACCTCCTAATGGAGATGTCTCTCATGTAGTGCAGCTTGCAGAAAGGGACCCCCCCCCCAAATGAAAGTCACACCACCTTCCACTCATTTTATTGGAAAGAGATGTGCCTGGTAGCATTATTTGAGGAAAAAAAAACATTGGGTTTTTTTGGGGTTTTTTTTTTTGGCATGAAAATGTGGTTTGCTGCCTCAGGGCAACGCTACGCAGGAGAGGATTAGGGCTAAGTACAAAAACAAAAATCAGTATTTTTTGCATCATCAGCTGAATGCATGTAAGTTTCAGTGCTAATGTGATGCAGTCTTAGCGGTTACAGTGTTACAGCTGGGCTTCATCCACGATGTTGGTAACAACTTTCACATAAAGCATACTGGCCCAGCAGAGAGTCTGTATAACACAACATGCTGTAAATAAAAGAATCAGTGAAAGCTCAAAACTCTAAACATGACTTGCTCCCATCTAGTTTATGTATTCAGCATAAGTTACCATGGTGATTTTTCCTGGTGAAAAGAGAGCCACTTTGATAGAAGGTAGAAGAAAACTGACTTTAAGCTCTACATAGCTTTATAGCACATATCTTTAGTGTTGTGTTTAAAGAATTTTCAATCAGAAAATATTGACTAATTTTGTAAGAAAAAAAACATAAATTTGTTATTTTAAAATGAGTAAAGTACTGAAAAAAGGTTATTGAGAGACACTAGAGAACTATGTAGATAAATAAATATACTGAAGTTCATCATATACATTTAATAAAGAAACATTGTTTTACAAGAGTCATTTCTTAGCTTTTATTCATTCATATCAAATAGCTTTATGTTTCAGGGAAACTTCTCCATGTGCCAAGAATCAGCCACATTAACAATTGTCACAATGACTGATCTTCTTTCCCATGTCCCAGATGAGCTACTGACATGACAACCAGGTTCATTTATCCCACAGGGAAGTGAAAGGGAAATGAGGAAAATGTGGCCTTTAACATTTTCTTAACAAGTGTCACAAGGAAATGATGTCAAGACTCAAACTTTACTACATTTGCTCTGGACTTTTGATCTATGATGATCTACGGAAAATGTCTGTATAAAAACTAGTGGTGCAACGGATCAAAAATCTCACGGTTCGGATCGGATCACGGTTTTAAGTCACGGATCGGATCAATTTTCGGATCAGCAAATAAAAAAAGACAAAAGACAAAAATTGAACATTTAATTATTTACTTATTGAAGTATTTTTTGCCTGTTAAAAACATTCAACTCTAGACTCATTCCACGCAATTATTAAAAAAAAATTATGGTACAATATAGGGCAGTACAGTCTTTGTATCTACCACTCAATTCAATTCAATTTTATTTATAAAGCGCCAAATCACAACAACAGTCGCCTCAAGGCGCTTTATATTGTAAGGTAGGCCCTACAATAATACATACCGCTCATTATATCGCACTCTGCTGTGATATAATGAGCTGTCACGGTCACGTAGCTTTCCGTTGCCCTGGAGGTCCATCCATTTGTAGTAGTTAGGGCAACAGAAGATGCCTGGGACAGTTCAGCCATAACTTAAATCTTCTCCTGCTCATACATGCTTGGAACGATCTTGCCACTAAAGTGGACGCGAACGGGATATCATAGCGTGGCTCAAGCACGTTCATCATAGTTTAAACCCCTTGTTTTGCACAATGGAATACGGCCTCCTGTCTGCAGCTAAACACCCCAGTAGCTTTTGTAATAGCTTTAGCCTGGTCGGACTGGGCAGCAAAGGGCTGCTTAAATACCGCAAACTCCTCTGCTCCTCCACTTGGACCGCTAGCGCTGTTCATAACTATCGCTTGACAGACCCACCACGCGCACCATACACATACTTTTTTTTTCTTCTTTTTCGAATCTTCGGATCACGTGCGTGCCGAACCGTGGAGTGGGATCGGTTCGGATTACGGATCAACCGTGATCCGTTGCGCCACTAATAAAAACTATACATTTCATTTGTCAACTGTAAATCAAAAGAGTACATGTGAAAACTATCATTTCATTAGCAAAGACACCATAAATTCCAATCTTTCATTCTGTTAAACTTAAATGCTGCGATGATTTCATGACACCTTAAAAAGCGAGATCACAAATTATACCTCACCAAAAACCTTTTCAAGTAGCTTCTTTTGAATAAACCAGGTGCAGTTATAGAAGTAAACTGTGGCATATGAAAACACATATGCACATATTCAAACAGGTCCTTTTCCTGATCTGCTTCACATTTGTTTGGAAATGTGATTATGAAATGAATATATCTCATGACAATATTTACTTTTAATTTCCAGTATTATTTAGTTCAAAAGCAAGTAGTAAATGGTGTACAGTTCAAAACTGTAACAGACTAAAACATTCATGGTCTGCTTTCCTTAAGGATAAAAAAGGCCTATAGTAGATCAATCACAGTTACACAAGATTTCTGATTACCTTGTCCCTCACATCTTCAATAAACTTCAACAAATTACCAATTCCCCTCACCTCTCGACATTTGTCACATACAAAAAAACCCCAAAACAAAACAAAAAGACATGTTCCACGAATATCATAATTAACTTACTTTCCTTTTTCCTCTGGAATAAAAGTTACTCCATTTGTACTGTCACAACATTCTCAGCCCACATAGATAAAATGCCAAAGTTTATTAACTTACACCGCTTGGTTTTCTTTATCCCCTGAAAGCAATTTTTCCTTTGCTGAGTCCTGAGGGACTGTGTTGGGACTCTTCTTCATTTCTAGACTTTTTACCCAAGTATAAGCAGACGAACCACCAAGAACCATCATGTTACTGGTCCACCACAGCAGGGTTTTAGTGGAAGAGTTGTACACTACTGCAATGACGGTCTGTGCACAGGCCTTTGCAGTCCCTGAGACATTATGCGTGAGCGGGCTTGTATATTTGATCTGGAGCCCTGTAACATAGCCTATGGCGAAACCAAACACTCCTCCGAGAGTCATCATTGCCCAAAAGCTGATGTCAGTGAGACGGCTGAACTTGATGAGCTGGCCCAACTCTCCGAACACAAGGATGAGAGGGAGGAAGAGGACGCAGGCGTTAATGTTGTTATAGTAGGACAGTTTCCAGATGTTTCCATCCAGGGCAGGCATTACCTTCTTAGTATAGATGGCATTTAGAGAGACGCAGGCGCTAGCCAGCACCCCAAAAAATATGCCTGTCCAGGAGAGGGACCCTGTGATACCTTCCTGGTCCACACCAAGCCAGAAACCACCTGGAAAGCACAATATACAATCAAATATTTTAAACACTTAAATATCTAGTATTTCATTTTTAATCTACACCCATTCAGTGTAATGCTATCCAGTCACTGTAAGACTACGTGTGGCAAAATAACCCCAGCTCAAAACAATGTGAAAAAAGGATGGAAACTGCACAGTCTTAGGGTGATATGAAGTGTTGCAATGTTTATGAATGTTAACATACACAAGGTATGAGTGTATGCATGTGGTCAGTGTGAATTGGGAGGTTGAGCAGAGCAGAGAAGAGCCAATGAGAGGTTCTGGTAAGGCTGTTTTATGGTGCCTTAAGTCCAGCCTGCTCAGGTGTGCTACATAAACTAGGTCAACTCCACCCACCAGTTTCCTGGAAGTGATTAGAAAGAGAAAGCCAACATGGAAAGTGAGCCCTGTGGCTGTCACATGTGGTACAGCTCTGCACACGCACGCAGTTCATGTCAGGAAACAGGTACACACCAGGGAGTTTATTTTCCACTTCCAGGTTATTGTAAAAACTGAGTTACTGTGACAACCTGACCTACTTCTAAGGTGCATGAAAAAAAAGAGAAGAAAAAAGAAAAAAAAAAAAGAGTGTAATCTGACAAGGT